>NC_085961.1:137500-2537500 GCF_910591565.1 Cydia splendana
TTGTCATGTTTCGTTGAAACTTTATTTAGGTACTTGTTGCAGACAAAGTGTTGAATTTCTGGTGTCAATATTTAGGTAAACCTATTCACAAACTTTTATCTGTTAAAACGGAGAATAGGTAGGTTTGCCATTGTTTAGGTTAGGTTAGTAGTTTTAGATTACGACTGTTCTTTCTCAATTTAGGTATACTTACATTACGGGAAGCCCACTACTACCACTAGTTTTTGCACGTAACAGCGCCTGTTTTAATTTGTAGAGAAAGCCAGCAAGTTTAGCGAAGTTATGATTATTATTAACACCGATTAACACGTCTTTGGCGTTGGACATGCGGTTCAGATATATCTTTCCGACACTTAGAGAGATCATTTTAGATTTTTGTGTTTTTGTGTACTGTTTTTTTTTAATATTAATACTATTATAGGTAGTTTTTTTTTGTAGTTCAACATTTAAAGAATTTAAAATACATCTCTAAGCAATTGTAATACTTTAGTTTGAATTGATATTTGCGGTTAGATGTCTTTTATAATTTTTGATGTGTTTTTTTTGCTTGTATGTAAATTCCATGTTTACGTGGAAAAGTGCCCTTGTGGCCTATTTGCTGAATAAATGTTGATGATGATGATGTTTCTTAAGAGATGTCACTTTCGATTTTCATATCCTGACAATAAAATCGAATTTCCTTTAAAAAATCATTCATGTTATTTAATTGTGGATAGAATAACTATAATTTCTCAATTTCATGGATACAATGAAATAGTATTTTGATGAAAAAATATCAGAATGTGAAGTTCTGAGAAAATGTTCTACTCACTACTAAAGTGACGTCCTCAGGAAGTGAAATCATAAAAGAAACTCAGCATGTGGTGTCTTAAGAAAGATAGGTACCTCAAAAGTGACGTCCTCAGAAAGTCAAATATTAGAAAGAGACCTAATCCGAAAGTTGTTTCTCAAGAAAGTAAGTAAGTAAGTAAATACACTTTATTGCACCACAAAAGAAAAATCAATAACAGATTTACAATGTAAATAAAGGTAGTAACCACTTGGCAATTGGATAATTAAATATTAGACAAATATATTTTGCCAAGGTAACCCAAAGAAGACACATCTTTAATATACTTATTTCATCAGATTTCTGTGTGTCTTCTGCGATACCAAAAAAGAATATGAGTAAGGTAGACCTCCACGTGTTCGTCACTGTCCCGGTCCCAGTACATGTCATCTTTAAACTTAGGTAAGTCATTATCAATAGAGGTGACAGGGCGTCATAATTATATTGGGCATTAGCGTATGTCGAGGACTAGAATGTTTAAGTACATTAGGTCTCTGACAAATTTAAAATATCCGAGCCAATGACCAGAAGTATGTTAAAATATAATTAGCATGCGGTAGGCGCAGCTGCGGTGGTGTGGTCGCGTGGCTTACTTACAAAAATGTAGAAATAGATTTCCGCCGTCTGCCAATATCGCGATCAGCTGGGAGGTTATTATGGCATCAATGCAGGAGATACTATTTTAAACTCTCAATTGACCAACGTTAGATCTAACGTCCTTGTAATAAGGTTTAGGAAATGTCGGTTAACATTGCGTAGGTATATACTGTAGCACACACACGATACGATGGTATGAACCGTTTACTACGAGTAACAGCAACACTTAACTATAGCTAGATCTTACATATTTGGTTAAATAAGGTTAATAAATTGTTAGTTAAAAATTGTTGGACTATGAACGTTATGTCTAGGAATACTAGAATCATGGCACGTGCAGTGGCAGGGTCGTCGTGTAATGGAGGGAGGAGTTTACAAGTAATCAAATAGTTGTTGTAAAATGGTGAGCGCTTTCGGATGAAAGAAACACCTAAACTCAGTCCATAAAAAGTCTGCAGCGGATTTGATAGCCCACGCAGTGCACGTGTTATTTTAAACGTCAAACTTCTATGAAATTATGATTCATAAATGACACTTGCACTGCGTGGGCTATCAAACCCGCTGCAGACTTTTCTTGGTCCGACTCTAGCGTCTCTGTTGACTTGTTGGGTGGACGGCATTCGGAAGATTGCGGTTCACTTCTGGATGAGATTAGCTCAGGACCGGCGGGACAAGTGTACGCTACAAGAGGCCTACCTATGCTCAGTAGTCGAAATGAAAGGATTGATAATATGATGATGATGATTATGTGGTTGTAAAATAACAAAAACAGGTGGAAAACTTACCTTCTCTTCTAAAGACACATAACAATTAAATTAAATTTGTAAGTAGTATCCGAATCTGAATTATATTCCCATAAGGCAGTGCACTATGAATTCTGCGCTGTCATAAGACATCTTGCAAATATAATTTTTCTGCTACAAAAACAGCAAATAATTCAAATAATTTGATTTGTTATGGTTATTTTAATTCATCTATCTATTTCATCGCTGTCAAAATAATATGTATAACGACATCATCATCTAGACAAATGGCATAGATGGAAGCTCATCGATTAATAACTACGACATTTAGCAGACTTAGTACCCAATCAACTGCTGAAAAGCTAACGCTTATATCACAGCCCACTTCACTGCCCATTAGCAGACCTTATCTCTTTGTAATTAGATTTACAAAAGGTCATACAGTACTGACAACTGCCACAGCAGCAGACAGCCAGACACACAAAACAATGTGACAGCGATCATAATATCATAAAGGGTTGTGCGCGTGCCAAGCGGGACGGATTCTTGGTACCGACGCCTGGGCTAAATGTTACCATCACTCATTTTAAAGAGCTTTCTTGTTTCTTTTTATGGTGGTAACCAAGTATACAATCCACTGATTTAAACATTACGATTTTTACTCATTATTATATAGCAAAACGGGACTTAATCACTACACCTTATAAAACAAAGTCCCCCGGCGTCTGTCTGTTTGAGTGTTTGTATGTTCGCGATAAACTCAAAAACTACTGAACGGATTTTCATGCGGTTTTCATTTATCGATACAGTTATTCTTGACAAAGGTTTAAGTGTATAATTTGTCAACCCGTGCGAAGCCGGGGCGGGTCGCTAGTCGCGTACAATTGAGTTTTTAAAGGATGACGTTCCGCTCCCATAGAAGTTTGGCCCAACACTCGCTAAACATGGGTGGTATATTGTTAGGCTCCAAACATGAAATGAAAGTACCGACAGTTATTAGAAATTCACGGACACTTCACAGAACATTATAAAAGGGCTACAAATATAATGACCACCAAAAAATACTTTGGTACCCTAAATAAAAAAATCATGCTTACCAAAAAAAATTACTGAACACCAAAAAAATAAGGCCTAAAAATACAAAAGTACCACCACTTTAATTACGACTGCACTTCAAATTGTATTCAAATACCAAATATATTGAATGATCACCAAAAATCATTAATGATCACCAAATCTTGAAGACCAAATTAATGCGATATTTTCACCTAAATAAACCACTATGATTACCAAAAAATTTATACATATTACCAAATAAAGTAAACTGATGCCAAAATTACTAGCCCCTCCCGCTCAACCCCCCGTAGCCCGCACCGCATACCTACCTAACCTAATCTACTTTTCTAGTAGCATTTCGTTATGCTACTAGAAAAGTAAATTAAACTGCTATCAGTTAAGTGGGTTAGGTTAGGTTAGCACTGCGACCCTTACAGAAACGAAATGGTACTAGCAGGGGTGCGAAACTCCTGAGATCGGCCAAACTCGGCTCCGCTCGGCTCAGCATTGCTCCGAGCAATTATTAGGGTTGGCACCACTTGACTTCCTTTTGCGTGCACGACCACAGATAAGATAATCACTTAAATTTTGACAACCCTAAATAGCCGAAAGGGATAGTGCCATATATTAGAAAGGGATAGCAAGATTCGACCCTGAACCGCTGTCAAACTTCGGTTTTGTAGGAAGTTTCCTTTCTGTACGATAGTACTATTATTTATTCTGTGGTACTAGAAAAGTAGGTTAGGTTAAGTTTCAACTGCTACCCATACAGATACGAAACGCTACTAGAAAAGTGGGTTAGGTTAGGTTTGAACTGCGACCCTCACAGAAAAGAAATGCTACTAGAAAAGTGGGTTAGGTTAGGTTTGAACTGCGACCCATACAGAAACGAAATGCTACTAGAAAAGTGGGTTAGGTTAGGTTTGAACTGCGACCCTTGCAGAAAAGAAATGCTACTAGAAAAGTGGCTTAGGTTAGGTTTGAACTGCGACCCTTACAGAAACAAAATGCTACTAGAAAAGTGGGTTAGGTTAGGTTAGAACTGCGACTGTTACAGAAATAAAATGCTACTAGAAAAAGGTGACGAAGTGGATTAATTAATTTAATAGGATAACGATATATTAAATGATTGCACATTTTTAATTAAAATGTGGTTACAATTTTGTGATCATTTACTATTTTTGCGTTTACAATGATTATTTTGGAGCCATTTGCTTTAATAGGATAGCAAGATTTAAAAATTTGGTTATCATTTTACATTAAAATGGAGTTCTAATTTTGGTGGTCATTTACTATTTTTGGGTTTACAATGATTATTTTGGTGTCATTTTCTTTAATAGGATAGCAAGATGTAAAAATTTGGTTATCATTTCACATTAAAATGGGGATTGAAATTTGGTAATCATTGACTATTTTTGGGTTAATAATGATTATTTTGGTGTCATTTCCTTTAAAAGGATAGTAAAATGTAATAAAATTGGTAATCATTTCACATTAAAATGGTGTTATAATTTTGGTGATCATTCATGATTTTAGGGTGGTAAAATAGATTTTTTTGGTATTAAATTTTACTAAATCTGGTGATCAGTTAAATAGCAGCCTTATAAAAGCGGAATTTCTCTACGATTTTGAGGTTAGGAATTCTGCCTTGTATCTGGCCATGTTAAATATTATTATGCCTTATTACAAGGAAATAAGGTGTCGTAAATAATGTAAACATATCGATGATATTGGACGTTTAAAGGCTGTCAAGGAACAAAAATCGAATGAGTTGGTATTAGGTTAATACATCTTTTTTTAATATGATAATATATTTAATACGATTTCCATAAATTAATAAGACACAGCATGCGAACCGGAATAGACTATAACAGCTAGAGTTGTTTTATAGTAAAAATTGTTATAGCATCAAATGTAAAACCAATCACTTCAAACATATTTACTTCAATTCCAGAGAGAGAAGGAATACAGTAACAATCACAGGATTGTTATAATAAATTCGATAAATCATTCCAAAAAAGAATGTTTCAAAAACAAATGTTTGTCTAAAAGGCAGTTAATAATAAACTTCAAATAATAAACTTAATTTATTTCAAAGAAGTTAGGATTTCTAAGTTGTAGGTTTATCATATAGGTAAATTATAAAAAAAAGTTACTTAAGATTTAGTTTATATTTAATTTTAATGTATTTTTAAGTCTTCATAGTTTAAATATTTTTGTTTTAGTTTAGTTACTTTAAAACCTATTTTCGTGTTATTCAAACCCTGATATCAAATAAGGTTTTATTAAAAAAGTTAATCAATTTTAAGGAAGATAAAAACGACTTCAGTGGGGAAAGCCGTTGAAAGCTAATTGTAAATTGGTGCTCTTCTAGATTTCATACAATACCATCTAGTAAATAGGTAATAATTAATATGAAAACACAATCCATAGCGACTCTATTCGTTCCATATTCGTTCGCTATTTCACTTTTGACGTAGGTCATTTGGGTATTGTATTACAATTAAAGTCACTGGAATAAAAAGTTTTTACTGTATCGCAGTTCTTTTCGCAATTTTGATACTTAGTGCTTAAAACAGTATGTCGTTAGTGGTATGAATGTTTTTCTTTGAAGTGAGCGTTATTAGCATCAACAGGAACATCGTAGAAAAGTATCTTACTGCCATACTTTTTTGTTTGGCTCTAGACGTCCATTTATAAAATGTCATTGATTCTATGTTATGGCGTGGGATGTGTTGATTTGGTTTAATTACTTTTTAACTTATTTTCGTTAGAAGTGTCCGGCATGATCCTTTACCTATTTTCGAGGTTTCGAGGACGGCGTTGTCCCCGTTGTCTCGGAGAAGACTGACTAAAGTTGACATCATGGTATAATAATATACTCCGCCTGGTACTCCATTCCGAGATTCGCGTATGACCTAACTGACACGCGCCTACGTCATCATGCTGTTTACAGGTTCTCAAACTTTGAAATGTGGGAGAATTTTAACCAACGGTGAAAATTATTTTAACGGCATTAATTTTAAGTTATTCATGTAGAAACATAGTAAAATAAAACAAATCTAATGTATTAAATTAAACTTTATTTATCTATACAAGACAAACGTTTGAAAAACTAATTCACAGTTACACATTAATTACCAAGCTTACGGCGTGAAAAGTTTGGAAAACACTGCGACTGCTGACACTGAGCGAGAAGGAAATAACAATTAACACGCGTTCGACAAGGATGACGGTCAGGGCATGAAGTTATCTAGATCCGAATTGTCAAATGTGCACAGCGCTATCCTGTGTTGCCAGTAGTATAAACAGAATTACCCGAAAGTCTGAAATTTCTTTCGTGAATCGGAAGATATTGCTAACGAGTAATTAAAAATGACGTGTTATTGTAAAATTTAAGCTAAAATACATATAAATGAAAATTATAAAATTATAAAGAAATATTTTAACTTATTAACCATAGGTATAATGTACCCGTGTAACATGTTATGTTGAAATAAAGTGGCAATGTTATTGTGACGTAGGCCCGTGTCACTCTGGGAATGGAAGACCATGTTTTATTAGACCATGATCAATATCTTCTAGCCGCGCGAGATTTTCGAACTACCCGCACTTAGTCTTGTTTATAAACGTTTGGCGCACTAGGGATGTTACTCCATGGAAGGTTGTCTGAATGTAAATCCATAATCTACTATTTAATCATATGAACAGTCTAGTCGTCATATTTAATTACACAAACGGGTCTACCGCGATATAATTTCAAAAATAAACTAAACAATTAAAGGTAAAAACAATGAAATTATATCGCGGTAGACCCGTTTGTGTAATTAAATATGTGTACAAAACGCGAGAGTTTAAAGTCTAGTCGTCACTTTCACCACGCTGACAATAACAATCGTTACACCGTTACTTGTTAATTCAACTAGTAACTAATCATTGATTTTAGGCGCCTAGGTATTTCATCAACTGGACATGTGACACCTGACACTGATTATTTTCTGTCCAGTAGGTAAGGTAGTAAAGATGAAACAATATTTTCTTGTAACATCAATATTTACTTGTTAGACCGGCAATGTATAAAGCAGGCCACTGACGAGCCTTCCAAATGGATGCCGTTACAATGGATTCATCCAAATGGACGGCATCCTAATATTAAACATTGTACGTTTTTAGGGTTCCGTACCCAAAGGGTAAAACGGGACCCTATTACTAAGACTCCGCTGTCCGTCCGTCCGTCTGTCACCAGGCTGTATCTCACGAACCGTAATAGCTAGACAGTTGAAATTTTCACAAATGATGTATTTCTGTTGCCGCGATAACAACAAATACTAAAAACAGAATAAAATAAATATTTAAGTGGGGCTCCCATACAATACAAACGTGATTTTTGACCGAAGTTAAGCAACGTCGGGCGGGGTCAGTATGTACTTGGATGGGTGACCGTTTTTTTTTGCCGTTTTTTGCATTATGGTACGGAACCCTTCGTGCGCGAGTCATGCTCGCACTTGCCCGGTTTTTAACATTCACGGACCGATTTTGGATTGCAGCCACGCTATTTGGACCGTTGGAAGGCTCGTCAGTGGCCACCTTTATATAGCGATTGTCAATGTCAGGCTACAATTTTCAGCGTGCTAAAACAGGGGCCAGGTACCGTTGTTATTACTTACGCACGCATCGTTAGGTGTTAATGGTCAAACTATTTCACTGGAGCCTGGAGTCTAATTCACCAACTTAACAACTGACACGTGACACTGACAATTCCTGTACATTTCTTGATCGCTAAACTCGTTAACGACGGTACATTATAGAATGAATGTTAACTTTTTGTGACTCTTTAATGTTAACTTTTTGTGTTTAACTCTTTGGACCCGCAATGTACGGTGAATGTCAATTTAATATTAAGTTAAGTTACTTTTTAAGCTAGGTACTTTCAAAGTAAAATACAGATACTTTGAACGCTCCTAAACCGGGAAATCGAAACGTAATGAAATGAATTTACATTCCTCGAGCTTGTGTTAAACGGAGTCGATAGTCCACAATCAAATATACAGAATCAGTGGATCCTCGAAAAGTAATTAAGTGTCGAACAACTCCCGCCGCTTCTATTTCTGAATCAACATCCACAGCTCCTCTTATTCCCAAGGATTGAGAGTTAAAATCCCATAGCATGTGCCGCGGAATGGTATAATAGGCGCTGAATTTACAGCTTTATGTTCACCGTTCTCAAAAAGCGTGTGAGTCTTTATTGCAATGGGAATAGGTTGTGATTAGCTTGATTTCTAGTTGAGTAGTGTATTTGGGATGGCGGTGTATAAAAACACGCAGTAATAAAGGTTGGGCGAGAGATGTTGGGGGTTTATTAGATCCACATGATGTCGCTGCGAGTAAAGTGAGTTTGTCAAAGCGATCAACGCGCTCTGAGCAGTCAATTTCGATCGTTTGGCTGTTGTGATTGTGTTAAAGGAGTTCTGTAATCTTTATATTATGTTTTACTTGAAAGGGTTATTTTTTTAATGTTATTTAATGGTGGTGCCTAATATTATTTGTCCACGAACTGTAAAATTGTTGGGGTTACCACACACGAATAATATTACCTACTTTATTCTTTTAAACCGTTCAAAAGATGGCGCCTGTTATATTTACTTCCAAAAGTCACTATAGCTGTAATTATAATAATATATTTTTCTCACAAACACAAAATAGTAAAGTGTTTAGTAGTAATTTAGCTAAACTAAAGTTTAATAACGGTCCTAAATAGTACCCCGTCAAGAGACTTAGATTAAAATAAAACCATTAAAATGCACGGCCCTCCACAAATTGTACAAAATTCAGCGGTTAAAGCGAGAAGAGGTAAGATACCTACAGACAGAGATGTTTCCACATCTATACTGTTAGTAGCGGTTAGATACCTACTATTGATGATGATGATGATACTCCTGACCGATTCCGGCCACAGCGACTGATTAACTTAGAACTTAACGGCAACGACGATGATTTGTAAGCGTAGGTGTCGCATTGACACACATTTGTCGTGAGTCGTGACGACAGGAATGCGAAGGCCGCTACAAACAGTATTATTAGCAGGTATCGAGGTTATCATCTAGCACACACAATAATTACGTTCGGATCTATGAAATGAAGACATAAGGCAGTAATAGCACAGACACGCAAACACCGGAGGATGCCTTATATATGACGGACGCAGCATGGGTTTGTACACAGGATGGCGGGTGGGCGTAGTATCTCGATGTATTACTTCACAGCTAACTCAGTATGCTACCAGTGCATGAAATAAACTTTCGGACTTGTTAACCATACTAGTGCCTACTAAAATATCTAGTCGCTATTGGGATGTATTTGGATTGCACTCAAATAAAACGATCGCATAAAATCGTTCAAGTCTTTATTCAAGTCAAGCTAGGCCGGCTCCAACCGTACACCTCTGACCCGAGAAGATTTAATTCCTTCTCAATTGGAGAAGGGTATCCCAATATGGGACCGGCAACAAACTCGGCGGGACACATCTTTTCAAAACAACACTTCTTCTCTTTATTTTACAAAGGTAAGCTTCTAATCACACGTAAGAAATCAAAATAACACTTGGAATAAAACACTTAGCTAAATCGTTAAAGAACGTAAGACTCAATAAGCTTTCAGGATAATCCTTCAGGTATAAGCCTTCAGGAACGTGGCGAAATAGGCACGAGGTTGGCTAACGTCCGATCTCTAGCGCGGCTCGATCAATTCTGCTCGAGGAGCCTCCCCGCTCCCGCCTTTAAGTCAAGTAGGCAAACCTGCTCGACCGGTCTACCAACATAACGACAAAAATGCCAACTCGTGCCTACGTTCACCCAAGAGAAACCTCTTGACGTTCCAAAGCCTTCTACCTGTCATCTTACTTCAACAACACGCCAATAGATGGCGTTACTCTCTACGCAACATTATGAATTTCGTTACAACCCAGTAATACGTAGCCAAACATTGCTAATCGACTTTATACAGGCGTCTTTAACTATGAACTGTAACGCTGCAATACGTCCTTCTGGAGTCACGCTCCGACATATATTATATTATATTACTTGTAGGACGAGTAGGTATTGTCAACTGTGTGAGGTGTATAGTTAAAAAGTATTTATCTATTATTATGTAGTCATTTAGTACCTACAATACAAGTATTAACATACACATTTTTATTGAATTATAATTTTTCAGAGGCTGGTGAGCCTTCATTTTACCTCTAAAAATAAAACTAATCTTTCATAGAAACTACTGAAATCGGTAAATTATTCATCTTAAATAACTAATATAACGTTCAAAAGCTACGCCTATTTAAATCACCCTCCATCTCAAAGTAACTTTTAAATTTCTTCCATTATATTCGATCTTTTAGGTATCATTAATAAATAACCCATTCCAGTGAACTCGCCTAAAACGGCTTTCGAGCCAAAGGCTGAACTTTTTATTAATTTCGCCCTTAACAATACTTTGAATGTCGGAGGGCGGCAGGAGCAAATCCAAAATTTTTAATTCTTATAGATTTGATAATCACTCCCAGCGCATCTCACTCGCGCTTACACGCAACAGTACTTACTCGTACTTGGACGCGGACTTGGGTAAATCAACTGTTTCTTGTCACTCGTTGCCATGATTACGGTCACCTGGGTCACTTTTAAAACCCCGGTCTTGTGGTATAAGTATTTAAAATAACGAAACATACATTTTTATGGTAGTTATAAGCCCTTTTCATTACGGATCATCCGGATCCAAAGGTGGGTGGAGGTTTGTATGGGGAATCAATAACCGCTGAACCGATTTAGATGAAATTTGGTACGGTCTGCATCTTTGACTCGGTTAAAAATGGTACCGAAGGTGACATAGAACCTACACTTAAGCACTTATTATTTATTAACGTCAGACGTCACCAAAGCTGAAACAAACCTCCCATCAAAAATCTGGATGGCCTCACTTCTTAAATATATCTTAGGAACTACTGGCTGATGGGACAGATGGGAAAAAAAAATGATCCACCCAGTGAATACCTACGTGCGCGATGCGAGAGTAGTACCTATCATATATTGAATATCAAATCAATAACAGATTTATAATTTGAATGCTCCCCGTGAGTTAATTGATAACGTTACAAAATGATCAACTCTCTACAGAACTCTTCACGCATACCTAACAGTCATAAGAACCACTACAAAACTAGTTTGAATTTAGACTTTAAAACCTGAGAATACGGTTGACAATAAAATGAGTTTTCATTTGTTGTTATGGTTTTTATGCATGTCGGAGCAGAGGCCCTTCCGCGTGTGTGGTTCCTTTCACGGGGATTCAAACGAAACATGAAATGACACGATTTCAATACAAAAGTCATTGAATTTGTGAAGCTTTTGAGAAACGATGGAAATTATTTAATTTATTACATTACTATCGAGTAAGGCTTACTCGTGTGAGTGATGTCGACGACTTTTTTTAATAAATGACAGTCGAATATAATAATCTTGTAATATTATATAATATTATGTACAAGGCATTTATTAGTGTGCTTGTAACACATACTCGTATGTATGCTTGGGTTATGGATTGAGGGGCATAGAAAATATTGAACTGATAAATAGGTATCTATGTAGTGTGCATTATTTTCGATTAGTTCCCGTAGTACATACATTCAGCATCAAATTGATGTTGACGGCCAAAGCGGCCAAATGTATATTTTATGTTACGATATATTTGGCTGTCACTATACATTTAATGCTGACTGTACACAACACAGTTTGGTTAGTTTGGTTGGAGGTAGGTCGATCTGTGTGAATACGTCAAGGTATAATATTATAGCAAACCGGTAAACAAATGGCAAATTTTTTAAATGACTTGCCTAGCTGTTGCGAACTGTACTAGTGTTAATGAGCGTAATATGGTAAATGCAATCCGGACACATGCCAAGTCCGGCCGCAATCCGGACAAAGGGTCAAATATCCGGACATGTCCGGATAAATCCGGACGTATGGCAACCCTATGCCTAGATTAGCTGTTGCGAACTGTATTAGTGTTCATAGGCGTAATATGGTAAATGGGTCGGTATTGTAACAAGTATGTCATTAAGGGAACGAGTGCCGGCGATATTAGACAAGTTGCGACCGCCAAACTATATTAATAATCATTACCCCCGGGAGGCGCCACCGCCACCGCCACCGACCTCACCAATATGGACTCAGTTTTAATACATATACAACCAGTAACCACTGCCGCGAACAACAATGTTCAATGGACATGAGAATTTTCTGTTTCTCAACGATAACTTTATATTATCTTCGAGTTGGGGTATGCTTGTTTCTTGAAGGTTATTCGGAAATGCGACAGTTCATTCCACAGTTTAGCTGTGCGCGGCAGGAAGTTTCTGGAGAAGCATATATGTACCTATTTTTGTATCCCAATTGAGAGTCCATACACCGCGTGTCTGGGCCTCCCCGCTTCAGTAAATAGTTGCTCTCCTCGTGCTCTCGATAAATTGCTAAATCATATTAATTAACTCTAACGAATGGTATTTGCTGACGGAATTCAATATCATTCATATCATCGTAATTTCAATTGAGCTTCGGTCACGTTTGACGCGCAATTACGGCCAAATAAAATAATAATAAATGTATTGATTTTCATTAAGAGAATCAGACATTACTTTGCAGAATTCCATATTAATTACAACCAAAAATATTATTTTCCTAATATTTATTGTTTTAGTTTATTTATTTTATTAGTTCTTTGTACAGGGATTATTGGGGGAGGCTTTTGGTGAGTTGAGAGCAGTAAACGGAAATAAAACAGTTGAGAGTAATATTCGATTGTTTAATTGGACACATTGGATTTATAAAAGTCTTAAAAATACCACTGGATTTAGACAAAACCTCGGGGTAGCATGATTACGTTCTTTCTCAATCGGGGTTATTGACGGTTATTCGGGAAAACAGCGAATGTGATATTAAACTTATCATTCAGTTCAACTCGCGTATTTTAAGTCACTCGCCACCTAGCCAGGCTGTCCTAGATACGCCGTATAGCTAAAAATACGTGAGTGAAACTGTAAAATTAAATAAAATGTTACTATAACTCACGACAGTTTAAATTAGAGCAAATGTGATTCTTAAATATTCTATGAGTAACATAATATATCATATCACTACATGTAAAAATTACAAACAGCAGCTTTAAACATTTTGCACAAAAACACACCCTTACACATATTGCTACTACAATACCCGGTTGAAGGTTGCTACGCTGCTACGCTTCGATTTCGCTACGAAGGAAAAATGCTGCTACGAGCTACTGCGTGCTACGCGGCGTAGCGCTAAACCTCAAAACCTCAAGGATCTCAGACACTATAAGATACACTAAAGATATTTTAAAAAGAAGAGGAATGTAGTTACTTACTTTTTTTTTATCTTTAACGTTGTTAGGGTTCCGTAGCCAAATGGCAAAAAACGGAACCCTTATGGATTCGTCATGTCTGTCTGTCTGTCTGTGTGTCTCTCCTTCCGTATGTCACAGACACTTTTTTCCGAAACTATAAGAACTATACTCTTGGAATTTGGTAAGTGGATGTATTCTGTAAACCGCATTAAGATTTTCACACAAAAATAGAAAAAAAAACAATAAATTTTGGGGGTTCCCCATACTTATTAGAACTGAAACTCAATTTTTTTTTCATTACCTAAACCCATACGTGTGGGGTATCTATGGATAGGTCTTCAAAAATGATATTGAGGTTTTTATCAAATATCATTTTTTCTACACTGAATAGCTTGCGCGACAGACACTTCCAAAGTGGTAAAATGTGTCCCCCCCCCCCCCCGTAACTTCTAAAATAAGAGACTGATAAAACTAAAAAAAATATATTATGATGTACATTACCATGCAAACTTCCACCGAAAATTGGTTTGAACGAGATCTAGTATAAGTAGTTTTTTTTTAATACGTCATAAATCGTAAACCGCAATTTTATTATGTTACTTGCTGCTACGGAACCCTTCATGGGCGAGTCCGACTCGAACTTGGCCGCTTTTCATAGAATGTTGTTGAATTCTCATTTTAAGTTAAAACATTGCATTAGGAGGTTCTTTCACACACGATCTTTTACACAAAGTTTTAATTAAGCTAAAAATAAATAACACTACCAAAACGACTTATGACTAACAATAATTATAGTATTATACTTTGGCTGCTATATTGTATTCGAAGTAAAGTTCACAGTGAAACTGCTTTTGTTATCTCTAATTTTAAAATAACGTTTCAGTTATTTATTATTTATTACTACGTTAAAAAAACGTAACACTAATTTTAATTTTTATCAAGCAGAAACGTCTGCGAACGATGCTATCAAGCTTAGAATCAATTTAAAAGTGGAAAAATTACTGTCTTGGGTGAGACTTGAACTCACTACACTCACTAGTATGGGTAGCACATCGTAACTGGTGAATTTCCAATATGACTTGGAACTCCGGTAGCCGTTTAAGAAGTGTAACACTCTTGCGGTAGATGTCGCTTATGGTCCCCTTGACCTATAATATGGTGGAAAGATTTGATGGCTATGGATGAGGTCTTGGTGGCTCAGATGGCAGAGCACTGGAGTATCGATCCAGGGGTCGTGAGTTCAAGTCTCACCCACGACAGTAATTTTTCCACTTTTAAATTTACGTAACACTAATTGCCTAATGGAAAATTGAATTATGCAATTAATCTTAAGAAGGTCTCAATTATTTTCATTTGAGCGCATAAAAATCAAGGATAGAAGGCCTGTAACCTTTACCGAATGATTGAGATTGGTTTCGCCGACAGAAACTTTTACCTTCGGATGAAGGTGGTGCCAATTACGCGAGTCTTTTGATCTCGCCGTTGAATGCCGATGCCAACAGGCGACAATACCTTCCTGCTATCACTTCGACGTTATAAGCCGATCTTTTCTGTTCGAGTGTCGTATATTACATTTGAATTTGAGTTTTGGCGGCCACCCACAGGCCAATTCGGACGTACACTGACATCAGAATGATATATCATTTAGTAATCGCGCGTTCCGCGCCATAGGACAAATGCGCTCGTATGGACCGAGTACGAGTGAAATAGGTACACGAAAACTAAATGACATCATTTAGGTATCATTCTGGTGTCAGTGTACGTTCGAATTGGCCTGTTTATCAGATTTATTCATTCAAGTACAGCAAAAAAAAATACCTATCTGTAGTATACCTAAACCAAATTCACTATACGTGTTCTATTTTACGAGCATAATAAAATCACGTAATTTACTTATCAAAAGTAATTTCTTTTACGTAGGTATATAGTTTTCAGATACAAAAGTTATGGATATGATATGATTATTGTACATATTTAAATAGTATTGAGATTGAGGTAATAATGATATTTGTTTTTTTTTGTGAAATTGCAGTCATAATTATAATTATGTAAGTATATGAAACATTTATTGTTTAAATATTAAAAACACATGAAATCCTTTCGATAAGAAATCAAATCACCTAAGCAGGCTTATGGAATAGATCTTTCCGCATGGACAAACAGCAACCAAATTAACTTCCAATAAAATCGGCAGTTAACCCTTGCTATGAATGGCACAGGGGGGGGGGGGGGGAGCAATCTGGACTAATACTTGTATTTGTTATGAATGCGCCCCGGGTGCGGGGTGCGGGGTGCGCCCCGGGTGCGGGGTGCGGGGGCGCGGGGGCGCGGGCAATTCTGAACTAATACCCGATATCAGCCGCTAGTCATAAGCGCAAACTGTCGGCGCAAACACCCCGTAATTGATTCTGCGCAGGTACAGGCCGGGAGCCAAACGGGGATCACCAGCTTCATCGAACAATAGATATACAAAAAACTACTCAAAACAAACGGTGGCGGCTTGAAGCTTGAGAAACTATCTCTCGGAGGAGCTCTCGATTAAATTTACATTATCGATTTTGCATTTATTTTTTCAAGCAACAGGCACTTTTTAGGGTTCCGTATAGCCAAATGGCAAAAAACGGAACCCTTATGGATTCGTCATGTCTGTCTGTCTGTCTGTCCGTTTATGTCACAGCCACTTTTTTCCGAAACTATAAGAACTATACTGTTGAAACATGGTAAGTAGATGTATTCTGTGAACCGCGTTAAGATTTTCACACAAAAAAAAAATACAATGAATTTTGGGGGTTCCCCATACTTAGATCTCAAACTCAAATTTTTTTTTTTCATCAAACCCATACGTGTGGGGTATCTATGGATAGGTCTTCAAAAATGATATAGAGGTTTCTAATATAATTTTTTCTAAACTAAATAGTTTGCACGAGAGACACTTCCAAAGTGGTAAAATGTGTGCCCCCCCCCCCCTGTAACTTCTAAAATAAGAGAATGATAAAAGTAAAAAAAATATATGATGTACATTACCATGCAAACTTCAACCGAAAATTAGGTTGAACGAGATCTAGTAAATAGTTTTTTTTTAATACGTCATAAATCGTTACCGCAATTTTATTATGTTACTTGCTGCTACGGAACCCTTCATGGGCGAGTCCGACTCGCACTTGGCCGCTTTTATTGAATACTTTACTTACAATCCTGACCAAGTATACTTATGCTTAATAATTATTGTTGCTTCGTCTTTCTTTTAAATTATTAAAAATAACTTCTCATTTGTTTTTTTGTTATAACGTAATATTGTTATGACCTTATGACCACCTGCTGTACTACTGTATTCATATTATAAATCATCAAGGACATTTTGTCACTGTGTCACAATGTACGAACCGGCACAGATATAAAATTCTTTGACTGTACCTCACATCTCTGTATTACCAAGGTGCAAGTCGCAATAAACTAATATTGTAGGAGTATCTTGTGAGTTGGCGGGCGCGGGCGCGGGCGCTCGCACTAGCGGGCAGATTTAATATAGCGCGGGTTAAGGCGACGGCAAACAGCGGCAAGGGGAAGGTTATTGTCCACGATTCGATTGACTGAGTGTTGCTGATTTGGGAATTATGTCGGTCGCTTATTGTGCTCTGAGAAAGCACTGGGCATAACTAATTATTAACTTCGTGTTATTTTATTCGGTTTCGAATCCTATTTGCTCTGTGCATGAATAAGGCACTACCCTGGCGGGTATGGGACACGTTAGTTATCTGACAGTTGATATAAACAGCTATCAACGAAACGCAAGTGGATAAAAATATAATACTTAAAACACTCAAATTAACCATTTAAAAATACATTACTTGAGTAGTAGAGTAGTGATAGCTTGGTATGGTGCCCAGAAAGCTTGCCGCATTGCCCCTCTGGATAGCATAATGCGCTAAGCGAAATATTGGTTACCCGAAGTTTTTATAAGGCGCTTTGCTAACCCCTTAGGCCCCCACGGCCCCAGGGTTTCAACCCGAACCGCAAATAATGTAGCTACTATCAAGCGTGGCATACTTGCGACGCTTGAGGCTTCCGGCCGAGGATGCGCCAACTTTGGTGCTATCAACTGTAATACAAAGATGTCGTCTCATGAAAGTTTACATTTCTTCCACGACGCGCAATCGTGCGTCGTCGTCGCACATGGGCGATCCACCATGGCTTCTGAAGGCGGCGTACAGCGTAACGTCAGATGCGGCGTCAAAATGTTTGTCTCCGGTTGAACCTAGCGTCAGCGCGTGTGCGTGTGCGTTGTTTAAGTACTGCCTTCCATTAGTTATTATGGAACATTAAGAGTGAGCTACATTACCCTTAAATATTTTAAGCACCAAGACATTTTGTGACAGTAAAAATGCACGTAACAGACAGGAAGATAGTTAGACACCAAGGCCGCAAGTTTATGCTATAAGTGTTTTCGTTTACCAATATCGGTACCTACTTAAACCTTATATACCTTCAATGTATGAAATTTCAACTTTCCTTACTTCACCACACACAGTATTCGTCGGCAAGACTTCGCCTTAAGCATGTGTCTGCGGATATTTTTACAAACGTTATTAGTGTCTGGCGGGGCAATGGGGGCACAAGGGGGGCACAGCGAGCTCCATGAGGTATGGTGTTTGAGGTTGAGGTTAGAATATGATATATAGAGACCTTCTGATCCCGCTCTGATCTGAGAATACCGTTATTATTTGATGCATGGAGCTGATGGAGCAGCAGAAAACTGGAAGCTAAATTTGCTTCGGCTTTTCTGAGAATAGGTACTGATGCGTTTCTACTTTGCGTTTCTAAGCGCTGGAAAGGGGCGACAGTTTATTTTACCCTACCTAATTGAATTCAGCAGAAATGAGCACTCACCAAACACCAGCTCGGGAAACTGTTTACCCGCAGAAATGCCAAATTTATTAGACGAAAGCAAAGGTTTTTCTTGCCCTGATTTATTTGCAGAGCCGTAATGAAAGATTTGGCTGCGCCGTGGGGGGGTTAACAAACGGATAAACAAACAGAAGGCTCTCATCTGCGCATATGCGCGCAAAAAGACGTCGCAGACCGCGGTTAATAGGGCTGGGGAGCTGAAGAGTCTTAACTCATAAATTATCTCAATACTGCTAGAACATTTTAGAGTTTTAATGCGATGCGCGCGCAAATAGAAGTCGCAGACCGCGAATGATTGGGGTTCTGTCGAGCTTTACCTCATAAATAACCTCAGTACTAATGTACAGAACATGGCATCACATATAGACGCAAAAAAATGTGGCTTATAGGACTGGGTACTGTTGAGCATTACCTCATAAATTACCTCAATACTATACGAAAGGATGTTATCACAAATTCACAAACACACACAAAGTGTCAACACACAAAGTATGGGGTATTGTCGAGTTTTACCTCATGAATTACCACAAAACAGAAGGACGTTCGCGCATATGCAAGCATCAAATCTTACATCATGATTGACCTGTATGATTGATCAAAAATTCTAAATTTTATTATGGTAGTTTTCAAAATGACGAGCGTTTTTCCGAGCGTTGAAGCTTATTGACAAACGGCAGTAGAAAAGTAAAAAAGGTATCTTGATGATAGATCGAGCGTGACACGTGCTCAATGGTCATTTCTAGTATTATCTGGTTCAAAAGTTTAGTCAATATGTGAGATATGCGATAACTAACAATCTCAGTGAGGTTAGCCAGGTGTATTATGCTCGATTATATTTCTGAATATTTTCCTGCGATGTGAAGTAGGTACTCAGCAGGAACTATAATTTCAAATTGCCAGATAACCTCAAGATATGCATTGAAGAGTGTTGTATCAGCCTCACCCTTAGTCCCCGTCAGTCGATGATTTTACCAAGTGATCGGGAACCTTATAAAGGATTCGATAAGCTCACCTCAAAACTGAGCTAAGCCCCTCCCTAGTCTCGAAAAGCCGCTGAATTTAATAAGTTGCCTGTAAACGGCCCGCGGCCCACGCTGATTGTAACTCACACGCAAGTCGAGATCTCAGACGGACCAGTATACCTCGACCCCAAGGTCTGTAGCAACAGGGAGTTGAAACATGTTATGTTTAATTTTATCAAATAATCTGGTTCAATGGATAAGAAATGAGCTGTATGTCCGATAAAGCAGAAATTAGAAAAAAAAAATACTTACCTTATGATGCTTTTCAAAATGAACCAAATTAGTGCTATTCGATTTCTTACATTTTATCGAATAATACATTCATCATTCATTGGCCACAGCATCTTGACAGATGTTGTTGCAGCAACAGTCATAATCATAATAATCATAATATAATCTTTATTGCTTGTGAGAAATGGGTTACATTGCCAGTAATTACTATTGTAACAATATTTCACGGACTCACCAAGACTCTACCTTCTACAGTTTATTAAGTCTAGGTCTCGTTCGTCAAGTAGGTCTACGTCAGGTAGGTAGGTACGCCTGTCAGCCTTTGACTCTCATTCCTGACTCTTGGTCTCATATGAAATATTGATCTTCACACAAAACCGGATCGATCGAAATTAATAATAACATGCACTAGCTCATTATACAAATGTAAAGAAAACTAGTGTGTTCGCGCGAACTGTACATTTTTCTCTCCTGTGGGCAATAGTTAACAGCTTGTGGGCATGTAAGTAATGATTTTATCATAGTTCTGTAAATAAAAGGAGGACCTTTTCACGTGGATTAGGGTTTAAATAAGAAAATTAACCTTTATAGCCCTTAACTCTTGTGTATGTCTACAGGAAAGACATAACACAGTGATATTTTTGACCCATTTATGCGTGATTCCAAACCGTACTTTTTATACTAGACGTTGAACGTTTTATTCGCCAGGGTTATGTAAGCATGTGTAACGCGAGGCTGTTTTTAATGCGGTGGCAATTGCGGTGCACTCCTTCCACTGCCAACTCAAATATGCCGCTTACAATCAGGAGATATAAAAAGTCATTTGGCATTCGGTCGGGGTATTTAAGATTAGTTGGGGGAAGGATTTCTGTAATTATCAGGGTTTTTGAGGTAGATATGTAGATTATGTAGTTTAGTATTTACCTAGTAGGTACGTGTGTGCGGTGTGTGAATGATGTTTTAAAACCTAGCTAAGCCTGTACCTAAATCGCTTCAAACACTAAACCCAATTACCTACTTATCTCTTTGCTCTTTGGTTCAAAGTGAACCTATAACTTCTTAGAAATCGGAAAAAAAAACCGGGCAAGTGCGAGTCGGACTCGCGCACGAAGGGTTCCGTACCATAATGCAAAAAAAAAAAAACAAAAAAAAAGCAAAAAAAAAACGGTCACCCATCCAAGTACTGACCACTCCCGACGTTGCTTAACTTTGGTCAAAAATCACGTTTGTTGTATGGGAGCCCCATTTAAATCTTTATTTTATTCTGTTTTTAGTATTTGTTGTTATAGCGGCAACAGAAATACATCATCTGTGAAAATTTCAACTGTCTAGCTATCACGGTTCGTGAGATACAGCCTGGTGACAGACGGACGGACGGACGGACGGACGGACGGACAGCGAAGTCTTAGTAATAGGGTCCCGTTTTACCCTTTGGGTACGGAACCCTAATATAGTTTAAACGTCATCCGCACCATAGCGACGAATGATTAACGGCATTCCCGAGAATCGACTCCGTACTATAGTAATGCTAAGCAAAAATAAAACAACATCGTTTGCTATTTTAATTCCTTTATATGTATAAAACAGAGTAAATTAGAATAGCCCTTATCACTACTTATATATCTGATGGCCGTTGCGCTATAATAAAATGCTAAAACAATTGGTAAATGTCTATCCATACTAAAAATCCAAATAAATTCGTGAGAAATGTTAAAATCTCAATTAGATTAAGACAACAAATTGATGTTAATTGTGTCAATAGTTCTAGAGCCCGATAATGATTTTATGTCTTGTCCTAAAACCGTCACTATGGTGTATCATGTCACTACGAGTATTGACAGCTGACAGATCAAACCCATAAGGGCCACTTGCACCATTCACTATACCGGGGTTAACCGTATAAACCTGGAGTTACCATGGTTATCAATACAATTTGACACTGGCTTAACGGTTTAACCGGTTAACCCTAGGTTAGTGGGATGGTGCAAGTGGCGCTAAGAGTTTCTTGTCTGACTTGTCACCTCTGAACAGACTAGAGAATAGAATAGAGTTATTCGACCAATCAAAAAACATTATTTTGTTTTCGAATTCTAAATTCAAAAAGATGATAACGCCATATGTTTTTTTTTTTTATAATCGCGGGAGGTTTGTAAACGACACAACTTTAAACTCGTACATACTACATATTACATACTACGCATACTACATTAGCTATAGTATATTGTTATAACAACTCTAACTAGAGAAGTCTGAAATATAATACTAGTAAATTGAGCATGTCATTTCTCTAAACAACTTCTGTGTCGAGCTATAAGCTTGTAATAGCTGTGGTAAGCGAAGTGTGGTCCAGAGTAGAGTGGGTGGTACCAGGCCCCGAACAAATCCACCAACGTAATGGATGGGCAGGTCAAAGCTGCAGTGGATGGGGTAGCACACGAATGTGCCAGGAAGGCAGCCGATAGAGAGGACGTGCTGTAAAGCTCGTCACCAACCGCTAGAGTGACCACGACCACTCCGTCAAGAGTGAAACGACAAGGAAGAAGAATGTCGCTTAGTCTTGAAACTCACTTCAAGTAAAATATGAAAGAGTCATTAAATACAAATATTTATCTTGTAACCTAACTGCGGATAAAAACAATATAATTGTAATATTTCATCGCTTGCATTGTCACCGCCATCTGTGGTCGGCATTCGAAACTAACTAGCGATCTCACTAACAGGGACAAGCTCCCACAGGAACTACACCGACTATTTCGCTGTCAGGGAGTATTCGTGTTGATTCTGCTACTCAACGCTAGGTGGCGCTTAAGGTCTGAATAAACTGAAGTATCTGCACTCTAGTACGCCGAGATTTATCAATTAATCTGATTTTTTATTCTTATAAAACTGTTAAGTTGTGAAATATTTTGTGACATGTAAATAATGAATGTGTATTGACGATTTCATTAGCTTATTAAAACCTCAAAATTTATGTATCAAGCATAGGTACATGTTTTCCTTCGTATTTTCTCGGAAACGTTTGTATTTTGTCATGGGCCATGGCACTCCAGTCAACCTCAGTACTTTTTTTACCGAGACTGCCTGAAATAGCAAGTCACATTCGTGCGTTTCCGTGAAAATACGAAGGAAAATAACACTACATGTAATAATAATATGCACTACATCAGATATGTAAAATAAATGTTAAATCCTAAAAAACAAGAAATTTATTTTATATCGTATTTTTTTATGATTCACCTTAATAACCTTTAAAATGTAAGGCAAACGTGAGTTGGTAGCTACTTAAATGATATTAATAATATTTTTCTAAAATCTACTCTTGCAACTGCTCATAATTGCACTACACTTTATCAATGAAAAATGCTAAGTTATAAATTAATTCTCAAGCTTAGTCGGCATTGTAGACTAGGTAATAGGGGACTTGATTGACATAAACAAACATCTTCCCCACATTGAGCTCCGCGCAAAAACGAATGTAACTAAAGCAATAAAGGTACAAACCGGTTTCCACTCGACGGAACCGGTTAACCGGTTAAATAAAAGTGGCAATAAGGCGGCGGGGCGTGGCGGCGCGGGGAGGGGGGAGGCTCATATCTCCAGCAATTACCTCTAAACAAATGAGAGCTAACGAAATTCAGGAGATCGGCGCAGGGGTGGCGTGGAGTCGACGCACAGGGGAAATCAGTTTGTAAGGCTCGCTTAAGCATGGCGATTGCGCAAAAATTTACGAATGGTAGCAAAATTAAGATAGAGGTGCGCTGGGGGCCAATTTTTAATTTCGAGCGCTCGATTTCGTGTGGTTCCCTTCAATATATCTCCACTACTAGGCATTTAAATTCGATCAATAGTGCTCGTATTTAAAAAATATCAATTCGCCGTTTTCCTCAGATTTTCGAGTGACGAAATCGAGCGCTCGATATTTACCAGCCGCTTTTAGGCGAAGAAAAACATCGTGGGAAACCGGAATAATGTATACCTAAAGCCTACTCCTTTTCTAAGTTTAGTTTAGTTTAGTTTAGTTTATTGATCTCCCAATACAATTTTCATAGTTAATGTAGATGAATACAGAAGCAATTACTTATCGTATAGCGATCGTCAGGATACAAAACAAAGCAAATCATTAAATTACAACTGATGTTATAGTTGAAAAGTAGTTATATACAATGGTATATAAATATATCACAAAATATTAGTAATGTCAAAATATTCAAATAGCAAATTATACAATATCAAAGATAATAAATGATAATAATAAATTAAAAAACAATTTTAATATAGTACTACAGAGTACCTATCAATAAATAATTTAAATTTTTAAACAATGTCAGACATGTCAAATGAGAAATAACAAAATAACAATTCACATTAGATACACGATTATAATTGGTCTATTCTATGTATTTGATAAATATTCCTTTACAGAGTATAGGGATTTCTTAAGTAAAAAGATTTTTAGTTTGCGTCTGAATGTCATATCACTAAGGATCATAACAGTCATTGGCAACGGTTTCTGGGATCATGACTGGATCTTCGGTCCATCTGATTGGAGAATGGAGGCTTTTACACTTCTCCTGTGTCTTTTGCCAATTCCTAATGAAAAATTGTATTCTTTAAGGAAGCTGGCTTTAAAGAATATAATTTTGCATCGGTAGAAAAACCGGTGAAGTGCGAATCGGACTCGCATTCCAAGGGTTCCGTACAATACCTACCCAATTTTTAACAATATATTTTTCTATGTGGAAAATGAATGAAATGTCTTTAAAAGTCCGACTCACGCTTGACTGCACATTTCTAATAGGTATTCCTGTCATCTATAGGTAAAGAACTGTTAAGTATTTTTTTTTTATTTTAGACCCAGTAGTTTCGGAAATAAAAATCGAGGGGGGGGGGGGGGAATGGTCGAACTGACAGACAGACGCACGAGTAACCTTATAAGGGTTCCGCTTTTTCCTTTTGAGGTACAGAACCCTAAAAACCAAAAAAAGTAGACGCGAAGTCTCGTTCTCCCATACAAATTTTGAATTTCGTCGCGTTTTCTACGGACAAAGTTGGCTTAGCTATAATATTGGTTGGTTGGTTGGTATAGCTATGTCGACAACCATTGTCCTACTGATTTGCAGTAAACATTCCACGTAGGTACTGCACTATTCCATGCAGGTAACTAAAATCTCACTTCGCGCCGACACAACTAATCAAATACAGAGCTCCCTCGCCTCTCCACGGCACCGGCGCGGCGGTGTTAGGTTTTTTCAGCTTTGACTTGCAAATGCACGCCGCCCGCCGAGTAATTAAAAATTCGCCGACGACAGCGCCCCCGGCGGCGAGTAGCGGAACTTACTTAGAAGTTGTTCCACTGACCGAGTGCGACCGAGAGCTCGTAAGACCAGAATTATTGTGTGACCCAGTTGTAAGTACTTACTACGGATTCCGAGGTCATGTTACATCGGTTTTGAGACTTTGTTCGCTGTTTGGAGAATAGAAACAGCCAGTGTCGCATTGATTTACTGAACAAATTGTAATTTGCGTTTTGGTTATTTACGAGACTTAACAATTCGAGTCTAAATTGAAGGAGACTTTGAGTTAAGTATTTCAGTTTTTTTTATCCATGTTATTTTGGGAATTCAAAAGTTCTATATCGAAAACATTAATTGAGGCTATGTGGAGGCAAGTAGAGTGTAAGGTAGTTATTATCTTGTTTCGTTTGGAATTAGATTTGCAATCTTTTACAGCTATTATTTTCCTCGTATTGGTGCGAGCGTATCGGTATTGAATGAAACCCTCGTAACGCTCAAGATTCCACTTTTAGAATTTAGAATCTTTCTCTGCTAGAACTCGCATTTTCTCCACACCTTATACACAAATAACTATTAAACCGTCGTTTCAGCTTCTGTCGTTCCATTACAATATTTTATGAACTCCCTCTAATTGCTAAACCACTAATGATAATTGCTGCGGAGACCGTAATTCTCTTCCTCAACCTACAACGACGTAAAACACCAACCATCTAACACGAGTTACAATATTTCGGGCCGCGGGAGTAATGAGTGCATAAGATTACGATTAATCTGGTCGCGTGTGCGGCGCGATTTGTTCATGTTTAACTGTTGTGCTTATTGCGCAGGCGGTTAACGAGCTTACATGCCTGATGGCCGATAAACATTAAGCGGTTAATTTTTTAATTTAATGTTTAGGCATTAAGGAAATAAGACCGATAACGTGACCACGTCTCGTTTCATAAATACCGAGCTCACAAGTAGCTCCCTAACAAGCCCTCACATTTTGTCAACTTTTTAACACAGGTTAAAACATAGGGGGTAAGGTGGTCGGCTCTTTATCATTTGTCACCATGCCTGTCACGTTCTAACAAATATGTAAGTGCGAAAGTGATGCATGGCATGACAGGTGATAAAAATTCGACCATGATACCACTTCTGGTCTATCGCGAATTTATTTTGTCATCTCCCTTTCTTTCCGACGCTTCGACGCAGGCGCAGAGGTTTCACTGGTCGTGGTCGCGGATAACTTTTTCTTCTTTATACTACTTTAGAAACCTCAAAAAGGTAATTTTATCAATACGTTTATATTAAATTTGACATTTCCTACAGTAATTAATGCAGTCGGCAGCATTTACGCATTAGTAATGCAGCAGCAATGCTGGACCAGTGTCGTCTGAATCTGCACGGTAGGTATGTACATTACCTACTGGTGCGCGCTAAATATAGGATAATGTCAATGTCGTATGTATATGTTTAAAATTACAAATAAAGGTAATATTTTTTAACTTCTAATAGGTCTTCTACTTACAACAAGCTTACCCTTGCTTTCTGTTTATCGTCCCCTTTATCGTCGACGACCGTTATTGGAGCGGTGAGCGCGCCTCGCTCTCGCTCGCGAGCCGTCATCGTGCTCTAATTAACTCACCACACTCATTAACGACGCTGTCATTAAATGTGCTATTAACTATTCAATTGCACGGAATGTAGGCAGGCCATCTTGCTCAAATCTACACCCGATGAATAAAGCCTTATTTGAGCTAAAGTAGCAATGTTTTATGTTATTTTTTGTGCTAATAAACAATTCTTATTCATTTAACTGACAACAAACGTGTTAAAAAAAATACCTACCTAACTGTCATTCGAGTTTAAAACCTTATTTTGATTTGACATAACTTGTATTTTTTTTTAGTTTTTGCAGTGAAATTGGTTTGTTGTTCATATGATAGGAACTAGATGAGCATCTGCAAAACGAACTTTAAGATACGTCAATTAATAGATCTAGAAACGATATGGATTAGATGTGTCAGTACTCAGTGTCAAATGTGACGTTTCTTCAAACAAAAACGTCCATATCCATATCGCTTCTAGATCTATTAACTGACGTATCTTAAAGTTGGAATCGGGCAGTGAGTCTGAATATTATTTATTCAAGTAGGCCTTTTAAATAGGTAGCCGTTTAACCGACCATCAGTGAGAAGCACTGCAAGTCGTATCATATCAAAAACAATTCAAGTAAAAATCGTATACTTGGAATAGGCTCCACGCGCCTTCATTGCTACGGCGTAGGCGTGCTACGACCTTCGCATCTACGGTTCGTAGCAACTCCACCAAATTTAATTAAACATTTCCAATTACGCTTCTTTGATTACGTAAGCCTCTCATTGGATATCAATCTAATTAATTTTAAAGTTAATTTATAGCTCAAACGTACAAATTTTGATGAATTTACAGCGAAGATATTTATATATGAAGTTGTTAGATATGGTGTTGTGATTAATTCTGAAAGTGTGTTGAAAGGAATATAACCTTGATACGACTTGCAGGATGTACGTCTAGAGTCATGGATCAATTAAGAACGAGCGATCCTATCTTGTATGGTATCATCAACTTCAAAACTAACTAATTTTTAAAGATTATGTATACTTGTACTTAGGTAGTGAAGAAAGGGAATAATAAATATAGTCATAGTTATAAGAACACATTTATTTATTAATCTCTCGTACTATATTTGATATTTTTCTTACGTTATTATTATTGTATTTATTCCTACATACACCAATATATACACATAAATAGTGATCTAATATTACATTACTTACCCTTCGATATTTACAAGGAGCCGTGAAGTGAAGTGAGCAAATAGTTCTTACTAAATATATATAATTAAATGTATACAGGATAGAAAAAAACTACCTTATATTAAAGACTGAAAAGTAGTAAAAAGAAAAACTCTTTAATAGTAAGAAAACTTGCATTTGTAACTAAAAGGTTCCACATAAATCACACTTCTATGTAAATAAGTCCCAGACCATGAGCCCGGTTCAGTTTTAGCAATTGTTACGCTTTTGATGTTATTTTGATACGACCTTGTAGATCGCTCACGCTGGTTGGTGCGTGCGAAATGAAGGGAGAGTGGTGCGCGAGATGCGCCATCACCATCATCGTGGTATCAGAACAATAACAAAGTCTTCCATTAGAATTCGACCTTTATAACTGCTATAAAACCCGTTGGAAATTGCCTTTGCATTCAGCGACGGGCGCGATTCGGGAAATGAATTAGAGATTAACTAGATACGATATAGTAAAGATGTGACGTCCCACGGGTAAAAGGTACCTTATGGCGGTTGGTGCTTACGCTATTATTAACGCCGCTCCAATATTATTGCGGCGCTATGCGACGTAAGCGCCAGCCGCCATAAGGTACCTTTTGCCGTGGAACGTCACATAACTTTACTATTTCATATCTAGTGCATCTCTAATTCATTTCCCGAATCGAGCCGAAAGAACATTCAAATTTAAGGTGTATTCGAATTATTCGGAAATATGTACTATAGAACGTCGGGTAATTCCACATATGTACATACAAGACAAGCTTCTCTACATACAAGATTGCCTGTTAAAATATATCAAAAGTGTGACCAAAATTGGAATGATGTCAGTGGAAGTATTGAATTCAGAAATAATAATAATGATATTTGCTTAAATTATAACAGTGTTGTAACAGTGTAATCCAAGATAACATAAACACCCACCGTATCTTCTGAATACAGCTTTTCGTATTTAAAAATCCTCTAATCTCACATTTTGGTGTATTCAATTGGCCGCTATTAGGTTCAAAAATGGTCACGTTTTTTTTTCATTACTAGTGTGACTTTTTCGCATTCAGGCAATGTTCATATACGATACGATACGTGATGGCTACCCTCATTAAGTATCATCAACAATATGTTAGCGTAAGCATTCTAAATGTGTGGCTGATTCCGAAATTCACCCATTATTCTATTATGTTGTATTAATAATTATGTTTATTCGAAATCACATGACATTCTGGAATACATATTTATAATTATTCGAATACATCTTACTCTAGAACGAAAAAAGGTTTTATATTAATCATAATCACAATTAAACTTCTAGCTCAGTATATCTTAAATAATATTTATATGCAATTTAAATAGGTGCCTACTCTTACAATAAATGTACAGTTTAATACAAACATTATTTACAATACATTCTATGAACTGACCGATACTAACCTAAAACCGGCCACAACTCATACAAAATATTCTAGCTTGTTATATTAGAAAAAAAAAACAGCCTCTAATGAGAAATAAAAATTACACACATGTCATTCGAGCACAGTTTCAGCAAGTCACACATTGATCGCGAGCGCGCTGCCGCGTGCCGTGCCGATCGGAGTTACTAATGGAACAAAAACTTCTTCAATTTCTTAATAAAAATACTCGAAATGCAACACGTCCAGACACAGCCGATCTGTAAAACGTAGCATATTGTAGCCAATCAATGTGTGAAATGCCTTAACCTTGGTTATTAGAAAAATATGGTGTAAAAATATCACAAAAAGTTTGAAAAATCCTACAGTATCTAGTTAGTAGTCATGTTTAAGTTGTGAAGGTCTTACATACTTAAACATGAAATATACATTAACTAAGGGAATAATATGATCGCCTTTACACCGAAGCGGAGATAAGAGGAGAACTGTGAGAATCAACCAATACTTAGTATTGGTTGTAATCCAGCGGAGCGAGAACAGATGTTGACTACAACCAATGCTATTGGTTGATTCCTTCACGTCTCCTCACATCTCCGCCTCAGTGTGAAGGCAGCCTATTTGGTAGACTCGTCTATTATGTACAGTGTCGGAGTCTTAAACATATAAAATAGTATTGCTTTCATCACGCAAGTCTTACCATTAACGAATACTGATGAAGAGATCTAAAGGAAGTGTGGAAACAATTAGGACACATTCAAAATTACTACAGAAAAGATAACAATAAATAGGTTATTTAAGGTGCGGCAAACTCTTTTAGGTTTTGGTAGGCTGTGGAGTATTTTATTAAATACATTAATAGACTAAAAGAAAAAAAGAATATATTTAATTTCTGGAAACTCAAAATCTGTATAAAAAAAAGTTATATTGGCAATATCACAACTTGTTTTAAAAACATGAATTGAGTCCACTGAAACAAATCACTCTGTACCTAATTAGATTTAGTTAGTGTTATCAAAAGGAACTCTTGACCTCATTAATCTCATTATCAAATAATTTAATAATTAACCAATTTAACCATCCAATTTAACCATCCAATATTATATTATTGAAGTCTACATAATTATAGATGTCAAGACCAGCCTTAATGTAATCCAACAATATAAATTCTTCAAGGGATTTGAGTCTTAATTACACAAACACTCAAATAAATAGATGTGCAGAGTCGAAGAAGAAATGCCGTATTAAATGATTGCAATAAAGGTTACAATCTGAATGCAGCGGTACTGCTGCAAGGTTGCAGCACTTGCAGCAGCGGAAAACTGACGATGTTATCGCTGATCTCCTTGTTACACCGAGTGACAGATTAAGCGCTCCAATCGCAACACCAATGCGGTAACAACAGGAACGTAATTTATCACAGAAATAGCGACTCGGATCGGTTCTTCCGTTTTGTTCGATTCTTTGGGCCCGATTCGGATTTTGAATTAGACATCTATTAGACATATTTTAGACATTACCAAGATACGATAACGATATGTTTAAGACCTGTCAAATTTGACATTTGAGCGATTCTGGAGATACTGTTGAACGATTTCCACAGGATATGACTTAGAGATTCAATTCACATCTAATAGATATGTCTTACTCTATCTAACGTAAAAGTGACATTGGTTGCCCGAATTGCGCTGCAAAAGAGAACTATAACGTATCTAGAATGGATCTAGTACGTGTAGTCTCTTGTGAATATCTTGAAGTTCGAATACGGCAGTTAGACTTCCCACATCTATTAGTTGAGTTGAAGCTTATTTAGACGGTGCAAGAATTCGCATGCAGGTTTCGTTACATTTTGTCTGGACGTTTATGATCGTTTAATGTTATACCTCAGAGGCCAGCAATCTAACTATGGGCCACCATCTGAGTTACGTAGCTAGAGGAAGATTAGACCGTCTACAGGCATTTGCTGAGGGATTTCCATACTCCTTGGTAATCATACGGAGCGCAACCTAAACTTGGTTGGAGTTCTCGCACCGTCCATCTGTGTTACGTAACTAGTGATACGATTAGACCATCTGTAGGCCTTTGCTGAGGGATTCCACGTGTTCCTTGGCCTTCATGCGCAGCGCCGCGATGGAGGAGGAGCGCGGGTCGGGCGGCGGCGCGGGCGCCGGGGCCGGCGGCGTCAGGTAGCTCGGGTAGCCGGAGGGCGGGTGGCTCAGGAAACCTGCAGGAAAAAACGTGTCAGGTATCGTGTTCTAAATTAAAAAAAAAAAACAGTTTTTTTTATGTAATAGTCAGCAAACGAGCAGACGAGCCGGCTGATGGGAAGCGGTCATCGTCGCCCATGGACATAAGCAACTTCACAGGAGCCACTTAAGCATTGCCGACCCTTGAGAACCCTAAATACCGGCTTCTTGAAGAATCCCATGTCGTAGTGCAAAGGAAATACCTCAGGAGGCTTTTATTTAAAAAAATATTTTTTCTTAGCTTTTATAGGCAACTAATATAGAGAAAATTTTAACAAGCCCAAACACATGTAGATAGCGTTGATTTTTCACAGAGTTTCTATGGTCACCTCCTGTGTAGCTTGATGGTACTATAATATTGCATTGTCATCCAACTTTCATATGTATGCGAAGTTTCAGCTCAATCAAATAATGGGTGTGTAATTTACCTTGCAAGAACCCTCATTAAATAAATCCTCATGCACCCTCAGTCATGAGAAAACATGGATGAAGAATGATATACTCACCGGGTAGTGCCGTGAGTAGGGGAGGCGCTAGCCAGGGGTCCACAGGCAGGCCCAGTCCACCTAACCTGGGGACTCCTCCGCCGCATCCATAGTCTGACAGGCCGAGCCGAGCCGCTTCCATCTTCTCCTGTCGTCGCCATTTTGCGCGCCGGTTCTGGAACCACACCTGGAAGTAATTGAAAATAACGCTATATAATGATACATATATTACATGATGTTTATTCTATAAGTAGCTGGAATCTCTCCGAGCGATTAATATATACTTAAATCAAACCTGGCATGAAACCAAACTACTTTTCTATGGAACCAACAAACCAAAAAAGGATCAGCGTTGTGCCAACATATTGAACCTAATGAAATGGCTGACGCAGCTTATGAGAGCTAGTACCTTTTACCACACGTGATAATTGTAAATCTTATTTTTATATATTTTGTAACTCTCACCGTATATTTGTATGGCAAAAAATGGTTTCTCATTCTTAAAATCAACATCACAATCTCATACATAGTTAAACTTGGAACATATATTACCAACAATATGTTTTATTGTACAAAAGAAACGAATACAAACAGTCATAACAAATAAACTGAACGGATATATTTGTTATTTTTATGAAAGCGTGCACATTCTTGTCAAGTCTCTTACTCATCATAACAGATATCATGTTTCCACGTTTGCTTATTGGCTCCAACGTTGGTACATACTAATACCGACACAATGTACCTAATTTAAAGTAGCACATCTTCAGTTTGAAATGGTAGTGCTAGTACACAGTAAGGTTGGATCGGTCGGAGTCCTTGGGAACCGAGGGATAAGGGCGGCACAGGATCATTGTGGCGAACGATGTAGGTACTTATGTTCACTTGTTCAGTACTCAGGGTCGGTCGAATTATTCTGCATGGCCTTTGTAATGACAAAGTGTGATAATGCAATTTTTTATGAAAACATGACGTTTATAAAAAAATCGGGCAAGTGCGAGTCGGGCTCGCGCACGAAGGGTTCCGTACCATATAAAAAAAAAAAAAAAAAGAAAAGCAAAAAAAAAACGGTCACCCATCCAAGTACTGACCACTCCCGACGTTGCTTAACTTTGGTCAAAAATCACGTTTGTTGTATGGGAGCCCCATTTAAATCTTTATTTTATTCTGTTTTTAGTATTTGTTGTTATAGCGGCAACAGAAATACATCATCTGTGAAAATTTCAACTGTCTAGCTATCACGGTTCGTGAGATACAGCCTGGTGACAGACGGACGGACGGACGGACGGACGGACGGACGGACGGACGGACGGACGGACGGACGGACGGACGGACGGACGGACGGACAGCGAAGTCTTAGTAATAGGGTCCCGTTTTACCCTTTGGGTACGGAACCCTAATAACTCCCTTACTTCGTTATAGGTAGGTACTCAAGTCCGGGTAAATGTTACTCTAATGGACTCTTATGGCTCGTACATGTAAACTAGCTACCGAACATGTGAATGTTACTGTCTTTAGTAACACTGTGCCATGTCCCCACCAACGTTGGCTGAACCCCACATGGCACGATGGCACGGACCGACACCATCGCTCACCCGCAGGGTTACCAACTTGCCTCAGATTTATACCGTTTAACTTTTTAACCCAATTAGTTCCTAATTGGCCTTTTGGTTCCGAGTCCAACACTTGCGATTTTAACTAACACGAGTCTGAGGAAGTTTAGCTTGCTAGTTAAATACTGGGCTAGATACACAAACAAATATATTACGTAGAACAAATATATTACAAGTCGACAAGTGCTGGGCATACCTACACACTTACTTAGGTTTATTAAGATGTACTTATAAAAATTCTACAATAATTTTATTATCTGGAACATTATTTTACACACATTAACATATGCAAAACTTCTTAGCCAGATATATTTTTTTCTTATATGAAAATAGGTTTATTAACCTATATCCTATATAGTGATGTGCCGTTACCGGTAAAATACCCAAGGTGGTAAAATACCCAGTAATGTTACCGGTAATATTACCCAGAATCAGTAATTTACGGTAATATTCAAATTAAGTAAATGTCAACATAAGTTGTTTTACATTAAATCATTACTTATCAACAAATGCATCATACGAAGTGTAAAAAATCAACATAGGTTTACTTTTCTAGTAAATTCCCAAAACTACTGGTAATTTTCCCAATGTTACTCGGTATTTTACCAATATTACTAGGAAGTATTCCCCTTGTCTGGGCAAGTGGGCATAGTCAAAACCAGTTTCAGTCAAAACCACTCAATGAATAATACTAGAATTTTAGTTAAACTAAAACGAAAATGTAAAAATCACATTGATTTAATAATAATCATCACATTTTTATGAGTGTAGTACAATGCCATTGTTTTTATACGTTAAGTGGTAATTTTTTATAGCTTAATTGATATAATTATATTCTTATTTTGAGCGTGTATATTTGTTTTTTTTTTATATATTTATTTTATTTATTTTATTTATTTTATTTATTTTATTTATTTTATTTATTTTATTTATTTTATTTATTTTATTTATTTTATTTATTTTATTTATTTTATTTATTTTATTTATTTTATTTATTTTATTTATTTTATTTATTTTATTTATTTTATTTATTTTATTTATTTTATTTATTTTATTTATTTTATTTATTTTATTTATTTTATTTATTTTATTTATTTTATTTATTTTATTTATTTTATTTATTTTATTTATTTTATTTATTTTATTTATTTTATTTATTTTATTTATTTTATTTATTTTATTTATTTTATTTATTTTATTTATTTTATTTATTTTATTTATTTTATTTATTTTATTTATTTTATTTATTTTATTTATTTTATTTATTTTATTTATTTTATTTATTTTATTTATTTTATTTATTTTATTTATTTTATTTATTTTATTTATTTTATTTATTTTATTTATTTTATTTATTTTATTTATTTTATTTATTTTATTTATTTTATTTATTTTATTTATTTTATTTATTTTATTTATTTTATTTATTTTATTTATTTTATTTATTTTATTTATTTTATTTATTTTATTTATTTTATTTATTTTATTTATTTTATTTATTTTATTTATTTTATTTATTTTATTTATTTTATTTATTTTATTTATTTTATTTATTTTATTTATTTTATTTATTTTATTTATTTTATTTATTTTATTTATTTTATTTATTTTATTTATTTTATTTATTTTATTTATTTTATTTATTTTATTTATTTTATTTATTTTATTTATTTTATTTATTTTATTTATTTTATTTATTTTATTTATTTTATTTATTTTATTTATTTTATTTATTTTATTTATTTTATTTATTTTATTTATTTTATTTATTTTATTTATTTTATTTATTTTATTTATTTTATTTATTTTATTTATTTTGTGGACGACGCACCTTTTTATACGTTTACTTTTTATAATTTTATTGTAATTTTGAATTCCTTTGTGCTTTTAATTTTATGTTCCTTTTGACACCATATTTTTGTTCAGTCTTCTCTCAGGTTTCATGAAATAAATTACTATACTGAACCAGTGCGCCTTTTATCATTAGCATTGTGATCCTTCGTGGATTTAAAAGTGATAGTCTGATAGTGAATCATGAACCAACTTTAAGAAATAAAGAAGCTGTATTAAAATTTGGTAAATATGGTCGTCACACGATCGGTGAAAGCGGGTAAGGATGGTAACGAAGGTAAGACCATTGCGGAGAGTGAGGCTGGGCCGTCGACCGTGCCCTCAACCCCTCTTGTCGACCCGACAACCGCACCACAGGCGCCTTCACAATCCCGTCCCGTAAGTATGTCATCTCGCTCTTCATCCACGGTAGTGGCCAGGAGGTTAGCGGCTGAAGCGCAGCACGCGCGTCGCCTCGTCGAGCTAGAGACGCAACAAATACGCCGCCGCCGTGAGCGTGAGGCTGCTGAAGCGGCCGAGCTAGATGCACGCCGGCTGGCCGATCTGGAACGAGTGACCGCCGACCTAGAGTTAAAAGCGGAAATCGCCGCCATCGACGCAGACGCGAGTCGTCATAGCTCTAGGAGCAGCCATATTAATATAGACCAATGGCTCAATAAGTCTGAAGCTGCTTTTCCGAACATTAACGAACAATGATTTTTTCAGGGATCTGGAAGCTAAAGCCCCTCGCGCGCATGTCGTATCCCCTGTGCGGACAGTGACTGTGCGCCGCGACTGTGGTGCCGCGATAACGGCGGCTCCTCTCGAGCGCCGCGACTGTGGTGTCGCGATGTCAGCGGTCATTCCTGAACGCCGCGACTATGGTGCTGCGATGACTGCGGCCCATCCCGAGCGGCCCGAGAGCGGAGAAGTTCCACAGTTGGTTAAAAGTCTGGGTGTTTTAGTTGACAGTGTAAATAAAGGCATTGGCCACGCAATCAATCGTGTTCCTTTACCCCGTTTCGATGGCAGGTTGCATTTAGATTGGCTTAGCTTGAAAAAAGCCTTTGAAAACACACAAGGTTCCTACACAGCTGTGAATAATCTGTCAAGACTGAATACCGCGCTAACGGGCGCGGCACGCGAGGCAGTCGCCGCGCTGCTCGTGTCTGCGCGCGACCCCGGCGTCGTGGTGCGCGCGCTCGACGCGCGCTTCGGCCGCCCCGAGATGGTGGTGGCGCACGAAGTAGCTGCGGTGCGCGCATTGCCGCGCGTGAGCGCTGAAGGTAAGGATTTAGCTGTGTTTGCCAGTCGAGTTCGCAACTGCGTCGAAATAATACGCTTATTGGGTCATACGGAATATCTGGCCTCGCCTGAACTATTTCAGGCCTTAATTACTAAAATATCTCCACTGTTGCGAGCTAAATGGCTAGACTATGCCGTTCGTTATGAGGCTGCCGGTCTGTCAAAGCTAGAAAACCTAGCTGGTTTCCTCGCTAACGAAGTCGACCTGCAGTCTCGGTTCGGCATAATACCTGAGCCGACTACTGCGTCACAAGCGGTAGATAGTAGGCGGGCCAGGGATAATGTGCACGTTGCCGCTGAAAATCATTCTGTGAATTCAAATTCAACATCGCGAAATAACGCTAAATTGAATTCATCGGCGACTGCACCTAAAATTAAATCATGCGTCGTGTGTGAAAAATCGCATGATTTAATTCAATGTGACAAATTTAAGTCAATGTCAGTCGATGACAGATGGAATTTGATTAAAAAGAAAAGAGTCTGTCATCGATGTCTCAAAGTAGGTTGGCATAGGTTTAATTTTTGTAAGGCGAAGAAAGTTTGTGACGTTGACGGATGTACGTTCCGTCACCACGTATTACTGCACAACCCGACTTACGAGCGTTCCGCAGCTGCGCACTTTGAGGTGGAAGATGATGAGCCGGTAGCGGGAACTTCTGGCACTGCACCGCGAGCTCCTGCTGACAACGCCGCAGCATCTACTGTTGTGAGCGACTCCGCTTCATACGATGTCGAATCAAAGGAGATTCTGACCCACACATCGACATCGGTTGCCGCGGGATCTCCAGCTCAGACGTTGCCTGCTCGCCCGCTATTGAAGATCGTAGCCGTAACCGTGTCCGGCCCGTTAGGTTCCGTGAATACGTACGCCATGTTAGACGACGGGGCCACAGGTTCGTTTATTGAGCAAGATATCGCCGCGCAAATAGGTGCCTGTGGACCCGAGAGACGCATGAGGTTAGACTGTGTCGGCGGGTTAGGAAAGCATACGTCTGTGCAGTATGTCGATTTCCAAATGAAAGGTCGCCGTGGTAAGGATACGCACTATATTAGCAAAGCGCGGGCGATGAAAGGTTTAGGTCTTGCTACTCAAACTCCCGATAGGTCGAGCGTACTTAAATTTCCTCACCTTTCAGACATCGTGGATGAGTTTTGTTATGGAAACATACAGCCATCGATTATAGTCGGTCTCGATAACTGGCACCTCACTATTCCTAGGGCTGTACGCGAGGGCACTAGGACAGAACCAGTCGCGATTAATACCGCGTTAGGTTGGGTCCTATTCGCCTTTGGTTGCAGTAAAACCGCTCCTGCCGAAACTGTCAACCACGCTATAGTGAGCGAGCCCGCGGTCGCGGATGTCAGCGATCGCGCAGTTTTAGAGCAGTTGATTCGCGAGCAATATAGTTTAGACTCAATCGGCATTTCGAAACGCGAAGCGCGCAGCGTTGATGATGATCGTGCTATCCAAATTCTCGAACGTACTGCGCGTCGCCTGCCTAACGGGCATTTTGAAGTCGGTTTACTTTGGAAGTCGGACAATTTATCTGTGCCTGATAGTCGCAAGCTTGCCTTATCTAGGCTTCTTAGTCTCGAGAAAAAGATGGCCCGTGATTTTCAGTATGCAGAGCGTTACCGTGAAAACATACACGACATGTTTCGGAAAGGTTATGCTGAACTGTGCACCGAAGAGCCTAGCGCCAAGTCGCCCGTTTGGATTTTGCCACATTTCGGCGTAACCAATCCAAACAAACCGAACAAATTAAGAGTCGTGCACGATGCTGCTGCTAAAAGTCATGGTGTTTCGCTAAATTCACTTCTATTAACCGGCCCAGATTTGTTACAGCCCCTGCTCGGAATCTTATTGCGTTTTAGAGAGGGAAAAATTGCCCTGACTGGTGATATTCGCGAGATGTTTCCTCAAGTTAAGATCCGAGCAGAGGATCGCGACGCTCAGAGGTTTTTGTGGCGCGACTCGCCCAAAGACCCTATCATGACATACCGTATGTCGTCTATGATTTTCGGTGCCGCTTCCAGCCCTTTCACTGCCATTTATATAAAAAACAAGAACGCAGTGGAATGGCAGGAGCGCTTTCCAGACGCAGCTCAAGCCATCATAGCTGACCACTATATGGATGACTGTATAGTTAGTTTAAATTGTGTTGACAAGGCCGCAAAATTTGCCGCCGAGATCACCAACATCCACAAGCATGCTGGCTTCGAGATGCGTTCTTGGACCTCAAACAATCCCTCTGCGCTGCGTCTGCTGCCCAAAGAGAGCTTGGCTGAAGTCTCTGTAGCTAGAAATGACGTAGATGTTGACCTTGGACGCCTCACTGCCCCTGTGCGCACACTGGGACTTATTTGGCAACCCGTTTCAGATAAGATTGGGTTTAATATCGGAATAAAGGGAGAACGTTTGTTGCCAAATAGGCTCACTAAGCGCGAAGTGTTAGCTCACGTCATGCGGGTTTTCGATCCACTCGGTATCCTGGCGCCAGTTGTGATTACGGGTCGCATCATGTTCCAAAATGCGTGGCGTAAGGGGATCGATTGGGACGAGGAGCTGTCGCAAAGTGACAGTGCAGCATGGAGACTCTGGTTCGACGATTTAATTGCAATTTCTGGTTTACAGATTCCACGCTGCTACTTACTTAGCGAATTAAAAATTGATAAGTGTGAGCTTCATTTGTTTTGTGACGCGAGCGAGTCGGCTTTCGCTGCGGTTGCATATTGGCGGTTCGTCTTAGAAAATGGTGAAGTGAAGCTGGCTCTTATATGCAGCAAAGTCCGCGTAGCTCCTTTAAAACAAATCTCCATAAATCGCTTAGAGCTCCAAGGAGCGTTGATCGCAGCCCGTCTCGCTTCTACGATTTGCGAAACACACAGATTCAAGCCTATAAATCGCGTATTCTGGTGCGATTCTATGACCGTTTTGGGGTGGCTTCGAAGCGAGGCGCGCTTATTTAAACCATTTGTTTCTCACAGAGTAGCCGAGATTATGGAAATAACCGACGTTAAAGAATGGCGATGGGTGCCAAGTCAACTCAACGTAGCCGATGATGCTACACGCATCAAGCGAGTGTCGTTATCTCCAGAATCGCGCTGGATTTCGGGTCCTGAATTTTTGCTCTCTTCGGAGTGGCCCAGTGAGCCCAGTTCACCAGAATATCCAGGCATGGAAGAAGAGAGCAAACGTGCAGCGCGTCCTGATTTAGTTCATCTCATTAGTGACGTTGAAAGGCGCGAGCCAGTCTCAGCCGATCCTAAACGGTTCAGTTCTTGGGCGAGGCTGGTACGCGCAACAGCCATAGCTCACAAGTATTTGACGTTACTTAGAATCCGTTGCCTAGCTAGAAGGGGGCTAGGTGTAAACAATTTAGTCCGCTTAGAGGGGGGCTTGTGTAGTTTTGTGTTTCAGCCATCCAACCAATGGCAACAGTTCGCTGCCCCGCGCTCTGTGCGGGAAACTGCCGCGGGCCTGACCGCCACAGATCTTCGCCTAGCCGAACTCCACATCCTGCGCCAGTCCCAGGTGAACACATTTCCTGACGAGATGGCCAGCCTACATAGCCATCCCGCACAGCTTATGCCACGCACCAGCCGTTTATCCAAGCTATCGGTGACCATCGGAGATGACGAACTTATGCGTTTGTCTGGCCGTATAAGGGCAGCGTCGCAAGTACGGGATGAGATGAAAAACCCCATCGTGCTTGATGGCAAAGATCTAGCTGTGCGCCTGCTTGTCGAGCACCACCATCGCAGGGCTGCCCACGGCAACACGGAGACCGTGGTGAACGAGCTGCGACAAGATTACCACCTATTGTCGCTAAGAAGTACCGTCCGCAATATCACCTATAACTGCTTATTTTGCCGAATACGCCGGGCCAAGCAGTTTCAACCCGTGACGGGAGACTTACCGGAAGCACGCCTTGGACACCACAGACGGCCGTTTACATTCACAGGGCTGGACTACTTCGGCCCAATACAAGTTACCGTTGGCCGAAGACGCGAAAAAAGATACGTCGCCCTGTACACCTGCCTCGTGGTACGCGCAGTCCACTTAGAAATCGTAGACAGTCTCACAACCGATTCTGCGATTATGAGCCTCCGCAGATTCACCGCTCGAAGAGGTACCCCATCCGAGCTGTGGTCGGACAATGGAACTGCTTTCGTGGGTGCCAGCCGGGAGCTTCGACGCTTATACGACGACGCTACGTCCCAGTTCGCTGCTGCGCAGAGAATCAACTGGCGTTTCATCCCACCGGCGGCGCCGTTTATGGGTGGCTGCTGGGAGAGGCTTGTGAAGAGCGTGAAAACTGCACTCAAGGTGACTCTCACTGAGCGAGCTCCAACTGACGAAGTGCTACGTACGCTCTTGGCTGAGGCGGAGGCCTTGGTAAATTCGCGGCCACTAACTCATGTTTCCGTCGACCCTCAGAGTGAGGAATCACTAACGCCCATGCATTTTCTGTTGGGTTCGTCTTCGGGACGCCCACTTCCAGTCACATTATCAGAAACGGACGTCCTATCACGAACCAGCTGGCGTAAGGCTGTCGGATTATCAGAGCATTTTTGGCGCCGCTGGTTAAAAGAATATCTCCCGACGTTAACACCCAGACGTCGTCGAGGTGAGGTTCCCCAAATAGCAGTCGGAGACTTGGTGCTCATTGCGGACGGTAATTCTCCAAGGGGTTCCTGGCCCCGTGGACGCATTACTGCTGTCTTCCCAGGCCCTGATGGCATCATAAGAGTTGCGGATGTGCACAGCCTTGGAGGTGTTTTGCGGCGGCCCCTGCGGAAGCTGATCAAGTTCCCCCTTTAATGAAAAAGGGGGGAATGTGGACGACGCACCTTTTTATACGTTTACTTTTTATAATTTTATTGTAATTTTGAATTCCTTTGTGCTTTTAATTTTATGTTCCTTTTGACACCATATTTTTGTTCAGTCTTCTCTCAGGTTTCATGAAATAAATTACTATACTGAACCAGTGCGCCTTTTATCATTAGCATATTTTATTTATTTTATTTATTTTATTTATTTTATTTATTTTATTTATTTTATTTATTTTATTTATTTTATTTATTTTATTTATTTTATTTATTTTATTTATTTTATTTATTTTATTTATTTTATTTATTTTATTTATTTTATTTATTTTATTTATTTTATTTATTTTATTTATTTTATTTATTTTATTTATTTTATTTATTTTATTTATTTTATTTATTTTATTTATTTTATTTATTTTATTTATTTTATTTATTTTATTTATTTTATTTATTTTATTTATTTTATTTATTTTATTTATTTTATTTATTTTATTTATTTTATTTATTTTATTTATTTTATTTATGTTATTTATTTTATTAAGCCATTTCTACATGTTTTAAATTAAATTAATTCAGTTATAACGTAAGCGTTCAAGTACGAGTATATTACCCGCTTTTGGGAATATTACCGGGAAGAATGGTAATTTACTGGTAATATTCCCAAATGGTAAAATACCGGTAATGGTATTTTACTCTCGGCACATCACTAATCCTATATGAACCTATTTCTTATATAAAACATTTTCATATTGTAAAAACACAAGGGGCCAGGTCAGGCGTAGATATATCATATTCTGCGTTACGTTGACAAATAAATTAAAATTAGCTTTTATTTATTACGCCAGCCTAAACAAACCTACTCAAAGGTCAACAAATGTCACACACGTTTAAAATGACTATGAAATAATATCCCAAAACAAACACAATAATTTCTCCCGCGTGACAACCTTGCGAGCGTCGTAAATATGGCGACACGACACGACACGACACAGACACGACAGCGTCGCGCGACGCGCACGACCCGCGCCGTTTTATTGCTGTACGGCTTTGACTTCGTAGCTTCTAAGTGGTTAATGGCCATTGGCATTGCGAACTTTTGTTGATGACACTTAACTTGAATGTTTAAAGTTGTTTTGATTTGATTACCTACCTATGTATTTTGTTGATTTTTAACTTTTTGTAAGGATAGTAACTTTAATAAGAAGTGTATATTCTTTCCATTTTTTACTTTTTTGCGGTAAAGTACATATTTGATTAGTAGGTATATAATTACTAGTTGATGTACCTACAGTAACCTGCAGAGAACATACCCCCGCTGCCCTGCATAGAAGTTTGAATGCAAAGGTGCTAAGCGAATACTTAGTATTGCTGATTGTACATATATATATTTACCTAGGTAGGTATTGATCATACGCCTAAACCTTCCTCAAAAACCACTCTATTGATAAATGAAAACTGCATGAGAATCCGTTCAGTAGTTTGTGAGTTTATCGCGAACAAACATACAAACACACAAACAGACAGACGCAGCGGGGGACTTTGTTTTATAAGATGATGATATTTATTATTTATGTATTACTCAAATAAGTAGTAAGTAGTAGTAGTAAGTAGTATATATATCGTTATCGTTAGTTTCTAAATTGTACGAGTAATTACAAAAAAACACTGTAATTAGATTGTTTTAGTCATGCCTATTCGTTTTTGACTTCCTGAGTTCATTTTATCCCATCTTTAACAGTTCCTCATTTTTAATATTTTTATTTTTATTTCATTTTATTTATTTGGAAGCAAACAGAATTTAGTGAGCAGGAGATAAGTTTACAGAGACACACTAATGACATTCACTTATTTCCTTAACAGCTCTCACCTCTCACTAAAACATGTATAACAGAAATATTACCAAAGATATACTGGATTACTGGATTGGATAGATCATAGATGTTCGGATTAAGGTTCTAAAAGGTGTAATAATAACCGAGTCTTCAATAGTAGATATGTATTGCATGTGTAGCTGACATACGTTTATATACGTTACAGGAGAGACAGGTTGTTAATGTATCCAATACGATAGTTACAATAAAACACAAGTGAAGGTCTCGCCAGAAGTCATTGCCTCGATGGAGCTCTTGGAACTTGTTAACGTGTTCCAAACGACGCTCCAACTTTCCCAACTCGCCGTATATTACCCGAATTTAATACATTTGACAGCCGTGCATGTCGCTCGGAATCGAACCCGGCACGCGATGCCACCCCTGAATCATTTCACACTACAATTTGACACCACGAATGTATGGTAATGTTCGAAAATGTCCTTTAGATAGTGCTGTATAGAACAGTATGTCGCTTGGAGGAATCGATCCTGCTAAGGCGATGTTAGTTGTCTAGAATAGTCGTGATTGAGCTCGTACTGGTTCTTATAACTTATTACAAATGATCGGTGAGTCGAAAACTCAGGTGACCCGGTATAAGTAAATACACTTTGAGCCGACTTCAAAAAGGGATCACAATTCTCTTTCTGTACGTTCCTTGATTTCTTCCGTCTTTCGACTAAATGATTTATTTAACAAGGAGGCCAATATCATCGAGTGAGAGTTCGATGATGAAATCTTGGATAAAGCAAATCTTTTCAAATGTTATACCTACGAGTATATAGAGCGATCTAAGATGTTATTTTGATGGCATTTTAAACTGCTTAGTAGAATATTTTTTGTAAGCGTAGTAATTTGGATCTTGAGTGTAGGTTGCACATTACTCATGACTACTCCAATCAGTGACTAACTAAGGTAATCTATTAAGTGAGAAAGAACGCCTGATGTGTCTCCTGTGTAAGAGAGAGAACGTGATTCGCTGTCAATCATCGGTTTTGTAGGACAGTGAGAATTTGGTATTCTGTGCAAAGAGGTCAAGTTTCGCTGGCACTATAGAGAAATATGCCTCACTTATCAATGGGAATAAACAAGTTAGTTTTCGGGTAGTGTCGCCGAGTTATAGCCCGTAAAGCCGTTTAATGCATGGCGCATCAATTACCAAGGTTTGATCGTGTGATCGTGTGGTCGTTAGATCGTCAACGCTCTCGACTGCCAACGATCGACGACGGCACGGTGTAACGCGAGCTTTTGTCTGTCTGTCACGCGATGCTTTTTATTTTAACTACCATATATGAGGTAAGAATAGGTAAAGTGGCTGTTTTCATAGCTGATTTGCTAAACGAGAATGTCTATTTGAGATTATTTGAATAGGCTTGCTAAAGAATTTTCTCCGTTTACTCATTAAGTGGTGGTATTAAGACAGTTTTTAATGTAGAAAAAGTTTTTTTAACACAAAATCAACGAAAGTTTGCTCCGGCTTCAGTAAATATGTTTAAATATTATTTTTTGCTATCTTGTTTGAACGCATTTTAATTATTTGTTAAAATGGTATGAGAAATAATAGCAGCTAATTAACAAATCCGCATTGGACCCAACAATTATAGCATTAAGTACGAACATTAATTCCTGCGACTCGCCAATGAACAAAATTAACAAGAATTAACGTGGACATTTGTCGCGACCAGTTATGGGTATTAATAAGTGCCACTCACGCGATTTCCACCTGCAACCTCCACCACGTCTGTAAAACACACGCGTGCCAAACTAAAAATAAACTTTCAACCGTTATAGTTAAGTCTAGTTTTGAACGGCGAAACTCAATAAGAAGTGAGGTTTCGACAGTATACATACGTCAACTAATTTCTTATTATGATAATGTGTCATTAAAACCTTGTTTGCTTGTGTTAAGGGCTGTATCGGCGTGGCAGCGCGTCTAAGCGGTGTTCTGCGTGATATTAACACTTAGCGCTGGAACTTTCAGAATGAATGGCGCTGTAATTTTAATTTTCTCGTAGCGAGTTTAAAAGTTACACAAATGGCATTTATAAATTAGTGTTTTATTGTTGTGAGTCACTGTTTTTAGTTGGCCTTCATTTTAGGTCGGTTTATTCGTATTATAGAGACGCGGGAGACGATTTTCGAGTTATAAACAGGAAAACTTCGCTATTTTCTTAGCGTATACTAGGCAATAAAAAAAATCATTTATCTATTCTTCCATAAAGTCATATGATATTCGGGCTTTATAGTTTATTACCTATTTGTTTATTTTTGAGAGCTTGTATAAAGTATTATTACGTCAAAGATAACTAGACCTCCCACAATAGGTTTTAAAAATTGCTTATCTGCTTTAAATTATGATAAGTTTAGGTTCGCTGAGATTTGGTTCTTAATTGGCGTCACAAGAGTATTACGTATACGTTATGCTGGCTGTCATATTTCACGTGTACTTTCAATGTTTTATTCTCTATGTATATCCCATTCCTACCTGCCATTGGACTTGATAAAGACCGTTGTCATACCAGTGGTGAAAAACAAGACAGGAGACTTAACTAGTAAAACTAATTATAGGCCGATATCGCTCGCTACTGTTATGGCAAAGGTACTGGACGGTGTGCTTAATGCACAGTTGAATAAGAACCTTTCGTTGCATGACAACCAGTTCGGGTTTAGGCCCGGGCTGTCAACTGAAAGTGCGATCCTGTGCCTTAAGCACACCGCCGCGTATTATGTTGACAGGAATACGCCAGTTTATGCTTGTTACCTTGATTTATCAAAAGCGTTTGATCTGGTTTCCTACGATATACTTTGGAAGAAACTAGAGGAAATTAACTTAGCTCCCGATCTCATAGGTATATTTAGATATTGGTATGGAAACCAGATCAACAACGTGAGATGGGCAGGTACTTTGTCTGAGACATATAAGTTGGAATGTGGGGTGAGGCAGGGGGGGTTGAGCTCACCATCACTCTTCAACCTATATATAAACGAGCTGATTGTCGCGCTCAGCAGCATGCATGTGGGCTGTCACATAGACGGGGTTAATGTGAATAACTTGAGCTATGCCGATGACATGGTGCTGTTGAGTGCGTCAGTCTGTGGCATCAGAAGGTTGCTTAAAGTGTGTGAAGATTACGCACACACGCACGGACTCAAATATAACACAATCAAAAGTCAGTACATGGTCTTTGGGGTCGAGTCTAAAATACCATCTGTAATACCACCTATCAGACTCAACACGGTTGCCCTAGAAAGGGTATACCAGTACAAATATCTAGGTCATATAGTTACTACCGACCTCAAAGACGATGCTGACATAGAACGGGAACGTAGGGCCTTATCGATCAGAGCTAATATGATTGCACGCAGATTTGCTCGATGCTCAAAGGAAAGGAAAGTGACTTTGTTCAGAGCTTTTTGCACAACATTTTACACCTGCAGTCTATGGCGAAAGTTCACCTTGAAATCGTATAAGGCCCTACAAGTACAGTATAATAACGCGTTTAGGGCGCTGATGGGGCTGCCGCGATATTGCAGCGCGTCAGGGATGTTTGCGGAGGCGCATGTGTCGTGTTTTAAAGCTACCATGCGCCTGCGAGCCGCGTCCCTGGTGCGACGCGTGCGCGCCAGCTCCAACAGCGTCCTAGAAATGATTGCGGACAAGTATTGTCCGTATATCACATTTTGCTGCGGACTTCATACGCCCAGCAGCACTGTGGTAAACACATTGAGAAATAGATGATGGTTGTCAATGTGCTTACCACGGTTGCTGTAATGTTGTAAATTATAATATTAAGTATGTGTTTAGTGTTTGTTTAATGATAAATGATAATGCCTGTATTTTAATTATGTATTTATGAGTCACAGATACTTGAAATAAATGAATTTTAATTTTTTTTTTTTTTTTTTTAATTACTTTATCTTTATAAGACACGTCGAATTCTTTCCTTCGGAGATATAAAAGTAGTTATTTTTAAATACTTTTTACGATAGGTAAATCAAATACAGTTGTGACGCGTGGGTGTTAAAATAATTTTACTTTTATCATATTAGTGAAGATTATCGCGTCAAAAATGCTCCCTATTGTGTTTGTAAGTAATAGTCGCAAAGAGTGCCACTAGTGCCAGTAACTTGACACTCAACTAAACAAATTAATACAAACAACTCTCAAATACATTTGTTACACGTTCTGATTGAATAAAACGGCAATAATTGAAATAAAACAACATCCCCGCCCGCGCCAACTGTCGCTCAAAAAACAGCGATGGCGGCATGACAGCTGTCAGATTTGCGCGCCAAAACGCCGCGCGCTGATTGGTGGAATTTGAATATGATTGCGTTTGCAATTGGATTAGTCGTGCTTGTGTTGTGTTTTAGCTGTAATCGACCAGTAAATTGACTTGTGGAACGGACATATGGGTTTGAGAGGGAGAGGACAAAGAGCAATTGATTCTTTTCATTATTTTTTACACACTTGATTTTGTGCTTGATGAATGTTGATGTAATTTGATGCAGTTTTGATGGATGAATAAATGCAAAATGGTAACTAGGCAAATGATCGGTGATATGAGTTTATTGTTAAGTACCTACCCTACACTTCGTCATTTCAGATAATATTGAGTCTATTTTAAGGCTTAGGGTAAATTTTCTTAAATAAAAGATAAAGCATAATTAATATGCTCGAACTGAGCAAGTGTACGTACAGTCAACACTTTTATGACTACGACTTTTAAATCTAGTATATTGAATAATTAAAATTAGCATATTAGGGATAAGACTTAGGTATACCCTTACACAAGACTACACAAGCCCAACGGACGCGATAACTTGTGTCGAGGGACCAATAACCAGTACAAATAGCACCATTAGCAACGCCGCTGCACTTTACACTACACGATACGACACACGACACGGACTCTGGGCGTCGGGACAATACGACACTGCGTTGTAGGATTGGCTTGAACTATTATTTGTCATTCAACGAAACATATATACTTAAAATAATAATATAATCCGTTTACCGATAAAAGGTTGTACAAAATAAACTAAATACATACCTACGCTTAATATTGTCTTCGATTACAGCGTTAGTTATTCCCGAATTTTAAATATTTTATCGGATTATATCGCGTATAATTAATTGGCCACAAACGCGGTAAAGACCGAGTTCGAAACGTCCAAATGTTTTATTAAGTCTATTAGGATGCTCACAAATATAAACACTTGTTGCCGTGTCGTACGCGTGTCGCCACACTAATTTAGTTTTTATCGCCGCCCGCGCGGGCAGCGCCGCCGCAGATCAATTATCCAGCGCTTATAGACGGATATTAAACGGATTTCACTAATTGCTTTATTATTTCGTAAATACCTATCAAATAAATTACTAGAATAATTTATTAGAAAAAAGCGCTGGTGGCCTAGCGGTAAGAGCATGCGACTTTCAATCCGGACGTCGCGGGTTCAAACTTCAAACCCCGGCTCAAACCAATGAGTTTTTCGGAACTTATGTACGAATCTTTTTATCATTTGATATAAATTTGCCAGTCGCTTTCCGGTGAAGGAAAACATCGTGAGGAAACCGGACTAATCCCAATAAGGCCTAGTTTCCCCTCTGGGTTGGAAGATCAGATGACAGTCGCTTTCGTAAAAACTATAGTGCCTACATCAAATCATGGGATTAGTTGTCAAGCGGACCCCAGGCTCCCATGAGCCGAGCCAAAATGCCGGGATAACGCGAGGAAGAAGAAGAGAGAGGTCGATTCCGCTAATAGTTGTGATAAGAATGGTATTATTAGGCGACTGATGGCAACTTCTAAACTAACTCGCACTAACTTAAGTTGACTATAATAATAAACTTATTTAAAAAGGAGTTTTTGTAAACATACGACTTTTATAATCGTTAGATCCTAAATACCAGCTCAAACGACATCATGAAAAAACCCAGAACAATTTATATTACAGAACTGAGTAAATACCCACACACAAATGTCGGTAAAGAGTTTTATTGCATTTCATGACAGAAGGGTGTCACATAGCTCGCAGTGTTTGAGTTGCGGCGACACACACACACACACAACTTTACTGTTTTATTAAAAGTGTGACTGTATACGTGCACGTGAGGGTCACAGCGTCGAGAGGATTATTTAAACCTTTTCATCTGAATTAGAACAAAGGCTCATTTAGAGTTGCATTACATTGCGGTACTTATTTGAAAGGTCGGCTGAATTGGAAGTAACCTCAATAGTGTAACTAAGTTCGCATGCGAGTTTGCGCGCCGTCTAAGTATTATCTACAGGTTGTGGCAATACAATCATTTAACTAATTCAAATATTTTGCGAAAAAAATATGAAACTTTACGAAATCCTGTTACCAAAATAATGAAATGGAATGTAAGTAAAAGCCCTTGTTTTGAGGAATAAGTTAATTACAAAATTATATGAAGCTCTGACATATATTGGCAAAGAATACATATTTATCTTTCTTGTATTATACTAATTACTTACATCGCTCAACTTCAAACAATTCTAACACTTGATTTAGTTGTATCCTACCGACCGCGCCACTTAATTCTATTTCTGTTACTTGAAAAAACATCAAACTGTTGACTGATCTGTCTTGAATTTTTAAAAGAGACAAATTAATTGAATAGTTCACGCTCAGGTAAAAAAGGATTTAAGGGGCTACCCCACGCCAATGACCTTCGATCTGAATCCCTTAGTTATCTAAAGTTTTTTGTAGCTTATTATATTAACAGCAACGGTTTCAGGCAATATAGTATCCCATATTTACTTCAAAGTTCATTGTCTTCGAGATATTTGGCATCAAAGTTGAACAATTTTAGGCTAAATAACTGGTTTTCTGGCCATAACTTTTGTGGTAATTAGTTTAAAATTAAAACCCTAGACACATTTTTCGAGACGTCAAAGACGAACCCAAATATGTAGATTTCGTACATGTAAGATCCTGCACAGCAAACTAGATACGAAATAAGTGTTTTTTTTTGACAATGTTTAAAAAAATAAGTACCTATTCATTTCTTTCAAAATCCGGTAGGCCAACGGAGATAAAAGATTGAAGAACCGATAAACGTTTGTCTTATAGGTAATTCTATCTGTAGTGCAAAAAAAGGAGATACGATTCAAAACTTGTCAAAAATCGATGAAAACCTCGGGTAGCCCCTTAAAATATCGCTGACAATGTCACGTATTATCGTACACGATGTATTCTTACATTCAGTAAATGTCTACATACATAAGTATATGAACAAAGAGAAAATGTAATATGCCTTTGACTTGTAACTTATAAATTGTGACATATTTGTCAATAGACGAACAATTACATAATAATATGAAATAGCAAACTACCGTCTATTGGTCAAAGTATATTCCAATACATGTAAGTATAATACTTGACTCAACTGAATATCAACTAACACAAGCTCCCCTCTTGTTGCCGATGAGATTAGTGTGCGGAATAAATGGAATCTCCTCGTTTTGTAGCGATACAGCGCGGCCGGAAGACGAAGGCGTACTCCATGATGGGTGGCCTTATCCGCGTGATAAAATAACCGTCACCTTCTAACACCGCACGATTGAAGAGACATTTACTGTTATTATCATGCTGTCAAGTAGACAAGAGCGACCATCATATCGGTACTACTGCAACAAGTAAAATTAAGAAAACACCTGCTAAATAATAAGTGTGTTTTTATCAACAATAGTCCCAGTAGATGGCGCCCTACGCTACAGACAGCCCATAACGCATTCTCGGCGTACAATGTTGTCTCTCAAATGGTCCGGCCTGACAATGTCCCGAGTTTACAAAAGGAATAACTTGTATTCCGCCACTCGCCTTATTGCGTGTGTCTGACAGGTGACGACTGGTATTTTAAAACTCGATGGAAATACCCACACGTTTTCCTCGTGGGCGGGTTTTTCTAGCTGAGAAATAAATCAGGCGCCAGTGTTTAGACCGATTTAAATATAAAATTTTCGTGAGAGGATCAAGTATTTGGTTAGCAAATATGAATTCTGTAATTAAAAGTCAATTATTTAAATATTGTTACATTTTTTTCTCCATTTCACGGCCCTATAAATCCCGGTCTTTTGATAGGCTTGCGTAGAGATATAGATCCAACACGCAGAGGCCCCTTGGAGAGCTTTAATGTCAAGTCAACATTGTTATTATTAGAGTTATAATTTAAATGTGAGTAGGAAAGTGTCTTATAGCTCACAAGTATCTTATGGACATTTTATTTATATGATACCTAAATTTATTTTATTTATTTTTATTTATTACTCAAATAAGTGACACAGCATTACAGTAAAAACTAAGGCACTGTGAAACTACAAAATAAGAATACAAGAAAACAACAACAAAACTACAAATAAAAACCAAACACAAATTAAACATTAAACATAAATATAAAAGTCTGTAGGGCAATAAAGGGAATAATGTTGTAATGTATCCAATTTATTGTGTTTTACAGAAGTCAGGAAGTTTTAGTAAAACAGTTTCAAGTTTAAATGTTATATATTCACGAAGAACATTTTAATCAGTACTGTAAGTTACGTGTGTTCTGTCCACACGTTGCAACACTCAGTTACAATGTAGACTGAACAACAATGATATTTTTACGTATTATGAAATTGTTGTTATGTTACTTTTTATCTCAGTTTCTATTAGACCACATACAATACAAAATACAGGAAGTATTTGTAGTAGGTAGGTCCAGCAATTTTTCCGCGTGGCCCGCCAACAACGGGTTCTTTCCTCCTTTTTCCTGTCAGCTGCGGCCGCGAACTGTCGGGGCGGACGTTTTCGGCTGCAGCCGATTGATTGCTGTCTGTAGACCCCCCTTAATTGACGTGAAGCTCCCGAACAACACTGTTAACTATCATTTCGTAAAACTTTACTGGAAAGACTAGTAGTCTAGAGATGGCCAGCTAAGAGTGTTTCTGTAAAAGTTACTTGGAAACATGCAGACAGTAACGTGCAAAGGATAAAAGAGAAAACCTTATTTGGTAATTAATGACATAATCTCAAACGCAATATTGCATGTGCAATTGTGCATTGTACACAGAAATCTTGATCCAAATAAAAGTGTATTAAAAGAGTTAAAAACCTACCTAGTCTAAAATATTTCGAAACTTTGGGATACTCGTATATACCTAAATTTTACTATAAAGTTACGCCTTAAAAGTGTTAGGTACTATTAAGCTATTAAAAAAAAACAACGGGTTGCACTCCGGGAGGGCCGGCAGAAGTGAAAACTCAATGACATTGTAACAGTTTTTCGATCAGGTCACGTGTCCGTCTTACGAATCTTATGGTCACGTGACCTGTCGCGAGTTTAACATTTTTTTCCCATCACAAAAAGTGCACAGCGCCGCTGAAGAAGTTTTCACTTCAATATAGTAAAGTTACGATTTTCAAATTATTTTGTACTTTGACTTTAATTTCACATCAGTTTTCTATACAAACAGCAACACTCCTAACTGTACAACGGTGGACCTTATTACAAAAGGCATAAGTTACACCGATGTAAGTACAGTTAACATTGTGGGCGATGGTACAAACACAAAAGGGAAGCTTCGTGATTTTTCACTTATGTTAACTAAATTACTTTCTGCTTTGTGATGTAAACTTGTAAAGGTTACAAATAAGCAGCAATAACCGCCCCCGACCCGCCACGCGCACCAAACTTGTAATCGACTCTGAACTCCTTTTGATTTAAGAACTAACTATGGCTTGTCGCTGACAATATAATAAGCGGCCCGCCTCATCAGAGCCCTCTGACAAAACATTATTACTTCCCGTCAAACAAAAAACAACCTTGACTCTTTACAACAAAGTCTAATTCAGTTTAGCGCGGTATTGGTGCCCCGCAAGGCAGGTTATTGGGTCCGCTGGCTGCATCTAAAGTACCTTTCTCGCTCGCACCCGTTTTTCTTGTATAAGTGTTGTCTTTCTTTTGTTTGTGTTTGGGAGGGGTATCGGCGATCGATGGAGGAGGCCTGACTCCTTGGAGATTAGGTAACTGTTTCTTACGTAAGTATGTACATAGAGGGGAATGGAGGGTTTATTACTTTATTGTGAAAATGGCGTGAACGATATTGGTTCATAGATGTTATAAATTATTGTAATTAAGCGTAACGGAATATTCATTTAAAAGTTTGATTTATTGACAAGCAATTTTATCAAAAACAATGACTGACTTTCTTATAGTTATTAGGGAGGTGTACATTACTTATATGTATGTGTATGTGCAAAAATGTATGAATTTCAATCGGTCATAGCCTATCCCAACAATATATATCTATACTACTAGGTATAGGCCTTAGTTGTAGGCAAGTACTGAAAAAGTTTACAGTCCTAATTCCAATTTAAAAACAAACCTAGGTTCGAATCTTGACTCAAACACTTACGACTTTAAGAGACGGTCTCAAATAAGTAAGTAAGTACATATTTTGTGATTTTTATATCTTACTCTCAGTCGCCATCAGATATATCGGAGCGGCCAAGCTATTCACAAACATCTGAATAAAGCCTCTATTATCAAGCCGTTAAAGTGTATGTTCAGATATTTTTGAGCACCTTGGCCGCCCTAATATATCTGATAGTGACTGGATCTGAAATAAGCCTATGGACAGCAAGGGCTATAAAAAAACACAACATGTAAGAGTGTCCTGTCACTAACCAGTATAATTAGTGATATTATCCAAAAACTAAACATTTGCAAACAAGTATCCAAATTAGCTAATAGATTTAGTTGTTAAGGCACCAAACCCGTTTAAGCGCACCCTCACTATCGCCCAAAAACATCAATCACTCAAACCGAGTTCATCCACAACTAAATTAACTCTCGACAAACAGAGCGCCCCCTTAACTGCGCCGACTCGCGCAATAATTGACTTTGTTACCACTCAGCAGAGTTTAATTTCGAATAAACTATCAGCCGGCGGGTTTAATCTGGAATAAACTTAGTTACGGCACAGTAAGGTTCAATTTTCGGTGCAGCGCGCCCGTTCATCTCTTGATTTCATTCTATCTTCCCATCATTTAGCGGTGATTAATTCGAAAACATCATAAGCACCACTTACACTACACTTAAAATTCAACCTAATACAGCTTACTTTAAGGCTGAAAACCGTTTGTGGTTGGTAAGAGGGAGCTTGCGGGCAGAGGTCGGACGCTTTTATTCCATTCATTAGGGCGATATTTAAGCGCGATTAGGCGTAAGTAAGCGCTTTTTATGAGCGCCCGGCGCTGGAGGTGTTTAACGCTGGCTTTAGCGACGCTCTCATATTCAAATGATATTTAACGGGAGCCAGATTTGACATGTTTTAGTGACAACAAATGACATGAACCTAGAATCTGTCAAGTTTTGCTACTAAAATTGTATTAAAAGTAATATTAGAAACATCACAATAAGTAGGTATTTGTAGTGTGGCGGTCGTTTTGTTACAGTAAGGAATAAAGATTAAAGTTACACGATATATTCTAAAATGTAGCTTACATATAGTACTGACGAAAAAACAAATCGCATTTTTCAGAGAATAGGTAGGTTTGTTACTATTTAATATTTAAAAATTTGAGGGAAATATTATAATCAATGTTAAAAAACAGGTACCTACCATGAAATCGCGGCCTAGTTTGTCTTACCTTTGTCACGAAGATGATTAATAACACTAAATTACTAATAATGACAGTTTTCTTACCTCAATATGAGCTAAAAGATCTTTGCTGTTGATTAATTCATTTACAAATATTAACCTGACTGTAAAATGTAAACTTGAATAAAGTTTTCTCGCGTAATTTGCGAAATCGTCGAAGCAGTTATTATTAGTGTAACCGTTATTAGGTTTGGAACAAACCCAATAAGCGATCAAACGGCGCAATATCGCGCAAATTCAATAAAAACTCAAGCAAATAATATGTCTTCACGTTATTGCAAGGCGTTAAGGGAAGGGACACCGCGTATTCTTACTCGTACTCGTATCTAATGGCGCTATTCATAAACGTTAAGAGATGGGACACACCGTATTCTTACTCGTACTTGTGTCGAATGCCGCTATTCATAAACGTGCTTTATGCCTCAATTAGCTATTATAATTTATGTTTTTGTAAGGAAAGGTTTAAACATAAATTAACTAATTTAGGCTAGTAATGTTTTATTTAATAGGTACTTTTACTCATCACCGTCGTAAGGTACAGCTTCACAACTTTGTTGCTTCACAAGTACCTACCTACGACACCTACGTACAGTTCCATAAGTTTGTTTTGACGAAATCTTCGGCGAACATCTCGAAATAAATATTCAAACAACTTATACCAGTATTCATAAGTCATTTAAGCTTGCTGCTTAGGTAAATAAAAGTAAAAAATGCATCATTAGGTACTAAAGATCGCCAAACTAAATGGTTTGAATTTACATTAATGATTAGTTATAGTAACCAATGCATTCCTAAATTACGTAGTCAAAATCAAAAGTTCAAAAATCTTGCAAATGATAAAAAAATCTGTTATGGATAATAATAGGCACTTTCTTATTACTGTTCAATTAGCAATTGTCGATAAACAAGTGTCTCTTTGACTACGGGTCCAGTTCGAGTATGAATAAGAGTACCTACGCGTAGCTATGTCGTGTCACATTCCATATCCCTAGTTGCGCGACCCCAATGCAGTATTTACTCGTATTTCTTAGTTTTAACACTCTTAAATTGCAAGATTCGTAATTTATTTTCAGGGAGCATAGCAAAGTGTTAATAGTTTAAAGAAAAACGCTAATCGAAATTTATGGAAATAATCACTTGACTTTTCGTTCAGACGCGAACCCCGATAAATTTTTGTTTGTCAATAAACGATTGGTATCTTGAGTGCGCCTCCAGCTTAAGTACGAGTATGAGCATACTTGCATACTCGTACTCAAACTTGAATCTTGTGTTGTGTCCCATCCCTAGTGGCGCGACCCCTAATGGAGTGTTTATTTGCTGGGTCGTAATTGCGCCGCTCATGCGCGATCGCAAACATACTCTTATTGAAGAATGCCCCATTAGTACAGGCTGTAGAATTCGCTAAGCGGCTGAACGGTTCAAAATTATCTGAACACAAGTTTATTCTTAAAGGAGTACCTAGAAGAAGTGCGAATCATTATAGCTAGGGATTTATATACGGTCTACAGCTGTGTTTGTCAGATTTGTCTGACGGAAATGTCAATGTATGAAAGGAATTAGGTAGTACAGATGTGTCTGTTGGAGATCTCCACATTAGGAGGCAAATCATTCCACATTCTGCACGTTCTTGGAAATAATTCTGGGAAATGCTCGCTTATTCTTGGTGTGCCACATGTATCTAAGAAGTAGGAATGAGCTTTATTTATACTTTATTGCACATAATAAGTACAAATGGTGGACTTAATGCTTTGATGCATTCTCTACCAGTCAACCACTGGGCCAAAAAGAGACGTGAGCTTTGTTCCTTTGGCGGGAGTGGCGGTGACAAAAGCGAGACGATGGCACCGAATCAAAAAGTGCCCCTATACTAATTACTATTCCGTATTCTAGGTTTAAACATCAACCGCATAACTATTTGACTATAGGTATTTTTAGGTACCCGTTTTATTTAGGTACGCAGTACCTAATATTTCAGAGAAAAACAAAACCACGTGCGGATATTAGGTACCCGTTGATACTACATAGTTTTAATGAACTTTATCTAGGGGTATATTTAAATAAATGAATCAATTAGAATGAAAAAAAAGGTTTTGTAACTCTGTGTCTATACTTCTATAGAAATGTACATCCCTTTTAGTATCGGACGGCTCAAATGGAATATGCCTATAAATGGAGTTGTTACTCAATCAGTTGATTAACAAAACTAATATACTTTAAAAGCAAATCAAACGTTAAATCATCAAATCAACCCGTTAACGTAATATCATAATTAGAGCACGACTTTGAATAACCCAAATAAACCAATTCCGTGTAATATCAATTACATCGTGACGCGGCGATTTACAAACAATACAATGTAGAGGACAGTCGGCTAAGTCGGCTTGAAACGCATTCGAATCAATTTAGAGGCCCCCTAATAGAGTCGTTGCGGTACAAAGGTTTACGAACGAAAACAAATTACTTAGCGACTTTGTTGCGCGTAGGCTTTTTATATGTGAGTACAATCACTAATGAATTCATCGAACGTAACAGGTAAAGGTGTTTAAAAATATCGTAACCTTAAATCTAGAAATACACTCCAATGATCCCGTCAAATTTGTGAACATCTTTTTCGCATAATATAGTTAGGTAATAGGTACCTACGGATAACACGATATCCAAACGCTGAAAAGAAATACGCCTACAAACTGTTCCGCAGTTTGGCGAAATTTCAAATGTGTAAATTTGTTTATTGTGTATGTTAGAACTAAAAAAAAAAAGTCTTTTGTCAAAATTGAATTTTTTATACGAGCTTTTATCGCTGACTGTACTTTTCTTAACAGGCAACTGATACTGACCTAGACGATTCTAATAAATCCAAATTAGCTTGCGTTGTTTTACCACAGCGTTGCTATGTTGAAAACTATAAGAAAATAGGTAGAATGGATGTCACTTATAGTCGGATAATAATAGGATATCAGATTTCGCTATCAGAGTTTTTTATTTTATGATATTTTGTCGGAGATACGCTCAAGAGTAACGGTCTAATGGTGTAGGAATATTTGATAGCTGCTTTTAGCGATATTAAAGTATGTATTTTAAATTTTTGCGATTAAATTAAATTAAGAAAAAAGAGCTGTAAATATATTAGAATTTAAGTTGGATAATGTACCAGAGAAATGTTGCCATTAGTATGTTACCACAAAATGGAAGCTCTAAATTATGAACTAATGAGCCCCAGCGTGGGAGAGATGCCGAATGCAGCGTGACACGCGTTTAGCTTACTGTTACACGCAATTAGGGCACACTGTCGGTTTGTACGTCACGGGACGGAGGGAGGGCTTGTCGATGTATCCATATATATGACATTTGAGACTATGAAATTGCGAATATACAATATACGCTATCCATTCTATGCACACGTAGATTTCAAGTAAGTAAGTAGGTTAGGTTAGGAGTCCCATTTATTATGCCTTTTCCAAGAAAACACTTGTACTATACCTAGTATCAGAAACTTAATTAACTTATCAAAAATATCATAAGCAGTGAAATCCGACCATGTTATAATGTTATAAATTAAGCTATACTAGTGAATTTCAATTTGCGACCTTTTAAAACATTGCACAAAGAAAAAAGTAATTAACTTTATATTACGTTTACACAAAGAAACGCAGTCGCAACTAAAAGGCGGATAAACAAGGTACAGTCGGATCAATCGCAGCTAAGCCCAACATTCAACAGTCAAAAACAAATAGCTTATTACTGTTGCCAACTTAAATTGAACCTCCACTTTCCGCGATCCATCTACACGAAACTTTGATCTTCATTTTACTTAAGTCAATTTTGACCGATTTTTAAAATAAATTGTACATGTTATGGAAAATTTTATTACCTTTACATTGATATAAAAATCAATATGCTAGCAAGTGTTTTTCTTAACAAAATATCAGTTTAAAAGTGATTTGGTGTAAATGCGCCAGCACCCCACAGTCTAGTCAGGCTGGTCGCGGTCACGTGTCGGCACGTGGCGCTGATGAGGCTTGCGTCGGCGTTGCGTCTCCGGTTACTAATGAGAGGGCTTATTAACTTTATTTACAGTTGCTGCTGTTTTGATCATGTTTTGATGCTTAATTGTGTGAGGTTAAGGGTCATAATGGTTTAAATGGGGTAAGACATCTAAAATATTCGGTTAAAGATCAAGAGTAATTGTTCGGTTATTTTACTTAATTCATTCTTAATGTAATTCGCGATACTCACACATTTTACTCATAAATGTTTAAAAATGAAAAATCTATACGTAACAACAATTGTCACAAAAAAACGTTTGTAACATAACATTCAGGCTATTAAAATTTCGATCACTTTCAGTTTCCGGTCGATAATCTTCGTAGATCTAATAATTACAGGGCACATCAAGTTATTATATATTATGTTTAAAAAATTATGAATACTTTCATATAAGTAAGAGCCATTAAAACGGGTCACTTTGAATAAACATCTCAATAATTAAGTTGTAAGTATGCAGCATTAATTGTCAACTTGTGTTTAATAAAAATAAGACAGATACATACGTTACTTCTTAAAATGACTTCTTACAATTCTAGAACAGACATGAGCCCAACCGAACTGTAAACTTTCCAATCTTCAGAATTAAAGGGGGTGTTCAATAAAATTTCCGGAGCAATACATAGCTGTGGCAGTATATAACTGTATATATACATAACTACGAAAGCACAGACAGGCGGACGCTCTAATTAATTCAGTTGGTTAACGTGGAGACAGCTTCTAAGTGTGTATTTCCTTTTATAAACTAAAACAAATAAGCGATATTTTAAGTTTATTGGGCATTTACCAAATTCCATACCAGGGCACTGGAGACTCTGGAGAGTGATGGAGGCTAGATTCGAACCGGCGTCTTTTGCTATCGCGGCTAACGGCATGAACCCCCAGGCTCCTTCGCCACTCGAAGCAAGGCGAGCCAGGGTGTGGAGAGGTGGTCAAGGCATTCATGGCCCTTACTACTAAATTTCATTATTTTATTCACTGCCATAATGCAATTTACATAAAGCAGCAACTAAATTGTAAGTTAATTGAAACTAACATCTAGTAATAGTAGACTTCCCTTCGTCTGCCTTTGTTAAAACAGATAATATTATCTTAAGCTAACCTAACCCCAGTTTCTATCAGAATGTTTGTGTTATGTCTACACCGAGTACCTAAAGTCGCAAAAGTCTGCCTCCACTAATTCAATCCGAAGCCGCCGCCATACTTGCCGAGCTAAGAGCTTAATTAGTATTTGTCAGCTCAGTGACACACCACCCAAAACGACACAACTCACACCTTCAACTAACTTAAAACAGTCTCTATAGGAATGTTGTAAAGTTGTTTTTTGAATGGAGAAATATGAAAATGTGATTCTAAGTGTCAAGCTGTGCAGAATCTTTCATTTACTTGAGTATGATTAAGTCTTTAATAAAGCGCGAGAGGGCGCTCGAGACTAATTAGGCAATTATGTAATTAAGCGATTTGCTTTGCTGTTAATTCGTTATTACCGCAACGCAGCGTTTCTTTTGTTTTTGATCAAAATGGCTGCCAATTTAATGTATTGTTATTAAAATCTCCAAAGAATTAAATACTAAGTACTTACGTACATTAAGTTTATGGAATAATATTTTTTTTGTGATTTATAGCCAGTAAGGTTGAGCGCTACACGGTCGCTGGTGAGCACCCTAAAGTTATGAGAATGGTGTGCGTAAAACAACTTAGTTACACTTTTCCAAGGAATACGTTTACGAAAATGATATTTCGTCACGCAATGCCAGGCACTTCTTTGTCTATTTTTTACACCCACCTTGTCTAGTTATTCTACTAAAGTTACGTAGTAGGTATGAATAGTTGAAAACAATAAACACAAATTGTAGAACATTTGCAAAAATTCTGATAAGATCAGATCTTGACTAGGTATATTCGGATGCTTTCAAAGAATTTAAGGGACGCTTTCCATAGAAAAATTCATTATAATATTTAATATCCTTCATCTATCCTTCATAGTACAAAATTTTGCATCGGCGGACACTTCTCTTTGGTTCATTACTACGAAGATCTCCTCAATAGAGATTAGGCAAGCTAATTGAACAATGATTAGTGTTCCACCTATTCATCGGCTATCGAGTAACAGGCATTTAGCGCCGCCATTTTGGAACAACAATAGCGCAAGCGCAGCTTATCCGACCAATTTGAGCACAATCCATTCAGCTCTTACAAATCGGCACGACTGTACATCCAGCATAACTTGGACTCACAACAAACAAAATTAAACTTTGTACCTTTGATGATAAGGTTGTGTATTCGGTTGGTGGCGGTCTGGTTGTGATGGTGATATTTGAGATGGTCATGAGAGGGATGTCTTTCAAAGCGGCCGAAAGTTCTGGGAAGTGTGTGATACGCTGGGATTCAGGCGAGTAAAAGATTAGCCGACTGTGCAGAGTTTGGCCGGATTTGGACAAACTTTGTTGGATACTTTTACTTAGAAATGGACACAACTTCTTAAGTTATTCTGTGTGCTAGCGGATATTGGTACAGAAAGATCTAATATTTTTGGCTTATCATCAGAGTGACGTTATTATCTGATATATATTTAAGAAGTTAGTCAAAGATGTGCTTATGCGAATAAATATAGAGAATAGCTTAATTTTCATGAGCTCAGGAAAATATGAACCAACGAAACAGCACTTTCACTCAATCGTGCGAATACATGTGATTTAGAAAATCGTTAATTCGTTACATGTGATTGCTGATTCGAATTAGCAAGCAATAGTGAGGTCAATGTGGGAAAGACCTTCTATAAATACCATCTACTAAGCTCTTTCGTCACTTTAAACTATTGCATTTGTCGACATACTCCACTTATGGAAGGTCAGTGCAGCAGGAGTAAAGCTCATTCTTTCTGAATGTGACTGAGCGACGTATATACGAGAGTTCTTGACCTATGACAGTCTTCCCTGCAATAAATTTTATATGGCGGTCTTCGCCACCTTACGTAACTATAAAGTTGCACAACGCTCATGTCCATCTCAAACTACCCCAAGAAGTTTTCGGTGTCGATTTCGCGAACGCCCTTCAAAGACGCCGGAAATATCGAGTTCACAGTTCCGACGGTAGCTACGGAACCCGCCATTATACTCACAATCATCATTATTATAAACCATTGTTACTCACCAGCCTATCTTGAACGATTACCTATATCAATCTCCAGGCTGATCAGAGCCCAGGATATACTGGTACTTGTTAGTATGAGTAATTGAATTACCCTTACATATAGTTTCCTGTTTTTAGACAGGAAGGAGCCGTCAAATTTTAATCAAATTATAGTACAAAGCGAATTATGATTAGGTTCGTTTGAAATCAGGCTATTGATTAGCTGACAAAAGGGAGGAAAAAAATGATTTTTATTTTTCAACCTTTCCTTTGAATCGAATGCTTGTACAGTCGCCATCAGATATAATACCGGAGCGGCCAAGGCACTCACAAATATCTGAACACGCCTCTATTGTCAAGGCGTTAGAGCGAGTGTTCAGATATTGTGAACACCTTGGCCGCTCCGATATATCTGATGGCGACTGTACAAAACGTGTAAAATGAGTACGTTATATTATATTAAAATGGGTAACACCGTAGTAGTCTACATTATTTTTTTAACAACCAGAAACGTTGCGAACGATGCTATTAAACTTAGAATAAATTTAAAAGTGGAAAAATTACTGCCTTGGGTGAGAGTTGAAGTCACGGCCTCTGGATAGCCTAGACCCATATCACAGTACACTAAGAACAGTAGTGAATCTAAGGCCGCTCGGCAAGTTATTTGCCTACTCTTGCGTTGGCGCTTAGGGTTGTCACTTTTATTTTTAGTTAAATATTATTTGCGTATTATGAGTAGCACTAGGTTTCTATTTATATAATATAAAGAAATGTTCTATCAATTCATAAATACGGTATAAATAAAACGCTTTTTAAATATTTACATTAGGAAATGGCATTTATTAAAAAAAATATAAATTCTACATAGAAAAAAAAATCCTCCGGTTTCTGCATGTTCGGAACGCTTTATTGTTAGCGGTTAAAGTAAAGAGTAAATTCTCATCCTTACGTATAACTTTAGTAAAAAGGTTTTAGGGAAGCATGGGCAGGGCATCGTAAATTCTATGTCTTTTGATTGTTCGTAAATTGACGTGCCGATTTTAATGTTGATGTGGTCCTTTTCAAACGCTTTGCGAAACACCTGCTCCATTCATGAGTAAATTTAGAATAGAATAGAATAGAATAGAATAGAATAGAATAGAATAGAATAGTTTTTTATTCGTAAACACACAACAACAGACATACATAGAAAAAACATAGTGAAAAATAAAGTGTCACGAAATGGTCCCATCTCAGCATGTTGCTGGCGACTTCCAGCGCTGATCTTCCGATTAGACCATCAAGTGAGAAATAATCACGGAAGGTAACAGACAAAAAAATAACTAAATATAATTAATAATAATTTCTATCTGTACCACAATTTCTGTAATTACTTAATGTACCTAGTTTCTGCACTTAAATTGCAAGAACGTTGATTAACATCGACGTAAACTTTTGAAAATTCACAGTGCTTATGGTAATCAACACATTTTTTTAACAAAGCGCCACAAACATAATAAATAGGTAACGCGAGCGGGCGTGCAGCGTACTCGAATGCGCGTGATCACAGTCGCGGTCGCGGTAGGTACGGCCCACACTGCCGCCACCGTATTCCTCCGTATATTTTGCTAATGTGTGCGTGGCAGCGCGTACGTACACGGCGCCCGGCGCGCACGCACACATTCAAGCCGGCAGCGGCACATTTCTATGAAGATTCCCTACTGTTCTTGTACTGTGCCCATACGGTGTAAAGATTAGCTGGCTATGGATGAGATCTTGGTGGCTCAGTTGGCAGACCGTAGAATAGTTTGTAAATAATTTTGTTTTGTATGAGTATTATACATATATATCTGATGGTCTTACTAGACCAGTGGCCTAGCCAACGTAACAATCTTTGATGGAAAGTGCCAATGGAAACTTAATTAATGTATGAAAATAGTCACGTGACTTTTCGTAGCATCTGTCATCCTGATACATTGTTTTTTTCCTTTGGCGGTTGTCGATGTACGCTTGTCATCTTGGCTAGGCCCCTAAGCTGTGTAATTGTACCTAAAGATGCTTGGACACTTTGGAGGCCTGTCAGAAAGTAGTTGTAAGTGAACATACCCAATCCTACACAAAGTGACATGATTGCTGTTTTTTTTGTAGATTTAGAGTCTAACTCTACGTGGTTGGATTTTTTGCTGAATGGATAAAGGTTGATGTAAAGTATTTCTGATGCATTTTCACGGTTTATATCGCAATTTGCCACGGATGATGCCATCATCTCAGAAATAAGCGAATAATATCCCGTGAGGGGGATATCGCAATGGCAGCAATTTTCCGAGACTATAATAGTTGCAGCCGTCTGATCTCACGCATTTAAACACCCATTGACAATAACACCGACGCGTTCATACTAGTAGTGCAGCTGCTGTCAGAAATGGAATGTTACCCTAAAGGTGGCATTCAGATGGCGCCTGCAGTAGTAATGTTGCAGCGCTGATGTTGGACAACATCACCATCAAACTTGATAAATTGCTTTGATGTCGACATTGCGATTTGATTTGTTCAATCCGTCACTCATCTTATCAAGGAAATGGACGTAACATCACCCGTAGCAGTAACGTAATGTTGTTGCACTCTCTATCCAAATTTTATCTTTATTCATAATACCGTATTCACAAAATAAATGCTTGAATTTTGAATGATAGAATTATTATTGAGTAGGTTTATCTTCTTATCAAAATTATTCAGTTAACGCGAAAACTAGGCTCGACATCTTGACACAATCATAATTCACTTCTCCGCATGGTTACCAAGCTGACCGAGTCACACACATGCACACACACATACACACTCACACATGTAGTAACAAGTTAAGCTGACACCGCCAGTGGGCGGCTAACCGAGTTAGCGCCGCCCAAACTACGTTAGTTCACTGGAAGAGACTGGCGACTAATGTTGATTATTATTAACGAGTTAAATAAGTAAACATTGAATTCGAAAGCGCTCTGAATCCTCGCGACTCAAGCCTCAATTAGCCATTAATTGTTTGTCTTAATCTGTAATTTTTAATTTCTACTTATGTATTGAAAACAGATTGAAAATAAAGGCATAAAACATAAATCCGATTGACGCTTTTAAAATTTTTAAAGGGAGACTTTGACTAAGGGATGATTGAACCCTTACATAAATTCACCTCTGTACGAATGTTTTGTGTAAAAATATGTCTCTGCGTCGTTATTATGTACAATAAAGTTTTATTCTACTACTAGACGTATTTTGAGACGTATGTGCCAACATGTAGTACCTATCCATGGATGGAAGGAGAGATATGCAAGCTAATATAAGGCTTCCAAGCACGCACGCATCACGCACTTTCAAACGAACGAGCTGTGCACAGCTAGATATTAATGTAACAGCCAGAATTAGGTATATTTCTATATTATAAAGGATGACACGTTTGATCCGACACTCGTTTTCTATAGAAAGCATCACGTGATCACCCGTCACCTGTAATAGAAAACGAAAGATCGTTTGCTTCGGCCCGGGCCCGGGGCGTTTTAGCGTGAGTCGTCTTTAAGTCACTGAAACTACTAACACCAATTGTTTGTGGCTCTTTACGATTCTTGTAATTGCTCAATCTCAAAAGTTGGCCAAGCGCTGTTCCAAGTGATCGGAACCAATCAATAGCATCGGTTGTAATCCAGCGGAGTGGAGAAGAGACGTGGATTACTACCAATGCTTTTGGCTATTGCCGCACGTCTCATATCATCTTCGCTCATCTCCGCCTTGCTGGAAAGGCAGCTGAACTGACGATTCCAGTGGTTTACAACAGTGTGCAAATGATCGAGTTAGAGTAGTTTGTGATTGCGCGGTAAGTGCCGACGCAGGCTAATGCACTTAGCACCTCTGTATGTATCATATACACTCCAAGCAAGGCGTAAAAGTGTTTGAGGACGTAAGACAGAATATTCGTTTGAAATACAGAAAAAAAAGTACTGCCTAAAGCGAGACCTGAATTTGAGACTCTGCGAACCCGGGCAGTGAATTTTTCTTTGTGACCTGTTTAGTAGTCATATCAGCTTAGTACCTACAAAGTTATCTACAGAATAGTAGGTCGTTTGATGAAAGTAATAGTGGAAAAACGCAATTTTGCGAGGGACATTTATGTAAACACATTTCAAGCTTTGTTTTCTATGTATAAATATCGTTAAGAAATTTAACATATGACAGATGGGCTGACTGTGTGACACATACAACAATCAATTCACATTTTTCAATATAATTATTATCGATGGAAAAATAAATATAAGTTTTTGATTATGAATGATAATAACTGCACCTCTTAACAATAAATAGAGCCATTACACGCACAATAAGATAATAATTTGCTATAATATCGCAATTTTCGGGGATCAACTCCACGTAGGTAGAACGAGGGCCTATGTGCCTACAGTTACAACTGTGCCATATGGCGTTGTTGGTCCCGCGGCCTCGCTGTCATTACACCCTGTACGACCCGTGGCGAATGATACGGCGTGGGAGGTTGCAGCTGGGACTTAGGTATATTCGCATGCATTTTTATGATATAGGAGCCAAACAAGCAGACGGATTACCCGATTGTAAGCAATTACCGTCGCCCGTGGACACCTTCAAAGTTATTGTTTAACTCTTCGTGCTAATATTGATAGGACAGGTACCCGAGCAGCGAAATATTCCAAAATTGAACTGCTAACTGTAAAACATAACAAATGAAATCCGAATGAACGCTATAAAATATTTAGAATTCAAAATCATTACATAAAAGTAAATTCTAATACCAGCCAACATGAGGGAACAACACAAATTTTTGCATCTAATTACTTTGCTTCTCTTGTGGATAAAACCCAACTTTATCATCAGTTCACAATATATAGAGCTTTTAAGAGCTGGTTTGGTAAAAATAGTTGTGTATCGTAACTGGCAGCTTACATTCGGTGAGTCACGGAAGTGTCTCAGTTCTCAGTTAACTGTGGCCACAAACAAACTAAACCGACAGTGGAGCGGCTAATTAGTCATTACCAGACAGCTATTTAATGGACCAATGGTGTCGGAACGAGAAACTAGTAGGAAAACTATTCTTGATAGAGTCGGGCCAAGCTCTCTGCATGGAATTTGCAATGTCAAAGTGTGACAATATTATCATTAATATCAAATTTCTACAAAAATTTACTTTTATCAAGACACAACCTCACTTTGATCTATTAAAATCTATGCAAAATTAGCTTAGACGCTGTACAATTTCGTATATTCTCTTGACATAACTGTTAATCATTCTGGTTAATCACAATCGTTTTTGGCCGGAGTTGTTGAGTTTATGTCCGTCATCAGATCAACTCGATGGTACCGTAATATTACATTGTCAACCGACATAATCTATGTGAAGATTTAGTTCAACAGAATAATGTGAAATGCGTCTAGTTTAGTTTGCAAGATTTGACCCGAACATAGGTACGTACACATACATAAATACAAACAACGAAGATTAAATTGAGTCACGGTTTTATTAGCACACGCAGTGCAAGTGTTATTTTAAACGTCAAACTTCTATGAAATGATGACGTATATATAACACTTGCACTGCGTGTACTATCAAAATCGTTGCAGACTTACCTCGGTTTAACTCTAAGAGCTTGTAAAAAGAGCTCGAGGGATTCAGTGTTTCACAACACAAACTGGTACTAATAGACCACGGACCTCAGATCCCTGTTGGAAACGTCTGCGAACACTAATGCGATGTGGCACAGGAACAACAGTGGAAGGAAATTAATAGTCTTGTCTGTTAAAAGAGCCAATATTTACAACTAGACTAGACGTAGTAGCTGTATTGCAAGTAACCTATGTAGATATATTTTGACATTGGAAATGTCTTTTCGTTCGCTCCAGTATACGGTCCGATTTCACGAAAAAGTGCGATCCCCTTATATCTCGGAAAGTTGTGAAGATATGATATTAAAAATAGGCTCAAAAGACGCATAATCACGAGAGCTGTAAGGTGCAAAAATAATTATTCGAGAAAGTCAAAAACAAAAAAAGTTATGGTCGAAATAGTGAAAATAAAATTCAATTTTTTCCGAATTTTTGATTTTGGTGCTCGATAATTTGGAAACGAAGAATAATATCAAAAATTTGAGAAAAACGGCTCTGGACAATTTAGTCAGCTACAATTTGAGCCTAAAACAAAGACGATCGGGTTAAGGGTTTGCCCTGTACTCCCTGTAGCTTAACCTTAAAATAGTCAAAAAGTCAGAACGACATTTTTCACAGGACATTTATGACTTCATGTTTCGCAGAGTTCGTTATCGGTGTTTGTTGTGAATTATCGGGATTATGACGGCAGAATAACACTTGCACTGCGTGGGCTTTTAAAATCGCTGCAGATTTTTCTTGGTCTAACTCTATCTATCCTGTTTGAGACGGGCGTAGATAACGCACTGTTCGACAATCTATGCATTCTTGTGGTGGTGGAAATAGAGATAGAGGGAGAGGGAGAGGGAGAGGGAGAGGGAGAGGGAGAGGGAGAGGGAGAGGGGAGAGGGAGAGGGAGAGGGAGAGGGAGAGGGAGAGGGAGAGGGAGAGGGAGAGGGAGAGGGAGAGGGAGAGGGAGAGGGGAGAGGGAGAGGGAGAGGGAGAGGGAGAGGGAGAGGAGAGGGAGAGGGAGAGGGAGAGGGAGAGGGAGAGGGAGAGGGAGAGGGAGAGGGAGAGGGAGAGGGAGAGGGAGAGGGAGAGGGAGAGGGAGAGGGAGAGGGAGAGGGAGAGGGAGAGGGAGAGGGAGAGGGAGAGGGAGAGGGAGAGGGAGAGGGAGAGGGAGAGGGAGAGGGAGAGGGAGAGGGAGAGGGAGAGGGAGAGGGAGAGGGAGAGGGAGAGGGAGAGGGAGAGGGAGAGGGAGAGGGAGAGGGGAGAGGGAGAGGGAGAGGGAGAGGGAGAGGGAGAGGGAGAGGGAGAGGGAGAGGGAGAGGGAGAGGGAGAGGGAGAGGGAGAGGGAGAGGGAGAGGGAGAGGGAGAGGGAGAGGGAGAGGGAGAGGGAGAGGGAGAGGGAGAGGGAGAGGGAGAGGGAGAGGGAGAGGGAGAGGGAGAGGGAGAGGGAGAGGGAGAGGGAGAGGGAGAGGGAGAGGGAGAGGGAGAGGGAGAGGGAGAGGGAGAGGGAGAGGGAGAGGGAGAGGGAGAGGGAGAGGGAGAGGGAGAGGGAGAGGGAGAGGGAGAGGGAGAGGGAGAGGGAGAGGGAGGAGGGAGAGGGAGAGGGAGAGGGAGAGGGAGAGGGAGAGGGAGAGGGAGAGGGAGAGGGAGAAACACAAAACGAAAAACTTATACAGAGAAACATAAAAAAGAAAAAGTGCCACGAAATGGTCTCACCTCAGCATGTTGCTGGCGGCTGCTAGCAGATAGCTGATGCTGAACCCTGGCAGTACCTAGTGGAGCTCGGGTTTAATACAACATAAACACACGCTGTTTTGGTCATCGGACTCGTCTCGATGAGCACTTAGGAGAGTAGTACCCAAGATAGAGCTGATGCTGAACCCTGGCTGTACCTAAAGGAACTCAGGTTTGTTGCAACATAGGCACACGCTGTTTTGGTCATCCGACTCGTCTTGATGAGCACTTAGGAGAATAGTACCCAAGATAGAGCTGATGCTGAACCCTAGTTGTACCTAGCGGAACTCAGGTTTGGTGCAACATAGGCACACGCTGTTTTAGACACCCGATTCGTCATGATGAGCATTACCCAAGATAGCTGATGCTGAACCCTGGTAGTACCTATTGGAACTCAGGTTTGGTGCAACATAGACAAACGCTGTTATAGTCATCTCTCGTCGCGTCAAACTGCTGTCAAGAAAATTTCATATCTTGCAGCAAATGGGCCGCTGCCGATCACCACTTCTCGAGTTGACTACGGATTTGCCGTGTAATAATTTTCTTGTACTTTGAACATTAATATATCCTGCTTATTAATCGAAAAATGAAATATGTACCTATACTTATGCGCCACGGCGACAATTATTCAAACTTGGATACGCGTGTGGAAATTTTGCAATTTGTTTGTTCACATGCGTTATGTCCAGGATACTTGTGTTAGTCTAAGAATAAAATAATTATCATTCAACGTTGTAGTTTTATTTTGTAACTTTTTCCTTATCCAGACTTTCTCGTCGCTCAGCGACAATATTTTTTCGAATTCCGTAGATTCATTTCCAATGTGCTCGATAGTCGTGTGAGGCACGAAATCTGTGAATTTTTTTTTTAGGGATGTAATGTTAAAGCTTTTTTTAGTTGCGCGTGTTAAACTGGATTAACTACCGTTTTTCTGATGTACCTATTCGATTTTAATACGTTGTTTATCTAAATAATTTAAGTATCACAAAAATAGCCGCAGCACCGTCTATATACTTGTATGCGGGTAGGTACTTAAATGAATATTAGGTACCTCTAGGAACCTACTAGTAATGTACGTTGTTATTGCGCGTGACTGTTAACACCTTTAACCATTTAACTGGATTTATCTTACAACAAATTTCTGCCCGCAACTTTGTCTGCGTGGAATGATAATGATGTAATAGTGATAGACAGATAGACAGACAGAGTTACTTTCGGAATTAGGTATAATATTATGTAGGGATAGGGATTAAATGAGTTCAAACGTCAATTTTACCTGACATTACTTACAGTCATATACTGTAATCCTTACAACTCTTTGCAACATGTTTAATAAAAACTAATATGTTGCTACATTGTACTAATGGGAATTATACTGAGACACACTTAACCTTTAATCGAACTGTCACAAAAGCCGTTGCAACAATGTGCGAACATAATTGTTGCCTAAAAGGACAAAAAACATTATCCTTTTTACAGCACAACACATCATTGTCACTTAAAAGCATTTTGGACACTTACTCACTTCTCGAGAGCACTTCACACAGTTAACAAACTAAACTCAACCTTAACTTTACAGATATAAGGTTGTTTTTAGATCGCAGAGGGTGAGACTAGGGTTGTCGCAAAGGGTAGAAACGTTTATTAGCGCGTTGGGTGCAAGTCGAGCGTGCGGGATAACCATCAACCCTATTGAGTGTATTTTGTTGTCGATGGAGTTTCTGTTGCGAATAAAACGGTGTTTTCGTTGTTTTGTTTGGTGCAATTACACTGTTATCGAATAACGGTTAAATGAAATGTAGCAGTTTATTTGTAACCGCGTTCGAATTATATATAACTAGCTTCTGCCCGCGACTTCGTCTGCGTCACGTCACGAGTGCATTTATACAATTCAAAATTAATAAGTTAGGTACCTACCTATATAACTATGCGCAGAACCGAATCTAACAATAAAAATCACGCAGTCGATGTGGTGGAATATGTTTGCAAGAAGGCCCGTTTCGAGCTGAAAGAGTTCCAGCTGCGATCGCGCCATTACTATTACATTACGTGCTGTTCAGCTCGTTCGTGGTGCGCTGCGCGTGCCGTGCCGCGACCGCTGCTGGCTGGAAACCATCGCGAGCGCGGACTACCTACTGGCCGAAGGGAGTGATATTTCGGCAGTTCCGTGGGAGTCTACTAGTCCTATACCAGAACAGGTGACGCAGCAAACAACTGTTGTCACCTAAATAGTTTTTAGTTTTTTAAGATTTTAACTATTGTATGTAGGTATGTTATTAGTCTGTAAGGGCTGTATCTATATGAGTCTACGAGTATGTTGCTTAACAATAAATTATTTGAGATTTTTTTTAAATCTTGAATGCACACTATTTCTCATGAGTAAAATGACTCTAGCGACTCGATTACATATCAAGGGTCCATTTAAAGAACGGTATCGCTATCATCACAATAGTTTCTCGGCCGAATGCCCGCTAATAGGTGGAGATTGCAGATAGCCTGATACGTATCACCGAGTGATAAGGGTCGCCGCGCAGCGGTGCTAGTTTCGTGCGGGTATCACTGATTAAACTGCTTGCATTAAACTCGCTAAAAATGTGCAAAGTTTATTACTTTTTACTTCGAAAAACAACTACCGAGCCTACAAATCTACAATAACGCTTAATACGCCATGTGTGCGAAAGAGGCAGACTGCAAAAGAGAAAATGTGCCCACTTTTGAGCTTCATACTGGCCGCTAACGGCCGCTGGAATGTAATATACTAAAACGTAATGTTAGTGGACTGAAAAATACACTCACAAAATATACAAAAATACATAGGTACATTGTAAAATTGACCGTTTTGGGTTAGATACATTAGTTAAAATTGATATGAGTTACAGTAACAGTGTCCAAGGCAAATGTAATCATAAGTTATGTAGCCTGTCTAAAAGCTATAAGTTACATAACTTTCCAGAACATGTGAGCTCGTTATGATGTGTCGGTACCGGCGCGGTGTCAGTTACCGGCGCCGTTACCCTGTTACGTCCGTTTCCGCCACTACACCACCAGCGAGACGGATTCCCACTAGTGTCTGGGCGAAACCGGATTTTTCGCCGAAACTTGTGATTTATGTACAAAATATGATTTTTATGCTGAATCATGCCGATACCGAAACCGAGGCTTGTTTTCAACGAGGTCCAAGCATTTTATCGCTCAGTGACATTTCTGAATGATGTTTCTTAACAACGGCGTTAATCCTAGGTACATAGGTAATATAATATTAAATATAACTAAGATTGCTTCGATTACTTTCATTCAGTCATGTTTAATATATATTACCTATATACTTTCACAGTGGCTAAGAATGATTAATTTCGGGCAAGACCCGATCTTGTGATCTTTTGGAACACCAGACCAATCGTTCTTTTGGCTAAGAAGATATTTGTAACTAATTGTTTTCAAAAGTCCTAGCTTCGAGAAACATTTAACCCCTCAGTTAATTACAAAGGGTTCCGGCAGTCGGCAGTGTCGGCAGTGGCGGCAGTCGGCAAACACACTGCAATTAAACTACATTCGTCTTGCCCCGAGTGTTTGCTCTTATTCTCATGTCCACGTGGTGGCACTATTTTTGACAGTAATTGTTTACTAAAAAGGAAATATATTTATTAGGATATAGGAGGCAAACGCATGTGCTCGTTCGCCTGGTTGCAAGCAATTACCATCGCCATGGATACCTGTGTAACACTAGAGGTGTTGCAAGTGAGTTGTGACATTTAAGATGGGAGTGCGCTCTTTTCTTGAAGGTTTGGAGGTCGTATCGGTCTGGTCAGGTAGTATTAGATTTTTTATAGGTAGTAATTTTCTAGGTTTCCGTGGATGTCTTGAACTAGTGTTTTCGATCATATGAGCTTGATTATAATATAAACTACTGTGTTTACATAACTGAAATATACTTCTCACATGATTACCATTAAATTTCGCGTATTATCCCCAAACTTACCCAATCAAACATCAAACAAAAGACAAGCAGAATCCGCAACCCCCGCCAACTATCAAATTAAACCCCATTTAATATCAAATTGAAAACTGAGTGTATTAAGCTAAACGACACTCGGCAAACATCGAGGGCAATAACGGGGGCTCGTACCCTTCGAGACTAACATATGTCAAGCGTACTCCGAGAGCCAGCCAATAGAGACCCGTCCTACCCCTCTTTGAAAAGACTTGGAAAAGGGAAAGCGGGGGTTCGCGAACTAAACCGAAAGACCTTCCTAAATTGGCCACCAAGTAATTGCTTTCTTACGCCAAGATAAAAGTGCGTGCGTGCAAGCTAATTTCGTTTTTATTCCATAAAACATAAAACACAAAAGCTGCGAAGCCCCACCGTGGCGGCGGCGTTTGTTAAATAATGCGGTTGTCAGTAATCTCGTGCAAAGGGTCGCGGATAGAGTAAGCTCCAAGTTTTATAGAAATTGTTGGATTAGCATTGTGGGCCGGATGAATTACCTTTATACTGAGTTTGGGAGCTCATTCACGCTCCTTCGTCACGGACGGGGGCGCAAGTTGGAACATATTGTCACACGTTACACACTAACTTAGAGCGCTTCAGAAAGGCTTTTTCTCTTTGCCGTTCTCCCTTGCCGTCACATTCCTTTTATTTTAAGGAACTTATTGTTTATACTATAACTTTAATTTAATCATAAAACGGTGAACGTCAAGGTCTGCGACGACCGAGCACCACGTAGGGTCGGAACGTCCCAGATCAAAGTTAGTATGATATTAGAAATCAATTCAAAGGTTAGGTTAGGTTATACAACTCGCTGCTTCTTGAAGCTGATCCGATTCTGATGGTAAAGTTTTATGAATAAGGGGGTAGGTATATATATACCTGCACCTTAACCCCCCTCGAATACACATCAGAACTTTTCTCGAAGATCCGTTCTATCTCATGGAGCTAATGTGTTGTGTGGGTTGTCCGGTGCTCGGTGCTTCTTGCCCCAGGGTTTACTACTTATAGTGCGAAAGTAAATACACATACCTGCACTCTAACTTCAGGCAAGTTGACCTTCATCGCCAGTTCCTCTCTCGAATACACATCAGGGTAGTGGCTCTTCTCGAAGGCCCGTTCTAGCTCGTGGAGCTGGTATGTGGTGAAGGTTGTCCGGTTCCGCCGGTGCTTCTTCTTGCCGTCGGCCGCCGGGTCGTCGTCGGAGGCTGCGGGGGACTTGTCGGGGTGGAAGCCGTCGTTGCTGTTGCACGAGCCTTCACCTGGAACATAGAATTAGGGGGTATATATAAGAATAATAAAAATGTGAAGGCAGTTAGGCTGTAAGATAATTTAAGACACATAAAGAAGTCAAGTCAGTTTTTGATAATCTAAATAAATAGACATAAAAATGTATCAGTAATAGACACTATTTTTTTGGCGTAATGATTTTACATATATAAAAAAAGCAAACTTATTTATATTAGCTATGCCATAATTATACGGGATACCACTTAGCGTTAGTCGTTTGACGCCATGATTTTTGAAGTGATAACTTCTTTAGCGGCGCTGAGCACTTTTTGTGATGGGGAAAAAACTCGGGGAAAAAATGTTAAACTCGCGAGAGCGTAAGACGTGACGTCACGTGTGACGGACACTGTTACAATGTCATTGAGTTTTTCTTTTTTGATTTAAATGCGATCTAGTGAGTTTCCCTCAAACTGGTACTAATATAACTCTAGTACTCACAGTGATGTGCTGGGTTTCATGTAATGCGACGAAATAACGCTAAATGGCGTTAACCTCAATTATACATAGTGCTGCAGACATTTTGCACTAGATGGCGCTGTTATTAATATTTTGAGTTACAATGTCATTGAGTTTTCACTTCGGCCGGCACTCCCGGAGTGCAACCCGTTGTTTTTTTTTGCTAGCCTATTATGGTGTCCCACTGCTGGGCAAAGGCCTCTCCCCTAGTCTTCCACGAATCCCGACATAACGCCTGCTTTGGCCAGTTACTGAGAAAGGTGTCTAGGTCGTCCCGCCATCTCCGTCTGGGCCTGCCGCGTCCGCGCCCGTCTTCTGCCATCCACTTGGTATAAGTATGAATTATCTCAAATTAATTTTTCGGGCTCGGGTGCTAATCCCTTAAACAAAAGCCTTTGTTTCTTTTAAGAGCAGTGTACAGCACGTGCCAAAGCAACCATGTCGTTTAAAAAGCATCTATCGTGATAGTATTAAGGTTCTAATTCATATGACAGATCGTTCAGAGAACAATCAGGGTGGGTTTACTAACGAATGGGCCAAAAACGTTTCCCAAAGTATCACATCCAAACTATGTTTCCCAAATTATCATTTCCCAAAAAAATGTTTGGCAAAACAACTTATCGCAATTTTTCAGTCAGCAATAGACTTTTTTGGCAAGTTATTGTTTAGCAAATAATTACTTGGACAAGTTTCATTTTACCAAGTACCGTAGAGTTTCGTATCTTCGCCTGGATTTTGACACTTTTCCCAAAAAATCTCTCAAATTTGAAAGCATTTTAATCCGTTAAGACGAAAAAATGTTTTTTAGTACTCCCAAGTCCCAACTATCAGTATACACCACTAAAACTTAGAATTTCTTTGGTTAAGTTGGTAATAAAATGGCCCCAAAGGCATTAGGCGATGTTTGGGTATTTTTCCCAATCTTCGCCTATGGCATGCTTTGCCGCTAATACTTTTCTGTGACTTACACATGTTAAGTCGTATCTCCTTGGAATGTGCTAATATACTATGAACCTTAACCAGACTAGGCATAATTTAAAAAAAACGGGGTAGTAGGCGAAGTTTGGTAACAGTCTGAAATTGTTTTCATACATTTTCTATAATGAAGCTAGGGCTGCCAAAAATTAACCGACATGCCAAATAAAGGGGAGTAATGGTTTATAAGTAAAAAAAAATATTTTTAACAAAATTGTATAATTGTTGCAAAATTGTCGTTATTGTCGTAATTGACATCCAATCAACCTTATTTACACAAAGTGAGACATAGAAATGCCTATTTGGTACCTACTCAACATCGGTAAGAGTAGAAAAAAACATTTGCATATAGCGTAAACTAAAATAACCAAACATAAGAAAATATTTAAATTTGGAAACAAGTAATGTCATCCACCAATGAAAGTGGTACAAAAAATTTGTCAACCCTAGGGGTAGGCTAAATTTGGCAACAAGATGGACGCAAAGTACCCTCACCAATGTTTTATCCAATTGTGTCTTCTAAACGTAGGCTAGCCATTAAATAATAGTTTCACATGAAAAAGAAATAGTTATAGGATATAATCATGTAAAAAGTCTATCATTACCGGGTCCGTATCACCGTTTAAAACTGAAGTTAAAACACTGGTTCAAAAAAACGTGTAGTCGGTGTCACGAAAAAACCTCACTAAAGGTCAACTGTGTGAAGTTAGCCGCAGATTGTTCGAAGAATGTTGACAACCGTAAAAAATACTTTGTTTTTAGCAGTTTTATGTAAGGCTTACATTAGAAACATTTTGTTAATGGCAACTTATGTCAAACTAGGCGAAAATAGGTAGCGCAGGCAAAGATACGAAACTCTACGGTATTATTTAGTCAAATGTATCATTAAGCTTAACATATTGCATGGCATACAATTTACATACCAATAGATATTTTTATTTTTGCTTTTATTCGAAATACTTAATCCCGACCTTGTTTTTTTATCATTTTGGTTATGTTTTACGCATACGGATGTGATTAGTTGAACCATAAACATTATAATTAAAAAAAAAAACGATTTCTATGAGGGCCGGTGAAAGATTATTGTAGATGGTGCACTATGTAGAAAAGGAGGTAAAACCACCCACTTTTCTAGTAGCATATATTTCGTTTCTGTAAGGGTCGTAGTTCTAGCCTAACCTAACCCACTTCTCTGATAGCAGTTCGGTTCTGTGAGGATCGCAGTTCGAACCTAATCAAATCCACTTTTCTAGTAGCATTTCGTTTCTGTAAGGCTCGCAGTTCTAACCTAACCTAACCCACTTTTGTTCGGTTCTGTGAGGATCGCAGTTCAAACCTAACCTAACCCACTTAACGGCTTTTTTGGAATATAATATTAGCCAATAAAAAACGTTTGCTAAATATTTTTTTGTCCTAACAACATTTGACAAAGTAAAATCATGCCAAGTGATAATTTGACCAAATAAATTATATGCGAAGAGTAACGTTGCTAAAGGTTCCTTTGGGAAATGAAACTATTGCGATAAGTTTGTTGGGAAGTGAAATTTGGCGAAAGGTATTTGGCCCAAACGAAAGTACACCATCAGGGTGGTCTTTTTTTGGAGATAACAAAACGTGTTATCCCCAAATAGGCTGTTTCATGAATTTGAACCATATAATTATAATGGTAAATTTGCTTTTTAAACGGACTTGTTCCCGTTACTTATGTCTGAGCTATTAGCAGTAAGCATTGTAACCACTGCATAAAGGAAACAATACCTTTTGTTTAACAGGTTACGGTCCGAGCCCGAAAAATTCACCTGAGATAATTCATACTATAGCTGCACTAGCCCATCTGTCTGGATCCATGCGCTATGATATGACATGTCATAAATTATACTATTATTAATTTAGTAACTGTCCCGTAAAAATATGACAGTTATACACAATAGATATAAAGACAAATACAACGAGTCTACTTATCGACGATAAGTATCATCGTGCGTAACATGTGTAAAAAAATTAAGCCTAACCTAATCTAAGTCTACATACGTAGTACTTAATCCTTCCTAACTTAAACCTCATCAATCATTTGTTTTCATGGAAAAGCGCAATATAACAGTCGTAAACAACAAGTAAACGCTTGCTTACTTTATAATTACCATACCATGATCATATATCACCCGCCTGCATTACACTTGCAGTACAAGCACATGTGCGAGTTGCGATGCGAGTACATGCATGTAAGTACGAGTTACCAACTATAAGTTAGTAACGTGCGCGGTAAATCAACACACGTGTTCGAGTAGATGGATGTGTATCCTGGCCTGATGATGGGTGCTTCATGATTCAGAACGGGATTGTATTTAGGTGAACAAGTAGTAAAACCATTATAGTTATTTGAATTAACAGATCTCAGTTATATGCTTAGATGAATTTATTCGCTATGTGCTAAGTATGCAATGGAAGATCTAAAAGCGATGTTCACGCTCAATGTGACGTTAAAATAAAAATTTTCGTTGCTTCTTACTAGATACCTCTTTGACCCTTGCCCTGTATCAACTGTCTATCAAACGTTTCATATTAGGTATAAGTAAACTTCAAAGAACTACTATGATACACAGACGGTTGATGCAACTGGTCCTTACTTTGTCATTCCTGGTTCTATTTGTGCAAAACCTGAAAAATAAGATTTTAGTTTTTAGTGACTTGACAGCAAAAAGTACAGAATTAAAAATGCAATTAATTAATTTTAAAATAAGTGAGACCGTTTTCTGTACTAGAATAAAAGGCCAATTATGCAAATCTATCGAGCACTTCCACTACACTACGCACAGTGCACAGTGGTTCCCCCGCGCCACGCTATCATCACAAAACTTAAACAAACAGTGATACCATCAGGCGGAGTATCATTCGTCATCGCGTATCGCGCCATCGCCTTCCGTGCCCAACTTTAATTGTTATGAATGTTTTCGGTGAAAATTTAACTAGTTTGTATGAAATTATGGTAAGTAAGCTGGTTGTGAAGTGAAATACGCATGATTTCCCGTGGATTCATGACTGTAGTTATCTTTCCAAATGATAACCTAGCTTGTTGCTTAGAATATTTATTAAATTGTCTACGTCCGAGAAACTACTATTTAATACGGAAACATGTTTAATACAGATTACATTGACAGTCCCTGCCATTGAAGTTCCTGCAATCATCTTATGAGCGTACTATGTTATCCCAGTATAAATAATTATACCTCTATAGGGCTATCGTGATCCCCCTACTGATTCCAAAGTTTAGGAGTCACACGAACCTAAAATCACAAACATTAAAACTTTGCTAAGGGGTTGACAAATAGGGTTGATATTGTTTTGCAGAAGAATATTACAAAAACTTTAATAGAAATGAAAAAAATATTAAGTAGCACCTAATCACGCAAAGTTTATGTGTAAATCAGTTAGTCGTGGACGCGGGTGGTATTTATGAATTTTATCATTCAATTATTTTGTCTACGCTTGTGCTGCCCACAGTTACACAGAGGCATCCAGTGAGCAGACACGAGTTACAAAGTACATGTTTACTCTATTCCTATTTCTCAGAACAATCGAAGAACTCAATTTCCTTCTCATTTTGTACTTAATGAGGTACTAGCGACTTTCATATTGATTGTCACTGTGACAAGGTACGAAAAGGTATTAAATAGGTCGAAAATTAAATTATTTCACTGTACTATAGTTAAAACAGAAAAAATACAAAAGTGAAAATTCTCATATGCTGAACAAAATAAGATAGAGATTGTATGTAAACTTGAGTATGAAGATTGTATACCGAATATCAGTATTATTTTACAACACACCATTTATTTCAATGAAATTTCATTAATTGAGTACCCACGCATTAGCATTTTGAAGTAAGAGAAAGTAACAATTCAGACTGATACAAAATTGCTCTTGGCTAATTTTATGATAGAAAGATGTTTAATGACTTTTTTTAAACATCGAACCACAAAGTGCGCAGTAGTTTAATTGTATCTTGGGCACCTGTAACTATAATTTCATTTATTATCGCTAATCAAATCTCACTCCCACACTTGAGTGGCCGCAGCGTCGCGTCGGCAATTACAACAAACCAACAACAACACCGTGTTTCACAAACACATGTATTTATATGTCAACTGTCACTTACGAGCCCGATTAAGAAAAAGCGACAACTACTAACAAATTGAGCGATCAAACTTGATTATATTTTGTCCCACTCGCTCGTATAATCAAACCCACTGTGCGAGCAAGACAGCCTCACGCATTAAGATCGGCGCGATTACAACTGTTCGGCCGACAAAACAAATAAAAATATTATGGGCAACGCATTAAGACGTGCATTATCATGATAGGATCTATTTTTTGTAATAATTATCGGTAATCTGGCAACACTCGGCATAATGGCCGTTTTTACGGCCAACCCTAATCACGTGTCAGATTTGTCGTTTTGCTACATATTAAAGCTCTTCGGCTTTAATGATTATTCACATCAATCTTCCCATTCTAATTTAAACCATATCACATCGTCTTAAAGTGTATCTTAGCTTATGCTTATTGACAGATTAATGACTGGACATGTTAATCGTAATTTGATTGTCTGTCCGTCGGTTAATTGAGAGTACTGAATATAATTTTAATTAGTTTCACTTGGGTAATGATTTGGCGAACGACTGACAGCGTTAAGAAATTGACAATCAAATAATTTCGTAAGTAATATTAAGACTAGTTTTTGTTGTTTAAGTATTAAGCACTTAATTTTCTATTGACAGGGTGTAACACAATACTTAAATAATCATTATACAATTTGTTTTTCAACTATCACTGAATAAAAAAATAAGAGGGTTTTGAAAAACGTACCTACTTAAAAACCTGCTCCTTTTATGAAAGAGTTGAAAAGACTACAGTCGGTACATAGGTATCTATTTACATAGATGACCTCAGTCGTTTACAAGTAAGGTTCAGAAATTATACAGCGACATGTAAACAACTTTGATATTGTTGGTGTCTGCCTGTCCCCATAATTGAAACCACTGGGTAACCATTCGATTCCATCAAACCGAATTGGGATTGACTTCATTACAGACTTGATTCGAATGATGGCAGCCAATCATGATCGAAAACCGAGGCGAATGAGGAATCATCGGCTCCCGGACTATAATGGGGGCGCTCGGACTATAATAGAATGGGATAAGGCTGCGGCCGGTGTTGCGGCGGCGGGCGGCAGGAACTTTGATCGCACAACTTTGATGGTCTTCATGTAGCTTCAGGGAACTTGGAAATGTAATTGCACTGCACATTGTTAAGGTAGTTGTTGATAGCATATTGTATATATTCAAAATTTTATAGAGATACTATGACCATATTGCCTCGGTAACTATTACATGACTTCATTTATTCCAGGCAATAACATTTGCTTGCAAGTCATCGGATGTTTATGGTTTATATTGAATAAGCAAATCAGGAACTGTTTATTTTTGTTTAAACAGCTGAAACATTGTTTCTTTTAGATTGAGAATTTTGTTTTGTATCTGATTGAAACTTGCCGTGGCAATTGACAATACCTGAAGAGAGGGTTTTTGCCTTTTTTTAAATGTTTGTATAAAGTATTACAAAAAAAATTATATGTCAAGGCTGCTATTATAGAGATAAAATGATATAGATATAAATGTAGAGCTACCTATATAGACATTTCACAGCACAATATAACAAATTGTAAATACACAAAAAAAATCCTTATATATTACATTTACCTAACTCCAATGGCGATTTTTCTGCTTGCAAGAGCGTCAATTTATAATGTCAAACCAGTACGAATATTACCGGGGCCTAATTCCGCTTACCGCTCCCGCGCTCACCACATCCCTTACCCTGGCCGAAGCCTTACCGGACGTGGTCATACGTTGCAATCGAGTCATCGACGCAGCCTTAATCAACACACACATACGTGACATACGCATACACGAATACGTCTTACATGTCACAACATTGACAACCGATGCCCATAGGCTGTAAGCCGGAGGTATCACAGACCATATACGACCATATTTTGACAGTCATAATATGTATTCTTGTAAATTGACAAACTTTAACAATTTATAATGTAATGCTATTAATATTTATATGAAAATAAATCTAATATTATCTATACTGAACTAGACGAAGCAAATGCTCGTACTCTGAAGTAGTAGGATTGTGTGTCATTCTTACAGGTGATTGCAAAAAGTGCATTGGCACAAAAACCGATTAGTCACGGTCCTTTTTGTCACATATTTGTTGCTAAAATAGAATACGCTCAATGCGCCATAGTTCATTGTACAAATCCTGAAAGATAAATTTGTCTTTTAAAGTTAAAACTTGCATTCACATTTTTGATATGAATGAATGAATGAATGAATAATATTTATTTCAGGACTAGTCCCATATTATATTTACCAGTTCTAAATTAGAAGCGTAGAAAGTAATCAATCCTAAGCCAATACCTATCAATATGCTACACAACGGTAAGTTGAATAATGCCTTCCGACAGGTAAGTATATTAAAATACGTAAAAACAAATACTACATTACAAGAATGTGTGGAACCATAAAAAAATTCAGAGTAGGTACCGTGCTTGCTAGATCTATTCAATCTACGGTCTGTGCCCTAATACCTAGAACCTAACCTAATTTGATTGGGGATCGATTGGTGGGGCTGGGGGGGGGGGTCGAGTACTGGACAAATACTACTTGTGAGTGCTCTTGTGTATATCTGCGCTAGTCTTGGTTAAACAAGTTGCATATATTATATACTGAACACTGTTTATAAACTAATATAGGTGGTATATATCCATCCTGTATTGTATATAGGGTGGTGGGTAACAGAAGCAATATCTTTGTTTTTTTTATTGTTTCATACATTCCGGCTGATGTAATGACGCTGATTATTTCTATGGGACAGCCACTGCACTGTATAGAACCCAATCACCGTATATATCAAGCCACCCTGTATAGTATACAGGATGGCGTGTAACAGGAACAAATAATATGTATTTAAATTAACTTGTTCAAAGTAAGTCGGTAAAACAAATTTGGTAGTCTAACCTACTTACAATTACTTCGCGTTTACACATTACATTTTATAATATAAAAGTAACTGACATTAAAATACACGATATAAAAGTAGATGTTCACTTGCACCATCCCACTAACCCGGGGTTAACCCGTTAAACCGTTAACTCAGTGCACAGTGTCAAAATGTACCTACTGGTAACCATGGTAATTCCTGGTTTAACCGGTTAACCCCGGGTCAGTGGGATGGTGCAAGGGGCCCTAAGTCGCCACTTTGTAAGTATCATGCAGTGTTTAATCATCCTATTAAATCACAACAGCTAATTCGATATTGTATATTGTTTTTTTAAAATTATGTGATACTGTTTATAATGTAAGTGGAACGAATTATAATGGTTACCCAATTATACGTACACATTCGTGACACACGTCCACACTTATTCCGTTATAAGCATAACCTTTTCAGGTTATAGTTTCCCCCAATTAACTTCGTAACAAACAAATAAGCTTCGTAATCAGGAACGGGGAACTCAAAGACTGCCTCCCATAGACACTACGTTTTAAGACGATAGTGGGCGACCGCTTTGACTTTTTAATTTATTTTTATAATTATGAATGAATGAATAATATTTATTTCAGGACAAAACCCATATAATGCTTATATATTATAAGAGTTAAGAGAGGAAAACGAATTGCCTACAAATTTTGAAAAACTTCCAACTCTTATACCTAACTACAAAATTTTAAAAAAATACACGGAGGGGGATATACTGTGGTTAAAATACATCACTACATCCACCAAATTGTGAGTGTTGATTTGGACACTGCTTTTTTTAAATTGGTACATGCGGACTACTTAATGTATAACACCGGTACACAGTAGCCTTACCAATGTCAAATTGGGATATTCGCTCGCGTCTGCGTAACTTACTTTCTATACAATATCTCGCTCGCACTAATATACCAGTACAAAGCGAGATGCATAGAAAGTAAGTTACGCACATGTTATACCTAGTGAATATGTCAGTGTCAAACTGGCCCCTATTTCACCAAGCCGACATTTGTCAGTGACATATGTCGAGTGACAATTGTCAAGTGACAGGTGACAAGTGACATATAACTCTTTAAACTCTCGCGTTTTGTACACATATTTAATTACACAAACGGGTCTACCGCGATATAATTTCATTGTTTTTACCTTTAAGAAATTGCAGCTACCCGTTAAATAAACATTAAACTTTAACGGGTAGCTGCAATTTCTTTGTCTACCCCGAACATTTTTATAAACTAATTTCGGGTAGTTTAGTGGTGTTTTATTAATATCTCCCGTGACATTTGTTGGGACGTCAGTCTTTCCGTGACCACAGCTGGTGCAACTCAGCTGAAACGTCGGAATTAAAGGTAAAAACAATGAAATTATATCGCGGTAGACCCGTTTGTGTAATTAAATATGTGACAAGCAGTGGCGTAGCTAGGGGGGGGCGGCGGGGGCGGCCCGCCTTGGGTGTCACCCATTTGGGGGGTGACACCCGACCGTGAACATCAGTAGTGCCATCTATAAAAATTCGTAAAACTGTGGCAGATTGCACAACCGCCATTAAGGAAATAATATACAACATGCCCACGAGGAACCCGAGAGATTTTGACAGAATATTCCTGATCATATTTAAAGACTAAAATGTCCTATAAACTGTTTTGGAATTCGCCTAGTTTCATAGTCCAGTACCACCAGCATAGCAATGTACAAATTGCAGAACATTCCCAAAAAGCGGAAACGTTCTCGAGAATGTTCTCAGAACATGGAAATTATTGTTCCGCCATCTTGGATTTATTCCAAAATTTTTTTTTTGTCATAGGTATCTAGAGGCCTCTATCTCCTGCCATGCCAAATCTCAGCGCGCTCGCACAAACTTGAAAAAATTTAAATAAAAACTCGGCCATTTTGTTTTTATTTAATGCAGTTTGTTTTGTCTCGGGGCCCTCTATGACATTTGGTCGAGCACCCCCCACCTATCACACACCGTTTAAAAGTTGCCATACAAAATAAAAGTGGCCAGTTGTCCCGCAATTGTAGTATTTTTCCAAAAAACAATTTTTCATAGGTATTTAGGGGACCCCGAGATTCCGTGGCCAAAATTTCAGCGCACCTAGTGCAAACTTGAAAAAATTAAAAAAAAAAGTCGGCCATATTAAAAAAAAAACATGGCGGCGTCAAAAACTACCAGGGTCCCTCTATGACATTTGGTCGAGCACCCCCCACCTAGGTCTGACCGTTTGACCGGGCCGTCATACATTTTTCTGACCGGAAGCGGTAGACCAAAAGTCGGAATTTTCTGGGGGTAAGGATACTACACCTAAACTATCGTGAATATTCATGGTATAAACTACGATAAATAAATAAATTCTCGTTCTCGGCAACTTTGGAAAGTTTTTTTTAATTATGTGATTATTTCTGTAATTGACAAAAAAAAGTTAAAATTATTTTTGGGTGACAGTTTTACAAATTATAGCATTTACATTTTATGTACAAAAAATCGAAAAACGAGAAATTCTCATGTGGAAAGTTTCGCAATTTTTTTTTTTTTTTTTTTTTACGTAAATCTGCAATCGGCTGTTCTAGCCATAATCAGATGGTGTTTCTTTTTTTTTTTTTTTTTTTAAGTTGTTATGTAGGGTGGTGTTCCACTGAGCACCATCACCAGTTTACGTGGGGGCTTATTGTCTCAGGTCTAGCCCTAGGATGTGCCATCTTTTTAGCCTCGGTGTGTAGTCTTGTTCGTTTAACAGGTTTCTGGCTAATTCGTTGCAGTGGTTTTGAAGTCTTTCTTTGTACTTTTTGCAGTATTCGTTTACCTCTTGTTTTATAGTTGGTATTTCTGTGTATTCATGTATTTCACTATTTCTGACCGATAATGGTGCACACGTGATCATTCTTAGGGTTTTGTTCTGGAATCTTTGAAGTATTTCTAAGTTTGAGTTGCTGGCTGATCCCCATAGCTGTATTCCATAAGTCCATATCGGTTTTATTATACATTTGTATATGAGTAGTTTGTTGTTAAGTGTTAGAGTTGATTGTCTTCCAATTAGCCAGTATAAGTTCCTGCACTTGATATCTGCTTCTTTTCTTTTCGTCTTGATGTGGTTGGCCCAGGTAAGTCTTCTGTCGAGGTGGAGTCCTAGATATTTGACGCAGCTTTGGCTAGGAAGGCGTTCGCCTCACATAGTCACTGGTGGGCAGTCTCCCTTGCGTAGTGTGAAGGTTATTTGGACAGATTTTGTTACACTGGGTTTGAGCCTCCAGATCTCGAGCCAGTGTTCAATATTTTTCAAATGTGTTTGTAGTTTTTGTGATGCGATTTCAGGTTTTTTGTCACTTGCAAGACAAGCTGTGTCATCTGCATATGTTGCTGTGATCACTTCATCGGAGACCGGCAGGTCAGCAGTGTAGATTGAATATAATACTGGGCCGAGGACAGATCCTTGTGGGACTGATGCTTTAATGTCATATAGGTTTGATGTCTCTTCGCCAAATTTGACCTGGAATTTTCTTTCTAGTAGGTATGACTTAAGGACCATGTAGTATGAGTTGGGCAGCCTTGTTTTTAACTTGTATAACAGTCCTTCATGCCATACTTTATCGAAGGCTTGCTGGATATCAAGGAAGACGGCAGCACAATATTCCTTGCATTCCAGTGTGTTTCTTATCTTTGTTACAACTCTGTGAACCTGTTCGACTGTAGAGTGTTGTTCCCTGAAGCCAAATTGATGATTAGGGATGATATTTTCCACTTCTAGTATGGGTTTTAATCTTCTTAGGAAGATTTTTTCAAATACCTTGGATATCGTTGGGAGGAGACTTATTGGTCTGTATAAAGTAGGCTCTGTAGGTGGTTTCCCAGGCTTTGGCAGCATACAAATTTGAGATACTTTCCACAGTTTAGGGTAATAGTGCAGTCTAAGGATAGCATTGAAGAGCATGCATAAAAATACAACTGGTTTTCTTGGTATGCGTTTCAGTATTTCTGCAGTGATGAGGTCAAAGCCAGGTGCCTTTTTATTGCCCAAATGTCTGATGGTGTTATATACTTCATTTGGTGTCACTAGTTTTAGTGGTAATGACAGCTGTTGATCACTCGTTATGCATTCTTCCACTAATTTATCAGTGTCTGGGGACATAGAAGTGTTAGGTGTGAAAATATGACTTAAGTGCAAAGCAAAGGTTTCTGCTTTTTCTGCTTCTTTTCTGGCCCACGTTCCCGACTGTGTTTTTATAGGAGGGATTGGTTTTTGTGGTCTTTTAAACTGTTTTGTTATTTTCCATAGTGAATAGTCATTGCTTTTAGTCGCTGTTAGAGATGAAAGCTTCTGTTGCAGTGTGTAGTTTTCGTTTTCCTTGATCAATGCTCTTAGTTCTCTGGCTGACCTATTGAGTGCTTTTTTATCTTCTACATGCCTACTTTGGTGGGCATTTTCTTCGAAGTCTTCTTTTTTCCTGTATCTTGTCTCGGATTTGCGATGGAATATTTTTAACCTTACTGGATGTTTTGTTGTATGGGGTTGAACACCATGCAGCTTCTTGAATTTTGTTGGTAATATAGAATGTTGCATCATCTATGTCTTCCGCTGATTTTAATCTTATTCTGAGGTTTAACTCTGTGTTAAGGATGTCTGTAAATGTAGTCCAGTCAGTTTTGTGATTGCATAATGCCATGTTTTGTTCCTTGTAAAGTGCCGTGGAACTAAAAGTCCCTATCACTGGTGTGTGGTCTGAAGTAGAGTCGAGGCAGCTCTCCATTTCAAAATATATGTTTGAAAAACCCTTTACAATGAAAAAGTCAAGGAGATCAGGGCATTTCTTAGAATCTGTAGGCCAGTATGTTGGTTCACCTGATGATAATGTGGTCAATTTTAGTCTGTCTATGCACTTTTTTAGTTCTCTGCCGCGGGTTGTCACTAATCTTGATCCCCAGTGTGTGTGCTTGCTATTCCAGTCCCCGCCGCATATATATCTTGAGCCAAGTGATTTAAAGTATAACACTTTAAACTCTCGCGTTTTGTACACATATTTAATTACACAAACGGGTCTACCGCGAAATTATATCGCGGTAGACCCGTTTGTGTAATTAAATATGATTTAAAGTAGTTGTAGAACATTGCTTCATTGATATTGTGTTTAGGAGGACAATATACAGCGCTTACATTATACTCCCCGGATCTATCCTGAACAGTGATTGTAGGGGCTTGAAGGTAATTTTCCTTAAATTGACTGTGTGTGAAGTGCTTTATATTTTTTTTGATTAACACTGCAGTACCACCATGTGATGTACCATCAGGATGATTGGTGTTGTATACTTCATAGTTTTCTAGTTTAAAGTCTTTTTTATCATTTAGGTGTGTTTCTGATATTAAGATAATGTCAATTTTGTTTGTTTGTAGTAACATTTTAAGATCGTGTTGGGTTGGGGCCAAACCGTTTATGTTCCATGTTGCAATTCTTAATTGTGTCACTTGCGGCTTATAAGGGCGGTGATGAGGGACATTAGTGTACCCATTTGTTGTATTAGTAGCTCTATTTGCTTGGTTTGTTTGTTAATAGTTTGTATAAGTGTATATTGCCAGTCACTATTAATTTCATTTTTGTTCGAAGTAGATTCATGATATGTGGGTTGGCATTCTTGCCTTCTTACCCTGTAAGGTCTATTGATGTTTTGATTTATCACATTACTGTATGATGTATTGTCTGATGTTCCCTGTACCAAGTTCATTTTAACAGGTTGGTATGAAGGTTCAACTGATACGTATGAAGGTTCAACTGGTTGGTATGAGGGTTCAACTGGTTCGTATGAAGGTTCAACTGGTTTCACTATTTGGGTGTTAGTCTCATCCTGACTGGCCTTGTTTGTTTTGGGTGTTTTGTTCCTTCTTCGGGCTGCTATTTCCCGGTATACTTGGCAGCCTTTGTAACTCCCAGGGTGCTTACCTCCACACAGTGCACATGTGGCAGGTGTCTTTCTGTCCTTAGTGCATGTCTTACTGTCATGGGCCCCCGCACATTTGACACACCTATAGGGCCTTAGACAGTTGTTTTTAGTGTGTCCATATTGTTGACATCGGGTACACTGCACGATTGTTGTACTTTTATGTGGGTCTTCTATTTTCGCAATTAGTTTTGCAAATTTGGAAAGTTTTTTTTTAATTGTGTGATTATTTCTGTAATTGACAAAAAAAAGTAAAAATTATTTTTGGGTGTCAGTTTTACAAATTATAGCATTTACATTTTATGTACAAAAAATCGAAAAACAATTTTATTTTGGCGAAATTGACGTAAACTCTTTAGTATTTTTTCCTTATTTTGGCCTCAGAAATGCATGGTTAAAATCTCTCGGGGTTCCTGGTATCAAAAAGAATAGATAGTATAGAGGGGTCCTGTCATTGTAAATTTTGTAGTCACTGTAAATTTACTGCCATCTATCGACACACGACTAAAACTCAAAATGAAAACGTATAAAGTTATCAAAAAATGTATATATATGGATAAATGATTTTATTATTTTTATATCATTTTGATCCATGTTCATTCACTGATATCTATGTGTTAAAATTGCTAAATATGAAACGGTGTCGTCACGCCATCTAGCCGAAGATAGGCTAAAGGTGTGTGCGGCATCTATTCGAGAATGACTTTTACTTCCGAGAATTCCGAGGCACGTTTTTTCCTTAGACTTTATTCGTCTTATACGAAGTTACATATGTCTTTGCTGGTATGTAACAATAATATGTTGGTGCCTCGTAGGTTTTTTTATTCAGAAAGTTTTTTTTATTATGTGATTATTTCTGTAATTGAGAAGCTATGTCACTTTCTAATTGGGTGACACTGGACTATTTGAAATTCATTGTGAAATGGGATTTTACAGAATCTCTTTGAAATCGCGCACTTGGCAAAAAAAGTTTTTAATTTTTTTTTAACGTAAATTATTTGTATATCTTTCACGGGACAATGATGACTCGGACCTTTGGGAGGCGTGCGCGGAGCCTAGGCCAACATGTAGACCCTTATGACACTTATGAAATGTGGGTTACACCGAGCGGATGCTGTCCTTGCCCGTGTCATAGAACGCGCGCAGAGGCAACACCCGCCAGGGTGTGGACTATTGAGAGTTCATGGAATCTAAAATGAAAGCGATGGAATAAATTGTGAGCTATGGAATATTAAACGTAATTTTATAATTGTAAAATATTAAACATATTTTACAATTTTGATTGAATTTTGGGGTGACACCCACAATTTCCGCCCCGGGTGCCACCCATGCTAGCTACGCCACTGGTGACAAGTGACATTTTCGTAAACTGTTTTTGTATAGAAGTGCTTATAAACTTGACAGGCATTTAGTTACAATTGTCAATCTTTCATTTAATGACAATGATTTGGTGAAACAATAATAGTTTTTATAAGTCGACATGGTTGTCAATTTGTCGGTAATTCTTGAAATGAAATCGGAGCTGTGTCAGGCTTAGGTGACAATTGTAGTGTTTTCGTTGTTAGCAAACCCCGTTATTGGCAAACGTTGGCAAAACTATGTACCCTAAATTCGCCTTCAGGGTACAAATAAAAATCGCTTTAAATCGCTTTTAAATTCTTCTTAACAAGCATGAAATCATAATAACACTATAAATAGTAATTGTTGCCTACGAAGGCGTTTAGTACTTCAACATTTAGGATTTGAATTTGGAATAAGCTTCAGTAATAGTTTTGATTAAGTTGGGGACCGGTAGCGAAATTAGGTATGTTTAGGTAGGTATTTTTTTTTTAATAATTTACTTGGGCGAAGTTGGGCACTAACGATAAAGTTAGGGTTTTGGTTAGAAAATGAATCTCCACGAAAGCAACAGAGGTGATATTCTTATACAAGGGAATATATAAAGTAGGTACGAATAGATTTCTACTTTGACGCTTGAGAGCAGTGAGCACTTTGCATTTGGAGAAAAAATTACTTAAAAGTAACAAAAAAATAATGCTTTCACGCCTTGTCAACAAATAATGTAGGTATACGCTGCATTAGATGGGGTTGGGATCTCAATCAATATCATGTTAGTGATGACAACACGGCACATTGAAAGCAATTAACGATCTCTTGTCAAGAATTGACAAATATATCGACTAGTAAAAATTACCCTTGTTTCACAAAATAATTGTCATTAAATTTAAGATGGACAATTGTACCAAAATACCTGTCATGTTTATATGAAATTCTATACAAAACAATTTGTGAAATTGTCACCTGTCACCTGTCACTTGTCAATTGTCACTCGACACATGTCACTGACAAATGTCGGTGTGGTGAAACCGAGGGCTGTCATTTTTTGACAATTGTCGTACCTATCCTACTTGGTGAAATAGGGCCCTGGTGGTACAGATGTAGTGCATAATTGTTTTCCATCGTATTTTCTCGGATTTGTCATGCTACTTCAGTCAACCTCGGTATTTTTTGTACCGAGACTGACTGAAATAGTAAGACTCGTTCGTACGTTTCCGTGGAAATACGATGGAAAATAAATTTCATTATGCACTACATCTGTAGCCGTGCAGGTGTCGGTTTGTAACAACAAAATTATGTACTTTAGGATATTGATCAAAAATTATTCAGGTATTATATTCAAGGTCAGTTATTTTTTTAATTACCCAATGAGTTCAAGTGAATGAGTGAGTTAAGATATCGCTGGTGCGACATGGTGGAGGCGATCTACGCGAACTTCGAGTCAACAATTGGCGAGAGGTCGCACAGGACCGAGAAAAGTGGCGCAGTCTTGTGTCGGAGGCCAAGTCTCATTTTGGGTCACTGAGCCAACGGAGTAAGTGAGTAAGTAGGTAATGAGTTCGGCTAGTTTTTTTGCGCGAGTGCGCCATCTAGTAAATAGGTAATCTGTGTCGGAAATAAAAGAATAACAACCAGAATTAGCCGCGACCAGGTCGCGTGTCACCTTCACCTGACCACTCACAACTCCTATTCCCATGACATACGGTCTACATTCGCTCAGTCAACTGCGTGGTGGTTGTAGATCGGCGATAATATTGAATTAATGGGCTAATTAATAATTTCACACAAATTATACCGAGAGTGACCCCGTTTGGGCGATCCATGGTTTTGAGGTTAATTTTCTTATTGGTATTTAATTTTTAAGAAATGAAATACATGTCGACCTAATCCCATAATAAGTCATAGATATAGGCTATAGTTATTGTAATACCATTTCAGCCGAATAATTCAAGTTACTGTAGTAGACTTAGAGAAACCGGGAATCATAATTCAAAAAAGCTCCAACAGATAGAGAAGCTTCTCCTCATCGATATTGGTCAAAATAGGAATCTTGAAAGGATACCGATGGCTGTGTATTAATTACAAGATGGCGTCGATGGGACCCGATCTTGATATGGCGCACGGCTCCCGTGGCTACCAGTTTCCTTTGTTCAAAAACATCTTTGTTCAATGTGTAGTCAAAAGAGAACAAAAATCAAATAATAGTAGATTGTACAACAAGGGCATAAAGTGACCCATTTTTACCCGAGGCAATTTTTTGGTCTGAGCGAAGCGAAGACCAAAATAGTAGACGAGGGTAAAAATGGACATTTATGCCCTTGTTGTACACTCTGCTTTTCACTTCGATTGCGAGGAAAATAAATTATATTTTTCAGGGCAATTTACACCACGAAATTGTCGTAAAGCGAAAGAACATAATACGTATTTAATTACACAAACGGGTCTACCGCGATATAATTTCATTGTTTTTACCTTTAATTCCGACGTTTCAGCTGAGTTGCACCAGATACAAGATAGAATGCAGTTGTGGAAGTGCGTACATTGGCCAAACTAAGCGCAGCGTTCAAGAGAGGGTGAAGGAACACATAGCAGCTGTTAAAAATCGCCATGTAAACAAATCCGCAATAGCTGAGCACTTGCTGACAACAGGAACGAATCACTGGATTGAGCTACATAAACCCAAAGTCCTCTCCAACGAGCGACACTATTATCCGCGGATCGTGAGAGAGGCGATTGAAATTAAAAAACACCCTAAAAATTTCAATCGTGAGGACGGGTACAAATTATCGTCTACTTGGGGACCAGTGATTCAAATGTTGAAACCAGCGGATATATCTTCGGACCAGTGTACGGATACTGTGAGTGTTGCGTGTCGTGCCGTGGACAATAAACATTAAACTTTAACGGGTAGCTGCAATTTCTTTGTCTACCCCGAACATTTTTATAAACTAATTTCGGGTAGTTTAGTGGTGTTTTATTAATATCTCCGTTGACATTTGTTGGGACGTCAGTCTTTCCGTGACCACAGCTGGTGCAACTCAGCTGAAACGTCGGAATTAAAGGTAAAAACAATGAAATTATATCGCGGTAGACCCGTTTGTGTAATTAAATATGTGTACAAAACGCGAGAGTTTAAAGTGTTATAACATAATACGTAACCAATTCCCGCCAACTAACTTTTTAATATATTTTTTTTAATTTTCAACATGTGATCAGAGTTTCAGACGCTTGGTTTTCTGCCAAGTCAAACATTTCGGAGCATTTTTGAACGATAATCGACTCCTATTTTATGTGATTTACTAAATTTAATGACAGAAAAAAGGGATTTCTAATAAATTGTAGCAAAAATAAAACAATATAACAAGTTTTGTCATCTACACAATTTTATTGCTCAGTAAAATTTGCAATATTTTTTAACTGTTTGGCTGTTGAGACCGATTACCTTAGTCTTAGAAGAAAATTTTACTTTTATGCTCTAGAGCATAAACTGCGATTTTATGTCGTCTACGCACGACATAAAGGTGCACTTTTTGAGCATGAGAAGTGAAAACGTACATTTTGTACTTACAACAAGCTACGCTACACAAGCATGACTTTTGATTTGTGAAGAATTTATCAATTTGTAAGTATGTATGTAGAATAATTTAATATTAAAGTTGTCCGCTGTCTAAGCAAGTTGTTATGAAACTAATTATCAAAAAGATGACAAAGTTCTGTTTGTCAATTTGACTTTTTATTTCTCTGATTATTATCTCTTTATTCTAACAAGTTTACATTATTTTCGAAGCCTTATAAAATATTACATTAATGAAATGCTACTCTCGAAGTAAATTTAGAATGAAATCTATCGCAAAAAGTAAAAAACTTGTTTTAAGAAAGGTATTGGTTCATTCTATAAGTTTACACACAATTAAGCAAAAGAAAGACGAAAAGGCTTATCAAATCGAATGTATCTCAATTAACTTGAAACAAAACACATTCCTTTCGGTTTCAAAACCGCCTCATTACGATAACACCTTTAAAACGCAATATAAAACAATAAATGATACTTCGCAACCTAATGTAGCCAAAGTATCCAAACATGGGTGTGCGCAGGAAACGGCTGTCAGCGCCGGCGCCGCGCCCGCCGCCCCGCGCCGCCCGCGCCGGCCGTAATGGCGCAGTTGCAACATTATCGATCTCGGACGGATCCGGTGTTGCGACAGACGGAGGCTTCAGATTCTAATACGAGTGTACCACTGTAGAACTTTAGCCTCTGCCCGTGACTTTGTCTGTGTAGAAATCATTGAATGATTTTCACCACACCAGTTCGTTGCAATAGAAAAAGTTGCATTTTATCCACAAGACTGCATGGCTAAGTAAATTGATGCAAATTTTGAGTTTTTTCTTCAAGACTTTAAAATCTTTAAATGATGATTTTAATGATAAATAGTTAGTATCGTTTGTTTGGATTTAATAAGTATGTAATTTTTTACAGTTAGTGTTTTCCTCGGGTTGCTATCATATGGTGAATGTGTTTCACATCAAACATTTATTCAGCAAATAGGCCACACAAAAAAAAAACTATAAATAAAAAAACAAACAACACAATTACTTAAATTGTTTAGAGATGTAAAACTCTCTAAGTGTCAGAGAAATATATTTATTCTTAAGAGATGAATAGATGATCCAAGACTTGAATTCTTATATAAATAATTAAGACAAGTAATTCAAAGATAAACAGACAAGATCCGAATGAAACGTCTCACGTTAATGCCACTCAAAAGTATAGTTACATATATAACATGACATGTAGCCCATGTAGTTGTAGGTACGCTTAAACAGACCGTGGCTTAATTTCTGGAATGAGTGGAACACGAGGATTTCAACAAGAACTTTGCCTCCTTGTAAAACAAATAACTACATATTAATCCTTTCCCACCCCCTTAGGGGTTGAATTTCAATAAACTTTTTTAGTGGAGCTCTACAGCATTTGAAGAACATGTTTCCAATCAAGGTCCGTCAATGGGATAGGCCGTTTAGGCTGTTTATTATTGACTGATATTCTTATCCGCTATTGATGCCTGAAGGCCTTCGAAACCTCTGAAACCTGTGAAGGCCATTGAAACAACCCACAGACTGTAAATACATTATATTACAGCAGGTGTGACAGGAAATGTGCTATATTTCCATGGCGGTTTCCCGTTCTCCGAGCAGGCAGGCAAAGTGATTGCCGGCGGGAAGCGGCCGATCACCGCCGTAAGGATAGACATTACCAGCCCGTACAGGAAGTGTCATATTTACAGCCTAATTTTGGAGTGTTTCAGGGAAATTTTATTTGAAAACGCTACTCATTTGATGTTTTCTGAGAATGAAATGCGACATGCTTGCCTTTGGACGAGATTCGAGTCTTGTGTAGGTAAGTACTTATTACCCGCTTTAAATTTGGTAAATCAAGCGACGGATCATCAGAACAAAAATGAATAGATATATTAATAATTTGATTATGTTTTGATTTGAGGTTATAATATATTTTGCGGTTATACATATATAAATGCCGACAATGTTGAATGTTCGAATGAAACATCAAATTTTATGTATGAAATTTATGTCAGATTATCTAAATATTTAGATATGAATTATCACCTATATAAATATAGATACTAATTAATATACTAATAATAAATAATAGAAAAATCAGACTAATAATATCTTGCACATATTAAGTAGAAGCGCGCAAACATATAAAAAACGGTTCAAAGAAAATGCATTAATTAATAAAAAGTTAAAAGAGGTTGTGCAAAAGGCGTGAAAATGGAGTTGAAAGTTTTTTCCAACTTTTACGCAACCGACGTCGCAGAAGCTAGTATACCCAATACTCGCGTATACGCGTAGCGCTTGCTACGGCGTAACCACGTAGCGTAACCGTTGCTACACTTCCTACACACACACAAAAAATGTTAAATTGATGTTATTATAATATCATTAGCATCTGGCTTCAGCTTAGCTTAGCAGAGATAAAGAATGTGCCAAAAAAAACGCAATTTTAATATAATGGAAAACACTTTTTTTTCGTTATTAATATTATTTGTTTATAAGATCATGAAATACACTAAATAGGGTTATGTGTGTGGAATAACACGTCGGGCAAATGGATTTCACGGCTTTGCTAGCACATACGCACGCACTCTTGTCAAAAATTTCCGTGATTTTGCATAAATTCGGCTAAATTTCACCGATGCAGCGTCGAATTACCTCCTTCAAAGCATGGGTGGTTGTGGGCTTGTTGGCATAGATATAGACTTTTGACTTCGAATAACCCCATAAAAAGAAGTCTAAAGATGTTAAATCGCAAGATCTAGGGGGCCAATTCTGATAACCGAAACGAGAGAGTACACGACCAGGTATTGTCTCACAGTAACCGCATTGTCTCTCGGGCTGAAAACGAGTTGTTCTTTCGTATAACCCGCCACTTTTACAAACCCTAAACATTCAGCTGTCAAATAGTTTTTTTAGGGTTGCCAGCACTCAAATGCAAAAATGGCAGCAAATTCAAACCTTGCGTTCTTTTTGGGACAGTCGTTATGAGGGGTACCTCTGTCCTATGCTTAGCAGTGGGAGGCTAAAATGATGATGATAAATTCAGAACTTATAGTTAGAAAACCAACATTTAAAAACCCACAATAATGTGTAATATTTGTACATAGGTATAGGTATATACTCAGGTACAAAGGAGGAACGCAAAAAAGGGTTTCTGGATTACAGCACCTAAAGTAATTTCAAAAGGGTTCAGTTACTGGATTACAGCACCTAAAGTAATTTAAAAAAAGGGTTCAGTTACTGGATTACAGCACCTAAAGTAATTTCAAAAGGGTTCAGTTACTGGATTACAGCACCTAAAGTAATTTAAAAAAAGGGTTCAGTTACTGGATTACAGCACCTAAAGTAATTTCAAAAGGGTTCAGTTACTGGATTACAGCACCTAAAGTAATTTCAAAAGGGTTCAGTTACTGTATTACAGCACCTAAAGTAATTTAAAAAAAGGGTTCAGTTACTGGATTACAGCACCTAAAGTAATTTCAAAAGGGTTCAGTTACTGGACTACAGCACCTAAAGTAATTTCAAAAGGGTTTAGTTACTGGATTACAGCACCTAAAGTAATTTCAAAAGGGTTCAGTTACTGGATTACAGCACCTAAAGTAATTTCAAAAGCAGTAATTAAACTTTTTTTTTGCGTTCCTCTAAATTTGTCCATAAGTAAGTGTAAGTACATACACTGAAATTAGAATGCTATTTGAATCAAAAATATTATTTAGTTATCGTGCGTCTTGCCCGCGCCTATACAGTATACATGTACGGACAATTACGAGCGAAATGCACGATATTTGAATGACATCAGTTAGATATCAGGGCTATAACCGCGAAAATCGAAGTTCGCAAATTGCGGGCATTTTTCTCTGTCACTCTAATTGCGCCTTCATTGGAGTAAAACAGAAAGATCCCCGCAATTTGCGAATTTCGGTTTTCGCGGTAGCCCCTCTGACCAGTCAGAGTAAGTGTAAGTTCCAATTAGCCGGTATGTTTTCGTTGTGTTTTAATTTTAATATTTTAAAATTCCTTGTAAGTGTGTGGCTTTAGCTGTAATCTTACCCACGAAATAAATTTGTAAAATAAACAATATACAACAATTACAGTAATAGTTTTGTTATAAGTTTAGTGCAACAATTACAGTTTTGTCGTATGTTAGGTTAGGCTAGTTAGTTGGTGACTAATAATTTTAAAAATAAAATATTAAATTACGATACATGTTCGAAACATTGGTATTTTGGTGGTTCGAAACATTGGTACGTATGAATGACATTTGGTAATTCACTAAACAGTTGTGGTAATTGGGAAGTATTAAGTTTTGATAAAGTTTTAACCACTGTATAATACAATACAAACAATCATTAAATATAATTTCTTTTTTAATTGAATAACGTAATAAGATAATCGATGTATTTAATTTTACAGGAAATATATAAATTGACACCGTTTTAGATAAGCCGCGCCGTCGGCGTCGCATTCGCGAAAGACATCGACGCGCCTTCCATGCCGCACTTACACCAATAAATAAAATTAGCGGATTATTTTTATCTAGTAAATGTCTTAAAACAATATCTTCATAATGACTTAATTCATTGGTGACACCAAATATTCTTGGTTAGGTATCTAAGCGTTTTGATTGAAAAACGATTTGAACCCTAATTTAGTAGATAGGTACACTGGGAAATAATTTCCCACTTCATATCTTCATGTAGAAGCCTACTCATTTTTATAAAGGTTGTAACTAAACAAAAACAATGAAGTTTATTGAATTCTTAAATTAATATGTACCTCTACCTAATTATTTATTCGCTGCAAAAAGTTTTCGTTTGGTGAACTTTTAAAGTGTATATTAGGTAATTATAATGCACCTTACTATTATGAAAATAAATTATAATCTACATTGTATACATAGAGTGAGCAATCTTAGCTTACCTACTTATTTATTTATGCCATAGCTGATCGCACTGTTGGAAAGTGTCTTCGTAAACTAAAAGAATCTTGTTTTATAGGTAACTGCATAAACGCACGTGGAACGAGTTTAAATGTTTGAATAAATATACAGCTTGTGTTCGCGTGCGTGATGCCGTCACATTCGTTTCGACCTTTCTGCTAATCAGTGCCTATTTCCTCGACAATATACTCTTCATATGGACTTCTCATAGTTTCCTTTACGCCCAGATTTAACACGCACTTCAAGCGTATAGCGGTATACTGCAAATCGTAGGTCCGTAGGCTCCTACTGAACAACCACCAAAAAATACCTACCTATTTGTCCTGATTGCTCATCACAACACAAAGCACTCACCAGTGCTTTGATCATCCGGACACACCGGCACTGGTTCCCCACATGCGGCGTCCGTCCGTCCACTGAGCCCCAAGACAGCGTCTATGATGCGCCGCGGCGGCGGCAGCAGCCTGCTCTTCATCTCCAGCTGTCTCAAACCTACCTATTTGTCCTGACTACACACACGACACAACCCACAGATCACTCACCGGCACTCTGATCCGGATCCGGCGACACCGGCACTGGTTCCTCGTGCAGCGGCCGCCCACTCAGCCCTAAGATGGCGTCGATGGTGTGCCGCGGCCCCGGCGGCGTCAGCAGCCTGCTCTTCACCGCATCCAGCTGACTCAGCTGCATCTGCTGCGCGTGGAAGAACATCCCCATCCTATTTAAAGTCTCTAAGTTCTGTTGGTGTTGCGTTAAGCTCATAGGCTCTGTCACGTTTATAGAGGAGTTGGAACATGGTGTGCTGACGCGGGACGCGGGACTGCTCGTGTCACGTTCCTCGCTCCCGTAGCGGGGAGCGTCCATCTTCGCGCGCGGCGCAGCGAGCACTGAAGCACGGAGGCTCGGGGCGTGGCCTCGGGTGGGGGAAAGTGCGAATTTTGGGGTCGAGATTTGTTTGGCATTAGCCCCCTCGCCTGAATAGTTTTTTCCTCTGATTGGGTTGATTGTGCGAGGTGTCGCGGTGCAGCCTTTCATACCGATTTGTTAACTTACATTCTTGCTTATAGCGTTAAATATTACTTCTATTGTCAATATGATGTAAAATACATTTTCTTTGGAAGTTTTTACAGTAGGTAAGGTAATTGTTTGGTATACACCTTGGGAATTACATGTAAAAATTTAAAACTTGAAACTAACTTCGACCATCACTTTGTATGATTTTGTAAGTAGGTAAGTACCTAATAATTTACAAGTACGTTACATAAGTAATTGAAATAGGCAATTATTTAAATTAATTTCAAAATCGAAGCCTTAATTCATCAAGCAATCGTTCGCAGTAACTGTTTTTCAATGTAATTAGTCGGGCATAATGTTAATTAACTCAATTCAAACAATCATACTAATCAATACTCCACTAATTAGTTTGCTTGTCTCGCTCGCACCGCTCTCGGGAGAGCGAGACGCAGCACCGGACATCTGCTGTTAACACACAAATTTAACCAAATCGGTTAACCCGTAACCAAACAATAACAGCTTTTCCAACTGACCACATCCACTACCGCTTACAACTTAAAGCCAACCTCAAAACAATCCAAAATTTATCCTGTTACCACTCAAAAGAGTCTACTTTCAATTAACCGTAACAGTAATATATGCCGTTTGAATTTGGAATGTCTGGCATCAATATCTACCCATCCCTGTCACATGTAGGCAACGTCGTCTCGCTCTCATCTCAGGTGTGGAGACGGTTGCTAGGGGCGGGGCGCTGACGTCACGGGCGCGGGCCAATGGCGCGCGCGCGTTTTTTGCGCGATCTTCGTGCGTTTCTTTTGTGCCGGTAGCCGTAACACCGTAACAGCCGTAAGCGGATTACGCGCTAATGACTTATCGACGCACTGTTGTTGCCGCCATGTTTGTCTGTTTGTTAGTTAACTAGTTGACTTCACTGGAAGTTGGGAGTTGAACAAGTTTAAGTTTTTGATAACTTTTACGATTAGTTTATGTCGTGTTTTGGATTTGTTGTTTATGTAGTTATTTACATATGGGTTTTGAATCTAAGCTATACAAATATTCAAGTAAAGTTATAAGCAATTTTATTTTATTAATTAATTCTAACCCTTTCGTGTATCGTAATGTAGGTTACACAGCATACCTACCTAATATATTTCACTACTAGGTACTAGGTATATTATTAACATTATTTGGCTACATGATTTTGTGTTAATGTAATTTGGTTTGTGCATTATGCATTTAACCCTTGTTATTGTACGGGATAGGTACCAACGGGGTTTCCCGATTTATCTATTTTAATATAGAGTCATAATTTATTCTCGTGGGAATTAATTTCCCACCAAAATCATAGATTAACTTATCTACTTACTTAGTTCTATTTTAATTTAAGTTTTCAGATTTAATTATTCTTGTTCTATGTAAGATTTTTTAAATTAATTATATTGTAAAAATGAATACAATTTAATTACTTTCTCGTAGGATCTGGATAGGGTGCGTATCATAATGAATACGAACTTTTGGTATAATTTCAGTTTACAAACGTTCAGAACGTATACTAATCTTATGTATAATGCACTAAATCTATATTTTCAATAAGTATAACATACAAATAATATAACATACAATATATATACCGCTGTTTGGTATAACATACAAATAAACTAATTACATTTAATATAACATTCATTATGCATATAAATTAAAATAATGAATAACATCTCATATAAGTATCTGAACAAAATATTAGTAAAATTATTTGGATAGCTCAGTATTGGGTCCATATTGGGTTGCATACAAGTTTAGGTCATATCTTTGATGCGCATAACAACTTGTGTCATAATCATCATTGCGCATACAAATTAAAAGTCATATTATTATGTGTCATACATTTTTAGCCATAATATTTGATAACATACTCAGCAGTTGTCATATATTTTTTGTGCATATAGGTTTTGATTATAATGAATCAAATGTCATACCAGCTAAAAGCATAGTTATCGATACTTATAATGTTTCTACGTATAACGTTTTGTAGCATAATAATTTTCAACCATAATGGTTTACATAATTTTAGCCTCTCAACAACTCCTCGAAAAAAACCTTTTCCCTAATATCCGTCCAAACACTTAATTCGACGGAGCCCCGCTCACGCGGGGCTCCTATTTCTGCGTAGTTTGCCCTTCGGGCATCTAAAGAAACCTCACGAACCTAACCTACCTATTATGATTAGTTTCTTTTATAAAACCGTTTCTCCTACTGGAGGGGGCTCCTCTCCTTCGATCTCCTCTTTTATACGGTCTTTGTGTGGTTACGATTATGACATTTATGACTAAAGTAATATTTGCTTCATAGGTTGCTCACAACCATACATATTTATTATTCATGCTTTGGTTACAAACATTTTGAAACTTTTGAAACTTTATGAAAAAAACATATTATGACCACTATAAATATATGACTTAACTTTTTATGTCTATATTAATACTATGCACTGCAATACTTCGAACGAAAAACAATTATGGATATCAAGCATATGACTTAAAATTTTATGCGAATTAAATTAATGACTATAAAAATTATGACAACTCATTTATGACAAAAACCCAGTTATGCTCAGGAATAATTCTGACTGAAGATTTTTATGACTTACAATTTTATGCATAAAGTGTTATGACAATTTAAAATATGACAAAAGTTGTTATGCGACCAGAGGGAGTCCCCTCAGTATTTCATAGGTCATCGAAACTAATTACTGTCAGAAAAGTAGGTTAGGTTAGAACTGTGACTCCCCAGAAAAAAAACTGCTACCAGAAAAGTAGGTTAGGTTAGGTTAGAACTGTGACCCCTCAGAGAAAGAAACTGCTACCAGAAAAGTAGGTTAGGGTAGGTTAGAACTGTGACTCCCCAGAAAAAGAAACTGCTACCAGAAAAGTAGGTTAGGTTAGGTTAGAACTGTGACTCCCCAGAAAAAGAAACTGCTACCAGAAAGGTAGGTTAGGTTAGGTTAGAATTTAACTGTGACCCCTCAGAGAAAGAAACTGCTACCAGAAAAGTAGGTTAGGTTAGAACTGTGTTTCCCCAGAAAAAGAAACTGCTACCTGAAAAGTAGGTTAGGTTAGGTTATAACGGTGACCCCTCAGAGAAAGAACCTGCTACCAGAAAAGTAGGTTAGGTTAGGTTAGAACTGTGACCCCTCAGAGAAAGAAACTGCTACCAGAAAAGTAGGTTAGGTTAGGTTAGAACTGTTACCCCACAGAATAAGAAACTACTACCATAAAAATAGGTTAGGTTAGGTTAGAACTGTTACCCCACAGAAAAAGAAACTACTACCATCAAAATAGGTTAGGTTAGGTTAGAACTGTGACCCCCCACAGGAAAAACTGGTACCAGAAAAGTAGGTTAGGTTAGGTTAGAACTGTGACCCCTCAGAGAAAGAAACTGCTACCAGAAAAGTATTAGGTTAGGTTAGAACTGTTACCCCCCCGAAAAATAAAAGGTTAGGTTTATTGCGTGGTATTTGTTTTGTATATTATATTATTTCAACGTTATACCTTTTTATACTTATCATAAACGATATTATATGAAAAGTTCATTATACATTATAAAATTATAGAATTCATAGTTATACGTATCGCACGTTATACTTATTGCACGTTATGCCATTCAAAATTATACTAATTTAATTTATATATTCTGAGCAATATATTATAGGTTTGTATACGTTCTATTACTTACCCGGATAGCACAAATAAAATAAATGATTGTTTTTTTTTAGTTTCTTTTCCTCATTAATTTTTATACATATATAGGATACATAAAACAACTCATAATAACTAACCAACTAGCTTAATAGGGTGTTTATATACATGTGTATATAATTTGTATTATGGTATATTTTCTAAATACCTACCAGTAAAATTTTGGGCAATTTAGTGATGCATCGCCATACGTGATAGGCCCGTAAAGATTAGCGACCTTGATGGGCACTTCGGTGATTGGTCTGCATATTTCATGCGCTCGCGACTTGCACGGTGCAACGCGAGCTTTTAGCTGCGGGTTCAGTCTACTTAGGGCCACTTGCACCATTCAGTAAACTAGAGTTAACCGGTTAAACCTGGAGTTACCATGGTTACCAGTACAGTTTAACGGTTAACCTGAGGTTAGTGGGATGGTGCAAGTGGCGCTTAGACAAATATTTTTTTTCTACTGTACAGTCAACTTTAAAAATATGGGTGCACAAGTCATCTCAAAAATATGTCCCATAACTCTTATGTCAGCGAATTAAGAACTATGGGACATATTTTTGAATAAGATGGCTACACCCATATTTTTACAGTTGACTGTACCTACTTTTGATCTAGGTACTCGTACCTACTAAGCGAGGCGTAGACTAGCAAGAACTTGCATGCAATTTACGTTATATACGACTTCTAAGATATTACCTAAACTACATTCAAAAGTTTGATCAGATAGTCTAGTTTCCGTGTGATTTTTTTACATGGCATTTTGTCATTTTGCATTAAAATGTGTAAAAATTCAATATAAAGAAAGACTACCTACAACTTAGCGTTAGCTCCCTCTTAATAATTTTAGTGGCTAGGCTCTATCCCATACACCTCAATATGTATTTGAATTCAGTTTTCAGTCAAAAAGTTCCGTACCCGCGGAACCCTACATCGCGACAGTGAGCTAATACCACTGCATCGTTCATTATTGGCGGTCATTTAATTACTGCGCCATACAGGCGTTACGAGTAGATCCTATCAGTGATTGTCAGTGTGTGTACCTTATGAATTCATAAACTTTTTATATTTACGCTAGAGACTACAATCACTATCGAACAATTTGATTCACGATCCACTATGACATCTTTTCACATTTACTACCTCATTGGCATTAGGTAAGTACCTACATTGATTTAAAAGGTAAAATTATTATGACAAGTAGGATAACATGATATTTTTTTCTAAAAATGTGTAATACTATTTTTGATCGAACTCATCGATTACTTTTATTTGTTATAGAAATAACAATGATATCCGCAATCCCGTGCATGCACGTCCGTCCGCTCAGTGCTCAGCGAGCTGCGTTCGGAGGACCTGAACTTGCCTGAACTCACTGCGCCTGAAAGACCCCATTTGAAGTATTAGAAGCACATTGGAAGAAAGATATTTTGACCGGTTCTAGTTATTTTGGTCACCCATCGCATGTACGTACATATTTATGAATACAAGCTATGTATATGTGTGGCACTTTTAATTTAATTGTGTGCAGGTAGCTTAATTATTCCACAATTCCATTAGTTAAAACTAATTGATGTTTTGTATCACGGCGATTTGCTAGTCATTAACGATTATTTTGCATGTTCATTGATTACTTTTCTATAATTATATTAAATATACTTATTTCATATAGGGTTATTGAACAGAGATTATAAGAAAATAATATTTTTTCTCTCGTTGCGGAGGCCAAGATTCTCCTTGGATCGCTGAGCCAAATTAGTTAGTTAGTTAATATTTTTTATTTATTGTTCAACAGAATTGTTTGAAATTGATTGCAAATCAGGATACCTGCGGATTTTAAGCTATTTCTTACCAAGGTACGTAAATGTATGTAAATGTCTCTATCTCATTTTTAAAACTCACGAAATCCCTTAAAAAACTTTCTTCCTTTCCAAAAGGTAAGGTATTTACGGTCTAATATCTTATATATTAATCCCATCACAAAAAACCCTCTAAATCAATTACGGTGTGCCACCAGCAGCCCCAATCTGGCGACAATAACGTTCAAAGCAACTCTTTTGCCGGCAATCATAATTAACGGCCCGCTGCGGCGAATGATCAAAGCTGACAAGGTCAGACATGCTCATAATTGGCCGCGTAGGGCTACCTAATAAAGTTCTGACAAAATACCTGATTCTTGTACTAAAGTCCTGATACTCGCCGATTTTCGCCACGTAGTACTTTCGTATAAATTTCGTCCACGGTGGGACATTCGGATTTTTAAAATAAGTATAAAGGTAATTGCCGGGAATATAACCTCCTTTCACTTGAGGCTAGGCGCAAATTAGCTGATATGAGTCTACTTTTCGATATAACTAGAAATCGTTTAGACTGCCCTGAATTATTATCTGGCCTATCGTTTCGAGTTCCAAGAAGTCGAACTCGGCACACAACTCTGTTTCATGTTCCCTTCCACTCCACTAACTATAGTTCTAACGCCGTGTTATCACGGATCCCTCACTTGTATAACACTGAATTTTGCACTGCTGATCCTTTTGTAAGGTCTAAAAATAAATTAAAAATATATATATATTTGTCGGAGAATGGCTGAAATGTGCCATCTGTCGCCTTCAAGAGGCGTCATGCAAACCTTGACAAATAGAGCAAACTAGGGTGTTACGTACACCTGAGTGGCGTTCGACGCAGTTCCGCCAAGACGTCATAGAGTGCGCTGTTAAAACAATTGAAGTCCAGAACAATTGAAGTTATGCTGTCAATCAATCTTCAGAAGGAGCACGATGAGAACGAACGGGAGAGGATGACGTCTGTGGCCGTTCCTGGGTCAAATCCACTGGTATGCTTAAGATAAGAAACGTATCGCGTGCTGTGATTTGTAATGAGTCTTGTGCAGTAAAGATTGTGAGCTGAACATCGTATTTCATTGAAGGCCCTCGTCATCCACGATTGAAGGTTCTGATATGCTGCCGATAGTATGATACGCCCACAATTCCCGACATATTCCATTTTGTTCCAAGAAAATTAATATAAAATCAGTTTCTGTTTTAATTTCAGTACTGGTAATAATTGCTCCTTAAACAAGTACGTCTTATTACAATATCTCTTTATATCATAACTTTTCCAAGCTATGTGTTCCTGGGTGCCAGGGAAATGCAGTTAGTTGTACCTTTTTAAATTCCAACTCCTAATAATTCTACTAACAATAAACCTTCAGTTTGAATACTACATTATGGTGTTTATCTTGATATTTTTTGTGAATATCTGCTGGTGTCTGATTTACAACTAATGTAATGTCATGGTTTTGTTTTGTATCAGAAGTAGGTATTTTTAACTAGATTACTTATACATTTTACAACCGGTTTATAGTATTTCTAGCGTATCGAGCATTTGTGTGTATTGTACATTCTCGTTGTTTTCTTATCTTTGTTATTTTTAATCGTTATATAATGTAACTCAATGGATGACTGTTATTGGCCTTATTTTTATGTAAGCATTAATATGTCTTAGTTATATTTACGGCTGTTGTTATCCTGAATACCAATAAAAAAAAATACCAAGTAGACATTGGCGACCACTATAAATACAAACTGATAAATTATCGATTTATTTCTGTTGCTGAAAGTATTACAAAGATATTTGCTTTCAATCATCCATTAAATTCCATGATAGGTCAAACACATTTCAGAAAAGTTATCTTCTGTAGACAATACAATAAAAGTTAACGACTCAGGCATATTTATATCGCGATTTTATTTGAGTCTCAAGTACTGAAAAGTAGGATCCTAATACCCTAATAGAAGCCAAAAGTTCTGATTTAAGGCTGCCTTTCCGTTGAGGAGGAGATGAGATGAGCCGTGCGGGAATCAACCAGTAGCATTGAGCAATTGAGCATTGGTCCACATCCACATCTATTCTCCTCTCCGCTGGATTACAATCAATACTAGGTATTTGATTGATAGCCGCACGTCGCCTCTCATCTCCGTTCATATCCGACTTAGTGAAGTGGCAGTGGCAGCCGAGTCTCGCTCATAACTACCATTACATAGTTTGTGCGGTCACGTATCGCGTATGGCGGAGGAGAGAGTGGCAAAGCGCATCTTTTTTCTGAACTAGAGGAAGGTAAGCGGAAACTTGGCGGACAACTCCTCCGATACAATGATGTTCACAAACGACACATGAAAAGATGCGACATCGAGCACTCTCAGTGGGAAGGTTTGGCAGCACAACGTCCTGAGTGGCGCAGGCTGGTCCATGACAAAGTGCACGGTTTCGAGGAGCAACGTAAAGTTGACCTCGACGCTCAACGCGATGACCTGAAAGCGCGCCAGCCTGCTTCCATTCACTACCAATATGTGGCTGGTGTTCTCACGTGCCCTCAATGTGCGCGGAGGTTCACCTCCAAGATCGGCTATGTCAGCCATATTCGGGCGCACGAGCGCCGAGCTAACTAGGAGTCGAAGTGGTCGCCATGGTCGAAATCGGCCGGAAGGATCAGTAAAATAAAAACACTTAATTTAAAGTAATACGTTTCGGCAACCCATCCATGATGATTGTAAATCCATGATGATTGTCGAGTTATTAACTAAATTACTAAAACCAATTTACACTGTCCCGTCCCTGTCACTTGCAAAGAAAGCACACCGCTCTCTGTCGGTTCTACAGTGAGCTAAGGATGGCAAATTCCGATATACATATTTGTCCACTTTGGCTGCCATGTGTACACAAGTACCTTGTGCGTGTATGTGGGCCTGTCCAATCAAGTGCGGGCTTTAATGCGCCTATTCAGCAATTATGGGACGTCAACTGCCGGCGGTGAGTGGGCCGAGATGGATATAACTAATTAAAATTTATAAAATTCATAAATTCATAAATTATTTATTTGCGTGAATAGGGTCAGATTACAGTTGGTATATATACATAAAGTTCCTCCTAATTCAACCGTCCACAAACAGCATGCAAATATTTGTTGTATTTCTTAAGCTAAGTATATTTATGACAATTTGTACAATTACTTAGGATAAGAATGAAATAAGAGCGATATCGATAGTAATGCCCACACCTTCTCTGCTTTGTCTTAAAATCGACGTGTGGAGAATACCTCTCAGTAGGTATTCAATCGTCTTTTGAACTAAGGATTATTTTGTTCAATTAAAATTTCAGTCTCAGTGCTTTATACTTAACTAAGGAAAAATACCTATGGACAATAAGTAAAATGACGAGGGGTTTATGCAAGTCTTTATAGTGAACCTGTGTGCCGGTTTAAGTAACAAGTAACTACTATCTTCTTTCTACTTATTTTTTTTAATTGAATTCCGAATTATCTGGGTTTGGTACTATTGGCTTAAACTCCGTTAGAATCAAAACCCAAAACAAATCTGCATCGATGCGCCACGTCCCACCACTGCCCGCAAATTGTTGGTCGGCGCGGATTAGAGCGCGCGCTCCTCGCCGCGCCGCGCCGCGCCGCGCCGAGCGCGAGGACAATTCAAACTTACATCAAAATCTGAGTCATGGGAGATTTTTATGTACATATTTTAGTAGGTATTTGTATGTATTTTATATACTTACTTACTTACTCCGTTGGCTCAGCGACCCAAAATGAGACTTGGCCTCCGACACAAGACAGCGCCACTTTTCTCGGTCCTGTGCGACCTCTCGCCAATTGCTGACTCGAAGTTCGCGCAGGTCCGCCTCCACCATTTCTTTTTATACTTGTATACTAAAATGTTTCACGAGGTTTTTCCATTTTTACTGAGAGTAAAAATGTCCCCAATTTTTTGGTCCATTTTGTTACGTTTTCAATACAACCTTCTATGACCGTAACAAAACGGACAAAAAAATATGAAATTTGGGAACACTTTTATTCTCGCATTATTAGCATCGAAAGTATTCGTGATTCTGAGTGGAAAACATAAAAAAATGTAAGTAAGTAAACATTTTAAATGCAAGTTGGGGTACCATTTTAAATATCTAGAAAATTTCCTCGTACTTGTCCGTACAAGTATTGGCGCGAGCATAACACGGACGGCTGATTTTATTTAGATATCGTTTTGGTGTCACAACATAAGTTTGAATTGGCCCCCTGATCCCAATCGGGAACTCGTTAACGTTCATTTGCCGATCAATGGGTAATTAACGAGCCGTTAATTCGGGCTTAACCGGTTGGTTATTCGATCAACTGGATTGAGTTTTTTAATTAAGTAAGTTGAATGCGAGCGTCAATTATTTTTAATTGATACGCGAAGCGATTACTTTTCTGGTGTTTTTAATCAGAATAGGGTAAGTATTTGATTACTAGTTTAAAAAATATATTATTCAAATACAACATACTCGTACATTAGGAAATCAGTGTGCATCTTCTTTACCGACCTGAGACAAGTGGTAGATCTAGATGTTTTGATCTTTAATCACTGTAGAGTAAACACAGATAGGACACATAATAACCAATCCTACGGACGACCAGTAGTTACAGTAGTTAGAGCGCTTGTGGTGTCTTGTGATGACCACACAACACAAGCGATGCAGTAAGGCAGACTTCGTGCACCTTGGAAGCGAAATAAACACTCGGTTGGTACTCAATTCCTTGGACACAGCACAGGCGAAATACCTCAGATACCAAATACTAGATAGCCTGACCAAGTTAAGAAGGCCACCTCGGGCACACAAGCGGTGAGAGCTACGGGAAATCGAGACCGATGGCAACATGTCGAGTACTATAGGAGCACAGTATACTTGCTCGAAATTGTCTGTCGAGCCAAATACGAATTGCCGGGCTTCAAAAAATTATGAATATCTGCCAAGCAGTTGTCTAAATCGAACTGATTGTAATATAATGCTCTCCTAGACAATACTTAGCCGTATGCAAAATGTTGATAAAGTTTTAGTACTTCAGCAGATCGACTAATCAAGCCTTCTATATTGAGTCCACTAAACATAATAACTAATAAGCGCCTTTGTTATTTTTTTTATTCAGTTTGAATATTTTTAGATGCTGTACTGTTTTATCTGTACTGCGATCACTTACCTGTACCAAGTTAAGACTTGCTTGGTTCACAGAGTACGCGATGGACACAGATGCATCTTCAGTGGCCACGACAATCATTTATCACATGATGCCACATTGTATGGATAATGGATATAAATGTCGCTCATGACAAGCCGCTTAGTCCGTCTCTGCATTTACTTTATGCGTAATAAATATTATGATTTTTTTACAAAAATGATAACGGTATCTTCATGATGTCGGTTACCTAGTTATCATTCACGTCGTTGGTAGATGTATTGTACGTTATATTTTATTTATTCCCTCTGTGTCTGGACGTCTGGACCTGCCGGTCTTAGTTTTTAAGATTTCTCTAGTAACAACGTCAATGATCTGAAATTAACGATTTTATTATATTTTTTATTTTTTTTATTTTTTTATAGAAGTGACCAGTGGTAACTGTATTCCTGACTGGTGTAATTGTCGTGGACTAGCCAGTCATTACGGCGGCGCCGCTGTCGGCGACACTGCTGTGACGTTGTGGCGATAGTTTGTTAAATCGATAAGTTAGGATTAGGGGCAAATGCCTAATACATACAAAGATCCTTGGCTGCAATATATTTATTTGTATCCTCTGTGTCTGCTTCTTCCATTCATTACTCTGTGTGAGTGACCAGTGGTAACTATATTCCGGACCGGTGTAATTGCGCCATTGTGTCGTCGACTCGTCGCGGACTCGCCAGTCATTACGGCGTCGTTACGGCGACTTGTCGGCGACACGGCTGCGACATTGCGGTGCTTATTGGTCCGAAGGGTGAGGTATTTCGACGGTTCCGTGGGAATCTGCCGAATCCTATAGGTACCGCAACAGAAAACTGTGTCGCCAACATAGTTTTCGATTTGTAAGGTATCTATGGGCCTTAGTTGCCTGAAAATAAACATTTGAGTACAGCTATGCTATACTCAACAGTTATCACCTGTTTTATATTAGCTACTTGAATATAAACAGTTGAGTTGAATCCAAATACACCGTTTCAATTTATAACTACAATATTTAATTAATACGCGTATTTTATGTATGCCAAAACTGATGAAAACTAAAATACCTAAGTTACATTAAATTAAAGTCTCTCTTTGACAAACATAAAAACTACTTTAAGTTTAAAACTAGTTTCATTGTTAATTTGTAGATAACATCGATATTTTAGCAAAGTCACTAAATGGCTCTTAAAAGGGCTCGTGCTCTTAAAATGACAAAAAAAAACGATAACCTCTAATTTGACAACACCGCGAATTGGGCAAGATAACATACCATCAGTAATTTATTTTATCTACACACATATCAATCATAAAGCCTCTATGATGCGTTTAAGAGCCAACGGGAGTGGTCATTTCTCCATACAAACGTACTCCTCGTTTTCCTCCTTGGTTTTTAAAGCTAGAGCAATGATTTTTTCAACACAGATTAATATTGTCAATATCTGTGTCGGACCGTTTTGATTTTTTTGATATTTTTGTTTTTTAAGGCGCTAGAGCCCTTCAAAAATGAGTGGCGTGGCATTCAAAACTGATATCAATTAACACAGATAATTTCATAATCATTTAGATTTCCAAATTTGGTTACGATTGGTTAAGTTTTGGAGGAGGAAACAGAGGAGTACGAAACCTCAATTTTTGAGATTTTTACGCAGGATTTTTCGCCTTGTCCTTATCGCACTACTTTTAGGTGCCGCTTCCGTTAGCGAGACGGGTATATTTACCTAAAATATTTAAAACTCAGCTCCTGTTTCGTCTTAAAATCCGCAAATTACGACCAGCATAAAGATAAATGGCGGTCTGTGGACGCCCTCTGTCTCACCTAGGGGACATAGGACTTTAAGTCGAGTAAAAGGATTACTCACGTTAGAGCGGGCCGTGTCCGGGCCGGAGCTTCCGGCGCTTACTTTTCTATGACATGACAGTCGATCACGTGATGCTTTCTATAGAAAACGATGCGCCGGAAGCTCCGGCCCGGACGCGGCCCGGTCTAACGTGAGTAATCATTAAGTCATAAAGATACCGTTTTGTTAGAGTATCTTACAATTATGTAAAAATGTTATTGTTGCATAATAATCAGTGATCGTACATTTTCCAGCGTTTTTGGTCCACGAAGTGTTGTTAACGGAATTGGTATAAATAGTTTCAACCCTAATGATTAATTAACGTTTATTACGTTGATATTAACCTTAATTTACTATTTCAGTTGAAATTATCTATACCAATTCCGTTAACACCACGCGAATCGATTTGGTGCAGCGGAGTGGTGTTAACGGAATTGGTATAAATAATTTCAACCCTAATGATTAATTAGCGTTTATTACGTTGATATTAACCTTAATTTACCATTTCAGTTGAGATTATCTATACCAATTCCGTTAACACCACGCGAATCGATTTGGTGCAGCGGAGTGGTGTTAACGAAATTGGTATAAATAATTTCAACCCTAATGATTAATTAGCGTTAATTACCATTTCAGTTGAAATTATCTATACCAATTCCGTTAACACCACTCTGCTGCACCAAAAACGCTGCAAAATGTACGATCCCTGTACGGTTACCATCAGTTTGTCACTGACATAAACGCCGTCGAGAACGTAATTTACTTTCTATACATCCCGTTTGCACTAATATGCGAGTGCGAGCGAGATGTATAGAAAGTAAATTACGTTCTCGTCGGCGTTTATGTCAGTGACAAACTGATGGTAACCGCACTGGTAATAATAACGTCGATATCGACTGTTTAGCTGTGCAAGACAGGAAATTTCATCGAGTCATTTTATTAAGCGCCATGCTGCTTATTGGTACGACGTTCCATAACAATAAACATTTGACATCCAAGAACTCTCCAAGGAATCAAACCCGTGCTCAGTAGCCTCGTTAAAGTGCATCAATTTACCACTCTACCAAATTAGCGCCTATCAGCGTAATCGCCAAACCTTACGACGACGGTCTAAAAGCGCCAATACTGCTGACTCACCCAATCCATCACGGGGATCATTATAACTCAACTCCAAATTAATACCTGCCTCCATATGACCGATTTGAAAGAAACACAAACAGTTTTTAAAGACCTTTGTCTTACTGACTAATATAAGAGTTGGGAGTTCAAGGTATTCTGGAGGGTTCTAATATGGACTTATTACCAATGTTAATTTTTAAGTTATTTTGGAAAAAAATAAGTACAAATGGTATTTAGAGTGCTGTGGTATCGATATATTTACGGGCAAACTCTTGGTTTTAGTAAGGAGGTGTAATTATTGTAATTCGGTGGGATGTCGGCGATTTGCTGCTGTTTTTAAAATGGCGTCTTGTTGGAATGCTTTTAAAGAGTTTTAGAACCAAATAGATGTAGATGATATGGATATAGGTAAATATTATTTGAGTCACTGCTGTGCCTCTAAAAGCGGTTAGTAAGTTCACCGTTCCGACGTTAGTTGAAAATATATGTTATAATGTGACTAGAAAAAATAAATGAAAATATTTTCTGAGTGAGTCAATGTGTCAGTCTCTTGGCTATCAGTTTCAGAATAAAACTGATTTATATTTCTTATGTTAAAATTATTCTATATTAAACATTGTAAAATACGAAAGGTGATTAGATAACCAAATAGTAAATTAATGTTGTAAAATTGACACCAACATTATTGCAAAAAAGAAATTAGGTATTAGTTATTGTATAAAAAAAACTAGGCGTGCTTTATGATAGAAAGCGACTCTACAATAAACCAGGTTATAATACCAAATAATATCGCTATTACCATTCAAACATTCACTGAATGACTATTCGTGGAACGAAAGGATTATTCTTCATTCACTCACTTTCCATACAATAAAGCTTCTTCTAATATCTTATACGGCTACGAGTATGAACCGATTTCAAAAAGGATTACATCTGACAAGTTTGGGGCCATTTCACGTTTATTATATTGATACAGATGAATCTGTGTTCCGAAAAAAAAAACCTTAGGAAAAAATACACTGCAGTCGCAAACTACATTATTTTATGTTGTTACTTTATTTTTCACGGTAGGTATTTTACTTTCGTATAAAATAGAGACATAAACATGTAAAACATGGTGAAGGAATTTAATTTCAGGGGGCCGATTTTTGAATTTCGACCACTCGATTTCGTGTATTTCATTAAATAATATCTCCACTACTAGGCATTTAAATTCTACTAATAGAATTGAAATCGAGTGGTCAATACCAATAGATTCCAAATTTCGATCGCTCTTATTTCAAAAATTAGCATTTCGCCGTTTTCACCGATTTTCGAGTGACGAAATCGAGCGTTCGAAATTCATAAATCGGCCCCCTGTACTATTCCGTATCTTGTCACAGTGACAATCAGTATGAAAGTCGCTAGAGACCTCGTACTATTGTCACTGTGTCAAGATACGAAATGGTACTGAAATTAAATTCACTTTGGTTCTCTATGCGCCCGTTTCTGATCATAAAAGTAAAACGCCAATGCAATAGGTACATTTTGTTTTCAGTATTATAATTGATAAGGTACTATAGCGACCCGCCCCGGCGCCTACGCATGGGTTGACCAATTAATCCAATTATACACCTAAACCTTCCTCAAGAATCACTCTACTGATAGGTGAAAACCGCATGAAAATCCGTTCAGTAGTTTTTGAGTTTATCGCGAACAAACATACAACACACAAACAGGCAGACGCGGCGGAGGACTTTGTTTTATGTATAAGGTGTAGTGATATTATATCATAATTATGGTATATTGAACACACAGTCTTATGTGTAAATAATAGTCGCTGTATGGATTAGGATAGTAATTGAAATTGTGTCAATGGGATATTTGACTGTATTTAAAATAAAAATTTTCACGCCATGCATGAAATACATAAAGCATCATCAGAACATTAATAAAGAAACGTAGACAGCAGTTATTTTAAGACACAATTTCTATTTTATAAATCGTATAGAAGCATAAAGAGTAGGTAACTTGACCGTGACGTCATTCTGTAATGTTTCATATAAATTCCATAGTGGCAAATCGTAGTGGCATAGTTGACAGTTCGAAAACAGAAACTGATTTGTCTAATAGTCAAATACCCTATTCTTACATCTTTCTGTATGCTGGCTGCAGCCTTAATAAAACACCGTATAATTTTCACTTTTCTCTATTAATTAGAAGTCCGAGTCATTATTACGTGCGCAGGTGTCGCGAAACCCCTCTTTTCTCCTTTGGCCCTCCACACAGTGAGTCTATTGCAACTATATAAATGAACAAAAACCTAAATTAAACTATTTGTTTTATTATAGGTATTGTATTGTTAGTTGTGAATTTAATTTTGTTTTTTATTATAATGTTTAAAATGTGTTGATTTAGACATTAAAGATTTTGAATTGAATTGTGCACCAAATCAACAGCGGAACGTAAATTGTCGTTACATAGACGGGTCTGAAAAACGATTAGCCAATCTGACTAGAGGACTAAAATACCTGCATATGTATCTCTAAAATATTTCTGTCCAATCGTTGTCCTATTTAAAACACCATACAGTGTCCAGCAACATGCAAATTGTCCATAAATAGACGGGTTTTTCGAAACCGTTTCCCATTGTGGCTATATGACCAATATAACCTTAAAAAATAATTTTGTCCGATTCTGTAACCCACTGTGGTGTGTCCAGCGCCACGCAAATTGCGTTAAGTTCGCCTCTTGGTTCATCTCGGCGCTCATTATCGCGGCGCTGAATAAATAACGTTATCATCATTACATTTACTTTCTTCGTTATTATAAACTAATGGAACGAAGTCAGCCGTTAATCGTTACCGGTTTTCATTATAACTAGGAAACTAAACATTTTTTATTGACCGAGCGTTCGTGAAGTTCTCCGTTTCAGCTTAGGCAAAAATGCTTTCGTACCTATATGTCCGGATGTTCTGCTCTACAGATCACAATTCTCAACTGATTCTAGTGAAATTATGTGTGCAGGTTCGATGATTCAATGGATTTTTTTTGTTTTAATTTTTCAAAATATTTAAGCCATGCATTTCAAATTTACTTTTAACTTATGCTCGCAATGTCTGCAGCATACAGAGTCACTAGTACATAGATATATGTTCCTAATGGTTATGGCCTATCACGAACGCAGAGGGCACTGGTTCGATCCTGGCCCTGGGCACCGGGACCATTGGTCACTTCTGGGTTCTTTCAAATATAAACATATTTTAGGCTGCTTTGATTATATTGAATTAATGGAACGATTTTACACAATTAAATCTAGTTCCACATTAACAATTAATAAAGCTAGTATTCTGGGTGCTAGACGACACTACGATATAGTAAAATGATAAAACACATCCATTACGCGGGAAGAAATCCTTGAATCGGAACTTTAGAGGAAATTATCGAGTTCCGAAAAAATTACGAGTATTATAGTTGCAATATTTGTACACCTGCATGCAGGTTGAATACGCATGTACTATTATTAATTAGAAATATTATGACAAATAAAATATTGATTGATTGATTGATTGATATAATCAAACAACGTTTTATATCAAAAATGTAGCTATTTTATCAAACTACACAACGGGACTTAATCGCGTATTCAATGTTGTTATTTGACATAGATATCAACTGAGTCAAAGTTGATGCTACAATCAATTCCAGACGTCATGGTAACAACCCTTGACAAGTCAATACAACAACAATTGCGCTCACAGCCGAAAAGAAACAAAAACAACACCGCCCCCATCCCGCTCTGCCCTATATCACCGTCCCGTTCCCCCTAAATGCATTAAGCATCCATTTTTGTAAGCGCTCCGAGCCAGATCCAATTTCAAACTCATTTGTTAGAGCATAAAACAATTATTAAAAAACGGCGGTGATTTGGCGCGCAATTTTTCCGTTTTACATCAGTTAGCGGGCCATTAGAGTGCTGTGTTGGTTGCGTTGACGATGACGTGGCGGCGACACTAATGTGATATTTATTTTTGACATATAGATAGGTAGGTAAGTTAAATAAGGGTACTACGCTGCTCTCGTAAATTGTGATTTAAATAACAATTCGGAATAATGTGAATCTCCTTTATCACAGTTTGTTAATACGATGGTCTTAACCTCCTGACGACGGCGAAATTTAATAAAATAAAATAATTTTATTTCGGATATAAATCCATAGTTGTTAGTTACATCTACATTTAACTCATAACTAATTTTACATTTAACTTTTAATTTGCTGGCTTACATTTAACTCTGCAAATGTACAAAAAGTCAAAACTTGATTGGGACCTGATGTAGGTAAGTACATACTATTAGAGGATGAGCTACCTTATACATGATGATACAAGTCACATGATATGCCATAAATTTACGTATTAAAAATAGTCAGACTTTCCAAACTTCAACCAACACACTCAAATTTACAACATGGTAGTAAAGAATAATACACAGGATTGATTAGCGCATTGATTTTATTAACTTCTGCAACTTACTTTACGTACGTAAAAAAATCAAAGTTAGAAGGTTAACAATAAAATCAAAGTTTCAATGAAAGCGGCGCTTTGATCGCAAACTCTCGATCATATCAACCATGATCGCAGTGATTACGGGGCAGGCGGCGCGCGCGCAGCGGGGGGCGCGGGCGGGGCGGGGAGGGCTTCAGCGCTCGGTGTCCTGTTGCTAATTATTAATGTAACCTAGCTACATTATATACCTTCATAATATATTAATATATTTACTAAAATAAACTTTAATTTGTATTTTTTTACAAAATTTTATAATACTTAAATCGTTTAGCAAACCAATTTTGTCGCTATATAGAAAATGGCATAGAATTAAAACGTTGTATGGGTGTTACAATGGAGCCTACATTTTTGAAATTGCTGCCATTTTCTACCGATGGCGGGATCTACTCTAATAAGCCAATACATGTAATTACTTATGTTGAAAATTGTGACTTTACATTACCTACAGTACACTAACAGTACCTATTACCTACTCAACACCGGTACGGTGACTCACTATATTTAAAGTCGAACCACTGGTTGTAGGAATATAAATTGCAAGATTTACTTACATTCTTAATTTTGACAGCTAAACCAAATTTATGATATTCGATCATTTCTAATTCGATGCACGGTGGTCGTGAATGCACTATAAGTTGGACGCAAAAAATGTTTTTATTTGGTTTGTAATATGTATTGTGTTTTTTTTACATAATTGTTACTTTTCAAGGATAGGTACTCACACTCATAATTTTCATAAAATTGTGAATCTTTAATGTACGAAATCAATCAATCACAAAACTAGGTCAGATATGTAGGTACAGTTAGGTACATATAGTACTTTTATCCATGTGACATGCAATTAATAATACTCACCAAGTCGCACATATTTATGGTATCTATGGTTTAGTTCATATGCCAAATTAGATATATTAAATGGAATAAAACGGAAACCTATATTTAAAAACGCAGTTTGTAGTATCCTTGTTTCGCTCGCTGCGGGTGGCGGTTCGAACCCGGCCCTAACTGTTATTGTGATCGTGTCCTCCGGCCATGTCGCGACTTTCAACTCGAATGTAGGGGGCCGTTGCGAATTTAAATTACTCCTAACGCATTATACTCTCAATAAACTAGTTATGCCCGCTGAGAACTTATGCCATCAAAAATTTAAATTAAGTTTTTGTAACAAATGGAGAATTTGCGATACAATTTTAACTATAAATAAGTAATTGAATATTACTTAATTTAAATATGACTTTACAATAAGACTTTTTCATCCACCAACTTACTTATACCTACGTCTCTATTTGGCCCCATAGCCCCAATAGGAAATTGATTCCTTAGCTTTGTGCGATGTTTAAATATAATATGATGAATAATTTAAAAAATGGGCAAATAATTCATTAGCAGTTTGTAAGTTGTATACCTACTGACAATCTACAGTAGATAATGTCATTTTTCTGAAAAATAATTCATCTACACACATATCATAAACCTTCTATGATTCGTAAGACAAAAGTCACAAATATTACGACCAGCATAAATATTAACTGTTTTGTTACAACAAATTTATTGTCTGTAAAAGAATGTTATTATTGCATAGTTATTACATCAAATTCTTATTTCACTCCGTGTAGTTTTGAACTAAAGCTGAATTATGCACCAAACCTGTAACATTATTAGTATTATTACTTACACCAAACACCGCTCAATCGGCAAATTAAATACACATTGAACTAGGGGCGACTTTCCCGATGTTTATCGCGTTGGCAAATTGCCGAACAACCGACAGATAACGACCTAATACGGTTAACACTGATGCGGATCCGTGTGTGAAAGAGACGACGCCATGCACTTATATTGCGATGTCCCGCTCGCACACCGTAGCGGCGTGCGGATCGGCATCTAAATGTGAAGACCGTTTAATAGAATCCGGCGTGCTAGGGACGCTATTGAAGGGCATTTATGCGTAAAACGAGCATTTTCAATCAAGATAGATTTCTATATTGTTACGTTTTTGTTTAATTTAAAAAGTTCTTTAACTTATTTATACGATATCTCACGCATCAGCCGCTGTAATTTGACTGTAAGTTGAGTAACTGATATAAAATTATAAAAACTCTTTCCCCTCTTTTCTAAGATGGATTTAGACTTAACCTAACTAACTAAGCCGTATCTATTTAAAAATTAACTGTGTTTCATCTCAACCCAGAAACTGATTTGACGCTGATAAATTCATATCGTATGGTCCAAAAAAATAGACAGCAACCATAATATATGTATGTTTTAGTGTGAATAATGATTCAAATCGTATTTAAACAATGTTAACCCTTTTTGGCGATGATTCAAATGTTTATGGAGCTAACACGTTAAAAGATGTAATAGGTTATGTGGGAGTTTTTCTTGAATATCATTATTCAATTCCGTAAGTAACAAGAGCCCTTTTCACGTTCACCCGGATAGCAATACATAGAAAGTACTTCGAAAATCTCGTCAACAAACAGTCGAGCACATCAGCCATTATTATCGTAATAATACACTTACCGATAATACATGCACAGTAAGTCGGCACTGAATATGCTGCACAAAAAATGTCATTCAACGCAAACCACAAACGTAACAAAACAAATCATATTGTGGCGCTGTCCTGCTCTTACACCGCCTCTCGCTCGCACGGCTCCCTGCAGACTCGTTAGCGGCGAATAAACGCTGTAACACAATAAAAACACAATACAAAAAACACACAATGACATTGTTACCATCATAAACGTGCGTATCAACTAAACTTCTCTCATTGACTTAAAGCTCAAAATTGTCTGTTCTGTTAGAAATGTAGTTGGCAGGATTATGTGACATTTGTTTGAGGCGTTCACCCAATATGTTGCTTCAGCGACGAATGAAATTGTAATTTTCTTTTTTTAATTGCGCCTAATTCCCTTCGAGGGGACAATGGAACGAGTTTTAACGAGATGACAATTATATTTGGGCATTATTTAAAACTGTAACAAGTATTTTGTAACTCGATTGAATGCTTGTTTTCGTTAAAAGCTTTAGGGCATATAAAATTTTATTTATTTTGGCATGGACATGGCAAATGCATATTTTTACAGGTAAATTGAGTGAATATTTTTTACATTCTACATATTTTAGTACCGTAAATCATTTTAGAGATATTCACAGGCCACGAAACATTACAAACGTAATTTTCTTTGACATTTAAGTGATACATTTAGAAAATTTGGGATCATAAAATTTTACGTTTGTGATACTTACATGGTGCGCTGTCATAGCTTTTCTTGGGAGTGTGTGCTGGGTCACATGTGTTACATTAGCAATACATAATTATGTAATGTTAACTACATACATATCCCAAGATAAAATTCAGGTCACCAAAGTCCACCTGGCCAGCTAAAAGCTTCATTACCCAACCTGAAAACATATTAAATTACAGATACACTTTATTTCACAGTCGATAAGTTTCTTAAGGTGTCGTGTTACCATTGAATCGGCGCGCACAAAGCGGCGTCTCAAAGCTTGCGCAAGCAACAAAGATCTATTGACAATATGTCTGTATCCGATACTTAGTTTGCCGAAAGTAATGATTATGAGATATCCGCGGTTACCACAAAGGTTTGTTTGACGTAGTTTTGATTTGGAGAAATAGATTAGAATGTGTAGGTTACATTTTGTCTGTATTCAGTGAGTATTACAATAGAATTCGGTAAATACTGTAGTCCAGTAAATGTGTTATACTTAGTAATAATATTATGTTTTCGGTACTCACGTTACTGTGACTATCTAATCTAATAACACTAAGCAGGTAAGTATGCCCACGTTATGTTTGTCTTCACTAATATGAGCTCGGTAGTTAATTTCTCGTTTTTTTCTAGTAACATATAATATTTGACTGGCTAGAATTATGATACTCGTAATCAATATAATTTTAAACAGGCATTTTAATTGGCTTAAACTTAATATGTGTTCAAAAAGCGAAAGTTTTAAATGTTATTCTTAGTGAATCGAAATTGAAAATGTATTTAAAACTACTACCTAGTATGAAATCACGTCTGTGCTCCCGAACTACATTCACCATAATCTCAAATAAGTTTAGCAACGCAAAAAGCTTTAGACGTTAACAATAGGTTTTACCATTATTAGCACCTCGGCACTCGGCTTCATTACCTCTCAAGGGCCCTAAGGGCTTACCGCGAACGCCTCCAAATAATGCGCTTTCTACTCAAGCATTTAATCCCTACACAAAAACCAAAAAAAAATGCAACATTTTTTTTTTGTCCAAGACTACCGAGTGACCACTGGGCGGGTTTGTGTCGGATTTCAAGCGTCTTAAGTTGCAAACTCGAAGTGACCATTACGTTTTTGTCCGCATTGTGAATGAAATGCCCATTGTGCACGGCCGTGTTTGGATAAACACTTGAAATACAAGTTTTTCTGGTGATGCGTAGATTTTTGTAAATACAATACGTTAGTGTATCTTCCTAATATTGTCAATAGAATATTGTATGTTTATTTCGAAATATGGATATTAGGTAATAACAGACGTTATGGGCATAATGTTTGTATATTTTATTACTGTGTGCCTTATAACGTTTTAATTATATGATATTGCGCGCAAAACGCTTGCAACTCAAAAATTGTAAGCGTTCATAGACTACGACAACCGCTTACCAGACGGGCTGTTTACTTGTTTTCCACCAACGTCATATAAAAACTACTACAATAACTAAGAGAATATGTTCCTTCCGTACACAAATCAAATTACCCACAAAAAGTAACCATTAAACATCAGTGACGTCACAACATCCCTAATAAAAGCCCTATAAAGCAATAACGTACGTATAACAGCCTTTTTAGAACAATAACTGATCAACACACATCGCAGGTGCGACCCCCCCCCCCCCTCACCTCAGGCCCCGGGTAGGTGGGGAGGGGGGAATTCGATTCTGGGCTATTGAAAAGTTTCAAGGGGCGAAAAGCTTCGACAAACGAAGCTAAGTGAATTTCGTGCCCTCGGATGGCGCAGGGACGGATTGGGTGGTGCTGCACAAACGGTTACCGGCTTGGTTGTTGAATTGAGGAGTCTAAATTTAAAATTGAATTGAAGAGTCTAAATTGCAAAGTAAGCTTTAAATTTTAAAACGTGGCATGTAAAATAAAATATGCTCTTAATTTCAGTTTATTTGTCTATTCAAACCAAAATATTTATGTCAGGAAATCTGCAATCCATATAATATACATTAAAATATTAAATCAAAATTTAAAAGTAAGGAATTATTTTATCTCATCCTGTTTCTCCCAATAGCCTAGTTCATTTTAGATTACATCAAATCTTAATAGTCCTTACACCCTGGCGGGTGCTGCCTCTGCGTGCGTCCCATAATGACACGGCCAAAGGTAGCATCCGTTCGGTATACCCCTTACATCTCATTCAAGTGTCAAAAAGGGGCTCTACGTGTTGGCTTCGGCTCCGCGCATGCCTCCTTAATTTAAAGAAGACCATCACTACTATCATGATGTAACACTCAAATGAAATTGTGATATACATAGTTTTGATGTATTTAAACTGTTGGCGCACAATTACCCAGAGGGGAGCAAAGTAAAGCACATTTTACGGAATACTTCATTCTATCTGGATTTTTGTGTGAATATTCATAGCGTGCCGAGTGCGGCCCTGCCGCGGCTTGGTTCCAATTTTTATCAATCCCATTTCATTTCCCCTTACGAAAGTTTTCCTCCAATTTCGCTCCCCCGCCGCGCCCCGCGACGCGACACCAACTATCGATAAACTGTCGATAAAATATTTTACACTTTTCGTGCAATATGTTTTTACATCTGTAGGCATTGCGAAAATCGAACATATTCATCACAATATATCATCGAATCATTGGCCTTTTTGTCTTTTGCGGACGATTTATGGCGTAGGTAAAGAACACCGTTTTCGGTGGCTGAATACAGCGACGCAAGAACGACATGGTCTATTCACGGATCTAGACGACGCTTACGTCGATAATTAAAGTGTACAAAAGGGAAGCCATCACGTATATGAACATTGCACGAGTGTGAAAGAGGCAGACTTCAATAGTAAAAAAGTGACCACTTTTGAGCTCCATAGCGGAATGTACAAAACGGAAGGTTAGCGGAATCACAGGCTTGCAGGCAATCTTGTATATTCTAATAGATCTGTGGTTGCAATTGAATCGTTCACATAACTGGTTTTGACAGTGAAATCACCCGGTTCTTGCACATGTTTCGCATTGGAATGTTAACTTGCTTATCCCTTTAGTTCGTAGTGGCAACATATGTACTTGCCATCATACTACAAAAACGCATGTCTACTATAATAATTACGGTTCGAAATCGAATGACTAGAAAGGAATGTCAAATGGTTAAAGGGTTACCTTAAATTCACGCTGTCTTGTAATTTAAGATCGAACTGTTATCGAAAGATCTGATGTCGAGCTATCGATAGTAGCGGGCATCCCTAGCGGGAAACATTAAGGTGTATCCCGTCCGTGTCAGCGGTGAATTGGCGCGACCCGAGCCTTATTAGCCTTAACTAGCTAACAGTTAGCAGGCAACACCTCGCCTTAACTGGCTGCCAGTTAGCGGCTGTATAGCACCAGCTTCAGTCAAGGTTGTGGTTGTCGATAGTAGGTAGGCTAACAAACAGCATTTACTAGTTGTTAGCGGCTATAGGCCTCACCTACCAATGATTTCCAATGCTTAGCGGACAACACCTTTCAGATCCCATCCCAAATACCCCTGGCCTAGCCAAAAGTATGAAAAATATACTACGTGTCGCTGGTTTAAAATGATTTGTTGACTTTCTGCAAAAGAAAACCTTTTTTTAGCGTACTTTTTTATTGCTAGCTAAAAGTTCTTTTTATATGGTTTGCCAGTTTATTGTATTTTCATCTTTATTGCAAGAGAATTTAGCTTAAATGTGTTAAAAACCGTTTACATCGTCCTTAAAATGATAATAAATATTTATTGACCTATTGACAAAGAGAACCCTGGAAAATATATTAAGCAACTATCACCAAAATTTCATATTTAATAATTAAATTATTATTCCGTAATTTAATTAGACTTGTTTCTAGTTTTGGCCCGGAATATAAATTAAATATATATACCTATGTGTGTATCACATAATGATGTCACATCAAAACCTTATAATTACCTACTAATTATAATAACAAATGAAGTCCAAACTGTCGTTCAAACGCACGCTGACCCAAAGGGTCAGCCACAAGACCCCGCTCGCTCCCTTAACGAGCTATCTAATGAAAGTAATGAAAAATCCTCTCAAAGACAAATTTCATTTCCACAAAAACTCTTTTCGTTTTCCAATTTCACGAGCAATTACAAAGTTCCCGAATATTTTTGGCAATTAATCTTAATAGGTATGTAATTCGGTTAAGGTTATTTTTAAGGCGAAATTGTGTCGTAGATTACATTTAAACGACGCCGTTTTAATATAAAGTGATTTTTGTTTGACACGGCAACGTAATTTAAAGACAATTCCTATTTACTTAGGCACATTATTACTTAAAATTAATTTTAGGGAAAAAAGTAAGGGGCGCCTATTATTGCTATGTTTGTAATAATAGGTTACTTATTAATTTGATCTGGATTTGTTATGGACATGATCAACCAGTGTCAAAAGTGACGTTTCTGATCCAAATTTGTAACCTGTTATTACCATCAGAATACGCCTTTATCTCTTTGAGCACCTTGACCGCTCAGATGTACTTATATCTGGTAGCGACTGATGTATATAAAAACCGGCCAAGTGCGAGTCGGACTCGCAAACGAAGGGTTCCGTACCGTACGGTCACCCATCCAAGTACTGACCCCGCCCGACGTTGCTTAACTTCGGTCAAAAATCGCGTTTGTTGTATGGGAGCCCCACTTAAATCTTTATTTTATTCTGTTTTTAGTATTTGTTATTATAGCGGCAACAGAAATACATCATCTGTGAAAATTTCAACTGTCTAGCTATCACGGTTCGTGAGATACAGCCTGGTGACAGACAGACGGACGGACGGACGGACAGCGGAGTCTTAGTAATAGGGTCCCGTTTTACCCTTTGGGTACGGAACCCTAAAAAGTAGCGCTCCATAAATATGCATAGGTGTAATTGTCGTTTTTATTTTGATTTTCAACAATATGTAGGTACCGTGACACTCAAGAGCAATCATCAAAAAGAATTCAGTTCATATATATGGAAACTCCGTTCCAAACTGACCTGTTTCCATTGGTTTTGCAATGCGTAAAAAAGGATTTAAAAAATGAATGAATTTATCTACAATGCGTGCGCCCATAGGTGGCGTAGATACCAAACAAAACCACCTAGGGCGTCAAAGCCCGACGACGCCAGTTCACACATATTGTGCGAGTATTATAGCTACCTTATTATGATTATGCGAATTATGGCATTAATAATCGCCGCCATAATGCGTGCGCGAGAGCATAATCCGATAAATATTGTGCGCGCGCAACAGCGCGGGAGCATCCCGGAGTGAACCAGGGTTACAAGCTTAAAACGAAAGAAAAAATGGAATAAAACCCCTGCTACACGGTCGCCGACAAGCCTTCAGACCGCGTGGTCTTGGTCCGTCCAGGACCGTGTAGACAGTTGTTACCAACAAAATTTGACCAAAACTGATCAAGGACAGACCAAGGTCAGACGGTTAGAAGGCTTGTCGGCGACCGTGTAGCAAGGGCTTAATGCACTAACTAGAGCAGATTGCTTCTGAAATAAGCTAAGTTTTATAAATTAAGGGGACAGTGAACGACAGCGCGCGAACGCTTCTCCATACAAACGTAGTCCCTTTTCCTCGTCGTCATCAATGTTTTTTTTTTCAGTTTCATTTTCTTAGGTCATCGCTAAAAGCACTGTACAATTTCTCCATACAAATTGTTTACGCTCTCACTAACGAGTAACGAGTTGGTCATCTCATTGTAATGGTAATCAGGATCACAGGGAACTGGGTGAAGGCAGCGCAATCTGATGTGCAATGCCCAGCACTGGACGTGTTTAGACTGATATGATGATGATGACACTCTCGTAGACTCGGCTGGAATAATCGGATGCTTTCCCAACGATAATTGCGACGCAGACAAACGCTAAATGACAGGAACGAACGAGTGCAGCCTGCTTCCTCGAGGCACGAGTCACGAGCGACGAGCGGCTTCTCCGTTCTTTTTTGTTTTGCCATTTTTTGTACGTTATTTTATGTTCATTAACAAAATAAAAGCTTGTTGCTGAATCTCTATATACCGGTGACACTATTGACGCTATAAACTCGAGATAGAATACTCAAGTATCGCCACGCCTCGCAATACGCTAAGTTCGCTATCTTAAATGCCTTCTCCACGTGCTTTATTATACGTAACGTTGAATGAGACATATGATATGTTGTCAGAAAACTTTAATTCCCTCTTAAAATCCCTTACAACGATTCTTTTATATTTGTCTTCAGACTGCATTTAAGCCACATGACCCATAACAAAGCCGCTTCCGCTCGTGACGCGCACCCGCTGCCGCTCGTGACTCGCCCCTGCCGCTAACCGCGTTAAGTTTTCCATTTCCACTCGCGCGCATCTCTCGATTGCATTAACAGTTTAACTAAAATCGCAGGAAATCGACCCCGGTGCAGTTCCTAACAATTGAACGGTTTTTATATAATAATTATAACATAATATAATGGTTAACGGTTTTTATATAATAATTATAACATAAATAAGCCCAAACTCGGGGTTTGCCAACGAGCTATGGAGCGTAGCATATTAGGTGTCAAATTGGTGGATCGAGTCCGAAACACCACGTTGCGCTCCAAAACCCAAATCGTCGATGTAGCTCGGAAAGCGGCTAAGCTAAAATGGGACTGGGCTGGTCACGTCTGCCGAATGCCGAATGAGTTGTGGGGCAAAATCACTACAGAGTGGGAGCCCGAAAACTCAAATCGGGGAGTTGGCAGACCCCGCCGGCAATGGAGGGATGAACTAGACTCCTTTTTGAAGGAGTGGCCAGACACAGGATCGGAAGGACATCTGTGGAGAACTTGGGGGGAGGCCTTTGCCCAGCAGTGGGACACGTAAGGCTCCAAATAATAATAAGCGGAGCTGGACGCCCTGGATCGGAGGGTCCGGTCACTGCTCACCGCACATCGCATGCTACACCCACGCTCGTCAGTTATGAGATTGTACATCCCACGGAAGTGTGGAGGCCGAGGCTTCCTAAACGCCAAGGAAAGACCTACCCGCGTCGGTGAACTGGCTACGATTCGGGGACCTCTTCGGAGAAACCGAGGGTTTTGCCTGTGCAATTGCGGACGAAGTGATGATGACGAACAACTATCGGAAATATATCCTGAAGGACGGTACGGTCGACATTTGTCGGGCATGCCGCCGTCCCGGAGAGTCACTCAGGCATATCATTTCCGGGTGTTCTCATTTTGCTAACGGCGAGACAGCTTGCACAGACATAATCTCGTAGCCAGGATTATTCACCAGCAACTTGCTCTTATATATGGCCTTGTGGACCGCGAAGTACCGTACTACAAGTACTTACCTGCGCCTGTTCTCGAGAATGGTCGTGCCACGCTCTATTGGGATCGATCTATCATCACTGACAGGACTATTGTAGCCAATAAGCCTGAAATAGTGATAATAGATCGATCGCAACGTCGGGCTGTGCTCGTTGACATCACCATCCCCCATGATGAGAATCTCGTGAAGGCCGAGAAGGACAAGTCCAGTAAGTACCTAGACTTGGCTCACGAGATAACCGCCATGTGGGATGTTGATTCGACGATCATTGTCCCGATAGTCGTTTCAGTGAACGGTCTAATAATAGCGAAGAGTCTCGACCAACATCTTGAGAGACTCTCGCTGGGTGGTTGGATCAAGGGTCAGATGCAGAAGGCGGTGATCTTGGACACGGCGCGGATAGTCCGCCGGTTCCTGTCTGCGGCCCTGACCACCGGTAGCTTGGGCCTTGCCCCGCTGCTGGCGGCACCCTAGGTTAGGTTTTTTATAATGTGTTTATATGTATTTTTTATCGTTTTATAAGTGTTTTTATATTTTACTTTTATATTCATATTATAAATAACCTAACTTGAGATGAAAAATAAATAAAGAGTATAATAATAATAATATATGGAAGTAACATTAATTATAAATCAAACTAAGCATTTTAAATTAAATTTTAATAATAAGGTAAGCGGGATAATTTTTAAAATACAAAATATCTATACCAAAGGCACTTTATACTTTAGAAACACTTAGTTACTCTTATTAGATCTTCGGAGATCGTTACAAGGTCTCCATTTTCATGCACTAAGAGGATCAGTGCGCGTTAACAGCAGAATGCCCTGAAGTTTAATTCAATGTCAGGAGAGATGGAAAAAAAAATATATTTGCTACTCATTAAAGATTATTTTGCAATATTATTTATAAAGTTTCATTCCATTGTATTTTTGAGTAAGTTATCTACTTTCCGCCCGTCACACGTGCAAATCAGAACACCTTAGTACAAAGAAACTTAGCACAAATAGTCAGGAAACAAACTTATATCCGCTCTTACAAAACTACTTTAATTTAGTAATCAACCTTGTTACAAAACAATTAAAGTTCACAATTGAGCTACACGAGAAATGGAATAGAGATTTTATTTGGTAAGTATTATAAAAAGTAGTACCTATAATACGTGTAATAAATGAAACTAATGCAGTTGTGCAAAACCGCCAAAGCATTAGCAAACAAACTTAAATTTGCCATTAATCTCCCAAGAAGAGCTTTTATCAGTATAGTAATAAAAACTGATTTTCCTTGGCATTTTGTTTCGCAGCGATAGGTGAATGCTTAGGGTATTATCAAGAGGTGTTATTTTCAACACAAAATAGTTTTTGTTTGTTTGCGCAAATCTGGAGTGCTATTGTTGCGCGTGCGTCGATTTTTAGGCGTTTTTGAAGATTAAACCGTTTTTTTGGCGGTAGAGCTTTGTTTGTAATCAACACGGCTTATTTGGAGTGTGGGGTTGTAAAAAAACGTGTCAAGTAGGTAATAGAGCGTTTCTTAGAATATAAATTTATATAGTTCAAACTACGCTCCTATAGGTATTCATACAAAACGAACTATATATAATGACTAGGACTACACTCATGGACAAATTTAGAGAAACGCAAAATAAAACTTTAGTTACTAATTTTGAAATTACTTTACGTGAGATCCAGTAAATATGTAAACTTTTTATTGCGTTCCTCTAAATTTGTCCATGAGTATAATATTTAGGTATTCAGAGTTAGCTTGGTCCTACTCTTCTTATCTTCTCTTCTTATTATTTTAATACCTATATATCTCGTCTTATTATTTTAATACCTATATGGCTACTATAAAGTAGCCATATAGGTATTAAAATAATAAGACTACCTGCGGCACAGTACGCACATTCTTTAATCTAAGCACCAGCAGAAAAGAAAAGAGGTAGCACCTTCGCGAGACTCCTCACTCTTTCTCATTATCTGAGCAAAGAGTTGTTTTATTCCGACGACGAGTTAGCTTACAATTTCCCATTTAAAGCGTTTCATCCAAACTTTCCAAACTAAAACGAACCCTAAAAGATTATTGTGCAAGGTTGATTTTCAAATGGCAGGGAATCCTTTTAAAATCAGCCAGTTTATCTCACCAATCGTCATAGTATTTTGAGCTGTAGTACATGAATTTAAGGTTGGTTTTTGAAGTTGAGTGAAAAAGCTCTTTAAGCGCCCGATTGCCGACAATTAAGGAAATAAGCAGTTTTAATTGCTGCATGATTATTCGCCGATTGGCGCGGAATTGTTGACGTTGCTGGAACGAGATTATGTCCGGGAACTGTTTACTTCCCGGCGTGTGACGAAGTGCTGCTGGTGTATAATGAGCCGATGGATTTTCAATATGGCTCCTGTTTACACGCTGTGATCTGTGACTTAACTATAGGTACACAATATGGTTAAATCAAACGTCGGCGTCCTCGTAACTTCCCGCGTTATGAATAGAAATAAAAGAAAGTTCCAAATTCAAAAGAGCAAAAATTTACTTGGGTCTTACGAGACGAGGGTACTACTGCCGGTACTTAACCATAATGTGTGACGCGAAGCTTATGTTGTTGTTGGATTAGGCTCACCATACACCGTGTTGACAATCAGGTCAATTCGAATGTAGGTAAGGTACACCTGACATCAAAACGATATCTGAAATTTTGTCAGTTCCAACATTCCGAGACACTCGCTCTAATCCATGAACCTACGGACAGCGAATGATAACTAAAACTAAGATGATTCAGATGTCGTTTTGATGTTAGGTGCACGGTCGAAATAGCCTGAATATCGCATGAACTGGGTGCCTTAGCCAAGATGCCAATCGTTTGCGCTACGACAATGAAACACTATCTGTCTCTATCGTACTAATAGTAAGAGTGATAGAGACACAGAAAGCGTTTAATTGTCGTAGCGCCAACGATTGGCATCTTGACTAGGCCCCTGGTCTCAACTAGCAGCTGCCGGGGATGAAAGAAAATAGCGGGTAGCCCCGTGCACTCATGACAGGTTCGTAACTTCCGCCATCTAGTGGCAAGTAGTCTAAACTGAGTTTTCCATTTACACAAAAGGAAAATTTTATGTTACACTTTGATATTACGAAAACTAAAAAAACAGAAAAAAACAAAAAAAAACAGAAACGGGCATTAAAAGAAAAAGCATCTAACGAAATTAAATTCTACGTTATGAAACATTCTAGGAAGCGAGCTTTTGCATTTTTCAAATTTAACTTTTGCGGCAAGGGAAAACTTGTCAAAAAAATCATTTTACTGGTATATGTATGAGATTTTGTTTAATTAGTTCGGATTATCAAATTACCACAGATAAAATTAAGACAACTTTACAAACGAATTATGATAAATTAACTAACATATTTTCTTGTATGTACGAGTAAAAAACATAACTATTGTTACTTTACAATACACAGTAAAATAATTATGTATTATAAAACAGTATAAAATGTAATACTAATATTTGCTAATATACAACCATCAGCATTCACAAGCATTAAATAATTTAACCTATTTTAATATTATCGCCCTCTAGCGTTGAGTAGCGATCCTCTGCGGTTGTTTCTGCAAACTGCGCTGCTGCTCTTCTCTGATGATGTCCGCTAGATGGCGCGCGGCGACAGGCATGTCTTTGACGGCTATTTTGCTGAAGGTCAATCGCAAGTGCTGTGAAGGGATGGTGCTGTCGTATTGGAAGGCTTGGCCTGGGATCAGCATTAAGCCACGTTTGAAAGCAGTTTCGAATACCTGGAACAACAATGCATTCGTTACATTATAATTACGATTACAAATCGTCTTGGATTTCATTACAACATGTTATACGGCGCGGCGCTACAATGTTAGCTAATCCGGGATCTAAAGTAAATTATGATAATTTATTACCGTCTACTCATAGCTATCACGCAGAAATATTTATTTTATATATTATTATTATGTACACCAATTTCCATAGCGCTGACTAAACGCCAAAGCTCAAAAGACGGTAGAGATCTCTTAGGCGCTAGAGTCGCAAGACTCTAAATAATAGAGAAATGCTCTGACTCACCATATTATAAACATCATCCACTCCCCTCACTCGCAACCACAAGAACAAGCCACCTGGCGGCGTCTGCCATTCAGCGAGGGGCTCAAGCGGACCGATAGCTTCCAGCAACGCGTCGCGCCGCCGCCGATAGAGGGCGCGCGCGCGCTGCAGGTGGTCGGCCAACCACGGGCGATTTGATATAACGCGGTGCACCAGGCACTGGAAATGTACAATCCTTATAAGCACGCCTTAGAAAAACAGTACAGATTTTTTTTATGTAAATGTGTAATGCTAAGATTTCATCGTTAATTTATTTTATTTTTCTTTCAACACTCATACGGCGCGATTCGGGGAACTAATTAGAGATTCAGATATATTATCTTTACACTTTCATATCTAGTGAATTTCTAATTCATTTCCCGGATCGCGACGATAGTCTTGAGGCGACTTCTAACAAATCTGAACTCAACTTGGTTGCGTTGTTTTATCACCTAGTTCGTAGGGCCACATTCGGACCCAATCATCATAATATATCATTACAAGCCATTTACGAGCGTAATTTTACGAGCGCACTTATTTGTACTTTAGGTCAACTTTAATTAAAAGCGTCAAACGTAAATTAATGAGTGATTTGTTTTGTTATCTTTTTATCTTTTACATTTTATCTTATCTATTCCAAATATTAGTTTAGCTATAAAATGACAACATATTTTTTTCAACGCCACTTCGCATCAATGAATATCTTGATTATGATAACGCAAAGCAAATGTTGTTGAAAGCCAAAGTCAGGGTGATTATCAAGGGCATTGCCCAAGTCCGGAGATTGCACTGGTTACACTGTTTGAGGGGGAGTGACAGTAAACAAATTTATCCTGTCCTATCATAGAGAAATATAAGTACTTAAGGAAAGAGTGCAAACTTCATACATCAATTTTCTTACCAAAGCGCGAGCTATTTCGTAGTCGACATCTAGCATCAAGTAGTAGATTTATAAGTACCGCTACTTGACACCAGATGTCAAGAATGCGCGACTGACTTCGTATTGCTAAAACCATTTACAGCTAATATTATACGCAAAAGGAGTTGAAAATGGAGTTCCGGTTAAAATAAAAATAATACAAGCAAAAAGCAGAGCTTTGTAAGGGCTCGCGGAGTTTTTCTACCGAAACGTACCGGACCGCGACTTGATCTGATCCAATCCGAGGCTTGTTTCATGTTCGATCGAGTGAGTACGTAATAAGTCCGCTAAGAACGCAGCTATAAGTGAGAGCAAGAAAGAAATATACTAACCGGACCCCGGTTGCTGTCCGGTACGCCTGTCTGTTACAGCTTTTACTTTGTCCATTAAAAGCGTGTCCAGACGACAAAATCAAATTGCCAATATCATCCATCCACACGTATACAATATCATAAGCGCTTATTAAATCATACACGGTCGCCCAGTACTTTTTGTAAGGAAGCCAACTGGCTTTCCTACAGAATGTTGGGTCAGCGAGCCAATGTCCTTGAATTTATTTTTGCGTCCACACCACACAATTGAGCGAAAAACTATCCCGTCTGTCTGGACACCTACTGGCGGTAATCACGCTGCTCCGCACATAAACACACACACACACACAGTTCCACTAGGTACAGCCAGGGTTTAGCATCAGCACTATCTTGGGTACTGCTCTTCTAAGTGCTCATTAAGACGTGTCAGATGACCAAAACAGCGTGTGCCTATGTTGCACTAAACCTGAGTTCCACTAGGTACAGCCAGGGTTCAGCATCAGGTATATCTTGGGTACTAATCTCCTAAGTGCTCATCAAGACGAGTCGGATGACTAAAACAGCGTGTGCCTATGTTGCACCAAACCTGAGTTCCAATAGGTACAGCCAGGGTTCAGTATCAGTTTTATCTTGGGTACTGCTCTCCCAAGTGCTCATCATGACGAGTCGGATGTCCAAAACAGCCTGTGTCTATGTTGCATCAAACCTGAGTTCCACTGGGTGCAGCCAAGGTTCAGCATCAGCTCTATCTTGGGTACTGCTCTTCCAAGTGCTCATCAAGACGTGTCGAGTGACTAAAACAGCGTGTGCCTGTGTTGTACCAAACCTGAGTTCCACTAGGTACAGCCAGGGTTCAGCATCAGCTCTATCTTGGGTACTACTTTCCTAAGTACTCATTAAGACGAGTTGCATGACCAAAACAGCGTGTGCCTATGTTGCACCAAACCTGAGTTCCAATAGGTACAGCCAGGGTTCAGCATCAGCTATCTTGGGTACTGGTCTACCCAGTGATCATCATGACGAGTGGGATATCCAAAACAGCGTGTGTCTATATACAGGGTGGAAAGGCACGACGATCCTTTCCGGAAATGGGAGATAGTTTAGCCTAAGCACTATATTTTCTCCATAGAAACTATGTTAATATGGGCAACCGTTTATAAATTATGGCCTTTTAAACATCCATGCAAAAAACTACTTTGTTCTAACCCTAACAGGTGACAGGGTCAATGAACTTACTTGTAAACAATCAGTATACGACAGGAAATTATGCTAATTTGTTGCCATCTAACCATTTTTAGGTCTGCTTACAACACGGTAAGAATCGTTGCAGGATTTTCGATTTTTTAGTGGTTCCACTTGTTCAATACTTGAATGAAGTAGTTATGTTATTCCTTAATATTAATAATACTAACCACAACATTTATTACAACGACAGTTCAAATGGTGACATTGACAACCACTCAAAAGTACGCAATCGTCTTATAAATATCTCTGGTTTCCTTGACTGATAAAAAGGTTTTAGTTTCTTAACACGTTTCACAAAATTATTTTCGAATAAATAGAAACTATCTAAAATAATAAAAAAAATTTTTTTTATTATAAGTAGGTTGTGTTTGATGCACCAAATGTAGGTACATGCAAAACAGAACATTAGAATAAATCAAGAATAAATACTCTTCAATACCAAACTAACAAACCTTCTTGCGTGGTAGGAAATAGACAAGACGTCATCAGACGTCAAACAAACATCAGTTTGAAATTAAATTTTTATTGAACTTTACTTATTTAATGTCATATTTTTCAAATAAAAATGCCGTTGTTAGATGCTCGTGGCTATTTAAATTTGTGGGGCTGTTTAAAAGATATGGTGTACCAAACGGAATGTGAAACTGCGGACGAAATGAGACAAAGGCTAATTGGTGCTTTCTGCGGAGGACAATCTGCGGAGGAAAAATGACGAAGAGCATACACTATCGCATGTGCATCGACATACTCGGGCACGGGCTGCGGCGGCCTTGTAAGACACGGAGGTACATTTGAACACCGTATGTGAAGAGAAGATAGTGTTAAATATTGGCAAAAAATAATTATCTAAGAAAGTAATAAAATTGTTTATAATATTTTTGCATTCATTTGATTTATTTGACATTTATGCGACATTCATACATCATTGCGATTCTGTCAACGATCGGAAAAAAGTGTAAAGTCCCGAGCTTTCCCGACGGAGATCCTTAATCTATAGCCGTGATGTGCACATGCTATAGGGTTGTAACCACAGTTAAAAAGTAGTAAATTTGCTATTTTTATTTTTTACTCAATTAACGATTCTTACCATTACCAATCGTCTCTGTATCACTTAAACGACCTAATACTTCCGGGAAGGATCGTCGTGCCTTTCCACCCTGTATGTTGCACCAAACCCGAGCTCCACTATGTACTACCAGGGATCAGCATCAGCTATCTTGGGTACTGGTCTACCCAGTGATCATCATGACGAGTGGGATATCCAAAACAGCGTGTGTCTATATATGTTGCACCAAACTCGAGCTCCACTATGTACTACCAGGGTTCAGCATCAGCTCTATCTTGGGTACTACTCTCCTAAGTGCTCATCAAGATGAGTCGGATGACCAAAACGTAATGTGCCTTTGTTGCACCAAACCTGAGTTCCACTAGGTACTGCCAGGGTTCTGGGTCATTTTGTTGAACTTCACGCCGACGTTGCAATTGGCGTGCAGTCGGCGTGCAGTTCCTATACAAGTTGCGGTCGGGTTGTAGTCCGTCTGTATCGGCCCTAAGCCCTAAATCACTAAGTTTGTATTAATATGCTTATCTTTATTTATAATTTTAGCAGTTCCAAGCAATAGTAACACTAAAACTGTTTCTCGAACTGAAAATACCCGATTTAAGTTTGCTAACACAACATGACTGATTAGTTCATCAGCGTCACAAAACATACGAGTAAATTGACCTCCGCAGTGAATATACAGCAAAATTGATTGTTCTAGTAGGTATTCACAGAAACTTAATTGCTAAATTGGGAATCAAACCAAGCGAATCCAAAATTTTAATCCATTTTTGTATTCATCGTTGATAATGGCGTAAACGCCATCCGTCAGAAAAACAAATAATTACTTAGCATTTGCACGAATGTTAATTTCATCACTTCTCCAACAGGTGGCGTTAGTAGTAATACAAAGTGTTATTCCTTTATTTTATTTTTTTAAGTTTATAAAATTATATTTTTATGTTTGATAACACATCTAGATATGAATTTGAATTACTATGTTAAATCTCAAACCTAACAGTGCAGTAGTTTTTCCGTGAAGTGTACCACAAGAATGCATAGATTGTCGAATAGTGATAGCTGAAAATTGTTGAGCATTAGACTTTTCGTTCGTCGCGACATCTATTGTCAAGTAGCGGTGCTGATAAATTCGCTACTTGACGCTAGATGTCGACTACGAAAAGAACCCGTGTTTTGATAACAAAACTGATGTATGGAGTTAGCACTCTATACTTACTTATTTCTCTATGGTATGGCTTAACAGCGCCATCATCATCAGCACTGAAAAAGGGCGCGAAACGTCGGTATGTATTTTAAAGGCAACGGCCTCCTAGCCTAGTCGGTAGTGACCCTGCCTACGAAGCAGGGGGTCCCGGGTTCGAATCCTGGTAAGGGCATTTATTTGTGTGTTCATCACAAATATTTGTTCCTGAGTTATGGATGTTTTCTATGTATATAAGTATGTATATATATGTGTATATTATATATATCGTCGTCTAGTACCCACAACACAAGCCATTGAGCTTACTGTGGGACTAGGTCGATCTGTGTAAAAATTGTCCTATAATATTTTTTTTTTTTTTTTTTTTTTTTTTTATTGAGAAAACCAAACAGTCATATAAACATATCAAAAATACAATACAAGATGTACTGCAACAAAAGATACAATAAAAAAGACCTGGAGGTTCATAAATTATAAATTATGTTAACTGTGTAAGTACAATTATAACTACTGCATATTAATACCAGATAGAAAAAACTGCTATCAGTACTTAGGTACTAAAACAACTTACGTTTAACTATGGTTATGGTTATGGTTATGGTTATGGTATTTATTTATTTATTTAAATAACTTTCTGACATTACCTGTGCAAGCGTGCAGCTGTGTAGGATCTCCCCTTGCATGTGTAACTCGGCCCGCTCCAGCAGCGGTCTCGGGGCCGTCATCCAGCCTCCACGCAACCCTGAGCTGACGACCTTCGACAATGAGTCGAGACGCACCACCCGTCCTGCTGTGTCTAGTGACAGGAACGATGGGTGTTGCTGTTGACAGATTAAACATTAACATGTAATTAGCCATGGAAGTGAAATCAAATGAAGAACGCAATGTTTTGCACTTAATTATGGACACTGGATATCAAGGCCCTCGTATACCAAACTCGTTAGTGACTGGACAGTTAATGCCTGACAATTCTTGATGGTGGAAAGGCCGCTCATCGAAACTTTTGAAACAAGATAAGAAACAGCTAAGAAAGTACCTAGTTTGAAATGGCATGTCACTATAAAGAGAGGAACTACTTCAGACCTATCTTTAAGATATTGAACTGAAAATAAACTTACCTCATCATCATAATTTAGGAACATATACGGATCGTCCTCCAGAATGAGGAAGTCGAATCTGCAGGCGAGGTCGTAGATCAGTCGCCGGCGATTCGCAGGCAACGTGGCTCCAGTCGGATTGTTGCCATTGGGCACCAGGTAGAGAAGCCGCGGCATGGAGAGCCCACGGGCCAGTCGCTCGGCCAAGATTGCTTCGAGGGTGTCGGGGACTATACCATGAACGTCTTCGGGGATGGTAATGATCTCCGGTCGGTATGGCCTGAGCTGGAAAGAGATGAAGGTGTTGAAATATTGAGTTGGGTTGAGCTATTACAATTCGGCAATGATGGCTTGGCTATCATTTTCAAAAGTACCCAAAGAATAACCTTAGATGAGTGGATTGTTAATGTAAATTTCTGCAAGTCTGTGGCAAAACCAAGAGCGGTGCATTACGTTTAGGTTGAAAGACCATTTAAATATTGCTTGATAATTACATTGTTATAGTAAACAGCGTTCCAACAAATAGCGGCGTGAATGCCAATGTATTAGGCATATTGAACCAGGAGTATACCTGATTCAGCAGCAACTTCATGGCCTAGTAGATACCGTGTTGAACTGCTAGGCAGCAGAAGTTTAGGAACTTCCTAAACACGTTCTATACTAACAGCAGTATGGACTCCAGTGTAGGCATACTCAGCCAAAAGTATAGGGTCTCCTTCATCCAACAGCATGTCGATGGCCTGGTAGATGCCGTGCTGGGCTCCGTTGGTGACCAGCACGTCACGGGGGAGGGACGGGGGGCGGTGCAGGTCCTGCTGGAAGGCGCGGAGCTCGCTGAGGAGAGCTGGGAGACTGGAAAAAAAATGATGATGATTCAGTTGGCTTCTTTCTGTGATCGCTTACAAATCTTCGCTTCGCTTAATCACAGGAAACTCAAAAGTTTATGTTCCGTTATAGACTAAGATTAGAATGAGCTCTCTGAACTCAAATTGCCTATTGAATCCTTGACTATACCTACTTACAACCAAACGAGTAACTACTGCTGACTCCATCAAACAACCTTGTCTTCGAACCAAGCTCCACTCCACTGGATGAAAGCTTCCTTGTGGAATTTGCTGAATGGGAACTCCTCGTTGTTGTTTCTGAGGGAGAAAGATTTAGAGAAATCTGCTCACCCTTGTGACGGGACATACTGCAACGCAGTGGCTAATTCTTTCCCCTCCATATGCAACGGTCCTGCAGTAGATCCCAGCTCGAGTCTGGTGAAGGGGAACACCTCTTCATTAGGCATGCCCTCGGCGAGAGAGATCATCTGACGTCCGACGCCGTACGCCAGGGTCGCTGTAATAGAAAGGCACAATAAAAAATACACCGAAATTGAGTTGACGTCGGGGTACGGGTTACAAAAATCTTTCTTTATAGCTTAGGCAAAATCTTCTGGTACCCAGATAAATTTATAGCTTAAATTTTACTGTCATTTATCTCAATCATCAACATACCCTACAATCTACATTATCAATTATCTTAATGATACCCAGACAGTTTTCATCCAAGAAACTACGCGCAAAAATCACCACTTAAGCGTAGAAAGTTTTATCAAATCATGAACTAATCGTAGTTTATAATCTTTCAAAATACTGTTTTTGATTTAACGAGACTGCTGAATTGAATCATGTATACATTGCAAGATAAGGGCACGTTAGTAGATAATGTTGTTATTACACTGAATGAAGTCATAATGTGTTTGGTAAACCGGCGCGCACTGGTCAGCCTCGGATGCTATCTATATATTTATTACTTTAGTTTAATATCTTAAAGCCAGGTCCTAACCTTTTTATTATTTTCTTTGTATACTTTGGACTTAAGGAAATTATAAGCCAAATGTAAATATTTACAAAAAGGTAATTTTAGTCCAGGACAAAAAGAAGGATTACGAGAATTTATAGGAGAACAAGCAATAGTAGATTACTTACTACTTACTTACTAAGTGTATTAAATATTCAAGACTTTAACATAGAACAAAATATTTTACATTAGACTAGATTAAATACAATAAATGGAAAGTAACTTTGATATTCGTTCCTTATTAAATGGTCCCAGGCCCAGGTAAGCAAATACGGTAAATTCAAACTATTTAAAAAGTTAGAGATTCTTCTCTAACTCTTCTGAGTCTTTCAAAATATTTTCACTTAGCTTATCTGGTACCTATCTGTAACAGAATAATCTATATTATATCTGTAGTATAATTAATCATATACATTTTTATTTATCTGAGTTTAATTGATTAAAATATTTAAGCGACAGACGTCAATGAAAAACAACTAAGGTAAGTACTTTGAATAACCAAAAACTAAAAATGGTGTTATACCTAGTCAGTCACTATTTTCCATGATTATTGACGTATAAATTCATTTACATGACAGTGTTATGATTAGCAATAGCAAATACATATCATTATATTTCTCTCGCTTTCTCCTTGATCATAGGAACGAGGCCACATTAAGTACCTTGTGTTATGATAATGTATGAAGAATTTAAGATGGACAGAGTAGATTTGTTTATAATGTAACTGATAAACCAGTGATGTAACCATAGTTTATAATTTAGTACTGGTTATGCTGATATATAGGGTAGGTAGGTACTTATTAACGGGAATGTTTTAAAACTTGTCAATAGGAATAATATTTGCTTAAGATAAAACTTTTTTATTTTCATAACATTTCTTACATATCACTATAGGTATGTAAACGTGTTCGACTTGTGGTTAGATTATAATATGCAATATGCACAACAGGAATAAACATTTTTTAGAGATGTGATCTTCGAAATTAAACTTTCGTGAGACCTATTTCAAACTGTAGACGACAACGGTTTCACTCACTTGAATGTTTAGTCGCTATTGACGACATGTTTCGGGCCCGTCGGGGATCCTTCTTCAGGCTCGAGTGCTCGCGGCGGCTGCACTTCGTGCACATTAGCGACTAAATATTCTCATGTGAGATGTGATCTTGTCGTAAAGTCCGAATTCTTAAACCCATAAAAAGTAAAAACAACTTTTTTACTTTAAAATCAGAATTCGGACTTACAAATACTCGCACATGAAGTAGAGGCAATACGATTGCTACACCGTCTGCGTTGACTTTGCGCTTTGCGTCATTTAAGCACTAACTTTGTATGTGATTTTGTTGTTAATTACTAATTTATTAGCGTGATTTTAATACGTATAATCGTGCCGGGGTTATCAGGTCAGGAATAAGGAAAACTGATGTTTTGCTGCTCGGACAACCCCCGCCTTATGACCGGAAAACTTAGTGTTTGTAAATAATCTACGACACAAACAGCAAATAAGGACAAAAAGGACAAATTTGTGAATCAAAGCAAAATTGAAATGAATGAAAAAACAAAAATAATTATGATGAGTCAGGTTAAATAGAACAAATAAGTACTAAAAAAGAATAAAGAAAAAACCGTATGACCGAAATGTGGTGTAGGAAAAGCAGCGTATGACTGAAATGAGGCGAAGGAAAAAGCTAATGATCTCGATGAAAACAGAACAAATCATGACGCTACTCAATAAAGTATAACACGAAAGTGATAACATAGTCTTAAGCAGTGTGTTTCTAAGAATATTGTTATCATTAAAATAGTTATTGTTTTTTTTTAACATTACGTCAACCTAATCAGCTTAACTAGTTAAACATGAGCGTCTCGTTATTGTGGCAGGATTATTTAAGATATCACAAAAAAATCTGACATATTACTGTTATTACACATGTGTAATGTAGGTACATAATAGGAACCAAAGAACCATGTAATTTTTTAACCGATTTGGAAATTAATTTTTGGTTACCTTTAATTCCTGTGGTCACGGAAAGACCACACTAATATAGCACTTCTTTAGTGTGGTTTGAGCTTTCGACTAGCTAGCTCTTGCTCGGTAACTCCCGGAAGCAGTATGACCCCTGACATCTGCTATCTATGGTCACGCGGTTATTGACACCAAATGTGCGAAATTTACATGATTCTGATATTTCTGATTATGAAAAATCTGTACACGTTACAGAGGTACAGTGCATGCCATCTCTCTTGAATCTTGAGTAAATTGAGACACGTTTCATAAGAGGCTTGCAACTTGTAATCGCAGTTAATAGCCATTCAAATGCTACAAAAAGAGGCAAACAAACCTTTTATCAAGCGCGACTCTGATCTCAGTTTAAGTTCGAGATAACAGAATAAAATAACTACTTATTACTTAATGCGTTCTATATTATATGCGTTGTTTTGTGATCATCACGAATAAAATATGATCTTTTATCTTTATCTTTTTATATATATAATTTAAATAAACTCATTAGGCGAAATATTTCTGGGAATGTAAGATATCTGGATTTTTATTTAAAATTATACTTATAACAACATTTATAATCGACTTCACAAAACAGTATGCCATCATAATGGTCTTAATCAGAAGTTCCAGGTTCCAATTCATTAAACGTCGCTTTCGGAAAGAACCTAACACAAAGACTGTAGATATACAGTCTGCAATACTACATTGGCTTGACCTTTGCATACAAACTTCTATGCAGGGGGGTACCTTTTCTCTGCAGCTTACCAATATTATCTTATTGAAGAGTTCCCTCGATTTGTCACCAAGACATCGGCATACAAACATTCAAAATAACAAAAATATTGCAAAATTTTGAAGGCAAAAAACTGGGTGCAGTACTCACTGATTAGCCTGGTCAGCGCAGGTTCCCTCCTAGCAGCCCTGTGGCTGATGAAGCGGTTGTAATCGGCCTCTGTCAGAGGCCGGTGCTCGGTGTTCGGCCCTTCGTCACTGTAGAACTTGAAGAAATCGTCGGTCTCCTGCGAGTACGCCCTAGCAGGCCTCAGGAGTCTCCGCGCCATCTTGTGGCCTCGGGACAGTTTCGACGGCACAAACATTTTGTAAAAGTCAAGGTTTGACAACCCGCAAAATAGGACCGGCAAAGTCAATTGTGTTCAGTATAGTTACATGAACTTTGAAAATAGTTTTAAGATTTTACAATTATTGCTATTATCCACACACTCTTCTTTTTAGTACTTACTTAATCGAATTAGGTATACAAAAGATTTAGAAATTAAGATAAGTAAAGCTTGCGTTAAAAGAACTTTAATACCAGATCTCTGTTAAATAATACTTGGTTTATATTATGCGAATATAATTATGTATAATTAATTAATTGTTGATTACAGTGGAGAAGCAGTTTTCGCGACGACGCTTATCCTTTAAATGTGGCTCGTTGATAATTATTGACGTAGCTCAGATAAAAAAATGTTTACCTTTTTCTTGGATGATACATACTTATTATTAAAAAACTAAGAGCAAGCTAGCTTAGAGGGTTCCCTGAGCAGGTTCATAGTTACAGAATAGGATAGAGTAGAATAATAAATAAATAAACGCCCACTGTTTGCCCACGATGAAATCGACTTACAACTACAATCAAAAGTTTTTTTATAATCCTAATAAAAATGTGAAGTTTGAAAAATATTTTAAAATACCTAACCATGGCACAACGAGTGACAAGAAAAAGTTAACCACCCAATCACAACCCAGAAGCTAAATTTCCGAATTTTTGATCCGAAAAATAATAAGTACATATTTAAAATGTATATATTAGCGGTTCTAAACATGGTCGCACTTTAAACGCCTGCATTATATTGGCTTTAACTTTTTTTAAATTCAAAATTAATATGTAGATACCTACATATTTCAAAGAAATGTCTATTTCGATCGTGAATTTTTTTGTACAATTTGTTATGCCAATATATTAAGTACTATTGTATGTTACAAAAAACATAAATTATATGTAATTTGTTTTAAACTATTCCATTTTTTTCTCATTATCTTTCATTTAAGTAGGTACATAATGTTATAAATTTGAGATAGAATGAATACGGATCTCTAATTGATATCTTTGACCTCTCGCGTGGTTCGCATTTTGCACGTCATCATCATCAATTAGGAAAACATTCCATGTACTAAAACATAGATACTTACCTTTCTAAAGATATATCATGTAATCATTTTCTAATAACGGTACCTATAGATTGTCAAAATTTTTAGACATCACATTTTATTTTAATTGAATATTTTATCAACCCCTAAACAGGTTGTGTATCTATAAGTACCACATAGCAAATGATTTTTTTTGGCGAGCTGAGTAAATACAACGACCGCAAAATGTCATTGCCGTAAAGTCTATTAAGTGGGTGATATCGAAACGTAAAAAAATGACAGGTGTCAAAACAAATTTCTTTGAAAATTTTGTTGTCAAGTTCAAATCGGCAAAAAATGGCAGTTTTTGTACGTTTCCCCCGCTGTATAAGTTCGCTACGCCCAAAAAAAGTACTGTAAGTATTTTGTTTTGTATTTTTATGGTAGATTATTAGATAATGTATGTGTAGTAAGTCATAACTTACCTTAGTTATTGTTTTCTGATAAAATATTCGATCTAAAAGTTTGTGGTTCGTATGAAACCTGTGCCCGTCTGGGGCACGTTCGAGTGGTTTATAAGTGGCCTCTGCCCTGCAGGGGGTTTACATGACATTTAAGGTTAAGATTCATTACTATGAATGAACCCTCATAGTACAAAAGTAATATATTTTCCTTTGGTTTTTAAATTAAATATTTATTATCAATCTTACGAGCCTCGACATCCATGCGAGCCAAGAAAGTGCTGGCTGTTAGTGCATTTTGTGACGCAATTGTAAATGTGATGTGCACATGACTTGTCCTTAAAACTACTCTGTATGGCTAACAAGGCAGTGGCCATATAAGGACCACGTAGCACCATTGGTCACGAGCAGTGGGCATATAAAAACCACCGGGTTTTTTAAATTGAATTAGGGGTAGTAAAAAAAATCAAGAAATTACTTTTCTTTTTAAGCTATTACCTACCCGAATCAGTAATCAAAAGTAAAAAATGCGTCAGGTCTGTTTAAGGGTTAAGTAAACAAAACATCTACTTAGAAAAATAGTTTATTTAGTAAAAGATTGGGTACGTTATAGATAAATATATGTGGGTACCTCTATATAATAATAAAGAAGGATACATTTTAGACATTTTTCAAATTTCAACTTATAGTGCGACATGAAATAGTATAAATTAAATAAAATGGTTCTAAAACATTTCCATACTACATTGTTGCCATGTTTAAGCAATTTACGTCAAAAATGTGACAGTTACGTAGGAAAAGGCGCCCACAATAATTTTCTACAATTTCTTTTTAAATTAGGGGGCGGTATAATTTGAGTTACAATCGCAAGTTTGTAGGCTTTTTATGACAACATTGACCACAGACAAAACATTCTCCAGACTGAGCATAGTCGCGCTACCCCCTCTGCCACGCATACGGTAATTTTACTCCATGTTCGAGTCGAAAGTGTCTTTGTGTGACGTTCGTGTCTTTGAACGGACCAATCACGGCACGGGACTTCGCTCACCTCGTCCCGCGCACCCCCGCATTTTTGGCATCATCGGTTGCATGAGATAATTGCTCTAAACTCGATCTAGAGGATTCCTAGTCTATGTCATTGACAAATAAATTAATCGCGATAAAAAAAAAAGTTCTTGGTTTTTCCATAAATTATGACGGCGGTTGATTTAAAACTGTGACGTTTTAAAATGATAATAATTATGTATACTTATATTTGCTATCCCACCGTAGCATCTTATCGGTTTTATCGTAGATGTCACAAGTTCAATGAATCGAGCGACGTATCGCAATTAGTACAATTAATATAATTATGTTGATACGATACCTACTAATTAGAAGAATTAAGGTGTAGTGCGTTTTGCCAGCAGTTTCTAAAAAATCGTAGCGCGTTTTTAGCATTAATACGGTTGCCCAAAATATGAATACCTAACAATCTTGAGGCCCTTCTCTTTTTAGGGTTCCGTACCTCAAAAGGAAAAAACGGAACCCTTATAGGATCACTCGTGCGTCTGTCTGTCCGTCCGTCTGTCCGTCTGCAACAGCCCTTTTTCTCCAAAACTACTGGACCAATTAAGTTGAAATTTGGTACACATATGCAAGTCTGTGACCCAAAGACGGACATGTAATGAACACAAATGAATTTTAAATATAGGGGGTACTTTTGGGGGCAAAATGAGAAAATAAAAAACAAAGATTTGCAAACCATATCGTGTTACATAAAATGAAAGGGCTTATTTTAAGGATCTCAAATATATTTATTTTATAATTTATATAATTTTAGAATAAATAATTTAGAAGTTATTTAAGAAAATAGGCAAAATGACCAGATAAGAGAGGGGGCTTTATCTCCGTAACTGCTGGGCGTAAATCTTGGAAAAAAGCACGAAAACTAGTTCTTTACCTATAGATTACTGGAAAACCTATAAGAAGTCTGCAGTCAAGAGTGAGTCGTACTTAAGAATAGAAATTGCGGGTAGGCTGTATCAGGGCCACAAGTCACAACCGCAATTGTTTACGTGAAATGTGGAGTGGACAGCTAGTGCGAAGGTCGAAGGCCAAGCTTTGCGTGGGGCCGAAGGCCTGAAGCATCCGAGAGAGGTGCGCCTCCTCATAAGGTCGAATGATGAGCTGTAGGAGGTTAGTGCTCAAACATATAACAAATAATTGGTTTAAGTAGCTAAATAAGAAGGCCGAACTGATGTGTCAGACGTATATCTGTTATCTTGAAATAACAGACTAACGTAACTAACCTAACCTAACTAACGCAAAAAGAATGCAGGCACTATGTTTAACTTAATACTTGAACTAAATTAAAAAAAAGGTTAGTTTAGAACAAATTCACTAAAATTATTGCGTAACTATTAGTCTGATAGATCAGTTAAAAAACATGGAAATGGGCTGTGCCCCTAGCCAGCCGTGTGTTCCAAGTTGTAAGAACTTCGCTTTGCTCGCTCGGTCGAAAATGTGTGCAGTACGGAACCCTTGGGACGCGAGTTTGACTCGCACTTGGCCGGTTTTTTTTTTAAATAACTGATCGTATAAAAAAAAATATAACTTTTATTAATACATACATTATTGCACAATTAGGGAATTATCATAAGTCTAAACCTAAATAATTAGCCTGAGGCATTGTTCCCAGGACATACTGGCCACGTTTCCCCTCTGCACAGTGAGGCTGAGTTTTTGTGCAAAAAATGCGCCAGCTCGTAGGTCGTCAGACACCCAGACTAGTTTGGTAGAAATTTCTTTTACTAGTTTTTTGGTGTCTGACGACCAAGGACCGAAAGTTTCAATCGCAAGTGCCGCAAATTCATAATTAGTTTTCAAAAGTGCATATTTGCGACACTTGGCAATTTGCTTACCGTCCCTGGCTTCGTGGCAGAGCGCCGGACGTGAGATGAGGCTAGGGGCCCTTCTCTATTAAAATTCGAAACCTGATTCAACAACTTTCGCTCGACAGAAAAAAATCACGAACATAGGTCTATATAATAACGCGCCATTAAAATTTTATAACTATTTGTGCACAACAAAAATTCCCCAACCTCAGGCACGCACGTCCGTCCGCTCAGTACTCAGCGAGCTGCTTGTCGGAGAAGGACCTGAACTCACTGCAGCATAATTTATTAATTAATATTAATTAATTAATTCTTTCTATTGATTATTCGAGTAAGTACCTACAATTAATTAAAGAAAATTGTAATAAATATAACTACTTAATTTTATTAGAATAATGGGGCAGTGCTTTATCACAGTGCTATCTAGATTGATACAAGATATATTTTAGATTATTATCAGTCACTGAATTACGATAATAAAACATTATACATTGAACTCCTGAGCAACAGAGATCACTTTGTGTTTAAACGCGATTTTTAATGCACCTCATGCTAAATTTTATTTCATAACATAATAAATTATGTAAACCCGTAAAAGCAATATGTACGGAAAAATTAAAATAACAACATTGCTAATCAGACCAAAAAGTAACAAATATTTACAAAATAAACGTTAGGTTACAGAAAACGTGTGGCATCTTACCAACAGCACCATTATTTCAGCTGTCAAATTTGCAGCTTCAATTTTTTTCACTACCAATGCCTACCATACACCATGTAGGTACCTATTCATTATAAATTATAATAGAGAGGTGAAGTCTAAGAAAATAACGCGTCGCCGTGTTTCGGCTGTGAAAATAGTTTGACAGCCGAAATCGAAACAGATGGCTACCATATTGTATACTTTGTGGCCCCAAACACTGAATCGTCAAACGTTAACTTTTGACAACCGAAGTTCTTCAGACATTGGTGCTGGACCGGCTACGACCGCGACGGGGAGTCGAACCTGTGCTGCCCGTTGGCGTGCCCACCGTGCTCGACGGTGGAAACAACCTGTCAAACTAAATATTTTTAGATACACATATTTATGACAATGGAGCTACATATAACTATTATTCAGAATTCAGTAGTTTAAAAAATTAGTAACGTTAGAGCAAAAAGAATCTATAGATAGTATAGAGGGGTCCTGTCATTGTAAATTTTGTAGTCACTGTAAATTTACTGCCATCTATCGACACACGACTAAAACTCAAAATGAAAACGTATAAAGTTATCAAAAAATGTGTCCATACATATGTCGCAGTCGGATCGTATAATCCGCCGTATTACATTACGGCTAGCCGTTTTCAAAAACAGGGGCGTTTTGAAATGCGGCGGTTTAACGATTAGCCAGATTGAATGCGGCTGAATGAGAATCCGCCGGAATGTATTCGACGCCATACGTTCTTCAACACGGCTAGCCGTAATGTAATACAGCGAGTCATTAGCCGCCGCTTTGACAGTTTTTAGTTCCCATTTTTAACACTCGTGGCGCTGCCTGACAAACGCTGGGGTGTCCATCAAATCTGAAGTTCGTCGGACTGTTTCTTTACAAAAAACATTTCCTTCGCAACTTAACTAGACGGAGGTTAGGTTCGTTAGGTAGCTTCAGATGCCCGAGGGGCAAACGGCCCAGAAATAGGAGCCCCGCTTGCGGGGCTCCGTCTATTTAAGTTGTGAAGGAAATGTTTTGGAAAAGAAACACATGTAGAGCGGTGGGACCATGGTAAAAATAAATTAAATTGCAAACATTTGTCAAACTCCGGTTACGTAGGCGACCGAAAGAACTGGTCACTCTACAATCTAAAATAGTAGTACGATGCGGCTAAACGTAGGCCGCCTTATTGAAGAACGTGTCGCAATGATAATCCGGCTAATCGTCGAACCGCCGCATTTCAAAACGCCCCTGTTTTTGAAAACGGCTAGCCATAATGTAATACGGCGGATTATACGATCTGACTACGACATATACACATAATGATTATAAATGATTTTATTATTTTTATATCATTTTGATCCATGTTCATTCACTGATATCTATGTGTTAAAATGGTTAAATATGAAACGGTGTCGTCACGCCATCTAGCCGAGGATAGGCTAAAGGTGTGTGCGGCATCTATTCGAGAATGACTTGAATTCCGAGGCACGTTTTTTTCTTAGACTTTATTCGTCTTATATAGAGTTAGGTATACTTAAAACTAATTAATGGACACACAAGCAAAAAGTAAAGTAAGATTGTTGCAAAAAAAATCCAATGACTTTTTAAGGTATTTTTATAATATTATTTCGATGTAATTTAAACATATGTGACGTCCCACGGGTAAAGGTACCTTATGGTGGTTGGCGCTTACGCTATTATTAACGCCGCTCCAATATTATTGCGGCGCTATGCGACGTAAGCGCCGGCCGCCATAAGGTACCTTTTTCCATGGACCGTCACATATTTAGATTTAGTACCTCATCGCACGTGCATACGCGTCTGTCATTTCATCGACAGGTGCTAATGGCTCCATCTCGTAGGTGCGAAGCGCGAGGTAAGGCGCACCGGCGGCCACGGCGGACGCCATCTGTCGGTGATAAAAGCATTAAATTGATCTTCGGATTCAAACATATTGTGCTCTGTTCGGCAAGTAACAGGTATAATAATTAAGACTAGGCGGGCACTATCAAAATAGCGGCTGATATTTCTATTGACATTTTTTTACTTACTGCTTCCCTGTTAGCTTCAATTTCAGCTAGTTTCATGTTCAAGTCGTGCTTCAGTCCCTTCATCAACACGAAATCTTTCTCGAGGATACCCTGTAAGCCTGAAATTATGAAGCGCCAATCATTCAACTCTTTGGTCGACACGGAATGCGTTATTTGCATCTCAGCTAGAATTCGTATGGGAACTCGACGCCAACTTTTAGTTGCAACTGGGATGCAGTTAATTAGTGTTAATGAAACAACAATATCTACTTATCTTTTTAAACGACATTTAAAAGTGATTTTATGAGGGTTTCGATTTTATTACAACAAGGCTTCAGCTTACACATTTGTAACAAAACTAGCAGTTTGCCGAGTTAATAGTTTTTGGTAATTTCCAAATAAAAAAGTATAAAGTAAAAGTTAACACACCCGCATTTTCCAACAATGTTTCTAGATCAAGATCTTCGATTGGTAACTTCGCAGGCAATTCAGGGAGCTTGTCAAATGGCGTCCGCGATCGCGACCGTGGGGTATGAGCCCCGAGAGGCCTTGGAGTCCGAGACCGCGGCGTGTGGGCCCCTAGGGGCCCAGGGGTCCGTGATCGTGGTGTGTGTGAGGGCTGAAGAAATTGTGAAGGACGCAGAGAGTAGCGCCGAGGTGTAGAAGTGGCTGGAAAAATGTGAAGTAATGAGTTCTTGGCGGCCAAAGTCTGCTGTCCATTGTACAGCAAGTCTAATCAGACTAATACTACTTACTACTATGATCTCATCCTCTATACATATATCGTTTACCGTCCACCTTCTCAATATATACCCAGCTGCAAAAGTGCATGAAAGAATTCCATTCCAAATGTGTCCAAGCAATTTCGCACCACGTCCCAAGTAGCACAGATAGCTCTATAACTACTCACTTTTAGTTCTATCTAACGCTCTGTGCGTATTAAGACACTTATAAGAGCACACTCGTGGTCCTACAGCTGTATAATAGATCTCAGTGATATTTATATAGCTTAGGGCTGATTAAAAGCTGCATTACGGCTCTGAAAACTACCATTAATACGCAAAGAGTGATATAAAGGTATATTTGCTACGACCCTATACAGCTTTAAGGGTTATCAAATGCTTTAACCGTTATAAGGTCTGTTTAGTGGATAAAATTACGCCTTGTGCTGTATAAGGAGGTAATTGTGGACTTTTATTACGTTGACTTATTAAGGGAACACAAGTGAACTATTATGAAGCTAATAGACGTATAATGGAACACATGTGGCACATAATACAGCTTGTCGCTTAACATGTTTACCGCTAAGCAGCTTTTATTACACTGACTTTTAAGGGAGCACGAGTGAACTAATATTAAGCCAATAGACGTATAATGGAACACATGTGGCACATAATACAGCTTATCGCTGAACGTGTTTACCGCTAAGCAGCTTTTATTACGCTGACTTTTTAAGGAAGCACGAATGAACTATTATGAAGCCAATAGACGTATAATGGAACACACGTGGCACATAATACAGCTTATCGCTGAACATGTTTACCGCTAAGCAGCTTTTATTACGCTGACTTTTAAGGGAGCACGAGTGAACTAATATGAAGCCAATAGACGTATAAATGGAACACATGGGGCGCATAATACAGGTTATAGCTGAACATGTTTACCGCTAAGCAGCTTTTATTATTCTGACTTTTTGAGGAAGCACGAATGAACTATTATGAAGCCAATAGACGTATAATGGAACACATGGGGCGCATAATACAGCTTATCGCTGAACATGTTTACCGCTAAAGCAGCTTTTATTTCGCTGACTTATTATAAGGGAGAACGAGTGAACTATTATGAAACCAATAGATGTATAATCGAACACATGTGGCGCATAATACGGCTTAGCGCTGAACATGTTTACCGCTAAGCAGCCTATTATACTGCCATTGGGACTGTCTGCATAGCGGCTGTTAAAACGTTCACAAGATGCCTTATAACTGTTTAGAGGTTCACTAGTGTATCGAAATAACGACTTGGACTTTATAGTGGTTCACTTAAGTATCTTTATCAGATATATAACAGTCGTATGCTGCATATAAGAATTTTAACGGTTCACGTTGCTTTTTAACATTGACCGCCATTTTATTGTATATAACCTACAAAATTGAAATTGCTTTTCCAACTTTTAAGGGTAACAATAAGGTTTTGTGCCTGAGTTCTTAACCTAAATCATTAGTTTAGTACTTCCTATAACGTATTATTAACTTTTTATCTCATAATTCTGTCCAAACCACTGAAATAGTTTTTACACATAGCTTATTTATATCATTAATTTAAATAAATACTGATTATTTTCGTGGCGCACTGAAATTTTCTTAGATAATGTATATATATAATGTCAATAAACTTGCATTCCCAAACATATTTCTCGCATTAATATATAAAAGATCATGTACAAACATTTAACTAAACACTTTAACAAAATGACTTATGGTGTCGTTGCGCTTAACGTTTTTGCTTCAATATAAATATGTTCACCTCTGCGTTCGTCGTCACTATACAAAATTTAATAGCTGATTTTTAAGGCAGAGGTGTAAAAGTATGTTATTAATTATCTTTTATTCAGCCCAACGTCAATCTTTCCCGGTATTACGGCGCACATGTGACACATTAGCTGAATAAAGGGTAACTGGTGGTCTCTTACCCAGTCAATATACACCTCTTATAACTCCTGTTACCCCTTATAATTCCGTTAAATTGCTGCTACAACGCTCTTAAGTAGCTATGTGAACTTAAGGCTGCCTAATTTGTGCCCATTTAAGAGTTATAAAAGCTGAAAAGACGCTTATACAGCTCTTATGCAGCTTTTATATTCCAGCTTCAAGCGTATTCGTACTTCATTATGCGGCTGCTATACAGCTAATCTGTGCTACTTGGGGTACGCTTTTCCTTTTTTCAGGTGATAATCTAAGGACGAAGAGACATCTAAAGATTGCGCAGAATATCTCCTGGATTAGCAAATACCTATGGATGACAAGGGAATATCCCAGGCGTGCGGACGGCGGGCTTGCAAAGTGTCCCCCGGAGGAGGGCGGGGCTCTGCGGGTTCTGCCAGGGGGACAGTGCAGACGCAGTCGCAGCACGTCACAAGTATGGCGGCGCGGTGAGACAGGGAGTACTCTCTGGAAGATAAGTAGATCTTAAGTCGGAAATCTTCAGCTGTCAAGTAGTAACTTTCGGTGTTGGGAGATAAACACGGAGACATTAACAACCAAGGGAAGTGTAATTGCAATGTATTAGTGCACCTAACTTTACCAGGCCCGATTTGTCCTGAGTGTTGTGATACGGTACACGACCACAGTACAAAATGGTACATAATAATCCTACTCTCTACTCGTATAATCAATCTAAACAAACGCGGTGTCGGATGGTACAGCTCAAAGCATTTCTATTTAATTATACAAAACCTCTGAAAGAACCATATTTGAATTTTCTTCAATAAAAACATTATCTCTACAATCAAACGAAGTCGTTCTCTTGCTATCCTTATCTTACACGTCTCTCTTATGCTCGATTTCTTCATGCTCTTCCTCTAACAGTTGCAGGCCCCCGGAGCTGCCGCGCGCCACGCTAGACCCTCTAGAGGTGCTTGGAGACTCCGCTGCCACCGTCTTCTTGAGTGCGGGACCTTTAAAGCAGATAAGAATTAGCTTTCATCGTCATCGTCGATAGTGATCATCAATTAAGAGTTCTCGAACTTCACTAAACATAGCGTTTTCTGGTATGTTAAATTTCTGAAAAACTGGAGATAGATAACATTAATAACCACATAATTACCAGGGTGGATGCAGTAGGCTCCGAACTCGACCTTCTTCCCCAGGACCCCGAGGAATGGGAACTTGATCTTTATTGTCTGCAGAAGGCTCTCTTCGTTCAAGTCCCAGATGTGCAGCCACTGGAACATTTTATTGATATGTTTATACGACAGCAATGGCAAGAAGGAAGCAATGTCGTTTAGATATCTAATTAGCTATTAAAGAGTGTCCCATTAGCCTTAAACTGAACTATGAAGCTAACCTCGAAATCGCTAAAAGATTGTGCCTATTCCCTGGAATATTCCAACATTTTAACAGACAATTTTTTTACCGATTGTGGTAAAGGCCTTGCAGGTAGTTAAATTTGCTTAAAATATGGCTAAAAACGTACAATAATATGCCGCATGCGATGAATTGCAGAATAAATTGTATTGTGAGAATTTAAACGATAAAGGCATGTATCTCAATGACAACATCTGACATCCCCGGTAAGACAAGGTCACCAAATAGGGACATATCAAAACTTAACACAATCAAATTGGAATGTAACTTACGCAGTTACTACAGAATGCGATGACCACCTCCATGTCTGCGATGACTTTCACGTCCAACACAGCTGCGCGCCCTGGTGTTGGGAGCTTCGCGAATGGGCTGGACTGCAACACAACATAACACTGAATTATACGACACAACAAAAGAGTGAGTGTTGCGAATTGAGAATGAGACTAGTGAGTGCTCTGTGTAATGCGAAATTGCATGGTAAAATTATGAATTAATTCATTGATAAAGTCGCCATGCACTTTTACGGCTGATGCTACCTGCGTGATATCCCAGAGACGGACTGTTCCGTCAGCACTGCCTGTTGCCAGCATGTGCAAGGCGGGCACCACGTGGAAGCAGCTCACACCCTGTCCACAAATGATGGAACATTGAAAGAAAACATTTACTTTGAGACATCAAAAACTCATCCAGAAACAAGCGCAAAAATTAACTTAATGCATAACTACCAAACAAACGAAAAGTACCTCTCGAGTAGAAGTCATCGTAGCAAATTCAAACGAATTACCTAATACCAGCCTAGCCTAGCCACCAGCAACATGCTGAGATAGGGCCATTTCGTGGCACTTTAATCTTATTTTGTGTTTTCTTTTATATTATGTATTGTCTCGATTGTTTGTGCTTACCAATAAATCTATTCTATTCTATTCTAATTCAAACTACACTTTCAATGGATGATTGACTATGCCTAGGTCTATTAAAAGTAGGTATTCACCCTCTGCACTTTAAACACATAGTCGTCAAGTTTCCCTGGCATATGGCGTGCCCTCACGCTCACATCACTGTCGTGTGAGCAGGACCACACGACGTTCCCAGAATAACCGATACGTCGCACGGCGCGTGAGTGGACCCGTCGCCATGTTGTAATGCTGATGTAGCTGGTGTGGGGTGAGGATGACAGCTCCTAAGCAATATTTTGGATAATATAGTCTGACCAACCAATGTATGTTTTAAAATGACAAAAATATAGGTACGGTACTCGCTAGAAGTATGTGAAGCTAGAGAAAATTCTAGAACTTTTCTTAAAAGTTGTCATCTTTAACATTTGATAGCACTGGTCTTTAGACGTCTTCAGATGTGTTAGTCATGTGTACCCTCCAGAAGTAGATGGTGGCGGTGTCAGCGGCGGGCAGTGCGTGTCGGAGTCGCACGCGCACGATGTCGCCGCGCGCCGTGCCCAGACCGAGCTCAGCGTACGAAGACATGGAAGATGGTAAGTACGCAACGCACTGTAAAATAAAACTTCCAATGACTTTCAAGAAGGCATTGTTTGTTAAATTATTTTACTTGTGCTTGTTAATGTTTAAGTTATGCAAGATCTGAAATCGGGGTGAGAGGTTTAAGCGAGCAAATGTTATATTATTATATGACCTATCCAATAACGCATAACGCATTGGTACAGTTGACGAAATATAAAGTGAGCCGATCTTGTTCAAACTTGTTCGAGAGATCGGCTCACTTTATACAATGTTTGTAGAATGGTCTCATTTTGTCAACCTTAACAAAATGAGACCATTCTACTGACATCATAATTTATACGGATCCTAAGCATAAAAACTATTACTTTTACTTTTCACCTGAATATACTCAATGGAAATAATTGTAATAGGCTTTCAAATTGAAAGATGTTTCGAAACCCTTCTCGTACCAATAACTTTCAAGAAACTAATGTACGAGGTATTATTATAGTAGGTATACTCTTCTTTATTTTGATCATTGCTACAGAAAATATTCTGAGAAAACTAGCTGGAACGGATGTAGGTTGGTGATGATTATCTATGACGGGCTTACCGTAGCGATATGCGGTAATCCCGTAATGCAGTATCGAAGAGCATGCGCGAGAGTGGACGCATCGTAGACCGCGAGGCTGCGGTCGGAGGCGGCGAGAAGGAAGCTGAGAGAGTCCTGTAAGATGGGCAAATTAATTAATTCATTTATAACCTATTTAATTAATCCACGAATAATTGTTAGCATCGACCGTTAATTTTCGGCGCGCGAGACAAGTTAAGGGACAGTTTAGCAGAAGCTAAGGAAGAAAAAGAATCAGCTCAGGCGAGACAGGGCTTCAAAATTTCCGAGGCGAGTTGTGATTATTGAATATAAGTCAGAAGTTATTTAATGGTAGACTTACGCTCATGTAGATAGCGTCGGTTATCCAGCAGTTTTTGACGCGTTTGCGCACTCCGGTTCGATCGTAGAACACCTGTGTAAAATAGAACGGATAGGAACTATCAGTTTGTTGAAAAACTGATCCTTTATAGAAGCCTATGTACAACAGTCTCTCGGCTGATATGACAAATACCTCGTAGGAGTGCAGCAGCTTGAGTCGACCGTCATACAAGCCAACGCGTCCGCCTCGTGATACCGCAGCATAACAAAATGACACACTCGTCTCGATGCCCACCAACTTCACTATAGTTTCGCGCTGAAAGAAGATAAAGTATTCTGATCAGACCTGTATTGTATGAGTATAACACAGGAACACTTTTATAAGCTAAGCTTTGAAGAGAATATATATAAGTGAGAGAAAAAAGAAACATTACAGTCTGCACCTGTAATAAAGAAAAGGGATGTGGTCATTAATTAAAAAAAGTTGGAAAGACAATATAATTCTTAACATCCTTCATCTCGCTGGTGTTGCGATCAGCAAACGCGCAAAAGCTGGCACGTGCGGAACAGAGAAATTCAGAATCTCGATTTATGTTACCTTGCAATGTTGCAGCTTTTTGACAGTGATGTCCTTCAGCGGCGTAAATCTGGGTGGTGCCGTGACCAACAGACGCGCCAAAAGCTGGCGCCACCAGACGCGGCCGGCGCCCCAGGCGTCCAACGAATTGAACAATGCGTTCGCGTGCGGCTCATATCTGTGCTGTCCTGGATTAACAAAAAAAAACAACGGGTTGCACTCCGGGAGTGCCGACAGAAGTGAAAACTCAATGACTAGTCCAAAATGTCTGCAGCACTATGTATAATTGACCCATCCTCCTTTCTATTGAAAAATTTTAGTTCCGAAATTGCTGGTCAGTGAGCTTGTTTAAAATTCGAAATTCAAATTTGTAGCGTTAATTGTTTAAAATTCGAAGAGAAATTGTAAAGTTACCTTGGAGACCTCGCATCTAAATATATTTGGTCATGATATTTTGAGTTTTATTCACCAGTACTAGAGTTCACTTTTATTAGCGATTTGCTTTATTGAATTATAATTGAGTGATATAATGAGTGATTAAGTTAGAATGTAACTGTGTGAGATCCTCGTATTTCAACCCGTACAAGATTAGAACCTTTTTCATGTAATGTCATTGAGTTTTTCTGTATTGATTTAAATGCCATCTAAATGAGTGGCCATCTAAACGTTACGGTCACGTGATCGCGTTACGCTGTCTCGAGTTTATCTTTTATTCCCCACCTCAAAAAGTGCCCAGCGCCGCTAAAGAAGTTTTCACTTCAAAAACATTGTCTTACATAAGCAGGTCGATCGGTTTGAATGACGAGAAGAATGATTTCTCGTCATTCCAACATTCCACATCCAATATATGACTTTACATAGGTAGCCACGAAACAGTAGGTACAGTCATCTCGCGCGATAAGCACTAGACGCCAGGGTTAACGCCAAATTAGCCGAAATGAGACAAGACAGTTATTTTTCAGGAACAAAATGGACCCCATTGAGTTTATTAAGTAGCCGGCTATGCTATCTTCTCGGAGTAAAGGTTTTTCATTACGAAGCGGTGGTTGTTCTAGTTCACATTCATAAATACAAATTACTTAGAAGATACTACATATGTACCTATACATATGTATTGTAATTTTTTATATGCCGAAATTACATGTTTCTATGTAATAATGTATAGCATCGACAGTTGTCGCAATGAAGATAAGTTTTAAAGGAAGGTGTACCAAAGATATTGTTAATAGCGTGTATTCCCCCGATCGAGCAAGAGCGCAAGTGAGGTGTGCGAGGTGCGGGGGTGGACTCGATGCCTCTTACATGGTAATGATAAGTAATGAAGTACCAAAGATATTGTTAATAGACTGGATAAACCCCTCCCTGTCAAGGGAAAGTACGAGCGAGGTGTGAGGGGGTGCGGGGGCGAACTCGATGCCTTCCTCTGCTGCTGCTAGCCGCATCACCTCCTCCACGCGTCTGCAGAAGAAGCATAAATATTAATTATGCTCTGAAGGACTCTTTGCGGTTCACTGAAAAAAAATGCCTTATGGCATTAAGTCCGTCTTTTGTAGGTAAGTACTAGAAGATTTTTCTTAAGTAAAACCTTATGTAAGTTGGGACACCTAGTCCTTCGACTTGAATGTTTGTTCCTCCGTCGTAGGAACGCAAATAATTTGTAATCTGGCAAATTGTAGAATACTTTTTATCCCCGAATTCATCCTTTAAGCGATAGGGAATATGATGGGGGTTTAAGGGAGTGTAATTTTCCCTTATATCGACGACAAACACAGAGGGTTGTGAATTCAAGTTCAAACCTCTTCGGCGCTCAATAGTATTAACTGGTATCAATGATTCTGGTTAAGGCGATATGATTCGACTCATCAACGAATCTGAGGGGGTGAGGTGCGCGGCAAACCGTGAAGCCCCGCCCGCGCGTCCCGCGACCCGCTCGCCGAGATCGTGAGCGCGCGCCGCGCACGGTAAACATAGCAGACGGGTCACAGTATAATGATCTTATGATGGCAGTATTTTAACTAGACCGGGAAATGGTCACGTTTTAGAGTTTTTATTGTACATGTACGTATGTATTTTTTGCATTACGTATTTCTGATCATTTCATGTAGAATTATTATTTTTATATAGACATGTGTACTTATTATTGATCAGTAAAGAACGTTTTAATTTCATGGCAGCGTGTTCGAGTTAAAGTACCTAAAGGAAAGTAACAATTTTAAAGGAGACGGTCAATTAAGGGTTCTATTTATAAAGGTTATTAACCTTAATCAATAATTTTACTTTACAGATTCCTTTAACTCAATAACGCTGCCGTGAAATTAAAACGTTGTTACTGATCAGTAGTACTTATTTATAAGCTCTAAAAACAAAAAAAAAAAACAGTTTCAAAGTAAATTTCTGATAACTTTTTGTCAGTGCAAGCCTTATGGTTTCTTCTTGGCAACATTTTACATGAAAATGTTTTTGGTGGGTCTCATTATCACAATTTCCAATACTTTTGTTGCCTAACTTAATAAATTATTGTTTACAATACCTATCGACTTTATACCTACTTTAATGATTACACAATTTTAACGAAACAATGTTTTCAAGAAAATAATTCAATTAAGTGCGAGTCAAACTCGCGCACCGATGGTACCTACATTTTATTAAGTACATTATATATATATTTTTTTAATTAAGTTGTAACTGACTCATCATCATCATCTCAGCCATAAGACGTCCACTGCTGAACATAGGCCTTCCCCTTGGACCTCCATTCCGGTCGGAAGCGACCCGCATCCAGCGTCTTCCGACGGCCTTAACAAGGTCGTCTGTCCATCTTGTGGGTGGACGTCCTACGCTGCGCTTGCTAGTCCGTGGTCTCCACTCGAGCACTTTTCGACACCATCGGCCATCTTCTCTGCCGAAGATGGCCGATGGTGTCGAAAAATGAAAATGTTATATATATATATATATATAACATTTTCAAGAAGTCTGGTCGCTTGTGGTGAAAAAAAAAATGTATGGAGAACAGAGTGGCCAACTTTCTTAAAAATAGTTTATCTAATACTGATTCTAAAATGGTATCACACATGCTATTTACATTTCTACAAATAAAGATATGGCCTAGATGGTGTTTAAAGTGAAGTATGGTGCTAACTAGTAAAAAAGACAAAAGTGCGATTATCTCGAAAACCACGAAACTTTTACTAGACCTATAAGTGCATTTTCTGGACCAGCCTAAGCTGCCCTGTCGATGGTTAGAAGGTTGTCCATTAATTACTGGACATCCTGTATACTGCCCTCCTAAGCTAAAAAGCCGTATTTGCAGTCAATTTGTATGAAAACTGAATGCAAATACGGCTTTTTAGCTTAAGAGGGCAGTATAGAGATGTAACTAACCCAAATCGATAGTCACAGCAAGCGATTACGATTGGATGGCACCTAGACTGAGGTATCGAATTGTGACGTATAATGAATTTTTATTTGCGATTTCAATAAAGCTAGAATTATATGGTTTTCGCGCTAGGCATATAATACACCGACCGGGTAGGTCGCACCCATCGTCAAAATCTAAACTAACTGGGGATCTATTTTAAAGTTTATTTATGTTATTTCTGTGTCAATTTTGTTGCCTGTTAGGTGACGATAAATATATCCATATTTACAGTTGATTATCCACCTTTTCCTTATTTTTATTAAAAGAAAAATGAAAAATTCATATCGATTTACTTAGACGACTACCGATTCATAAAGGTGGTGTCCGGCTAGCCCTAAAATTAAAAAAAAGACGTAGAACGTAAACGTTCGTAGTGCAATTGTTTACCTTTGTGATTTCGATGTGCGAGACATTTTACGTTGTATTGCTGTTGTGAGTGACAGATGTCAAATAACGCAAATAAATATGCACACAGTATATGTCGGTGACTTTAGTTCCTCTACGGATCTCCTCATTTCTGATTTGATCACGCAGAGAAACTCCGAGCATAGCCCTCTCCATAGCTCGTTGAGCGACTTTGAATTCTCAGATGAGGCCGATAGTGAAAGACCACGTAACTGACTGAATAACACAAAATATTAAAAAAAATTGTCTTATACCCGCCTTATTTTGAACTCCCCGTAATCACACCCCGTATTCCGCACCCTTCACAAATAATCTGATTTAGTAAAGTTTATTAAATGTTTTTTTTTATGATCTTGATCGCGTAATAATGTGTAAAACCCAAAATAGCGTCTTAAAACGTATTAATTTTTTTATAATATGATCTTATTAAGCATTTATATGAGAAGAGCGACAAAATTTTACGATAGTTATTTATAAATTTTTTTTCGTTTTCAATAAAGAAGGAAATTTGAGAAAATTTTGTTAATTAACAATTGCCTAAATAACTTTAAGATAAATTTCTACAAGTAGTACATTTGTTGACATGTTTTAAATACACCATAATTTTTTTTAAATTTTTAATGAATATTTAATACCTTTAAAATTATATTGAATGTTACGTAATCGCTTTTTCACGCCGAAAATGAGGCGTGGAGGACTGTGTTCAGCGTTGAATAAAAAGTATAAATAATGGAGATACAGTCCTGCAAGTATATAATGTTGTATTGGAAATATCCTCCTCTTTAATAATATTAACTAGATTTTGCCCTGTGCGCGGGGCCCGAGGGCCCCGCGGTACGCGTGTTGTTTGCTGTTGGTGCTGTTGTTGACGTGTTGTTGTTGCTGTTGTTTGTGCTGTTGTAACTATTAACCTAACCCACTTTTCTGGTAGCAGTCCGTTTCTGTAGGGTTCGCAGTTCTAACCTAACCTAACCCACTTTTCTAGTAGCAGTCCGTTCCTGTGAGGGTCGCAGTTCTAACCTAACCTAACCCACTTTTCTGGTAGCAGTCCGTTTCTGTGAGGGTCGCATTTCTAACCTAACCTAACCCACTTTTCTGGTAGCAGTCTGTTCCTGTGAGGGTCGCAGTTCTAACCTAACCTAACCCACATTGTTGGTAGCAGTCCATTCCTGCTGTTGTTATTGTTGTGTAGTAGTTTGTTTTCCAAAGGGAGAAATAAATAAAGTTGTACTTTTGATAGAAAGAAAAGATCCGCATGCGAGAACTTCATTCCCGCAGCTCGGCCTTCGGCCTCGCGTGCTTGGGAAATCGTAACTTTTCCTATTGGGTCGTGTTTCAGCTCCAACTTCCTCCTCACGTGTGACGCTTCGGGCCTTCGGCCCAACGCGGAGCTCGGCCTTCGGCCTTCGCGAGCCTTGACGCTTCGCCGTCGGGCCTTCGGCCCGCCGGCTCCGCTTATCAAGAAAGTTGACTTTGTAGGACGTTTGGAGGAACTGCATTCACGCAGCTCGGCCTTCGGCCTCGCGTTTTGGGAGTCGGGGTGGAGGCTCCGGGCCTTCGGCCATCCACTGGGGTCGGCCTGCCTGAAGCTCGCCCTTCGGGCTCGCTTAACACACTTTTTGTATAGGATTTTGCTTTGTTCGTCATTCCCGCAGCTCGGCCTTCGGCCTCGCCCAAAATTACTGGGGGGGAGGATGCTTGGACATTCGAGATAAAGCTCCGGGCCTGACGGCCCTCCGCGGGGTCGGCCTTCGGCCTCCCAGCCTGAAGCTCGCCCTTCGGGCTCGCCTAACCTACTTGGAAATTTGAATTTGGCCCGTGTCCGCCGCCATGCCAAATCTCAGCGCGCTCGGACTAACTTGAAAAAAATAAAAAATAAAGTCGCCCATTTTGAAAAATTTTAAATGCAGTTTGTTTTGTCTTGGGGCCCTCTATGACATTTGGTCGAGCACCCCCCACCCATCTCGCACCGTAATATGAATACTTTTTGAGATATTGGGGAAATTAAAGATCTCTACTTTTTCCCCCTTTTTTTGCTTATAACTTTTGATATTTTGTGTGTGCTACTACACGCTTCGAATGCATTTTTCTAGGCATTATGACGAATCTAATGAGGTATCACACGTATTTTTAGGAGTATTTTCTCTATTTTTCACCGTGTTCAGTTTCTCGAACAAGACTAATACAACCAAGCGCAAGATGAACTGCCTGTAGGCACCTTGAACTCTCAATTATATTTAATTCATGTCGACCGTGGTCAAATATTAAAATTAGTGATATGTATTTAGTTCTTAAATAATTGTATTGCGATATGCCTATTAGGGTAATTTTTTCAATTATTTCAATTTGACATTTTATATTTATTTAAATTTATGATAATGATGATGAATTTGCACGCTTGACGGGCGTGGCGCGTTGCATGCGATCCAAAGCCGGGCGCCTTCGGCACCCTCATACTAAAAGCGTAACACTATACATATATTGTAACATCCCCATACTGTATCAATCCAAATAAATAATTTCTGATTTTCAAAGGAGTCAAAGAGCACGAAGGAATATAATCATTTTGCAGATCGGACGTAGGTGTATCAGTAAAGGTGAAATACTGTAAATATATCATACTTACATACTCACCATTATATTATCTAGGAATATAATATTATTTACCTACATTGAAATTGGTTGCTGACCTAGTGAAAATACTGAAATATTTTAACTGTTGATGTAGGAAAGCTAGGCGCTTTCAAGCACCTCGTAAAGTATTAGATGCTTCTGTTATCAGAAAGTGTGTTTTTATAGCACTTAGTGACTTTTTCTTACGTTTCATATGCTTTGTTTCCCATTGTTTGTAAATGATAAAATCACGTGACCGCGCGGAACATACTGACGCAGGTCCGTCCTCTACAAGCGCTGCCGCGCGACTGAAGAGGGCGTAAGTGCGTTCGCGAGTGATGGCGGTTGCGGATTTAGTAGGTATTGAAACATAGAAATTATTTTAATGATGTTACCGAGACAAAGTGATCCAAATCATCTAGATTATCTTATTACCTATACATTTATGTAAAAAACAAGTCAAAAAAGTTTGTATTGGAGCTCTGAGATTGATTTATTGTTAAAAAAAGGCGTAACTTTGGAATTTTTTTCTATCGAGCAAAGTTTATCTAATCATGTTTTTGAGATCCAAAACATATCTGCCAGATCCTTAAGTATAAGATATATTTTTTTCACAATTTTAAAACATTGTTTCTTATATTTCCGATGGATTCAAAAAACTGGTTCGCTTAGCTCGTACGGGAAAAGCACGCCTTAAGAAAAAATACAAAAAGAGGGTCAAAGGCCATGTCCAGTATTTTGGACGTTGCTGATTTAAGGGAGTAAGGGAGGGGGCGGGTGAACAGCAGAATGTAGAAGTTGTAGAAGGCACCTGTCAATGTCCTGCGAGCGCGAGTTTTCCTTGGTCTTGCGGAAAGCGCGGCGCAGTTTGCTCAGCGCGGCCGGCGTCAGGGCGTCCAGCAGCTGACGCGCTAGTGCAGACCCTGGCTCTGAATCTTCACTGAAATTAAAATGATCACCAAAACCTTTACATATGCAATAATTACTCATCATCATCATCATTCACCCTATATACGTCCCACTGCTGGGCACAGGCCTCCCTCACTCGCTAGAGGGCTTGGGCTATAGTCCCCACGCTGGCCCAATTCGGATTGGGGGCAATAATTACTCGAAAACAGATAAAATAAAGATTGTTAATCTCCAGAAAATGGAGTGTCCTTTAAATATTTTGAATGGGAAGTACAAATAGAAGTAATAGGACTCTTTACTGTGTAGACTTAAAATTAAAGTCTTAACCTAGGTAAGTCCTAAGTCCAAATAAATCAAATAACTATTTGAACCAGAACCGTACACCACTTGTTACTTATAACTTATTGTTAGTAAATCGGAATCTGAACTAACCACGCAGGTAGATACTTACTCAAGTAAACTGTCCTCAGATTCGCTCTTCAGTGAGCCACTCTTCACTCCTCCCTCAGAATAATCATCATATATAAACACTTCGGACATTTTTTACATCAAAACAAAGTTTACAAATACTGTGACCGAGTTTGGTCGATATCGAAGTCACCTCCAGTGGTCGCCACCATTTTTAATAACAGTGCCATCTGTCGGCAAGTAGAGGAACTTTTCTCGGTCAAATGGAACTAAAATAAGGGATATACTAGTTAGTTATCATCATGTTTAAAAACAACGCCATCTATCGGCAAGTAGCAAGACTGCTATAACTTCAAGTGGGTTGAGAAGTGTTTCATTGGTTGAAATGTACTTTCGTTGACGGCAGATGGCAATACGAACGTTATTTAACAATTGAATGTTAACATTATGTGGCTTTCAAAAACAGTAGGGTCCTATGCTTCAAGTGCAATAAGGACGTTTCCACCTGAAATTCTGATAGAAACGTCTTTATTACAGACAAAGCATAAGGACCGTCCTCTGATGAAACGTTTTTATTGACGTACTTGGACGTATCTTGAAGTTCGAAGTGTGACTCCAAAATTAAGATTTTTCTATGGCCTATATTTCGCGCCATATGAATTTCGTAATCGTTGATTTCGATCAATACATATTATCAGATATAATAATAATAATATTATTTATGGGGAAATAATTAATTTTGGCAAAATAAGTTTCGCCGAATAACTGCTCTTACAATCATACCTAGTTCAACTCGTATGTATTCGTAAAATATATTTCATAAACTTACCTACTCTGGATAACTATTATGTCTTAAAATCTATGTACCTAGGTAGGAATCAAGCCCATATTTCTCACAGTAAACGCATTAGAACACAAACAGATCACTCGTACCTACCCCCGCCGAGCCCCGAGCCCTAATGAAGTTTCCGTGTCCGTCCGTCTGTCTGTCTGGCAAATGAAGTGCGCTGTCTCTGAGGAATAGGGGATAATGTGGATACGACGTTATTTAGTGCAGAGAATAAACGAATATGAAGATATTTTATTAACACCAATTGTAGTAATAAGCTATAAGGTATAGTATATACTTAGTCTTGTCGGTTAGATTAATAACGGTAGAATTTGCAACTGTATACCTTTCGATCATTTTAGGGTAATATTTAAATAATTTTACTTGTTTCAGTTATTAATCACATGTTATGGTTAAAACGTAGGTAAGTGCGCACATAAGCAAGTGTTGAAATCGTACTTATAACTAGAAGATACGCTTTTCTAATCTAAAACTGAAGTATGCGTGAGTATTTGTAACGGAAGTTTTTTGAAGGTTAGCCTGATAATAGTGATAATTGAAGAACATGGACAGAATACTTTATAATTTAATTTTAAATAAGAACTTACCTACACAGATAACAAATAGGGATTTAAAATTTAAAATAGTGTTGACATAACGGCATTAAGTACCTACCTAAAAGTAAATTTTATCATAAATATTTTTATTTAGGTATGTGGGGCACAGGTTAGACTATGAAATAATTATACATTAAGTGCTGAAAAATAGAAGAACCCGTCTCATAATATTTTCATCTTAGGTATTTGTTCCCTACCTACCTATAGTTAAGCACTACAAATAATCTAAGATAAATAATCACAACCCCTATTCATTACTACCCCGACACCTCTGCACTTCCAAATCCCATGGGACCACGGACATGACACCGCCATTATGACGTCACCACCACCTTGCCTTGACCTCTCTTGTGCTCCACTACTTAACACCTGACAGCTCTTATTAAACTGGATACTGTAACGAAAGAACCAGCGTAGGTGGAGCTCTGCAAGAAAGGAGCTGAGGGCCTGCCGCGAACACCGAAGTTCGAAAGTTGCGGGCATCTTTCTCTTTTCCTCCAATTAAAGCGTAATTAGTATGACAGAGAATAGATGCCCGCAATTTGCTATACAACCAACAGCCCAATTTAACCATTCGTAGACTTTATGTAGTGGTTATAAGGGTTATAACCAGGCAGTTCATAGTGTCAACGATGGTATTCTGAGGTTAGTCGTGTCGTGAAGAGCTATGGATGGGTAATGAATAGCTAGAAAGCCGGCGTGATTAATCATTAAGTAGGTATCTGTAAGTAAGTGTAGTGATTGGGTTAGTGTTGAATCGTGCCAATGCCTATAGGTTTGTACTTTTCAATGAGTTTTTCGGAAGTTATCAAAATATATTCAATAAATCAGTCGGTTTGTATACCTACTGATAGACAACGCATTGTTTTAATGTTGTAAATCTCTACTAGGGAAGGATTTTTTATATTTCAACCCTTACTAGAATGAAAATTGGGTTGAAAGACTTGAAAGTGTAAATCGACTTCTACGCGAACGAAGTCGCGGGTATATAGAGGTTTGTACCTAGTTAACTACTCGTATATTTCAGCAGCTTCGAAAAAATAAAATATGAAGAAACCTAGGCAGGCTAGGAAGCTATATCCAGCGTGAAGACTATATACCTAATATCCCAAACTCAAAACTATCTCAGAATGTATGAACCACTTTTGAAACTCGTATAAAAGGTAGGTAGGTACTAGGTATGGTATTATGTACACGTGTGCTCTGATTTCTCGCAGGTAGCTCCGTGCTTTTAGCGCGCGAGGTGCGAAGCGGCGCGCAAACATGCTGGAGCAGCGTGCCGGGGACAGCGCTTTCATTTTATTTTATATATGTAGTAGGTACGAGGAAATGTTTTTGTTTATTATCGAAAGTTGGTTGAAATTATTTTAAATGTAAAATAAATGTTTTGGTTTTTATTAGGGTGCAGCAATCACGGTTTTAAATGACAACCCGTTTAGTGGAGCACTCGATCAGTGTTTAAAAACAGTTTTCCAACAGGCGGGCCGCATACTTGACCGAGGTTGTTAAAAACAAAAGTGGCTTTCCACTACCGACGAGATGAGGAAGAAGGGATACCAACATTAGGTACCAACCCAGACGACTACACGACAACAGTCCTTGCAAAGAATAACTAGGAAAAGACAGAAATAATTTGAAACGGCAAACTGATACTTCATACTTCACCCACCTTTTAGTTTCTGTATTTTAAAACATATTCTGAAGACAGTGTAAAAGCCTAAAGCAGTGGGGGGGACACTCCTCCTTTCGGGAATTCGCGGCTCCGTTCGGCTCAGCATTGCTCTGAGCAATTATTAGGGTTGACACAACTTGACGTCCCTTTGCGTGCACGGCCACAGACACATAAGATAATGATTTGATTTTTGATAATGAATGAGCCGAAAGGGATAGTGCTATATATTAGAAAGGGACAGCATGATTCGTCCCTGAATTGCTGTCAAACTTCGGTTTTGTAGTAAAATGCTGTAGTAAGTTTTCTATTCCTCATCTGATATCATATACTATACACTAACAGGCACCACACTTTTACACAATCCGTAGGTACCTACTAAGACAATGATTATTATTTAATATACACAGTTTCTAAATATTTTTGTATTTTTATATTATTATTGTTTTTTATATCTGTGCTTCACCCGAAAGAGTGGAGCGTATTACTGAGCCAGAACCCTTTTGTTTTGCTGCAACGCACACAGCACATTTATTGATACATCTTGTTCCTGATTTTAGTTTTAGTTTGATATTGTTATTGTTTCTGTTTTTTCTGTCAATGTGTGTATTGTGGCAAGCTAATAAATGGGTTATCTATCCATGTATCTATCTATCTAAGTGTCCTTTCCTCCTATTATGTATTCTGTGCCTGAAGCGTGAGTGTGGTACTACTGGAATGGTATAAGTGCTGCGCGCGCAGTCACGCAGCAGGCGGCGCCGTGAAAGGGGAAACGATCGTTTTGTAACATCGACTACAATCGCCTTTTTATGACATTTGAGGTGCCCTCGTATCTCACTGAATAACTGGCTGCAGTTCATCACCATCTTATATTGCTTAAGATTAGGTTACCCATCCAAGATGACATCGACCAACGCCAAATGAAAACAAAAATGTTTCGAGATGACAGATGCTACGAAAACACACGTGACTATTTCCATGCATGATTTACAATATGTTCCGGTTAGGGTTCTCTAACATCAGTTATTGTCATCTTATCTAGGCCCCCAGGTTGGGTAAGAGGAACACTTGTATGGAATTTTCTAACTTTTTATACCACTGCTCAGTTCGTAATTGTAAGCAGTTACCCTTGCCTTTGGACGCCTACTAATCCGGAAATGTCATATGCGTTTTGCCGATTACCAATCCTTTAAACTCCTGTAAATTTCAGTCGAGAATCTTTGCAGGCTATTAATTTCTCAACCTCCTGGCTGGGTTCACGGAAGCAAATTTCAGTTGAAATTTTTGTTACATTTTCTTTGTCCAAAAATGGCCTGCCTGTATAAATGCCCAACGGGACATAAACCATATATTATAAGTTACTTACCTATGGAAATCTAACTTTCATATAAACTAGTCTGTACCACGAACTAATAACGGCCCGAGAGCCAAACGAACTCATATAGGCCCCGTTTGACATAGCAACACAACAACTTATACATATAAGTAACCAACTATGAACCTTCAGGTTATTTCAATAAGATCTACGACTAATGACTAATGGTACTAACAATTTTATTATACTCTTAACTGAGCATAAATGAACCTTAATATCTTAGCCATAGGGTTGACCGGTTGTCAGTGAATAGTGTAAATGGTAGTGGGTGCTAAAACACAGCGTGCTAACTCGCCCCAAATCGGGGTGTTTGCCCACGTTGTCCACGTTTGGGAGTTGGGGACACTTAACTAGACCGGACGCATTCCGAATTTGTTAGCGGAGTGTTAAAAGTGCCTATCCTTAAAATAATTGTTTTAAGAGTCTTCAAACGAAATGTTTGGATTTGCTCAAGAGTATTTTTAAGTTTTTATGCATTAACTATTATGGAAAACTATTTGTATTTAGATGCTCATTTAATATTTTAACATTTCTTTTAACAATATTTTATTTTTTCTGCATCGTTGTTTTCCAATTGTTGCTCTAAAAATTAAAAATGCTTTAGCTTTTTAATTAATGTAGTAAAATATTACAACTACAAGTAATTATGTACCTATTGCGGATATGTATCATTCGGCCTCTGAAGAATAAATTAAATACTTTTTACTTTTACTTAAAGGTTAACTAAAGACCTTCTTAAACAATTACTTACCTTAATATTTTTTAGCATCCTTTTTTTTGTATTAATTACACCTGTTATCGTAAGCTGCTAATATAAAGTAAATATAGTACGATTTTATGATTTTAAACTTTTTTCGTTTGTCCATTAATTGTCAAGTATGATATGAACACCGCGACATTATTCATAGTAAACCCGCAGTTACATTAATGTTATGGCGCTAAAAATCCCTTTTTTGCCTGCCCCGGCGCAGCCCCCGGGGCAATTTGCGCCGATACCTTATTAGCAATAAACAAAAACAGGGGCTTATGGTACGGCTTAGCGGGAACAAGGGGCAGGAGGCAGCGGGGAAAGAAAATAAGTGAGCGTAGATTAAAACGCGCGGTTGATAAAGGCGTATTCTGATTTTAATAACAGGTTATGAATCTGGATTAGGTATGGATTCCAATCCATAGATCCGTCTGTCAATGTCAAAAAAGACATTTTTGGTCGAAGAAATGTCACGATATTTGTAATGTGTATGTATAGTGCGCGATATTTCCGGAACGATACGTCAAATCTTCAAGAAAAGGGCGTACTCTCATCTTAAATACCGGCAACGAACTTGCTACCCCTCTCTCTGGTGCTGCAGGCTTCCATCGGTGACGGTGATTGCTTACCTTTAGGTGAGTCGTCTGCTCGTTTGCCTCCTATATCATATGAAGCATACTAAGGAATAAAGCATTCTTAGAACTATTGTAAATAACTATAGGTTATAATTCATCACTAGAGTCGCACCAAGAAAAGTCTGCAGCGGATTTGATAGCCCACGCAGTCTAATTATTTATACGTCATAATTTCATAAAAGTTTGACGTTTAAAATGACACTTGCACTGCGTGGGCTATCAAAATCGCTGCAGACTTTTCACGGTATGACTCTCTAGTTGTATTGTGTATGAAACTCTTCGCTTATGAATCGTAAAATTCAGTTCAGTTCTATAAAATCGATGGTCAATTTATTTTTTATTTTTGATAGAACGTATCTCTACCCGCTCCCGCTGGTAGCTTGCGCCGCCACAGATAAATCACTAAGGTTAAAACATCATTAATATTGAATCATCGTGATTTACGGAGAGGGCGCCACCCTCGAGCGAGCGAGCCACCGGCCTCAACCGGAGAGAGGGCGCCACCCGAGCGAGGGTGGCGCCACCGGCCTCAACCGGAGAGTTATTCATCATCATCATCATCATTCAGCCTATATACGTCCCACTGCTGGGCACAGGCCTCCTCTCACTCGCAAGAGGGCTTGGGCTATAGTCCCCACGCTGGCCCAATGCGGATTGGGGACTTCACATACACCTTTGAATTTCTTCGCGGATGTATGCAGGTTTCCTCACGATGTGTTCCTTCACCGAAAAGCAAATGGTAAATATCAAATGATATTTCGTACATAAGTTCCGAAAGTGAGAGTTATTATGCTTGCTTAACTTTTCGCTGTTTCTAGTGTTACGTGGTTAAGTTTTGTTTAAGTTAGGTTAGCTATAAGTTTTTTTCAGTTCTCTATTATTGTAAATAGTGTTTTTGGTATCTTAAGTATTATTTTAAGATCCCCTCTTGGGTAAAGGCCTCCTCTAGGTTTTGCTATTATATTCCATACATCTACATAATATTTATTATGATCGTTCAAAACCATTCACAAAGCCAAAACTACCTATTCATCGGATGAGTCACTACGACCCCAGCTATTGTATTTATGCCTACCATCGCACAAACTGATAACTGACAGTTCGTAAACCTTATTACAAGAGGCATACGGTCCAGCGATGGATGGGCAGTTAAGAGTGTTGCTGTTAGTATAACACGAGTTTAAGAATCGGGTTCTAAAAGGCAATTAAACGCTTCATCAATTAAAACGTTTCTGTTTGCTCAAGTTTGGGCTCTCAGACAAACAGACGTTGTGACGCACAAGATATTCTGTTTTCTAATATACTTATGTCATATTTGTTTCAGGTACTGGTCTACATATATAGCAGTAGAAACTAAATTATCTAAAGCATTTCCTCGCTGAACCGCAATGTTGCGACTCAGCGCAACAAGAGCAGGCGTGGCTCACTCCGCGATTTCGTCGCTTTGCTACAGGTAGCTAAAAGTACATCCGTTCGGCCCCAATTTTGGGGTTTGCCATAAGCTGCGCGTGGCCTACGCCACATAGCGGCCATATCTGTGCTGATCGTAACAGACGCGTTTTGTTAGAGAGTCAGTCTTCTGTACCTAGTACTATTATTTATTCTGTGACAAGAGCAAAGAGCTGAATCACTTGAGCCAGCTGCCAACTCTTTCGTACTAACGAAACATCCAAATTATATTTAAGTAAATAGTGAAAGGCATTTAGGCTTACAATATAAGCAAGAGGACGGTATGTAGTTATTGTAGTTGTAGGTAATGGACGCATTTTGGAGTAGGTACGGACAGACTGAGTAAAATTCTACAAATAATCGAGAGGCAAAAAGGTAGCTTTACGTTTTACCTCCGGTATAAATATAACATTCTATAGACTATAGATAATAAATTAAACATGAAAGACTAACCTTTATGTCTGTTTTTTATAAAAAGGAAGCAGTTTATTTGACGGCGCGGACAAAAGCCGGTCTCCAGTGTAAGGTGTAGACCTCCCACACGAGCGGCGGAAGCACACGGTAGCTGATAGCGCAATTAGCACGCATGCGCGAACACCGGCCGGCCCGAGCACAGGGTGATGCGTTTGAATGTCTGTGATTGCCTGAAGTTTTGGCAGACAGCGAAACTCTGACAGAAATAACCGGATCGTACGCTTCCCGACTCTTAACCGCACATAATTTGACGAATTGATTTAAAAAAATACAACATTTTGATAAAAAACAAGTGGTGAGTACCAATCCTAAAATTATACTTCTACTGATTGAGTCTACAAGATAGTCATTATCAAAGTGACAGGAGAATGGGATAATCCAACGATTGAACCCTATAGATAATGATTTAAAGCAGAACACTAATACCTGTTGGATTCCATCAACAATTTATTGTTAAACATCTGTGAATTAACAAGTATTTTAGTATAAATCCCTTGTGTCTAAGCTAGGGATACAGAATAAATAATAGTACCACTATACTCTGTATCTTTAGGTATTTAAATAAAAGTAAACAATTTGTACATTTTCGGGTAGTTATAACATTTATTGGTTAACCAACCAAATATAAAACCGCCTGGATCTGTCACTGAACGACCTTACTTTAACCTACATTATTTGATCATGTAATGTTTTCATCTACCCTCAACTGGCTTTAGGAGCCATTTGAGGGTAGATTTTGTTTACTTTTATTTAAATACCTAAAGATACAGACATGTATAGGGGGGTATATTATCAAATCATAATTTGAAAATATACGTTGTATGTTGTTTACTTCCAGCTCATATAGCTCACTATTTTATATATGTATTTTGATTCAAAACTGTTGAAATAACTACAGCCTGTGGAGGTGTGAACTCGCGCGCACGGTCGATTCACACGCGCCTGCGTCCGCGAAGCGCAGGGATCCACGGTACCTATAAACAAAGGGCCCACTAAAGAATTCCACGGGGCTCAATCCCAATGGAGGACCAATGACCGTCCGAAGAAAACGTGGCTAGGTGTGGGGTTGCCTCGACAATAATAAATTGTCGAGTTTTTATCTACCCTCTGCTTAAAAATCGTGAGATCAAAATCAAAATTAAATACTATTTATATTTATTTTCAGGCCACTAAGACCTTACAGACATACAGACGGACATACATAAAATACTCAAATATAGGACATACATAAAATAGGTACCTAATAGACAAAATAGGCGCCAGTCGTCGACTTGCGGAAGATAGCCCGAATTACAATAGGTATATAACTCTGAACTAATGGGCATTGACGTTGGCGGAAAAAGGTTGACAAACCTACGTTTCGCTGACGACATTGTGTTATTCTCCCACACTGCACCCCATCTACAAAAAATGCAACAAGACCTTCTTAGCACGGAAAGTCTTGAAGTCAGACTCGAAATGAACAGGACGAAAACCCAGTTAATGACCAATGGCGCGAAACGTAGGGTCACGGTAGATGGGCAGGATATACAATATGTTGACGAATACACCTATCTGGGCCAGATAGCATCCTTCGATAACAGGCAGCCTAAGGAAATCGATCGACGCATCGAAAACGCCTGGAAGAGCTTCTGGTCCATGAAGGCATTAATGAAGGGCAACCTTCCATTAGCACTAAAACGCAAACTCGTCGACATGTGTATTCTGCCTTTCCTAACCTACGGTGCCCAAACCTGGTCATTAACAGATTAGAAGCCCAAAAGTCCCGACTCAAGATTTGCCAGCGAGCAATGGAGCGCAGTGGGTCAAACAGATCAGGGTGTTATGTCTTTCCTGTAGACATACACAAGAGTTAAGGGCTATAAAGGTTAATTTTCTTATTTAACCCTTATCCACGTGAAAAGGTCCTCCTTTTATTTAGAGAACTATGATAAAATCATTGCTTACATGCCCACAAGCTGTTAACTATTGCCCACAGGAGAGAAAAATGTGCTGTTCGCGATAACACGCTAGTTTTCTCTCCTGTGGGCAATAGTTAACAGCTTGTGGGCATGTAAGTAATGATTTTATCATAGTTCTTTAAATAAAAGGAGGACCTTTTCACGTGGATAAGGGTTAAATAAGAAAATTAACCTTTATAGCCCTTAACTCTTGTGTATGTCTACAGGAAAGACATAACACAGTGATCTGTTTGACCCCAGTATACTCGGAGTCCGTAGAATCGATCGGGTAAGGAACACAGAGCTGCGCTCCAAAACTGGAATCGCAGATGTGGGTGTGAAGGCCGCCAAGCTCAAGTGGGATTGGGCGGGACATATCTGTCGGATGCACCCGGACAGATGGGCCAAAATAGCGACCGAATGGGCACCACAGATCACCCGAGGCAGAGGCAGATCAAAAATGAGATGGCGAAACGATCTGGACTCATTCTGTGGCGACTGACGGGAGCATGCACAAAGCCGTGACGAGAGGCGAAAGACAGGGGAGGCCTTTGCCCAGCAGTGGGACACATTATAGGCTATTGAAAAAAAAAATCTGAACTCTTCTATAAATTGCAAATATGTAAAACTAGATGGAGAGAAAATAACTACTGTTCCTAAGAACTTAGCTAAGTATTATAGCTTTCTTCCCTCACTATTCCTTGAATCTAACACCTTTTATAATATACCTACTTATATAATATCTAAACCATTCGTAGAGATTCGACCTACCTAAATATATATTATTATACCTAATAGAAGATACAATCATCGAGGACATACATATATCTTAATTATGTGGTTGGTTTCAAGCGCATAGTTTCAGCAAGATATTGGTTGTAGTAAGCTTGAGTAGGTACTCTATGGCAAATCAATTGCCTCGTCTGTTTGTGTCCCCGGCTCTAACAGAGAATCATTAACGGAATATCAATACAAATTAATAACAATTAGGTATACTGTGTGGTGCTTACTCATCAGATAGTACCTACCCAAGTAACATTTTAGTCCTATAATTTTAGTTTTTATCGCTAAAAGCTTGTATAGACGTCGTATTAAGGTTTCAGAGGTGACCACCTATCGTATAAAAGCGCTTGGCAACACCTTTTTGCTCTATAGGCTTATACAGCTAATATATTCTATAAGCAATTGATGTAAAGGTTTATTTCATCATTTTATAGAGCCGTTATAGGCGTGTACTATAACAGGTTCAAATATAACCACTATAGAGCAATATTACTGTATAATAGTATTTGGAATCAGTTTTATGCAACTAATTTGCGCTATTAAGGTTCCCTGCCAAGCCGCTATAGTTTTGTGTTTTAACAGTGACAAAAACCCAACTATACAACGATTATAGGATATAGTGACTTTAAAGATCACTGCTATAGTACATAATACTTTAGTAGTTTGCGCTATTAAGGTTCCCTGCTAGCCGCTATAGTTTTGTGTTCTAACAGTGACAAAAACCCAGCTATACAACGATTTCAGGATATAGTGGCTTTAGAGATCACTGCTATAGTACATAATACTTTAGTAGTCATATGAACACTATTATAGAACTGTTTTGCTCTATAGTAGCGTTTTTGGGACATATTTATAGCGTTAAAAAGCGCTTTAGTAGTTTTTAAATCCCTATTATATCTCATCGCTGTAAACGTCACAATGACTCTTTTATATCACAAAACTGTTGTATAGTGGTTTTGTTTTTTCTTTTAAAAGACAACAGCGTCATAGTTGAGTTTTTATGTCTTTTATAAACCGAGTTAGATACATAAAGGTAGAAAACGACTACTTGTAAATGATAAATTTGATCTGTAATGGCTACTTATATCTTGCTTATATAAGTTCAGGCCTAAGCCACATAATGTGGTTCCGTACAAAATATTTTTATATTTTAATGAATTGATAAAAAAGACCCCAGTGATATTAGTGACTGTAGGTGAGATTTATCATCAATGATTTAATACAAGCATAAAATCGTGACGGTTTAGATATTTATCGACATCCATTATTAGCACATTTTTTTTACCAATCACACTGAAAAAGGAAACAACAGTAATGACTACATCTAAATAAAAAAAAAATCCTATATCTTTCTAAAGAGTTTGTAGGTGTAACTGGGTCACACCAAAATTCTTTTGGAACCCTAATATTAATCATGATGGCGGTGAATATTTCGTCGTAAGTTCTATAGTTAGCCTATAAAAGCGTCGGATTTACTTCTTGGCTGTATAGTGCTAACTATGGTGAATATCATAATATTTTATTAAATTATTTTATTAATAACATAAATAAATCGAGGGGGCATTTAAAATTCCTCATTAAACTAATACTATTCTAACGGTAAAACTTCCGTCCCATATACTTTTTGCACTAAGGACCGAATTATTCGACATCTAAATGGCGCATATTAATATAAAGTCTTTACTTATCACCATTTTACTTAGTACCGTTTTTGTGAAGTAAACACACAACAAAACCACTCACAACAGTTGATGGAAAACTTGATAGCAAATTTCGTAGTAAAGGAACTATGAATTCTACAATAGTATAAAAAAGCACTATAATACAATTTCAAATACTACTATAGTATAAAACATGCAGTATAATGGAATCTCAAATGCCACTATAGTATAAATTAACACTATAATGGCGTTACTGACAACAAATTAGCACAAAAGTGATCATCACATCACTTTTATAGACCTAAAACGTCACGACTGACACTGCTACAGGTCTACTATATCACTGAATGGCACATAAGATGCGCCATTTCGGCTTTATACAATCTTCTTTGGTCTTTTATAGGACCTTAGGTGGTATTTGGGAAACGTTCTATCGACTACTATAGAACCACAAATTGTTACTTGGGTACCTACGCATGGTATATTGGACTAAGGCTGCTTTTCCATCAGAGATGTGCGAGGATGCGTAATATAAGTAGGATCATTTCATTTACCTATCCTTGTAGCGCAGCTCTAGTCGGCAATTTTCTATTGTTTCTTAACAAACACACATTTCACATTTCTGGGCTGCTAGCATGAGTTGCGTTCCCGCACGCTTTTCCATATATCTAGCGCGAGTTCAAGTATGGACTCGCGCGCGATAACGCAACTCATGCTAGCCGGCCTGGTGGAAACGCAGCCTCAAGATGACATTCTAATTGCGACCGCATTGCTGCGGGAAATATCAATTGTCCAGGCAATCAACATTGGTATTGACATTTCCACCGGCACCGGCAACATTAGCAGTAGGTCCTCTTCATTTATGCCGTAAAGTTGAAAATAAACGAGATGAAAATATTTTGGATTTGTCACTAATTTCAAATTTAATTTCCAAAATATCGATCCTAGAAGAAAAATTGTGAGGAGCAAACTTGTAGAGAATCAAATTTCCTACAATTTTTGTCCTCACGGTTTTACTGTAAAATCAAAAATGGCCGAGTTATTCAAGAAAACCGTTTTTCGAATATACACCGGAGCCTGATTCAGTCTACTTTTTGAATTTACACTCCCAGTGACACCCCCGAGGGACCTACGAAAAAAATCCAAGAACTGATTATTCACGGATCAAAATCTATAATGACTGAACTATTTCGACCCAATGAGTGATTGGTAGAGAATGTACGAAGTCCACCATTTGTCCTTTTAATATTCCACTACGTTTGAAGATTATTTAGTCATATAAATAGGAATACTTATTCTCTTAGGGGAAAATCCAATATGTAGGTAGTAGGTAAGTACTCGAATGATAAAATTGGGATGTACCGATTTATAAAGTCATAAAGCGAGCGTAGCATTACAAGCTGCTCCCATGCTGTCACACATAAATTTGACAGTAACCTGTGTTGACACACGGCGATTCAATTACGCATGTCAACAGGGATTAGCGGCGTGTGCAGTGCGCGTGCGTTACGCGTGCCGTGCGCGTGCAACGCGCGTTTAACAGGTAACCCTCTCAAAGAAGGACCTAAGTTATGTAATATTACTATGATGGTAGGGACTTTTAAGGTGATCGGATTTTTGATGTAGACACGTAATGTCATGTTTGTTCAATTGTGAAGGTTAAAAGAAAAATGGGATGTTTAATTTTGGATAAATTAATGAAATTGTAACTGCAGCTTGCATGTTTAGGCAGGGGGAAAGGGGCAACGAAAGGTTCGGGGCAAGGTGAGTATAATTTATTTCGCGACTGGTACACGCGAAAGGGCTCCATTGGTACGAAAATCAGCCACAGGTACCTATTACTTACATTCGCCTCCCGAGAGAATTGTGTTGCTTGCTTGTTTTAGCTGCCCCAATCGAGGAAAGTATGGAGATACGCTTGTCTCAGTATTTTCAAAATAAATGGTTGCTTAATACGAATATAAATCATAAATTCCAAAATTCTCAAACATTAGGTGTAAAATTAAGTGTTAAAATCCTGTTCCCATCATTCTTTCGTACTGACGTCAATCATCTGAGTATTTATTCAAAATCATGGTGTTATTACAATAATAAAGGCGCGTGCGCAGCGCCCCCTGCCGACATGCAGATGCACCGTCTATCATCAGTTCATATCAGAATCATTACTCGGCAGAATTGAACGATTATGATAATGATCAAGTCAATATTTAAAACACGCATAATCGTATGACGTTTTAATGACTTTATTATTACAACAAGGTAGAAAATCAAATGCCCTGTATAGGGCGTAATCTGTATTGTAAGGCAAAACTAACCGCCCTAGACGATGTTAAGATTTCCAAACTTCGAACACACCTCCAGTTTAACTAGTTTTTAACCGTTCATCCCTCAACCCCCGCCGTTTGACGCCAAAATACTGTAATTTGCTTGTCCCACACATTACCGGTAATGGCACATTACAGTTAGCCCGAGGCTCTTCCCAGCGGTGGGAGACTGGACTTGGCCGCTAAATATATAATTGTTTGATTGTACGTTTGCAATGTTTCAAACAGAGTTTGTTGATTTTCTTTTAGTTTTTTGTTACTAGTTATGTCTTTAGATTCCACTGGTGGTTATGACACTTGTGACCAACATGTGAAGGACATAGGTACAATAAGTAATGATAACAATTATCAAGCAAAATTTTGCTTGATATCTCCACATGTTCTTGGTGCGTGCTTGTCGAATGACGCGCTAAGGGCCGGTACAGACGGCTGCAACCCGACTGCTACTTGTATGGGAACTGAACGCTGACGTTGCAGTTGGCGTGCAGTCGGCGTGCAGTTCCGATACTAATTGCAGTCGGTTTGCAGTCGTCTGTATCGACCCTATTAACAGACATAGCCCAAGCCAAAATGAAACTTTAACAAAGGAATCCATTTTTAAGTGACAGCAAATACTAGCTACATTACATGCTCGCAGCACACGTCCAACGCATCACGTCAAATGCAACAATATCTCGTGATTAAGCATTCTCACGAGAACCTGTACCCAGATAACCATCACAAAATACAGCTGCGAAAGTGAATCGCAGTGGAAAATTAACTTTAAAGCAATGAGGATAGGGATTTCAAAGGTAATTAACGGGTGAAGCACCTTTGGTGTTATTAACCATTACTGTATTGCGATTGAATAATTGGTTGTCAAGCAATTTTGATTCTTGACCGTTTACGTTAGGGTGGTAAGGGTGATGGCGCGACGGTAAATGTTAGTGGTGTTTAGGGGTGGAATTGAAACATGGCCCCCGTTGTAATAAACATCAATCAAGCCACTATTAAATGCACCTTTGCTCTGATTATTGGGAGAGCTCAATCCTCATATAGAGTATAGGTATAGCGAGATACCTATTGGTTTAGGTATTTCTAAAATGTAGATACCAAAATAATATGAATTATACTTTATGTGCAATAAATTATTTTAAAATAAGTAATAATCCCCAGTAATGCGTCCTATCGGCCTCTTCTTAAACTGCGAGAGTCCGGCGACTCCGGCGCGGCGCGTGCCGACCTCACCTGCGCTTGCGCCCCACGCGATCATATATTCCCTCGGTTTAACATACATTACCCCTGTTATTGTTTTCAAAATGTACCGTCATCAGCAGCGGGCAGCGTAATTCTCAAATGCTAAATTAAAGAGACTATTTGGCCAAGATAAAGATATTCTTGGACATATGCGATGTGTTCTCCATTTATCTCAATCCTACGTTTTGTGCTGTTAGTCATGACCTTGGTCTTTGACATATTCATGTTCAGTCCAACCTCGAGGCTTGCGTTGCTAAGGTCTTCTAGCATATGATGTAGCTCGGATGAAGTTGAGGAAAACAAGACTATATCGTCGGCGAAGCGAAGGTTGGTCAGCCTCCTCTCACCGACAATCAAGCCCTTCTCTCCCCAACGCGGCCCAAGTTTTTGGAACACGTGCTCTAAAGTGCTGGTGAAGAGCTTTGGCGATAGCGGATCTCCCTGTTTAACTCCTCTTTGTACATCGAAGGACGGGCCAGAAGATTGAAGTTTTATGGCGGCTGTGCTGTTGGAGGAATAAATGGTTTGTAGGAGTTTTATATAGTTCGGTGCTATTTCTTGATGTTGTAGAGCTTCGAATATGGAATGGTGTGATATACTATCGAATGCCTTCGAGTAATCGACGAAGGCGAGGTAAAGGGGGAGATTGTGCTCTGTGCATTTTTGATCACTTGATTTAGTGCATGCAGATGGTCAGTGGTAGACAAGCCGGGGCGGAATCCAGCTTGCTCGGGGGGTTGGTGGAGGTCAAGCTGTCCTGAGATGCGGTTCTCTATGATTTTAATGAAATTTTTGTAGAGATGGGATACAAGGCTGATAGGGCGGTAGTTGCCTATATCAGCCTTGTCTCCCTTTTTATGAAGCAGTATTATATTTGAATGACACATTTGTTTAGGAAATGTGTAGGTTTTTATAATATTATTAAAAAGTGTATGTATATAGGGGATGAGTGATTGCTCTCCAACTCTCAAAGCTTCTGTAGTAACGCCATCCTCACCTGCGCTCTAGCTGTACTTCACTTTCTTAAGTGCTAGGTGTACTTCGTGTACAGTGATGGCTGGGATGGTGTTAAAGCTTTCATCTCTGGTTGGTTGCTCGCGAGTCCGAAAAGGGTCAGAGTATAGAGTTTTATAGTATTTTATAGCTATATGAAAAACTTTTGTTCGACTTCTCTGTTTGATACCTGAGTCATCCCTTAAGCTAGTTATCCAACTTTGCCCTTGTGATGCTCCTTCCTTAGCAGCCTTAAGAGATTTATGGTTTATTAACGCTATCTTAACAAGTCTTGTTTTATAATTCCTGATGTCTGTGCGAATGCTTCGTTTGACCTGTTTATCTTTTGCTCTATATTCTTCACTGTTTTTAGCAAGGCTTAATGCCTGCCTTTCTTCTATGAGTTTCAGGGTGTTTTCAGTCAACTTTTTGTGCCTATTTTTAGTTGTTTTTATTTTATTACTGGCTCTTCTGATACTGGTTATTAAATGGTTGTATTGGGTATCTACATTTTCTTCGTTGTAATTGTCCAAAATATTAAAGTAGTTGCTTATTTCTAATTTGAATTCCTGTTTGTGAACGATGAGGGTATCCTTGTCATGTTTACGTATTTTGCTTTTTGAAATTAGCTGTTGGCGATATATTTCTTTATTGAATATTAATTTGGCGCGAAGGGGTCTATGATCGGAGCTAAATTTAATTCTGTTGATTGTTTCTACATTTCTAATAATATGTTTGTTCGAGGTTATTATGTAATCTATTTCGTTTTAGGAGATATAGTTCGGGTGTTAGGAGACATCCAGGTCCAACGGCGGTGGGGCTTTTTAAAGAAATATGTGCTTGCGACTTGCATATTCTGCTCAAAGGCAAACTGGATGAGACGTGATCCTCTGTCATTCCGGTCTCCTAGACCATGAGGACCTATAGTTTTAACTTCATTCATGTTCTGCCTTTTCCCGATCTTGGCATTGAAGTCGCCAAGAACTAGGTTGTACGTGGTACGGTGCTCGTCGCAAGCTTTGTTTAACAAGTCGTAGAAAATTTCAACTTCTTCGTCTGAATGTGTACTTGTTGGTGCATAAATTTGAAACAAAGTAAGGTTATGTTTTTCAGTAATCCGGAATTTCAAAACTGCTATCCTGTCTGAGTATGCGATGAATTCAATTATATTATTTTTCCATTTCTTATTCACTAAGAAGCCGACCCCATTTCGACCTCCCGAGTTTCCACAGTAGAATAAAATAGTGTTCTCCCGTTCCACAGCTTCTTCGCCCTCCCTACGCACCTCAGAGAGGCCAACTATATCCCAGTTGATGTCGCTTTTATATATACTATATTAATTTATATATTTAGATTTGAATAACATAACTTTCCGTGGGGCACATACATATTAAATGTAAGTACCTATTAAAGCGGGTCACTCGTCTATTTTAAGTCGAGGATTGCGGTCCGTCCGACCTGTACGAGTACGTCCACGAAAGGGACGTCTCTCACGTAACTAAACCAAATTTTGTGTATGACACACGTTATTACACTTTAGAAAATTCCGTGTGTGATAAAAAGTTGCAGTCCGCACATAGTTCGCATCTTAAAGTTAGGCAGTAAAAAAACGCGCGTGACAGACTCACAGACTCGGGTCCATTAGCGTTTCGTCCGCGCAACTTCCGAGGAACACCGAAAACGAATTAAACTGAAACAACGCGACGCTGGAAGTCAGCTACGGAATATATATAATCGAAGCTCTTGGTATATATATTTATGACTCCAAAAAACTGACACTTACACGTATCACTGAAAGTTATTCCTTCTCTATTAATCCAGTATCTTTGTCCAATTTTGTAACCTGGCTCTATTGCGTCAAATCCGGTAGTTCTGATTTTTTGCAGACTTATTTATGATGTTAGCCCAATTAACAATACAAGTTTGTGATTTCGAGCGCCGAACGCAACTTTGTCAAATATCGAAAAACCCGCGAAAATTTAGGTTTTCTTTTAGATTTGGGCGATTATAACCCTAAAGGACTAGTTTTTGATAGTGTCTTCTCAGAGCGTTTTTAAAGTGGACTAGATTGGCTACAGTACGAGACTACAATTGTCTCTGTACACTTAATAGGTTTCGAGATAAAGCCTTTCAAAGTTTTTTTTTTCGAACTTGTATTCGTAGGCTAAGTATGTGCAGTGAGTATGCACTTTTGTCTCAGGCGATGCCGCTTGGCACAATTGTTTCTAAGGTCAAACGAAGCTGATTTGAGCCGACAAACACGAGATCGTACCGTGCCAACTCCCCAAAAAGGGGGGGGGGGGGAATATTCGGCTCCCCAGGTGCAATCTATGCTATATTTCTTCCTGCTCTTAGCAACTATAGCAAGTTATATATCATATTCATATAATTTAAGGACGAGCACATTATATTCATACTTTTAAAACGCCAAGTTAAGTGTTTTTTTTTACATTTTTAACCTTTGACTTTGGCCATAATTACATTTCTATGGAAATCATCACTCAATCCGCTACATATTTTTCCAAAAAAATGTATGACTGCCTGCTTTGAAGTGATACTTTATAGAATTAGGAAACCCTTTATATGAAAATGATATATTACTTGCCCTAGTTGCTAAGAGCAGGAAGAAATATAGCATAGATTGGACCTGGGGATCCGACCCTTGCGCCTCCCTTTTTGGGGGGTAGGCACGGTACGATCTCAAGCTACCTGGCCAAATCAGCTTTGTTTGACCTTAGGAACAATCGTGCCAAGCTCCATCGCCTGAGACAAAATGCATACTCACTGCACTTACTTACCCTACGAATACAATTTCAAAAAATTTAATATTTTTTAAGGTTTTATTTCGGAAACTACTAGATGTACAGAGACAATTCTAGTCTCGTATTGTAGCAAATTTAGTCCACTTTAAAAACGTCCTGAGAAGGCACTATCGTAATTTAGTCCTTTAGGGTTATAATCGCCCAAATCTTAAATATCTCCGATAATTTCGCGGTATTTTCGATTTTTGGCAATATTGCGTTCGGACCTCGAAGTCACAAACTTGTATTATTCATTGGGCCAACATCATAAATAAGTCTGCAAAAAATCACAACTACCGGATTTAACGCAAACGCGAAATATATAAAATTACTGTATTATATTATACCCTTTGAATATCACCGAATAGACAATTTCCCGCTATTAAAAATAGTTGTGATTGGTCACTAAAAGTTTTGACTGGCTAAAATAAAATTCGAAGTGTCAAACATCTTGCGCTGCATTACAATATTTGAAAATCGAAATTTCCCTAGTCTCTAGTGCAGTTATCAAAGTTTCGATTTTGGTCATACCGACGCCCTCAGGAAGTCGAAAAGCGGTCATTGGATAATCCGCATAATTCGCATTTGGCAGTATATCACGCGTAAGCCGTGTAAACCGCTAACGCCACTTGCCCGCCGTTTGTATGCGGCGCGCGCGGCCGGCGGGAAAAAATACGAATCTGAGGCGCCATTATACCTAAAATGTTTTATAGAGTACTGTGATATGGTTATAGTCTCATAACACTGTTTCCTGTTCAGAGACTATAACCACTGTGTTAATCACTGTTTCCATAGGTACAGTAACAAAGATGGCAAAAGTAGGTATACCTATCGACAAATTCTTCAATTTCCAAGTTTCGTTAGGCGTTTTCTATGAACGATTAGGTACCACTGAAACGCTCAACAATAACACAAGAGATATCTTTTGGAACGAAGTTCCTTATTTAGGATAAAGATTAATCAAAACATATTATTAAATTACACACAAAATCAAAGCTAACAAACATCCCAATACCGACTTGTCCTACTTTGAATAATATTTCTGCCCCATAATGTACCTACTAGCAATACTACAACCATCTAGAAGAGGAACGTCGTAAGTGTTTGGAAGGGCAATACATTGTTGCTACGTTATGATAGTGAGGGGGTGGGATCCGCAAATAACAATATATTAGCCCCCGGGGGAGAACAGGGCTTAGCTCTTACGCGGTAGGGGTGGCCCTCTACTCTACGATATAGTCTATCGATGGTTTTTTCTGATCTATCAATAAGAAATATTACCTATTTGTAAGATGAGCTCAGGTATAGTCTGTTCGAGATCCTGAAAACGGTGAAAAATAAAGATACTACTCCTAAAAATACGTGTGATACCTCATTAGATTCGGCATGATGTCTAGAAAAATGTTTTCGAAGCGTGTGCACACAAAACATATCAAAAGTTATAAACAAAACAAGGGGGGGGGAAAGTAGTTATGTACACATGGTTGTTGTACTTGTTGGACAAAGCAACATCTACAAAAGGCAAATTTAAAGCCTTACGGCACTATTCACCAGTCAACTGTAGGTACCTACGTTATATTACAAGCAAGGCAAGAAAAGACATTCAGTCGTTTCGGGCTCCTGCAAATCTGAGCCTTTAATCTCGCTTTATAACGCACTTATTGGCCACAGGTACCAATTATTGGAATATAAAGCCCTGAGCCGTTTACATTCGGTTCCCGCAGTTATCGACACCCGCTGTATGTTGGCTGGAATAAGTCGCAGCTCTAGACAAAGTTGCTGCGGGCAGCCGGCGAGGTTGCTTAAAATCAAACATCCGTGAAAGAACGCTCATGGGTCATGGGAGTCACTGGGCGCACGAGTACCTAGTAGGTAGTACATTATGTACAATATAAACATGAATTAGGTACAAGCTATACCTATTTATGAGACACATTAGTCTTTTATAATTGACGAATGAGAAAAAATTATAATTTGTACCAGTAAATTCACATTTTTACCACACTGCTATACTGTTCTTATCTGAGGTCAGAGGTACCTCAGTACCAGCTTTTCCCTCTGGACCGTATCCAACGGAGAGCGACACGAATTGTTGGCTGCCCGCATATTTCAGATCGGCTTGACAGGCTCGCTCTGCAATTTCTATCGCATGTGTAACGGCGAGCGCCGGCTTCTTACTGCCATCGCTCTACCCGACAGCATTTCCATCTTCACCACTTAGATGGTTGGCAGTCCTTAACTGTGCGTTTCTCCAGAAACTTCCTAGCTCACCCAGCTGAACGGTCGCCTTACGGACCGATGCAACATTCAAACCTTCAATACAAATCGTACTTCCATCTTAAAGGCCGGCAACGCACGCACAACCCTTGGTGTTGCAGGTGTTCATGTGCTAAGGTAATTGCTTACCATCATGCGATTCGTCTGCTGGTTTACCTGCTTTATTATAAAAAAAACGTAAAGCGGCCCATACACCTCGCACAATAGTCAATAGGCACTGCTGACACATTCTTACTAGCAGGGCTAGCTGGTAGTACCTACCTACCGAGTACCGAGTGCATGTAAATGAGCCCCCCGGCCCGGGCCCGGCGGCGGCGAGAAGTTAAAAAGCGTGTAACTTTATTACAATAGCTACGCTGGGGTGCGGTACACTGCGGGACATGTTCACACCCCTCGTATGGACAAAGCGTTTGACATGTCTGTTTTGGTGCAGAGGCTTTAGTCAAATAGAGCAGGTCGGTACTTACAAAAGTAAGTGTTGTTTAATTTTAAATCTGAGTCAAATAATAGTTAGGACATTCAATAGGTACTCGCTAAATACTGATGATCTCACTTGCATACAACTCAGTTATTTATATTGTCCAAATAACTCCTTTTGAATTTGCATCTACATATTTAGAATACATAAGCGATGCATCCGAATTGTGCGTGTGCAGTGTATACCTTAGTGTTATTGCGCCATTATCATAATATTATTTGTATTAGCTGAAAGATGACTATTACCTACCATGGATCTCAACTTGTTGTCCAATGATTATCTATGATCTTCAAGCCACCTTGTTGGATAGTTACAAAATTTATATGTCTGCTTGGACGGTGTTCAAAGACACGTGAAGATTCGAAATCCGGTGCTTTTAGAAGATCTCAGGTTTTACTGAATACTGACTGGCTAAGCGCCACTTGCACCATCCCACTAACCCGGGTATACTGTTAACCCAGTGTCAAATTGTACTGGTAAACATTGGTAACTCCAGGTTAACCAGTTAACCCCGGGTTAGTGGGTTGGTCCAAGTGGCGCTAAGTATAGTAAATTGCTTTTATATATATCTGTTTGATTTATGATTTGCGCAGATCCACATAGCGTTACATTACTCGTACCTCGTACATAGCATTGCTTTGTTTTTACTTCAAAATCAAACACTCATGTAGTGTTAGTTAATTATCACGTCCATATCGATGCCCGCTGTGGTACATACAGACGGCCGTAGAACTCCTATTCAACCTTGTAGGTTCACATATTGTAAGTTAATAATTCGATCGATAGTATTTTTACTTTCCATTAATGAGTACTATCTTTTCTTTTACAATACATATTACCTGCCTACGTATTTTATTTGGCCGTTGAGCTGATACTAGTACTTAGTAGGTAGAATATTACACATTATAATATTAAATAAAATTTAATCAAAAGGACTGATATATAAATGTTGACCCTGTAATTTGTCCTACAGTGCACGTCGTCGCGGGGCTAAGGCGGGTGTGAGCGTATTAACTTATAATAAACTACGCGCGGTTTTACGCTCGATGCGTCCTCTACCTCCACACTGGAACAACACCTTAACCACCAACCGCTGACAATTGAAAATCAACCGTAGACCTATTAATATAAGATTGGATTTGCGCACATAAGGGTAGAGGTATAAATACAGTTTAAGACAAAATAAAGACCGCTTTATTAGCAGTTAATAAGATTGATATTATTATACGGTTGGAGCGTTAGGCTGTTTTAAAGCTGAAGGAGAGAGATACCCTTACATATCGGATATTAAACTGGGGTTTTTTTTATTAAAAATCATCGCTTACGCGTTAATGGGGTCTGGTTTATTGTTTGTTTGCTCGTGTTATTAGACGGGAGATAATGTTTTTAAAATTAATAGCGTTATTTTAGTTGCAATATTTTCTATTCATGCGTTTTTTGTTGTTAATTTCATGTGTGGTAGCCTGATAGGTAATATTTTTTTACGGGTAGAAACAATGAATTGAAAATATTTATTTCAGCTCCTACGACTACTGGCACATTGTATAAACAAACACCTTCAAACTAGCATAGGTACACATACAATACACACAATAAAAAAAACTTAGAACTTAAAACTAAAATTATCGATAGCGTTCAACTGGCTTGGTTTATATACGTACCTAAACAATAAGTATGTAGTTGGTATGTAGTAACAAAATATTTTGATATTGTTAAGTACCTATGCAACATTTTTTTCCAGTGTAGAAGAAATGAGGCCCTCTACTACTTCCCATCTCGCTCGTCTAGATCATCTAATTTTTCAATTTAGTACCGTGCGAAAGAAACAAAAAATGCTGTCTCGTGCTAATGAAATGGTCTGACGAAAAGGTTAATAGACCAATTCGATTAGTTTAACCTTATTGAGGCCAGAATCACTTAGAAAGGAAAGTCTTATAAAGGAAATCCTCTCGAGCCCTTAACAACATTAGTTTACGTAAATGCATTTACTTTGTACCTTTAGATACGATTCTACCAAAGTGAAAACGGGTCAAATGTGAACTCTGTGTATTGGGTGGTAGGGTTCAAAGTGGGTTGATTGGTGTAAGAATGGGTTAAAGTGATAATGTTTTTGGCAAGTTGTAATCTGTTTAAGCTGCTTGTTTTGAAGATGGAATTGTTTGTAATTGTAAAAGTTCCAGTTGGATGTGCGCTGTGTAGAGTGTGTAGAGTCTGTAGAGTGTGTAGAGTGTGTAGGTATGATGGAAACGGAATGACTGTAAACACTCATTTTTGCAGCCGTGCCGAATCAGAAACACTTAGGTCCACGTTACCCGGGGTTAACCGGTTAAACCTTTTACCCAGTTTTAATAACAAAACTTCCATGAGACCCAGACACATTAAATATATTAAGAACGGGTCACTCACAAGTGTCAAATTGTACTGGTAACCTTTTATTCTGGGTTTAACCGGTTAACCCCGGGTTAGTGAATAGTGCAAGTGGCCCTTAGAAGATGGTTGGCATCCTCAACTGTGCGTTTCTCCAGAAACGTCCTGCCTGGCTCATTGTCAGCCGAGTTGTCAGCTAAACTGTGGAATGAACTGTCGCCTGCGGTATTACCGGACCGATACGACCTTCAAGAAAAGAGCGTACTCCCATCTTAAAGGCCAGCATCTTACAATCGTTCTTTGCAAGTGTCCATCATGGGCGACGGTAATTGCTGATGATTAATATCATTTATAAGTTCTGGTCGTATTTCCGTGCATTTTTGACCGGAGCGTAGCGAAGGTCTACGTTTCGACTGGAGCATTTTGCCTTTGGATGTCCGGATGTTCTCCTCTACAGGTCGCAATTCTTAACCGAATCTCGTGAAATTTTGTGACTGGATTCTATGTCTAAATAAAAATTTTTTGTCCGTCCGACGGTTTTTTGATTTTTTTTAAAATGGCGGAGTCGTGATAGCTCGCGCCTAAACAAATAGTGGTATCGGTACCATGCGAGTGTTTTCTTTTTTTTGAGATATGTTTATAGATTAAATGGCCAAAAATTCAGAAAATTTATTTCGCTGGTTTCGGAGGTATTGAGATATTTCATTTTAACTAATTTTAATTTGAGAAGGAGTAGCTAAATTTCGTTAACCATCTAAGAACTATTTGGCTCAGTTTGTAAACGTTCGCTTTTTCTGTTTGCACAGAGGGTCTGGGTTCGATCCCCAGTAATTGTATGCTGGGATATCATAACTTTTTGTATTTTTTACACATAAATTTAGTAATGTTTTTTTTTTAATTTCTTATATTTAAAGCTCTTAGCACCATGTTATTTAAAGCTCTGCTCGCGAGGTCTACAGCTCACAGAGCCACTAGTTTAGAGGTAGAAATGAAAGAAAAGCATTAGCACACATGCATCGACCAGAATTAGAAATCGCTTTGTCGAAAACCAAATACCTAGATAGAAGTAGGTACTACATATTCATTGTCAAGAGGGCGCTGTTATTCTCGTGTATAGGGTAACAGTTCAGTATAGTATGAATAAATTAGTTCCAGTGAAATTCCGCGACGTGGCGCGTTATCATATATTCCTGGTCAGGCTTAATTTATTACTATGATTACAAATTAGTTAGGTTTATTTTATTTTTGTCCACAGGCTATCACTCTGAATGTGTGAGTCTTTGCACATAATATGTTGTGACAGATTTCACCATCATACTTGAATAACTTCCACAGACGTTATTAAACCAAACATTAAACGCAATATACTCGTAAATACCAAATCCGTACAACAAAGCGGCAAAGAACACAATTTTTAATATGAACAAAGACAGGTAATCCTGCACGTGCCGTGTGTTGGGCGCCACAGAGTAACGATACGTGCCAGAGCAACAGAGGGCTTACCTACAGCGAAAATATTTGAGCGATAGAGAGAGGGAGGTAATACAATTTTGATTTCTTTATTCCTTCATAATTGCATACATGTAGTAGGTACAAAAGATATTAAATATTATATTAGGTTCTTACATGCTACCCTATTCGGGTGTTGCAATATCTACACTAATTACTTATTCTAACATTATACACATAAAATATACATACATATTTACAACTTAAACTAAAAACTAAAAACTACAACTGTTTTTCATTTTCGCGGTAAACTCTCAGATATAGGTACTTATTTATGGACATGAGCCAATACAATTTCGATGATTTGTTATTGATACCGATAAATAACAGTTTGACAGAATTCGCAGCCACGGTTAGTTGCATCTCGTGAGAACCAAGATTACCAACAAGAATATTTGAATACCGCTCTAGGAGGCCGATTGGAAGTTAAAAATTGATGACAATTTGATATTAAAGGCAAATGTTATAATACCTTCACAGTTCCATTAAATTGACCGTCAGTGTCTAGTCAGCGCTATGGAAAATGGCGTCGCTGCGCAGTTGCGCCAACGTTGCGTCGAGCAGCAGCCATAGAGTTGATTAGACGCCGGAGCTCGGGAGACGCTAGTGTGCGGTGGCCCTAAGCTGTCACTCTACCTACGTTGCTTTATTCTGTAGCGAGGGGCAGAGAATGCAATATGTTGCAATTACCAGAACACTTGCCGGCTTTAAACGCAATCAAATGCATTTATTACTGTTTCGGATTCAGCGGGTTTTTGAGGGTCCTCCATCCTTCAACTTGTGATTTGAGAAAAACTGAAATAAGTAGATATGTACAGGTAGGTAGGTTCTTATAGTGGTTATTTATTTTAAGATTATTATTATACATTGTGGAAAGATAAGTCGGGCCCTGGAGGGAAACTACCTTAAAGCTGGCTCATTTTACTTAAAGGAGACATTCCTTTATTTTTAAAAAGAAACAAAACTGCATTTAAAGATTTTTCTTTTTTTCTTCAATATGGCTTGTCTAAAAAAATCTTGAGTACTAAATATTAGATTTTATGGATATTTTGTACGACAGACGAGTCTAAGACCTAATGTTTCTTGGAGAAATGTTATCATTAACATTAACTGTATCGACTAGTAGAATAAAATTGCGAGTGTTTATTTTTTGGAATTTTTAGTCGGTTCGAGTCCCGGGCGAGGCAAGCGAGTTTTAGAAAATCTTTGAATACAGTTTTGTTTTTTTTTTTTAAATAAAGGAATGTCTCCCTTAAGTAAAATGAGCCAGCTTAAGGATTTAAGGTAGTTTCCCTCCAGGGCCCGACTTATCTTTCCACACTGTATAATGTTTAATTGTTTACTCACGTATATTAACTGTTGTATTTAATAAAATATATACTTATCTTATTTTTGTTATATTGCGACGACGAAAATAGATGTAAATATGTATTTTTCTCAAAAATGGACGGCAACGTCGACTTTGCCGTTTAAAAAATAGGTTGCGAAGCGCGTAGTTTATGGTCAGTCAAAAATTAAAAAGTTAAAAACATTGCAGTCTCGATTTTGGGACTGCAATGTTGCATACAAATTCCATTATTTGTCGAGTTCCAAACTTTTTAAAAGTTGAAATGGCCATATCAAATGAAGGCACAGGCCCATTAAACAGACAAACAGATGATTAGTACCGCGACTATTTAGCTGTCTCAAATAGGTTGGCGTATTTTCGGCAGAAAAATACACTTCTATTTTTTTATTAAAAAAATAAAAAGGCGGCAAAGCTAATTTTTTCAATTGTTTCTACTTTTTTCTGTGAAAATATATACTTAAGAAAGTTGTTTTTGTAAAATATTTTTATGATATTTATATTTCTTGCACCATTTTTGAGAAAAGCACTATATATGACTCGGCTGGAAGGCTACTTGCTGGCTTCGGATTCAGTTAAACGGACTCCCAAGGTCGTCCGTTTAAAACGAATCCTCAGCCTGCAAGTAGCTACTTCCGAGCCTCGACAATAATGTACTATTAAATATGTTCTCATGTCAGTAATGTATTGTCTTTATGAGAATAAATGTCTTTAAACCTTAAACCTTATTTAAGTATACATGTGGGTATGTATTTTTCGTGTCATTGAAATGTTGTATTGACAAGAACCCTTGAGGCCTACTTTCATTTTTGTGTTTTATATATTTAAATAAATATCTCAATACCTATCCTATTCCAGATTATATTAGGTACTTACCGTTGCTAACTGTATGTATCTAGGTATCCCCATCCCCCTTTAGGAATACACAGAGATACCAATTTGGAGCAAAAATGCTTCCCTTTGAGTGTCGTGTGGAGGGAGGGGCGCGGGGCGCGGGGCGCGGGGCGCGGGGCGGGCGGGCGGAATGCGGAGAGCTACGCCGTAGCCGAGCTACGCGTAGCCGTAGCGAAGTGTAGCGCTACGATACGGTGTGCGACAAGCAGGGTTTTGAATTATATTTCTTGTGTTTGAACTTATTTATGTATTTAAATCCAAGCGCTAAAATCATAATACTACGTACTAAAGTAAAAACCAAAATTAGTATGAGATTTATTAGGGACAATCGGAAACACCACTCACGAGGACAAACACAATCATTGCCTTTCTTTTTCTAAATGGCAACTTGCAAAATACGATTGAGAAGGCAAAGACCATGTAAGTTAAGAAAGAATCTTTGATTCCAGTTTATTTAAAATGTTTTTAATGCAGTGGTTAATTTTCTGTACTAACCCAAATATTTATTATTAGTTCAATTCAAAACCAGATATAGGTACCACGGTACCACTTAGTCACAACCAGACGCAAGGTTCCATTCCTTAATTTTTTTAAAAGACTATTTTTCAAGTTTTTTTATCTATTTACCTGTTTCTTTCTATTCTTGAAACTCTCATTATGGGTGCATATTTTTCTTGGCATTTACGAAAATTATGTATTGGTTTTGAATATAAAGTATTAAATTTATCGGAATCTGAATCTATGTGCGTATGATCCTAAGCAACATCTCTGTTTCGAGAATCCGTCCTGTGTTGTGCCGGCCTCGGCAATACAAATTAAATTGCAACTATGTCCCATTAAGGCAGATATTAAACGACATTCCTGGCTCCCCCACCCCCCACCCGCCACTCGAGGGGGCTGAGAGCTGAAGCGTAGGGGAGACCGGGCCAAAACGACGTTCGGGGCAGGACGGTAACTGTGCTACGCATCGCTCTTGGTAAGCTCTTTACCGTAAAAAGAGGAATGTGCTGCTGTATTTCTTTGGGGCTTTTAAAACAAAAAGACAAAATTTTCTAACAAAATTATTCACGTTTCTTATCAATTTCGACGTATTTTAACCAAGTTGACAATATTTACTATTTTAATCAAATTGTTTTTAAGCAATAAGCAGTTTTCAGTTTATATGCGGGGCGGTTCGCTAGTCATTACAAAAACTTAACATCAGATCTGTTTTACCAAAATGGTATCATCAAACAAAGCTGTTGTTTAAGATATAATTTTCAGTTATTTTGATAGAGGTCCCGAACTTCAAAAACGCCATTAAAATCTACTGTCACTTGACTTCAACAAATATTTATCTAGGTACGTATTGTGTCCACGAAGTTGGTTGAAATAATTGCAAAAGAGTTATTATTCAATTACAAGCATAATTAATGATAATGATATTAATTTGAAAAATATTTATGTATTTAGTTAAAATTATAATGATATTTAATTTCTAATGTTAGGTAAAATCCGAGTACCTAACCATAAAAACCTGCCTAGGTAATATTATTAAGATGAAAAATGACTCTTTTATCTTTCCGACCATAAAGGTAGATTTTCTAACAGTAAAGCAGTAACATCCGGTAACCCGGCATAGTAACAAAGGTTGGAAACCTCAATTAAATAATTAGAAACCGTTCTTTACCAATTCGAGCAAGATTATTAAAGTCCATCTTAGGTAACTTTGCACAGACTTGAATAGAGCAAAGTGAGGGAATATCATTATACCTAAATATCATATTTTCATACTAATTTGACATTAATGATGACATTTCCACACTTTATCATTGCAGAATCAGCTTGGTCTGACTCTAGCTCAATATTTTTCAAAACTATTACCGATTCTTCAATTCCTCCAAAGTATAGCCATGTATAGCATAGTATAGCTCAATTCTTTTTTTTGTTAATAATACCAATAAGAGAAATATGTGTTGAAATAAAACACAGCCGTTTCAAGCATATGGACATTGAAAATATCGCGAATCACCAGAAAAAGAGCCGGAATAGAGCAATAAAAGGTCCGTCCACATTCCTTATTCAGCGCCGTCCGAAAATTAAACCCGCTTACAAGAATTCGCACTCGCCACCTGAAATATTCGCTCTCGAGTGCTCTTATTTATTCGGCCGACACAGCCATAGCTACTATTTGTTTTTTCCATTACAATAAAATGAAACGCCCCGCTATAGCGATAATATTTCAATATCTCCACGCGCCAGCCCGCTGCGAACCAAAGTGATTTCGAAAGGCTCCCATTGGTCGAGAGGCCAACGGTCGCTTTACGTTCGATATCCAAATACCAGCGACAGACAAAGACAGCGATATTACAATAAGGTTAAGAGTGCGCCAGTTAGAAGGAGAGCGGTATACGATTGTCGGTGCATGAATATTGTATGAACGCGAAAGGCTAGTATCAATAATACGTGCACGAATGAAATAATAGATTATTCGTTTGTTCGAATCGAACGTAAACAAAATGTAAGCATCCATTACTGATGCACGCATGCGAGGCGCGAGACAGCAGTATATAAAGATTGGAAGGTTAGAGAGAGGCATGTATATGTTGGGTGGGTGGGTCTGCGGCGCGGACGATATGGACACTAGATGTTTTTGTAGCAGTCGGGCGTCGGGTTCCACATTAAGCGATCATTTTAAGGGCGAACCAATCAAACTGCAAATTCATACAAATTGATACTAAACGGGTTATATTAATTTTATAACAAAAATTAAGTGTGTAAATAAGTTGAACGGAGTTGTAATTAAAACTAATTGGGTGTAATATAGCGCTAATTATTTTGTATTAAGGCGGGTTTTCGCTGGAATTTTGTCGTTTTAGTCGAGTTTTTTTTCTTCCGAAAATTTTTTTGAAAGTGTCGTGAACTTCGTGTTAAATTTGGTTTCCGGATTTGGGGAGAGTGGTGACTGTTGGTGTGTGGTGTCATAGTGGTGGGGCTGGTGGGGGATGGTCGGCGGCGGGGGACGCACGATGGCGACATAGGGGGCGGCCAGCAGGGGTGGCCGTTCGAGGCCATGCTCAACAACCTCACGGCCACAGCTCTTGGAGGTGAGTTTAAAAAAAAATACCGCTTCAGTGACAAACCAGGATGTAGTCCGCTTTACGGAGCAGTTACCTTAACCTAGGTTTCTTTGGAAATTACTGCAATAAGGAAACATGGTTACTGTATGGCGTCACCCAAATTACCTGCCTGTTTTAAGATCTTTCCAGTTTATTGAACAGAAATTGAGCCCAAAAATGACTGCGGTCTGTCTGTAAATCACCGGTGTACATTTTTCCATTTTCCAACAATTTTCTTTTAAGAAGAAATGTTAAACAGCATTACTATAAATTTGCCAAGTCGCCAAAAACATGTACCTACACTAGGAATCATTAAACCACTAAAGTAGCGGTTCCTATTGCGGACGGCTATTCTCAATAATGTTACGATCCCTGCCCAAGCCTATGGACGCTTGAAAGTCCATTAGGGTTGCCGAATGCGCGTTGCCTAATTTTAAAAATCTGTCTTTTTAAGAATTTGGCATCTTGTCGCTCCTGAGACAAAAACCGGCCAAGTGCGAGTCGGACTCGTGTTCCAAGGGTTCCGTACATTAAGACATTTCTAATAGGTCTTCCTGTCATCTGTAGGTAAAGAACTATTTAGTGTATTTTATTCAAAATTTTAGACCCAGTAGGTTCGGAGATAAGGGGGGGGGGGGGGTCATTTTTGGCTTTTTTCTTAAATAACTTCTAATCTATGTATTTTAAAATTATAAAAAAATATATTTGAAATTCTCACTCTTTCATTTAATATAACACAATATAGTTTGATAAACTTAATTTTTTAACTTTCTCATTTACCCCCAAAAAGTGATCCCCGTGTTTAAAATTCGTTTATTTACGTTACATGTCCATCTTTGGGTCAATTATTTACGTATGAGTACCAAATTTCAACTTAATTGGTCCAGTAGTTTCCGAGAAAACAGGCTGTGACAGACGGACAGACAGACGCACGAGTGATCCTATAAAGGTTCCGTTTTTGCCTTTTGAGTTACGGAGCCCTAAAAATGTCTCTTGAGAAAAAAGGGCTTGAGTTTTTAACGGTTTTTCAAATAATTTTTCAATAATTTTAATTTAGACAAGGGGGCATAACACAGACTTAAATATACCAGGGCATAAAGTGAAATTAAATTACCCAATAGTTTTAGTTTATTGGTTATTTTACAAACAATTAACTATATGAACCATTCCTAAATGAAGCGATTATTAAACTCTGCTTCCGAGAGTTCAATAAAAAATATAAATTACAAGTTTATAAAAGCATTAAATGTGGCATATCCTTTTAACACCTCGGCCTATACTGGTTTTATTGGTGACGGCAATAATCTTTTAGTAATAACTTTTACATAAAAAGAATTGGTTTCACAAAACAGTCTAATATTTTATGGTCTCAGTGGTGTTTGGTGACAGATCTAATGTTGGTTAGGTACTAACCCTATTGATTAAGTTATTAAAAAGGAAAAGGAAACCGAAGAAAAGGTTAAAGGACTGTGTTAGATACTATAGGTATCGAACCCAAGTGAATGACAAGATGATGGGCGACAATAGGTATGCAACTCTGAAGGTTCTGGTTTTATTTAGCTGCGGTTTTCTGTAAGGTGGAGGTACCTACTTCCCCAGTTTGGCTCTGCTCTAGATCTGGTATGACATCCGACGGGCTGTCCCCAAAAAGCGGTGTGAAGCCTGAACACGTTGGAAATGGTGTTAAAATACGAACCAGACACAAGACAAGTAGATACAAATAGACACAAATTAAAAATTTGATATAAATTTGCACAAAATATAAAAATATGAACATTGCTTCTAAAAATGCGCAGTTTTATTTATGATCGAGCTCGTCGATTACTTTTTTTTTGTTAAAACTTACAAAGAAATAAAATTCAAAAACATGACACGCCATCCCGAACACGCACAGTCATCTCGCTCACGCTTACGCACAGTGAAAGTGAGAGAAGAACCTGAACCCACGGTGCCTTAATTAGTTAACACACCCTCGTATGTAAATATTGACTTTTAAATAATATCTTCTTGTTAGAAATAAATTAATAAAATGTTTTAACTGTCTCCGGTCTATTTAATTAAATTCAAGTGATGTCTTATCATTTATCTACAATTGAATTGCCGTTTAAATATAAATATTTTGGCATGGGAATCAATTTTTGATTAACCGATTGGTCCCATTAATTGTGTACGTTTGTGTCTTCGAGTATTATAAATAGTTCCATTTACATTTTTGCAGATTTACAATTAATGACTTGCAATAATTTGATTACCTATATACCTAAATCAAAATTTATTGATTGATTCATTGATTGCAATGTCTTGTATTACGATTGATTCTTACGCAGGGTCAATTGTAACTAATACAGTAATTTTATACATTTAGCGTTTGCGTTATTATTTTTGTGATGTTGGACCAATGAATAAAAAATTCAAGTTCGAGACCTCTAGCGCGGAACGCAACTTTGTAAAAAATTGAAAAAACCGCAAAAATTTCGGATTTTTTTTAGATTTGGGCGATTATAACCCTAAAAGGACTAGTTTTTGATAGCACCTTCTCAAGACGTTTTTCATCATCATTCTCATGCCCTTGTTTCATTCACTTGGGGTCGGCGCAGCTTTCTCTTCCACACCTCTCTGTCGCCCGTCATTTCATCATTCACTTCCGTTCGTTTCATATCATCTCTCACACAGTCCATCCACCTTTTCCTCGGTTTTCCTTACCGCGTACTTCCCTCCACATGCATTCGTAATACCTTTCTCGTCACATTGAATTTCATCCCTCCGCATCACATGCCCGTACCACGCTAGGCGATTTGCCCTTATTTTTTCTGTTATGGGTGCAACTTTCAGGCTTCCTCTTATAGAAGAAGAAGAAGAAGAAGAAAGCATTTATTAGCACAATGTTATACAACCTTAAAACTAAAAATAATTACACAAAATGAAATGTTGCGCTAAATGGTCCTCACTCAGCTAGGTGTCACGGTATGAGCCACATGGTACATACCGCAACGCTGATTTTCAGTAAGGCCCAGTGGATGGACTAGGTGGCACTCAGTAAAGGACAATGTACAAAAATGAAGGAACTCTTAAATAAAATTAGCCTATACTTAAATCTTCTGGATGTTTGTGTGTATGTATGTAAAGTGTCTATGTGATTGGTGTGTGTGAGTGTGCACGGTTGCCTAAGTGTTGCATTTTTGCTTAGCCAGTATGAATTTACGGAGGTGTATTTTAAAGGTGGACACGGTTTTAGAATTACGTACTGGTGGTGGCAAATCATTCCAACACTTGGTGGCAGCGAAGCGAAAGCTGCCACGGAAGGCAGTCGTGCGATGTGGAGGAATTGTGAGTCGTGATGCGTGTCTTATGGCGCGTCGAGAGAAGTTAAGTTTTTCATATAGGTATGAGGGTTCTTTATTTTTATATACTCATTCCTTATCCTATCCATTCTCGTCACGCAACACATCCATCGTAACATTCTCATCTCCGCTACATGCAATCTCTTTTCATCCGTCACCTTTAGGGCCCAACACTCTGATCCATACATGACGACAGGTCTTATGATTGATTTATAAATTTTGCCCTTCAACCGAAGAGGCATTCGGGCGTCGCAAATGGTTTCCGTAACCTGTCGCCATTTCATCCATTCTGTGCCAATCCAGTTTTTCACGTCACGGTCAGTATCGCCATCGCACTGTACGAGCGAACCGAGGTACTTAAAGTCGGAGCAGACCGGCAATGTAACGCCGTCGAGTTCAATGGCAGCAAAACCGGAGAGACCGCCAAAATCGCAGAACATGTGTTCTGTTTTAGATCTGCTGATCTTCAGGCTAACATTCTCCAATATTAACCGCCATTTCTCAAGTCTGCTCTGCACCTCGAGTTCGTTTTCAGCAACAAGCACAATGTCATCGGCAAACAGCATACACCAGGGTGCCTCCTCCTGTATGTCAGACGACAGAGCATCCATAACAAGCAGACGTTTTTCAAGACGTTTTTAAAGTAGACTAAATTTGCAACGATATGACACTAGAATTGTCTCTGTAGATCTTGTAGTTTCCGAGATAAAACCTATCCAAATTTATATTTTTTTGTAATTGTATTCCTAGGCTAAGTGAGTGCAGTGAGTATGCACTTTTGTCTTAGGCGATACAGCTTGGCAGGATTGTTCCTAAGGCCAAACAAAGCTGATTTGGCCCGGTGGCTCAAGATGGTATCGTGCCGAACCCCCCAAAAAGGGAGGGGCAAGGGTCGGATCCCCAGGTCCAATCTATGCCATATTTCTTCCTGCTCTTAGCAACTAGGGCAAGTTATATATCATTTTCATATAATTTAGGGATTCCTTATTCTATAAAGTATCACTTCAAAGCAGGCCGTCATACATTTTTTTAGGGTTCCGTAGCCAAATGGCAAAAAACGGAACCCTTATGGATTCGTCGTGTCTGTCTGTCTGCCCGTCCGTATGTCACAGCCACTTTGTTTCGAAACTATAAGAAGACTGTTGAAACTTGGTGTAGATGTATTCTGTGAACCGCATTAAGATTTTCACACAAAAATAGAAAAAAAAAACAATATTTTTTTTTGCATTAAACCCATACATGTGGGATAGGTCTTCAAAAATGATATTGAGGTTTCTAATATATATTTTTTCTAAACTGAATAGTTTGCGCGAGAGACACTTCCAAAGTGGTAAAATTTGTACACCCCCCCCCCCCCCCCTGTAACTTCTAAACTAAGAGAATGATAAAACTAAAAACTATATAATTATGATGTAGCAAACTTCCACCTAAAATTGGTTTGAATGAGATGTAGTAAGTATTATTTTTTTATACGTCATAAATCGTAAACCGCAATTTTATTATGTTACTTGCTGCTACGAAACCATTTATGGGCGAGTCCAACTCGCACTTGGCCGCTTTTTTGTAAAAATATGTGGGTCAAACAGATCACTGTTATGTCTTTCCTGTAGACATACACAAGAGTTAAGGGCTATAAAGGTAAATTTTCTTATTTAACCCTTATCTACGTGAAAAGGTCCTCCTTTTATTTAGAGAACTATGATAAAATCATTACTTACATGCCCACAAGCTGTTAACTATTGCCCACAGGAGAGAAAAATGTACTGTTCGCGATAACACACTAGTTTTCTTTAACCTTTATAGCCCTTAACTCTTGTGTATGTCTACAGGAAAGACATAACACAGTGATCTGTTTGACCCACGTAGCCGATTGAGTGACGATTTCCATAGAAATGTAATTATGGCCAAAGTCAAAGGTAAAAATGTTGAAAAAAAAAAACATTTAACTTGGCGTGTTAAAAGTATGAATATAATGTTTTCGTTTCGTCCCTAAATTATATGAAAATGATATATAATTTGCCCTAGATGCTAAGAGCAGGAAGAAATATAATATAGATTCAACCTAGGGAGCCGACCCTATCCCCCCATTTTTTGGGGGGTAGGCACGATACGATCTCGTGGCTACCAGGTCAAATCAGCTTTGTTTGACCTTAGAAACAATTGTGCCAAGCGGCATCGCCTGAGACAAAAGTGCATACTCACTGCACTTACATAGCCTACGAATACAAGTTCGAAAAAATATATAAATTTTGAAAGGCTTTATCTCAGAAACTATCTAGACACACGGCAGCGTGTCAAGCCAAGTTCAAGCAAAGGAACTGGCGAGCCAGCGCCGAGTGTAATATTACACGAACCACTTGGTGCCACTTTTGACCCTTCTATAACTCAAAACCTCTTTAACGTAAACACATAAAACTACATGTGTTTAATTATATCCATAAGGACATCTAGAAGCCCAAATTTCATGAAGCTAGCTCAAACGGTTATAAAGATATGAAGGTCAAAAAGTCGTAAATTTTAGCACTGACTGACTGACTGACATAGTACCTAAATCTAACCTAACCTAACTAAAAACCTACTTCCAGATGACCTAGAAGGATGAAATTTGGAATCCAGCTCGGTAATTGTGTGTAAGCGTAGGAAAAAATCTAAAAATAAAAAAAAAAGTTAAACATCCCATACATTTTTTTTTATTGTTGCGTTGGAACCGTTACAAGCAGATAATTGAAACTATCCCAATATGTATTATTATATTTGCTATATAACAGAAATATAAAAATTAAAGTTAAGTCAAAAAATCTCAATACCTGCCTAGTTTTCTTTACAAAAAGTAATGATATCCCACCAAAAACATAAATGTAAAAAAGGAGAGCCAAGTTCAATACAAAAATTATGCTTGGCTGTGGGCTTCGCCGCAAAAAGAATGGGTGCCAAGTTCTATGCAAAATCCAAATATGTATTTATAGGAATAAAATAACATCATGAACAAGTATTAAACTGCATTTCTTTGCTTTATTGGATACCTATAACAATTGCTGTTATTTAAAAAAAATGTGAGATCTTAAAGTAGGTTAGATTTGACTTGGCCAGTTTTTATCAGAATTAAAAAATATATGTTTATGTTGAATAACTTTATAAAATGACTGATGTAATGACTGATTATTCACTGGGCCAACATCATAAATAAGTCTGCAAAAAATCAGAACTACTGGATTTGACGCAAAAAAGCCCGGTTACAAAATTCGACAAAACTACTGGATTACCAAAGGCAGAGTTACTAATTTGAAGCTGTACTGCATAGATCAAATAGTTTTCATTCATACTCTCATATCATATTCTTCTTTTATCTCAAACACCGGCTTAATTTTATCCTCCATCCTCCCTACCTTGCTTACTCTTATCTTTAAACAATATTAAATTATTTCACTCTTCTTAAAAAGCTTAAATACCCAACAACCATACCGCCGGCTCGTGCCGTCTCTCAAACAAGCAAAAGTTTCTCGGGTCAATCCTCCCAAGCACTTTTACGATACTTTGGATTTTCTATTTCTTGCCTTAGGTACCTAACTTTACCACTCACACTCTATTTGGTGAATGGGCTCAGTTTTTAGGGTTCCGTACCCAAAGGGTAAAACGGGACCCTATTACTAAGACTTCGCTGTCCGTCCGTCCGTCCGTCCGTCCGTCCGTCCGTCCGTCTGTCACCAGGCTGTATCTCACGAACCGTGATAGCTAGACAGTTGAAATTTTCACAGATGATGTATTTCTGTTGCCGCTATAACAACAAATACTAAAAACAGAATAAAATAAAGATTTAAATGGGGCTCCCATACAACAAACGTGATTTTTGACCAAAGTTAAGCAACGTCGGGAGTGGTCAGTATTTGGATGGGTGACCGTTTTTTTTTTTGCTTTTTTTTGTTTTTTTTTGCATTATGGTACGGAACCCTTCGTGCGCGAGTCCGACTCGCACTTGCCCGGTTTTAATAATATGGTAAGTACATATCTCATTATATACCTACGTAGCGTAGACTTATGTACTTGCCTCGAATCTGTCCGCGTTAAAGTCGTTAAAACATTCAATCCATATTATTGTTATTTACGATACAAGTACGATTTTCTATACGCATGTGTATCGTACAACGTTTTACAGTACATTTAACCCTTTAAATTTTCGACGAAGTTACGTAAGTTACGAAACGTAGGTACTTACGTAAGTAAGTTACGAAATGTGCTTATTATAGCACAGGGTGTCGTAATGTATTAAAACGGGTCACTTACCTATTTTAAGTCAAAAACACTCGTCATACATAACACTTAAAATACTTGAGTGAAACGTTTTAATAATACCTACATACTACATACCTTACACTTAATTATGTATGTCTGAGATACGGAAGTTTATACATTCAAGACAGTTTTCCGACCTTCCTGTAGTTCTTAAACTTATGGTAAATATAATTATTATTATTATTTGTATGTCTTTCCCATCACGGAACAATGGTGTTCAGGACCTTTGGGAGGCGTGCGCGGAGCCGAAGCCAACACGTAGAGGCCCTTTTGACACTTTAATGAAATGTAAGGGGTACACCGAGCGGATGCTGCCCTTGCCCGTGTCATGGGACGCACGCAGAGGCAGCACCCGCCAGGGTGTAAGGGCTATTGAGAGTTGATGGAATCTAAAATGAACTAGGTTATTGGGTGAAAGCGATGGACTAAGTACTGAGCTATGGGGTAAAAAACCGGACGCCTGCCTAATAAAACGGTATGCAATTTTATTTCCGGCAGACGGTGACTCGCCCTCACAAGATGGGCGCCCACAAAAAGCGACATCTAGGATGGCTCAAGGGCAACACCGGTGTGAGCGGCTCAGGGGTGTCGAGAGGTGTGCGCCGCTTTCTACCCAGTGGCTGTTAACAGCCACTGTGCCAACTCGCGTCTTATGCATATTTCACTTCCACCCCTGGAGCTTATAGCTCTAACGACTCCACTCTGGCCGGCCGGCTAAGGCAAGCCAGAGGCAGAGAATCCTGTCCCACCCACCCTCCTTGCGGGTAACAGAACTCCCCAGGAGCACTCGGGTACGTGAGGTCGCTAAACCCCTAACAGCTCGCCACAAGCTGCCCTGCCTTTTCTTTCCTTAAATTACAAATATTTTCAATTGCGTTTGGTTGAATATGTAGTTGAAGTTGTCTCAGTAAGTTAAGGCCCCTGTCCGGGTATAGGCCTCCTCCAGTGATCTCCAGATTTTACGGTCTCCTGCTTTGTTTTGCCAGTCTTTTCCTGCTGTTTTTTCTATGTCTCCAACCCACCGTTCCCGGGGGCGCCCTTTATTTCTATAGTTAACTGGGCCAGACCATGTAGTAATATAATAATTAGTAAGTTTAAAATGTATATTATGTATGTCAGTAGGTAGGTATCTATAAAACGTAACTGTTCTATATGTTTTGCAGATAAAACGGAATTCAATGTAAGCCAAAAAGTTAGGTAACAAACATAGTTAAAATTGCTGTCATAATTATGGCACATAACTCAGATGTCAAATGCTTACTTTTTTCTATAAAATAGAAATACTCATACTTACAGGCCTATTCGGATTTCGAGATAATCACAAGATCTTGAGACGATTTAGAGATCAACTAGATCTACATTAGATATCGACTAGATGTGACTTGGATATCTAAGTCATAACTTGTCGAAATCGTTCAAGAGGACCTCCAGAATCGCGGAAACGTCAAATTTGACATAAGTATCTATCTTACAAATATCTTTAAATTATCCGTATCGTAACTTGTTGAAGTCTAGTAGAAATCTAATTCATTTACCGAATCGAGCCGATAGTCAATGTGTGTAATACTAATCTAACGCCTACTAATTCCCTTTCAGATATTTTTTGTCGCCTAAATTTAGATTTGTCTCTTATTTATATTCCCCAAATAATGCCTTTTCCCAAGAAATAAATCTCATCGTATTATTAATCAAAACGGTCTCCGAATTTCAATAACCAAATCAATCTAAATTTATGTCTAAATTATTTAGGTATCTACTTTCTAGACTCTGGTCGCTATTTTTATGTCACCAAAATTGAAGATCTGTCACCAAAATTATAGCTTTGTTACTTCTTGCTATAAAATAATGCCGAACTGGGTCCAATGTTAATACATATTTAGGATATTATTTAGCTACATACGTATTTAGCTGCTTGACATATAGGTATTCGTTTCAAAAACCGAATCAGCTAAGTATCTACTCACGTGGTCAATCAAACTCAAACCGAATCTGCATCAGTATAGGCCGGATTATTTTGTATTATTTTACTATTATTTAGTGATTCAATTTTAGTGATTATGATAAATCTATTATTTTAGTGATCAATGTAAAACTAAGTTATTTGTTAATTTAATTACATGCTTTTATAACGTTATAAATAAAATCGATATTATAACGCTAAGTATACTTATTTCAATTAAGTTTGAGATTCCGTTCAAGATATATAGCTGGGTACCGATTGTACACGATACACGAATGATTCCCCGACCAAATTTTAGCAGATTATCGATTCGCAGACAACGTTTCTTCACGGAGACGCTTCGCTCACTCTTCGTGGTTGCTCTATCCATAATACTAATAATCCTTTGCTTGGACATTTTACCAGTAATCGAAGGGTGAAAAAAAAACAAAAAAAAACACATTTTAAACCATGACTCAAGTAAGACAAAGCATGAGATCAAGTAGGTATTTTTTTGTTTTATGGCGTTCACACGTTAGGTATACCCTATGTCATTTCAATCGCTAAACTCAAAATAATGTTCGGCAAAACTAGTATAAGAGGGCGCTCCTTTTACGTATAGTTAGTACTTCTATCAGAGGTCAGTTTACCCTGGTTTTCTCGAGAGCTATAGTCCGCGCGCTGGCGCAGTCGGTGGGTATACAGTGTTTGCTTTAACTATTAGACTATTACACTACGCTACTGAAATGAAGCAAGTTTCTGTGAGTAATGTGAGCATTCCGATGCCAATTATAGCTTTATCATTAATAGTACAATTTTCAAGCATGCGCGGAAATCTTGAACGTTAGCGAAAGCGTTATGTTACTTTCATGTCATGATTCAGAATTGTGGTATGTCTAATTACGGGAAATATTCTAGAGCGAGAACGTTCCCCATGGAATCGTATCTCTCCCCGTAAAAAAACAGGTTTTAACCGCTTATATTCTTTTTCATTATTTTCCCCAAATTCTCGCAATAGTTTGCTACTGTATTGGCGCAAATATTCTGCTTCCCTTTCTTAAAGGCATTCAGGGAAGTGAAATAAAAGAATACGCTCTATCAGGATCCATGACAATCTTTTGGTACTGTACTCCTTATTAATTAGACGTTATTTTGTCCAGGTCACAAAGAGCCGTGCCCAGAAGAGAAGCACGATCTAAAGCCGGGCCTCGAGCGGCACCATGCGCTCGGCGCTCGACTGCATCTCGCGAACATACGCCCCGACCTGCAAGGTACGCAATTACGCATGCATCGCTACTTTAATATGATAAGTTAAAGGAGCCGCATAGTACTAGAGCAGCAATGGATAAGAGCATTTTCATTTAAACTTGTACTTTAAAGCGCGACTTAAGTCATGATTCAATAACGTCTAACCGTTACATTCCTGACAAAATGTATAGGGTTTGACATTGACCATCAGATTTGTGACGATTTCTAACCGGCCGTTAATGGTACACAGTTAAGTGAAAATGCCGATAACGAGCAGCACGATATGTTCGATTGCGCCTGGTGAATATATTCTTTGACTAGCTATTGGACTGCTAGCAACGCAATACCATACGCCATAATCTGGCCTCATTGCCGTCCCCAAAATGACGGCGCGCGGCGCAAAAAACCCAGCATGGATATTGTGGAATTGGGTACATTGCGACCTGATACGGACACAGCAGCGGAAAGCGCAAAGGCAATAATACTCTCTAACTAAAGCCTACCACCGCTCCTATCCTATCTTTTCCTAAGAGCACTCATGGATAAGCATTAGCGATACTAAAGCAACAATGTAGAACTGTGATGATTGCAAACACATAACCTATACGCACACTTGCTGCTCTAACATGGAGTTCCTCGTGTGAGATAAATATTACACTAGAGTGGTACTAGAGTTAAACCTTCCAGGGAATCTTCTGTCAACAACAAACAACATGTGTAGTAAGCATTCACCTGTAAGCCACGACATGTATTGGATTTGTAGCAGCGTTTTTTCTTTTATAGATAATTAAATCCCCAATATTATTCTAAAACCTAAACTTTATGCCCGTTCTAGGTGGCATCCACCAGCAGCACATGGCCACGGTGCCCGTCAGCATGCCTTCATCGGCCTCCGACAGCGACAAGCCAGCCAAGCAGAAGAGGCACCGGACCAGGTGAGTGAGGGTTTGTCTCAGGTGGCTCCAGCAGCACATGGCCACGGTGCCCATCAGTAGCAAGCGGTGCCAAGCACCAGACAAGTTAAATATACGTGCTACCGGTTCTACAAGCCGACCCAAGAACCCTTGTTAAGCCCGGTGGTACTGTTGGTAACTTGGTATTAAGAGCCCGAATTAAAAGAAGCCGCCCAGACGATTCGTCTGTAAAATCTGTAGGTACATGCCAATTATTTGTCATTAAAAAGGTATTAAAGATGTCTTACGACCATTTTGACGTAGCAGCAATGATCTGATAGCTGCCCTCACGGCCCCATTTATCCACCCTGTATACTATCCTGATAAAACTCAGCAACATTAGTTAACAAGCCGTGCTTGCAGGTTCACGCCGGCGCAACTGAACGAGCTGGAGCGGTGCTTCTCCAAGACGCACTACCCCGACATCTTCATGCGCGAGGAGATCGCCATGCGCATCGGCCTCACGGAGAGCCGAGTACAGGTCAGTCAATACTTATCTTATCTTATCTTAATGTTTCGGGGGCCCTCCTCACACTTTGACTCATTGGGATCTTTTGTGTAATCGCATCTCAAGAGTTACCCTGTACCTTCTTAACCTTAACCTTATTAAGTTGGTACCTACACTTGCATCACTTTAATGTTAAACGATTTTATGAGCAAGATTTTTGTGCCAATGCAGTTTATATTTCGTACTTTTATTTACGATATCTTGAGATGGATGTAATTTCATCGGAACTTCAATTTGATCGACTTTATAGAATCCGAGATGAAAGGAGCCTTAAAATAAAAATGGAATCTAAAACAAACATGCTAAAACCGTTACAGTTTACATCCGTCGAAACGGATAAAATAAACTAAAATAAAAAAGCGGGCCGAGGATGCCCTTGGACACTTCGCACGTCTGGGACAAAAGTTGCACGTCTCTGATACATTTCACGTTGTGCGCGTACCTGCCGTGCCGACCTTCCACCTACAGCCCGGCGCGGCGCGGCGTGCCTAAACGCTATCCTTCGACGAGGAATAAAGATACGTTATGCATATGCATAATTAACATGTATTTGATACAGTGTTAAAGAGGTAATGCCTTTTAACTCCACTTATTATAAATAAATTAACAAAATTTAAAAGTTGATGTGGTAAGATACAGAAATTATATTGAACGCCGCTCATGATAGAAGTGAAATTAAGCTAATTTTACGGTTTAACTTTTACTATGAAACAGTTATCCGATCACCTAAAACCACGCCTTTAACTCTTTAAGATCTGAATACGAGTATATACAAGCTGTAGGTAAATCTGTAAAGCCTACTATACATCTTGTTCAAACAACGGCTTGGTCCTTTCTCACTTTCGCATACTTCTTCTATCAGTTTAATTTCTTGTATTATTTCGCTGATTATTTATTACTACAAAGCGCCAGGGAGCTAAAGACCGCCATAACACCAAACCATCTTGGTTTATAGTTATCGCACCGTTTTCGCGTTCAACCGCCCATAAAAGTGAGTCTACGACTTTATCAATCGTTTTATACGCTAGCCGGATAATATTACACGTATTTACACGCTATCTGGATTTTATTACAATTATTTAATGAGACTTTTAGGCTTTTGGTACCTTGGGAAGTCGGAAGAAAGTGTTTACATATAGGCATCACAATATAACAAAGTACAAGCTTTATTGACGTTACTATCGAATTGCTGAAATTTCTAACACTTAGTTTTACTATTGTCCATTATTTTTCTTTGGTTTTTTATTCGTTTATTTAAAATATAGATATGTATAATTATGTATAAGTAAACTTCAAAACCAAAATAGGTACCTACAACATAGAAATCAAAATTATTTTTGTTAGACATATACAAAATACATATAACCAGGCTGTCGGTGGTCAGGGCTGCTGAGAGAGGAACCGTGAAGGATTACCGCCTTCTGTGTCCCATATATCCCAACATTCCCAACCCCTTATCCAATGCTTTTTAACCACGTAGTGAAAGCCTTTCAAAGTGTTGTTTGATCGAGTCTTTTCGCTATGAGAGCGTTCGCCTTATTTTATTTATTATTAAATGCCACAACGACATTCTTGCGATGCCCCGTAACTGTGTCTATTACATTACAGCTAATACACGTAACACAAATCAAACATTTCATAGTGAAAAATCAACATGCAGTGACCAGTGACAGTATTTCCCATTCGTCATACAGACGTCAATGATTTAGCATTATTATAGTTGCGTAACGTAAGCGTCCTAATTTAAGAGAAACAAATGACATACGCTATCCATGTTTTCAAACTTCAAACTTCAAAATTATTTATTCAAGTAGGCTTAATAATAAGCACTTTTGACAAGTCATAAGTGTACAAATAAAATATAACAAACATTCATCGAATTTTAAACTATAGAAGTAAATGAATACAATTGGTAACAATTGGTAACTCTTATATGAGCATAGATTATAATTTGTACATAAATATATCTACGTCAATTCTTATCTACAAAGTTATGAACTAAACAAGAAAATGACTTTATGGTTTATAGTTTATAGTATGGTTTGTGGTTTATAGTATGTTTGTAGACAATGATAAATAAACCATTCAGTATTTAGTTTATTTTCAGTGCACTAATTTATTTAGTTTAGTTTTTTACGGCATCCTATGGGTGCTACGAGTATTATTATTTAAATACAGATTCAGTGCTTTAACCGTGAATATCGAAGTTCGCAAATTGCGGGCATCTTTGTCCGTCACTCTTATTACGCTTTCATTCGACTAAAAGAGAAAGATCCCCACAATTTGCGAATTTCGGTTTTCGCGGTAAACCCCCAGATACGAAGTCAGTTAGGTAAACCTAGTTAGTTAGCTGGTTAATGGTATTAATGGTTATTCTAATCTTAATGTTTTTAATTAAAGTCTGTCTGTTACGTATACAACTGTTTGTAAGAAATCGCACTCGCACAGCTATAAATTAAGTAAGAATTAACTTACTTTACAATGGTGGAGGGTAGAATAAGTTTTCTGCCAACAAACTGCTATGCAGTTTGGCAGATAAGTAACAATAACTAATGTAACTTCTCTTTTATTAATAAATAAATTGAAAAAAAAAGAAAAAAAAAAAAAGTTATCGTATGCGAATTTCCTCACAGTGTCGACTGCTGAGGCATTTCAATCGATCGATCTAATACTCGCATACAGGTTCTTCTCGTATATGAGCGTTATTAATAATCAGTTAATGAGAGTCACTAGGTACAATAATTATGTTTGTCCATAATTCTAAAGACGATAAAGATGCAATTCAAATGCAATAGAAAAGCCCAGTTTTATTGCTACGATAATGAGCTGTTTGCAAATCCTTATTGATATAGATTATCGTCGATCCTTTTTAGCGCCGCAATAAAGCTGTATAGTAGCTTATACAGCAGCTACTATTCAGCTTGTAGTAGCACTTAGTTTGTGTTTAAGACGCTTTGCGTTAGGAATTAGGCGTAATTTGTGTCGTTTGTGACTAATATTTGTATTTCGTTAACACTAGAGTCACACTGGCGGGTCGGTTTAAGAGCAACTCTATGGGGCATATTGGTAGTTGATAAAAGTTTTGCGTTTAACATAAAAAAAAAACATTTGGTTTTTTTTTACCAGAACATGATTTTTTAGATTAGAAGAAAAGTAAAATCATAATAAATAATATTGAGAGGCTCCAGAAACGTGAAACCGTGACCCTATTACAATTGACTATTCATAGTTTATTTAACATACAATCATTACATTCTATAACTATTAAAATAGACTACAAACTACAAATATTTTTTTTTATTACACGCATTCTTGTGGGATTTATTTAGGCAATAAACGAAGATAGGGCATTAAGTATAGTATTTTTCAAACTCGAAGGGTAGGATGACAGGTGTCAGCTCCATATAATTTACAACCTAAAAACACCAAATCTCACAAAATTGTATTGAATTGACAGCTGCCATCCTACCCATCGAGTTTGAAAAATATAATAGTTTCGACAGTCTAGATTTCATAAAAATGTAGGTAGTACAACTTAAAAGGATAACCCTATTCCTAATGTACCTACCTATAGGGACTGCCGAGCGATTTATTATTCTAGGGTTAAGTGCTTTTAGAACTCCAAACTTCTATGTAAACTTTTCAATCCCCTTAAGGGTCAATATTCAATAAAATAAAATTGAAACGAAGGTAGATACGTACATATTATTCAAACGAAATGTGCTCCGTGTTACTACGATTATCGATTCAACGTTATTGATTATTGTGTCGTTGAGTGTTAACGGATGTAGGTAGTTCATACACATTGTATTCTTTCCTGTAGACATCGCAATGTAACAAAAATCATAAGCTAATATTTGGACTGCACCCCTACAAGCGCTACACACTTTTTCATAGAGTCTGTGCGGAAAGAGAAGAGTCGTAGAATGTATTGGATCCCATACATTTCACGATTCTTCTCTTTTCGCACAGACTCTACTTGCATGAGACCCAAACAAGAAAAACGTACCTACCCGGGCCGTTAACTTTTGATGTTGTCCGCAGAAGTGACAGCTTTTTCTAAAATGTGCTTGACCCAGGTATCTTAGTATCTTACGCTCGGTCTTGTGTGTCAGTGAGTTCGTGCTCCCAAATCCAGAGTACCTACGTAAAAAGTATTCGTAGTCGGTGGGGTCCGTGTGTCCCTTCTGTAATCCGTGACAATTGCCGGGGAATCGTTAACTGCTATTAGCCTCTGTACCGCGTTGACCATTTTACCGATTCAGTTATGTTAACGACCAACTTCATTCACACCTACTACTACTACTATAGATGCAAACCGGATTTGTTTACTTTTAGCTTTGTAAATATACTGCATTCTTGCCGTTCTTTAACAGCTTGTATCACATTTTCTCTTTTCAGTAATAAATGAATGAATAAGAGACGATCTTACTCGAATCAACGCAAGCTCAATAAGGCTTGTGTTGTGTGTACTAGACGGGACGGGATAGATAAATACATAGAAAACATCCATAACTCTGCCCATGCCCTTACCAGGATTGTAACCCGGGACCTCCTTGTTCAGAGACAGTATCACTACCAACTAGGTTAGCAGGACGTTATTTGTAAACGTGTTTTATTAGTAGGTATTTCTACTTACACTTTGTACATAGGTATGTGGATTGTGTTGGACAATGGAGGTGAAAATGACTTAAAATCAACTGGAACTAAGTTAATTCCAGACTTATTCTACAATTGCCACCTTTTTTAGTAGGGACACAGAATAAATGATAGTACATACTAGGTACAGAAGACTCACTCTCTAACAAAACGCGTCTGTTACGATCAGGACAGATATGGGCGCTAGGTGGCGACAGCGCCACGCGCGGCTTATGGCTAGCCACCAAAATTGGTGTGGAACGGATGTACTTGTAGCTAGCTACAAAGCGATGAAATCGCGGAGTGAGCTACGCCTGGTAGGGATGAGAACAAAGGTCTAATAATTTAACTCAAGGTGAAGCTGGTTCAACATGTTTTAGCGCATAAGCCTTTGATTCTAAGGAAAACATTAATTTCTTGTGTATATCTCAGTGCTTCCACAACGTTGACTGTAGTATAATGCCACGAAACGTGCCTTAGCAGGGGTGCGAAACTCCTGACTTCGGCCAAACTCGGCTCCGCTCGGCTCAGCATTGCTCCGAGCAATTATTAGGGTTGGCACCACTTGACTTCCTTTTGCGTTCACGATCACAGATAAGATAATCACTTGATTTTTAACAACCCTAAATTGCCGAAAGGGATAGTGCCATATATTAGAAAGGGATAGCATGATTCGACCCTGAACCGCTGTCAAACTTCGGTTTTGTAGGAAGTTTCCTTTCTGTACGGTAGTACTATTATTTATTCTGTGGCCTTACGGCGACTCTTACACAAAGGGAGGTAGAAACTAAAAAAACGTCGAACAACGTCAAACAACGCGCGGAGCGGCGCGCGCGCAGGCCAGGAATCTCGCGGGGGCGCGCGAAACGTGGAGCGACGGACTACTTACATGGACTATCGTGTTTTAAACGCTCGATTTTATTCCGTAACATCATCATCATAACTCTCTTTTATATGCCAGTCTTTTGATTTTCTTATACGACACATTATTTTTCACTTGGGTATGTAATTCTAGGCTTTCCTCTGCGTCTCGTGTTTTCAACCCTGCCTTCGAGAATGTTTAAGAAAAATCTGTTTCTATTACCATCCTTAAAACCGAATGAAAATGTTTAATTCTACAACAATGTTTTAGTTTGTTATCAATAGTGTTTTGGACAAAAAAATAGGCTATTGTTTCAAGTATATCGATAATCCCTAAAGTGTTTTTCATGCAAAAGTTCCAATAAACTCATCATCAACTGGACGCCATACGGCTCAGCTAACAACCGTGTATAAGCTAGTGCAGAAGTGCATCAGATCTAGCGAAAGGTGCAGCGGGTGCTCTCGCATGTTTGCTTTAGATTGCGCGCCTAATTAGGTTTACCCATGCAAGGCTCTCACAAAGCACGCAATCTACATTACACATGGTCCTAGACTAGATCATTCGCTAGATCTAGATGCAACTTTACAAGAATTACAAGTACCTAACACGGCTCGAATGGCCGCGGTGCGGTGTGGGCTGTATTTGCGAGGCGTGTTTGCTCGCAACCGTATAATATAAATACGCCGGACAAACACCGACCGCTGAGAACGCTGCCCCAACGTTCTGGGAAAACTGGCTCCATCGCTAGTGTTCCATTTGTTTTTTTGCCTTACTTGCTTCAAGATTATGGTTGAGAGCAATAATGGAAACTACCTACCTTATAGTTATAGGTATACATGTATTGCACAAGCCACGTCTGCTACGTTTAGTTATTGAGTTAAGTATCAGAGCTACTTTGCCACAAGAGAATTTTCACAATCGGTTAGTGGTAGAATAATTCACAAGTATCAAGACTATTTAATATTTTTTCTGTAGGTAATGTTGTTACATACTGATTTTCAAAATCTACTTTTTATCGATTGCGTGCAGAGTTAGCTTAAACTTTTTTAGGGTTCCGTACCCAAAGGGTAAAACGGGACCCTATTACTAAGACTCCGCTGTCCGTCCGTCCGTCCGTCCTTTCGTCCGTCAGTCTTTCACCAGGCTGTATCTCACGAACCGTGATAGCTAGTTAGCTAGACAGTTGAAATTTTCACAGATGATGTATTTTTGTTGCCGCTATAACAACAAATACTAAAACCAGAATAAAATAAAGATTTAAGTGGGGCTCCCATACAACAAACGTGATTTTTGACCGAAGTTAAGCAACGTCGGGCGGGGTCAGTATTTGGATGGGTGACCGTTTTTATGCCGTTTTTTTGCATTATGGTAAGGAACCCTTCGTGCGCGTGTCCGACTCGCACTTGCCCGGTATTTTTTTATGAAATCACACCCCTTAACCTACCTACACAAATCTAGCAACAGACGCATCACATATTGAGCCTTCGTTTTAAATAAACCCGTTTAAAAATAGTTTCCCAATGTTTCCACGACATCGCAATTCGCGATGGATACTTTTTGCCGCCGAGCCGCGATCAAAAATTCACAACTACGTGAAATAAAAATAAAATAAGTGCGAAATAGAAGTCGAGCCCTGTTTACCAAAGCCTTTCATTATTAAAGAGATGTATGGCGCAGGGATGGGACACTTTATCGATAGTTTTTTTATCGATTTATAAACACATAGGTAAAATGTGATTGCCATTATAAAGTGGTATTTTGTTAACAATAAAGACCTTATTAAATATTGTAAGTATTCAATATTCAAAGGCCCCCAATGTACTAAAAATCATTATAATCAGTATTAATCCACAATACAACCATATATAACATAACATGCTTAATTATAATTAACGTCGTTATTTTAACATTTATTTTAACAACCCAAAATTTTATTTGTCTTGGCAAGTTTTGACGTGTAGCCGGCTATAGGATAATATAAAACTGTTAAATTACTGACATACAAAATGCATAGAGTCGGACCAAGAAAAGTCTGCAGCGGATTTGATAACCCACGCAGTGCAAGTGTTATTTATACGTCATAATTTCATAGAAGTTTGACTTTGCACTGCGTGGGCTATCAAATCTTGGCCTGACTCTAGCCTAAACCCTACGACTACAACACTAAGGGCGAAAATGAGCTTTAAAAGTTTTAACAATTTCTATAAGGAATAAGTCGCAGGCGGGAGTTAGTAATAAAACAATTTAGTCTAATTTAATTAGATAGATACCTTTTTCCTTGCTTCTTTATTTTCTCAAATCCTATTCTATCAAATTTGCAAGCAATCACCCTGAACTTTGTGTTACTCACATATAAGTACTCACATAACACTCGCAAAACAGTGCTTGCAACCACGAAATAAAAACGTTTTAAACCCCGTAAATGTCGTATTTTATTTCCTCCCTCATTCCCATTATTAGCCGCGATAGCGACAGGGAAATCTTTTTATACTCATTAATAATTAGCACACTTCCATGCGCCTAGTAGTTGTAATGGACTGCTGGACAGACAGATAGTTATACGGTTTCGTTTTAACGCTGGTTGCACTTTTTGCTATTGTTGACTACGTTGGACAAATAAAGTGAAAATATCGAGCATTCTGCTGCATTTTGGGTTGATTGTTAATTAAATGCAATTTCGCTTTTTCTGTGTATTGGAAATATCAGGTTTGTTGTTTTGGGCGATTCGTTTAGGCAATTCTTGTATAAATATATATTATGTATTTATATATTTCGGGGATCTTGGAAACCGCTCTAACGATTTCGATGAAATTTGCTATATGGGGGTTTCCGGAGGCGAAAAATCGATATAGCTAGGTCTTTTCCCTGGGAAAACGCGCATTTTTGAATTTTTATATGATTTCCGAGCAAAGCCCGGTCTCCGAGATATTATTTTTTTTTTTTATTCTGTCGAGCCACTACATAGTTTGTTAATAGCTTTGTCTTTCGCTGATTAGTCTTTCGCTAACTAATATTTTTAATAATGTAGGAACTACAGATATACAAACACATTACACGTCGTATATGGAACTGTAAAGCCTAAGTAGTAAGCGGTTACCGTAATCTATGGAGGCCTGCTACTCTTTAAGTGTTTACTACTTTACATCGTAAAAATATCTGTGTACCTACTATTACGATATTTTGTACAAAGTATAAAGAGAATAACGCGGTTTTAATCAATTTCATTTTTTAAACACTGTGACAGAGATTATAATTATAACAAACATAGTTCAAAAATTGCAATGAATCAACCGACTGTGTTTAAAGTGGTTGCATCTCTTAGGTATTTTATCTCGACTTCTATGATTTTATAGCTACAACTTACAATTTTATCCAACGATTTATTGGTAGATAAATTCGCTATTCGCACTTTATTTTACCGTCCAACCGAATTTAAACAAAACATCGATATATTAGAAAGCCATGCACATCCCTACACATTAGGGGCATTAGCAGCCGAGATTTATCGCGCCATAACTTACCGCAATAATAATTTGTTTGTCATCGCGCGGGGAGGGGGCGGGGGCGGGGGCGGTCACCGGCGGGGCATCTTTGAGGGAACAAAGCTTTGTGAAGACATGGAAGAAAAGCATTACATGCTTATAAAGTCGGTAGGTAGTACATATATGTGTAATCTCAGGTGACATTCGCTTTTAAAGTCCCTAGAATCTGAAGATTGTTTTATTAAAATAATCATAACTTTGTCATACGAATTTTTTTCGACCTATTTCAGTTTATAACTTTACCATCTATAAAGCTATATCAATTACACGTAATTCTCAAAAGTCGTAAGGTCCATATTTGCTAGTACCATGAATAAAACTGCAAATGTGTGCAAATATTATTTTCGTACTTATACCAGTAAAATTTTTGATTTAAAATGCGAGGTACTTGTGAAATGCAAGGTCTACATCCCCAATATGCTGATAACAACTTTTGAAACCAGATTGTTAACCATAACTACCTTAAATTAAAAATGGTTTTGCTGCCTGAAAACGTTTTTGATGTCACGCAAAACAGCCAAATTTATTAAAACTCGTGTTTCACCTAGGCTAGGGGTTTATATATGTAGTAATTACTCAACACGTCCAGTTAATGACGTGGGCAATATGTGTATCAGCCAACAATCGCGGGTGGGGTCCAAGGTGCGAGTTAAATGAAGCAAGGTGGCCCGAGGGTGCGTCAGGGGGGTCAGGGACACACAGCTGACTAATTATCGACCTTATTAAAGTGATGTTAGGGGTCATGGTCAGGGATTTTTGAAGTTGGCTGGCTGGTAATTACTTTGAGGTAGTGATAGTTGCGGTTAAGGAAAAATTATAATGGAACAGCTTCTCAGTTTGGCCACGCCACGTCTTATAACCGAAAATGGCATTGGGAAATGGAAAGCAGTTAACAATTTAATAAAAATTGTATGAGTTCTCATCATGAACAGGAGAACTTGATGAGGCCTGTATTAATGTTTGCCGAAATTGACGTCACGCGCTCATGCGGTCTGTCTGTTTGATAGATGATGGACAGGACAGATCAGTTACACCGTTTTGATATAGCCAAGGATAGGAAACAATGATTGGTAGGAAAAGTCACCAAATTCATTTAAGAGCACTCATTCACTTCTTAACGTAGAAATTCTTCATGTAACGCCAATTACCTTCATGGTATCATTTGATATTAGCAACGTTTTCCTGTAGTATTGACCAGTGTCAGGTGAACATTAATTTTCCTGGATTACATAGGCACACATAGAACTGCATACCAGACTACACATCTCACATGTGGTTAACTGCTGCATCCGCGTTCCTTCATTACAAGCTTTAAAACGCGCTAATCATATCGCCCGCTGCGAAAAGCCAATCTAATCTGTCTAGCCCCATATTAAAAAGCTAACACAGTATGAAAGAATCTTTAAGTATTCATGGCGTCCCCCGGGAACGAACCCTGACCCTTTATTAGAGCCGGAATTAACTCCTGATCCGCAATACGCTTTTATTGCCAAATGCGAATCACGTAGGGTCCCGCTTTTTGGAACATTATCTTTTATTGAGAAAAGTGTTTATGGCGCGTTAGGGCGTAAAAAGAAAGTGGTTTGGGTTGTAGATAGGGAAGTTAGCTTAGGATGTTATAATGCGTATCATTACAGCGGGGGTAGAAGTCATCATATTATCACCTACTCTAACCTACGGTCATCGGTCTGCTCCAAATTTTAATAGTCATTATCAAAAGTAGCAGATCAGACGACGCGTCAAAAGTATCTAAAATTCTGTAACAGCTTAACAAAAAGAGATATGTCTCCACATGTAGAACAATTAAATTGTAACAAATTGTAATTGGAAAAGTAGTCGAGGGTGGCAGATCAGATACTTTTGGAGCGGTTTCAGCTGATACTGTTGATCCTGACTGTATTTACCTTGATATTTTTGATTTGTTGAGACTATTAAACCACTGTTACTAAACATTAAATCATAAAACCATTTTACGCGTTATTAAAAAAAACCTGACCTGAATTCTGGAGACTATCTGAACCTTAGGCCTAGAGAAATAAGTACGACTTCTTATTACTCTATGCTCACTTGCGTTGGGTTACCGATAGAGATGGGTAGTGAGTAAATACTCACGGGTAAATACCGAGTAAATACTCAGTATTTACTCAATATACCCGTATTTACTCATTTATACCCAAATTGGTGGGTATAAACTATTTAGAGTGCTGAAAGGGGCATATAAATTTGAAATATAGGTGTATTTTGTAAGCTGCTACTGGATTAAGTACTCAAAATTGTAAGAAATGTATTTTTAAGAGGGGCACTCCATACATGTAACTAATTGTCACAAAAAAAAATCTCAGAAACCACCAACGTGTTGCACATCATTAAATGGGTCTTTAAAAATAACTGGAATGTTTCTAAGAACATTTTTGTATAAATTGAATATTTTTGGAAATAAACCGTTTCGAAAGGCCAAAATAATGTTTATCTCTCTATAACTTTCGAACCAAAGTTCAGAAAAAATATGAAAACATATCGGGAGATTAGCCGTATAATAGAGTACAAAAAACAATATTATGAACATCATCGGTTGAGCCATTTTTGAGTTTTCTTCAAAAAACCCTTAATAAAAGGTCGTAAGTGCCGCGTAAACACGCACTTTTGCGCGACATGCAGTTATCTAGAACATCGATAGAATTTAAGTACCATATTTTTAAAGTAAATACCTTCTTATTTAAAACATAATTGTTAACTATGCATTATCACAATTTGCCTCTCACTAATAATTACCTTTTTTTCCTAAATTAAGCGTCCTATATGCTTTTTATTTTATAGATATTGTTAATACACGTTAGCACTCCTCAATAAAAGACAATTATGTTATTAAATCTCACTTTTTGAATATTTTATAAGAAATCGTTTTTACCCACCTAAATGAGTAAATACGGGTATTTATCGGGTGCTTTGAGTAAATACCGAGTAAATACTCAGTATTTACTCACCCCTACCCATCTCTAGTTACCGATCTATTGCTTCAATCACTCTTATAACTGTTACAACATTTTGCGTGTTTCGTTACCTTTCTCTTCTTGCCTGATCTACCCTAAGAATGTTTCATATTTGAACACTATGTCTCTAACACACCTCATTGTAACAATGCGCAAATTTCTTGAAAAAATAATACCCCATAAATTTTAATTATCAGTTACTTCCCTACTTACTTAGGGTGGTATTCCGCCTGTCCAATTTCTTTGTCCAATGTGTATTTGCATCTCACATTTTGCTTAGTGAGAGAGTGAGACGCAATGCATATTGGACCAACAAATTGGACAGGTAGAATACCAACCTTCCCATACAACCATTTCCAGTCGCCGTTACGACGCGGTGTTGACACATCTTGTGTCGACACCATCTGTTTCGGTCACAATTCCAGTCGCAGAGTCGTCGCCGTGTCGACACAGTTACCAGAAATGGGGAAGGGTCGACACATGACACAAAGTGACATAAAGTGTGGTCGCCGTGTGCACACATTGTTTCGGGTTTGCGACTACTTTATGCCAAAATCATTCGTTCATTCGTTCATTTTGTTCCTGTCAAATGGAAACTGTCAGATAGAAAAATACTTAAATAAAAATAAGTGACATTAATACGCCATCTCTTAAACGGATTACAAGACGTAATTATATATTGTTTGCATTTATATTACAATATGACTTAAATTATTATGGGGAATTAAACTGCTCGAGTGATTTGATAAACTAAGTGTAATATAATCAACGCGCCACCACATTGTTTTAGTTTAGCCGGAAATGAAATTGTTTACTTCTCAGTGCCTGTGTTCATAACTATATTATTTGAAGCATTTTTAGTACTTCGATGCGTATACTATACTTAAATAACAGAAATAACGCTTTACATACTACGAAACTTGTTAATTATGATGTATAAATATGGTTCAAGGCTGAGAAATATTGCAGTCACAAATGTTTCGACTTTGTGTCGACTCTGTGTTGACACATGACACGCGCTGTCAAAAGTAATAACAAAGTTACTGGTATGTTACTGGATTTGCAAAATGGCTCCTTGTGTTGATTTGTTTTCAGATATTCTCAAAGTGTAAAAATGCCGTGGTCAGAGATGGGCATTAATCGATTAACTGTTTATTCGACTAATTAATGGAATAAAAAAAGTTAATTCTCAAATTTTAATCGGGATTAGTTTAGTCGACCTAACATAGATTGAAATTGAATTAATCTGAATATTAATCGAATAAATTATCGATTAAATCTCGATTGAAAGTTGACAGGGGTCCATTTTTGTACGTAAAAATAATAGAAATGTCTTGCATGCAGATGGTAGCAAAACACTTTGTCATAAAAGTCGAGATGGGTGTCGATATATAGGTTTTAGGGAGTGCCGATTTCGAAAATAATGACCATTTTGGAATCCGAAATGGCGGCCATGCACTGTGTCATAAAAGTCGTCATGGATGTCGTTTTATACGTTTTAGGGGGCCCCGATTTTGAAAAAGATGACCATTTTGGAATCCAAAATGGCGGCCATGCACTATGCCATAAAAGTCGTCATGGGTGTCGTTTTATAGGTTTTAGGGGGCGCAGATTTCGAAAATGATAACCATTTTGGATTCCAAGATGGCGGCCATGCACTATGTCATAAAAGTCGTCATGGATGTCGTTTTATAGGTTTTAGGGGGCCCCGATTTAGAAAATGATGACCATTTTGAAATCCAAAATGGCGGCCATGCACTATGTCATAAAAGTCGTCATGGGTGTCGTTTTATAGGTTTTGGGGGGCGCAGATTTAGAAAATGATAACCATTTTGTATTCCAAAATGGCGGCCATGCACTATGTCATAAAAGTCGTCATGGGTGTCGTTTTATAGGTTTTAGGGGGCGCAGATTTCGAAAATGATGACCATTTTGGATTCCAAGATGGCGGCCATGCACTATGTCATAAAAGTCGTCATGTATGTCGTTTTATAGGTTTTAGGGGGCCCCGCTTTCGAAAATGATGACCATTTTGGAATCCAAAATGGCGGCCATGCACTGTCATAAAAGTCGTCATGGGTGTCGTTTTATAGGTTTTGGGGGGCGCAGATTTCGAAAATGATGACTATTTTGGATTCCACTTTTATGACAAAATACGTAGCCGCCATCTTGGATTATAAAATGATCATCGTTTTCGAATTCTGCACTCCCTAAAACCTATAAATCGACATCCGTGACGACGCAAGTTATCTTTATTTTCAGATCTAACAAATTGCTACAGAATACAAAGGACAAAAAAGAAGCGAGGAGGTAATGAAACATGCAAAAATACAGATGATTCCTCGACGCAATTGGGTGATTCTTAAATTGTGTCCAGATTTTTTTTGTCATAAAAGTTTATATTTTTCACATATTACTAAATCTATGGCAAAAGTTATAATATTGCAATGGATTCCATCGCATGTAGGTATAAGTGGCAATGAGACAGCTGATGCATTAGCAAAACAGGCATGCAGCGATGGCATTGAATTTCACTTGAAACATTATATGGGGGCAATAATGACTGTTTACATTTAGTCAAATTAAAGTGTCGCGAATTGTGGAAGGAATATTTCGACGAGAGATCTAGGGACAAAGGTATTTGGTATAAGACAATACAGCCACAACCCTTTAATTCTCCTTGGATTGATAATAGTGTGTTGTGTAGGCGGGATCTAGTTTTATTATTGAGATTGCGCTCTGGACACATTCCATTGAATAAGTTCGCCTACCTCATGCGTAAAGTGAATTCGGAATTATGCACCTTATGTAATCGCGTCGAGGATGTGTATCATATTTTAATGGAGTGTGTCCGAAATGAGCGACTTAGAAGACAGATATTTCATGACAATGACAGTTCCATTGGGTTATGTAATAGGGTGGAGTGAAAGTGGGCAAAAATTTTTTTTTTCTTTTTTTTAAATTTCCTGTATCATTAATTGATGATACATAGTATTAGAAGTAATTATGCAAAATTTTAGTTTTCTAAATATATATCTTAAGGTGGCGCATTAGGTTTAAAGTTTTGACATAATGCAATTTTTGACATTCACATATATGATTTATTGAAAACGATATATGGACCTATTTAACAATTTTAATCATAAACGTTACTGAAATCATAATAAACTAGCAAAATAAATTAAAAAAATTACATTTTATTGTTGAAAATCAGTAGTTTCAGGGCGCTCATAAACACGAAAATATTGAGATTTGGTGTCGAAAACGGGTACGTCTTGCCGGGCTTTTATCCTTGTACGAATGAATCCATCTCTAGCTTCTGGTCTACAAACTGCTAACGAAGCCTCCGTTACCAGCTTGACACACCTTTCGACAGCCTGAGTGTGGCAAGGATACTTTTCGAAATCCATCAAAGCTCCTGAAGTAATCAGGTTTGAAATTTCTGTGTCGCTATATTTCATTGTCATAGGAGGTTCTGTGATCTTTCCTTTCGTCCAATCTATTAAATCATAATAAGTAGATGCGTCAGCCCTTAGTTCTGGGAGTCGAAATTCGCTAACCTTCTTTCCTTTGGTCTCTTTTCGTGCTTTTAACACTCTTCGAAGAGCCAGCTCCCTTATGTGAGACGCATCATCTTGCAACATAGCCAGCAACAAATTCTTTGTTGGTTTAGCTGTTCCAATATATAAACGGAGAATCCTGTTTGCCTATATTTTACTAGAAAAACACCTGAAACGCCCATTGCAATGGTTTGTGTGCTTGTTACATGCAAATGGATTACCACTTCATCATTTATTCTCCAGTTTAGATGGCACAACAACAGGCCCTAATAGTTATTCTGGCAAAATAGGAAAACAGCTACCTAAGTGCCTCGATTTTAAACTGGAGGAATTCGAAGCCATTTCCACAGAATTGCCAGCTTTGAATCCTAATTTGCTAAGTACTGATCAAAAATATCTGTTTGAGATTTGCACCGCAATTTCTTCTGGTTCGGTGTCGCCCAACTTAGCTAGCAAAGACCCAGGAAAACTGGCACATTCCCGATGGTTGACTTGCGCAAACAAGATTCTCCGTTTATACATTGGAACAGCTAAACCAACAAAGAATTTGTTGCTGGCTATGTTGCAAGATGATGCGTCTCACATAAGGGCTCTTCGAAGAGTGTTAAAAGCACGAAAAGAGACCAAAGGAAAGAAGGTTCGCGAATTTCGACTCCCAGAACTAAGGGCTGACGCATCTACTTATTATGATTTAATAGATTGGACGAAAGGAAAGATCACAGAACCTCCTATGACAATGAAATATAGCGACACAGAAATTTCAAACCTGATTACTTCAGGAGCTTTGATGGATTTCGAAAAGTATCCTTGCCACACTCAGGCTGTCGAAAGGTGTGTCAAGCTGGTAACGGAGGCTTCGTTAGCAGTTTGTAGACCAGAAGCTAGAGATGGATTCATTCGTACAAGGATAAAAGCCCGGCAAGACGTACCCGTTTTCGACACCAAATCTCAATATTTTCGTGTTTATGAGCGCCCTGAAACTACTGATTTTCAACAAAAAAATGTAATTTTTTGAGTTTATTTTGCTAGTTTATTATGATTTCAGTAAAGTTTATGTTTAAAATTGTTAAATAGGTCCATATATCGTTTTCAATAAATCATATATGTGAATGTCAAAAATTGCATTATTTCAAAACTTTAAACCCAATGCGCCACCTTAAGATATATATTTAGAAAACTAAAATTTTGCATAATTACTTCTAATACTATGTATCATCAATTAATGATACAGGAAATTTGAAAAAGAGAAAAAAAAATATTTGGCCACTTTCACTCCACCCTATTATGTAATACCTACCTTTCGAACCCCATGTCTGAGGTTGTTGAAAAGGTACTAAATATTGTTAAGTGCGGTCTGAGGGACAGAAATGTGTGATGTAATTAAACTAGATGTAGCTATTTACTTTCTTTTAACTTTGTTAATTAAGTCTGTTTTTTATGGGGTGACATATTCGTTCAATCGAAAAAGCCCCTTAATAAAGGAAAAAAAAAAAAAAGTTCCGTGACATTTCGACCTTGTAATTTTTTAAGTAAATGTTTTTGTTTATCTATGAGGATCTCACTAGAATAGTATAATCAAGGTATGTTTATATTTGATGAATGAAATAGTAACGCAAAAAAAATATATATTTGTGTCTTATATTCCTGCCGAAGACTTTTATTTTACCTTTTCCTTCTACACAAGTTTGGCCAAGTAATAAGAATTTAGGGCACTCAATTTTATTTTCACTTCTACAACAGTAAAGCTACGAGGCCATGTTTTGGTATCGTTTTCGTATAAATTCGCAGTACCAAATTTAGTTAAGGTATCACATTGACACCATTCCGAAGTAAAAACATATAAACTTATTAAAATACTTTCTTTTAAACTCCTCTTCACGCTTAAACTGCTGAACAGTTTTAATTTAAATTTGGTACACATATATTTTGAGTCCCGAGACAGGATATAATAAGTTATCTCAAAAATCACCCTTTAAAGGTGTGAAATGAGGTGTAGGGGGGAATTCAGAATTGACTTCTTGAAGTTAATACTGTTTAAGTTTAGGTTTGAAGTCATGTTTTTTCATCATTTTTAACTAAATCAAAGATGTAGACCATCCCAAATTTCATATAAATCGGTTCAGCGGTTATTGATTTCCCGTACAAATTTCCACGCCACTTTTCACACCTTCAAAAGATGATTTTGGTTATAAGATCTATCCTATGTCCTGTTCCGGGACGCAAACTATTTCTATACCAAATTTCAACGAAATCGGTTCAGCGGTTAAGCGTCAAGAAGAGTTTCAAAAAAACCGGCCAAGTGCGAGTCGGACTCGCGTATTAAGGGTTCCGTACATTAAGTCCGACTCGCGCTTGACTGCACATTTCTAATAGGTTTTCCTGTCATCTATAGGTAAAGAACTATTTTGTGTATTCAGACGGACATACATACAGACGCACGAGTGATCCTATAAGGGTTCCGTTTTTTCCTTTTGAGGTACGGAACCCTAAAAAGATTTATTTTTATTTTGTGGAATGGTGTCAATGTGATATCTTAAATGGATCCAGCACCCCAGATTCATACGAAAACGATACCAAACACGGCCTAGCACCTTCACTGATATAGATATATCAAGATAAAATTGAGAGCCCTAAATAAACTTTCAAGAGCGGATATCTCAAAAACTATTCAACATATCGAAAAAATTGACTGAATAAACTTGTAACAAATTAAATTAACTTTCATTTTGTATAAGTGGCCATGTCGCTGAGATGCATAGTTTCCGAGATATAATCGAAAAACGGGAAAATGGGACCTTCAAAGCCCCCTCTTTCCCCCCCCGCTCAAGGGCTACGGCCGGGGACTTTTGATATGTTCACCTCCTAACTTGTCAAACCGAGTTACGGAGTCAAAAATTGTGTTCCGAGCATTTCCCTCTACAACTTTTGGAGCATTCGTTGCCTGACCTAAGTAGCTTATTGAATTTCTTTAAAACTTTTCTGTAAAAGGTTGACGGGTGTTGGGTGTTTATATGGTTTCGGTCGATTATTATCATTTGCATTGCCCATGATGACTTACTAGAATTACGAGCACACGAGACACTAATAGTAGTTTGACAAACCTTGGTTTTCAAGAGGTATTTTATATTGACATTTGCTGTCACAAATTTGCTGTCAGATTTAGTCGCAAACCGCACGCAAAGTGCACACAAATGTGTCGACACCTTGTTACGGAAAAGTGTAGACACGGCGACGACACTATGTTTCGAAACAATTCTAGACACATTGTGTGGACTCTGTTACGACACATCTGACATTTAGTTACCACTTTGTGATTCTGCGAATGGAATGGTTATATGGGTTAGGTCGTATTTTATCGATATCGATAACTATACTAGTATAGTATTTTCTCGCACTATTAATAAATTGACCGATAGTGATCAGCTGTCTGCAATAGTATGCCGTATTGCCGTAAATAATATGTATATAATGTCTTAGTTATAATAATTGAATAATATGTAAGTTGTGACCTGTAATTTATCATTACCAATAAGGGATGTCTATGTCTATGTCTATATTTCTATTATAAAAAACATCCATTTAGTGATAAACGCTAAAAGCAATTGTTTGTCAGAGTATAACTTTCACAAAGTCGAGTTCACATGAACAGAGGCATCACACAATCAAAATAAACTTATTAAACATCAATTTACCACATTCCCTGTCAACAAATTGACATCACCGACAAACCGACAATCCGTTTATCCCGACCAGATTACATCATGCATCCCTCATGCATACGAAAATAGTTCTTACTACATTCACATAAAGTCCTCTAAAATGACATGTTATTTTATATGCAAACTTAATCTTAAGCCTAGTCAAGCGAAACTAGGTCTTGTACAGTTAATGGTAAGGTGTTTAATGACGGCATCGATTGTTGTAACGGAGTACAGGGCGCACGGCAGTGCGATTAGCCAAGTTAATAAATATTTAGATATATTTGATTTTATTATTCGGTGCCGGGGGTTGTGGTTGCCCTACTGGTAGGGATTAAAAGGCTACGATAAATATTGTGGTATAGGTGCTACTTTTGTTTCATATTGGCATGTTGGGAAGAGATCCCTTGAGTTTGCTTTTGTACAAAATGTGTTGTTTGTGTAGTCTAGTTCATAAATATGTATTTTTTTTTCACTTTATTCGAATAGATTAAGAGCCCATCACCGTGCACACTGGCGCCACTACAATTTAATCGTGATTATTTCAATTTAACGAAAGATATTTAAAAAAAGGGGGGAGCTACGTACTGTATTTTGTATTGAAGTACCTTTAGAATACATCAAACTAGTTTTTATGTTGCTGGATTCGTCGATCTATGAACTCAAAACAAAAACGGCCGTTTTAACTTTGGACGCGTAGATTGACGAATCCAGCTCAACTTTGAGCGAACAGCAAACTTCCAAATTGAAAGGAGTCGCTTTTATTAAAGCGCCGTCTTTGTGCGACGCTACATTTAAATTTCGTTTGTGACTTCGCTTTAATATAATTTATATGTATTAATTAGTTAGGTACTTCTTGCGGTTTTGCTTATGCCCAACATTGGAAGTTGGGAGAGGTATGTAGTATCGAATATCGATTCATACGCTATAGGGTAAATCGTCAATTACTGGCCACTGTTTAATAACAGTTATTGACACCTTATACTAAATGAATTCTGTTAGGTGAATAGAATTCATTTTTAGTATAAGGTGGCCAGTTATTAAACAGTGGCCAGTAATTGACGATTTACTCCTTACTATGATACCCTACACTGTTATGTAATGTTATGTAATAAACTCTCTTTCGGAAGCTTTTATCAAGTTTTGCCTGTCTGTCTTTCCCAGCTGGCTTTGGTCTTTTTTCAGATTAGCTTTCCAGTTTTCGCACGAGCTAATTTTCAGTTTCTGACGTTTTGCATGCGCGTCTGTGTTTTAAAATATTGATAAATTTAGGGTCTAACCCAGAATCGTTTATACAATACGCCAATCAAAACTTAAATTGTGTAGGTATGGAAATGTCACGTGACTTTTCGTTCAATCTGTACACCCGACACAGACCATTGTCGTAGGGGAAGATGAAGCAGGAAGGAAGAGAGGGAAGCTGAGAAGAAACTACATTGATCAAGTAATAGAAAAAGTTAACAAGTTAACGTAACAGGAAGTCAAAAAGAAGGCACAGGATTAAATAAATGGAAATTGTTCCACCGACAAGAGCCTAGCTCTGAAAAACCTTCGTACCGATGATGACGTCATTCCGAATATTCCGATATAATTGACCGGAGCGTAGCGAAGGTCTACGTTTCGACTGGAGCATTTTGCTTTCGTATGTCCGGATGTTCTCCTCTACAGGTCGTAATTCTTAACCGAATCTCGTGAAATTTTGTGACTGGATTCTATGTCTAAATAAAATTTTTTTGTCCGTCCGGTTTTTTGATTTTTTTTTTAATGGCGGAGTTGTGATAGCTCGCGCCTAAACAAATAGTGGTATCGGTACCATACGAGTGTTTTCTTTTTGAGATATGTTTATAGATTAAATGGCCAAAAATTCAGAAAATTTATTTCGCTGGTTTCGAAGGTATGGAGATATTTAATTTTAACTAATTTTAATTTGAGAAGGAGTAGCTAAATTTCGTCAACCCATCTAAGGGGCTGTCCATAAATTACGTCATCGATTTTTGACGATTTTGGACCCCCCCCCCCTATAATCATCCAAAAATCATGCATCAAATGACCCCATTTCCTCCTACTTCATGCTACCGTCATCCGATGTCCAGACCCCCCCCCCCTAATTTGAAATGACGTAATTTATGAATAGCCCCTAAGAACTATTTGGCTCAGTTTGTAAACGTTCGCTTTTTCTGTTTGCACAGAGGGTCTGGGTTCGATCCTCAGTAATTGTATGCTGGGATATTATTATAACTTTTTGTATTTTTTTACACATACATTTCGTATTGTTTTTTTTTAATTTACTATATTTAAAGCTCTTATAGTACCATGTTATTTAAAGCTCTGCTCGCGAGGTCTACAGCTCACAGAGCCACTAGTTATGTTTTTACTTTTCGATTGTCATTTGTCGATAAATATGCCCGGCTGAGGTACACGTTCTACGGCCCTAGTACACAGTAAGTTGTAATGCAACGAACTCACATATTTTTCTCTTGCAAAGAGTGCGCATCCCAGTGTGCGCGGGTATCCATTACTGTCCGCTCGCCAGGGCTGCCCCGCGGGAGTTTTAATTCCGTTCGCGTGTACCTGTCAGCCCTGGGGAGCTTCGCGTCTTGGTTGGGGTAACTTTACAACGAAATACCTTTAATGTTATTATTCTTAACAGACATATTCTACATTCTGATTCATGGACTTATTGACCGAGTGAAGGTCTCCGTTTCAGCTTGGCCTAAAATGCTTTCGTACAGGTCGCATTTCTTAACCGATTCTTATGAAATTTTGTGAGCAGGTTCGATAGATACATAAATTTTTTTTGTCTTTTAATTTTTTTGTAAATATTCAACATAGTGGAAGTCGGCATAAAGGATTACAAGCCATTTACATTTTTTTACCTTATTGTGAGGTCTACAGTTTATATTTGTGCAAAGTGAGGAAATTATAATTTTGCTGAGAGTGATTTACCTATAGGTATATCATAGTAAGGAAGTAGAGCGTGTAAATCAAGATCCCTCCCGATGTTGGGCACAAGCAGAACTGCGGGAAGTAACTAATTAATATAAATTATATTAAAGCGAAGTCACAAACGAAATGTAAATGTAGCGTCGCACAAAGACGGCGCTTTAATAAAAGCGACTCCTTTCAATTTGGAAGTTCACTGTTCGCTGAAGTTGGATTAGAGTAGGGGCCGGTTTCCGGGTACAATCAGCATCGATTATAAGCTGATAAGTGACGTCAAAAGTATGCTACGGGTATAATTGTTTTTAAAATGAATACCTACTCTCTTGAGTGTCAATCCCAGTGTCTTATATACCCGGACTTTATTTTACTTGCTAAAATAGGTAGTTATGTATGGACAAAGCCAAATTAAAAGGCTCTGTCCTTTTCGGAACCGTGACGTGGCAGATTGTATGTTGACGCTAAATTGACCATACATGGCATGATCATCAAACTTCCGTCTGACTGTTTAAAACCTGCTTCCTGTTACCTATAGGTACCTAAAGTGTCATTCTAATATGGAACTTGCTAACTATGTAAACAAACCGCCATATTTAAATCGTCTCTGAATGATGAATTTACTAGTGACTTTTGTTTACATAGCAAGTTCCATAGAATGACAGTTTACATAATAGATTCAGAGATTTGGTAACTCCAATACGCAGTTCTGATAGATGTGATGAAAATTTTAAAACGAATTGTTTTGCCTTATGTCGACTTTCGGATATCAACGACCGCTGTATTAGGTACTGTTGCGTAAACTCACACTCGAAGCATCACCGCTTTCGTTATGTAGCAGCCAAATAAACTACTATTGAGCACATTTTCATTGGTCTATGCAATAATGTTAATAGCAAATAAATGTACCTAATTCTAGATGCTTTTAAAGGTGTTTATATCCTATTTGAGCGTAGTCACGGGCTCTAAGAAAACCATATAGCCGTTGGACGGTTACTTTTATAGCACATTCTGTTTTTATTAGACATAACTTTGCTCCTACTGAGCTGTAAGATGTTTTAACGTAAATTTATTATTTTTAGGGTTCCGTACCACAAAAGGAAAAAACGCGTGCGTCTGTCTGTCGGTCTAAAATTAAAAAACAAATAAACAAAATACATTGTTAATAATAATTAATGTACGGAAGCCTTGGAACGCGAGTCCGACTCACACTTGTCCGGTTTTTCTATTTATTTTATATATCTATGTTAATGCAAATAATATCTTATTGTTTTCGGGGGCCCTTGCGGATACACTTCGACCCGTAGGGATCTTTTGTGCAGTTACCCCCTAGAAGAGATCCGTCAACTACTCAAGAGCTTTTCCCACCATATCCATGTGTCGGATGATGGAGCTCATGGGTAGCGTTTTAAAGTCCTTTGGTTCCAGGTATCCTGCTCCAAAGTCCTTCATTCTTTGTCTGGCGAGGGCGTGACATTCACACATTAAGTGTCTTACTGTCTCTTCCTCTTCGCCACACATACGACAATCGGTGTTGTCAGAGTGTCCCATCTTGGCCAGAAATCCTTTGACCCCGTAATGGCCAGTAAACACCCCCGTTATGATTTGGAGTTGTCTTTTGCTAAGTTTCCAAAGCTTTTTGCTCCAGCCGGAGTCTATTCCTTGCATAAAGAGCTTTGCATGCTTTAGACCCGTCAGACTATCCCATTCTTCCTGGTGTTTGGTCTTGGTATGGTCTTTAATAGCCGTTGTGATGGTTCCCTGTGAGAGCCCCACGAATGGTTCCGGACCTATAAGGTTACTTACAGATCCGGCTCTGGCGAGTTCATCTGCATTTTCATTGCCTATGAATCCCTCGTGCCCTGGGATCCATACCAGTTGCACCCTGTTTTGCCTTCCAAGCTGGTTCAGGGCTTGGACGCCATTATATACCAGTCTAGAGTCCACTCTGGGAGCTTCGAGCGCTTTGAGAGCGGCCTGACTGTCGCTGAGTATATAGATATTCTTCCCTTGGGTTCGCCTAACTATATTCTCATGCACACAGGCAATTATAGCGAATGTCTCGGCTTGGAAGACAGTGGCGTAATTGCCCATGCTTATACTACTACTAAAGTCATTTGCATAAATGCCTGCCCCCGTACCAGATTCTGTCTTAGACCCATCTGTGTACCATATGGTGTCGTTTTCATCAGAGATTGGTGCTTCAAGACCTTCGGTCCACTCAGCCCTTGTTGGAATTTTAACGTTAAAATTCTTATGGAACACAAACTTGGGTTGCATCTTATCGCAGCCCATGTTCGTAATCCTTTTCATGAAATTGTCACATTCCATGTTTGTGTGTTTGGTCTTTGGCTTGCTATCACTCCAGAGGCCTGTTAGGGTCAACCTGAGTAGCGATTTCCGCGCCTCAGATTGTATCACTAGGTGTAGCGGCGAGAGGTCTAGCAGTACCTCCAATGGAGGTCCTCCATCGCCGCTGTTGGCGTCGTTCTAAACGCGCCAGTAATAGCCATGCATGCCGTTCTTTGTATTTTCATGAGGGCATCCCTGCATGTCCTTGGCCACCATGCCAGGCATCCGTACAAGATGATTGGTCTTACCATCATGGTATAGATCCATCTTAGTACCTTTGGGTTTAGACCCCACGTTTTGCCATAAGCCGATCTACACATTCCAAACACTCTAAGTGCCTTGGTGGTTGTTAGTTCGACATGCTTTCTCCAGTTCAGCTCTTTATCTAGTGTAACGCCTAGATATTTCACTTCATTGGACATTTCCAGTACCCTTCCATAAAGCTTCAGCTGCTTCATGCCATTAAGGGTCTTTTTCCTGGTAAACGGTATTACCACTGTTTTGCCTGGGTTTATGGAGAGTTGATGACAGTTGCACCATCTCTCCACTTGCTTCAGTGCTTTATTCATGATTTCCGATACTGTTCCCGGGAATTTCCCGTTTACAAGAATCACTAAATCATCTGCGTACCCTACCGTATGTATTGGGCCTTTGTTTAGTTCTTCCAACAGTGAGTTAACTACCAGACTCCAGAGAGTTGGTGAGAGAACCCCACCCTGTGGACAACCCTTCGTGGCCGTAGCTAATATTTCATCTCCCATAAGGGGCTGTCCATAAATTACGTCATCGATTTTTGACGATTTTGGACCCCCCCCCCCCCCCTATAATCATCCAAAAATCATGCTTCAAATGACCCCATTTCCTCCTACTTCATGCTACCGTCATCCGATGTCCAGACCCCCCCCCCCTAATTTGAAATGACGTAATTTATGAATAGCCCCTAAGGGAGGATTTTATTAGTCGGCTATTTAGCATAGTACCAATCCATCTACAGATTGTTGGTTCTATGCCGTGTTTAGATGCTGCAATATTGATTGCCTGATACGTGGTGCGGTCAAATGCCCCCTCCACGTCTATAAAAGTGGCCAGACATAGTTCTTTGTTCTCTATCGCCTGTTCCGCTCTGGTTGTCACCAGGTGTAGTGCCGTTTCAGTCGATTTACCCGGCTGATACGCACACTGCAATTGGTGCAGCGGATGCCTCTTAAGAGGACCATCCCTTATGTGTCTGTCTACCAGTTTCTCCAGTGTTTTGAGGAAAAACGATGACAGACTTATCGGCCTGTATGATTTGGCTTCTGTGTAATCTGCTTTGCCCGGTTTAGGCAAGTACGTTACCTTTACCATCCTCCACACACGCGGTACGTGTCCGAAGGCTATGCACGCTCTGTACAGTCTACCTAAGTGCGGTATTAGTACATTGGCGCCCTCTTGTAGTAGTATGGGGTAGATTCCATCTGGCCCCGGGGCTTTGTATGGTTGAAATGTGGATAGTGCCCATTGTATCTTATCGTGATCTACTACCTTTTTAGACGTGTCCCAGTTGTATCTGGTCGTGCTGATGGATTGTTCCATTGCACCGGTTCCATCGTCCGTTACGCTCTGATGTATTATCGAGCCTGGGAAGTGTGTGTCACACATAACTTTGAGGGTTTCTAGCCCCGTTTCAGTCATTCTTCCGTCACTTCTTCTAATGGAAGTGAGTGGAACTGACTTCGTTGCAGCTAGTGCCTTTGTAAGTCTCATGCCTTCCGGTATGGACCTGATTTGATCGCAATGGTTCATCCATGCTTTCCTTTTTGCTTTCCTCACAGCTTTGCTGTATTCCGTGAGTTTTCGCGCGTAATGCTCGAAGTCGTTGGTCCTTTTAGCATCATTGAAGACAGCCCTGGTTTCCTTCCGGAGTTTTGCAATCTCCGGGTTCCACCAGGGCACCTTCTTCGCCAGGATTTTCTTTTCCGGGCAGTTGTTTGTCCAAGCTGTATAGACAGCTTGTGCTATTCTGTCTGTTTCAAGTTCTATGTCAATAATAGAGTTTAACTTGCCTTTAGGGTCTCCCAGTTCCACCTCCAGGTCACTTTTGAACGCTAACCAGTTGGTGTTCCTGGGATTCCGTTTGCGTATAGTTTCTAATTGGATTTTAGTCTTATACCTGAAGCATATATATCTGTGGTCCGATAAAGAAATCTCCCCAGAGACATGCCATGAGCTAATCTTATTACTCGCGTTGTTGGACGCTAGCGTTATATCAATAACCTCCCCCCGCCTTGCATTGACGAATGTCGGTTCATTGCCTTTATTTAATAGTTGTAAAGAAGAGCTTACCAGAAAATCCAGTACCTTCTCTCCTCTTCTGTTGACATCCGAGTTCCCCCAGATGACGTGGTGAGCATTTGCATCGCAGCCGATGATCAGGTCGGTGCTCGCCTGGCTGCCGTAAGCAGCGAGATCCCTCAGTTGCCCAGTGATTGGATCCGCTGCCTCGTAGGGAAGGTAGGCTGATGAGATGATTAGTGCCTTACCCCCCCCCCTTGTTTTGGATCTTGACCGTAGTCAGATCCCTGGAACAGAAAGCATGTAGAAGCAGAGCGTCAATGCCATTTTTAACATAGGTACATGTCCTCATAGTACTCTCAGGACAAACATATAACAATGTCCCGCCAATTATGTCCCGCCATTAATGCAAATAATAAGTACAAATGGTATGGTTGTACCAGTCAACCGTTGTAAAAAGAGCAAGTCATATGTCTAAAATTAAACACATACCGAATAGGTATATGAAATACCTACATCAAATAGTTATATTGAGATCGCAGAAATCCTTTTTCTCTATAACCATTCTATAACCTTATTAGAAGAAAATTTGAGAAAAATAAAGAAGGAATATTAGAATGGAGTGACAATAAACAATCCAATTTTTTTATTGCCTAATATTCCCGTATTAAATTGTACAGCCATAGTAGAGTAATTGTTTTCCGATGACTACGAATCATCTGCCATAGTTTCAGGCCAATGATGAGGATTATTTTCAGGCCTTACTCGAAGAATAGCAAAACGTGGCTCTGTGCTCTGTGGGGCTCGCTCGATACACAATCATGCGCGCATGCGCGGCGCGCGGCCGACGCTAGGGCTGGTCGGCTGGTCGGCGGATTGCTTCAAGCTGTGCTCTTCCGATTCTCCGATGGGCACTTTATTTAAAGTTACGTACAGCCATCAGCAATAGTATCTTACACAACTAGGGCCGCAAAAATATATGACTCGCTCTTATTGCGCTCCAAATAAGAACGTGTCACATATTTTTGCGGCCCTAGTTGTGTAAGATACTATTGCTGATGACTGTACATACCACTGTTTTTAAAGGGATCTTTTATGATATTTCTAGCAAAGAATCAGGAGCTATTTCTCCGTCTTAATAGGAGGAAAAAACACAGCAGGCAACCCTAGGTACCACCGTATTCGCAATAAAATTATCAGCATTTTAGAATAGAATAGAATTGATTTATTCGTAAGCACAAACAATCGACGAGCGTGTATGAGGAATGCTATGAAAGTGAAGGAAGCGAACGAGGTATGTCAGGATCGTAGCAAGTGGAAATCCGTGGTCTCTGCCTACCCCTCCGGGAAATAGGCGTGATTATATGTATGTATGAATGTAAATGAAATGTATATATAAAAGAAAACATAAAATAAGATTAAAGTGCCACGAAATGGCCCCATCTCAGCATGTTGCTGGTGGCTTCCAGCGCTGATCTTCCGATGAGACCATCAGGTGAGAAGAATCACGGGAGGTAACAGACAAGATTATATATGATATATGTATATTCTAATTCAAGCGGTTGGCATATGAGTGCAATTATCGATATCAACTCACCTGTTTAAAGGCCCAATTAGATGGTGCGAGTTTCTCGCCTCGACCATACGATTATCGTAGCACGAGAAAAAATAACACGGCAACCGCATAATAGTGACCGGAAAAAGATAGGCAACCTAACTGATTAATTTTGTATACTTTCTATTGGAACTTAGTTCCTTCGGTAGGCAAGTCAGTGAAATTGAAATTACTTTGTATAGATGGTCAAGCAAATCTTGTCAGTAGAAAAAGGCGCAAAATTCAAATTGTCTATGAGACGATATCCCTTCGCGCCTACATTTTTCAAATTAGCCGCCTTTTTCTAGTGACAAGATCTGCTTGACCAACTATAAAAGCCTTGCATGACCATATTTCTTTAGGCAACCCTATTTATTTATGTTCAGGAACATATTTCTTTTATAAAATATAAGTTTCATCCTTCAGACAGATCGGTGAAGGTCGGCCGTATTATAACGTATCACCCTGTATCACCTACTTATATATTTGAAAGATTAAAGGATGACTCACGCTAGACGGGGCCGGGCCCGGGCCGAGGCACCCGACATGTCATTTTCTATGACGGCTGATCGGTGATCACGTGGAGCTTTCCATAGAAAACGAAGCGCCGGAAGCTCCGGCCCGGTCTAGTGTGAATCATCCTTAATAAGATTCACAGTTTGTTTTATTTTCATAAATCTTCAATACATAAATTCAATGAGTACCTTCGCCCTATGTACTTACCCCATAAAAGCTCGACGCTCATCCCTAACGCTTCCGCTTCCGGTCTCGAGTTCCCAAACTTTGTACCATTCGCTTTCTTCAACACGACTAAAGTAATCTAACTTTGCCTGCTTTTTAGCTGCCGATTGTAATGGGAGAAAATAACGCTTATAGTTAAAGTTCTTTTTACTGTTTCATGAGTTACAATACAAGTTATTACAACAGCTTTTACGATTTGGATAACGCGACGGAAAATTCCTGGTCGCCTGAAAAATTCAGCTAGAACTATGAAATGAAAATAAACGTTTTAAGCGGGAAGAATTTACACACAGTACAGGGTTTGAAACGCATTAAGCAATTCATATATGGTTCATAATTATCAGCTTGCCTTTTAATACATTGTGTATCTTCGCATATGTGTCAAAAACGTTGAGGAAAACCGGCACTTTTTCTGTGGACTTTACATAAGTTTTAAATACATTTTCTAAGATCTTTATGATACGAATTTTAAGAAGTAGGTTTTGACATGCTTAAAAGGATAAAGTACGAAAATAGGCATAGGTATCTGTAAGTTTTCATTTAACTCTCTGTACAACTTGTATAAATAGATTAAAAATTCATTTATTTATTTACTAATAAATATAAAAATCATTTATTTACATACAGTATATATACAGTATATATATATATATAGATTAAATGATGTAGATTGAGACATTAACACAGGGTTTCCTAGCTCAGGATACAAGGTCGTGATTTACTGTATTGTTAAATTACAATAAACTTTTATGATTTATTTTTCATTACCATTTTTTTTTCAATTAGGTTTTAAAGTTCGTTCATTTTATGATAATTATGATGTCCACCGGAAAGACGCATAACATCAAGTCATCACTAGACCTTATAAAACAAAGTCTGTCTGCATGAAGGTATGTATGTATGTTCGCGATCAACTTGAAAACTATTGAACGGATTTTCACGCGATTTTCACCTATCAATATCAATATGATTCTTGAGGAAGATTTAGGTTTATAATTTGTTAAGGTTTTGTGTAACCCGTGCGAAGCCGGGGCGGTTCGCTAGTTTTAAAATATTTGACCCATGTAGTCAGTGGATTGTGAGTAAGATACAAACCTGCAAGGAAGTAAACATCGACCGTTTTAGCTTTCATCAAACTTTCAATCTGTTATCGTAGATTTATTATCGCCTCTATTTGCTTTTGTTTATCAAACCAATTCCTAACCGATTTTCAGAGACGTTTTTACTAACCGATTTAGAAGTCCTAAATCCAATTTTAATCAATAAAGTGAATAAACGCTAGTTAAAATACGTTGTAAAGTTCTTAATTATATAATCTTAATTAGATATCATATGGCAATTTGGGATAAAGATAAAAGATACAGTTAAAACTTTTGTTAGTTTGACTTTTAAATACAAAGGTAACAAAATGCAGTCTGTTCTAAAATACTATAACATTAATGTATATTTTTAAATCAAGTACTCCTAAATGAGGTAAACTTAAATCCTAAATACCAATGAAACATTATATTAAAATATGTTGCTTCAGCATTATTTAAGTTTTAGAGAGTGGACAATCAGTTAAATAAAACACAGTTACATATATTTGTGAGTCATCACCTGCGTACTCCATCTTATAGGCCAGCAACGCACTTATAACCCCTCCGATGTTGCAGGGTCCATGGACGACGGTAATTTCTTGCCATCGGGCGATTTGTCAACTCGTTTACCTCATACCTATAGGTATCATTAAAATTGTGCACAGTTTGCCAGCCGCTGGCCGGGCGTGGCGCCCCGCCCCGCGATAAAACACGCACCGCATTATATCTCGGAGCCCGACGTTATGTGTTTCATCTTATGCTTATGTATAGTCACATCTTAGTATATGAAAAAAAAAAAAAATTGGGGACAATCTTACACAGATCGACTTAGCCCCAAACGATCTAAGCAAAGTATGTATACTTACTATGAGGACTGGGCGACGGTATACATATTTCATACTAATATATATAATTACCTAATATCTAAGTAAATCCTTGATAACTTGGTCCTTATAATGTGTGTACCTAATGCATGTATACGAGGCTGCGATGCTATTTCGGGAGTTTAGATTCCAGTGCATTCACAATAAAACAAGTGACTATGGGCCCGATTCGGATTTTGAAATAGACATTTATTAGACATCTTTTAGACATCACCAAGATACGATAACGATATGTTAAGATCTAACCTGTCAAATTTGACATATGCGCGATTCTGGAGATACTGTTGAACGATTTCCACAGGATATGACTTAGAGATCCAATTCACATCTAATAGATATCTTACTCTATCTAACGTAAAAGTGACATTGGTTGCCCGAATTGCGCTGCAAAAGAGAACTAGTTGATATCTAAACTATAACGTATGTATCTAGAATGGATCTAGTCGTATCTTGTGAATATCTTGAAGTTCGAATACGGCAGTTTGTCTGCCGCACATCCAAATCCTAAAAGTAATATTACGCGTAAACGCCACATTGATATTTACTCCGAGCAGGATTTTAATAAATAATAACAACTGTAACCTATCCTAACAGAATATGCTACTAACCGGTCAATTCGAGTTTTAGTTATTAGATCTGTTTCCGATATGATACTGGTCTGAGAGTGTAAAAAGTGACATTAAATTTCTTCAACCAAAAACGTAACTTTGACACTGACAGATCAGTATCATATCGGAAACAGATCAAATAACTAAAACTCGAATTGGCATATAACTCTTATCTAAAATTTGCGATCACAATAAACTAAGTTAATATGTTTGCCGCATATCCAAAAGCAATATTAGGCGTAAACTGCCATATTGATATTTACAGCCGGCGCGCGGCGCGCGTACGAACGGCCGCCGACCAAGCTTGCCAAGCTACCCTTATTTTAAGTCAGATCTCTACAACGTTTAAAATAGAGTTACCATTTGGAGAAGTTTTGGTGGAGTGAAAAAAAGTTTACCAGATAATATAAGCTCGACTATACCTAGTTCTACCGAAACTCTTTTACTGACTATTCGGAGTCATTTGCCAGTATAAAGTTATCTTTGACAAATAAAATTAACATAGAATCCAAATTTTAATGAAGCCTACCTACGTACAACGTGGTCTAAGTGTAGCACACTATTTACTTGTAACAGATTTTTCTCGTGAGCGATACTGCTACACCGCGACATTACTGCTGAGTGCTGATACTTTGGTTTTGACATTTGCAGCAACAAAATGCAATTGTTTCGAACCCTGTCTTCTTCTTAGAAGGTCCATGGACCTTCTTTTTATTTCCAGTATCATCCTTGAAAATAAGTATGAGTTTGTTTCTCAAATACATATCAAAAGAAATATGAAATCTATTGAGTATAAAACACTTATGTATGCAGGCCATGTTACAGTGGTTTTTTTTATAGAGCGCGGTTCGCTACTCGCTACGCTATGTCATGCAATACAGGCCGGCTTATGGTAATGTACAACGCTCGAATTATGTGCACTACGACTATTAGTTATCCCGGATTTCGGCGCGTCTTGGCTTTTGTGTTGTACTTTTTAGGGAAGAATATTCGTTTAAGAAAAAAAATATACACAAGTTTTTGCTACTAAGGTCTGTGGAGAAGACCGTCAGTTCTTTAGTCGCTTCTAACTCTTTGGGTTGTACAGATACTCCACTTAATGAAGATCACTAGAGCATAAGGAGCGAAGCTCATCCTTTCTGTGTCTGAGTGAAGTAAGTATATATATAATACAAATACGAGAGTTCTTGTCCTATGACCGCCGCCATTCGATTAAGATTCTGGAGACATGGAATATATGTTAGCCATGTTTGTTATCTAAATATGCGTCTACAACATATTAGGTATCAGACAACAATATTACAGATAGACCGTATCAAATTAAGATGGCATTATTTTAATGCCACTCTATACAGGGTGTCCCTAGCCATTGGACAAAGCCGAAATGTACATATGCATTAGGGTATTTAGAACGAGTATACAAAGTATCATAACAATCGGTGTAGCGGTTACGAAGAAATTAACAAATTACGATTTTTTTTACTTTGGAGCAACCTGTATGTGTTAGTAGCTCCTGAGGTAATAAATAGTATGAAACCTTCTTCGACCGTTTTGATTATCTTTTTTATTTATGACATTAATAATATTCTGACTTTTGACAAATGTCATCATTGCCGCACATTTTCAAACAAATTGTCAAAAACACTGCCAATGATTAATACAGTATGTTTCTTTTTGTTGTCGATTATTGGAAATAACTTTTGTTTGATAATTTAATTTATTATCTTTTGTTCTAATTTAAAAAAAAATACCGTTAGAGCATTTCTGAGAAGTAACCGTACGTGGGATTTCAGGGTTTGTCCAATGGCTAAGGTCAATGCAAAGTTGCCCAATCTTAAAGTAGAAGTCGGCATTTATGTAAGTACTTAAATTTTTGCACACTCTTGAAAAAATCTAAACTTTTAAAGAACGTCGCAACGTGGTGAAATATTCGCAATGACGTAGCGTCATCGTGATTTCGTGTCAAGGTCTACTGTACTTACATTACTAATATTTGATGAGGTGGGGCCTTAAACTATTTAGTTTGTGTAGATGGATGGTCCATTTATTGCACTCAAACAATTAAAAACAGATACCTTCTATGTTGTGCGACAAAATTGTATTAAATACCTATAATAAACCGAAAAACAACCTGGAAACTATATAAGGTCAATGTGAGGTACACCGGCGTATCAAATTTTTGGTTGGGAAGACCATCATAAGGCCAGCCAGACCTTGCTCAGGCAGGTCCAATTTTTAAAGTTCTGCGCTCTAGCAACAATAGACGGTTTTACCGTACACTAATGAGGCGCCATATTTCTTTAGGTAGGTAGGTTCTTATATAGAGTTACGGAAAAATATCCAAACCTCGACGTGAACCCATTACCCCGAGGTGGCAACAGTTAGCTGCTGCGTTGTTGACTGAACGCATTAGCGGGGGCCGGTGCACGCGCCGAGCCACGAGCGGCGGCGGGCGCAGGAGCGGGCACATCCCGTGACGGAACTTTTGATAAAAATTTACCTTTTAATGGGCAAGAGTACAAGAAATCCTTATTTGCCTCATTGCCACCTTATAGTCCTAAACACTTGCTTTAAAAAAAAACATAACGGTTATTTTTCCCTTACAATAAACGACACTTCGTTTGGCGTTTGACGATGTGCGAATGACTTATTGGCTAGGCTGCTAGATGGCCACAGTTTGCTGACCTTTCTTAAATCTTATTGCACCACGACAAGGTCTACAGAAGTAGCTAACAGAGGTAGGTAGGTATATTGCTGTAAAATCAGGGTGCCTAGCCTAGATTGCCAATCGTTTGCGCTACGACAATGATTGGCATCTTGGCTAGGCCATCCGACCCGCTGTCGCTTGTGACTCCCGCCCATGCGCAGACGCACGACCCGCAAACATGGCGCGCTAACCGCGCGCTCACGGCGCTCCGCGCGAACGGGACCGCGCCGTGACCCGCCCATTACCACTCCACTCCACCAATCGAATGGATGGTCGGTCACCAAGGCAATGGCACCTGATGGGTTCAGGCTTTCAGGGTTTCAGAAGAATAAGAAAACAAGAACATTTAATTAAGTCCCGAGTGTCTGTGCATGTGCAAGATTCATGTATAAGATTTCCTAAATTCTGCTGTAGTATTTGAGTCTCAAGTACGGGAAAACTCGGCTAAGTGCGAGTCGGACTCGTGCACGCGTACCATTACGCAAATAACGGCAAAAACAAAACAAGTTTTTTGTATGGGAGCCCCACTTGAATATTAATTTTATTCTGTTCTTCGTATTTGTTGTTATAGCGGCAACAGAAATACATCATCTTTGAAAATTTCAACTGCCTAGCTATTACGGTTCATGAGATACAGCCTGGTGACAGACGGACATCGGAGTCTTAATAATAGGGTCCCGTTTTTACCCTTTGGGTACAGAACCCTAAAAATGTACCTATACTATACCGCCTGAAAAGGTACCTATCGCGTAAAAATTAGCTTTAGATTCCTTTAACTTTGCGATGTCTACAGGAAATACTCGAACTAGTTAGGCATAGGTACAATAACATGTGACCCAAATACAGATAAAATGTGCAATGAAGAAGAAAATATTATCCACTGGCACTGGTTTAAAATAAAATAAATTAATCCAAAATATACCCCAATTGAAAGTTTCTATAAATACAATTAGTTTGCCTCGTCCTAAATCCCGTTGATCTGTCCGATCCGGTGACAAATGGTCCGGCATTAGGGCAAATCGCCCGTCATTTCCCGGGATATTGATTCCGGGGCATCCCGGATCCCGCGGGACGCCGGACCGCGGGCAGGAATAAATGTGGCCGGTGATTTTTCATGTTTGATGAATTCATTGTCTTATTGTTAGGGTTAGGATTCGTAATGGTCAACTATTTGTCGATGTTTGTGTCTATTGTTTATTCTGAGGTAATTATTTTCTAAATATTCTGACTCTGATTCTGAATAATAATTTTCTGGAAATACACATTATTTTATAAAATTATAAGCTTTGGTGATATTATCTGTAGGTACTTTTGCTATGATGCCGCCGCCTCAGCGCCTCACTGTTTTGTGTAATTTGAGTTGGTTGCAGGTTGCGTGAATTTGCCAAAAATTCGACACAGTTGATTTAAATTTAATTAATTAATTAATAGGTGATCCGTGGTTATTTATGTTTGTAATTAACGAATAGGTACGCTCTTAGGTACTTATTACTGTCCGTTTTTGAAAAGCAATTGCAAATTACGATTACTATTATTTGATATGATCTGTCAGTGTATTTATCTCATTGATTTACAATACCTATTTATGTATTCTATTTCGATGCTTTAGCTTCTTCTTTTCAATAATTGCTTGCACCATCAATGCATGACGTTGTCTGGTAGAGTTAGACCAAGAAAAGTCTGCAGCGATTTAGATAGCCCACCACGTAGTGCAAGTGTTATTTATACGTCATTATTTCATGGCAGTTTGACATTTTAAATAACACTTGCACTGCGTGGGCTATCAAAATCGCTGCAGACTTTTCTTGGTCTAACTCTAATTGCTTTCGAGACGACTTTGCCATTTTGAAGTTCAACCGGAGATCCACATGACTGCTGTCAATCTGCGAACAGTGTTCATGTTAAGTATAGAACACTGACAGCGAGCTGAACGTAACCTAGCCTGAAAATAAACACTACGTATTCCACGTCGTTGTTCCAAAACAGGTAAATAAAGTCGGCGACAAACGGCGATAAATAATGACTGCTCGTGACAGTTGCCAAATGACTACTCCCCTCTCTTTCCCTCCTAGTACACGGTGCAGCCGTCTCGCTCGCGGGGGTGAATTTTTAATACGGCTGTCGCTTCGCGTCTTTTTTACGCGTTTTTATTGTTGAGTCGTTTGTTTTAGATTTTAATAGATGTGCTGGAATTATGTTGTGACAGAAATATATTGGTACAATTACCGCAAACATACATATTTTTTAAATATGTAGGAGAAGATACTCAAGTAATAAGTCAGCGCCTGCTTAAATAAGTATACCTATGTACTTACCTACATAACATAATTATAGCTTTCATAGGCTATTCCAATTGTCAATTAGGGAAAACAATCCTACTTGCATGTTGTTGCCGCTGCAACAATGGTTCGGTAATGTTTATTTGAACTACCAATAACACAAACTTTGACACGTATATTAACCTCTCTAGCTCTCTACGAAGTACCTATCCTTAAAAGGTACTGTAAATGTTGGCAGAGAAATTAGGATATCCATTCCATTTCAGACGGTTCAATCAATGAATTATACCGGGTGGGGCCTGTAACACGAGCAAAGAATTAAAACATAGATTGTACTCCTCAAACGGTGACACATTTGTTCAACAACTTTTAAAAATTATGAAGTATTTAGACTCCCTGTTTTTCATACAAAATAAATATTATCTTCAATGGACGCCATCGCCACACCATATCATTGTGATTGACGTTACTTGTCACGCCTTAAACATCAAAATTCGCAATACATTGCGTCTTAGAATAAACTTTAAGTGTATTAAAAATCAAAATACAAGATATTTTTAAAAGTCGCTGAACAAATGTTGGTCAGTATGAGGAGTACAGCCTAACGTTTAATTTTTTGCTCATGTTACAGGCCACACCCGGTATTTGCGAATATTTGGAGAAACGGCTTTTGCGCCTGGATTTCTATATGAGTTGCTATAAAGGCAACTTCTAGCAACCGATTTAGAGAGAATAGAGAATAGAGGGCGTTTATTCGTGGCAAAATAAAAGAAGAAAACAACACGTAACACAACTTGACATACACGCCACGAAATGGTCCCGACTCAGCATGGTACTACCCTGGCTGGGCAATCTACCCTTTAACGCTTCTTTTCACAGATTTTGCAGTGATCCTTCTACACCCATTCTGTTGATGTGTGTCAAATTGTCGATTGATAAAGTGGATTCGTAAACTACTTATTTTTAACGATGATTTCCTTGTTTACAGGTGTGGTTCCAGAACCGTCGGGCGAAGTGGAAGAAACGCAAGAAGAGCACCAACGTGTTTAGATCTCCGGGATCTTTGTTACCATCTCATGGTCTCCCGCCGTTCGGAGGAGATGTGTGTAGTCCTGGGGTCTTCGGAGATAGACCGTGGAGCATGCCTGCAGGTACAACATACAAATACAAAACATCATCATCAATAAAACAAAACATTACTGAGCGCTAAGTGAAATTTGTTTATAGAAAATGCTAATCAAAACTTAAATGTATGAAAATCATCACGTGACTCTTTCGCATCTGGGGCCCGTTTCTCAAAAGCTTGTAACTTGTAATACAAGATGTCACTTTTTGACAGCTTTTGTTAGAAAGGGATTTCCATTTGTATTACAAGATTTAGGTTTAGATTTAGATTTATTTATTTCATAATATGAAATTACAATATAAATTATTTTACACTAATCTATATGAATTTATATTATGATCGTCAAGTTACAAGCTTTTGAGAAGCGGGCCCCTGTTATCCTGATATGTTTTTAATTTTTGATTAGCATTTGTCGATAAACGATTGGCGTCTTTATACTTAGATTAAAATTGAAGGCAGAAAACAGGCTACATACATTTTAACTCTTTTATTTATAATGAGAGTTCCATCTAGCGACCATCACCGAAGAGTTTTGGCTGAAGGGCGACGGGCAAAGTGGGTAGTCTTTAAAGTTTAATCCAGGGATTATTTTACGTTCTACTTTTATTAGCATTTTTCTACAGTACGAAATTAAGGAAACGATCGAGTCTAATCAGAATTGTCATTGTGTTTCAGGGCTAGGCCAGCTCTCGCAGGGCGGCGTTTCCATGGGTGGCTTCGGTGCCGGCGTGGGTGGCCTGCCCCAGCTCTCCGCCGACCTCAACCCGGCGCTACCCATCTCCTCCGTGGCCTCCAGCCAGCCCTACCAGTCACACTACCCGCTCAACTCGCTGGGTAAGTCTCCACAGTACAATACACTACAATACATTTGGACTATACGAATATCTGAATCAACTGCCCTTCCGTCGCCGCTTAAAATAGCCAAAACCCTTGTGAACGCCTTTTCAGATGAGGGATAACATTAAATATTCAGCAGCACTGTCACTGACATGTAGCATAAATTTATTATTGCATAAGAAGAAAGTTAATTTTGTGTGTCTCTGCTTTGGATGAAAGAATTGAAAATTAATTTGATTACCACGCAGAAGTGTAATAGATTCGGTCTTAAATAGGTATCTAAGATTTAAGCAAAAATCCTAACCTTTGTTTTTATATGTGACAGGCGACACCATGATGTCGTACTGCAACAACATCGGGCAGCAAGGCGGCGCGCTGGAAGGCTCCCCCACTCCCCCCCACATGCACTGCGGGAACAACGCCTCGCCCACCGCTTCAGGTAGAAATTATCCTTAAATCTAAGTCATAATCCCAATTTAAGGCAATAATCCTGCATGGACACCTAGAGAATAGACGTTGAAAAAGAGACGTGGACATTTAATGCGACACAACAATTTCATTAAATTTTTTACCATAAAGTTTTCAAGTGTATTCTACCTCTGCGTCAGTACCTCCACCTTCTACTTGTTATGTTATAGTAATATTGATCTGATTTCTAGAAGGAATCATGTGTCGATTTCAACGAATCTCTTTCGACAGGAGCGGGCGGCGAAGGCGAAGAGGAGGTGTGGCGTGGGCACAGCATCGCGGCGCTGCGCCGGCGCGCGTCCGAGCTCTCCGCCGCCATCCCGCCGTATCTGCAGCTCAATTACGACGCCCATAGCCCCGTTTACTGACCGCCCAGTCGATAGAAATGATGCCCACAACTGTTTACAATATGGTCCATCCCGTCCTACGTGATGATCGACTTGTGACAACACCGCGCCTATACTTGCAGTGCTTGCGTCGGCGATATGTACAGCTGTTCGCCGCCATAACGCCGTGTCTGCAGCTCAACTATGACGTGCATAGCCCCGTCTACTGACCGCCCTGTCGACAAACAAAAGAGAAATCACAGAAACTAACGTTTGAATAAACCATCCCGTCCTACATCTAGTGACCGCACCGCGCCTACACCTGCAGCTGCAGCCCTTGCGTCTATGAAGCGTACAATGTTGTCTACTGTCCGCCCTGTAGAAAAGATCACAGTTTCCAAGTAAGTGTCTGAGTGAACCATCGAGACGGTTCATTCCTGATCACACTTGTGACAACAGTGCGCCTGTAGCTGCGGCACTTGCGTCGACGCCGCTTATAACATGCCGTCTACAGACATGCTGACATGAGTGATATGAACGACAACATTCCTGATGTAAATTACTCAAGTGCAACCTCAGATAATAGAAAAAATATATGCAATACCAAAAATAAATGTAACAGAAATGTGATTCAAACAAACACATACGCTACGTACTCGTATTGTTAGGCGAGTGTCACAAAATGTGTACATGTCTAAAAAATTGCAATCATTTTTTTCATTCTTGTGATGTGATGATGGTGATCATTTGAATACTGGCATTAATGTCAAAATGTATATAAGAGTAAGACAAACTTAAATCTAACATTAAATCCATAGCTCGATACTAGTTTGACAGGAAAAAGGGTTGCCAGCTTAAAGGGTGAAATTAAATAATAAACTTACTGACTTTGAAACCATAACCCTACGGTATATTTTTAATTTCGACAAAATCATCTATAGCAACATTTAAACTTTTTAAATAGTGCATTATTGACTGTCAAACTTGTGCGTGGAAGTATAGACTCTAGTTATAAAACGATTCGAAGTCCTGTCACAATGGGGTGACAACAAAGTCCTTTAGGACAATTCAAATTTAATAAAATGTGAGCTGTATTCAAACTATGTATACGCGTTCGTACAATAATAAATAATAATGATAGTAATAACGGTAAGCTATTTATTTCTTAAGCATAGGTATCATCGTGAAGTATTAAATAGTTGTAGGTAGTTTACTCTATGTATGTTTAGAGTAGGTATTATTTGACATTCCGGTACAGAGTAGAGGCATATGTTATATGTAGTGTGGTTAAAGTAAGGACTTTGATTGATACAGGCAATTTTAGTTTTTGTACTTTGTTATTTGTAGGTTTGTTCTTCCTATTCACAAATCCCAAAAAATAATATTTAATATTTGTATCAACAAATAAAATAAATTACCTAATGAAAAAGCATATTCAGATATGTGATACCTATTTGTTAAACAAAATAACTTTAGCTAGCTCTAGTTTTATAAACATATTAGACTGTTTTTAAGCAAAAATGCCTGTATCAATCAAGTTCACACAACTTATTAAACAGACAATTTCTAAATATTGCTGGAGTAAAATCTGAAACAGCCATTCGTCTTTTTTCTATAACGTTCATGTCTTTGGTATAAAATATGAAAATGTATACGCAACCCGAGTATACTGTAAATGTATAGCTGTATGGTTCGATAAGAATTTGAAATGTTTGTATTTTTGAGTAACTGGCGGCCACTGAATATATTTTATATTGAATTAGTTAAAAGTGGTTGATAGTTCCTATTTTATTTTCTTAATCTCCATTTATTTTCTGTGTAATCTTCCGTCCGTTTCTTTTAGTTTTTAGCAAGAAATTATTTTACGAAATTAAAACTGTCACATAAGATATTTTTGTATATTATTATTTTATAAAAATCAAGCCAAAGTGACGTTTAATCATTTGGTAAAACTATACTAAACATGTTTTTAATGCTATTTGAATTTTGGCTTATTTACTATTATTATTTTTACATTTTGTTGCTTTTATATATAAGTAAAGGACTGAGTGATTATTATTAGCTTAATAGAGAGAATAATAATTATGAATAACTGGCGAAAATGGCCGACGGCCGTTCGCGCTCGCTCGCTCCTGCGTGTAATATATCGTCTAGTATTATTGTTAGCTCTAAGTATACATACATACAATAAAATAGACAATGTTCAACGTGTGGAGTTTCATTTTACGATTATTTATTCTTTAGGGTATGCCCGACAATAATTTATTTATGGTCACTGTAACGGAATCCGCAGCCAACCAGCGTATTAACAAATAAGTAAGTACTTACAATAAAATATAGTCTGAAAACCCAACTTTGCAACTAATAAAGAGCGGTAAAAATAAAAATGGCTTTCTTTATGATGATTTTCCAATAACAAAAACCGGTGTTTTCGCCGGACAACGGACCGTGTTACACAACTACATACGTCCAGTTTTGTATGTGGCTACCGACATCTACTTACACCCCAGAAAACAATACATCGCATCGTCGCCGAACACGGTGACAACACGGTCCAGTCGACAACCTAAGGGGGAATAACGGCACCACTTTTCAGCCGGGTGTCTTGAAGCCTATGAACACAATACAAGGATAAGATACGGTGTGATACTGTTCTAGAGATCCTAGTCTATTGTACATAGTTGCCCTCACTCTTCCATTTTAAAATACACCTCTATCTATGACCAAAGATAATAGAGTGTATAGATAGTTATTTATTGTCATGGTAAATTATTTAGAAAAGATTGTATTTGGCCTAGTCTCGAGTAGATGGCGTTACTTTTTGATATAAACAAATTTAACACATATCACTGAAAGAATAAGGATCAAAGTCAAATGGTGTTCTAAAAGTTGTAATCTTCTGTCGAAAGACGGCCTGTACGGCCACATCTATATAAATTCTCCACCACCGCCACCTACTGGAATACGTACAAGTTGGTACAAGCGACGAATATTTCAACTGTATGTATGAGTGATTGCGATACGTGGTAAATACCGCTAGATGTCAGCTCGGTTCCCTGTTAAGTATTTGTTTGTTGTAACAGTTTTGTCATCTTTTTGCTTCTACAAATAATGCATTTTTGTAAATGCATTACCTATCGTGAATGGATGTCAACAAATATAAGCACTAATAAAAACGAATATTATACAAGAAATACGTTTGTTTTTAACGCCATCTTGTGTGCGATAGCTGCACCTCATGTATCCTTATTTGAGTCGTTTTGGTTTTACTATTCGTCGCTAGATGTCCACAAGATATGCGTTTGTAGAGTGTAAGTTTTCTTTATGAAATCAAGGCAAAAAATCTGTCAATCTTGAACTAACAGGAATTGTACTGTAATTTTTAATAACGTATCGTTATTCAAACAACCCTTTTCCAACAATAATATATTTCAATGTTTTCGTAGAAATTACCTCTCTAACACAATGAGTATTTGTTCTATGAGATTTTGGCCCTGAGGAAGGATTGACAGGTAAAATCTATGCTGGCGCCATCTGGTTAATACTTCGGCTGGCCAACCCCATTATTTTCATCTCATTTTGACATGATTAAGCGAGTATCTCGCATGTATTGGTGCAAGTAAAAGGCACTGCGAGTTATAATAGCATATCAATTTTACAGATTATTATATTTTATTTACCTATGAGAACTATTCCAAACTTTAAAAATCTTAACTCGATTTGATACTCATTTGACAGTAATGCTAAATCAATATCAAGTCAAGCTTCTCAAAGTGTAAATATGCTTGGGCGTTGCGCAAGCGCGGGCAAGTTACGCAGGATTACTGGAGCACGCAGATTGCTAGGAACTGGTCTAGACTCGACCACTGATAGACTTTCGCAACGCCCTGTAACTGATGCCTGGACGCATGCGCTTCACTGTGTATATACTTGTTTGTGTAGGTACTTTGTCTCGGTATATATGGAGCATGACAGCTTATATAACTACTAATACCTACAACTTTACTCTACAATTTTTATGATATTAGGCGAATGTACAGTGAGCTGCGAAATTGCATTGAGAAGTTATGAATGTAGGTATTCATTCATTGATTAAGTCGCCATGGACTTTTGCGGCTGATGGTACTCTAGACAAGTACCACAAGTAGGTACTTATAGACACTTATGTGACTTATGCACAAAAACTGTTTTGGTCAGAAAACAATCTGTTAGTCAGCTGAAGTCTACTCGTATATTAACCTGCTGATCATCTGATGTTTTTGCTGAACAAAACATATTTTTTACATTAAACTACTTCCCCATATGATACTAAATACTCGTACGAATAGTGTTGTACTCAGCGACACTCATCGTCATCATCGTCGTGGTTATCTATTAGGTACTGAGAAATACGGCGATAGAATTTTCTTGCCCATCGACACTTAAATATTCTACGTATGAGATTATTGAGATTAGTTCTGCACACACGAGTAACTGCCTAACCCCCATTTAAAAACAAGTTTCCGTAAACCGTGGTGGTTTATGCCATATGCACCATATTTGGGGCTAGTTCTGATTTGCAAGATGAAGAAGTACGTAGCTATTGCTAAAACTGACGGGATATCAGATTAGATCATCTGCACACTGCTCAGTGATCTAGTTAACGTAAAATGCGGTAACGCTTTTGCTCCATATGTTTAGGTTTAGATGAAGCAGCGTTACGAAGGTTTTGAAGGATCTTCACCACCACTGAGAATACTTAGATGCTCAACTGTGCGTTTCTCCAGAAACTTCCTGCCTCGCACAGCTAAACTGTGGAATGAATGGACGTGACGCCCGTGGTATTTCCCGACCGATGCCTTCAAGAAAAGAGCATGCTCCTCTCATCTTTATCACTTGTAACTGGTGTTGCTGGAGCCCATGGGCGGCGGTACTTGCTTACCAATATTACCATCAGGCGATTCATCTGCTCGTTTGGCTACTTTGGCTCCAACATCATAAAAAATCAAACTGTATGTCTTTCTATCCATTTCTGGGTCCTGTCTAAAAAGTTTTCTGAAACTTTCGAAACCTGTATCGCACGTAAGTCAAATATTTAATACATTCAGCGAAATTGAATTTCTTGGATGGGCTCCAATCCGTATTATGTAACAAACGTAAGGGACTCCAGCCCGAAATTCTCTTGTGAGAGAATTTAAAGTGATTCTCAAAATAGTGGCATCTTAACCTGTCATCGAGTTTATGAATTGAATGTATGCTCATTTGCTCTTTTTCATATGAAACAAAAATGTTTATAGATAAACAAAAACAATGTTTATCGAGGCCAAGTCATTATTTTTATTTAATACTTATATTGAAAAAAAATAAAGTGTAGGTACCACTTTTCACTGTAACCTGTCTTGTTCAAATGCATCGCTCTTCCAGTTTTAGTTCTTTAGATTTTATAAGCACCAATTAATGTTAATAAAATACCATGCTATATAATAACATAGACAATATCTTTTAAAATGTACGTTGCACGGGTCTTATATATAATTTTTGTACAACAATATGGACGCACGAAGTTTGTCCAAGGATATTTTCACTGTAACCTGTACATCCGCGGTATCGCATCAAACTCAAGCACATAAAATTATATTTAGATCATAACTGTGACAAAATATTAGCTAAGTATCAAATTAACCACCCTAGGGAACCATTATGACCCAAGTGTCGTAGTTTCGGAGAGACAAGACGACGCTTATCATGAATACTGGCACAACTCAAAATGAAATGCTATTGCATTTAATATTATATCTTTTACTGGTAAGATTAAAATCGAACGGCATTTCATTTTGTTTTATGCCACTATTCATGATAAATTTATTTATTTAGTGATTAAAGGCAGAAATCTGGAGTTTGTAACAAAATATTAACTTTAACTTGTCTCGATTATTTTACGAAATTGGTATGGGGCATAATGTAATAATATTATTTTAATTTTGTATGAAGGTATATTCATCTATGTATGCTAAAAGTGAGACATACGTATTATTATCCGTTTAAGAGATAAAATATAAAAGAATGTATTTTTCACTATAACCTGCTTAACTTTAACCTGTGATCAATGTACAGGTTAATGTAAATCTTGACAGGTGATAGTGACTTCTGACCATATATGTACAAGACCTTTGAGTCTATATATGTCCGCTTTCACTAGCATAGTAACGTCAGCTCGTGCTGGCCGTCTGGATGTTCACACAGGAAATGCAGGACGTGATTTTAGACTCTTTCAATTTGATCATAGTTATATTATTTTATATTAAAACTCACTTTCATCATCATCATCATCTCAGCCATAAGACGTCCACTGCTGAACATAGGCCTCACTTTAACCTGCTACAATTCCCTCCTAACCTGTCTAGTGTAATTTTAACCTGTATCTCAAAACTTCAACTTGCCATAATTTCGTTCGTTGAAATTTGGGTTACTTGAAGTATTAAAAATTATTCTCCATTCTTAAAACTGAAACAAAACACAAAAAAAAATTTTCGTTAACCTTAACCTGTAGATGCCACTATTTTGAGAATCACTCTTAAGTGTATTGGCTATAAGTGGCTATGATGTAAGTAGGTACGCTCACAGACTGTTTAAATCTCAAGATTTAAAAGCCTTAAGATGATGACCTCTGAGACAGAGCACGTGCCTACCAGATCCACTATCAGATCAGATCTGCTCACGCCGTTGCAGCTTCACCGATCTCACGCGGATTACGCGGCGCGTACGCACGTAGCGTCAGATTGTGACACCTTCACGGCTCGTAACGCACAAACTGGGTTACTTGCCATCTGGGCAAATAAATATTAGGCCTACATTAGCAGAAAACATATCGTGGTTGAGTTTATCCCTATGTTGGCTATAGTAACCTATGCTGGCGCCATCTACAGAAACCTTTGACAGTTGCCAACCCCATTATCAAAAGCCGCAGACGCACTTTCTTCCTCGACATGACGTCACGCGCACGCGCACGCGCACGCGCGGTGTCATCGTCGGGTGACGTGTTCGGCCACTCCTGCCCATTGAGCTTTTCACTCTGTACACTCGGATGCTTTTATAACTTGCACAGAACAAATTTTGTTGACTGATTTATTGAAAAAAATATCAATTAGGTATACGATATGGTATCTCATAATAAGGACATACTTATATGTATAAAGTCTTTACCTCATGCAATTAATGGGCGTCCTCTTATAGATAACTTGACACCTCTCTCAAACTGAGGAAATGTCAAAATATTTTTTTGCATATCGTTCTCTTGGAAAATATTTTTTTTCGACTTGTTTAGTTGGGAAATGATTAGTTGGATTTTTTTATTTTTGGGATAAATTGTTTGGGATATGAAAATCTGGCAAAAATATTTCGGTAATCCATTAGTAACCCAGTTAAAATGAAAATGCCCAATTAATTATGTTCTCAGATATAACATACGTACATTTAAACCTTTATTCATATTACTTACCTAAACAATTTGAAAATGGCGAAACATTTGTTCTTGAATTATATCAAAATTGGTCGATCCGTTTGAGAGAGGTGTCAAGTTATCTATAAGAGGACGCCCATTAATTGGGTTACTAATGGATTACCGAAATATTTTTGCCAGATTTTCATATCCCAAACAATTTACCCCAAAAATATAAAATCCAACTAATCATTTCCCAACTAAACAAGTCGAAAAAAAATATTTTCCAAGAGAACGATATGCAAAAAAATATTTTGACATTTCCTTACTTTGGCAACATTTATTTTACCAAATTTTAATTACTCGAAAGTATTAGTTGGCAAATAATACAAAAACCATAACAAAACATGACAAATGTAACAGTTATCAAAAAAAGAAATTGCCAATTTTTATTTGAACAAATTTTAATTTCTCCAAATGAGTACTTACCAAAGAATACAAAAACCAAAACTAAACGTGACAAACTATTGTATTTTGTCATTTTCTTATTTTGACAATTATTATTTCACATTTTGTTATTTATTTAATAAATACTTTAAATAATTCCAAATTTAGTAATGCTGTGTGTCGACGAAGCCCCGCTTCTCGCTTCGCGGGGCTTCTATTTTCTGCTCTGAGGAACACAAGGTAACTAACGAACCTATCTAGGTAAAAATACAGGTAATACTGTAGTGTTTTTACAATGCGGGGGGCTCCGATAACAATCCCTTTTTTTAAAGTAAGTGAGACCCGGCAGCCGGTCGACGAAGCCCCGCTTCGCGGGGCTTCTATTTTCTGCTCTAAGGAACACAAGGTAACTAACGAACCTATCTAGGTGGAAATATACGTAATACTGTAGTGTTTTTTCAATGCGGGGGGCTTCGCCCCCCGAGCCCCCCTTTCGGGGGGCTTCGCCCCCCCGTCCCCCCTTTTGGTAGCTTTCGCGTGGTTTAGACTAACGCAACATATTCTAAAGTATGACTTAATTAATAAAAAAACAATTGTTGCATATTACAATCCCTTTTTTTTAAAGCAAGTGAGACTTGGCAACCGCTCTAAGGAACACAAGGTACGTAACTCACGAACCTACCTAGGTAATAGTGGTTTTTTGGGCAGCTTTCGGGCTGTTTAGTTTCCCAAACCAAACTAAGCACCCACTTTACCTAACCTAGCCGTAACACATTTTTAATAACCTAATGTTTTGGATAGACATAATTTGTCCAGTAGTGGTTTTGCAATACATTTGTTTGAACAAACATTTTTTAAGTAAAGATATTTTTGGAAAAAATAATTTTGTCCAGTGATTCATTTGACGAAAATAAATTTGAGCGAACATTTATAGTCTAAGTAAAACATTTGGAAAAAAAACAGTTGGTCTTATAAAAGTTGCAAAGTAATAGTTTGGGAAATGATCATTTGTCGTAAGTATAAGTTTGTTAAATGTTCATATGGGAAAGATTGAGTTGACAAACGTGCAGTTGGTAAAATTTGGTTGGGAAACGAAATTTGGTCAAAAAAGTTTCGGTAAATTAAAAGGATCCCATTTTAACTTGCACTTTAAAGCGCGACTTTAGTCGTGTTTCAGTAACGTCTAACCGTTACATTCCTGACAAAATGTATGAGATTTGACATTGCCCGTCAGTTTTGTAACGATTGCTAACCGGCCGTTAAAGGTGCACAGTTAAGTGAAAATGCCCAATTACCGTCTCCATTATATCCTCTGCCGACTGTACCGCGCGGTAGGTATGCGCGCTTTCGTCCACTCTTGCGCAACACCCATTATCGCCCGAGGGTTTGCTTGCTTAGGAGAGAAGACCACGCGTTACCAAACCTAACACTTATGCTAGATGACAACACTTGTAATTACATAGTTGACGAGACAAACGTTTAGATGAGAGAGATGCTTCTGTGGAGAAATAATTATAAAATACATATCGATAAGCAGATCTTGGGCACCGAAACATTAGCAGAGCTGAGCTGAGGATGCAAGAGGGATTAACGCTAATAAGAGAACGATTTCTTTAGTGAAATTATTGAATCATCCATAAAACTAATACCCAGTCCTGCTGTCTTCACCTAATTTCCCGCTCGGGCCGAAAGCTGAACTTTTGCTGCCGGCGGGCAGAAAGCTGACGCTTGCGCAACCTTCCGGAGCTTCCGTTGATTGGCTGCCAGGGTTTCATTGATAGCGAAGGGAAATTTCAATTTGCTGTGTTCACGACTGCTCGTTTATTGAGTTAGGCAATGTCATGGGTGGTAATATAAGATTAAGAAGATATGTATGCAGATGTAAATAGATATCTTACCTACGTAACATGATCTTTACTTATAACAACCTATACATTTGATCAGTTATCAACGCATGCATTTTGCAGCGACAGACGGGTTTGGCTTGTTAAACTACGAAAGTTAGTTACTTATTTCTCAATAACTTTTGGACACTAATTCAGAAGACCAGGCTAAATGGCCGTAAATGATATCAAACCAGTCACGATGAAAGTCTAGAAATGAACTTCACTAATTATAATATCAATATTATAATTAGTAAACGAACTGTCTCAAAAACTCGCGAAATTTCTAATGAAATAATTAAGGTCATTCAAAATAGCCAAGCGAAGTGGAATTCAAATTAAGAATCGCCTGCATCACAAATGTTCAGATATTCTAATGACTATAAATAACATACTAACTTAAGCTCTTCTTATCTCTATAAACTATAAGTAGGTGCCTAGTAGAGTATATTCCTTATACAAATGCCAAAACGATCCGTCAGCACAGAATCAATAATAGTACTACCGTACAGAACACACTTCCTACAATACCAAAGTTTGACAGCGATTCAGGGACGAATCATGATATCCCTTTGTAATGTATGGCAGTATCCCTTTCGGCTATTTAGGGTTGTCAAAATTCAAGTCATTAACTTATCTGTGGTCGTGCACGCAAAAGGACGTCAAGCGGTGCCAATGCCAACCCTAACAATTGCTCGGAGCAATGCTTAGTCGAACGGAGTCGAGTTTACCCGAAAGGAGATGCGTCTCCCCACTGCCGTGAGACTGTCATGATTGATCGTCAGATGAATGACCATGACGTCATATATTATATCCGTCATTCATTCCGAAAGTGTCAAGTTTCAAATCCGTGTGAGTGTCTCGACCCATCTCAAAATGGTAGCATCAGTTACAAATCATTGTGCATGACATAACCGTCCGTAAGTGGGGTACTTTCTCGCATTCCTATCTCTTCGGTGATTTCGTGCAATGCTATTTATATGCTGTTAATCAAGCTGTAAGTCGAGTAAGCTGTCTACCTATATGTTAATTAATAGTATTACTTCCTGAATTGGCCGCAGGTGTTAATATATATATCGTAATATACCTCGATATTACGAGTAGATATTACGTTCCTACATCGTACGTGGGATTGTAATAATTTCCAAACTTATTAGATGGATCACATTGTACAGCACGGATCAGTACATATTTACCATCTTTTAATAGATAAACAAAAATATATACATTTTCATTTTTCATTTCATTTTCATTTATTCACCATAAAGTAATATGTGCATTACATGGTATGTCGTTACAGGCAATCGAATACTTAAATTAAGTACAATACATTACAATAAGTAGAAATTAATATAAAAGCAATTGTTGTCAATCAAAATAATTATAAAATTTCCCTTCAATAGCCTATTTAACATTAGCAAAGTTATTCATGTCAATATTACAGTTTAAATATTCGGTCACAGAGTAGAAGGCACGCTTCCTGAAATAATTAGATATTTTATTTCTAAAACTATGTATTGGCAGGTTAGTTATTTCCAATGGCAGTTTATTGAACATTTTGATCTTTAAGTAAACGCCCTGTTTTTGACATTTTTTAAGCCGCACCTTTGGTAAAAGCAATTTGTGCTTGGATCGCGTGTTATAATTGTGTATATCAGATAATTTTAGAAGAGAGTCCGCTTGTTTGTGAATTTCTAGCAAGGAATTATAGATAAATAACGAGATTACCGTCATTATGCCTAGTTTTCCAAAGAGAGGTTTGGCTGAGTCTCGTCGGTTGACACCGCACATGATCCTCATAGAACGCTTCTGTAGTACTAGTACTTTTTGAATATCCGATGCATTGCCCCATATAGTTATTGCGTAATTTAGTAAGGATTGAATATACGCATAGTAGACCATCTTTAAAGTTCCTGAATTTATTAGAGGTTTGAGTTTAAGTAACGCAAAATTTGCCGAAGAGAGTTTGCTACAAAGTTTCTGTATGTGATCTTTATGTGTTAATTTGTTATCTATTATATATCCTAAAAACTTATTGCAATCTTGATACTTAAGAGTAGATGGGTTTTTGTCTATTCGAGAATTTGTTATATATTTAACATTTATGGTCTTGTCGGTATTCAGTACTATCCCGTTTGCCTGGAACCAGTTCTGTAGGCTACGTTGGATTTGTATCAGCTCTTCCTCCATTAAGTTGACTTTCGCGTGCCTCACTCCCACGTGAGTGTCGTCAGCAAATAGAGTGACTTGTGCATAGTCTGGAATATTTGATGGTAAATCGTTAACGTATATCAGGAATAACACAGGGCCCAGAATCGAACCCTGTGGTATTCCGACATCATTGTTTTTAAATTCCGATTTGCTTGATCCAACCTGCACGATTTGACTACGTTCTTTCATGTACGATGACATTATATCTAAAGCTGTTCCATTAAAGCCGTAGTACGTGAGCTTCGTCAGAAGAATGTCGTGCCTAAGGCAATCGAACGCCTTAGTCATACCTAAGTCAGTACATACCTAAGTCTTTATGTAGAGCAAATAGACTGTGACAGATACTTGAGATACTTTAGATCGCGAAGTGTAGAGATATCTCTCAATTTGGAAAATAATTGCAGGGTGGCAGATACTTTTGGAGCGTTGTTTCATCCTGTACCTATTGGTGCTGACTGTACCATTATAATTTTTTTTCTGGGACAAATTTATAAAATAAGTACATAGATTAAAGATGATGGCATACCTATTTTTTAGTTTTAACCCTAAAGTTCTTTGAAATGTAATGGCCCTCACTTTTACTACATTTGTTCGTAAAACAAAACAAAACCTTGAAACCGGCTACTTGAGCATTCAAGTAGGTTCCCACGTGAGTCACCTAGTGCTCCTAACGAGCGGTCTAGATCTAGATCTCCTTTTTAGCGGGACCTTGGACCGAGTGACCAGTTAGGCAATATTCGAGCCTCCTGCAATAGGTAGAGCCACCTATACAAGTCATTTGAAACCAGAAAAGAAAAGTTTAAAAGTCCTAGAAGAATGGATTTCGTAAGCTAAATTCTCGTGGAGTGTCTCTCTCTCTCTCTCTCTCTCTACAAGTTGCAGTTCTCAACCGAATCTCGTAAAATTTTGTGATTTTTGTGTCAATTCAGTTTTTGATTTTATTCCCAAGATAAAGAAGCCTTATACAGATGTAGCAATGACGAATCAGATATCGTTTTAAGCAATTACTCTGGTAATTGCTGGAAGCAGTATCTACAATAAAACATAATTTGGAAATGGTTGAACGCAACAAGCCTGCTACTCAACTGGGTAGATTTATCGTCTTCCTGCCATTTAAACACTTATTAAGCCTTGTTAAAATCCTTAGTGATTTTCAAATAGGAACATACGTAATTGCATTTATTTTACGTTCAATTTTTAAATAATTGCATTTCCTAATCCTATTCATTTAAGATATTACAAGAATATGAGATAGTTATGATCTGAACGCATTATATGCTGTTGTTTTTTCACTGATTGTATACATATTTTTTTTGCCGGGCTGGTCTCGCATTCGGCTCGGCCGCTAACTAATAGGGGACCTGCCTACCTGGAGTATTTTTGCACTAATTATGTAATAGTAACAAATACCTATAGAGTTTGAAATACCTACCTAATCCGTGCTCGCATCACATAGATAATCCACATCCATAACAAGTATTTTCCTTAAAGGAAACCTGCAATACATTCCCATTTCATCCTCATAAAGTGTTATCTCACCATCGTATTTAGTAAAACAACTTGTCCAATCTCCCAAAAGTCTGTTCCAACTTGTTCTCAAGCCGTTAAACCCACGCTACTGACGCTACTAAAAAACGTTTGATATCAACTCGTCCTTTTTGGGAGGAAACATAAAAAGTTTTGTAAAAAATGAAAGGAACAGTTAATGTGAGATTGATAGAGCAGAGAGGGATTCTTGTATCGGATATTATAACATCTATCGTATTTAATATAAGAAGTGTAGTCATCAGAAGTAGCGGATCAGAATACGCGCTAAAAGTACTAAGTAGATATTATTCTCCTCGGCCTGATTCGAACTTTAAGATACGTTAAAAATTTGCTAATATACGATGTCGTAACTTTAGCAAATTTTTTAACGTAAGTATCTTAAAATTCGAATCAGACACAGCTTAACAAGTAGAGATAAGTTTCTATATGTAGATATATTTCTACATATTTGGAAAAGTATTCCATGGTGGCAGATACTGTTGGCGCGTTGTTCGGTCCACTACTAAATTGATGCTGGCTGTACCTTTTGATATAAGAATTACGTTTCATTTGCTAATGCAATACATATATCACTTCAATGATTAAATAAATTGTAATTATTAGTACACGCAAACGCTAATTCCTAATTATAACACCTAAAGTAGCGAATATTTCAAACACCAATAAGTCATTAAATTATTAATTATAGCGGTACACAAAAGGAATATTTTCTAAATCTACTTAACGTGAATTAAGTTTTGTAATCTGATTGCAACTGTCACTTATTTGCGTTTGGTCAGACCAGAGACCAGGACATTATAAAGACAGACTGCGTGTAGATAAAGACAACGATTACTCGTATTGTTAAAGAAATTAAAGCTCGAAACAAAATGGGTTTTATCTCAAAATGTTGGCAATTGTCCAAATACACCATATCAGGTACATGGAAATAGAGCAAAGACTTACTTAATTCATATTAATCACAGTCATCATCATACATCATACGTCAGTTATTTGCACATGAAATACTTAGGTAATATTTCGCATCACATCCCGGTTATACCACATCCCACTGTAACAGGTAGGTACCTGTACCTTTTAGCTATTGCGTCATCTGTCTAATACAACACAAGTAACTAAATTTCGTTTGGAGATTGACGGTCTACATAATTTACATATCGTTAGTTCAGTGCAGGAAATATAAATAATGTAAAAACCTCATTAGGCACTATTTAATAATGAATCGTATGCACTAATTATGAAGTACCTATAGGTGCGCTAAAGTGAAATGAAATATAAAAAAGTGTTTGTTATCAAGGTCTAAAGGCTGCTACGAGTACTTACCTTATTATAACTAGCAAATAAAATAGAACATATTTTATGAACTAAAGTTTCTCTAATTTTCTATTTACTATAGCAGCGGTTCTCAAACTTTTTTGGTGACGGAACCCTTTTTGGGCCTGATTATTACACAAAAAATAATATATCAAAACGACACTCACACGTCTCCCTAAAATCCCTAATAAGTTTGAACTACCGGGAGTGGTAAAGAAAAGACATACACGTCGTAACACATTAGCTCATTACCCTCGCCTCGTATCGGTTAATGAGTGATTAGAATTGACACGTTTAAGATTTTGTGTGCCCACCAAAAAAACAAATCAAGTATGTTTATAAAAGTAATCTGATTTGATTAGTTGAATAGCATAACTTGTTAAAATGACCTAACCCCCCAAAAGCCTACCAGCCGGCTCCCTCCCTGCTCCCTGGCAGTCTCAGCCCGCGCGCCGACGCACGCGCACCTCTCCACTCCTGCGCAGCTCCGCTAGACGATGCATTTTTATGGAGAAAATGTGATTCAGTCAACGTTCGGTTGTTAGAATTATTTTGTTCTTGTGACTGTTTTGAAACTGTGTTTGGAATTGTGAATTTTGTGGCGTTTTTAATAAGGTAATTATGTTTTTAATTTTATTTCTTTTTTTTTCTGAAGACTACCAGTACCCTAAAATATAATACACAAATATTCATGTTTGTAACGTCAAATACATTTACCAAGACAAAAACAGTCAGATTCAGATCGACATGATTCTTCAGCTATTTAATTCAGGTGGAATAGAAAATGTCGCATTTTCTTAAAAAAAACCCTACTACTGCGAATATGCTTATAATATTATTCTAGATAAAAACTGGAAAATAAAAACATATTAAACGTTGATCATGTAAACCATTAATGTAAATAGTTGGTTGTTAATGTAAATAGGTTTTAATATATTTTGCATGCCTACTAGTATAAGGTATTGACATTATCTGGACTAATACAATTGCCTCTACCAACTTATCTGTACATAATGTTAAGCAAAATAAACGCATTTCATTTCATTTCAAACGTTGCTATCAAAATGTTACGACATTATGACTGCTCCCGAGCACCCAAATCAAGTTGTAAGGACTCCCATTTTGAGCATTCAATAAAAAAACGCGTTGGTAAGATAGTAACACGGTGTGGTGTTACATCCATAGAAAAACGACCAAATTTCTCATTAATAATAATCTAAAATGTGTGTGTGTCCTGGGACAGGTATTAGTGTAAGTAATAATTCTTCGGTTCATAATTACAATAGATATATTTTTAAATAAAAACAATTGATTAAAAATTTAAAGTCTTGCTAGTCTGAATACGAGTTTATAGAGATATTTGTAACTAAGGAAGAGGATAGGTTCGCTAAGCTATCTTTGTTCGAAAAATTACTTAGCATAAACTTTCCCGTTAATGTTCAGTGTTAACTCCATTTCCAGGATTTTAAAGCCAAAAGAGACATTTTTGTATAAAATCTAATCCATAGATTGACTCGTCGCTAGAACACAAGGTACACCTTTAATCCTGTCTATCAAAAATTGTACCTATGTCAGAAAGTGACGGTTTTTGAGTCACAACACTCACAATGTAGCAAAAATCTAAGTGGCAGGCATCCGGGCGAATGCTAGCTATCAATCTTGTAGATCGCTACCTTCCACACACCGGAACATATAAGCTATATTTAGTGGTCGAGAAGTATGGAGCTTCTCGACCACTTTCACTGTCGGTTCAAGGGCGTGGCGCCGGCACCTGCCACACTACCAGCAACTGGACAGTCTGGACACTATCGAATAACATTGGATTTCATCTAGGTAAATGTGGTCTAGGGTAGCGAAACAAAAGAAGAGATGCTTGGGCGTCTAATCAGAAATTAAGGAAACATGAGCCGTCCTTATATTACCTACTAGGTATATCCTCTAGATATATATCTGATAAATTTATCAATGAACCAGACAGCATGGCGGGCAACTACTTCCACGGTCCTATAAGGGTATAAGGGAACCACCAAAGATAACGTCAAACGTATTAAAAGCATAAATTCTCTATCATAACTTTTCATCTACTTACGCTCGCCGACCAGATTATTTAAATAACACTTGCCTATTAAACCAACTCGGCATTCATAGCCAAATTATGCAAATCGAATCTGTTACTGTCAAAAATAACCGATAGTCAAATCAAAGTTAAAAATCGAAAGTGTCCGTACAGCGTAATGTTGCGTAAACACTAATTACACAATATATCGTTATAGTAATGGATAATAACGCTAATAATGATAACGAGAGCTTATTAATAAGTGATAGAAAGTTTCGGAAGGCCGGGGATTGTGTAGGTGGTTAAGTAAGGATGCAACATATCTGCCAATTCGATTCGGACACAAGTTTAATCAAATTGTAGTATTTTCTAAATGCGACGTTGGGCTATGAGCTATATGTATATTATATTGCTGGTTTTTGCTGCGTTCAGCTCTTTCGACTCGATTCGGGAAATGAATTAGAGATTAACTAGATACGATATAGTAAAGATATGTGACGTTCCACGGCAAAAGATACCTTATGGCGGCTGGCGGCGCGATTCGGGAAATGAATTAGAGACTCACTGAATATGAAATAGTAAAGATATGTGACGTTCCACGGCAAAAGGTACGTTATAGCGGATGGCGCTTACGTCGCATAACGCCGCAATAATATTGGAGCGGCGTTAATAATAGCGTTAGCGCCAATCGCTATAAGGTACCTTTACCCGTGGAACGTCACATATCTTTACTATATCGTATCTAGTTAATCTCTAATTCATTTCCCGAATCGCGCCCTTTTTCTATAAAGTTCTCCAACCCCCCAGGACTCCAGGAGTTGTGGGAACATTAATGTTTGGAAATCGTTATCTTTAAAATCAAATCATTTTAGAGTCCGTCTTAGTTAACTTTGCACCAACTTGAACAGAACAAAGTGAGGGAGTTTCATTATAAACATTAATGATTTGACATTAATGACATTAATGATGACATTGCCACACTTTGTCACTGCAAATGGCATGCAGAGTTGGCTTGCTTGATCCGACTTTAGTGGTGTTTTAATGCAATTCTCATATCAGTAAGATTTATTGGAAAGTGGCTGATTCGTAAGATAAATGATGTCTTTCGATTGTCACTAACAGTCGTAGATTACGGGAAAATTGTTGAAGAGAAAATGGCCACTAAATGGATGGAAGCATTTATTGATTTCCAACTCATAACACGTATCAACTAATTGCAGAATGCACTAGGTATTCGATAGTTTTTACGGCATATAGACGTGGTGTGACTTTAAGAAATTCTTTAATTGGTCATAGAAAACTTAAGTACGTACTTTAAGTTCCTTTTAGGCACCTACTCCAAACAGAGTTTTCTAATTACGCTGCACAAATATATTATATCTATTTATCTACTATTATAGCTCTAGAAAAAAGATAAGCGACAGGTTTTGTTGAGCGCTTCGTTGTGCAATGCAAGATATTACCGAGTTTCAATTGGTAAAGTAAATATAGGTACAAGGACTTGAGCAAAAAGTAACGACAAGCTCAAGGGGCAACATGCTTTTGACTGAAATATCGCGCAATAAAGGTTTCGTTATTTAGCCAGTATTTAGCTATCTGAAAAAAGTGATTGTGTCAAGAGAGAAATGACATTAAATAACGCGAAGCGAGAGCGGCGACTCGACCTTGTTCGGATTAACCTTCGATCGATTAATGAGCATAATTCCATCAATAATTCATGGCCTCTCTCGCCAGATGGTTCCGGGTTTCTAAATATTGGCAGCGAAGAAAGTCCGGATAACAGGTGTTAGGTAACCGTGTAGGTGCGAAGAGACGGTCACAATACAATGTTAACAAGTATTTTGATAGGTGCTTGACATAGTCTTTGTACTTCGCCTGAGGATTATATTCGATAATTGAATTCGACTTTCTGTTAATCATATTGTTACTATGCCTAATTAAAACGTATAAATAAATATTACCTATAGATAATTCTGAAATCTGAGAGACACAAACTAATTTGTAGACGTTAATAAATGTTTTAGACCTCTGAATCCATTTTTTAAATTTTTATTATTTATTAAATGGTGAAATCTTTATTTACCTACCTACTTAATATATTAACTTATTTTATTTGAAACAGATACAAAATATATAAATCATAGATCTAGCCCTAAATTAGCCTGTGGCATTGTTCCCAGGACGCTGGCCGCGTTCCCCCTTTGCACAGTGAGGCTGAGTTTTTGAGCAAAAAAAGGGGCAGCTCGTAGGTCGCCAGATACCCAGACTAGTTTGGTAGAAATTTCTTTTACTAGTTTTTTGGTGTCTGACGACCAGGGACCGAGAGTTTGGTGAAATAGAAAACTCGAATTTACAACAACACAGTTTACTTGACTGTTATAGATACTTATAGAATATAGATATTGGTGGAATATAAGATGACGTAGAAATTATAGAAATAGATGTTGTTAAAGAAGTCACATCTCCGTCTACAGCCGATTCTAACTCGTTTCGAGTTGAAATACTGTACTGTGTATAATATTTACACTTAAGTGAAACGGATACTCAACTAGGTACCTAAGTATTGTCGTATATTTGAGATGTTATCACACTAGAAGAGGCTGTTGTAATATTGACAGTAGCGAGAAAGTTAAGGCCGCTTTGTAACTCAATTTACACGTTGTAAAACTTGTAAAGTGTTACCTCAGCTCTCTCATTTTAAACGTATTACTTGATCTTACCGATATTTCTTTCGATTTTTTTAAGCCGCTTGATTGTTTTGTTAGGCTAAATGTCCTGTGCCTGTTTTTGTGTTACCAATGGAGAAAAATATTTAGTGAGAGAAATGTATTTATTTTTTAACCTTTTTACATGTGTGTGGTCAGAAATCGTGGGTTGGGCTCCACCGCAACCTATGTTGCGCTTCGTTAGCGCTATGTATGTAGAGCAGAAAAAAATATTATCGATAATCTCACTGTGCTCTAAGAATTATACACCTACTTTTTACCCCGGAATTAATCGGGCCGGGGTTCTAGGGGGAAGGGGGTAAGGGTATGTTAACGTCCTAACTCGAGTGCATAATAAATTTAGGGTTTTTTCTCTCTAATCCGTTGTGGTGCGCTATGTGCGGTGCACTAAGTCTTCTCTGCAACGTTTTAGATAAGCTTTGAAGTCCCTGTTGATATAGTCGGTGCCATTATTCGATAGTAATTAGGGTTGTTGACCTAAGAATGTAAATATTCAAGCAGATCGCACGCAGTCGCGGAAGCATTTCCACGCGGGCGACGACGCCGGCGCAGCGCAGGTATGCCGCTGACGCGCGCATCTCGTCGCACGCGATCTTACGAGTATCTAGCGCACTGGGGCACGAGCGTCCATTGTCGCACGACTCACGACAAAAATCTGCACTATTTCTAAGGCCCTCAAAAAACGATATTTAATATTTCTTTATCTGCCTCTATCGCTTGAATGTGCAAGAGCGATAGAGAGACAGATAAGTTTATCGATTTTTCGAAGTTGGCGGTAGGCCCTCTGTACTATGGTGATTGGTGACAAACAAATTGAAACGGAATATTCTTTTCTTCTCATAGAAGTATTTCTCCTGATGTAGAGGATATATTATCCCTTGTATTTTAAACGGGATCTTAGAAAATTTACATTTCAGTATCATGGTCACTGCGTCATCATGGTCTATGATGACGTAGTGTTGCCAGATGGTCACAAAATTCACAATTTTAATCTTTTGTGACCTGTACGAGTGTACGACAATGTCCGTGACTTGTGATTCGGCCGCACTTGGCAGGTCTTCTTTTTATTTTATAATGCAAGGACAAATATATGACTTTTTCAATAAAAAAAACTTACCAATTAACGAAACGTAACTTATGACTCAATAGACCTGGCAACACTGATGACGTTAGCGTCCGATTTGTTTGGCAGTGGAAATGCGGCACAGAGCATCGACCGCGCGTTTCTCTGCGTGCCCACTGCTGGGAAACCGCTTGTGATTACTGGACGATACCTGTGCGTGTAAGTCCTGTGGACATGTTACATTTGGTGATGCTGCGAACTGAACGAATTAAAAAACTGTTGACTTAAAAATTACGATTGAGTTGGCGCAGTAGATACTCTACTACTCTACTGTAGACTAGTACTAGACTAGACTCTAAATACTGTAGAGTTCCATGGACTTAAAGTTGCTGTTCTTCTGGGGACACGCTGGGAAGATCGTAGTAGCTCACTCTTGAGGAGTAAAGCCATTCGAAATGTGGATGATATTTATGGTCAAAGCAAGATACCATTTTGTATTTATGTTTCGCTTTTTTGTAAAAGATTTGTATTAGGTATATCAAGAGACATTGTAAATTTTGTTGAAACGTTGCTAAGTTGACAATCAAATTGTAAAGATAATTTTAGTACTTTGAGGGTGATTTCATGTACTGAACCAGATAGCATCCATAGTAGTTACTCCACGGTGATTTCTCGTAAAAAAGCACAAAGCCAAATTCGTTAAAGTTTTCGGCTCGCTTTCTGGCAATTAGGTACACGAATTACCGCCGAGCTTACCAAACAAACAACACAACGGAACGTTCACTAATTCGTTAATTGATTCCATACAACGTAATGTCCGGCAAAAAGTAAAAATCGATGGGGTCGCTGACCGCCCAAATCAAACAACTGTACACTCAGCCGCGTTGTCAAGATGATTAGTTATTAATTTAAACTTAATTGCACGAGAGTCCGTCTAAGCTAATTTTGCACTGACTTAAATAGAGGAAAGTAAGGCAGTGTAATATAAACGTTATATGTTCATGGTTTGACATTAAGGATGACATTGCCACAATTTGTCATTGCAAATGCCATGCAAAGTTAGCTTAGTCGTGGCTTAGTCCGGTGTGTGTATTAGAAAATAATCTAGAAATTGTGGAATTAATGGCAATACACATTTTTATTAGGAAGTAATTGTATGAGTTATTTATCGGTATTCATTAACATGTAGGTAAAGCATTATGGCCCCTGATAGGCCTGGTACGCTCTAAGCTTGTAAGCATCATCACATCGTCAGGTTATTTTAACTTAAACTAAACATCACAAAAGAGAGACAAACTAGCACATCCCTAAATTTGCACACACAAAAACAAAATTTGTATCTGATTTGAGGGCTTAATTTCTGTAATGGCTTATATCGGAGACAAAATTATAGGCTTTTGCTGTTGAATTTTGGAAAAAAAGATAAACTAGAACCTTAATCTGTGTTTCTTTATACCTGCCCATGAAATCATCGAATAATTTGTTCTCGCATTTTTTGTCAAAAAATTATTAAGCGTCCTTCAAACCTCTGTTCAGATCTTTAGTCTCAGTTTTCGGGTCGGAGTGTACAGGTTTTTTGTTAACTTTCGCTGGACCGGTCGGACTTTCATCGACTTTTGTTTCTCGTCCGTTGCGCAAACGTTACTCAACTGGCCTTACGGCAACTCGGCCGGGGACCGACCCGACCGACGCCTGCGCAAGTGATCCGGATCGATAACATGCATTCTTCAGGGCACCAGTCGTTACCTGCTACGTCATCAACGAATTATTACATTCCATCAATTGCAGCGTAACTGATTGGGAGAACTCCAAGTTTCCTCGCGACTGTCATCCGAGTGTCTACGCAGTCCTTAAATACTTCAATCACGTTGCAAGGATGTCTGTCCTCCTACCGTCTGGTGGCGACATTGTGACCGGCAAAGTAGGTGGGAAAGGGACTCGTGGACGCAGCCCAGTACGTTGGTCTGACCAGGGCTAAAACCACGAAAATCGAAGTTCGTCAATTGCGGGCATTTTTCTCCGTCACTCTAATTACGTCTTAATGAGAGTAAAAGGGAAAAATCCCCGCGATTTACTTGTTTCGGTTTTCGCGGTAAGCGCCCAGATCTGCACCGCTCTTACAGTTCATATGGCCCTCCACGCCGCCAGAGACAGAAACAGATGGGAAAAGATCGTTCGAGTGAAAGTGATGCAGAAGGGAGGTCACGCTCCTCAATACTGAGGAACACGTTGCAAGGAGGAGGAGCTGGAACAGACGCGGGCTATGTCAACGTCAGTTTCCTTACGTTACTGCATTGCGGTAGCGACAAGCACGTTTGATCGGCGACTTATTTTTTAAAGGAGATTGACAGTGACATCGCTCGCCAACGCTGCTAATTTCGTTGTCGTTACATGGCCCCTGATCAAGTCATCACAAATGAGGCACCAAGTAATATCCACAGGAATACCTACTGAGGTACAGATATAGTGCATAATTATTTTCCATCGTATTTTCACGGAAACGTACGAAGGTATCTTGCTATTTCAGTTAGTTTCGGTACAAAAAGTACTGATACCGAGGTTGACTGAAGTAGCATGACAAATACGAACGTTTCCGAGAAAATACGATGGAAAACAATTATTATGCACGAATAGAATCAAGTCACGAGTCGAATCAAGCCTCCGCCGGTCTAAGTCAACAGCAACATTGTTATCGCGATTATTTTATTACCGACCACATTTAACGCATGTGCAACATGATCGCAATCTATTACTATCGCCGGATAATTACCGCGATCGCTGTAATTTAGCGATTAATCGCTGAGCCGGATTGTTGCGCACTGACACGGATCGCGGCTTTCGCGATTCCTTTATTATGACATGAGCTTGTTTACATGACACACATAGTTATTACACTGTAAGAACACGGCACGCATGTAAAACTACATAAAAACACGTCGTCTAGACTCCATCTAAGATAATTTTGCATACGACTTGAACTGAACAAAGTAAAATTATAAACGACATATTTACATAGAACACTATTGGTAATAATGATGACATTTCCACACTTTGGCATTGCAAATGACATCATTCCTATTCTAGTTATAATTAATACGTTATTAAACTTTGAGATATTTAGTTTACGAGTAAATACCGTTACATTGTTTCTGAAATACGATAGCTACCTACATATTGTAAGTACCGTAAAACGGGGTGAGTACCTAGGTTTCGCGGGGAGAGGTGGGTTATGAACGGGGAGAGAAGGTTTGAGAGGGGGGTGAGAAGGGATTTTAAGGCTACTGCTACAAAAATAATGTATTACAATTTAAAATGGAGCTATAGTAATACGCATAATAAAAAAAAATCGATCCAACAATCTTCCAAAATCACCTTTGTATCAAAACCCCTCTCACCCTAAATACGAGGCACTACGGGGTGAGGTGGGTTTACCTCTTTATCGTCAAAGTTATGAAACGGAACTACCTAAATAAAATAAAAACTAAAATACAAACGTCCGGAACACTACTCGAATCTATGGTACTGTACGGTCTCTGCAACAACCACTATGATTGTATTGCCCTTAATAATAAGCTCAGTTATAAAGTGCCCAACTGTAGTAGACAACGAGAGACGCGCCCGCGCCGGCTGCTCGTGACCGGCCGCTGCCGCACCCACGCCGCGCCGGTGAGCGTGCTCCTCTCCGCAGGCTCGTCCACACTTATAACACACATTTTAACCAGGTGGATATTTTTGGCTGCAGTTCTGGTGTATATAAAAAACTTGTAACAGATGTACTTAGACATAGTAACAATATGTAATATCTAGTGATATGAAGCGAATCAAAATGTACTAACTATGTATAATTTCATATAACTTATGTAACGTAATGCTGCATGCACTGTTAACTATTAAGCGTTAAATATTTAAGTAATTTTATGATGTTAGAACTCAAAGTAATAATAAACTTTACCTTGTCAATGCCTCCCGGAGCCTTAAGCTCCAGAGGTATAAGCTCCGAATAATCAAAGTATGTACCTAATTGTAATAAGTGGTGAACGGTGTTGGTCACACATACTGTATATAGTGTTAAAAATACTTTAGATTTAAGCCTTTCTTGTAGTGACTGTTTATTTACCTAAATAAATTTAAAAAAAAACACTTATTATATACACCATTCAGTTTTCATATGTAAAAATAAAATGTTATCGAGGTTTGAATTTCAGTTTTGACCCTACTCACCCCATTTTACGGTACCTACATAACTAAAATCTAAATTAGCTCAAAAAATGCTTAAGTGAACATTCAATCACAAATTCCACGGGTTTTTTAGTCATACTGAATTCCTAAAGCCAGTTACATTGGTAAGTACCCTATTTTTCAGCTTTTTCCGTACGAAATAAATTAAAACAAAGAATCAGAAAAAACTTTCCTGTGAACTAACGTCACACTTTTTCAGAGAAAAACATATCGTCATTATGTGTTGATATTAAAGTCAAATGATAATGTCTTTATTTTCACACCACTATCTACTTATAACACCAAGTCTAAGTACTTTTTGCCCATAAACAAAACTCCGGACATATCGAAATTCTCTAAAAAGTAGTTAAAATTAACTACTAATTTTCCGGCAGTTATAGCTTTCCGTTAAGAAAGCCGATGGTAATGGAACTAATAATGATATCAAGTTATGGATTGTGAAAACTCGAACAGTTTATGATTTCCGAATTGCGTTGCGTCTATAATACGAACCGATTAACGTTATAATTGGGGGCAACGGGGAAAACGCCAAACCGAACTTAAATACTCGTAAAGTATGTGTAATGATCACGTCACCTTTCGTTGCATCTGCCATAGGTACCGATACATTTTTATTTTTCTTAACTGTACTTATAATACAAATAAAGAAATAAACTGTGGAATGAACCGTCGCCCGCGGTATTTCCGGACCGATACGAACTTTAAAAACCGGACAAGTGCGAGTCGGACTCGCCCACCGGCAACAGAAATACATCATCTTTGAAAATTTCAATTGCCTAGCTATCACGGTTCATGAGATACAGCCTGGTGACAGACGGACGGACGGACAGCGGAGTCTTAGTAATAGGGTCCCGTTTTTACCCTTTGGGTACGGAACCCTAAAAATGAGCATTATCCCATCTGCAAGTGTCCATGGGGATGGTAATTGCATCAGGCGATTCGTCTGCTCGTTTGCCTCTTGTCATCTTGGCTAGCCCCGTCATCGCATTAAAAGCTGTCCAACTTGTCATGTCATTGTCATCATGTGATCAGATTTCAACTGACGTAAGTGACGTACGAGTACCAAGTCGTCACATAAACTGGTATGCCGAACATGCAGTAGGGATAGAATGGTTGCAATTTGTAGTCTATCATGTCGTGAGTCACTCTCGCACTTTCTGTTTAGAACGTCACTGCCGCGATAGCAGACGATAATAAAAAGGCGCAACCGATATAGTCTACTAGTTAAAATGATATGACAGCATTGAGTCAATTGATCATTAGTGTCAATGCCATTGACACTTTTGACAGTAATGATCATGTTAGTATTTAATCGATATAATTTGAATAGTTGCATGCGTGTCAACGTTTGTGAATTGATATTGTCTGTATTGAATTTTTATAGACTTCAACCACGGCAACAACGCTAAGTTTGCAGCAATTTAACAGTGACAATGTCATATATTGCATGAAGCGAATTCTGATTGTAATTATAGATTAAGTATTTGATTTGTATTTGTTGAGGATGTGATTTGTCACTGTCAAAAGTGACATTTCTTCAACCAGAAACCATACGCTCCATTAGCAGCGCCATACTTGTCGTAGCGTGGTCCGACTTTATTGATAACATAGACGGCTATGCAACTTAACATAAATATAGTGCCTACTATAGCCTACTACAGATACTAGTAGCCTACTATAGACAAGAGTAACCGGAATTTTTTACATGTTCTGTATAATTAACCGACTTACATTTTAAGAAAGAGGTTCTATATTCAGTTGTGTCTATATTTTTTTAAGATGTAATTACGATCAAGAGTGTTTGTTTGTTTGTAATAGATCGACCTTGTCCACGTCTTTCTATGGTCCTAATCTTAATCCGATCTGTCCTTGGTTAACTACGCGCTATAATTATCTAAGACATTTAAATGGTTAAAGGTGAAAGGAAAATTGCTATACAAGTGATTGTTTTTGTTCTTGAAACTTTTCTGTACATTTTTCTGTCAGTTTGTTGATTGAAGCTAATTGTAACAGAGCAGTGGTCTTGGATTGTATTGTTATTTTGTGATTGTGACAGTGAACGATTTATTTGATACCAATTATTATTACCTAACCTTATCATGCTATATCGATTTACGGACTTTCATTTATAGTCAATCTGTTTTTGTTTTATTTATACTTACTCATAGCTACTGCTTATCTAACAAAACTAGCCCTGACATTATGTTGAATTAAACCTATAAATGTAAGTATTCAGAAAAGAACATGAAAGTTTTCACGAGTATCTGCTGCTCTACCTGGCTATGTCCGTGTCCTTAGCCCCGGCGGTGCCAAGGGTCCGAACTACACGAACCCGTCAAAGTCCGGCTCCGGAGCCGCGGTACTCTGCTCCATTAGGCTCATAGTATGATAAATACCTGTTACTGACGTTTGTGTGAGGTAATTTTCTTTGAAACTTAATTGTAAGCAAGCTTTTCATCCGGATAAAAGATAAAACATCTAAGGGCACCATCCCACTATCTCGAGGCTAGGGAATGCAAATCGGTTATTTTTTGTATGGAAATAACCGCGGTTTCGGTTAATAACCGATTATTTCCATACAAAAAATAACCGATTTGCATTCCCTACTCGAGGCTAAGCGGTTAAACCGTTAACCCAGTGTCAAATTGTACTGGTAACCATGGCAACTTCAGGTTTAACCGGTTAACCCCGCGTTAGTGAATGATGCAAGTGGCCCTAAGTCAAAGGTTTCGTCAAACAAGTCCTCTAAACATAATTCTCCCAAACATTACTTAAACTTTAATCATAAATACAAGTAGATAAGAAGGAACAAACTACCTAACGCAAGCATTAAGGCATGCCGCCTACTCACTGTCAGCGCTCGGAGTTATTAATGAACTCGCACGAACCTCGATGCAGGAACTACATTTACGTGTGCAATCATAAATTATAATATGCTCGGATTATTGATGAAGTCGTATGTACAAACAAACGGGTGCTGGTTAGGAATTCGAGTCTTTTGAGTCTACGAATCTAATTTTTACGAGACTGCGCTAAAAAACTTACGAAAAGTCAAAATTAAAAACAAACAGGCCGGTTTGTAGCATCAATATCGGCTTTAGAATATTAATCAAAATGTATTTGTTTATTACTTAAATTCAGTTATTAATTGAATTTCTCAATGAGTCGGCTAATTATTTTTTCAGTGTTTTCTTGACTAACAGGAAAAAAATCTAATTAAACCTAATCTGCCAACGCCCCAAATAGATAAACACTTGAAATACCTCGCGTAATAGTGCATCAATTTGGGCATGTATGGTAACCCGAGTTACACAACGATAAGCATTCGATTCGGAGCACCTCCATTACTAACACCGGTTCCTGCTCTTGCGCAACACCTGATCAGGATCACACACATATACACTCTAACACACACACACAGGCTAAGCTGTATGTAAACTATTAATGGAGACCCGTCTAATTGATATTTGGACTTTTCCTTTCCGTTTACACTTTCTATTTTATTAACTAAGTTATTAAGGTGTTCCTTAAACCGTATAAGAACCGGAATAGGTCACTGCGCCTACCTGCGTAAAAAATGGGGCTGGACTGACGCTGAGAAATGCGACTGCGGAGACCCTAAACAAACCGTGCACCACATGGTTTTCGAATGCCCCATAACCAAGTATGACGGGTCACCCATGGATTTCAAAGACCTCACGAGCGACGCTATCGACTACTTACGGAATGCTAAATTTAAGTTATGATATGCATGTTAATATTTAAAAACACAGTGTATAATGCCATACGATAAATAAATAATTAAGGGAAGTTGTATTTCTCTTGACTGGTACTTTTAATTATATGGTTAGAAATGGTATTCATTTATGATAGAACGAGGAATTATATTATAACGATCTTATTTCAAATCTCATTTTGAAATCACTTGCAGCGCGTTTCGCTCTTCGCTCGCACCAATTTAGGTATAAGTGGGTATAAATAAGGTACAAAAAAGTACTGCGAGTAATGTCTAAATTATACCATAATAAAGTCATTCAAAATGATATATTTACGTGAGTACATTTTAAATAGTTATTAGACCAACCTCTCGTACAAAATGTTCTTGAATTAAATGAGCTTAACAGCGCGTTGGAGTCTTTTATTCAGCAACTAATTATTACAATGTATCGTGTATCATATTATTCAAAGTGTTTACAGCCCCATTTAGACGGTTCACGAACTTGCATTCACTGAATGAGTATTGTACCATTGCTTTAAGCTTTTTAAAAGGCATACTATATAAGTGTAGAAATTAAATATAAATAAATAAATATTACGCGACATTTTACACAGATCGACCTAGCCCCAAACTAAGCAAAGCTTGTACTATGGGTACTAGGCGACGATACATATACTTATATGGATAAATACATACTTATATATGTCGCACTACATAGAAAACACTCATGGCTCAGGAAAAAATATCTGTGTTCATCAAATCATCACACAAATAAATGCCCGTGTTTCGAACACAGGATCGGCTTAATAGGCTAGGCCCGACCGGTCGTCATATTTACCACTCCTAATCTCCTCTAAATGTTCAAAGATGCGTATTGTATAAATGAAGATAATTTAATTTTGTTTAATTTGATCATGATTTCTATAACTACTTAATTTAATAGTTATCTTCCGTAAAGTAAATATAACGTACAAACCACTAATAAATTGAACGTGACGAACAAAACAACAAACAGTGCGGTTGTCGTTATTACATTTACGGTGCGTTTCTCTCACCACAGCTTTCCCTGCTTTCGCTTCGAGTCCCGGCTGAGGCACGTTACTGCTATTCCTAACTAATCTTACAATATAATACTAGAAGTAATTAAGGTATTGGGCGAATGAAAAAAAAAGGTTTCAATAAGTACAAAAAAAAATATTACAATGATAACATTTTTATATGTATCATGTATGGGATACTGTGTGTCACTATGAGATATAAAATGATAGAAATAATTGCCAACCTTGAGACCTTGTTCCGGAAAATAAATTTATGATAATATATTCACAGGCAAGACGCATAACTCATACTAAACAAATTGTGTGACCCTTAAATTATGCATAAAAGTAAATCATAAATAATTATAACTATTATAAGTCTAGCTAGAGTTAACCCAAAGACCAAGAAAAGTCTGCAACGATTTTGATAGCATGCGCAGTGCAAGTGTTATTTTACCTACGTCATAGTTTCATAGTAATATGACGTTTAAAATAACGCTTGCACTGCGTGTGCTATCCAAATCGTTGTAGAATTATCTTGGTCTAACTCTATGTTAGTTTGCATCCCGAGATTCCAGACTGCTAAATAATTAAAAAGAAACAGACAAAATATATGCGTCTTATTTAGGGCGGGTTGCACCGTGCCCATTTGATGTGCTGATCATGGCTAAAGATGGCGCTAACGAACGCTAACTGCATATTTGGGTTGCACCACGCCTAACGTCTGTTAAAAAGTTACGCTGCCCTTAACCGGTCGTAGACCACTGGTTAACGATTTTACCGCCTGATAAAAATGGCGGCACTTTATTGAATTTGTCCGTATTTCATGAATTTATATTTGATTTTTCAATATTTTTAGGAAATATGTTATTTAAATTATTAAAAAAATGTTAATAACAATAAAATGTGGAGTTTGTAAACGCAAAAACATGTGACAGTTGACATGAATGGCTCTAAAAGTCATTATAATTGGGAGACGATCCGTCTTTCATAAATACATTAATTAATTTATAGTTTAAAAGAAATGTGCGTGTTTTAAGTTTAAATTGCGTGCAAAATGACTCAAAGTTGGAGTTAAGACCAGATTGACGTTATCACAGGTTAACAAATACGTCCCATCAGATGAAACTCGACGGCATATAATGTCGGCACTACTACTTGTCGCCAGGATGGTCATTAAAACCAATTAGGCTTCTGATTATTGGAATCAAGATAAAAATGATAAATCCTTTGGACAAATCCACCACGGACGAACTATGATATTCGAAAACAGCGAGATGGCACCTATAACCATCTACAAGTCTGCCTCTGAAAATCGTAACCCGCTATAGAAGTGAACTATGTTTAGAACTATAAACGTACATAAAACAAGTTGCGAAATATAAAATCAAGTATTTTGTGAAGTATGGCAAGTGAAGTTTTGTGAAGTGTGGAATGTATTGGGACAATTCCAGACTAGTTGGCATAACTAATAGGTTATAATAAAGTGACAAAAATGTGTAATGCAAAAGTGATTATAATACTTCAACTCCTACTTACTTGGGTTTTATTTGCTTTTACAACATAATCTTATTTATAACCCTAAGAAACAACAACTTTCCAAGTAGGCATGCCGACCGCTGCTTTAGCATAAAATAAAAATAAATGTCCGAGGGATGCCACTTTCCTAAGTAATAAAAAAAGCTAAAATATATATTACCGTGCCAAGGCGATACTGGCTGCCAAGCTTATTAGAGTAATTATTCTGGAAATATGGAACATACATGAGAACAACTGAGTTGTTTTAAAGGAACTTATAATATGCTTGTCAGATGCAGAAAGGAACAATACCCCTATCTGCATCTGACAAGCATATCTATTGACAAAATTCAAGGTATTCTGTAAGTAGGGCTCTTCCACTATAGTCAAAAAACATTTGCAGTGACTTTAAAAATACAAAGCAACATTTATAAAACTTTAATACAACTACCAATACCTGGGTCAAATAAAATATAATATGGCTTGTCTTCTTGTCACCTGAATTTTATTTGTGTTCAACCAGTCATACATTGAAATATATTTAACCCTAGCCATGTATTGGAAATAATGTTCCAGTACAGTACCTACTGATTAACCTACCTCAAGTCCCTATATACATAATATTTAAACCTAACATAGGTACCTAAATAGCCCTGAATTTGTCACAAGAAAAGGCCCTCGGTCTGAATAATTTTATTTGTTTTCCCTCCATACTGGCTTTTTAATTATTTATCTACACCCGAAGAAAATAAAATAGTTAATAAGCAAGTTACCTGTATGACTGAAAATATAATAACTGATAGGTGGGTACCTCCTTAAATATAATTGTAAAATAAATAAGTTCTTTATCTACTCTCCGGGTAACCCTTTACCTCCATTGGTCACTAAACTGCTTAAGTACCTAAAAAGGATAATAGTATGAAATGGAAAATAAAGTAGATAAGGTAACTAGCAATATATTTTCTTGTCAAAATTGAAATTCAGATAATATTTCTAATTGTACTTTATTTTTTGTAACAAGTTTCTTCCGGTTAATTTAATTGTATAAATTGTTGATTTCTTGAATTCATTCACTTGTGTGTAACTTTTATCTTGTATTCCATATCATATGGTGTCAATCTAACCTGAAAAGAAAGCAACATGATATTATTATAAGTCATCATATTCGTTTGTCCCGGCATTTTCCACGGCTCATGGGGTCCGCTTGGCAACTAATGCTTAGACCAAGCAGTTTTAAATTAAAGTACAAAAGTAACTCAAATGCCTGCTACTAACAGTTATGCATTATTTTGTCAACAATATAATTGGAATTTTTTCCCTAACTATCGTCTTTGCTTCATAGTTGTAGATAGCGTAGTTAGCGCAAGTAATCACTTGTGCATGCTTGTGCTTAGGGCTCTGAAAGGACTGGAAGTAGGAAGCAGCTATAAGCATTAAACTAATAAGATAACTTACCGGGCAATGTCGCTCCTTGTTTGATTCCGACTTTAGCTAGGCCATTCAACAATCGTAGTCAGACATTTCACTTTAGAGTGTTTTTAATATATAACCATAAATATATTCAGGAATGGCTTATATTGTTGAATATTTAGATTTTAAATCTGCAAAGAAAGTGTAGTTCGCGCCTACAAAACTTTTCTCTTTGAGAATTTTGACAACTCCGTTTGGCATTTATGACTGGGTTGCTATATAAAATAAAAATTCTACCATAAAATTTTTGGTAGGAATGCGTTCATAATACGGCAATACGATTACCGATTAGTAATTTTAACGTCCTGTTATTTTATAGTTGGTGCAACGCATTTTATTTAGCAATCGTTAAGACCCCCACGTCAGCGTTAAAATTTAGCGAACCGTGCTTACGTTAGCAGGTGGTTTGGTGCAACCCGCCCTTAATCTCTTTCGCTAATATGTCAAGTAGGATTAATGATGATCAGTCCCTGACACTTGCGCCTTGGCTGTCAGCTGCAGCAAACCATCACCGTAGGCTGCAAGGCTAAACACCCCACCCACACCAACCTTCACTGCACCTTAACACCACACAATAAGCCTCATTATGCATTGTCCTGACTGCATCATCAATTTTGTCCCATGAACTTTAGTCAATGTAAAATGAACTTTGGGAAACAGGATTTAAAGTAGAAATTCGACTGTGTTGGTTTAATGGTGGAGAGGCTGGGATCCCATTGTTTCGCAATTCGGTACGGGCTCCATATTTGGCAACCGGTTTCTGGTTCTAGGATATACTGACACTGATATTGTTTTGCAATCTGATGGTACATAGTTAAGTAGGCAGCGATAACAAATGTCGGTGTTTGTGTTTGAGTCGAAAATTTCTATGCATAGAATTAAATTGATACCCAAGTAGTGCTGGGCCCATAACCTATTGAAACAAATATTCGTCTAGGACAATTTTTAATGAAGTCTGTCAAATATATATTTGAAAATACAGCCGTCATATAGAAAAGTAATGTACCTGATGGCCAGTTCCAACACATATATTCGTTGTTCACTGTCTTAAAATTGTTAATTTAGAATAACTATAAAATTATGTGTTAATTGATAAACTTTTTTTTTTCAGGTAATAAAACCAGATCGTCGAATACTGTAATAATTATAATTAGCATAGCTAAAAATTGGAATATTAATTTCTAGGTATGTATTCTGGTAACATATATATGTATCTCTTAGGGACTAAAAGTTCTATTATATTCTGTATTATATCGCGATATTATCGCCGAAATTCGGGAGAGCACATGTGCTTGCGTACCTGACAAATCCAGACTGGTTTTGCTGAAGTACCCTCATATTTCAATACACTACATGCCTTCCCCTCGGGATAGTTCACTAAAACTAAGTTCCACTAATCACTGATAGTTCACTAACACTAAGTTTCACTGTTTATTGGTAGTTCACTAACACTATTCAATTGTCTGTCCGGTCCTTACACTCTATCATATATATTTATATTAAACTAACTAGGTATCATCGTCTACAAGTCTTAGTTTGAATCTTCAGTCTGTTCATAATCAGACTCTGACAGACTCTCATAGGAATCTATGGCTAATCTCTTGGCTTCCATGTTTTGTGGTGATGAAGGTGATCTTACTCGTTTGTTGGTTGGCGGTATGCGTTCTTGGCTCTGATTAAACGTATAATCCTGAGGTCCAGAAATCCCTATGATATCAGCCCATTGTGAGGCTGGTGGAGTAGCATTTAGTTTTACATTAATATCCTCATCGTCATCACTATCTTCACATGTTTTACTCGCCTCCGTGTCATGTATAATTTCAGGACCAGTGTTTTCTGATGTATTCTGGCGGATATCTCTCGCCTCTCCCCCATGACCTTGTATCTGATTAATATGTCTTTTCATCAGCTTCCCGTTCCATCTTATTATATACCTACAAATGCCTTGTCTCTTCTCTATGACTCCTTTCAACCAGCGTGGTCCTGAACTGTAATTCCGGAAATACACCGTCTGTCCCATTTGAAATGAACGAACTTCAGTGTTTTCATTCTCGTCACATACTTGCGTTTCCTCTTGGTTCTTGAATATGAGGGGATTAAGGTGGTCAAACTTTGTCCTGAAACGCCTACAATTTAAAAGTTCCGCCGGTGACTTGTCATTAGTACTATTGGGTGTAGTACGCAACCCATACAATATTGTAGGTAATTTTATGTTCCATGGAAGTGTGGACTGTTTCTTTAATTTATTCTTAACCGTTTGAACCGTCCTCTCGGCCTGTCCATTTGACGCCGGATGGTACGGTGGTGTCAAGATTTGTCTTATTCCATTTGTTGATAAGAATTCTTTAAACTGATCTGAAATAAAGCTTCTGCCATTATCACTGACCAAGGTGTCTGGTAAACCTTGTTCTGCAAATATGTCCCTTAAAACATTTATTAGTGTTCCTGAGCTCATATCAGGAACAATCTTTACTTCAGGCCATTTTGAATAAGCATCAATCAGGATGAGAAACGTTTTCCCTTGAAATGGCCCTGCATAATCAATATGCAATCTTGACCACGCCTTCTCCGGCCTTATCCACTTATGGCTCACTTGTGCCGGCATATTTCTGTTTTCAGCACAAGTTTCGCATTTATTTACCAAACTTTCAATTTCTTTGTCTATAGCTGGCCACCAAAAATAACTTCGTGCTATGGCTTTTGTTATCACTATCCCGTCATGATTTGAGTGTAACTCCTGTAGGATATACGGCCTCATTTTGTCCGGTATAATCACTCGATTACCCCACCGAATGCAATTTTTATATTCTGAAATTTCGTTACGTTTCTGCCAGTACCCCTTATATTCCGCATCCACCTTGCTAGGCCACCCGTTTCGAATCCAGTATAATACCTTGCTTAGTGTCTTGTCTTTAGTTGTAAGTTTCGCCACTTCACTGGCTGACAGTTCCAGGTCTGATGGAGTCTCTTCTATGAGGAGGACTCCTAAGTATTCTTCTTCAGACGATTGATCACGGGACGGCCATCTGCTTAAAGCATCAGCGTTTCCTAGCTTTTTACCTTCCACATATTGTATGGAGTAATCATAGGAGTTCAATAGTAAAGCCCAGCGGAGCATTCTTGGAGATATAACATTAGGGATGGGCTTTTTCGGTTCAAACAATCCCAGCAACGGTTTATGATCGGTTCTGATCGTAATCTTCCGGCCACTAATAAACTGGTGGAATTTCTTAAGACCAAATACTATAGCTGCTGCCTCTTTGTCTATCTGACCATAATTCCTCTCATGAACATTCATGGTCCTTGAAGCAAACATTACCGGTCTGACAGATCCATCTTCCATCACGTGTTCCAGAACAGCGCCCAAGCCAAATTGTGACGCATCACATGACATAATTATCTCTTTATTCACATCGTAATGGACTAGAGTGTCAGTACCCGACAACATCTTGCGCAACATTTCAAATGCCTTCTGATGCCGCATATTCCACTGCCATTTCACATCTTTATTTAACAACTTATACAATGGTTCAGCAATATTAGCTTTGTGTGGTAAAAACCGATCATAAAAATTAAGCAATCCTAAGAATGCCTGGAGTTCTTTTACATTACTTGGGGCCGGTGTACTCTCAATTGCATGTATTTTATCTTCACAAGGATGTATACCACATTCATCAATGAGGAATCCTAAAAATTTCACACTTCTTACTGCAAAATTACACTTTTCCTTGTTTACCCTTAGCCCAGCTTCTTGTAATTTCTTTAAGACCATTTCTAACCTGGAGTTATGCTCAGCGACATCTGTGCCACTTACAACGATATCATCCAGTAATACAGCTATCCCTCTTATTCCTGTAAGCAAGGAAGACATTAGTCTTTGAAAGATGCCTGGGCACGCCTTGACCCCAAAAGCTAGACGTTTCATTTTATAAAGGCCTTTTGGTGTATTTATTGTTAATAGCTGTGCTGTTGCCTCATCCACACTAACCTGAGTATATGCCCTTTCTAAATCAATTTTACTGAAAATTGTGCCACCTTGTATGGCTGTGAAAGCCTCATCTAGAGTGGGCAGAGGGTATGTATCCGTGTCGGTTACCATATTTACCGTAGACCTATAGTCACCACAAAGCCTTACATTACCATTCGGTTTCAGAACTGGTACTATAGGGGTAGCCCACTCAGAGTGTGCAATTGGCTCCAAAACTGCTTCCTCTACTAGTCTATCTATTTCCTTTATTACTCTTTCCCTCAAAGCAAATGGAATGGGTCTACTTTTCAAAAACTTAGGCACCGCTCCTTCTCTCGGTGTAATTTTGACTAATGGGCCTTTATACTTTCCCAAACCTTCCTGAAAAACATCACTATATTTCTGTAGGAGCCCTTTAATTTCCTCACTGTTTATTTTCAGATGCATTACTCCTTGAACCCGTATTCCGAATGGTTGAAACCAATTTCGCCCTAAGAGGCTGGGTCCATTACCTCTGGCTATATAGATCATAAGGTCATTTTGTAACCCCTTAAACGAAGCTCGCACTTTAGTTTTTCCTAATATCTTTAATTGGTTTTCTGTCCATGTAATTAATGCAATATCATCCTTCTGTAACACAGGTAATTTTCCATTCCAAATGAGTCTGGCTGTCACTTCAGAAATTAGAGTAAACGCACATCCCGTGTCAACTTCCATGTCAATAATAGAATCATCAATTGACACCTTTACCATATAAGGGTCAACTTTATTTTCTCTCACATTGTTCACATTTGCATACAACCCATTACAATTTGATTTATGTCCACCATCCTGTTTATTTTTGCTAAGACACACTGCCTCAATGTGCCCCGTTCTGCCACATGCATTACATTTACTCCAACGGAATCTACACTCCCCTCTATGCTGCCTACCACACCTGTAGCATGGTTTATTCTGTTTGTCAATCTTTTTGTTAGTGATCTTGTTTACTTCCATAGGTTCATCGACCTCCACGTTTGGTTTAGATGGTCCTGGCACTACAATAATACTGGAATCAAATGTGGCACTCTCATGTGAAAATGCTACCTCAGTTGCTTGAGTAAATGTCAGCTTCTCACACTGTAACAGTTTCCTTTGAACCTCTTTGCTCCTAATACCACATACCAGCCGATCACGTAAAGTTCGGTCCAAGTCAGTAAAATTGCAATGAATACTCATTTTCCTTAAATTTGCCACATAATCTCTGACCTTTTCTCCCTCTTCTTGATTTCTTGAGTGAAATTTAAAAGATTCTACAATCTCATTAGGTGTGGGGTGGAAATGAGCCTTTAAAAATTCCAAAATTTGTTTATAGGTTATGTTCGCTATACTAGTTGGAGATGACAAAGAAACTATTAAATCAAATAGTTGAGAGCCACATACCGCCAACAAATTCGCCTTTTTCTTATCTGCATCCACAATATCATTTGCACTTAAACAGAATTCAAACCTTGTAATGTAGTTTTCCCAGCACCCATGACCCATATCAAATTCACCAAATTTAATACCCATTTTTCGCACTTTGCACTCACACTTCACAAAAACTCACTAACACAGCCTAATACACGCTTTTACTACCGATTTGTCTCGTCGCCACTATTATATCGCGATATTATCGCCGAAATTCGGGAGAGCACATGTGCTTGCGTACCTGACAAATCCAGACTGGTTTTGCTGAAGTACCCTCATATTTCAATACACTACATTCTGTTTATAATTTTCTTAGAAAGTACATAATTTCACTAGATAAGGCCAAATTGAAGGGATGCTCCGCACAATCATTACAATCGATATAGGTACCTATTCGAGCACGAGAAACTGCATGTGTTGTATATATACACGCTCATTTCTACATAATAATGCGAACATGATTTCATGCAGTTATCAAACTCTGACAATCTGACTCTAAGGTATACTCAATCAAACCTATACCTATAAGTACAGTAGAGCTAAGCAGTATTTTTTCGGCTCGAGTCCCAGTATCTTATGCAAAGCCGTTGTGTCATTAACAACCGAAATGAGTCGACAAAACTCGTCGAATGAACGTCAAGACGGGTGCTAAATCTATGCAGCGTTAAGCAAACACCAGAGACACAGCCCAATTCGAACGTACGTATATAAGAATGACGTTTAACTGATGTCATTCAGCTATCGTGCATTTCGCTTATACTTCCCCGTACACGTATTGACGCGGGCGAGACGCACGATAACTAAATAACATGATTCAAATATCATTCTGATGTCAGTGTAGGTACGTTCGAATTGGCCTGAGCGTAGTTGTGTATGCATGACACTAATTCAAGCAGCGGGGGTGGAAGAGTGGTTTTGATGGTGCAGACTGTCATCGGATCGCCTACCTAAAGCCTATACCCCGTACAGCTCGTCGTATCTCGTGTCATGATGGGTGCTTAATATATGCAGCGTTGTGTAAACAGTACAAGCCACTAGTTCAAGCAGCGGAGGTGGAGGAGTGGTTTTGATGGTGCAGGCTGTTCGAAGCGGTTCGCCTTGCGCCGGCGCCGGCGCGTAGGTAGCGGTGGATCTGGGGCCGTAGCCTGTAGGCCCTGTACCTTATAAATGCCGTATGACGACAGACGCCAATTTAAAAGTAAAAAGGGATGACGGAAAAAAAAGCTATTGCGAACAAGTCTTTTTTGTATGGATTCCATATCTTCGTTTCGTCGAAAATGCTGCTAAGAAACCGATGCAATTTCTTAATTATTTCAGAGAATAAGGGTACTTAAGTTTGTTACCAGTTGAGTCAATTAAATGCTTTTACTACTTATAGCCATAGGTACCAGTGGCGGCGCGTGGAATTTTTCGCTAGACAACTCGGAGCAAAAAAAAACACCTACATTAAACACCTACATTATGTACTTATTTTTTCATGATAAGCGAAGGTAAAGTAAAGCGCTAGGTGTGTCCTTGGGTGCGTTCTTTTGCAGTTAGTGTATAACCACCTTTGCCATACTTGTCATCACTGACGTCACATGAACAGTGTATGTCGAGTATGACAAAAGCGGATTCCTACTCCTAAATTCCTAACAATCCTAACTAATAAGTTTTATGCAAAAATTTCATTTTTGGTACAAGCTTTTATCGCTGACTATACTTTTCTTACGACAGACAACTAATACTCATCGAGACAATTCTAAAAACCCCTAACACAATTAGGTTGCGTTGTTTCATCACAGAGTTCTTATGGCGACCTCCTGTCTCCTTCATCAGATCAGTTCGACAGTATCATATTATTGTATTGTCATCAGAACTACATACAGCTGCCAATTTTCATGACGCTACGATCCTTGGAAGATGGTTAAATTAGTTACCTTAGATTCCATTACATAGTTACATACAGGTCGACCTAATAAAAGCTTGTTAAAAACAAGGACTGACCTTGAAACACCTGCACGAACAATACGCAACACTTATAACACTCAAAAATTCACTGCTTTAGTCTTTATATATAAATATATGCACAAAACTAAGTAAAATCTCATTAAAACCTATAAAACTCTAATAAAAACAACAATAACAACAAATCTTGGCAACAACCGGAATTGTGTGTTGTCATAATATTATTCCATTTTCACCCACGACTTCCAAAACCTATTACTACAAATTTATAAACAGTACTTTCTTTGAAGAAACCCTCGTTATCAAATTACCTTAACTAAACTTGCGACTCCATAATATTCTTGGATTTTGTAATAAAATTTCTTTTTTTAAAGGTTTTTTGAAAATTTGGTATTAATGATAGCAAAATACAATAAAATTTTACCCATTAATTCAATTCAATGTTGGTATGGCAACATTAACCACACGAGCGGCAAACGCGACTCGATTCAAAATTGTGAAACATTACAGTCCAATATAAATCTTACCTTTTTGTATTTAAGGTTTAAATTCAAATGAAGCAGCAAGTGAATACTTGCGCCACTCGCGGACTTTGACTGTGTGCGTGCATTTTTCCAATATAAACCTTATATTGTTACGTTTAAGGTTTTTATTTAAATGAATAACTCGATACAAAACCGTGTTATTTTGAAGCGTAAATACGCGGACTTTCTTTAGCGAACTTTGTGAGCGTGTGCGTGAGTTTTCGTATGTGTGTGGTGGCTCATGAATGAATATTCAAGCTTAAACTTAGTTGCCCGCGCGCCCGCTATGATTAGTTGAAATTTAATCAATAGTGAAGCTTTAGTAAATCGTGTTATCGATACCAAGGTAATACGTAGTGTTTTCATTATGGATATATATGTAGCAATATATTTTAGGCAAGCCGGTGGGAATCGGGTTGTATGAAGCCGCCGCTACTGATAGGTACTTAATATTACATTTCACTTTCCTCTTTAATGGAAGTGAAAAGCTGTGCAATTCATCAAGTAAAAAGGATATTCTTTTTGTTGTTTTATTATATTGGAAACATTTATGTGGCTATTTTATAATTTCTCAGCTATCACTTTTGAACTCTAACCTCACGTTGCAATTACAATTATACAAAAGATAAATATAGCAACAGACAGTACCTACTTACAAACAAATTAAAAGCTAAAATAAAACAAACTTATTTCGACAATAAAATCAAATTACTACACCGATTAAATCCGCGAACCCATTCATTCACAAACAAAAGAATACCGACGAGTCGGAACGAATGGACCTGTCAGTTGAACAAATGACCAGTAGATGAGTGAGCGGAGCGGGTGCCATTCCATTCACCCACAGAACATGAGGGAGTTAAAAGTCTCAGATGAACCAGTATAAGAATGTTCTTCGGTTACGTACACTTGTACAAGATCTCAAGGTCCAAACTACGTTGGGATGTATGAGAGTAAGATTTGCCCACAAACACATAAGCAATTATAATATGGCCTTGGAGAAAGCTGACCGACACATTGTCGTAGTTATGTGCATATTAATTTGATTGTTATTTATTGCTATTTATAGCGAAAGCGTTTGTAAATTAATGAAATGTAACTTTCGGTTGACATCAATAATTTTGTAATTTGATTAATGAGAGAGCAGTTTTCAAGTGTTTTACAAACTCCGATATATTAGTTGAGTTCTGTAATGCGTTTTTAACAGACAATTTCATATTTTATGCCTCTTAAATCAAAGATATTAGTTAGAAATTGCAAGTTGAATTATTTTGGACAGCCAGTTAAACATCATCTTTGAATATAGGTATTAATACAAGTAAGGATATTTTTTTAATAAGCTACGTTACTATTTCTCATATCTTATCTGATATATTTGAAAGGTTATTAAAATTACCTTCAGCTCCAGATATCAGATGGATGACTCACTTTAGGACGGTCCGGGTCCGGGCCGAGGCATCCGACATTTCGTTTCATATGACATAAGTATGACGGGTGATTGGTGATAACGTGATGATTTCTACAAAATGGAAGTGTTGGACGCATCGGCCCGGACTCCGACCGTTCTAGCATAGTTCAGCCTTAACTTCGCTCGGTTCCTAATACAAACGAAGCAACGGTTTAAATAATTCAAGGCACCGCGGGTGAGAATCCGCTTCCTTACTTACTTGGCAACAACACCCGAGAAGATAACAAATAATTACGGCGTGGAGGACTAACTATTTCCTAGACTTTAAGAACCTTAGTATATTTATTAGGCAAATACATATATATATAATCACATATCAGTGAAACAACAAGGGTCAAAGTCAAATGGCTTCTAAAAATTGTAATCCTGTGTCGAATAATTGCAGTAAATTTACGGTGACTTTAAATTTTACTTTGACAATACGCCTCTATACTAAATTATTGTTGGTATAGGTTTTGAATTAAATATTAAATAATATTTTTGAAAACCCTTACAATATTTATTTTTATTTACCTAATAAACATTACAATTAAAATTTTTAAATTATACATAAAAATAAAAAAACCCTAAAAATAATTAAAATAAAACTTAACCTACTGTAGGTTAAGTTTTATTAAGCCCTCCTAAGCCGAATAGCGGCATCTCAAAAACAAATGACGTTGAAAATTGAATTTTCAGATAAAGAATGTAAGGTATATGTTTGCATTAAATTTTTATTTGAGATACCGCTAATTGGCTTTGCAGGGCTTAGTGTAACACTAAGCTTAAAATAACCCACCCTGCATCGTACCTGGCTCGAAGGTCCCCATAATGCCCGCAGCATTCCCCCGCTGAACTGCTATGGAGACCTGTTGAACCAAGTACGACCCAGAGCGAGGATCCCCACCTCTCTCCCGCAAACGCCGGCCTATATCCCCAAAAAGTCGGCGAGCTTCCACTCCCCACGGCCCCGCTGTCTCTAGTGCTACCGGCACAAAATCGTAAGCAGATGCCAGTGCGGAGTATTTAACGTGCTTTTGCTTGGCAGCAGTCTCCGCTGCCGAACCAGCACAACGCATGGTCTGCCCCAAATGGGATGCAGCGAACGTGCTCACGCAAGTTGCATCCCACAAGAGACAGCGTCCTCTCCGCCACGGAACCAACGTAAGGCCGTCCGGCCTCTTCCCATCCGTGCGACTGAGACGGCTCCAACACACAGGGAATGTTTGCCGAAACCATGGCCCTCCGCACAATCTCAACAAAAACTATTATTATTATTATTTTTTTAAACTATGTTACTCTATTCTTCAAAAACTTAATAATTACAAAGATTGCATCTAACAAAAACTTTAGAAAACTTAGTGACAACCTTCACAGTGTAGATTATATTGAAATTTAAAAATGTATAAGTAACCCCTTTCCTTATACCGTATTTACAAACAAACGATTCTCCGTATATGTAACATTAGGTTCAAGGTAAGTACCTGCAGGCCGACCGTGTATCGATTGTCAGTCACGACTCGACTCGACTCGATTATATCATTCGATGTAACTCGATCCTGCGCGGAATGCGAATGATCTTCATTCATGTGTTGTGATGTGAGGTAATGGAGTTATGCGATACGAGTCACTCCGGAGTGAGTTGAAGAGTGGTTCGATCATCCGTCATAAACCTCGATTAATGGTAATCAGCTTTAATTGCAAGTAATTTACTTTTCCTAGCCTCCTTTAGGGCTCTGATATAATGGGAAAGCCTTTAATGACTCTAATCAATAAGTGCATATGTAAAAAATAATGAATATGTAATTAAGTATTCGTCCAAACATTAAAATACTTATTATTGATTCATCCCTAAATAATACTTCGGTAATTTTATACTACGCGATCTAGTAACATATAAAAATTAAAAAATATAACCTTCATCAGCTTGTAGATAATATTGTATACACAAAACTTAGGTGAAATTCACGTATTTTGTGAGAATGTATTTTTATTGGGCTATCATGGAGATGAGTAATACCGTGGGAGCGTTAAACAGTAGGTACATTCACATTACCTAACTAGTAACTACTACATAATATTTCTTACGAAATATACGCATTGTTTCGTCCAAGGGCGTACGCCCACGCAGACAAAACTAAATAGTTATGTTCTTCATGTATATATTTTTATAAATTATATTATAAACCAGCCGGTAAATGTCAACTGCTGGACAAAGGGCTCCCCTAAGGATCTCTACAAGAATTGATTGTGCGCTATTGTTATTCCTGCATAATGTATCATCAATCATCATCATTCAATCATCTCTAAAATGTGTAAGTATTACAAAACATAAAAATGTATGAGTTCAAAAAGGTTTTTAATCTTATCGATATGACATCTTTTAAAAGCTATCGCTAGTAGAAAGCATGGTGAACTTATATTGGGTATTTTTTTGTTTGTCGTCTTATTAAAAGTGGTGATATATTTTTTGAGATGTTGCATGCACAATTTTTTACTTTTTTGACCTGGTTTCATGAATAAGCATTAATGTTTGGTTTAATTAAACAGCATCTGTGGGTTGGGAATGAATTTACATAATTAATTGCTTGGGCGTACTGTTTCAATGCCAACATTTGTTTGCATCTCAATGCATGATATAATTATGTAGATTTACCATATAAACTAAAGCACAGATTTGACATGGTTAAATTCTTAACATGATACTTAAGTATATTCCTTGGCTTCAGCTCTTACTAATATTATGTTTTTGTGTAAGATTGTCCCATCATATTTATTTATTATTATATATTTTTCAGCAGGTAGATCTGCAGACCTAGGTATGACCATTTATGACACAATTTTAATTCTGTGCAAGTATCTCATTTGAAATTATTCTTACTTTTAAAAGAAAACAATTGTCAATGAGGACTGTACTCTAATATATATTTTATTCTATATGTACAGGATAATCACTGAGTGTAAAACGTGATCTACAAGAAGTCACGAACTCGGCCGGCGGTCCAGCACATCCGCCAATCTAAACCGTTATACTATGTTATTTATTATTCACTTATACTATAATTACTTTTAACTCAATTAATAAGCACAATCTCGGAACTTGCAGTCACTTGGTTATTTTATAAACTAAGCATTTTATGCGGTTACAGTCACGACCACAGAATATGTATTAGTACTACCGTACAGAAAGGACACCTACAAAACCGAAGTTTGACAGCGATTCAGGGTCGAATCATGATACTTACTCCTTTCTAACTTATGGCACTATCCCTTTGGGCTATTTAGGGTTGTCAAAATTCAAGCAAAGGCACGCAAAGGGACGTCATGTTGTGTCAATCCTAATAATTGCTCGGAGCAATGCTGTGCCGAACGGAGCCGAGTTTGCGCGAAGTGATCTCTTCCTATAATTGAGTCTAGACAACAGTGAGCGTGTGGAAAGTATCCCATATCTGAAAACTCTCCTAGTTTTTCCTGTGCTGATGGGTCGTCGCCCTCCCATCACTTTCATTGCCAGCGCGCGCGCCGCTCAACTTTGACCTTGGTCGGAAGTGCAGTTCATCTGTTATACAATAGACACCTGGCACCTGTTATTTTGATAGTAAAAGTGTAACGGTTTGCTATTAAACCTCGTTTGTGCTAAGCGTTTTGTGCTGGCGGATTGTAAACATTTAGAAAACATTTTCAAATAGTTTTCAGAATTCTGTCAGTTGAAGAAAATTAATGACATCGTCGACAATTTTATGCAAAGAAGATACTAAAAATCTCTAGATTAATATAATTTATCTAACTTGATATTATTTAGATCGTGCCCTATTAGTATTACGCTGTGTACATTTCCCCGGATCGGGTAAGTGTTGCGAATATTTAATTTAAGTTTCCAATGGGAATAATTTTACGTTGTATTCTTTTATGCTGTTAACTAATCTGTTCTTTTCTGACTGCTTCATCCGTGAACACTAAAATAATGCTGAAAGGTTAACTTTCCTGATATTTCTTTCCTTGTGGGCCGGATGTAGCAGTCACTGTTGTGTACATATTCTAATATGACCAATAATACTAGGGATCAAGTTTGGGGTTGAAATTGCCTGCACCCTGCCTGAAAACTCTCTATCCTGCACTACCCCGGGTTGCGCTATGCGCAAGCTCTGTATCCCGGAAGGTTTCCGTTCCGAGCTGAGGATCCTGAACCACAGCGGGAAGCCATCCTAGTCTACTCTGGACCAACTGGGACTCCTGCGCTGTACAGCGGCGCCATCTACGACTGCGACGCCCGCGATGTAGAGCCTCAGGAAAGTGCATCCTTTTAAGGACTTGTTTCTATATTTCTATCTCTGTGTCAGCTCAGTTTTACGGACTCACGACCCTAACTAACTTGTTATTAATTTTAATTAATATTAAATACCTTTTCTAAATTAAACTTTCATTTCTAACCTATCTATCTCTACCTACATGTGACGCTAAACGTTACAAAAGTTATATTAACGTCTTATTTAAGTAAGTACTTTACTATTACCGATGCCTTGCGTTCATTTAACTTTTATGTTATTATTGGTTTTTAGGTTGAATTTCCATTATCCATGCATCGTTTGGAAATTAGTAGCTTTTGTAGTAATGTACTTAAATATTTACTTTAATGTTAGATAATTTTTAATGTAGCTATTTACTTCGTATGGATAATTAATAATATTAGTAACATTAAATTATTGCTCTATCGTCTATACATTATCCATACATTGGTATTAATTATATATTATATATTTATTGACGACAGTTTTTACAGTAGGCATTTTAGATATCTGAACATCCATCTTAGTCACCATCAAGCCTTCATCTCAATTAAAAGCTCTTGGGCAAATTCTGGAATTGTTGAATTCCAAATATCATCGCGTTATTTAAAAAAATCTACTATCCTACCAGTGTTCAGTAAAATCAAGATCTTGTGACACATTAAATTCAAGAGATTCTGAATCTACCTATCCAAAACACGCAGACGTCAAGATAAATCTTTTCAACAATAGCTCATCAATTAACCTCTGTAGAAAGTTGATCAAATCGTAGAAAGTAAAAATACAGTCGCGTTTTCCCTTCGCAATAAGGCCGAGAATCGTCTGGCGAGACCTTTGACCTGTATGGGAACTGGTGACATGGCTGTGCATGCGTTAAAGTTATCGGAGCGCGAAATCATTGATTTTTAGAGTTCCGTAAAAATAAACTATCAAAATGACAATGGCTTAAAAAAAATGTTTGTATGTAGTTTCGAAGTGCCTTGGTAATAATACTGTAATGCTGTGTAACTAATTTGAATAGTAAAATAAACAACTACTTATGGACAGAAATTAATAGGTAATGGAATAACTAATTCGTATTAAAGTCATTCACAAAAATAAGTAATATAATATATTATTAAATGGTCATGCACTGATTAAAATCGTATGTCATTTCCTTATCTTCGTAATCTTATTAAAGCCTACAGGTTTTTGAAGAGCTAACTCTACTCCGACTCACTTGACCGCTCTTGTATAATCAAGTTTTGACAGACGGACGGTTATGGTTTCACTCGGCACGCTCTGAATCTCCGGCCGGATTACTTATTCTAAATCCAATCTCGCTTCACATTTACTACTATTAGACTTTGACTAATTCACTATTCGAGTGCATTCAACATCAGTTGTTACAACTGTGGGATAGAGTTTTTAGCATATAGATGATATGTCCTGTAAAGGTACTTACATAGATTAGACTGAACGAATTATTACTAAGCACTAATAATTAGTAGGTACGGTAAATATAAAAGATTTGTACCATCTGAGCGCCTAGAAATGATAGAAAGACCAAATGCTAAATTCCAAAAATGTCTAGACAGGCCAGAACCAGAACAACACGAATAAAAACTTAACAACGGTAATAATAGAATGCAACGAACCACAAAACCAGTACTTTGTCCTGCCAATAAGCTGGTATCGAAATCGAATGACAATACAATAGATACCAAATTGTCCAATGGAATGTTTCTTTGCGAGTTTTAATTTGCTCGAACGCGCTGATTATAGAGAATTTGTGTTTTGAAATGTTACGAAATCACAATCTGCCTTGTTGCTGCGTAATTATTGACTGACTTTTTAATTGTCAGAATTTTTATCTACGCTGTCTTGTTTCTTAAAGATACTGGTCAGGCTAGATTTCATAGTTGCTTCCATCTTCTTATCAGAAGTCTCCAAGTATATTATAGACACAAATCTATATAGATAATATGTGTGCAAATCACTGGTATATAAAATATGTATATAAAATATATTGGTATATTTTATAATAACAAAGAGCAGAGGGACGTCAACACTTAAGCTGAATGGAGATAACGGTACAAGTATTTACATTTTACAAGATACGTCAGTGAACAGTACACCTTATAAAACAAAGTCCCCCGCCGCGTCTGTCTACTTATGTGTTTGTTCGGGATAAACTCAAAAACTACTGAACGGATTTTCATCCAGTTTTCACCTATCAATAAAGTGATTTTTGAGGAAGGTTTAAGTGTATTTTGTTAACCCGTGCGAAGCCGGGGCGGGACGCTAGTGATTTATATCCTATCTTTCATTTCCGGCGTACAGTATAGTTCGATTACGGCGAGCTATAAACTCCATATAAACTCATGCTATAAACTGATGAATTGAGAATATTGTATGGAAATGAATTTAAGAAAGAACTGACTAAGTGGCTACAAGATCATTGCTTTTATACTATTAAGGACTATTTAAATTTCAAATTGTGATATAAATTCATTCAAGACATAACTCTGACATATAAAACCATTTTATTTTAGCTTATTTTTTAATTTTAAATTTATATATGTGCAATTTTAAGTATTTATATTTTTAATTTTATTTGTAATGAATTGACATTGTTTTATTAAGATTATTGAAATTTTATGCATGTACCTGATGATGTACCCTACTAGTAAATGTAATTTACAAACATTTTGCATGTTGGCTTTATGTCGACCGAATACTGAATCTAAAACTGTATTAAGACCTAATTGTAACGTATTCTGGCAAATAAACATTTCTATTTCTATTTTCTATTTCTATTTCATGTACTTAGTAAACTAATTATCTCGTCCATCACACTTTCATTAATTGCCGCTGCCGACTGCCGATACAATTTGTCAGATCATTAAACATCGACGTGTGCGCGCCGTCAGAGTACCTACACCTGTCACCTGTCATTCATCCATCAAAGAAATCATAGGTACTTAACAATAGTAATGACGGTTGACGACATGATATAAACCTTCTGTTTGTTCAGTAAGAGCTATATTTTAATGGCTAAAGAATATTTTCAGTGCCTACATAAGTATTTGCAATGCAAAAAACACTATCACGGAGAGAGAACAAAAGTGAAACTAAGTCAACCGACAAAAAAATACGTCACTTTAGGACGTCTAAGGATTTAACTATTAGCAGGTATCGTGAATGATATCAAAAAGAATAGATAGTATAGAGGGGTCCTGTCATTGTCAATTTTGTAGTCACGATACATTTACTGCCATCTATCGACACACGATTAAAACTTAAAATAAAATTGAAAATGTATAAAATAATTAAAATATGTTTACGGATAAATGATTCTTAATTTTTATTGTTCCATACTGACCCATGTTCCTTCACTGATATGTGTTAAAACTGTTAAATACCAAGCGGTGTCGTTAACGCCATCTAGCTGAGAATAGGCCAAAGGTAATGGCGCCATCTATTCGAGAATGACTTTTTCTTGGCCGTCCGAGGCACGTTTTTTTCTTAGACTTTATTTATCTTATACGGAGTTATATGTATCTCTGATGATATCAAGAAACTTTGTGCTTGGCATAGTAAATTTTAATAGGTAATTTGCCAATCGGATCCGTCTCCGAGACGAAATGCCTCATTATGCGAGCTTTCTCTTTAATGGTGGATGACCAAACTCGGACCAGGCAAGATGCTGGGGACCTGCTCGCCTTGCGAACGATGATTTCGTAATAGGTAGGTACCCACTACCCAGTGATATCACGTTCGTACCCTAGTTGGACAGCAATCTAGCATCCACACATGTAATATTAGGTCATTACCTATGAAATTGGCGTTTTGTTCGGAGAATTTCAACGAAACACGAATTTCCATACAATTAATTTTGCGGATATTTTTTTGATGGCTAATTCAAACCAAACAAAATTTTTCCAGTAATTTTTGACACCTTTAAGGTATGTTTTCAATATCTCCATTTCTTGAAAATTGGTACCATTAGAAAAATATAAGTAATTTTAATACTCGAACCGACAGCACATGAAAAGACCTATTTTCAAGGCTTAATTCTGAACACTTAACAATAAAAAATAACAATTAATTGTATGTAAAATCGTTGTTTATTGAGTGCACTGTAGTTTTATTGTAATTGTGTATGTACTTTTGTAAAAAAAAAAAACTAGGATCAGACTTATATCTATGAACAAAAACGCCAATTTCATAGGTAAGGACCTAATATTTATCAGATGTATGGAAAAGGAATTACTAAAATAGATTTACAAGCCAATCAAATGATACTCGTTAGATAACTCGCTGTCTATCATGATTATTGATCAAGCAGAATCTAAAAGTGCAATGTGATTTATGCCGCAGTTTTATCATATACGATATCTGTATATATCATATCTGTATATATATATGCCTAAGACAACTGCACAGTCAAATTAATAATTCATGCACAAACATAAACTTTTAATTATTTGTGCCAAAATAATTATATGCTAACTAACAACTGAAAATTTAAATAAACCGCTGTTGATTATATCCGACACGGAGAAATTTAACTTTATTGTATCAACAATCATTTCGCGCATTTTAACGACTCGAATATTATTATAAAACCGGAAACATACAATTTTATGATTTAACAAGCACTGATATATTTCGGTAAGAAAGGTTAGCGAAAGTGAAGCGAACAATACAGGGCTTGTCGCTGCGGCGATGGCGATAAAATTCGCTTTTCGTGGCGACTGGTTCTGTTGCTTTCTCCCAGACCTGTCCGGCCGCCTTCCTGGCTTTTTCGCTGAGCATTTTTCTCGTAATTTACGTCATCGGGGGCTCACTGCCGCAGGCTTGACTATATTCGGCTAGCGATTACCGAACCACGTGCAATAAATCATTGTAGTTAGTTATTGAAGTTATTTTACCAAGTGCAGGGCCGTAAAATTAAACCCATTATATAGTGAGAGAAAAGCACTCTATTGCCTTGAGTGTAAACTCATAAAAAAGGATCACTCATGCTAGGACGGGCCGAGACGTCCGACTTCATTTTCTATGATGGGTGATCGGTGGTCACGTGATGCTCTCTATAGAAAACGAACAGTCAGACGCCTGGGCGTGGACCCGGACCATTCCAGCTTGAGCCATCCTTGATGCCTTTGATGATGATCAACAACCAGAAGGGTGGTTGAGGAGATGTCTAATAATAATTAAACGATGCATACTGACACATGTATATAATCTGTGTTGAAGACACTTTGTTTACCCGACTTGACCCGACACAAAGCAACGCTTATTTCGCACAGTGTTTTATAGAAGCCAAAAAAGTGACATCCTCATTTTATTGCAAATTACTGAAGTTTAGATCATTACAAATGCGAGACTAAAACTCCCGCGTGTCCAATTTGCGTAGTTTTTATGTAATAATTTTTTGAAAATCGTTTTTTAGGCACCTGGATATTACGAAAAACTTAAAAAAAATTGCAAATCGTTTTATGAACTTTCCGTTGTTTAGTACTATTGGATAAACCGTTCGAAGACGCAAATTTAGAGGCAATTGTGACATCTTAAAAACCTACACATATTAAATAATAAGTTTTTTTAAGATTTAGTAATTTATTAGCTATAGATAACTTACAAATTCTTCCTTTTTATAATTAGGGTAGATAATATTTACATTTTGGTCGTTAGCTGTATGACAGTCGACTACAAAGAGACGTATACACTTTTGGACCTCATTACCATGCAGTAAGGTAAAACACTGCTGTATATATCTGTTTTTAGTCGGCTCATCAGGTCGGGTCATCATTTTCTACTTCGAGGCTCTCTGCCCCATCTTGCACCTCGTAATAACTGTCGTCTGGACAGAACTCGAATGTTGGTGTTGGGATTTCCTCCTGAGATTCCTGTGCCTGTGGTGATTGCGGTGCTTTCAATAAAGCTACTGCGGCAGATGGTAGGGGACGTTTTTTAATATATTTTATTCTCTGTGACATCCGTTGTTCGGAAATTACTGGATCTGATGAGACTAGTGCTCTGTGAAACAAACCAGACATTGTTTTTATCCTATCCGATTTCCGAGTATGGTGTTATCGATCGTGACGCCAATTTAATATACATTAAATAAAGTTAGGGTCAAGTACGAATTGGAGTTGCACATTGAGCATCCGTGTCATCGTACACTGTATGACATGGTAAAATTTTTTAGACCCTTCGTATGCGAACCCGACTCTCACTTGCCTGATAGGTACTTACTAAATCAGTTCTCGAAGCAGTGGGATCACATTTTCTTCCATATGAACTCGAAACCTGATATCCCCAAGAAAATGGCGTATAAATAAAAATACCGAAGTGCCAACCCTAGCGGCCGGATAACCCGGATATAAAGTGTTTCGATGATTACTTGAATGTTCCACGGAATTAGGTCTTGTAAAAAATAGGGTGGATAGAAGACATATAAATGAAGCTGTCATACAAATATGGGCTCCTACTACGGCGGAACATGGAAGAAAAAAAATGAAAACCAAAAACAATAAATTCATGAATATCTTTATAACCAATATACCTAGAGAAGTCACAATTGCCACTAAATTTGCGTCTTTGAATGGTTTATCCAATAGCACTATACAATGGAAAGTTTACAAAATAATTTGCAAATTATTAACGTTTTTCGTAAAATCCGGGGGCATAAAACACGATCTTCAAAAATGTATTACACAAAAACTATGCAAATTGGACACGCGGGAGTTTTAGTCTCGCATTTGTAATGATCTAAACTTCAGTAATTTGCAATAAAATGAGGATGTCACTTTTTTGGCTTCTATAAAACACTGTGTTTCGTTAAACAATAGCGCCCTGCAATCATTGCATTCGTTTCTTACTCCCGTCTTGCCGAATTAAACGCCAAAAAAACCGCCTTCAAACGACCAGTTGTTTTTAAAGTTACCATTGTTTAAAGGTACAAACGATTGCCAAACTAACTTCGTTGGTACAACAAATGTTACCTCAATGCTAATAATGAAGTGTAAGAACAAGACATTAAATATTTTCCCAACCTTATATAAAACGATTATTTCGTTATTATATATTATTAGCACTGTAATTTCATTATTTCTCAGTAGTTATGAGGTTAATTGAGTATTTCTACAAAAGAGTAACGAGTTGAATGTACCTACCATTATGCAACTCGACCTTCAGCGGGTCAGAGTCTCTTGAACTTGAATGTTAGTAACATTACTGAATTATATAGTCATGTTTAGGTCATTTATATATTAGGTAACGTAGTTCTCAAACTTATAACCGCAACAACTATTTTACTCGCAATATAAATTAAACTTTAACGGCGTTATCAGTGAGACAAAAAACAATGTGTGATGCTAAGTAAGTAAGCGGACATTGATGAATGTTTGTATTTATGAACAATTTGGTAATTTTCTATAACGGTCAAACGGACAAATAATATACGAATAGAATAGACAAACGCGAAAGAAAGAAAAGTGATGCATTTTGGTTTTATCAAAGTTCAACATATTGCATTGCCATTACTTTACATTCTACTATTTGAGAGACTATTAATATTCCCTACCAAACTTGGTTCACATCATTTTTTTTTACACATATTTTAATTTGATTTTGACTAGATTTATACCTACTTATGTATAATTGTTATTAAGGTTAACATTCGCCCATTCCTATTCAAACGGCAAAGGAAACCATGCAGGACAGATAAAGAAAGTAAAGACTCACATTTACTCTCCACTCGTCTAGTTTAACTCGGTATTCTATAGGAAGCATCACTCACGTATATAGTCATACCCGCCAACGACTTCCCTAGAAAGTGAAACATCCCGCTTGCACACGCAGATCTAGAATGACGATTACGGTTAAAGATAAAATTGAAGTGTGCAAAAGGGAAGCCATCACGTAGGTATATGAACATTTCATGATGCGAAAGAGGCAGAGAATGAAAAAACACAGGACTTTCTGCACTTCAAAGATTGGGTGAACTCGGCTTATGAGATACGAGCATCCCAGAGATTCGCGTCCGTTGTAAATGTTGCAAATGTACGTTGGTACAATACTAAGAACAAGTCACAACCGTGTAAAACAATATCGGCCAGGCACAATTGAAGCTGCATTGAAAATGTGGTGCTGCAGATGGTATTGATGGGTACATAAGTGCCCAAGAAACTGGCATATTAATTTGATAGCAGAAGATGGATAAGATAGAGCTGTTGCTACATAGACATATCAACTAACTACCCTACTAATTAAATACTAGAAGAAAGGACGCGATGGACAGAAGCTTTTTGCTCAATAATTAAAATCGTCAAAATTTTATTGAACAGATCTTTTATAGAAGCTTACGTTCTCCACCTCACAGTATTTTTTAGATTACCAGTACCTATCCTATTCTGTGACACACACAAACACGTTGCTTGCGGGCTCTCTTTCCGGTAAAAGTGGTAAATATATGTTAGTGGGCCCGGCTGCATGGGGCCATTTACATAGTCTAATGACTGTCGACCACATAGCTTACATGCAAATAACTGAGCTTACCGGTTGTGCATTTATAGCGAGGAAGCAGACAATTTTGAAAGCATGTGTGGCACGTTAAAGTTGTCTTTGGAAGTTAGGAATCGGTGGTGGCCGAGTGTATCTGACGTTCGACTTTCAATCCGGAGCTTGCCGGTTCAAATCCTGACTCGCACCAATAAGTTTTAGGGAACTTTTTGGAACTCATTTGATATTTACCACTAGCTTTTCGGTGAAGTAAAACATCGTGAAGAAACCTGTTTATATCTGCGAAGAAATTCAACGGTGTATGTGAAGTCCCCAACCCGCATTGGGCTAGCGATTGAGCTAGCGTGGATACTATGGACCAAGCCCTCTCGCGCATGAGGGGAGGCCTGTGCCCAGCAGTGTAGGCTGAACTATTATCGAACTAGCGAGCGAAGCGAAGCGAAGATCTTACATTCGACTTTGAACACGCGGCTGGCTAGCGGCACGTCCCGGTATTTCGATGTTTTTAATGTGAACTGTCAGAAGATAGTTTGATACTCAATAACTTAAGTAAATTTGTTCTAATTTAAATTAAATTGGGTAAACGTGTAGTCGAGGGCATTATATTTTAGTCATTGAATTATGAGCAGGCCCGATCAAGGGGTTATTGAGCTAGAGGAGCTTAGAAGGCCAAAAAGCTGTTTGTGAGAGGTCTTGCTATTCTGGTCATTTTTTTTGCAAGAAACATGGTCGAGTTTAGTATCAAATGAAAGTGCTCGACTTACACTTTTATAATATCGTTTTTAAATTTACCATTTTGAAATAATTAGCAAGATAACAATAAAATAGAATAAACATAATATCAGTATTTGACATTTGACAGGAAATATTTCGGCTTAGCACAGATACAGTTTATTTTAATCTCTATGGTGGCGACTTAAATCCAGGGGAGGGACAGCCGTATACGAAGCCCTTTATTCGAAAAAATAGCGCCATCTATATTACTTAACGCTAAACTTGTAAATGGCGCTTCAAAATTAATGCAAAAAAGCAAATCTTGTCAGTAGAAAAAGGCGCGAAACTCAAATTTTCTATGAGACCATATATCCCTTCGCGCCTACATTTTTTCTACTGACAAGATCTGCTTGGCCAACTATATTATACATACTACTCTTTGCTTAAATCTATTAGTTAAGGGCTCTACAGACCTTGCAATAAATCCACGCGATCTTTGATCCATTGCCGCCTATAGAGCGACATAAAATAGTAGAAATTAAATAAAATGGAACTCAAAAATGTCCATACTAAATTGTTGTCATGTGTAAGCATTTTACGTCAAAAATGTGACAGTTACGTAAAAAGTGGCGCCCTCATTTATTTTCTATTATTTTATGTCGCACTATACGAGTACCAAAGTCAATCGCTATATAATTTTTGGTTAACCGCGAGTTCTCAGTTCGGGGCGAACTACTAGTGATATTAGTAGGGACATTAAGCAATATTTTTTTTTTATGTTGTAAGATTGTATTTTTTTCTTTTTTAATCCATCATGTAATCACGTTTACTTTCTTTTGTTATGCACTGATACTAGTGTTTTAGAAGATAATAATAAAATTAATGGACTTGTTATTTATCAGCACGTGTTGTTCGACATGGCCTTATGTCATCTTGACATCTCACCGGCAGATGGCGCTGATTGCCCGTCCGCCCGTCCACTCTCCGCCGCAAAGTCGCGTTCATTTTTATGATGGGGCCGTGTCGTACAGCTGCGTTCGTGACCCACAAATGGTCTCACCGGAAGATCAGCGCTGACTTTTGGGTTAGCATTTATGCTGAGGCGGGACCATTTCGTGGTAAACTATTTATTTATTTTTATGTTCAACTTTCTTTGTTATTTCTTTACTTGTGTATGTTATAGTTTATCACGAATAAATGAGATGATTTATGATTTATGATTTATAATATAAGGCAGAGCAATTGGTAAAGGTGTACCCAACATTATGACTAAGAGGTGATCCGAGGTACACATTTTTTTGACGTAAGGAGGAAATGCAAGATGCAAATCGACGAAGAACTGATCGAACTGGGGGCAGATTATTGTTGATCATATATAGGCACTAATAGGCGCTTTCCATCGAGTATGAAAGGAAGTTACAAATAAGGAAAGAAAGAAAAATTGAAGTGTTTTGAGTCTATAAGATAAGCATGCATCTTCTTCTTCCTCCTCGCGTTATCCCGGCATTTTTGTTACGGCTCATGGGAGCCTGGGGTCCGCTTGACAACTAATCCCGTGATTTGACGTAGACACTATAGTTTTTACGAAAGCGACTGCCATCTGACCTTCCAACCCAGAGGGGAAACTAGGTCTTATCGGGATTACTCCGGTTTCCTCACGATGTTTTCCTTCACCGAAAAGCGACTGGTAAATATCAAATAATATTTCGTACATAAGTTATGAAATAAGCATGCATATTTCTTTGTAATTTGTAAATTCTACAGTTGTAAGTAATTTGTTGAGATGAGATGGTGTCGTTCCACACCTACGCTCTTGGTTTTATCTTAAGTGTTTATGACAATTGGTACTAATACTAACTTACCTTTCAACGCGTGCATTTCTACTACTTATTATCTATTTACCTACTTTTCTCCTAGGTATCCAACTGGTTTCGTTACACACGTTGCCTACTAACGTGTACAGTCAACCACATAAATATCCTATAATAACTAAGTTTCTCGGCAAACAGGTTAGAAGATGCTCCATTCGATGGTAACCACAGATAACCTAGCTTAACCGCCATCTTGATTTTTCCTAACCAGAACATTTACTTTTACCGCCACTTCTATTTAAAAACAAACCCGCTCGGTAGCAGCAGTCTTCCTAAACGTAGCCTATTGCGTATCTCATAATCTTATGGGGTATATTGTACGGTTCACTTTTCTGCGTCTCAACAGTATTTTTAACTTGGTAATCTTGGTAGCGTTCACGAAGCCAGCTTAAGCATGTAAATGTAACAAATTTGTCGCTTCAAACCCTTCCTCGTATGAAATCATATTTTTCGTAACGCATGTGGAAACCGTGCGTAATGTGCGTTGGATCATAACTTTTATGGGGAGGGGAAGCGTGTGGTTAGACTAGATTTACCTCGCGAGTTATGCTGTGAAGGAAAATATTAATAAACTAGTGCACGTGTTCTCGTGTAGGGACTTCGTCAAAATATGTAAAAGGAAATCTGATAAATTAGAACTACACCGACATAACATACTTATATGTTGGCTGTGTTTATTGTGGTCGTTATATTATAGGTTGCTTATTGTTACATTTCGGGGCTTCTAATATTGTCGCACTTGATATCGTTTATCAAGACTTTCCTCCGGTGATAGTTACTCGTATTTTGCAATTTCTTAATGGTTTCATCGCGGTGATTTCAAAAATGTAATGCGTTAGTATAGAAAAGAAAACTAATGTCCGTTTACAAAGCACGCTGATATTACAACGCTCTACTTACCAACGAGAATCACTACGCTTGGATACACGCGTTCTTCGTAAACGCTATTTTTCCAACACCGCGAAAATCAATTCTATTACAATAAGATAGAATTCAAATTTGCTTGTACCTATTTCAACTTTAGACTTTTTCTCAAAGGTGTCAATTGATGTAACTGTCAAGCAAATGTGTATTTTAGTTCTAACGAGACTAGATCCAATTTGGAATGTCTCTGATCTCGATCTAGGTAATAATGTATAATTATTTGCGCGACTTCGCTATATGGTTTTCAATACGTGGACTTTTACTTCATTTGTCGTATTAGTCCGTTTTTGTTGCATCGTTGTTGCGTATTTTTACAACCTGCAAGAACTGCAAGCTGCATTATTAATCGAACGTTACATAAATGCATTATCAGTAACATGCTGCTGAGCTGAGATTAGAAAGGTGAATATCTCAGTAACACTTGTAAAAGTGCACTTGAACTTATTGTTTTTTTTTTCTTTCAGGTAAGAACTCGATCATACATGCTGAATTACACAGAGGCATATTAACGGTTTGTATCAGTGGAATCGGCGAGTCTATTTCATTTTTGCGTCATCACCGGATTTTGTGGAAAATTGTCGCGTCTGGACGGGCCTTTATCCTAGTGGTCAGCTTTGCCGGTCCGATGTCCGTTCAGAGTCGTGTACCACAAGCAGCAGATAAGTCACGATCAGCTAAATACCGCGCTAATCGAGAAAGCTGTTCCGGTTAACTGGCGCTAATTTATTAGCTTATTGACTTTGGTGTTCACCTCACGTGGAAATTAGAAGCAGGAGTGGTGAGGAAATAGACAAAAAACAAGATAATTAGGAGAAAAGACATTTATTAAAAGGTCAAGTTAATAAATAAACAAATATCTGTACAACAGGTCAAAGTAACGTATCCAATATCGAACATTTTCGCTTTAATACGATTTACAATAGAATAAAATGCAAAAAAACATATGATATGTACCGTACGTGACGCAAACCGGCGCGGCGGGTGCAATGTGTGTTCGATACCCATCCACGCATGTACAGGGCTCAATTTACATGGAATCACTTTCCGTGGGGCTTTTATATTGAGTAATGTCTGTATTACTATTATCAAAAAGAATAGATAGTATAGAGGGGTCCTGTCATTGTAAATTTTGTAGTCACAGTAAATTTACTGCCATCTATCGACACACGACTAAAACTCAAAATGAAAACGTATAAAGTTATCAAAAAATTTATATATATGGATAAATGATTTTATTATTTTTATATCATTTTGATCCATGTTCATTCAACTAATATCTATGTGTTAAAATTGTTAAATATGAAACGGTGTCGTCACGCCATCTAGCCGAGGATAGGCTAAAGGTGTGTGCGCCATCTATTCGAGAATGACTTTTGCTTCAATTCCGAGGCACGTTTTTTCCTTAGACTTTATTCGTCTTATACGAAGTTAGATATGTCTTTGCTATTATGTTGCAAAACATTCTTACCCTAATGCGTGTAAGTAAAAAGTAAGCTTCGGTACCTCAATTAGTTAAAGACTAAGAGCGATTGGGCCGGGAAAGGTTGCAAGTTCGAATCTTGCCCGAATCAACATTTTTTTTTTCTTTACTTAAAAAAATGCCTCAAGTGACCCTGCCAAGGTTCCTTAAACAATGTGCTGTTAAATCTCAACTAAGTTGTTTAAACCATGTCAGCTAAAACGCAGCTCTCGATCGTAAACCTAGATGCCTCGGGCCGCTGCACCTGCCACAAACAATGAGACAATTATACTCAACATTTAACAAGTGTCTTACCTATATACCTACATTCTAGGGTTTACAGCTAACGGTGCTGGCTTAATGGTCGTTTGTAACTTAGAACTCTATCCAGTATACACACGTACCGCAAAACGACCCAACTAAGCCAACGTAGTACCCAAAAGCTCCCAACTATGGTCCAAAACGAACTCGAATACCTTTCAATTCAATTGTTCATTCAGGTGTAAATATTATTATTATTTCACAGTTCTAAGTTCTAAGGCAAAGCATTAGCACAAAACATGGTATAATAATATACTCCGCCTGGTACTCTCTTCCGGCCACGTGACTGACACAAGCCTACGTCATCATGCGACAGCGCTATATGATAATATACGATAGCGCTATATAAAGTGGCAATGTTATTGTGACGTAGGTTTGTGTCACTCTGGGAAGAGAAGACCATGTTTTATTAGACTATGAGCACAAAAGGATTAATAAACGCAGGCGACACCAAAAATAAGATTGGTATTGATACTTAAGGTGGTTCGATTTTCATACAAAATTCAATCGCATTGCATTAAGTCACTACACACTATTAGTACATAAATATTTCCGCATTTATCTACTTTCGAATATTCGTTTGCGCGAAATTAATAGGAAAACAATGTTTCATACAGAAATCATGCAATAATCATAGTTAAATTTTCATCAATTGTACGTATGTGTGTGTCACAAATGTCGTGTACAGATACATTTGCGACGTTGCCATACTATTTCCGACGTTGCCGGGCTGACCACGGCGCGAATTTGGAGTGCCGTCATGTTTAGTGCAATTTTGTTGACAGGTACTTAATTGACTGAAGCGAGAATAAGTACCCGAAATTCGTCAGCTTAGCTAAGAACTATCATGGCGTGTTTTGCAAACAGTCGCTTTTTTGCTTTCAATCGGAAAGTTCCCGGTTCGATCCCCAGCATTGTATGCTGGGATATAACTTTTTGTAATTTTTTTACACCTAAATTTCGTATTGTTTTTTTTATATGTTTATTTAATTTTTCTTATTTTCAAAAAGCTAATGACTACGCGTATTCGTTTATTTTTTACAAAGATAATTAGAAATTGTACTCTACCTAATCTCTTTGATTTTTACAATCAGGACATCCTCACTGCAATAAAAAAGAAATGTATAATATTTCCTGTGGTTGAAAATAATGGAATTTTTGTCCATGAATGAAGAACACAATTACAGTTACTACCAGGTAAGTAAATTATAACTCGATTATAACATTATTAGAATCCATATTGTTGCATCATCTTTCTTCCTATTACATCAGAGATTTTTTCCTATCATGATTCATGATATTATATTTCTTTCAGGTACAGAGACTACTACGGATAACAAATATGAAAAAAATGTACTTGTACTTGAATTCAAAATAAAAAAAATACTTAAATAAATGTTTTCATTTTATTTTAGGTAAAACCGGCCAAGTGCGAGTCGGACTCGCAAACGAAGGGTTCCGTACCATTATCTATAAAAAAGGGTCACCCATCCAAGTACTGACCCCGCCCGACGTTGCTTAACTTCGGTCAAAAATCACGTTTGTTGTATGGGAGCCCCACTTAAATCTTTATTTTATTCTGTTTTTAGTATTTGTTGTTATAGCGGCAACAGAAATACATCATCTGTGAAAATTTCAACTGTCTAGCTATCACGGTTCGTGAGATACAGCCTGGTGACATACAGACGGACGGACGGACGGACAGCGGAGTCTTAGTAATAGGGTCCCGTTTTACCCTTTGGGTACGGAACCCTAAAAGCTGTGAAAATCAGGTATTGAATATTTTTTTTGAAAACGTTGATAAAGTAATTTATTGATAGAGTCTGTGCGGAAAGAGAAGAGTCTTGAAATGTAGGGGAGCCCATACATTCTACGACTCTTCTCTTTCCGCACATACCCTAATACCAACTAATACTGAATATCTGGGAGAGCGGTGGTGGCCTAGCGGAAAGCGCGTGCGACTTGCAATCCGGAGGTCGCGGGTTCTAACCCCAGCTCGTACCAATGATATTTGGTACGAAATATCATTTGATACCTATTTACCGAAACCTATTTATATACCGATACCTATTTTTCGGTGAAAGAAAACAATGTGAGGAAACTGGACTAATCCCAATAAGTTAACTCTCTGGGTTGGAAGGTCAGGGCAGTCGCTTTCGTAAAAACTAGTGCCCATGCCAATTCTGGGATTAGATGCCAAGCGGACCCCACGCGAGGAAGAAGAGATTGAATATCTGGGAGACCGACCAAAGCTTAGAAAACATATAAAAACTAAAAAATGCGCGTTTTCTCACAGATCAGACCTAGCTAAGAGATCCAACCCCTTATAGCAAATTTCATTGAAATCGATATATATATATAATAATTGCTCGTTTAAAGGTAAGATAACACAAAAAGACTAAAATAAACAAAAAGAAATTACCTACTCGCACCAGTCTTGAACCCCAATCCTCTTGCACGTATTTCCACGAACATACCGTTACGCTATTGCAACATACTTACGTTGTGTGAAATTGTCTACTACAAGGATCACGGAAACACTGTTTGCATGTGTGAGTAATAGTAGGAAAAAGCGTGACAGCAACACTCCGTCGAATTAAAAAGGTGGTTTTTGCACAATGAAGTATTCAATGTTTATTTTAATAGTTCAATATTTATTTAAAGAGTGCGCGAAACATACTTTTAAGTATACAAATACCATGACCATTTCACAAAAAAATAAAACCTGAAATTTTGCAAAAGTGGTGCCATCTAGCGAGAGTTAAGTTTTGAGTAACCTAGGCGAACCACCTTAATTACTGGACTATATTTGGGTGCTATTACAGCTTTTTTTTAATTTTGCGTTAAGTAATACTCGAAATTGGTTACCACCTGGCCAACAATCGCTGACATAAAAAAGGCAGTAAATTCAAAACGTAGGCGGAGAGGTACTCATTAATAAAAAAATCAAAGTTCTCCTTCCTCTTCAAACCCTCAAGAAAATAGCGTACCTACCCCTATCTTATAAAACGCCAACGCACTTGCAACCTCTCTGGTGTTGCAGGTGTCCATGGGCGACGGTTATTGCTCACCATCAGGCGATTTTTCTGCTCGTTTGCCTCCTGATATCATTAAAAACACGACTGTTACGGAAATCCCAGTTCAATTATCCATAAAGTCAACGAGTCTTCTTAATTCGTCAAAGATATTTCGAACCATTCCATTTCAACTTAAATACAAGATCTACTAATTACTAGATTTCTTATTAGTTAAGTTATCTTTGGTTTAGTCCAACTAACCTCATAAATGCCTTAACATTTATGAAACCGTTTGCCCGATTACCATATTTAGTTTATTAGCATCTTAGGACATGACGTTGAATTCCCCAGGGACTTGCCTTATTTGGCGTTGACAAGTTTAGGATACGAATTACGGAGTTATTTACTGGTGAGAAATTTATATGTATGTGACCAAGATTTTAAATCCTCGAATTAAGTTTTTCTGCAAAGGAATTTGTCAGAGTTCTTGCGAAACTGTATTAAAAGGGAGCTAACACTAAATTATAGCTTTTATATACTTATATTATTTATTTATTTTAAACTTTATTGCACATAAAAAAGACTACCACAGGCGGACTTAATGCCACTATAGGCATTTTCTACCAATAGGACAAGACAGAAAAGCGTCAAAGTACTCAAAGTGGATTAAATTTTTACTTGTTTTATTTAATCGAGGATAAATGCCATGAAAAGAGGAATTTCTGACTTTTGATTCGTTATTTTATTAATTAACCTAAGATACACTGCCTGAATACGTGGGCAATAGCTTACCAGGCCCAAACAGAAGGGGCAAACCAAGGCAGCGGTGGCGTAACGGGCTATTCATAAATTACGTCATTTCAAATTAGGGGGGGGGGATCTGGACATCGGATGATGGTAGCATGACGTAGGAGGAAACGGGGTGATTTGAAGCATGCTTTTTGGATGATTTTAGGGGGGGGGGAGGTCTAAAATCGTAAAAAATCGATGACGTAATTTATGGACAGCCCCTAACGTCATCGCCAAAGATTTAAACGCTTGTGGGTTAGCGGAAACCGATGTCCAGGATAGAGCGAAGTGGAAGGAGAAAAGTAGGAAAGCGGACCCCGTCACAGTACGGGACAAACGCTAGGAGGATGATGATGACACTGCCTCCAGTCCAGTCCATCAGACGAGTAAGCAAACGTGTAAAGAAAGCGCTAGTGCCCGGTGTCGGTCACTGCTCGCAGGAAGTCACCACTTCTCTCGGGTTACAATTACAATGAGCAGACGCGTCTCACTTCCTAGTTTCTAAAATATGCTGCTTCTATTTGAGTTGACTCTCAAGTAAGGTTTACTTAGGTACATTACTTAAATAAGTCATCTTTAATGTAAAAATCAACGCAAGAAGAGCCCAGCAGTTACGACTACGACTTAGTATATTTTCAATACCTAAAAATAAATAATTAATAAATTTTCCACACTGAAAAATAGACATCATTAATGTTTATGTTCCTTTCAAATACAACAAATAAAGATAATATAATCATATAAGTACAAGCTCGGATGCTAGTGGCAAAGAAAGTAGTGATAGTAAGTAAGTAAGCAGGTTCACTGTCTAAATAAGTACAGCGGAAACACATTTTCTATTTGCGGCACAGCCTCACTCGTGACTACTATAATTAGTTATTTATGTATTCTAAAGAAATCATTTGTTCTTTTCACTTTTATGATAGCCTGATAGGCCTGGTATTTTTGGAATTTTATGAAATCCATGCTTCCTTCTCGTAATATTTATGGGTCAACGTATAATTTACGAGTATATATATATATACCTAAGGTTTATGAACTACTATGAATGACATATATTAGAAGTTTCTTTTGTTAATGAGCTCATTTCAGCTGAAAGAGCAAGGGCCAGATACTACAGATTAATTATCAATTAATTTCAATTCTTCAAGTATATGTCAGTATGAACATACTATGAGAATTTGCTTGGAAAGCCCATGTCCAGCATGTTATTAGTTGTAATTTGTAAAAATTGTGACAATTCTAGAAGCGAATTTATTGAACGACTGTAATGTATAAGTACCAAACCTACGGCCTCATCTTTAGTGCAAGTAAGGTGGTAGCAGTAATCTACCTCTATATACCATATAATTAAAGCCGCCTTCATCCAAATTACACTTATTTCATAGAAATGTGTATAATTTGGTATAATTATAGTTGAGCCGAGTCTAAATGAATGTTTGCCGGTAACCGAGGGCCTACTGCGAAAAACGAAAATCGAAGTAAGAGAGGCAGATAAAGACATTTCGATAGGGTAGAGCCTCTGGTTATTGTACATGTAGTTGTTGTTCTGCTGTGACTTATCGTAGCAGAGCAAATGAATCTTAAATATTTTATACTGGACGACACAAGTACTTAGGTACTGTGTATATTAAAATAGAAACTGGTCGAAAGTGGATTTACTTTACAACCACATTAACAACCTTGAAATGAAGTGTAAATCTTTCACTTGCGATCGTACCTACATACTTATCTCGCGTTTACGATAATTCGTTTGCAATTAAGTTATGAAATGAAATGCCTTCCTCTGTGGCTGTGTTTTTTGACGAAACTGTCGCGTTAGCCACACGTTTACTTATTCTGTGCATGCGTATCAAAATCAAATGCGACATATTTTTCTAATACTTTCATCGTACTCGGGACATTATAGTGTCCCGGACTTTTGAAAAGTGTGCGAAGACCCGACTCATCAAACCCCCGGCAAGGAAGACTAACTATATACTGGATTAAAACATTTAAAACCTGCGGATAAAGGTATCCTATTTGTCAGTGGTACAACCTTTACCCAAAAAACCTGCATCAAACTCAAAACTCGACTTAAAAAGGCGTCACATGAATCCCGGGTTTTGAAACTGAAATTAAATGCGTAGAACCTAATCAACTACTTAATTATAGATGACAGTTCAATAACTGTTTGCTATCTCGCGCGTGCGCATTTCCCCTCAAGGACATTAAATCGCGTGTCAACTCCGATCACCGACAGCAAGTGAACGGAAACAAGTGGCGATCGCCAACACGACCGGTTCCATTTCACCATACAATGCGATTGCGAAAGTAAACAAACACATTGTTGAAATGACACTCGCCAGACTGGTACACTTTAAAGATTTGACATTAGAGATAATTGTGGTAACAAGGTGATAAAGACGAGACTTGGCCTTGTAGAAACGAGTTCAGGTTTCAGTGACAGATGATCATTAATCATAGAGCACAGTGGGTTGTCGCAAGGTTGGTCTTCATATTTGTCTGACCATCAATGAATGAGTTTGAAATAAAGACTGCTTCTGAAAGTCATTGAAGACCTTTTTATCGTTATGTTTTATGGCGAAATGAGTTTTCTATAGAAAGCATCAAGTGATACCGATCACCTGATAAAAAAGAGGAAGGACACCTCGGCACGAACCTGGACCTTTCTAGCCTCAGTCATGCATCCTAAATCATGCTGTGACACTTCGTAACTTTACATGCCTCTTAGGGTTGGTTGTGCCAAACCGTCTGTCACCCCAAAGCGTTTGCTAAATTTTATTGTATGAGAAATTTCATAGATCTCAGGTGCGAGACGTTGATCAGTCTATTAACTGTGGCTGGTGCAACTCGGCCTTAGTACGAGTATGTCGCAGAAAGCTACACGTAGTTCTCATTGTTTTTGGATAATCAATTAATCGAACATTACATTTTGTAATTGCTGTAACATTATATATATGGTTTACTCTTATGAAACGGTTGATTGAAAAGGAAACGTTTATTCCATATTAAGCGATTAAATGATTCAGTGCAAAATTCACTGAAACACAGGATGCTCCATTTGAATACGACTTTTTAAGTGAATATTGATAGGTCATCAATATTCATTGATTGGCAAAGTCGCTTTAAAAGTCCGACAAGGAATGGGGTAATGAAAATATTGAGTATATTGACTTGATAGGAGTTGGCAGGATACCTACGTTTCTCATATCGTAAAATAGCTACTGGGGCAGCAACGACCTGAAATGGCGACCACGTTAAAGCCAGCCTAAGACTGGACGTTGTAGAGATTGAGTCAACTCTTGTACAAATTCCTTGACAAATTCAAATTTCCCTGCCCCATGGGGCCCATGGCTACTTCAATCGTATCATGTTATTAATGTCAATAAATTATTGGTAAATCTCAGTTAAATTGGACTACGGTACAGCAGGATTTGGAATATTTTGAAATACTATCAACAGTATCAACATTATAACAGTAGGTAATATTTGGCAACTTACTGAGTGCACGCAGGCGTCCTTGACCGGTCCTGGCGTCCTGCCTCTTACTTTCGCTGGACGACTTAGTAATTTAATTAAACATACTCCATACGTTAATTAATACTACCTAGCTCGTAAAATGTGCAACTGTTTGTAGTTTGTCGGTAACTTCAGTCATAATCCTGTATTGTTTATGAATAAATACTATATCTATATAACTATTATGACTCACTTACACGTTCGCGTGGGATGTTGGTAGTCTGTCTTATTTCCCCTCTTTCCCCCGAGGTGGGTTTCCAAAAATAAAGTAGGTAGCGTATGTTCATCTTTAATGCTCTAAGAACAAATTAAATCACTTGGAAATGTCGACCCATGCCACCGTGACCGAGTGGCCGAGCGGTTCAGGCATCTGTCGCGTAAACGGAGGACGCTGGTTCAATTCCAGCCTTGGACACTGGAGGCCTTATTAATTTTTCCTTCGTATATGACATTTATTTCGGTTTGTTTTTTATCCTTACGGCTTATATTTCTGCGGATTGACCATCATCATGCATACAGATCGATTATGTGCTCATATATCCGCTTGGGCAAGTGGTGTGGCAAGCGGCGCCGGCGCCGGTCTCAATGTGTGCGTACGGGAACCATAAGACCACGATACCAGCATTACGGCCTGGTTGCAACAACTGGTCTTTATTGATGGTTCATAAAACGCTTTGTTAAATCAAACGTGGGTTTGAATCCTTGCATGAGGCAAGAATTTTACAACTGCAAAATTGCATGGCCACTTCATGAATGAATTCCATTCTCGGTGTTCACAATGACATTAAACATTTAAGGTGGCCTAATAAAGGGATCATCGCAAGGAATGACACTTGCGAAATGTGGAGAAGTGTGTGTGTACGAGGGCACTTTTCCATGTGTTACGCCGCCGTGGGACCTATGTAGGTACATATAAAATATCGTGAGTAATAATTATAGCCTTGAAAGATCTTTACGGGATACACCTACTTGACTTTTTTTATAATTTTGGAAGATGGAACCGATGAAGGTGCCCAAAAGTTAACTTGGTCTTTAATTCTTTACTTCATTACGCACCATGTCTTGCTGATTTTTCACTTCATCTAATCTAGACACACTACAATAAGAAACGAGACGATTAGTCTTCATTACAGGGCGGTAAGGAAATAACGGACATGTTTGCTGGCAGATTCAAGGTTAGTCCCTTGACCGTGGACAATGTGCTTAGCCTTAGTATTAAAGATAAGACATTTAAAAAGACTGATGTAAAGCAATTCAATACTAATGATATTATTAGCGTCTTAAAAGCGATGACCAAGGGCAAGTCACCAGGATACGACGGTCTAAGTATTGAGCACATTCTCCATGCAGGACCGTGGATTAATACTAGGCTATGCAACCTGTTTAATATGTGTATTCGGTATAATTTCTTACCGGATGCACTTATGAGGACGGTTGTAGTGCCTATTGTAAAAAACAAAACTGGGAATCTGGGATCTGCCAGCAATTATCGTCCAATATCTCTAGGTACTGTGGTCGGTAAAGTGCTTGAGCGGCTGCTGCAACCTTTGATCCAGGAGGGGTGTAGTATAGATGACGCTCAGTTTGGTTTTCGTCCTGGTCTCTCAACGGATTCAGCCATCATGAGCCTTAAGCACACGGTCAACTACTACACTACGCGAGAAACATCAGTGTACGCATGTTTTCTCGACCTTAGTAAGGCTTTTGATTTGGTAAATTATAACTTACTGTGGAGTAAGCTTAGGAACACTACAGTTCCTACAGAGGTCACCAATCTGTTGAGATACTGGTACGAAAACCAACCGAACTACGTAAAATGGGGCGAAGCGACTTCTAACGAGTATAGGTTAGAATGCGGTGTTCGCCAGGGGGGAATAACCTCTCCGGACCTTTTCAACCTTTACGTGAATGACCTGATTGTGGGGCTGAGCAGCACCAGAGTCGGATGTCATATAGGTGGCGTCTGCGTTAATAGTTTAAGCTATGCGGATGACATGGTGCTCCTCAGCCCCTCGGCTGAGGGCCTCAGGAGGTTGCTTCATTACTGTGAGAAATATGCGATTTCTCACGGAATGAAGTATAACAGTATTAAAACTGAATACCTTGTATTTAAGGCGGGAAAGGGTCCGGAGAGGATACTTGACGTATTTTTAAACGGATTACCTGTTCGAAGGGTGCAGCAGTTTAAATACCTCGGACATATCCTAACCGAAAACCTGAAGGACGACAAAGACATCGAGCGAGAGAGAAGAGCCTTATCAGTGAGGTGCAACATGCTCGCGCGCAGGTTTGGGAGATGCTCCGACGAGGTCAAAGTGACGCTCTTTAGAGTATACTGTCAAAGCTTTTACACGGGGCAACTTTGGACCAACTTCACCAGGAAAGCAATTAACACCTTAAGGGTTCAATATAACGACGCCTTCAGAATCCTGATGAAGTTGCCAAGGTGGTGTAGTGCGTCGAGTATGTTTGCGGAGGCTCGTGTCCCCGATTTCTTTGCCGTAATTCGGTCCAGAGTAGCGTCCTTTTGGAGTGGGCTGCGCAGCTCTGAGAACTGTATCCTTGCCATAATTAGTGAAGATCTGAACAGTCCAATATGTAGGTTTTGGCTGTCTTTGCATCAAGATGCGAACCGGAAATAGTTTTATTTTATTTATTTTATTTTAAATTGTAATTTAAAAAAAAATAATTTTTGGTTTTAACAGATTTTGTACTTTTAACTTTTTTTTACACTTTTGTCATTTTAAAATTTATAGGTAATATTTGTTTTATATGGGTGCTTGCCTGAAATAAAATCAATTTATTTATTTATTTATTACAACACACCTGCCTGGTGAAGCGTGAAACAGTATTAAAAACAAATACTTTCTCATCTAATGCCAGAATTAGAGCACGTTCTCTCAGCCTGATGCACCTGCAACACTGACCACACAGTATATGCATTACATACAGTAATCTGCCAGCGGCGTTGAACTATTCAATTCAATGCAAAGAAAGTTTAATACATAGATGTAGGGGCGTGTTTAAATTGTACCCATTTTATTGAAGGTGACGCCAGAACGGCACTTATTTATATTTTCTTTTATTTCTTTATTTCTTTATTTTAAATCACATGCATAAACTTACAGCTAATGATGCCAAAACGCTTATACAGTAGGGACAATACATACAATTAGATTCAAACACAGTCTAGAGATTAAAACATTAAAACAAAACATAAACAATCAAATACGGTCAGGTTAAATCACAAACATTACATTAGGTACACATAAATTAAATTAAATGCAACAGAGGGTAGGATGTCAAACTTAAACTTACACACATATATACATAATATATACGAAAATTCCATTATTCATTCTTCAAATACACATTAATATAATTTAAGAATTTTCTAGTGAAGACACCGACACTATCGTAGTATACGTCAGCATCATGTTTGATGTTAAAAAAGTCATTAAAAAGTGCCAGAGCTCTAGCAGTGGGAGCGTTCTGGGCCCGACGAGTACGAATCGCACCGCGCGCGAACAGAGGCCTTCGTCTACGCACCCCACCCTCACCAGTGTCTTCCGCGATCAGTCGCGCCTGCGGTACAAACAAACCGATGCGCTCTAAGACAGTTGGATTGTCGACCTTATTATTGAGCAGTTGGTAGTAGTGCACCGCAAGTAGGAGTTTGCGCCGTAACTCGAGTGTATCTAAACCCACCATCCCTGTCACGAAAAGAGAGGGAAACAGAAAGGGATAGTACCCGTACTGCCTCTTGTAGAGAAATCTCGCAAATTTCCTTTGGATCCTCTCTAACATCAGAGTGTACTTTTTCTCACTTGGATCCCATACCGTGGACCCGAATTCCAATAGGCTACGTACGTAAGCATTGTACAAAACTTTGGGTATGAGTCTACTTTTAAACTGGGAGCTGATTCTCATTATGAAACCCAAAGTTTTAGTTGCACGCTTACAGATGGCAGTTATATGCGAACGGAAATTAAGTTCCCTGTCCATATTTATGCCTAGGTCACGTATTTCCTGCTCTCTTGCTATCTCGACGCCACTTAGATGGTAGGAAGAGTGAATCGGCGATTTGGCTCTTGTGAATGTAATGACTTTACATTTGCTTTCGTTGAAAAGCAGACGATTAGCCTTACTCCACTCAGCAACAGCGTTTATGTCTAGCTGTAATTTGTCACAGTCGCTAACATTTTCGACCTGCAAAAATATTTTAAGGTCATCGGCAAACATGAGACACCTCGCATACTCAGTGACTCTTGGTAAGTCGTTGATCATTATGAGGAACAACGTTGGGCCAAGAGTACTCCCTTGGCTCACTCCAGAACGCGTATAGAATGGTTGGGATTCGTGACCTGCAAGTCCTACATACTGTGATCGACTGCCAAGGTAATTCGCAAAAAAACGCAGAAGCTGGGGCACAAATCCTAGTTGGGCAAGCTTTTGCAATAGAATGTCGTTGTCGACTAAATCAAAAGCCTTTTTAAAGTCAAAATAGGCTGCGTCGACTTGCCTACGCGCATCGATGGCCCCCAGCACGTATTCCACAAAGGCTACGTGATTAGTCGTAGTAGATCTGCCTGCACGGAACCCATGCTGCGAGTCATCGAGCAGTCCAGCTATTTGCCGACTTATTTGGTAATCAAGTATCGACTCGAATAACTTGCCGAAAACAGGTAAAACAGCAATTGGCCTGAAACTTGTTACATCCGGACCCAAACAAGAAGCAGAACCTCCCTTGGGCACAGGTGTAACTCTTGACACTTTCCAACGTCTAGGAAAGGAGGCTTGTTTCAAAGACAGGTTAAAAATGTGTAAGAGAGGTGCCTTCAGGACTGACATGCAGTCAATGGCCAGAAATGGGGGAACGGCATCGGGGCCGGCTGCAGACCGAGGTTTTAGTCTCTTAGTTGCACGAAGCAGCTCCCACTCCTCCACCCCATCGACAGCGATTCTTCTAACTCCGCCCACCCCCTTCACGCTCTGTGCAGCATCGTCCGCGTCCAATCGCGGTATATCTGGTTGGAAAACAGAACTGAAGTATTCCGCAAAGGCTTCAGCTGCATCTTGGCCCGTTACGAGGTTATCTTTAAAGAAGAATTCTTTACACGATAATTTCCCCTTACGCTTTTTTTTCACAAATTGCCAGAATTTAGTCGGCTCATTCATGATATTGTCTTCTATATTTTTAAGGTATAGTTGATACGATTGGTCAGTCAAGGTTTTAACATGCCCCCTGTAGTACCTGTACAGTTCTTTATTGCATACAGCACCAGCATTTTAAGAGAACACCTAAAATTGTGGTCATTGTTCAAACCTATTTGAATTTAGGTATGTCTGATTTACATGGGTACCTAATAGCGACAATTGGTGCAAAACCTTGATGTAGGCAATTGTTTTTTTTTTAATTTGTAATTAAAAAAAAAAAGTGTTTAATATCAAACGCATATTTCACAGGACTAAAATAGCTACGGGTGACTTCTTGATGAGATTGGCAGAGGCCTCGCGATAAAGGACTGATGTCTGATATGATGATGAAAATAGCTCCTGTTGAACTACTGTCTCCAACAATAGTAACTGTGGCTACACCAGCAGCACAGCGAGTATAAATCACCTGTGTAGTGTCCCAGATTCCCGATATTAACGTATTGGAAAGCCAACTAATGTTGCAAAATCGCAAATAGCCGCGGAATCAGTTCTGCTCTTGTGAGTTGTGAGGTGAGAGTCGGCAATGTGCTCAAACAAAGCGGGCGGTAGATAAGACCTAAATTGGGCATAAGGAATATAGATAACAATCATGTTTTCCTACGGCATTTAATTTAAGTATATGATTATTGATTAGAGGAGAAGAGTAACCACCGCCACAATACTTTCAATTGAAATTTCCTGAATTTAAGTATTTTTAATTTCATTATTCAGTATCTTAAATATCTCTGATGGTTTTGTAATCAGACATGATAAAGGCTCTATTGACATGGAATATTGTTCTATACCATCAAATCAAATCAAATCAAAAGCATTTATTGCAAACATATTACATAACATTAGGTAGGTAGGTACCTATACATAATATGGACCCTGCAAGGGCGCAGCAATCTTATAAATAAATAACAAACTAAATACTACAGTAGTTTCTTCTTACATAACATTATACATTATACATATGAGATCACATTAGTGTATCGTAAGAGCTAATTTGCTTATGTTAAGCATAATATTAATTACATTTATTTAATATAAAATCAAACAATATGGTTTAAGTGCAGATACCTAATACATATTTCTAATAATAATATGATACCTCATCATAAAATTCCTGCAGCGTGTAAAACGATTTCTCTGTTAAGTATTTATAAAGCGATCTTTTGAATAGATTTGGGTTTTCGATTTGTTTTATTGATTGGGGTATTTTGTTAAAGATTTTTATACACATCATATGTGGTCCGGAATGAAATATTTTTAAGGTAGAAGTAGGCAAGGAAAGGTAGTTATTGTGGCGAAGATTTAATGTTTTTGTGTGGCGGTCTTTTGCTTGAAGAAAAAAAGAGCTGTGTAGCTTGACGAAAGTGCAAACTTCAAAAATGTATAAGGAGGTAAGTGTTAATATTCTTAGGTCTTTAAAATATGGTCGACAACTTTCCCATTGTTTTATGTTAACTAAAGTTCGGATGCACTTTTTTTGTAAAATAAATAGGTCATTGGCATTTGTGCTATTGTATTACCCCAAAGGAGTATGCCATAGCGGAGTATAGAGTGGGCGTAAGCATAATAGGCGGAAATGGCAGTTTTTAAGTCGGTTGTTTTTTTTCATTCAAATAAGGCATATGAAAATCTGGATAGTTTATTGCTAACTTTCTGAATGTGGTCTTTCCAATGAACGTTTGTGTCAATTGTTAATCCTAACAAGGGAAATGTATCTGTTTTGTCCAATTTGATATTGTTGTAAGAGAAATCTATAGATAACGGTTGTTTTTGGTATGGTCTGAACTGCATCAATTTTGTTTTGGTAAAATTCAATTTTAAGTTATGCTCGGTTAGCCAGGAATCTAGTTCAGTCAGGATATGAGTAAGGCTAGATTTCAGATTGTTGTTATCTATACACGGAAATACTACTGAAATGTCATCTGCAAATAAGATACTAGGTGTATTAATAGAGTAGGGCAAATCGTTAATGTATATAAGGAACAGTAAGCAACCCAATACACTACCTTGGGGAATAGACTGAGTAACATCTACTGTATTTGAGTGTATGCGCGAAATCAATCCTGTGTGGTTGTTATAATGCTCTATTGCTACGAATTGCACTCGATTTTTGAGGTAAGAGACAAACCATTTATGTACAGTTCCTCCAATACCGTTCAATTTCTTCAACAGCACATCATAGGATACCCTATCGTAGGCCTTACTCATATCCAATAATAGTCCTACAGCATATTGTTTGTTATTTATTATGTTTAATATTTGATCTATATAATTATATACTGCCAATGTCGTGGAATGTTTTTTAAGAGCTATAAGTGCGAAAGAGGCGAAAAAATTCAGTAGGAACACTAGGTATTAAATGGCAGGCGCTCTCAAGAAATAATCCAGGTAGTAAACATTAAAACAAGCAGGCTTAATGTTTAGCTATTTGATTTGTAGATAGTCAAATACAAATCCAACCGTGAGGTAGGTTCAGGAAACTTCAAAGGTAGGTACCTACCAATGTATCTTTAGTAAACCACTGGCTTTCTCTTCGCAATGAAAATGAAATGAAACTTTACTGCGGTAATCGGCATCTTTATTATTATTGTATTAATCGAGTTTTATTGCTGCGAGGTGCTTATCGAGTATTAAACTATATAAGCAACTATTAAATATTAGTAGTTAACTTTGACGGGAGTAAAGTATAGGCAAGATGACATTGATATTGATTGATAAAAACTACCCTACATTGGTATGGGCCTCAAACTATTTCCATACCAAGTTACATCTAAAATTGTTCAACCGTTTAAGCGTGAAGAGGTGCCTAACAGACAGACAGAATGAGCTACTTTCGCATTTATAATATTAGGTAGTAGAGACTGTGTAAGTTTTTGGTTCGTGTACTACGTTATTACATACTAGCTGTGCCCGCGGCTCCGCCCGCGTGGAATTCGGTCTGTGTCAGTAAGCGGCTAATTTCTAATCCTAATTTCTCTCCCTCTCCCCTGGAGGCGGAACTTGAAAAATTTTTCGATATAAAAACGCAATTTGATAGACAGTTGTACATTTTTACTTTTAGTATGGAAATCAGTCACATCATTTTATCCGGAAATTGACAGTGCTGCAGCAGTAACGTTGCAACAGAGTAATGCTGCTGCCGTCGCCATATATTAGAAAGTGATTAAAAACACGAGCGAAGCGAGCGCGAAAATTTTTCGATATTAAAACGCAATTTGATAGACAGCTGTACATTTTTACTTTTAGTATGGAAATCAGTCACATCATTTTATCCGGAAATTGACAGTGCTGCAGCAGTAACGTTGCAACAGAGTAATGCTGCTGCCGTCGCCATATATTAGAAAGTGATTAAAAACACGAGCGAAGCGAGCGCGAAAATATTTCGATATAAAAACGCAATTTGATAGACAGTTGTACATTTTTACTTTTAGTATGGAAATCAGTCACATCATTTTATCACGAAAATTGACAGTGCTGCAGCAATAACGTTGCAACAGAGTAATGCTGCTGCAGTCGCAATATATTAGAAAGTGATTAAAAACGCGAGCGAAGCGAGCGCGAAAATTTTTCGATATAAAAACGCAATTTGATAGACAGTTGTACATTTTTACTTTTAGTATGGAAATCAGTCACATCATTATATCACGAAAATTGACAGTGCTACAGCAGTAACGTTGCAACAGAGTAATGCTGCTGCAGTCGCCATATCTTAGAAAGTGATCGAAAACGCGAGCGAAGCGAGCGCGAAATTTTTTCAGTATAAATAGGCAATTTGATAGACAGTTGTACATTTTTACTTTTAGTATGGAAATCAGTCACATCATTTTATCACGAAAATTGACAGTGCTGCAGCAGCAACGTTGCAACAGAGTACCTAATGCTGCTGCAGTCGCCATATCTTAGAAAGTTATTGAAACGCGAGCGAAGCGAGCGCGAAATTTTTTCGATATAAAAACGCAATTTGATAGATAGTTGTACATTTTTACTTTTAGTATGGAAATCAGACACATCATTTTATCACGAAAATTGACAGTGCTGCAGCAGTAACGTTGCAACAGAGTAATGCTGCTGCAGTCGCTATATCTTAGAAAGTGATCGAAAACGCGAGCGAGGCGAGCGCGAAATTTTTTCAGTATAAATAGGCAATTTGATAGACAGTTGTACATTTTTACTTTTAGTATGGAAATCAGTCACATCATTTTATCACGAAAATTGACAGTGCTGCAGCAGTAACGTTGCAACAGAGTAATGCTGCTGCAGTCGCCATATCTTAGAAAGTTATTGAAACGCGAGCGAAGCGAGCGCGAAAATTTTTCGATATAAAAACGCAATTTGATAGATAGTTGTACATTTTTACTTTTAGTATGGAAATCAGTCACATCATTTTATCACGAAAATTGACAGTGCTACAGCAGTAACGTTGCAACAGAGTAATGCTGCTGCAGTCGCCATATATTAGAAAGTTATTGAAAAAGCGAGCGCGAAAATTTTTCGATATAAAAACGCAATTTGATAGACAGTTGTACATTTTTACTTTTAGTATGGAAATCAGTCACATAATTTTATCCGGAAATTGACAGTGCTGCAGCAGTAACGTTGCAACAGAGTAATGCTGCTGCAGTCGCCATATATTAGAAAGTGATTAAAACGCGAGCGAAGCGAGCGCGAAAATATTTCGATATAAAAACGCAATTTGATAGACAGTTGTACATTTTTACTTTTAGTATGGAAATCAGTCACATCATTTTATCACGAAAATTGACAGTGCTACAGCAGTAACGTTGCAACAGAGTAATGCTGCTGCAGTCGCCATACCTTAGAAAGTAATAGAAAACGCGAGCGAAGCGAGCGCGAAAATTTTTCGATATATTATTAATTTATTATATCAACATAATTATTCAATTATTTTTATTGATATCCGTGTCTTCTAAACTTAGAGTTAATTTGGCAAAATCTTTCCTCGGTGGCTTATTTATGTCACAACGTATTAAATTCAGCTCCATCTGTTAGTTTACCAGGGTACTCAATAGTGGTAGCACATATTTGAAAAAAGTTTGCCCCTCCTTCCTAAGTAGCGCCATAAGATTCAGGGGCAAACTTAAGTCAATCGAGTGTTGTGGCTACCCCCCCTTTTAGGGGTTGAATTTTTATAGCCTATAACCTGGCCGGGGATTTTCTCGACAGATTAGTAAAGTTTTCATCAAAATCCGTTCAGCCGTTTTCACGTGATGCGCGTTCAAATAAACAGACAAACAGATAAACAGATAAACAGACAAACAGACAAAAATTCTAAAAACTTTTGGAACGTGTTCTGTTATCGATTCTAAGTATCCCCAGCCAACTTTTTTTCTAATATCTTCCATGTACAGACTTTCGACCGTCTTCAGCTTTATTATATGTATAGATAGATTATTGTAACCCACAAAGTTCACGGTTGAAGGAATATCCTCAGCACAAAGCGTATCGCATAGGTACGGAAAATCTACAAAACTAACAAGTAATATATATAGGTACTTAACTAAATTAATAAAAGAAAATTGGCCGACTTTCTTCGTTGTTCGTTATAGTTGGGCTGCTATTTGAGATGTTTGTAATGAGATTTCTATCACGGATCATTACCCTGGCACCAGGAACTTACTCCAATTCTGCTAAAACATTGTATCGGTGCATTCAGCATCAATAGTAGCGGATGAAAAAACGCGCCAAAAGTATCTTCTTCTTCTTTCTTGTCGTAACCTCATGGCTGAGGGACGTGACGATTGTGGACACTATTTCACCAGTGATCTCCAAGCCGCTCTGTCCTAGGCCCATGCCCATTGCAAACGCCACATTGCATGCTAGCCTGCAATGTGGCGTTTGCAAAAGTTACTGCTACCCTGGAATACTTTTCCAATTAGAGATAAATCTGTACAGTTCGCGTTCAAAAGTAGAAAAGCATTATAACATACCTCGACGAAAATAAATGTTGCTGTCCGGATTTAGACTTTTGCGGCAGCAACTCAGTCGGCAATAATGTCGCACTGCAATGCCGCTGCAGTAATGCTGGTGTAGTCTGAATTCTAATGGTGCCTTAAGGTATCTGTAAAAGCCGTTCTTCGTTTTGTCATTGACAAATCGGTGAAGATTTAGCTTAGAAGGGACTCTGTTTTGTTTAGGTAATGTTAGCATGCAGGCGAAACGAAAGCCAAGCCCACACGCACGTACCTACTCTTTGTCTTAACTTCCACAGCAATTTCCACCGCCGGCTAAAGCGGCCATTGACTACGTCCGCAGCTTTCTCCGAGACAATGCCTGTAGGAAACGGCCTGAATACGCCCAGGTTTAACATACGGCCTTCTTACGTACATCCGTGTGGATTTAATAGGCCCTTTGCAGTTCAATTAAAGATGGAGACAATACGATTGAATGCAATGGCGCTAGAGTTAGTATGTACAGTCAGCATTTTGTAATAGCTTTAAGTACAAAAAGATGCTAATGTAGACAAAACCAAAAGCCAAGAAGAAGTTAAGTTTGACATCGCACAATAATTATTAAACTACATATTTAGGCACGGCAGTTCAGCTAGATCATAATCCTCTCTTTTAGTTATGTATACATATGTATTTAGTAAACAATAGTTCACACACTTCTCATAGACCTAATACAAAAACCCCAATTACATAATATAATAATTATGTAAGAAGATGACAAAAAGCCTTAAACCTGCATGTTAATATGCCTAGCTATTGTGGCTGGAATAGTAAACCGACAAATAGCGTTAGGTAACGTTAGTACGTGGTTAGACTTAGAGCAGTGTGAGAAAAGCTATGGTAATCTAGTAAGGGCTTTGTTGGATAAAGGTCCGTCGAGGCTTGAGCGGAGCGGGCAGCGCGTAAAGATCAGCAGGACCTTGGTTTGTTAATATTTTTCGAAACATGTAACTAAAATGGCATTCGTGTACATAGGTATTACCTAAGTACGAAGCGAAAACTACACGACAATTAAGTAGGTAATAGTGTAATATAGTTCTGTCGTATTAAAAAACAATAATCTACATCCTGGGCTGAATGTTCCAAGTTCCAACCACTGTTAAAATAATTCTTCCCTCAGCAAAATTTCTTGAAATCAAAGACTGTATTGAATATTCAACTACAAGGACTGTCCCATCTCTCATAAATGGCTTTCGAGAGCTGTTGGTGCTGTTCCATACTCGGTGCATCAGGGAAACCATTAGTACCTAGGGGCTGTCCATAAATTACGTCATCGATTTTTGACGATTTTTGACCCCCCCCCCCCCTATAATCATCCAAAAATCATGCTTCAAATGACCCCATTTCCTCCTACTTCATGCTACCGTCATCCGATGTCCAGACCCCCCCCCCTAATTTGAAATGACGTAATTTATGAATAGCCCCCTATACCTACTGATAGCCTCCGCCAACATTCCCGATACAATGCAATCTTATTCAATCCCATCAGCACCATGAAAGCATCTGTAGTAAAAAAAAAAACTTCTGTTCATTGGTTCCGCTGCTCGCTCCGCGCGCCCACGAAGTCACCTTACCCCTAATGAATGATGACACACGTTTACATAAGAAAGAGGTTTACCGTTCTTGTCCACACGTGCATCGCACGCAACGACCACTCCGTCGCGTGCCATTTCACCCTGATAATTAATTAATTACCAGCTTATTACGACCCGGTTGGTATATATGCTCTAGTTGGTGTGACCGAGCGATCTCGAAGTCCACTGGTCTAGTGTTTGTTATTATACAACAGTGTTATAACTTAATCAGATTGGCTGTTGATTTTGCCAGGATAGTCAGAGCCGGTTGTTTCACACCGATATCGTAAAGTTACGACACTTCTACAGGTACCGTTCGGATCAGCATTCCTGCTGCAGTATTGCGGCGCGACATTACTGCTGACTACATTTATATCGCAAATATTAAAACTCCGGGCAGCAACATCGATTTTGATATTTGTGGCAGTACCGTAAAAAGGGGTGAGTAGGCGCAAAACTGACATTCAAACCTCGATAACATTTTATTTTTACATATGCAAACTGAATGGTGTATATAATAAGTGTTCCGGACGTTTTTATTTTATTTTCGTTAGTTCCATTTCATAACTTTGACGATAAACAGGAAATTCCATCTCACCCCGTAATTAGGGTGAGATGGGTTTTCATACAAAGGTGATTTTGGAAGATTGTTGGATCGATTTTTTTTTTTATTATGAGTATTACTTGGTATTACTAAGTATAGCTCCATTTTAAATTGGAATACATTATTTTTGTAGCAGTAGCCTTAAAATCCCATCTCACCCCCCTTTCATACCTTTTCTCCCCATTCATAACCCAACTCTCCCCGTGAACCCTACTCACCCAGTTTACGGTAACTGCAGTAAATAATGTCGCGCTGCAATAATAATAATAATGCAGCCGATTGCATTGATGCAGGAAACGTCAAAAAAGGTTACTTTATCGAGAAATTTATATTAAATTTAACATTTGCGCCAGTAATGCACCTTTACCTGAATTTGCCAGTAACTTAAAACCGGTTGCCACATCGATATCATAAAGTTACGAGACGTCTAAGTATATCGTTGAATTGTTTAGAAAGATAGGTTGTCTGATATAATCTCAGTTTCTGCGACTACGAAACAAACAGTGAACTATCGCACGGTTCTGTCTTCACCGTTTCCCGTCATTACAGTGTTACAACGTTCACATACCTATTTGACATGTTGCTACCTAATTACCAAAACAAAACATGTGAATTAGACATGTTCAGATAAATATCCAGACAGAATCTCCATACAAAGCCTAGTTGTAGATACCTATGCGATAGATAGTTTTTACTAGGTACCTGCTTTATTTTCTAAAGTAACAAACGATCGAGTGTGTAGATAACATAATAAGTACCTACCTAAAGTGTCATTCTATGGAACTTGCTAACTATGTAAACAAAAGTCACAATTCATCATTCAGAGACAATTTCAATATGGCGGTTTGTTTACATAGTTAGCAAGTTCCATAGAATGACACTTCAAACTTTAGCACGTAAGCTAATTATGCCATCACCTTTTAGTCCTGTTACAAAATACTTACAGGCCTTACAAGCATTAGGTACAAGCTTAGTTTGGGACCAAAATAGTCGAACTCAGGGTCAGGTGTCAGGTTTTCCCTATTTTGTGAAAGCATAAGTACCTACCTACCTAATTGTGTATTTTCCGGCAAGACGTCAATTGTCTATATCTGATAGAGACAGAAATGCACTACACTAGGGTTACCTACAGGCTGTGCTAGGTCCCTTAAAACTCATAGCTTCACCAAGCTACCACAAGCAGCTTAAACTTTACAGTGATCTTTAGCCTCTTTAAAGCCACAGCCGCGCGGTCTCAAAGATCCCACTACTCAATATCCCATAGAGATCGCGGTTGTATAACATATGCTAATGTTATTTCTCTGGAGGAATAACATAAAAAGTAGAACGAACCATTTCGGCGCGCTTGCGACATGCTTTGTCGCGGCGCGGGCCCTTTCGGGGCTGCGGCGACGATTTATGTGGCCCTTTGATATCCATAATTTCACCATTAAATCTTACAAAACGTCTTACACACCATTGTAATACCTAATGTATTCAGCTTTTCGTCTTAAAGTAAAGGAGACTGTGTTGTGTGGTATTTAGGTCATTCCGAGTTGATTTGAACAGCATTTAAAGTAGCTGAGGATACATAGGTATGCCGTGTGCCTACACGACGTATACTTTTCTGCCACCGATGTGGTATAAAAAAACCTAAGTACAAGGAAGTGATTAGACAATCAGCAATTTTGTGCGGGCTAAACCTTTATTATAATATAATGACATAACGTGAGATAGCTTGCAGTCAACTTACGTCGATGAATTTTGTTTCCAGATGGCGCCGTCAGTGCTAGCGCTCATGCTGCTGCTAGCCGTGAGCTCCGCCCGCGAGCAGAGCCGCTGGTCGCGCCAGATCAGCACGTACACCGCCGACATCAGCGACTGGGTGCCGCTGTCCTCGCCCGTAGAGCAGCCCTCGGTCGAGGTGAAGCGACAGGCCGTGGCCGAGCCGCGCATCCTCGCCGAGCCCTTCCCGGGCTTCACGCGCCCCGCCGCCTTCAACCAGGACTTCAGGAACCAACCCCTCTATCAGAACCGCCCACTGTACCTGCAGTCCGTCCCGTCGGTCCCGTCTGCCCCGCAGAACTTCTTGACTGACCAAGGCTTCGGACAGAGCATACGCTTCGGCCTCTCCCAGCCCAACTTCCCGCTGAACCAAGGTTTCGTCTCGCCGCAGTTCAACTACGACACCGTGCCGCAGATCAAGCCCAGGCCGACCGTCCCGGCCAATCCCGTCAAGTTCGAAAGTTTTCCGAAGCCGCTACCTTCGCCGCAAGCGAAACCTTTCCACAATCAGGCGCCGAAGAAGCTCCCACTCCCGCAAGGACCGAAATTCGTTGACGGTTACCAGCTAGAGAACGCGAGCAATGAGTTCGTTTTCAATCAGAAGAAGCCACAATCACTCCAGAAGCTCAAGTTTGAAGGGACCAAGACAGAAACTGTAATCCCTAACAAATCTAAGTTGGAAAGAGAAGAAGTACAGTTACTTTATGTCCCAGTGGAGTCTCTTAAACAAGGCCAATTCAACTTCCGTAATCCGCAAATTCAATACTCTACGCAAGGTCTTCCGAAACAAAACCCTATCAAGCAGCCGTTCGTTAACGACTTCCAAAGACCCGCAAAACCAGCAGAACACGTTAACTTTGGACAAGAATACTTTAATTTCAAACCTAAACTACAAGAATTCGACCAGGTCCCGAAGTTTTCGACCATTTCCACACCGTTCCCGACCGCACCCCCCACTACCCCGCGGCCAAAGAAGTTAAAGCCGCACCAGCCTCCGCTGGCCGTGTTCTTGTCGCAAGAAGCTAAGAAAGGAGCTCAAGTAAAGGTCGGCGACGTTCTTTCTTCTCTGAAGAATGCTAACACAATTGCCGTCTTGGACGCAGTCAACCCATTAAATGCACCCAAAGTTTTTATTGGCCCATCAACCCTGACGCCTCCGGAAAACTTTGTCAAATTCGAATTACCTTACTTGTCGAACATCGAGAACAGTGCTAACAAATTGAGACAGCTACCGTTCTTTGTCGCCCCGCTGAGCTACCACACGCCAGATGGTTTTGCCAAGATTCCTTTCCCCTCTCCTCATGTTGGATCAGTGGTGATCAACTCTCAGATCAAGGACACTTCGCCTGCGACTTCGATGATTCCAGAGGCTGATGTTATTCCTAACTCTTACGTGGCTTCTCCTCCTTCTCAAAAACAGGAACAAAGTCCAGTAACTCAAAAACCCAACTTCAGTTATTATAGCACGGTAGCACCGAAGACCAACGCTCCTACTCGTCAATCTGAATACTATTCGTTCGAACCGCAAACTGTCACTTCTATTAGGCCTTCAAATGAACCAGCCGATAGCATCATTACTGCTCCACCGAAAACTGGCTCATATTTCTTAAATAATGCAGGACAACAGTTCAATCCTAATCAATACGTGGAATACTCACAAGAAAACTACAGCCAAGAGCAAGTCAGGCCGAATATTGTTAGACAATCGGAGGCGACCACTCCAACCACGAGCCATCCTCCCAAGACCACGAGCAGACCGTCCTCCACGTATTCCAGTCAGCTGTTGGAGACGCACAACCCATACTCCATCAACCAGGCTTTCCACTTCAGCACTCCCTTGGATTACAACCACTACATCGATGAGAAGGACAACTACTCGACACAGCCGCAGCAGCAGTTCAAGCCTCTGCCGTCGTCGTCGGCGTCACCCGCACCCACCACCACGAGCACCACACTCAAGCCTGAAGTCGTTACTGAGAAACAGTCATACCAACAAACCCAGCCAAATTACGCTCAGCAAAACTACTCGCCAGAGATTCACTATGAATCCGAAATTCAAAGCTCTAGATTCCCCGCTTATAATTCTAATGAATTCACAACTAAGACTGAGTACAACCGACCGGAGACCGAGAACACGAATAGCTTGGCAACTGTCAACAGCCCGCCCACAGAGACAGACAACAGATACGTCGAAACCCAAGCCCCTGTACGGGATAACTTCGCTGCAGTTAATGAAATACCGGCAACGGCCGCCGATGCTGGCGTGCAGCCCACCAATCCGTCATACAACCAATACTATACTAGCTTCGTCAGTAACGAGAGCCAAGAGAGTTCAACGACCACAACATCCACCACCTCTACGACTACAACCAGGAGGCCTCCTATCAGAACACGTGGACGGCCCCGATACACCACTACCCCAAGAACCAACTCGAACGAATCTAGCACTAAATATACTGCTACACGTAGACCGCTGCGCGAGAGGAGGCCTCTGCCAACCAGATCTAGATATGAACCTAACAAGATCACTACTGAGAAACCTACGAGAAAGCCGGTCGATTCTAATGAAAGCTCAACGAAATCTTCCCCCTACTCCAGCAGAACCAGAACACGAGGACGCGTTCAGTTTAAGCCCTCGGATAGTGACGAAGGACAATACAACAAAAACAGAGCCAGCAGCAAAGAGGAAGACTTGGCGTACCAGAGAGATGTTCTTCACCAAAACTATCCAGTTACTCTAATGGAAAGAGCGAGCACTGCAGACGTTGAAGCCATCACTGAGCCGGCACCTAAATATCAATCCACCAAGAACGTTGAATCGTCGGTTACTTATGATACCGAAAACGCCTACACTTACGAAAGAGCATCTGTGAGCCAACCTAACACTAACTCCGCGTCGAACGAGCACACCTTCCCGTCGCGATCCGAGGTCCGCACGGAGACGCCGTACGTGCCGCACGTGCCTTCCACTCGGGAGGAGTACGTCTATCACTCGAGGAGCAGCTCCGCCCCGGTCGACGCTATTTCATATGATGAGTCTTCACCGGACAATGAAGACATTTATGCAAAACAAACTACTCCAATCCAAAAAGACGCGAGTGTCGAAGTATCTTACGCTACCGAAGCTGTCAGCCCTGTAACCGAGCAGGCTAGCTATTCAGTTACCATCAGACAAGAGACAGCTACTCCAGAAAATGAGGATGCTAAGTTCTTGAGCGAAGAGGCTAACCATGAAGAAGAAGTACAAACGACACCTTCGTACAACAGAGTGCGCGTGCGACCCGGTCTCATCAAACAGTATCACCAATCTTCCACTGAAGCGACGAAGACAAAGGAGAGGAAACATCCTGTACAAGCGATCACTTACAGACCCGCGTTCGACAGACGCCGCACCACCATGCGTATCGAGGAGATTGGTGAGGATTTAAAGACCAAACAAGTCTTCGCCCGCCCTGAAGTTCAAGAGCACAGGCATCCCGTGTACAAACCAGAACCCACGACCGAGCCGCCGGTCACGACCGCCTCGCAGGAGACTTCCACCAAGCGCGGCCAGTTCCGTCGCCGGCGACCCTCCTACACCACTACCTCCACCGAAGCGTCCAGCTCTAAGAAGAGCACTTACGAAGTAAAGAACAGGTTCAGAGGACGACGACCGACCACTGAAAAACCGATGGAGAAAACTGAATCCCAAACCGAGGCGTCTACAACGACTGTTAGAAATACTCTTCACAGCAGATACAGCAACCGACCGCGGCTGTCGGAAAGATACAATAAGAAACAGGAAACTGAAGATCAAGATCAGGAGCCCAACTACTCCATCAACAGGCCAAAATTCGCGGAACCCGACACAGTTGAATGGTCAGCAGATTCTTTCAAACCTTACAACCCTAATGATATCATCGATGACAGGAAAGACTCCACAGCCGGATTGCGAAGCGATGTCGATGGCGATGGCGAACTGGACATCATAACAGCTAGAAACGAGTACGACGATATTCTAATTTCTGTAACACCAGCGACTAACAGGCTGAACAAGAAGATACCCGATATTCCTCCTACTCTGGAGGCCTTGGTTGAACAAAGCAAAGTGACCAAGAGCGACTCACCTGACGCAATGTCCACATTCGAGAGCATGTTAGAGGAAGTGATGAAGAGTTTAGAAGAGCAGGACGAGGATGAGTACTCGAGTAACGTGATGAAACACAAGGGCGGGGAGATCGGGGAGATCCCGCCGGAGAGGATCATCTCGTCGGGAGACAACGCGAAGCCGAGCACGCCGGAGGAGACCACGACCATCGAGCCCACTGGAGAGTCTAGCGTTCTTAGTGAGGTAAGGACACCAGGATTGATTTATAAAAAAATATCTTCATTTAATTTAACCCGGGACCGGGGATTCATATTGATATAGAATCAATTGGCAACCTATGCTTATCTGTCTGCCAATCCAATTTTGGACATACAAATGATTGGTTATTTCGCTTTCTCTATCTCCAAAAACATCTTCTTTCACAGCGATATCCTCTTTTTTGAGACGTCCTTACTGATCCATCCATTGTGTGGTTCCAGGAGGACAATGACCGCAAGAGCCGCCGGCGCGGGTTCTGGAAGAAAGTGGCGGTGCGCCCCGCCACCACCGAGACCATCGAGGCCGCCGAATCCCAGCACTACGCGCACGCCGTCAACCGCCTCGCACCGCCCACCGGCAAGACCGCCCACGACAAAGTCACGCCCGCCATGATCACCACCTACAAACCCACCTTCAACATCAAAGACATCTTCACAGACGACTCCATAGACGAGCTCCCCACTGTAGACATCCCCAAAATTAACGTACCAGAAACAACACCTCTAGCGACCACAGAAAACATCCTACAAAAAGAAACTCCAACGGAATTGTCCCCAGGCGACTTAGATCTCGGAACCGGATCCCCGGACCCGACGGTCGCTGAGCCCATGACTACTGAAGCCTCGACTGAAACCAACATCGACAGGAACGACGGCTTCAGCTTCATGGACTATTTGTTCGGAGCCACCGCTGATGACAATGACGACAAGAAAGTCACTAAAGCGACGGAGATAGAAGATACTACAGAGCCAGCCAAAATTAGGATAACTACGACGGAAAGCAATGTCATACCTGAAGAGATCACCGCTGTCGCAGACAGCGATGACACTGCTGAAACAGTCACAGAATTTACAGAAATCAAAAAGTCAAACGTTACCGAGCCGGTGACGGAAGTACAGAGGGTAGTGACGGAGCCACAGAGGGTAGTGACGGAGCCACAGAGGGTAGTGACGGAGCCACAGAGGGTAGTGACGGAGCCGGCGCCAGAGTCCTCATCCGTGTCGGGCTTCATGGACCCGGCGGCCGTCGTCAGCACCTCCATGTCCACCGAGGTCTCCCACGAGACCGAGATCTGCTTCAGAGGAAAATGCATAAAGACCAACAAAGACCTCTTATAAACCAGAATAAGATTAGATGTGGTGCTAAAGACTGTGTTCAAAATATAGTGGAATATCAATTAGTGAATTGCTGAACATTTTAATTAAGTCGAGTTACTAAATGATCTTACCTTAATTTATTAGTGTATATTTAATGTCTCTGGTGAGATTTTGTAAATAGTTTAGAATCGCTCTTTACTTGATTTCACCATTTTATGCCTACAGTAGGTAGTGTAAGAGTATTTCTTAATTTTTGTGGCCACAAGAATTGAGTTCTGCGATGTGTATATGTTATTGACAGTTAATGTTAAGATCACATTTAGTGTTTTTTTACTTTTTGTATTATAAATATTTCGACTGAGAATATTTTTGTAACCATAATTTAAGGAATAGAATTACTTGTTACTATTTATTTCTTCTTATTATTTGTACACACTTAAAAAAGGGCATTTTGTGAGTATGTTTAACTTTGTTAAACCATATACCTAGTAACATGCTACTATGTACCTATTTCCCAAAGCCAACTTAATAAATAAATAAATAATTTTACCTATTGTACTTGATGCTTCACACTCACCAATGTTACTGCCTAAAGTGTAATTTTGTATTAAAAACGAAAATAAAATAAATAAAATTAAAAAACATTGTATTATTTAGCTATTACATCTATTATTATATCAGAATACTATCCTAAACCTAAGAATATTATCCTTAACACAACAGATTTATAGGAAAAACAAATTACAATAGGAAACTAAACTATTACTTATGTAAATTGGTAGATAACAACACATGACTGCCTTGGCTCGATAACCTACTGCACTGTTCTGTTCTCATCTTAGATCACCAAAATGATATAAGCACAATATTAATAAAGATAGGGTTGTTTCCTGTATTTAAAATAAATTATTTCACACCATGCACGAAAAAACATAGCGAGCATGTATATTTTGACACAATTTCAATTTAATAATTTGGATAGAACTAAAAACAATTACTGTGACATCACTATAGCAGTTTTCATATAAATTGTTCTGACTGTTCTAAAAAAGAAACTGATTTGACTAGTAGGAGAATAGGGTAATTCGCCAGTAACTGGCCACTGTTAGTAATTGGCCACCCTAAACTATAAATGAATTCTATTTACCTATAAACAGAATTCATTTCCCTGGGTCCTCGCGCCCCGCGCGGGGGCACAGCCGGGATTGACGCCAGGATGATGATGATAAACAGAATTCATTTCAGTATAAGGTATTGAAAGCTGGCCAGTTACCTTGGTGAATTACCCTACCCTATTTATTGAGAACATGAAAATGGAAGTTTGTTCGGGAAATCAATAAAAAGCAGATTGGAAATAAATTAAGCTAGATACCCGAATTACTAATCCTTTACAGACGAAGTCACAGGTCACAGGCAAAAGCTAGTAAAGTCCATGAAGTGCTGTATTTATTTGTTATGAAACAACACTTAATAAATATGATGATTCATGGATGGTTGCCAGTTTTTGTAAATCATTGTAAACAGCCAAATGTCTCTTTCCAAAGATCAATGTGCCAATGTATCCCCGGGTACTGGGTACTTATATACTATATGCTACATTATGTTAACAAAATATTATGGAATATACTGGGCATAAACAGAGTGATGCCAACTTGCAAGCTTCACGGCATCGCTCACAGATAAACCTCAACAATCAAATAAAATATTTCTCTGTCAATTTTACTGGATTGCCCAGTCACTTATTTGATTTATTGTCCAATTTCCACTTAGCACACACTTCACTCAATCACTTGACACTCGTCGTCGTCCACAAACCCTCCATTCATTGCGTCATTGAGAATATCGTTCTTTTTCTTCCTTAGTTCATTGTCAATGAACATTCTCCGCTCCTCCCGCATTCTCCTCTCGGCCACCTTCTCGGGCGTCGGCCTCTCAACTATACCTTTAGTAAATGTGTAGATAACTGTCGACAAATCCCCGTCGATGAAAGCTAAATTAATACTAGGTCCGGTCTCAATTGTACACAAATTCTGCTGCAAAACACCAATAAACTCCATATTAACATTTTCATGCGTAGGCACGGGCACGTATATGTTCATTTTATCCCGTTTACTAGGCCTGGCGACTATATATAAAGCGTCTACGTCTTTATTGTAACAGTATTCGGTGTCGTACATAAGTTTTACGTCCACTAAGTATACGTAGAGGTGGTAAGCCATTGATATTTTTAAGTCAGAGCTGCAGCCAAGGGTGCGCATGTCTTCTCTTATTTTCGCTTCAATATCCATCATTTACTTTAAGAAATAAGAACTTTTGTGTTAATATGAAACAGGAAAACAGAAAACATAACCTCAGGCAGGTTAAACGGGTGACACTGACAGATGTCTCTTTCTTTTTGCGTTTTGTTATGCAAAGACTGAAAGGGTGTTTCGGTGTTTCGCAATTGTAATAATGAGTTATCTAAATTTAAACAAGTAATGATGATAAGGACTACATTTTAATTGTAACTATGTCAATATCTGACTTTATAATAAAATACCTAAAGCCTGCAACCAAATTCTGTCGAAATAATAATATTGTTGTAAGAGTCAACAAAACTCAAATTCTAGCAACATAACAGTTTGAGCTGTCTGCCGTCAAATCAATTAGTTCGTTTTCTTCCTAGCGAAAGTTTTCACATTTTTAATGAATTAAAAGTATAGACAAATTGTTGAATATTTAGTGTTTATAATGAAGTGCTATTGTAAACCATTGTAAGTTTATTTTATAGTAAATTTGTGCGTTACATATTATTTTGCAAGTGTTTCGCGAGTTCGATACAATGTCGAAGTTTGCAACGAAATAATATTAAATCAAGTTATTCTAAAGTTTAAAGAGAAAGACCGATCCAAATTAAACAAGGTAAGGTTCAACAAAAAGTTATTTGTTTAGTTCTTAGCTTTGTACATTAAAGTTAAGTTTATAATATTTTTGTAATAATAAGCGAAAATATTTTACGTAAGCACTGCCATCTAACGGCAAGTAGTAAAAGCTTAGTAGCTTAATTAAGGCGCTACCTGGTGTCAAGCAGCTGAAATAATTCGCCTTCAATAAGACTACTGTAGTTAGCCTTATCTTGCTTCTACGGCGCTACTAATAGTTCAGAGCCTGACCGCTAGGTGTTGCTTGTTACAGTAGAAAATGTAGAAATAGGCTAGACGTAACATACTACACAATTGCTAAGATTTTTGTACATACATTTATTTAGTTTTATTGCTTAGAAAAAGGCCTAGTGAGCGCAAAATTCCTAAATACATGTATTAAATAAATAACGGTCACTTAATTATTGATTTTAGTTGCGAATATAGTGTTACAGTTAGCTAGTAATAAAGGAAATAATCTGTTATTGTCTTGAATAAAGCTTTTGATAATGCCATGGATATATAAGTAAGCTTACTTATTTCTCTTTAGGCCCACTTGCACCATTCCACTAACCCGGGGTTAATCGGTTAAACCGTTAACCAAGTGTCAAATTATACTGGTAACCATGGTAACTCCATGGTTTAACCAGTTAACCCTGGGTTAGTGAATGGTGCAAGTGGCCCTAACTATGGTAAAGCGGGTCTAAAGTATTCTAGAAAGGTCACGTGATTAGAAAAAATGGTTGTTAAAAATGAAGCATAATTTCGACATGATTGCCAACTGTCAGGATGGCCGAGCGGTCTAAGGCGCCAGACTCAAGGTTACCTTGCCTACAATGTAGGTGTTTGAGCTGTTCTGGTCCTCTCTGAGGGCGTGGGTTCGAATCCCACTTCTGACAATATGTTTTGCTATGGTAAATTTTATTTTTTAATCTCATCAAATGCTTTGCTTTTATACCATTCCTTGGCTTTGTGCTTTTCTTTTAGACGCTTCTGCTTGTATGCTGTATTTTTTTTTCTATTAATATTAAAACGATAATTGCTAATACAATTTAATAAATATTAGTTATATTTTATTAGTGCAAATGTGGGTCATTGCCCTTGTAAACTGACTTGCGAAATAAATATGTAAGTCGAATGCGACTACTTTCGTTTAGGTTTAGTAAAAATAGTGCTAGCAACAGTAAAACAACGCGAAATAAAATGGCAACAAAAAGCCAACGACACGAGGTGTTCCCAGGCGGTCACCCATCCAAGTACTGACCTCGCCCGACGTTGCTTAACTTCGGTGATCGGACGAGAACCGGTGTATTCAACGTGGTATGGACGTTGGCGAAGGGAGAGGCAAATGTTTTCATCCATATATCATTTATGACGTCATTTGCAAAAAAAATCGTTATTATACAACAAGTTACCTACACTTTGTTTGCCATAAAGTTTTAAGTCATAATGTATTGTTTGTCATATTATCGTTAGTCAAGTCATAAAACTGAAACCGTTAACTTTTCAGGATTTTCGCAAGGTTATTCTGTAGATAGGTTAGGTTAGGTCTGTTTTATGGCAATCCTGAAAAGTTACGCGTTTCTGAGAAAAATCAATTATGACTAACGAAAATTCGGACAAAAAATACATTATGACTCAAAACTATTTGGGAAACAATAGAGACCCGGTTATTAATTAGCAAGGTGCAAAATCGCTGGAGGAAGAACTGGCGCTGAATCGCTGATTATCACTAATAAACGTAATGCTATGGGATGTCCCACATTAAGTAATGCTAGCGGCGAACTAATTTGACTTCACGACATTTATGTAGAAAAGAACAAAATAAGGGCCGCACTCATCGTGCACCTATCGAAGTGTAAAAAAACTCAATCAAAATCGATCCGTCCGACTTAGAGTAGCAAAAAAGCCAACGACACGAGGTGTTCCCAGGCGGTCACCCATCCAAGTACTGACCTCGCCCGACGTTGCTTAACTTCGGTGATCGGACGAGAACCGGTGTATTCAACGTGGTATGGACGTTGGCGACGGGAGAGGCAAATGTTTTCATCCATATATGATTTATGTCGTCATTCTGTAGTCAACTAGGAACCTTTGATATTGTCTATTCATATATATTTTCTACTCCCGTAATTTTATTTGTCATTTAAAGGGTTGTGCACACACCTTTAAAACCCTACCTTATAGTTGTCAAGAAAAGTCTTTAGTCTATTCCCCAAAAAAGAATTTGTGCATATTTGTGTATCTTTTTGGCGATTTTACATGACCACTTATTTTATTTTATTTATAAATTTAATTCAGGCAACAAGGCCCATATTACAAATACCTTACAGACTAACATACATACGTATTGTATAAACTTAAAACTAAACACTATTTACACTTAAAAAATATTGAATGAAATACAGTGTTGCCAACCTTATTTTAAATGTCATCTCTGACAAATAAGTGAACTATAGTCATTTTTTTTATTTCATTCATTCTTTTCCCGCCCGTAGCCTCCATTTTTGCTACTTTTTGAATTAAAAATATTTATTAAATTTACAATTTTATTTCAAAGTAAGTGCTTGGTCGTAGAAAAAGTATTGTATGCAACGTTGTTTAACTGAGTCAAAAAATACTCGTGGCGTCTTTATAACAATTTTCCGCTTCGGCTCAAATTGTTACTCACGCCACTCGCCTTTTTGTCCGTCTGTCCGTCCGCGGCTTTGCTCGGTGGTCGTTAGTGCTGGTTGCTGCTAGAAAACTGCAAGAAATGTAGTTTAAGCTAAAAGGATTTAAAAATGCAAAAAGAGTATTCCCGTACCGGGAATCGAACCCGAGCCTCCTGGGTGAAAGCCAGGTATCCTAGCCACTAGACCATACGGGAGATGGTAATGCGAGCAAAATTACGGTTCTTATTATAATTGTTATTGTTGCTGTAATCTGGACGCATATGCGCCGCGATATCCTTAGGCCCCGTGTATGAAATATAGAGGGCAGCATAGGAGCCGTCAGATTTTTGGCGCGAGGCGTAATAAATGTGTCGTTTATGCTTCCGATGTAACCCACAAGATGGCAGAACCTACTATGCACAAGGAAACGTATCGACGATCGAGAACGGTAAATGGTAGCAGCCGTAGCAGTCCCTTTGGCAATGTACATATGTTTCCGATTCAGGCCACGAGAAGGCAGACCCTCCAACGCGCACGGTCCTTATACTTACTCAACGGCTGGCCGGAGATTGCTCAAAACCGAGACAGATGGAGGGAGATCGAGGGGGGAGGCCTTTGGGCAGCACAATATATTATGGGTGGAATAAATAAGACATCAAAACTTGTCCCGAAAAAAATAATGTAATTTTCCAGCGAGGAACTATACACTTTGGTAACTCGGAGGAAGATCTTTTAGGACATACCGTGAAATTGAACAGAATAGAGAATCTATCCACAAAAGAAACGATAACAAAATAAAAATCGAGCCCTTTATAAAAACTTACGTTTCCAATACATAATTGTTACTAACTGGACCCCCCCCCCCCCCATCTGTGTATAATATCCGCCCCAAAAATATCTGAACACGCATTATAGCGCCTTGACAATATTCGAGTGAAATCTACCAATTTTACTTACAGAAAAAAACTTGTAAATAAGATTATTTCCTTGTTTATACGAGTAGCTAATATTACGCGTCGTGATAGTAGATCGATGATACAATCACTTTTTTTTTTTAAGGTTTGAAAGATAAGTGTCCAAGATAATAAATCAACTAATTAATTCAAGTACCATTTGTTATTATATTATTTATTATTGTTAATTATCCTTTTATCACGCTAAATTCAAGTGCTAGTTAATCGCCAGAGGGTTTTGCAAGTGTTACGCAATTTGGGCGGTGCCACCATCGCCTCCGTGGCGCAATTGGTTAGCGCGTTCGGCTGTTAACCGAAAGGTTGGTGGTTCGAGCCCACCCGGGGGCGTTACTTTTTGCATATTGTTCGAACGTTACTAATTTTATTTTTTACTTGTTTTTTTGATCTAACCAAAAAAAAGTCATATTGCTTTGTAATTTATTTTTGATGAGTTCTATTTATCTATTCAAATAACGGTAATATAACCTAGAGTATTTTAGTTAGGAATAAATACCTCTAGTCTCGTACAACATATATCATAAAATAATAAGTTTGAAACAAATGTGAAGTAGTGCACCTACACAGTGCATTTGCATTGCTCTTATGCTCTTTGAAATCTTTGAACACGAGCTTCAACAAGATAACAAGGTATGATTCACCTTTCACTTACAAAATATTCTGCGCTTTATGCTAAAGGGATAAAGTTCGAATTACATTATTTACTCCTACGTGCAGTTGAACAGAATTTATTCTTTTGTTATCCCATAACTTTACAAATGTTCCCACAAATTGCTGTTTCAATTATTGATCAAGCTTCAAGTCAAGGCCAATGTTTAAGAACACTGTTTTCACCGACTCTCACATCGGGGATATAGCTCAGTGGTAGAGCATTCGACTGCAGATCGAGAGGTCCCCGGTTCAAACCCGGGTGTCCCCTGGCTAATTGCCTTTTTGCCAGATTTGATTTAAATCTAAGTGCTGAGTTGGGCATTTTTTATTTATTTTGGCATTTTACTCATTGCGAGTAATCTTGTAACCTCTTGAAACCAGTCCGGATCTTTTCGCTTTATTATGTTAATATTTTCTATATTATATATATTTTTTTGTTTTTTACGTCATAGTTCCACCGATGGACTGTAAAGAGTGTTGCTGTGAGGTACTTTACACTACAGCTGTAACCCCCTCGTTCACCCTACATTTTAATGAGCACTGGCAAGCACTGGAAATGGCCAAATAGTTCCTACTTCATTTCATACCAACATTTTTTTGGCTCTTTGTCCGTATCGATATTTTCAGACGTAACTGTACCGCCTTTTAGCTTAGGAGGGCAGAATCTGATGTATGAACGACATCCATCTAATGAACTTATGAATGAACCTATAACACCCCACAACAAGTAATAGTAAAATTCGCACCATTTGCCATGGCAGTCGTGGCCGAGTGGTTAAGGCGTCTGACTCGAAATCAGATTCCCTCTGGGAGCGTAGGTTCGAATCCTACCGGCTGCGAAACTTTTTACTTTTTTAATAAGTATTTTGTTTTACTTGCATAGGAATTTTTTCATCTTAAACAATTACACAGAAAGTAACTATTAATCAAACCCGTTCTTTATCGTTCGTGGGGTTTTTTTTTCTTACGTCAGTCATATCTCCACCCTTAGCGTGTAGCTATGAGTCTATGACAGAAACAAACATCAAGCCACTACAGTGCACGGTGAAACCATAAAAATACATAGGTACTGCACGTCTCCGACATACATTCATACATACACTCAGAGCTACTTGTTATGTGTTATCTTATACCACAGTACAAGAACAGTAGTGAATCTTCATAGAAATGAGCCGCTGCCGGCTTGAATGTGTGCGTGCGCGCCGGGCGCCCTGTACGCACGCGCTGCCACGCACACATTAGCATAATATACGGGGGAATACGGTGGCGGCAGTGTGGGCTGTACCGCGACTGTGATCGCGCGCATTCGAGTACGCTGCCCGCCCGCTCGCATTTGTCTGCTCTGACAGTAGGCCTTAATTTTTTTGATCATGACTTCGAACAGAGACAATAGTATAAGTAAGGTACGAGATTCAAAAGCTTGATTATATCACTATTGTATACAATACTTTTTCTACGAATCAACAAAAATAATACTTTAAACTAGTAGAATCATACAAACGAACCAAACCAAAAGTATACAGTTAATTGTAAGATACGCGAGCAACCGCGATACCTTCATACTGGTTCGCGCCTCGGCCGCCGCGCCCGGCGCGTTAGTCAACGACACCTTCTCGTAACTCATGAGCCCCTGGTACTTGCTCCGCGCTAAATTAAATTTTTAGACAGTTGTTTTCTCGATTTTTGCCACCGTAGCCTATGGAGACTAATAAGCAACACTAAGTGGTTTTCGTAGTCTATGGATATTGCTATATTAAAGGTGTCACATGCGCGTTTCTGACTTATGAACCAATTGTTTCTACTATACAAACTAAAATTAATAATTAATTTGAGCTATGGTTTTATTTCGTCCTCTTGACCGCGGCGAGCTGTGATTGGTCAATTTCATTATAGTTGACAAAACTGTATCGAAATGAATATTATAGTTGAGTTGGGAGCTCATACATAAAAAATACCCATTTGCAGTTTGGTATAAGAAATGTTAATTCAAAAATTACAGTCGACGAGTAGAAAAAAAATTTATAGTGTCTCAATAACGACTCCTCAAACCCGGACTTGTCATTTTTCATAATACCTACTTGCCCATGCTTCCCTAAAACCTTTTTACTAAAGTTATACGTAAGGATGAGAATTTACTTTACTTTAACCGCTAACAATAAAGCGTTCCGAACATGCAGAAACCGGAGGATTTTTTTTCTGTATTGAATTTATATTTTTTTTAATAAATGCCATTTCCTAATGTAAATATTTAAAAAGCGTTTTATTTATACTTAATTTATGAATTGATAGAACATTTCATTATATTATAATAAATAGAAACGTAGTGCTACTCATAATACGCAAATAATATTTAACTAAAAATAAAAGTGACAACCCTAAGCGCCAACGCAAGAGTAGGTAAATAACTTGCCGAGCGGCCTTAGATTCACTACTGTTCTTAGTGTACTGTGCTTATACGCTTCATAGATCTTATGCATAAATAAGTTCAACCTATTAGATGCCAATTCAACTATCTATGCACGTACAATACAAGTACTTATTCACCGGATTCACCCCTCCGAGTATGTTTACAGTCCGAAATAACAAAATCACTCTGTATGTACAAAGAAGAAAGAACACATCAATTTGATTTCTCCCAGTTATACTTTTGTAGTTTCAGTCCCAAAAGTTCATGTTAAACATTATTATATCATTTGTAGGCTTAGGACTTTTCGTAGCATACCGTGTTTATAAAATCCTTGGAGCCGCCATATGCGAAATTTTCGAAGTCAAAGTCAAAAAGTATGATGTCATATTAAATATAATGATTTATACATACTGTCACATCGTTACTGAGTTCATTTTAATCAAACGTAATTAATGTTATCATAAACCTATATAATAATACTAATTACTGATCACATGCGATGCTACAATATTATTTATCTAGTTATACATCCTCTTAATGCCCGTGTTTAGTGAGTAAGGACTGTTCAGTTTACTAAGCGGACACTCTTACACCTCTTTTAATCGGCGAATTTAAAATCAATTGACGTACAGCTCATAACAATATAATTAACAATCCCTTATTTAACAATCGCTACATATTTGTTCCCATAATAGTCAAATATTTTTCCCGAAGGACCGAACAAATTTGGAACATAGCAAGTTAGTTCTGCAATTAGGATGCACAGGCTAGTATTCACTGCGAAAAATCGTAAATACATATGTACAAATTTTTCAAGTTAAACGTGAATAAAATAATTAAAACATTTGGAGAGCATCATATGCTTGAAGATTTTACAAAATCCCGGCACAGAAGCGGCCCGGCCAATCCAGAAACAAAAGTATTGTCATGCGGCTGTTAAAATCAAAAAAATACTTATCGGTTCGCGAAATTCCTAAGACAGCAGGCGTTAGAGTAGGCACAGATTAAAAAATAAGAAGTATGTACAATAAATGGACCCATAAAAAGAAAAAAATGGACAAAAGAATTGCAGAGCAGCGAAAGCAATCGAAAAAAAGAAGCGTCAAGCTGTACTACATTTTACATTAAGATAAATTTCGTAGCATTTTAATGGACAACGGAAAATGCGTAAAATGTTGCTGTAGTACGTTACCAATGGCCATGATGCTACCATGCCGTTGTAGAAGACCATATATTGGACGAGGAGAGTAACATCAAAATTGACCAATTCATGAAGAAAGTCCTTGTCTGGCAGGCAATTGGTTCCTGTGGCCTTAAAAAGTTTGTTCTATTTTGCGACATGAACTTTGGTTGCGACATTTACAGAAAATAATGCATCCAATAACGAGTACTTTCCGTCTATCAGACGCATAATGTCACCTCTTCATTTCGGCCTGATTTGGCAAGTGCCCACTATGCTGGTCAGAAAGTGAAGCTACTGAATTTGAAAAACATTGATTTCGTTCAAAAACAAGTCATCTCATCTAATTGCCCGGAGCTCCACCCCATCGAGTGGCACTAGACCAATGTGAAGATGCACTTAAAAAAGGGTAGATGAGAAGCTAAAACATTGAAAGAATTCAAACGAATGTTGTTTACAACTTGTCAAAAAGTGTCAAAAATTTATGAGCAGGCACTTTAACGGCGCAACCGTGTAAAAGTACGAAAATCTTACCGATGTTATTATATTATACTACATTTACATTAAAATGTTTTGCGTTGGTTTCCGTTTTTACTATATTTATCTAAATAAAGCGATTCCAGAATTAGAAAAATGTAATTTATACTTTTTTGTGTGTCCGCTTAATAAATTGAACAGTTCTTAGTGCAAATTCATTCGCAATTTAAAATTAAAAAATATTGACATAATTAGTTGACACTTGTGATAAGAGACCTTCAAATTGGTTTTTGATTTTATTTAAAATGAATAATATTACAACTTCCGAGATTAAATACTGGATAGAGCCATTTAAGGAATTAAAATATAACGAAGAAAAATAATAGTGTTAATTGTTCCTTATGTGACTGATGTGCCTATATTTTACAGCGACAAAAAAAAATGTTTGTTGTGAACCATATCAATAGCATATCTCATCAAAATAACAGTGATGAGAATAGTATAATCCTAAGTTGGATAAAACCTTACGAAGAACTAACGGTAAGCGAAGATAAGTCACACATATATTATAGCTTTTGTTTCGACCGATCGCGTTTCGTCTGCTGAAATTAACGTTATATTTTCTAGGTTTTTATGTTTTATATCACCGTTATAAAATGCATTGTAAATTAATACACGGTGTAACATGACATGAGGAAACCGAATAATTTTAACCACGCATTTCTGAGGTCAAAAGAAGTAAAAAATGTAATATGAGTTTAGGTCAATTTCGCAAAAATATTTTTTTTTTTTGTTTTGTTTTTTTTTCAATTTTTTGCATGCATTTGTACATAAAAGTTAATGTTATTGGTAAACTTGTCACTTAAAATTGATTTTTACATTTTTTTTCGTAGAAACTGCTTTTTGCAAAGTGTTACTTGTCACTTTTTGACATCTATCAATAAGGATATTTAGACTACGTCCCATAGCAGCAACATCACCACCAAAAAGGCCTTTTACACTATGTAACAATAAAAAATTGTTTTTTTTTTTTAATTAATAATGGCTACAAATATAATGACCACCAAAAAATACTTTGGTACCCTAAATAAAAAAATCATGCTTACCAAAAAAAATTACTGAACACCAAAAAAATAAGGCCTAAAAATACAAAAGTACCACCACTTTAATTACGACTGCACTTCAAATTGTATTCAAATACCAAATATATTGAATGATCACCAAAAATCATTAATGATCACCAAATCTTGAAGACCAAATTAATGCGATATTTTCACCTAAATAAAACACTATGATTACCAAAAAATTTATACATATTACCAAATAAAGTAAACTGATGCCAAAATTACTAGCCCCTCCCGCTCAACCCCCCGTAGCCCGCACCGCATACCTACCTAACCTAATCTACTTTTCTAGTAGCATTTCGTTATGCTACTAGAAAAGTAAGTTAAACTGCTATCAGTTAAGTGGGTTAGGTTAGGTTAGCACTGCGACCCTTACAGAAACGAAATGGTACTAGAAAAGTAGGTTAGGTTAAGTTTCAACTGCTACCCATACAGATACGAAACGCTACTAGAAAAGTTGGTTAGGTTAGGTTTGAACTGCGACCCTCACATAAAAGAAATGCTACTAGAAAAGTGGGTTAGGTTAGGTTTGAACTGCGACCCATACAGAAACGAAATGCTACTAGAAAAGTGGGTTAGGTAAGGTTTGAACTGCGACCCTTGCAGAAAATAAATGCTACTAGAAAAGTGGGTTAGGTTAGGTTTGAACTGCGACCCTTACAGAAACAAAATGCTACTAGATAAGTGGGTTAGATTAGGTTAGAACTGCGACTGTTACAGAAATAAAACGCTACTAGAAAAAGGTGACGAAGTGGATTAATTAATTTAATAGGATAACGATATATTAAATGATTGCACATTTTTAATTAAAATGTGGTTACAATTTGGTGATCATTTACTATTTTTGCGTTTACAATGATTATTTTGGAGCCATTTGCTTTATTAATAGGATAGCAAGATTTAAAAATTTGGTTATCATTTTACATTAAAATGGAGTTCTAATTTTGGTGGTCATTTACTATTTTTGGGTTTACAATGATTATTTTGGTGTCATTTTCTTTAATAGGATATCAAGATGTAAAAATTTGGTTATCATTTCACATTAAAATGGGGATTGAAATTTGGTAATCATTGACTATTTTTGGGTTAATAATGATTATTTTGGTGTCATTTCCTTTAAAAGGATAGTAAAATGTAATAAAATTGGTAATCATTTCACATTAAAATGGTGTTATAATTTTGGTGATCATTCATGATTTTAGGGTGGTAAAATAGATTTTTTTGGTATTAAATTTTACTAAATCTGGTGATCAGTTAAATAGCAGCCATTAATAATATCTCTGAAACTAGGCGAATTTCAAAAAAGTTTATAGGACATTTTTGTCTCTAAATATGATCAGGAATACGATGTTAAAATTATTCGGTTTACTCATGTTACACCGTGTATATAACATTATACTATTTATATTAAATGTAATTTTTTACTTTTTATATATTATTTTACAACTAAAAATTCCATAGAATCTCGAACCACGGTATGCTACGAAAAGTCTTTGCCTTTTGAGTGTTAGCAACTGTTAAAAAAATATAAATTTGCGAAATAAAATGACAAAAGCCAACGACACGAGAGGTGTTCCCAGGCGGTCACCCATCCAAGTATCCTCGCCCGACGTTGCTTAACTTCGGTGATCGGACGAGAACCGGTGTATTCAACGTGGTATGGACGTTGGCGATAGCATATGCGAATGTTCTGTACAGTACATGATTTATAAGTCCAATTAGTTTAATAAACGGATGCAATAGACCCCGTACATGAACTATAGGGGGCAGCAAAGGAGCCGTCAGAATTTTGGCGTAAATGTGTCGTATATGCTTCCGATGTAGCCCACAAGATGACAGGTCCTACTATGCATAAGGAAACGTACCGACGAGAACGGTAGATGGTAGCACTTGCTTTGGCAATGTACATGTGCACATATGTTTCCGATTCAGGCCACAAGATGGCAGACCCTCCATCACGCACGGTCCCTATATGTCTTTCATTATGCTCTAGTTTGGCTCTAGCAAAGAGAATAGAGACTCATATATATTTGGCTTTAGTCTAGTTACACTATTCCTCACTAGCGTGATATGGCAAAATGTTTGGATTAGATTAGACCATAGAAAGAAAAATACATTCTTACTATATTTCTCTATGATCAGACATACAATAATTGACATGATTCCTCTAATGTTGACTTTATAGAGTGCATGCATATCTGTTTCTTTGGTAAGCTATTTTGTCTTACTTGGGAGACTGAGACATTACATTGTAATTTGTTTACTCTCCTAATTCTTCATTATCTCCGACAGAACGGAGACGGCACAAATTAGGTACGTAAGTACACACGAATGAATGTTAACTCCAACCGGTAAGTTTTGAAGGTTCCTCTCAGACCTATTATTTTCCTCTTGTTTATTTATTCCTTATAAATTAAAGGCTGCATGAAGTTTGTAACAGATAAGTTTGAAAACTTTGAAACATGCCCTTTGAGCATCTGCATTGATCCAAAATCCATGCAATCTTTACTGAATTATAATATCTGACCTTGTCTACTACAGTCAGAGAAACCAATTTGTCAGTAGAAAAAAAGCGGGAAATTCACGTACAGGAGATCGAATTTTCGTCACCATTTTGTATCAATTTCTGTTGCCTGTTTCTATTGACAATACTGTTTTGCTAGTCTGTACTCTGTAGGTATCTACTTAAAAATACAAATGAAACTAACAAATTATGTAACTGTTTTTTATTTTACTCTTTTCTTAATAATTATAATACTGTTCGTATAATTACAAAAGTAGAAAACGTCTTAGCAGTTAATTATCACTATTTTTTATGCTATTGCTATAATATTTTAATACAACATTTCTTTTAGGAAGTCAATAACGTGTTAGTATTACAAACAAACAAGCCGAAATGGCAATCAATTTACAATACCAGAAATATTCAATTGAACCGATTTTAGAAACATTTCACAATTCCACAAAATCTTTTCATCAACAACAACATCTCAACAGAATTTTCGCCCAAGCGGACAAGACTTAGTGCAGCTACCGAACACTAGATGGCGTTAAACGCCAAAGCCGTATAAAATATGGCCGACGGGCAGTGCAACCAAGTTGCAAATAAACCAATAGAGGTATCTTTTTTTTTTCTTAGATCTCTTCCTTTATCTGGTTCACTTCTCGGGTAGCTTGATGACTGGGACCTGGGAGCATCCCCAGTTCCTCTCGCAGTGGTTGATCAGGTGTTTCTCGCTGTCGGTGAGGAGTGAGGGGTCGATCTCTTGACTGTCGCTGAAGGGGTCTGTGTATGGTGAGTGGACCAACACGCAGCTATAGTCCAAGGCGGGGAAACCGAGGATCATCCGCATTTTGGCCTCTGAATCAACCTGGAGGCAAAGAAAGAAACAAATTAGTGTTTTGTCCCTCATCAACACGAAAATGATAGGAAAGAGGAAGGAATGTTGTTAATATTGCAAACTTAGTATTATGCGATCTATTGCAACTTTACAATATATTGTTCTTGTTTTGGTCATTTGTCTTTAATTAATGGTATGGTACAGTCCATTTACGTCATTTCTAATTAGAATCCGGTTAACACAGGAAAATTCGACCAATTCCAAACATCCATCATTAACGGATAAAGTAATTAAGGAGCATTCACCAACCCAAAGGGCACCCACTACTCGTAAACAGGATTGTGATAGTTACCTTAATGACATAGATGTCGTTCTCATCGCAGAAGGCTTGGAGCAGCACCTCCTGCATGTGCGTGGCGCTGTCCCCAGGGGGTGCTTCGGTGGTGAAGCAGAACAGCGCCCCCGTGCTGTTGCTGGAGAGGTACTGGATGGCGGGAAGCAGGCCGACCGTCAGCCGCTTCTCAACGCAGGCCCGCCGCAGCACCGTCTTGATGCATTGGCCCATTGGGCTAGAAAAGATAATTTACAATTAGAACACTCGCCCGATGACTGTACCCTGTGGAACACCAATTTCAATGGAGTTCGTTGCACTTTACTAAGAAAGGTTTTTCATCTTTAAATTGAATTCGAAATGATGATATTTTTTGACACTGGGATTCTTGAAAGTCATCTACGTATAGCTAACTAATTTCAAGTTTACACCAATTAGCACAATTTGCACGTTTGACTCATTTCTACTCGCATCAAAATTTCTTTATACAAAACTCCGTCTTAATTATTTAAATGCCGTGATGGTTAGATAGTTACCTTTTCGCGGCCACTCCGCTGAAGCTCTCCATCTTCACTGGAACCACTGAATCCTTGTACATATTGGATAACTTGATGCTTTTCAGTTCGTAAATTTCACTAATTTCTGGCACTTTCCTGGTGTATGTAGGAATTTTCACAGGGAGCACTACAATTTCACTAAAAATGGTGCAATCCAAGCGTTGAGTTCACTAAACCACTTGTTGAACCTTGAATGGGTTATGTCACAATAATTTCACAACTTCGCGAGCTAGACCGGCGTGGTGTGGCTTCAAGCGTAGAGTGAGGAATGTGGCCGCCATTACGCGACGCGCTCTTTTATCGCTTCCTTCGCGCATGCGCAAACGACGCTTGTCTTTACATGTGTGCGTACGGCATCTGCCCTGCCAGTAAAGCCCCTGCTACACGGCAGCCGACAAGCCTACTAACCGTCTGACCTAGGTCTGTCCTTGGTGTGTGGGTCCGTCTGAGTTGTCTGGCTAGACGGTGGCAAACCACAGTGTGTTCAGAACTCGCGGACAGACAACACGTATTGCAAGCGCACAAAATGGCCCCTAACCTTTCAGAAAGTTGGCGTGGCATTAGTACCTACTCAGTGGCGTATGGCCCTAAGGGCGGCGTATGCCACCCCTGGCGGATTGCATTTTGTTTTTCTTCCTTCACTTCTGGGGCGGCAAAACTTATTGGCCGGGGCGCCAAATTTCATAACCTACCTACTCATATATACTAGTGCAATGACAAAAAAATAAGTTTTTGGCAAAAAAAGAATATTTGGTACAAGCTTTTATCGCTGACTGTACTTTTCTTTCCAGAGGCATCTAATACTCGTCGAGACAATTCTAAAAACCCCAAACACAATTAGGTCGCGTTGTTCTATCACAGGGTTCCTATGGCCACCTCCTGTTTCCATCATCAGATCAGCTCTATGGTACCATAATAATGCATTGTCACCCGACTTATATACGTATGCAAATGTTCAGCTCCATCGGAAACTAGAAAGTGGGTCTAATTTAACTTGCAAGATTTGACCCATAAAAACATATTTACATACTTACATTAGGTACGAGTATATTGCAAGTTAATAAAAAGTTTGTAAAAAAAGAAAAGGGTATATGAATGAAACGCTGGCTCAAAAAACGGCATTTGTTGAGTCATTTCAACTTAATGAATTCGCTGGACTCTACGCTACGGGGACATACATAACTTTCTGAGAATGAAGAGGAAAGTATTTGATGAATTATTAGAAATGCTACTGAGTACCCATGGCATGGCTATTAACCACACGAGCGCACACGGCGCGTCCTTCAACCTTCAAGCGAAATGGCCTAGTGCGGTCGGCGTCGGGCGGCTACACGGTTCCGGACCGACCGCTCAGACCGCGGTCGCTGGCGCGCGCTCGCATGCCAAGGGCGTCCGGAGGTCAAACGAAATTTTGTTGGTAACAACTGTCTACACGGTCCGGGACAGACCAAGGCCACGCGGTTTGGGGGCTTGTCGGCTGCCGTGTAGCAGGGGCTTAAGACGGAGATTCCTCGAAATTCGCCTGTTATTTCACTTGTGGTAGTAAAATTCAGTAGTAACATCGCACGTGTGCGTTGATACGGAGTGACTAGGTGAATGTGTGCGTGGGGCATTTCTCTACGAGGTCAAAATCAAGTTGCAACGTGTATGTGTTTATATCCAGTTCGCCTTCGTTACCCTGCCCCGCTTAGCGCGTGTTAACCAGGCGATAGAGGGGTAAGTGGTTGGGTATGAACGAGTCTTGTTTGTTTTGAGTTTATTGGTTTATTTGTGTGCGTCGGACTGTCCGCGGTCGGAAATCCCAAGTGGCTGGGTTTTGGCGTTAGGAAACGAGCGAGCGGAGGAAACTGGTAGAGCGGATACTGGGCTTTACGCTGCAGCAACCTTGGATGTTTTGTTGGTTTTGCTTGATCAGTTGACAAACTTCTGTCGCAATGGAAGTCGGATACCGGATCTTAACAGTAGTGTGGCGCCAAATATTATCACAAACCATGTATTTACTAAGGCTAGGCTAAGCAAAGTCACTTGCAAATTTGGTAACTTCTTGGGCAGGTTATTTGGAAGAAACATAATTATAGGAAACAAGATTTAGGTAGATACAGTCTTTGAATCTTTCTTGTGTTCGTAAAATCATTGTTTAAGTCACAGCTCCTTTGATATTCTTACAACACTGCTTACACATTTAAGTATGTGTAGTTTAGTATTTATTTGATTTTTTATTTATTTAGCTCATGTAACTAACTAAAAATTATTTTAAAGTATAAATCAGAAGGAACTAGGTTTCTTATTGATAAATTAATATCTATAAGAAACCTAGTCGTAGTATAACACTCATCGCATGCTGTTTACAAACCGTTGCCATTTATAATATCTAGGTAATCATTACATTTATTACATAATCGATTGTCCAACAAACCGCCATTCCCTAATCACATTAAGTACCTACCTAATAACCTTTAACAAAACCTAATGTTTACAGTTATGTAATAGGTATAATGCCTGGATCAACGTCCAGCGATTAATCATGACATTAGTCAACCGCGTGAGCTGGCTTTGTTTATGTTTGTTGGCCGCTACCGTTGAAAGGTTGAACTGAGCCATTATGGTACATAGGTATGTATATTATGGTCGTAATTAGCTGTATGTCGATAAGATTAGATTATGGACTGGGGGTGTGAATAGGGCATGCAGTACCGGTTCATTTCGGTCCCGGTACCAAGGATTCCCGGTTCTCAAGGCATCTTTTGATTACTTTTAAGAAATTGTTTGTGTTAGCGTACAATCTTTATGAATGACTTATTTTCATATAAATAATTGCATAAGAATTAATAAATGACTTATTTTATTATAAACAAACACTTAATTGGCGTTCCAACCTATTTTACGAAATGAACCGGCACACTTTGCCTCCGCCTGGGCCGAGCCACACGGCCGTAGCGTATTCGATGCACTCAGCACTATGACGGCACGGCATGCCTGCACGAATGCCTACTTTACTAGGTTAGTTTGTCGGGTTATTTGGGTTCCCCGTTTCATAGCACCATTTATAATGTCCCGAGCTAAAGTACTAAAACATGATTACTATTGAAATGGGAATAAATAGTCATACGATGAGAACCGGGAAGTACCGGTACCGGGTCTTTAGTACCGGTTCTTTTGACACTATAAAATTCCCGGGAATATGAGAACCGGTAATTCCCGGGAGCATGCCCTAGGTGTGAACCTTCTTGAATTTTATTTTCTTCATTTACAACTAATAGTTGCTTAGAAGCTACTTAGCTTCGTACATTTAATAAAAAATATATGTAACAACATTGCCCCTAGGGGCCCTACGTAAAGGCATCACTTTTTCGAATTTTCAACTTCGTAGAACTAGTAGAACTTTAATAAAAAAGATATGTAACAACATTGCCCCTACGGGCCCTACGTAAAGCCATCACTTTTTCGAATTTTCAACTTTGTAGAACTAATACAGGTATGTCAAATCCAACAATCTGCTTAAAATGTATTATGTATTGTGAATATTGTGATACATCCTATTTAAAATCCGAAAGAGTATGATTTCTTCCCTCTCCTAAAATCCGACATAGTACCTATGATTTCCTCCCCTTCCTAAAATCCGGAATAATACGATTTCCAATGTATGTGCCACTGCCATTTCCTACCTTGTCACAGTGACTATTGCTGCGATTATACGTGATATAATCGCAGTTTTCATATTGATTGTCACTGTGACAAGGTACGATGTGGTACAATCCCTTGATTATACCTAAGTATATCTGTTTATTAGAAACTGCCGATCATAACGCAGTTGCGTGATTCTCATATTAATTACCCGCATTGAATACAAAAACTGAATAGACAGTGTTATTATTATCACTATTATCAGTGCTCATTACTGGAGCACCATAAAACAATAAATTCTTAGAAATATTATGCCGCCTACTATTTACTTAAAATCATACCTATTTGAATTTTTTTACGAGAAAATATGTAGTACTAAATCAAAATGACATTTAGTTTTTACGAAACGAATTTGCGTTTCATATAATATGTACCATGAACTACTTACTAATTCGAAGAGTTTTGAATGCCTGGGTAACACAGAAAGTCCGGTTTTTATCAAACTCGAACCCGGTCGCGACCTCAAAGTATCCCTAAAACACAAGCCTAATTCCAGCAAAGAACTTGTAAAAACATGTTGTTCTTCCCTAAATACCCCAGTTTGGGTTACGGAGAGTCCAGTCCCCCGATAAGGACGGATTTTACTAAAAAGTTTCTGCCCACCGATAACAATAAGTAATTAATAACTGGTTTTGACGCAACAGCACTATCAGTTACTTTGAATTGTTGGCATACAATTTCAATAATATTATGAATATTATTTACCTCTCTCGGGTTTATACTGGGAAGCCCGTGTTATTTAGTATTATCATTGCAATTAGCATTTAAGTATTTATGTAGTTAAACATTTTCAAATGTCGTAAATACTTTATCCTTCCTCATGACTTCTATATTATTGTCTCCATTTAATTAGAAGGGAAACCCTTAAGGACAATTAATTGCTTTATTAATTGCATTTTATTTATATATTGATGTGTTTACTTCCGTATAGTTTCCTGAAATTAATTTAGAATTATTTGTTATAATTTTGTGTTCGGCGAATTACCCAATACATGTTATTGGAATAATAAGGAAGCTTCCTTGGTGGATAAGGCTTAGCCTCGCCCTGTTTACCATAGTAAAATTAGAGAACGATGTTAATTGGTCGTCTTGGTAATATTAGTTCTCTACATGCATAGCTCCTGGAGTACTTGTATTTCTAAAGGAAATTTATACCTGCTCCCGAGCTGCTCCCTGAAACGGAAAAGACAAATTTAACTGTAATTAAATTTTATTATGGTTCAGCTTTGGCCATATCGTCAAAAAGTTCACTTGCTGATAATATCTGGTATGGTAAAGTAGATACTCGTATATTTAACACATAGTGCAACCTGTGGTCCGTCTTGTTGTATTAGTGCCTATGCCTATACCTTACCCACGCTGCGTTTTTCTAAACTTGGCACTAGCAGTGCCATTGCAGAATTTTTATGTCTTATCGACAATACGTTCAACAAAGTAATGTAGCTGTCCTGTCCTTTGATTGACAGAGTGATTAAATAATTATTAGAAACAACAGCTCGTTAACCTTTGCCCTTCCATATCTCCAGTGTTTGTCCATCGATCCGTTCCTCGCCACCGAAGGTCACAGCTCTGACCCAATTATCAACACCACCCTTCCAATCCTAAAGAGCAATTTCCGCCTCAAACAATAGAATACTTAAGCCCTTCTTATAACTGACCCTATTTAATTCTAAAGATCCTAAGTAATAGAAATGTCAAAGGGCATATAAGTCATTGTGGAATTAGTAGAAGTTAGTTTCTAATGTTTCTAGGAACGCTGCTGTTTTATGGAAAGCCGGATTATCGGAATCTATTATTTTTATTAGTCTGTCAGGCGCTGTTTGAATAGGTAATGGCTGTGTGGAGAAATTCGAGTTATTGTTTAGTATGAATAATAAATGTTATGATATGAGTTCTTACTAAATCCACACGGGTAACAATTATATGCTACGTGGGTTTGAGAAAATCAAAGACATCAATACTGTACAATTCCATATTGCATGTTTCGTATGTACCTAACAACGGGTTCTCCAAAATATTTGTCTCTAATTGTTGCCACGAAAACTAGCAAATGTATATAAGTACTATATACATATAAAAAATAATCTATAATCATCATATGGTTATGTTTTTCTATATTACCAAAAAAAATACATTCTTTTGAGATTTGTTTTCCAAAATCATGATCCTTGCCAACAACCTGAACCTGGGTGATCCTTAACAAATGTTAAGAAACCGGTTGAGCTCCCTTAGTTGAAGTCCGATCGGACATTGCAACTCCGAACGTAGAGTATCTGTATCATTTCCCGAAAATACAAATATTTTACATAACAATGCCGAAGACGCGTTCTCTATGGGTCCTAACAAGTCCCTGCCAAGACGAAGGTCGAGTCCCGACCCGACAAGACCGGTCTTATGACGCCGTGGCCCGGGTGTACCCGTTTTGTAATTCAGGCCAGACTGACCCTTTTAGGTTTTTATTTTATTTTTAGCGTCTTAACAAACTCGTATAAACCTGATCTTGAGATTCGAGATGATCGAGAGTGGAATTCAAAATAGCAATAATAGAGATATCTTTTTTATAAAATGTAGAAATCTAATAACAAGGTATAAACCAAAAATTAGCATAAGTAGGTATCGGGAAAACAACTAGTTAATGGTATTTTCTTATTTACCCAAACAAGCCGGTAATTATCGTCGCCATGTGGATAAAAATACAAGCCAAGAAACCAAAGCCGCATGCATGAGGTAAGTTTTACAATAATGATAAATCGCCGGTAAAACCGTACAAATTCACCGCCAAGCAGATAAACACATACCAAACAGATAAACATATCCTATCATCCTTATAAAAGTCACAAGACTAATTTATACAGCAGCGATATATGCCAATAGCCTGAGACAGGTGCATGAGGAAAGTTTCATCAGTAATGGGAAATCGCCGGTAAAACCATGCAATTACCGTAGCCATAAGGATAAACAAATTAGATAACCTCAATGGCCACTGTACAAAAGACACGAAACCATGTACCAGCGATATATGCCTGAGCCAGAGCATAATGAGGAAAGTTTTGAAGTAAGTATAAGTAGTGGAATATCACAGGTAAAACCATACAATTCCCGTCGCTACGCGGAAAACGGTACTTAAGCTGATCACAGAAATACACATTGGATAACCTAGTGCTTATAGATGATAGTGTAAACACAACCACGACACACACGGCTTCCGTTCCGATGAATCAATGTATGCAATAGGTACCTAAGTACCTATATCAACCTGTTGACTAACTAGTAACCGATATAAGTGCGTGCACGCATCTATTAAATGTTAAATGATTGTTTAAGTGTTTACTTACGTCGTTAGCTGCATATTAATTGAGTGATTTGTGAACTTAATTAATTTCAAGTAGAATATGTATGTATTTTAAACTTTCGCGTTTTAAACACATATTAACTCACATTTATAGACGGGACTGACTGGGGTGTCGGACTATTGGCAATAATTAACATTATGTGTAGTGGGTGGTTTGAAAATGTGATGTCTACCCCAAACTTTTCCATACACTTTTCGTCGGGTAGTTGCACAAATCTCTGTTTTGACATTTTGCTGGGACATCAGTCAGCCGCGACCACGACCAGTGAAACCTGTGTCGAAACGTCGGTAAATCAAGGTAATTGAATAAAATTCGCGTTAGACCCGTCTATAAATGTGAGTTAATAATATGTATGTACTTGCTTACCCTTTTCTTTTACATACTCATACTCATACTCATAATATTTATTGCATATCACATTGTATCTTAACCTATTACATAGAATTGTGTACAATATGACACCCTGTAGGGCACAGCAAACAGTTTAATAAGAGGAGATCGAGTTTTTTGTACAAAATAATAAGATTATATTAATTAGTGTTATTTATTGTATAGTAAAGAGCGCTATTACATTTCGGCGTTGAGCGAGTTTAGGTATTTTACGCGCTGCGGCAGGCCGTGCGAGCTCAGTACGCCGATCCCTTCTACCACACTCGCACTACAATGATGGATTAAACATTCTTGATCCTTCGCGAAGCATATTGAAATCAACCATAACAACACTAACTGTACTTAACTTTTAAAGTTCTAAAACTGTTATTTGGTAAGTACGAAAATACTAAATGCAGTGCAAATGTACATAGGTGCAAATGTACATTCATAAATTACGTCATCTATTTTTGACCCCCCCCCTCAAATCATCCAAAAATCAAGCTTCAGATGAATCTGTTTCCTCCTACGTCATGTTACCATCATCCGATGTCCAGACCCCCCCCCCCCTCACTCCTCCCATTTGAAACGACGTAATTTATGAATAGCCCCATACTTGTACTTATGAAGGTATATTACTCGAAAGAAATTATAGGTACCTACTCGCTTATTTACATGTTTCGTCATTGCATTTGGTACCTATAGGTTGTAAAGTTTGTATCAACGAGGGTTTAAAAACGAACTGGTACTGAGGATCTGATGATGATTAAGGTGGTCACGGATACCAATCAACCATGTAGTAACATGATTAGGCTCGTTTGATTCGTCTCAACAAGATCTTTGACACTGAAGATACACAGGGTCTGATGATGGAGCTGGAAGGTGGCCACGGGTACCAGTCTATCATGTAACTAAACAACTTCGTGTTTGGGCTCGTTTGATTCGTCTCAACAAGATCTTTGACACAAGACAGTACTCAGGGTCTGATGATGGAGCTGGAAGGTACCATTACCAATCAACCATGCAACTAAACCACATCGTGTTTAGGATCGTTTGATTCGTCTCAACAAGATCTTTGACACTAGGTGATACTCAGAGTCTGATGATGGAGCTGGAAGGTGGTCACCGGTACCAATCAACCATGCAACTAAACCACTTCGTGTTTAGGCTCGTTTTATTCGTTTCAACAAGATCTTTGACACAAGATAGTACTCAAGGTCTGATGATGGAGCCGGCAGGTGGTCACCGGTACCAATCAACCATGCAACTAAACCATTTCGTGTTTAGGCACGTTTTATTCATCTCAACAAGATCTTTGACACAAGGTAGTACTCAGGGTCTGATGATGGAGCGCGAAGGTGGCGACGGGTACCTGTCTATCATCATCAGCTCCATCATCAGACCCTGAGTAGTATCTTGTGTCAAACATCTTATTGCGACGAATCAAACGAGCCCAAACACGAAGTGGTTCAGTTACATGGTAGACTGGTACCCGTGGCCACAGTCCAGCTCCATCATCAGACCCTGAGTACTAACTTGTGTCAAAGATCTTGTTGCGACGAATCGAACGAAGCCAAACACGAAGTGGTTTAGTTGCATGGTTGATTGGTACCGGTGACCACCTTCCGGATCCATCATCAGACCCTCAGTACTACCTTGTGTCAAAGATCTTGTTGCGACAAATCAAACGAGCCCAAACACGAAGTGGTTCAGTTACATGGTAGACTGGTACCCGTGGCCACAGTCCAGCTCCATCATCAGACCCTGAGTACTAACTTGTGTCAAAGATCTTGTTGAGACGAATCAAACGAGCTTAAACACGAAGTGGTTTAGTTGCATGGTTGATTGGTACCGGTGACCACCTTCCGGCTCCAACATCAGACCCTGAGTACTATCTTGTGTCAAAGATCTTATAGAAACGAATAAAACGAGCCTAAACACGAAGTGGTTTAGTGGCATGGTTGATTGGTACCGGTGACCACCTGCCGGCTTCATCATCAGACCCTGAGTATCACCTAGTGTCAAAGATCTTGTCGATACGAATCAAACGAGCCTAAACACAAAGTGGTTTAGTTGCATGGTTGATTGGTACCGGTGACCACCTTCCGGCTCCATCATCAGACCCTGAGTACTATCTTAAGTCAAAGATCTTGTTGAGACGAATAAAACGAGCCTAAACACGAAGTGGTTTAGTTGCATGGTTGATTGGTACCGGTGACCACCTTCCGGCTCCATCATCAGACCCTGAGTACTATCTTGTGTCAAAGATCTTGTTGAGATGAATAAAACGAGCCTAAACACGAAGTGGTTTAGTTGCATGGTTGATTGGTACCGGTGACCACCTTCCGGCTCCATCATCAGACCCTGAGTACTATCTTAAGTCAAAGATCTTGTTGAGACGAATAAAACGAGCCTAAACACGAAGTGGTTTAGTTGCATGGTTGATTGATACCGGTGACCACCTTCCGGCTCCATCATCAGACCATGAGTTAAACTATCTTGAGTCAAATAAATACATATAGAATGTCAGGTCGTTTCAAATATTTTTAATCCTGTCCGGTAGTTTATTAAACTGTACCATTATAAATTATAATACTATAAAAACGGTGCTAGGATCAAAGTCTCTCGTTGCGGTTTACACGCACACAGTATAGCGTTTTACACGGCGCCCGCCGCACACAATGATAAAAAACCTCGTCGTCGCCGTTGAAAATGTGCGGAGCCGACCGACACACGTCCTGCCTCTACAAGCTCTGCCGCGGCACTGAGCTGGCGCAGCGCGCGTCATCGGTAATATTGAGTAGTTTTCAAAAAATTGCCAAAAAATTATAGTAGAATTTCATAAACACTAATGTATACCAACAGTATAAGCAAACGTTGCAGATTGCTTGAGTATGAAAATGACTTCGATATTAAGTAGATTTTCGTAGGAATTGACACTTGTTTTGGAGAGAAAATCGAGTTCGTTTTACTTTGATTTTCTCTTTCTCAAAGGTATGTAGGAAAAATATAGTTTGATATGCCTAAAGTACAGGGTATTAGTAATACAAAATAGCCAGGTTTAGCAGAGTAAAATTCTCAACATTTCCAAATAAGAGCTCGCCATTCAGTGCTTCACGGGGTTTTTCGGAAACGACCATCAGAAAAAAAATCATTACTAATTTAATAAGTACTTTTTCTAATATTTACAACGATATTTATAAAGATAAGAAGACGCTTTTACTGGAACACGTACTCATTGTTTCTAATAATGAGCGCAAAGTCCTGAATTTCGTCGACTAGTATCATCAATTTTGCATTATTTCGACTTTTCTTGTAAGAGCGCTCTTAATTGCAATTATTGGTCGTGAAAAAATTCATTTAAAGTATAATAAGCTTTTTTAATGAGGTGATCTTTTAGTTTTTTAAAGAATTCATTGTCGGACTTGGTGTTATTTATTTCGTTACTAATTATATTGAATATTTTTATTGCCATTGAGTTAGGACTTTTTGAATGTAGTTTGAGTTTTGAGGGGATAACCTGCACCAGCTTATTTTGAAACCTACTGGCGTAACGTCGCGTCGGGGTATATCTGAATGTTTGGTATAAAATTGAGGGTATTTTTTTACAAACTTACATGTTTCCAAAATGTATATTGATGTTACGGTAAGTATTTTTAGATCGATGAAGTGTGTCTTACTACTTTCCGGTATATTTATGTTAGCCAAGATTCGAACACATTTTTTTGTAATATAAATAGGCTTTCCACATCTGTGCTATTCCCCCATAGAATGACACCATAGGTAAGCCAAGCATGGGCATAGGAATAGTAAGCTGTTAAGGCGGTGTTGAGGTCGCATGCTTTTTTTAATTCGCGTAAGGCATACGTGAACTGGGACAATTTCGTTTTTATTTTAGCTACATGCGCTTTCCAGTTAACATTGCAGTCAACTTCGAAACCTAGAAGAGGAGCGGTATCTACACATTCTAATTTTATATTATTGAAGGTGAAATTAATATTAAGGGGTGTTTTTTGATAAGGCCTAAACTGTAAGATTTTTGTTTTTGAAAAATTTACTTCCAAATTGTGATCCGATAACCAGTCAACTACGTTTGTTAATAAAGTGCTTAAGTCTTGTGTTATATTATAATCGTCTGTACACGAAGTGAGGATGGAGATATCGTCGGCAAATAAAGTACACGTCTGCTGTATAGTTTTTGGAACATGTCCAGCATCAGCATCATCTGCTTCATATTCCGGTAGTAATTATTATTTCTCCACAAAAAAAAAAACTTCCATAAGATAGAAGTACAATCGATAGGACCTTTACCCGCTTTCATTATCAGATACTGCCAATTTTACAATCAATTATACAATCTATACGCTAATTTACAATAGGTAATATACGAATTGTGTCAGTAAGCCCTTTGCCCACCCCACGGGGTGGGATAATGTGTCACCACACATTATCTAATCTTTGATTTAGTTATAGATCCTGTCACAAACAATATCGGTAATCAGTAAAAATTAAATAAGAGATTTCACAATGTGTGCATTCGTTGCGCATTATTATTCCATGGCGCCGGCGGTTTAAAAATAACCTGTCTGAAGTGTCTGATAATTTTGATGACGATAACACGGTTTCTTGTAGCGCGATAACTCGATGTGTGTCAAAACGCAACGGGATCTAGAAAACTGAAAACAACAGAATTACTAAATATCAAAAAGTAACTGCTTTCCCGTTGCCCAGGGAGGTTTTGGGATTATACTTAGCAACTTTTACCATGGAACCAACCCCGAACCCGTGAAAAAAAATTACCCTCCCATAGAAAATGGACCAGCCAAAATGTATGAAACAGCCAAATTTTTTTTTCGCGATTTCGGGGTTGGTTTGGTCCTATAGTAAAAGTTGCTCAACATAATCCCAAAACCTCCCTGGTAACGGGGACGCAGTTATTTTTAAGCCACGCTGTATATTAGTTATTAGTTAACAATACCTACTTTAACATACATGCTTTTATTTTATCATAGGTCCAGGGTCAGGGTCAGGGAAATAAAAGGTAGTTAAAATTATTTAAATGATTGTAGCGTAGCACACACCGTATTAGTCAGTTAACTCTTTTGATACGGCATTTGTGGCAGAAATTACTTTTAAATATAACAAGTAATGTAATTGTAGATACCTAATTGTTATGTTTTCCTTACTATACCTAATCAGTAACGTACTGACGTACATAATTATTACAATGGTAAATAAATCACTAAACATTCCGCTATATTTTAAGTCATCGCAAATAGGCAGATAGCTTATTTTGTAAGCAGGTACTTTAAATGTATGTTTGTATTTACGGAGAGTGTCAACTGCACCTGTAATAACGCATTCTATTATTGTAATATATTATACATGTACATATTATTATATATGTATTATTATACATTATAGTATCTATTTATAATCTTATGAATGGCGCTCAATGTGTTCCACATTCCACAATACACAGAACAACCAACTCCTTCTCAGTTTCCTCTTATTTAGCACAGGTTTTAATTTTAACAGTTTCTTTGGCCGCACGCAGTCCGCGTGTATTGAATTTGCGTCAGAGCGACCCAAATCGGCTTTCCTCATAATAAAACTGGTTTCATTTTAGCTGAGTAAGTTGCGATGCTAATAATTATTCCAAAATTTGCGTCAGATACATTGGGTCTATCATCATGATAATTACATTTTTTAAAAACATAAGTATATAAAAGTACATTTCTTTTCATGAATATGTACCGCAAAAGAAATAATAAAATCATCCGTGGACGTGCTGTATAGTACCACACCAAATGTTCATTGTTCCCTCTTTTAAATTCTGTTAATATATCATTATTATTATTTATTTCTGGTTTGTTTTACTTTTTAGTTTAAGTTCATATCAAATATTTGGTTAAATATCTACAATTACCTATGTTGGTAGGTTGGTACAATAACTACGCCAATGATTTAAAATTTCCGTCAAAAGAAAACTTACCTAGAAGTTATTTCAATAAACAATTTAATTACCATTTATGTAGGTTCAATGGTTTAGTTTCAGTGATCTGGATCTAGCGCTTTATTGCGAACTTCGAAAATCTGTAGGTAGGTATTACCTTTTATTTATTTAGCAAACAGACGATTATAGAATTAGGATGTTCGCGGTAGCACCAAAATGTTTATATTTTATTGTACGGTTAACTCGTTCGCTTCTTTCCTGTAGACATCTTGGGCAAACAGCAAATAACTTATTCGCTTGGGGCGTCAATCGTGAACGTCAGAGAGGCGCGGCTCTATACAGTGATTTTAAATCACGCTATTTACGATCTTAATGCTATGGCAATAAGGGATAGGAACTGATCTGTGGTTACTATCAAAGAAATAACAAGAAAATTAACAGTAACAGACGCCAACGATAATTGATTCTTTATATTGTCGTCATCGTTAATCGTCATCATCGTCACAGTGATGGCTTTGACCATGTGAGATGATCATTTAATAAAAAAAAAGAGAAAAATATTGAAAAAATAACATTCTAATAAATATCAACAAACCCAACTTTAAAGATAAGACATAGCAACAGCCAACATGATTTATCAATACTATAATTTGTATAACACCATGTGTTTTAGCAATGACTCTATCAGATTCTAAAGCCAAAGTCGTAATAAAGGCAGGGGGCCACTTCGAGTTACTTGCTATAGACAATAATATCACAGTACTATTAAGGAAGTAAATACCTAAGTTTACTCTAAGTAGTTACCTACATTCGACGCAGAAGTACACGTGGCAATGATTTGGCAAATTAGTAATTTACTATCATATCACGAGACATTTGTCTATCAGGCAAGAAGCCAGTTAGAGCTCGTAGATTATTAGTGCCATGTGTGTTCAGATAACTTGGTTTTATAATGACTTTCTGATAAACTCCGACTTTGACATGAGACGCGCCTCCTCGTGATGATTGAGTGATATGGGACCTATGACCTGGATAGCGTCCAGTATAATGCGTTTTAGATAAAAGCCAATGCCCTTTACTATAAGTACTCAATATCCTTTTTAGCATCAATATCAGATGGCTAATCTGTGGTTAGATGGATTACCTAAGTACGTGGTTTTCAATTTTTTGTTGCTGCTATCTAGAAAAATATTGTTGACACTTAATTTAGACACGTCACGTGCTAATTATGTGAAGTAAAATGCAAAAATACACATCAGGTTATTCGTCTTAGATTGATGTCGATGCCCTGGTTACTTTTTTATCATTAGCTGGCCTTACTTTCAAGTACATAATATCACACTCACGACAGATTGCTAATAAAGGCACATGGCCATTAAACACGGTCAGAAGTAATGCGTATTAGCATGTACCTATTAGACGGAAGTTAATGTCCTTTTAACTGTCATTACGTGTAAATGACCTTTACTAATTATCGAGGCAGATGGCTAGCAGAGTTGAAACGTGGAGTAAAATGTGTCCGGGGTCCGGGGGCAATGCATCTCAGAAGTCGATGCCCTGGATCATTTACCTACTTATGACATTAATAGCTTCTGCCCGCGACTTCTTCAACGCTCAGCGTGGGATGATGATAGATTGATAAAAACAATTATTTGTCATGTCCTTCCTCGGGTGTTAGTTAGACAAATGTACATTTCACAGAGTTTCGCCAAGTTTTATGAATGAGGGGATTACCCTATTATATTTAAAACAGATTTTTTAGATATTCATATCTATTCTTGATTATCATAGAACTCCTTAATTGAAATGTTACTCGTATGTTTTCAATGGGGTTCGACCGGCTCGGCTGGTCGAAGTTTATAGCTGATGGCGCCATCATAGCTTGCCCTGTCATTCCTGTCAATCCCTAGAATTGTGTAAAATTTTGGTTTTTTTAATACTTTGGATGCCCGCCCTTTAAGCCAAATCTCATAGAAAAAGGGACAAGCTATGATGGCGCCATCTATGCAAACCTTTGACAGTTGCCAACCCCATTACGCTCGTTCGCTTTTTACAGGCAGGCACATGCACAAAGACAATGCCTGATTAAATGCGTTGCTCTTGGCCGAGGCGTGAATGTCAGTATCAGTAAACACACCTAATTAACGATCGTGCGACGCCGCGTGCCGCCTCGGCGTGCGTGATAAGATAAGGCGATAAGTGATAAGAGAGCGAAGCGCCGCTTTATCGAGTCGATGACTTTCCGACCGCTTTTGCGTCGCGCAATTTTCGAGTTGCTAATTGACCTAATGGGTAAATTTCTATGGTTTGATTTATATCTGGATTCTAGATAAGTTTTGTATTAAATGAAGGGAAGGAAGAAATTTCTCCCATAATAATGACATGTTACAATCATTCCCACTTTCACTCTTGTCCTTTAAAATACTTTGTTGTCTGTTGGTACAACACGCTGGTTTACAAGCGATACCTAATGAGTAAATAGTAATGACCTATACTATATGAAACACCATACTTATATGAGTATATATTTTAACTCTCAGAAACTACCGGACCACTTTATTTCCTTAGGTTCAGAACCCAAGTATCATTGCCCTTCATTGGGACTCCCGCGTGGTAGGCGAAGCCCCATCAGGACTATTATTTGTTGGGACAGAACCTGGTTACTCTACAAGCAAAACCTTTACCATATAAAACAATGATAAATACTCTACAACAACATATGTATAGGCCAATTAGTAGGAATTACCCGACTTTATCAGGCACAAAGGACCAAAATTCCTTTGCCTTTTAATGTGACTCCCGCGCCGTTGGGGATGCCCCGTCAGGACTATTGTCTGTTGATACACCCTCTGGCAGAAAAGCAATAAGGACCTTAAATATATAGGCGGCAAGAAGCATTTTAGACTGGCACTGTAGTAGTGACTAGTGTTGGAGTGAGTCACCTAGTCGGATTCTTTGGTGGATTATGTTGACATAACAAAAGCATTCTTTACCAAAAATGCAGGTAGACCCGGTTTGAGAGCTAGGTAATACGGTTAGCTCGCTCTGTGATACACCACACCAAGGGGCTATTCATAAATTACGTCATTTCAAATTAGGGGGGGGGGGGGTCTGGACATCGGATGACGGTAGCATGAAGTAGGAGGAAATGGGGTCATTTGAAGCATGATTTTTGGATGATTATAGGGGGGGGGGGTCCAAAATCGTCAAAAATCGATGACGTAATTTATGGACAGCCCCCAAGTGATAGATATACGAGTATAGAATAGGTCACTCATTAAATATTTCAGCAGTCCTACTTTTCATAGACTCATCCATGTATGTGACTCAAACGCGCTATTACGAATTCTACCAAATATTCCAAGCTTAAATATCCGTTTTATAAAGAATTGGTTCATCAGATGAAGTTGCTAACTAAACGGCCTCAAGTGAAAGACCAATCGACACAAATACCAAAACCCTGTGCCGGATCATAAGCGCAGGGCAGACGCATGCGTCAAGCAGCGCGTGCGCGGCGCCTCACGTAACAGAAGTAAAACATCTTACTCGTTCTAAATTCGACTTTATTTAGTTAAAAAGAAGGTTGAATTTCAATGAAGAAGTGTTGTGGTTTTGAAAACTAGCTCAGTTTAACCACGTGATGTGAGTCACGGTAGCGCGTGCATTTGGAGTTCTGAGGTGAAAGGTTACATATTAAGTGTCACATTAATTGACCTATTAGTGTTACTGGACCTTCGATTCAATTGTTAAGATTTAAGAAAAATCTGATGAAACATGCTCTGCTCCTGTATTATTGCCAAAAGTATTAAAATGCGAATGCGAAAGTGACTCTGTTACTTACCTCTAATACCTCTTCACTCTTAAACGGCTGAGCCGATGTAGATTAAATTAGGTATAGGTATACAGACTATTTGAGACCCAGGAAAGGACTACTACTACTTACTCGGTTGGCGCGATGACCCAAAATGAGTCTTGGCCTCCAACACAAGAGCACGCCACTTTGATCGGTCCAGACCCAGAGCGGTATCCCGCCAGCTTTCGCCGACGCCAACCAACCGTCCTGTTGGTGATCCTAAATACCGTTGGGCAGATAGAGTGGAGGCAGATCTCCGGGAAAGGACATGCATAGTTTTTATCAATCATCATCATAACCCAGACGAAGCCTGAATATAATAATTACAATATCTAAGGTTACTGTAACGACGCCAGTACCGCTACCTGACATACTTCAGCATATTACACAGTCTAAGTAGACCGAACACGATTATGTACTTATAGACACAGTCCCGTTTTTAACCTCATTCAATACGTACTCTTACATACGTAGGTAATAGGTATGTACAGTCGCCATCAGATATATCGGAGCGGCCAAGGTGTTCACAATATCTGAACACGCGCTCTAACGCCCTGACAATAGAGGCGTGTTCCGATATTTGTGAGCACCTTGGCCGCTCCGATATATCTGATGGCGACTGTACAGTCACCAGCAATAATATGTTACACAGCGAAGGCCGCAAAAATATCTGACACGATCTTATTTGTAGCGCAATAAGAGCGCGTCACATATTTTTGCGGCCTTCGCTGTGTAACATATTATTGCTGGTGACTGTACATTACATATGCCGAGGCCAATTCGACATAAATCGACACAAACAAAGTTTTCGCTTACTGTTACAATTAGGTTAGGAAACCGTTAGTTCTTATACTTACCGTATAACAGTTTTAACAAGATTTTTATAAATAAAAATTATTTATTAGAAATAAATATCACAATCGAAAAGTTTTTCGTTGGAAAGCAGTTGATATAACGCAACGTCGATGGTTGTTATCGTTAAGTAATAACTTATTTATTAAAACTTACACACGTTCTTGGGAATTCGTGAAACTTTTTTGCAGCAAATGTTAATTATAAAAATAAACTATTTTTTCATTCGCTGGTTTTCATCACTAGGTAGGTATTAGTAAAAATATTCGATTCGAGCCGTTTGTCCTTCTATTCACCTTCAAAGTTTTGTCAGAAAATTTGTAGGTACCTTAACAATTGTACAGACAGACAATATAAAAACAATTCGGAATTTCCACCAAATATTAGTCGTAATCACCGACAAAAGCAATTTAGTGGCAGGATACGGAGATAGAGCAAATCAGCTACTAGGAATCGGTCGCGGGCGCCGATAGATTACCCACACTGCACTGACTCATGCCGACAATCAAAGTTTATCGTTCTGTCAAAAATCCCACAAAGAACAGGGGCTTATCCACTTGGCTCTTGGTTAGGTAACTACTTGGTTTTTTGTCACTTGACATTTGTTATTGACTACAACTCAAATAATATCGTGTGACTTTTCGTTTGCTTCTTTATTTGTCATCCCGATAGATTACTTCGGTTTTTTGAACACAAAACGAATTGTACAGATTTATCTCTAATGGAAAGATACTTTTGGCGCGTCGTTTCTTCCGCTACTATCATTGATGCTGACGTTTCCTTAATTCCCTGATGCCAATGTAATCAAACTTAAAATACAAAACTAAATTAATGAATAAATCATCGAATTCCTGCGTTTGGCGTCAGTAAATATTCCTTCATACCTATCCACTCTTCTAAAATACTTGCTGTTGGTCTTGGACTTTGTCTTGTTTGTAGAAAGGAATAAAAAGGTTTAAAGTCTACGACTGCCAATATTATAGAAGGTGAATACAATTATAAAAACGTGTTCAAAGTCCACACAAGGATGAGGAAACGTCCACACACATTGCGACAGCTGATTTGCCGAGGATTTAGATAGGTGGTGAATCACCGTGAGTTGCACTTGCTGTGTTTGTAGCCACTTGTCCGGTCGGCGCTAAATGATAACAATTGTTGTGAAATGGGCTGCGAGTGCCATGCGATAAGGAATGCAAATAGGTAATTATCCTGCTGTTATCTAGAGGAAAAATAAGGACTGGTGCCCTTTATCATTATCAATGAGGTCCAAATCCTTTTGATTTTCATAGTTACACAACAATTACATTCACTCGTGAGATACAAACGAAGTCATAACTCCTCAGCTGTTATTTTAAAGTTGGAAGTCAAAATTGCGTCCCGATTTCAGTCCTTTGACTGTAGGTAAGTCACTCTACTACAACCTAGAACTTCTCAACCAGCGAGGCGGAGAGAAGCGTATTAATTTGAGTACGGTATGTTTTTTATCGTGAAAATGGTTGGGATTGGGAACGAAACTGTACCCTGTGACAACCTCGTGGTCGTGACGTCCATCGCGTCTGCTATTCGCGTAACGCTGCCTTGACACAGTTGACCTGCTCGCGCCGGCCTCAACAACCGTTATGATGCCTTTACCTTCGCTTCATTACCACCGATCCTGATCAGTCGGTCTCATCAGTTTTTCACTTTTGACAAAGTGCTGGTCTTTATTAGATATTGGCCATTCATAACTGGGGCCCGTGGTCACAGCTCTGGTTACTCCATTTGTTCCTGTACGCGGAGTTGTGAGAGCAGTCAGTGACGGAATACTAAAGACGTAGCACTAGCCTCTTCTTCATTGTCATCTTCAAACGGACCATGCAAAGCCCCTCATAAAATCCCGTTAAGATTTAATTGAATCACTCTCCTGAAATATACCACTTTAAGATCGAGTCGGCGTGAAAAAAAATACGAAAAGACAGTATGAAATGGTGTAGGGAGATTATGTCATGATCGTGATAGTATACTAAGTAAATTCCGCTGTATTTTGACAAAATTTTAAACGCCCTTATGGACTTTACTCCCACCATTTCCTATCACAAACCGCCTCCCGGTATTCCCTATGTTATCTGCGCCCGCGCCGCCGCCGTGCCAGTCGCCGACATCCACGCCGTCGTTATCCTAACCTGATGTGTAAATCAAACACCCCAGCATCAATGTTATCTATACAGAGTATACACTCGGCCACATATTTTAAGAAATTCTATAGTACAGTGGCGTTGGTATACTTGGTATCGTCACGGTAAGGCGGTAATTCGTGAGTCGTGAGAGTGAGACTTCCTAACCAACTTTTCGAAACTTGTACGAAATATCATTTTATGCTTAGGTAGGTTTCCGGTTAAGGAAAACATCATGAGAAAAACGAACTAATTCCAATAAGGTCGTTTTCTATCTCGGTTCCAAGATCAGGATAGCATAAAAATACGTACAGTCATTACCATTGTAATGTTTATGCAAATTCTAGGTATTAGGTCACGACTCGTAAATCGTAACTACACGTTATTACTTATTAGGTTCGCTGCGCTGCGGATCACAGATTCCTAATCTCATCCTCCCTTGCCTTGACAAAAACCGGCATTACTGATGGGAATATTATTTATGTGAGAGTCAGGATCGCGGGTGTACCTAAATAAAAATAAACAAAAAGCATACCATATTTTAGTACCTAATTTGTACTATTTGGTACCTCCTTTAAAAAAATTAGTACCTCACGGTATTAAAAGTTATTACCAAAAAACATTACACCCGCCATTCTGACAGTCAGAATGGCGGGTGTATTTTATTACGCAATGATCCCGCGATTATTGATAAATTCTATAAAAGCCAAATTTTAGTACCTTTTTAGTACTTTCATATTCAATTATAAATTGAGCCATTTTATTTGTGGTTTCCGAGTTTTACTCATTTTACACTTTACATTGCTATTACAATTTTGCAGGCGCTGTAATTTTCCACCGTATCGATTTCGTTTTTAAGAAAAAACGCTACGCTACAACTATTGTTATTACGCCAGGATTTAGTACCTTTTACGTTTAATTTGTTACCTTTTCACGATTAATCTGTTAAGTTCAATTAACTATGAAAATTACGTCTTACAAATGGCCAGGCGCCATATCATAGAATTCTTCATATGAAAAAATTCTGCTCTTCATTGTGCTTGTAATTGTGTACCTAATACCTACTTTTAAGTATATGGTGATTAATGAAATAAAACCCGCAAATTATGTCTGTTTGTCGGTATATGACTTCTCGTCCCGTTGATGTCCTTTTTAGGGTTCCGTACCAAAAAAGTACAAAAGGAACCCTCATGGTGCGACTCTGTCCGTCTGTCCGTCCGTATGTCACATCGCTAAATATATCGAGAACTACGGAAGCTATCGATTTAAAATTTGGAATGATTATTTGTTTATGAATTTTTAATAATTATGGAAAATGCCCAATATAAAGAGGGGGCAAAATTTACAAGTCTATAGTTACTAGGTCGAGTAGGATATCATTTGAAAGCGCTCGAATTGAACATTACAAAACATTTCTTTTTCACACTGAAAAATAAATTTATATTTGAAGGAAAAATGTGAAAAACAAAACTATTAAGGTCAATGTGGCCAAATCCGTCAGAGGAGTAAATCCGTCCAACAACATTTGCGACTGTTCTAACAACAGTATACACTTGCTGACTCGATCGCTAAAGCAGAGAGCATATTTAATACCAGTAGTCAAAAACAGATCACAACAGTAGTCAGAAACAGCGCTCAGTCGCCAGTAAATGAAAAAAAATAACGATATAAAGGGGCCCACTGATTAACAGTCAATTTTGACATTTCCGAACAACTGACAGGCCGATGCCGTCCGGTGGACTGTTAATCAGTGCGCTCCGAACTTGATATCGAGCTAAGTGTGCTGCTCTGTTTTGTGAAGTTGGGATGAGACGATGTAAGTTAGGCCTTAATAATGGCTTATTTAGAATTTTAGACGATGCGAGAACTCGCATGCGAGTTTCATTACACTGCGGTTTTTGATCGGTCGGTTGAATTGGACGTAACCAACAGTCCGCAATGTAACTAAAATGCATGCGAGTTCGCGCGCAGTCTAAATCAGCCCTTAGTATGTTTATTATTGTTCGATATGCATGTTTATCGGTCTTTTTATTCATTTTACATTATAATCTCTTGGTGAGAAACCATGGGTGGTTAAAATTTGTGTTTACAAAACTATCGAGCGGACAAATCCGTCAATTACGAAACGGGAAAAATCGTCATGTGCCGGAATTTCCCTATTTCATATATATATTGCCAACCTTTTTTGATTTGACTCACTTAGGTAAGTATAACTCATATCATACTCATGCAGTGATGCGAGATTTTTACTGAATTGTTAAATTCCTCATATAAATTCGTGGTAGCTTTCGTACATCAATCTAAGATATCTGTGCTGTATTATTTAAAATTAAAAAGTAGATTTTATTTTTAAACTTTTTTTAAAGGTTTAATTTAAAAATAGGACGGATTTGCCCCAAGAATATATTTGGGAATAAAATCTAAATTTAACCTTAAATTGAGTTCACTAAGGTTTAGTTTCGATTAAGGGTATAGTGGTATTTCTGTTCACTTGACGTAAGTACCTACATGTTTGTAATACGTCACGATACAAGAAAAATCGTTGGTTGACAGAAATGCCCCAAACCCTAGGGAAAATCCGTCAACTGACATGTCTTTAAAAAAAATCATATTTAAATAACCAGCAGTACTAGGAGTTTAATATGAGTACCTTTATATAAATAAATAAAATATATAAATAATTAATATTGGGGACATCTTACACAGATCAATCTAGCCCCAAACTAAGCAAAGCTTGTACTATGGGTGCTAGGCGACGATATACATACTTATATAGATAAATACATACTTATATACATAGAAAACACCCATGACTCAGGAACAAATATTAGTGTTCATCACACAAATAAATGCCCTTACTGGGATTCGACCCCAGGACCATCGGCTTCGCAGGCAGGGTCACTACCCACTAGGCCAGACTGGTCGTCTATATCTCATAGGTTAAATAAATGCTTAATCTATTACAGTGATAAGGTTTATTAAAAAGTTAATATCATCATAGTTATGACCGGCCAAAGTGAACTTAAACTATGACGGAAATGCCCTCATTGACCTTAAATCCCCCCCCCCCCTAAGTATCCCCGAAAAACCAACATACATACAGTGAGTATTTTAGTTACTAAACGTGTCTGAACACCAAAAATTTAGTCGAGAAGACTAGTAAGAGTGGTGGAGTGAGGCCACGGGGAGGCTCACTCGCCAGAAAAAATAGAACAAAATGGATCCATTCGACTAATTTACTGACTAATCTACTCGACTAAATTGTTGGTGTTCAGACACGTAATACTCGCAACTCGCCACTCGACTATGTAGTCCGAACTAGGCTAGACATTGATACTCAAGGCGGTTTGTGTACAAGTGGCTTAACCGCGAAACGCAAAAATCGAAACTTCGTTATCTATATCGATCGAATATGCAAGAGTGATAGAGAGGCAGAAACCGAACTTTTGATTTTCGTGTTTCGCGGTAGGCCCTGTGTTGGTGCTAGTGACGCCCTCTACGCAGAGTTTTGCGTAATATTCCCTGTGGGGTCGCTTTCCGTGCCATATTCATACTCAGACACAGCGACCTTGTCAGAAGAAAAACTGTACCAAGACGATAGAAAAACATCATGTAATAGTTAAATGAAATAATTGCTTGTATTTAAGGTATGTATTTCAATCGTATGTCTTCTTAGCAAAATCAACGGGATCCCACAAAGAAGTGTATTCATCACACTAATATACCGACAAACAGACATAATTTGCGGGTTTTATTTGATTAATCAGTAATCACGATATACTTAAGAGTAGGTATAGGTACACGGTACGCGGAATTTTTTCATAGGAAGAATTCTTTGACATCGCGCCTGGCCATTTGTAAGAGGTAATTTTCATAGTTAATTGAACTTAACAGATTAAACGTGAAAAGGTAACAAATTAAACGTAAAAGGTACTAAATCCTGGCGTAATAACAATAGTTGTAGCGTAGCGTTTTTTCTTAAAAACGAAATCGATACGGTGAAAAATCGAAGCGCCTGTAAAATTGTAATAGCAATGTAAAGTGTAAAATGAGTAAAACTCGGAAACCACAAATAATGTGGCTCAATTTATAAATGAATATGAAAGTACTAAAAAGGTACTAAAATTTGTCTTTTATAGAATTTATCAATAATCGCGGGATCATTGCGTAATAAAATACACCCGCCATTCTGACTGTCACAATGGCGGGTGTAATGTTTTTTGGTGATAACTTTTAATACCGTGAGGTACTAATTTTTTTAAAGGAGGTACCAAATAGTACAAATTAGGTACTAAAATATGGTATGCTTTTCGTTTATTTTTATCTAGGTACACCCGCCATCCTGACTCTCACAATATTATAATAATGATCTGTACCTAATAAAATACACGCAACAGCTAAACTATGGAATGAACTGTCACCCGCGGTAATTCCGGGCCGATAAGACCGCGCGGCAATGCGCTTTGGTACTGCGGGTGGCGTCTACCATCTGGCGATTCGTCTGCTTGTTTACCTCCTCCGATTCGAACTTTAAGATACGTCAAATAATAGATCTAGAAACGATATGGAATAGGTATGTCAGTGTCAAATCTGAAGTTTTTTCAAACAAAAAAGTCTCTTTTCACATTGACATCACATCTAATCCATATCGTTTCTAAATCTATTAATTGACGTATAATAAAATTGATAATATCGACAACTATTACGTTTTATCAGCGACTTTTGTCGAAGCGTGTCCGTAACGTTTGTCATTGAAGTCAATCGTTTATACAGATTAGATATTATTTGTACTTTCATATGCTTGGCACATTCATAAATACTTATCGACATAATATATCATATCAAAGAATCTTTATTTTTCTGTTGCCATTCCTATATGGCAAAACTTTCTTGTTGCTAGATAAAAACACAAACAAACTATGTAATGTATTATGTTTAGAAAGGAGCAATAACATAAAAATTCCTACCATACAATTCAGAGGATTAATCTTTCAATTTTCCGATAACGTTACAAAGTTTACGAATTGAACTGTACATGATAATATTTTCTACGTAAAATCCAACAGAGCTGCGCAATGGTTTTATCTCCAAAGGGGGCGACGCCGATAGCAAACTATGCCGTCGATGCTGTATTGGATTTTGTCCTGTTCTGCATTTTTTTTTTCACATCCAGTTACCAGACGCGATTTCTGCACACAACTTGTGCGCGCTGGAACCCCATGGACGCAGCTTTTTAGAAATCAAAATTGTTCTTAGAAATTGGTAGCACCTGCATCAGAGACATATATGACATGACATGACAGACACAGACAGAAATATTGATTAGCACTTTAATCATTTTAGCACGTTACCCTCTAGACGTGTAAGACACACTTGAATAAAATTGCGAATAATCATTATTAACACAATCAAAGTCAACACACAAAGAAATGAACTTTAATTCTGAGTCCTATTTCCATTCAGATAAGGGCTAAAGTTTTTCCTACTACATAATGCTAATCAGTAGCACCTGACTCACAAACGGCAATGTCAATGAACTTGTAGGTCGCACGCGACGTAGCGTATGATATCCTATGGTTTTTCCGTTTCCTTCTTTAACGAGCAGTGCGAAAGAGACGGCGATGTGGATGTTGCTAGAGTTTGAGTTGGCGGTTGAGTCACTGCGTGTAGTAGACATGTCCATGCGCCTTTTGATGAGGAATTCCTTGGTAGTTTGTTGAATGAAATGCGTTTCCATTTAGTAACTGAAAAGTAGGTTACCTACTTATTGCCTATAGTATTTACCTATCTGACTAAACATTTTAAATTTACACTTGCGGTAGCTTATCGTATTAGCAAGTTTTAGTCGGTGACTATCTCGACAAATAAAATAATAGAATGTGTTTTCTCCGAATCTGTACATACCTATATTTTTAGATAAATTATCAACAGTAGCAAACAAGCCTATGGCATGGCCCATTAAAGCGGACACCGTAGTCATAAAGACCCTTCGTCTGACCAAGCTTAATATAAGCAAAAGGATTAGACAATGGCCGAAAAAAATAGCACGCTTAAACCTGTCCTACGATTTTTCGTCTCATCATCACAAGTTATTATAGCCGCCATAGCCGGGCTAATATTACACCGTCCACGTCACACGGACAACAATTATAGAATTTATAAAGTAAACGTGGGCGTGCACCTGCGTAGGCGCAGATGATACAACTTTATTCAATTCATTGCAATATTTGCAATACAAGAACGAGTAGGTAGAAGCAATAACGAACTTATTGCATTATGTTGATATTATCTTTCTATTAGCGCTAAACTTCTTATATATTCTTGACACATTCTTCATCATTTATTTTTCTTGCTCTCAAAAAAAAAACCCAGCTGCAAAAGTCCATGGCTACTTTATGAATGAATTCCTTGAACACATTGATATTAATGGAATTCATATTCATGGCTTTGCAATATTGAAGCTCGCTTTACTATTGTCACTTGATTATGGTGTAGGTATTTAAAAAGACACGAAGACTAGGAAAAAGTATTGAAATACTAAGAAAAAAATTGTATGAAGGACTAAGTAGGGAATTTTTGTAAGGTCAGTTTTGTCATTTTGTGGGTCCAGCTCGAAAGTAACATACTCGAATTCGACTTTAAATTTGTTTTACATTGACGTACTGTAACAAAGCTATCTCGAAAGTGACATCCCATGAACATTACCTATCTAGAAAGAGCTTTCAAAAAAGGGTCCTGTCCTGCCTCGCCAATATGAAAGCCTGATGGAATATTTCATACTGCGTAAAAACCCAGACATAGGCAAGGTACCTACATAATGTGGTCTTAAATAGGATCCGTTTGTGTGTGTTGCTAATTCTAGACCAGCCGCGTCAAAGTCAACAATTAAAGTGGGTGTGTCTTGATCTTACGTCAGTGGAGTCAACAGCATCTGATAACGACGCAAAATCATTCCATGACGGGATGCTATATAATTTAACACTTTAAAGCTCAGAGAATTAGAGTCTCCTTGGAGTTACCGGGATTCGAACCCGGGATCATCGCCTTCATAGGCAGGGTAGTGATACCCACTATTTAGGCCAGACCGGTCGTCAATTATGTATTTACCTAATGACATAGGTACCTACCTCTTCTGTAACATTGAAAATCTACGAGTATGTTGTTTCAGATGCTCAGGTGTAAGGTCGCCTCCCTAATCTTCACACACACGGTATCGTCGCGTGCGCACCTCACGCCAGAACTGGTGCTGCGTCTGATCACACCAGAATGCCTGCTATGGACGTCGAGAGCGGACGAGCTGCCCTTCCCTGATCCCTTCTGGGGGTTCTACTGGCCCGGCGGACAGGCTACAGCCAGGTATGTCAGGCCCATCAGTTTGTCTCCTTGATTAGACAGGCATTATGTCTAACACATGTAGCCAAATATGGTTTTATGTTGGAGTGGCTGCATGAGCTTCGAGAATTTGTCCCGCTTTCTCAGCATGAAAATAAACGGAGCTCATGCTCGGACTTTAAAATGGGATAACATAAATATGGAAATATTTACTGATAGCAAATATTGATAATATAATATATCTGTTTTGACAACATATATCAGTATGTTGGCTTATTTTTAAAATACATATTAGCAATGATAACGATATCCACGAGTCCGTGGACGCACGTACAGATAACAACAACAAACAAGGACAAATCTTTAAATTAAATTATAGATGTGACCTGAATAATAATCCTTAGTTTTAATGAGTCTAGCTAGGCAGTCTAGTTGGATATGATGATGTTGTCAGAAGGCTTAGGTTTGATTAGGTATTATATACCTTCTCAAACTATTAATTTGGCTTTGGCTTCGGATATTTATCCTTAGTACCAATGAATTCTTTATTCTGTAAAGTTCAATAGCACTACTCCAGCATAAAATAATTCCACCAAGATTCTTTTATATAAGCACAATATGACGAAGTTGACGAACTGTAGCCCGGCGACAACGAAGCCATAAAGATAACATTCCCTTTTCATGATGTAGATTAGAAATGGGTACGACTAACAAAAAGAGAAAACAAAAGACGTCTATATAACCTTTAACTGACAAGATAACCCAAACATCTGTTAGCGAATGTGAAAACCCAACTCCGGTTGACATTACCCCGAAAGTTAAAAAACAATTGAAGTGAGCCAGGTCGACTGATCGGTAATTTTACTAATCACATACCTGCTTAAACCAGCGGTAAAACCCAAATTCATTGTTGCTTGTCATTGCAAAAAAAATGTTGACCTTTCTGAAAAAACTCAGACAGAATCGTAGCAAGACAATAGGATAGCACTGATATTGGGAAATACGAAATTATCATATGACGTAGGTTAATTGCTAACTGCTGTTAAATATTATTTGAATTGTATATCGTTTTTTATGTAGGACATACTTAACTTTCTTTTGATGGCCCTTCACTGGACCGACGAGCAATGCATGTTCAAGGCTATCATTGTCAGGCTCCCACAACACAACCAAATGCTCAAAGAAGCCCTAAGTTTTCCCTCGGCAGATAGGGGAGAGGTGAGTTCGACGTTGAGGTCTTGCAGAAAACATAAGGTCTTATAGTATCGTTCATACAATTTAAACAACGATCACCCCCATTCCCATATTAACGTTGAAAGATAAAGGCCTAAACCAGCACGGCTAGCAACAACTCAAAATCATTAATATTCATGTGGAAAAATGAATTACCATTGCGAGTACTTCCCCGTTTACATGCAAATTAGCGGTACCTATAGTCGAGTCGAAAATATTGATCACGATCAGTTATGCACACATACTATGTCTGGAGTCGACGCACACAACAACTGTGTCACCGTCGTCATCAAGTCGGTCATTTTGGATCGAGAGACCTACCTTGAATTTTACAAAACCCCTTCAGTAATATATATCTTACCTGCATCTGGAAGCTGTAGCCTCAGCTCAGCTTCACGCGATGTATTGGTATTCATTTTATTAGTTACAGCTAATAACTGGAATTTTTACTCTAATTCTCTAGTTTTTGGACTAGTTATTTACTCATAGTCGTCCGAAATAAATGTCATATATGAAGGGGGAAAATTACCAAACCTCCAGTGTCCAGAGCTGGAACCTCCAGTGTCAGGCACCTGTGTCCGGTAAACGGGGACGCTGTTTCGCCAGTGTCCAGCTCTGGACACTGGAGGCTTTGGTCATTTTTCCCTTCGTATATGACAATTATTTCGATTTATAGTTTAAATAGTAGTTTGTCTACTGGAAAAACCCCAAATAAAAATATTTTATAGAAAGTACCTTATTTAATTTGTTCTTAGAGAACTATACATTAAGCACACAATTACCTACTGAATATAAAGTTGCCGTCGTTTTAGCATAACTTGCCGGGTTTTTCCGACCGGTTTCCTCAATATCCTCCGTCTTAATACCTCCGTAACGTAACGCACTCTTTGGATTCCACTTGCGTACCTTGTGACGTCTGGCCTTAGGTAAGCTTGTAAACATACTTACGTTACGTTAGAATTTTTATTTTGAATCTGATTAGGGATAAGGAAACTTTGATCTTATTAACTGATGTTAATCCTTGATTCCTTGCCATAAACAACTTAAACCATGTAAATAGGTAAAGTACCTTTAATTTAAACTTCCCCGAAAATGTTAATAAAGCACGTATTGTTGGATGGTTGGGTTTTGTTTTCAATTGGGAGAGAAGAGCGACGAAAAGCTACTGGGATGCTTCTTGCTACCAGAAATTCATCAAGTACTTAGAACTACCGCTACACCAGGGATGTTGTGAATATCGGCATCCGCATAAAATCGATGCGGAGCTTAATGCGGATGCGGATGTCGAACAAGTCGGTACAGGAACGTCTTAGCGGCGGCGTAAGTGTTAGGTAATTTCGTCATTACCTATAACGAAATCATTACTGTGCGTTATATTTAATAAACAGTAACGGCCAAGCCACATATTTTGACTAAGGTTTAGAGTTTGTGAAGTTAAGACTTGTAGAGTTAGAAGCTTGGCTCTACAAGAGATTTGATAACTTTTTGACAGTTTGGTTGACATATTTACACACAGACAGACGAAGCCCTATGGTTTCATCTTGGCAACATTTCACATGAAAATGTTTTTGGTGGGTTACATGTTCTTTAAATTACCAGGCCCCAATTTCACCACGGTGACAGGTGCGACAATTGTAAAATCACTGTTGCTGACGTCACAGGCATCCATGGGCTACGGTTACCACTTACCATCGGGCGGGCCGTATTCCTGTTTGCCACCATCATTGTACTTACTTTTTTTAAAAACTTTATTATATCGGAAAAAACAGATATTTCTTTCGCGAAGTTTCTGACGATTGTCAAGATTTAGAAGAATTGTAGGTAATTCTTGACAGGTAATGAGTTATATGTCGGAATTTCGTGACAATTGTAGTGTTTCTTGTGACAATTGTCATAAACTTAGCAAGAGAAATATCTGTTTTTTTCCGATATAATAAAGTTTTTTTTAATAAATCAATGATGGTGGCAAACAGGAATACGGCCCGCCCGATGGTAAGCGGTAACCGTGGCTGCCTGTAAAGCCCATGGATGCCTGTGACGTCAGCAACAGTAATGTTTTACAATTGTCGCACCTGTCACCGTGGTGAAATTGGAGCCTGATGTAGTATCAGTTGGCTTTCATTATTTCTTCTTCTGTTCTCAAAAGTATTGATTAGAAACATCTTATTTTCTACCCTACCAAATGCAAATAATCCTAATCAATTGTTAAACACACCAATTAGTACAAGTACAAATGACTATCTCATTATTTTCACAGATTAGATTAGATTAGATTTCGTAACATTTGTGCCAACGTGTGCTTAGTGCATAGACCTACCATCCGCTCGCGCTTGACAGACAGCTGAAGTGTGCGAAAGGGAAGCCATCACGTATATGAACATCCCATGAGTGCGAAAGAGTCAGACTACCAATGAGAAAACGTAACCACTTTTGAGTTTGACGACGGCCGCGGACGGCCAAGAGTGTATCACGGTAATTTTCAAATTGAAAAATATACACGGATTAGGACGAAAAGTATTAAATAAAGTAATTCAGTGAAGATGGTGTCTTGTAGTGTGCCGGATTGCAGTGTCACAGGGCCAAATAATCCAAGCAATTACTCATTTCAGAGGATTTACGATATTCCGAGCGAAATTGTCATAACGATATTTTGTTTAACAGCGTAAAAAGTGTAAGAAGCCGGTTTATACACTTCATTATAAGTTTTTCTTTCGTTCCGTGCTAATATTTTATCATATTAGTCAATAATTTAGGATATTTTGTGTAAAAACAAACTGTTAGTTTACGCTAGGGCTTGACAAAATGTTCATATGACAGTATCGATAACTTGTTGGTATATTAATAGCCATGTAATTATTTCTTCACAAGACATCATTTAGATATTAGCTTTTATAACCGACTTCAAATAATAACGATTGTTATAGCTTTTTGAAGGTGTTCATGTTTAGCGTGTCATGATAACTTCACTTTGCAACACGGTGAGAGTTACATTAAGATAAGTCTGCAACGATTTTGATGGCAAACGCAGTGCAAGTGTTATTTATACGTCATAATGTCGTAGAATTTTAATGTTTAAAATAACACATTTGAAAAAGTAGTCGATAAAGCAATCAAACATCGACAGATTATTAATATGTTGTAACATGACATCACTATTTTTGATCTCACATAGACAATTTACGCACACACTTGCATTTCATTTTTGGTCACACTTTTGAAGATTGACAGTTGTTCTTTGTCATCTAATATTCTATGGCTTAGTGTTTATAATTAGATCCGATTACACATGGTCACGTGTCATTGACAGTTCTTACTGAATGGACAAGAACATGACGACTGCCCATAATCACTTTATCCATGAATGAAAATTCTTAGAAAAATTCACATCTCACGAGACCGCAAACCATACAAACTAATCCAAACCTAATTTTATCAAACATAAAGTTCAAATTCAACTACCTATCCGTGACCTCTCGATACAACATGATCCAGTTATCGATTTAAAGAAAATTGAACTTTATTAGTGTTGTATAAGGTTAACATTGTAATAGAGTTGTCTTGTGAGTCACCCGCCTGGGGTTTTACAAATCGCCTTATCTGTGAATTATTGATAACGGAATTATGGAACCAATACCTTAACGAGGATTTCTTCGAATGGAACAAAACAAACGATTTACAATCCAATATGTTTGTATTGTTTTTTTTTTCGATAATTGCCAATGATTAGAGATAGGTAACAACAATTGGACTTTAATCTAATCAGTTTCTGTGATCAATGATCTTATAAGTAATTAAATTAGGTCTTTTACTTCGAGCTTTTAGTTCATGATTGGGTTTATTCTCTTGTTTTAAGGGTTTCGATAGCTTTTGAAAAGCTTTTGCTTCTCTTACTTTTGTTAAACGATTTGAACAAGATTTAAGGAAAACTGGTAAGTAAATACAAAAGGTAGGTAGGTAGGTAAGGTAGGTAGGTAGGTATTATAAAAACAGGCAATTAGAGATACCATAAAAAATATCAGACTAAAACCTAAAATAGTCCTAAACATCTCTGACAGGAAAGGAAACTTACTTATATGTAGTTAACTATAGTTAGGGAGGCGAATAGGGGAATTTTCGGCAATACTCGAGCGTGGCAGTTTAAGATATGAGAGATACCTTAGACCTAATAGAACAACCTTGTAAAGTATTTAGCTCTATATGTAGTGACGCGCGCCTAGGATAGACGATCAGATTAGTAAAAAAAAATGGATAGTCTGAAATACTCGAGCGCCTCAGATTAAGATATTGGGGGTTGATTTTAGTGTTTAAAGACTAAATTTAACTAATCTGACGATAAGTCCTTGACGCCGCCGAGTTATAGGGTCGCGAACTTGTAAAAAAAAAACGTTAATCCGGCATTCTCGAGCGCGATTTTTTTATTTTTTATTTTGAAGAATATAATCTAAAACTTACTAAAAATACAAAATCTGCCGGTTTCCGCATGACCGGAAGTGTGGAGGAGCCATTTCGCCTTCCTAAGAACGCGTTGCGGCATATAAGTCGCGAACGATACATTTTACAAAAAAAAAGTTTAAATAAACAAAAAAGGTAATTTTATTGTCATTCTTAAATTCCCCGTTTTATCAAGGAGAAAGAAAGGAAAAAAAAGAAACCAAAAAACCTTTTTCGGTCAGATTAAGAGAACCCACCAACATTTTTGTCAGATTAAAAAAATATGCTTTCAGGATACCGAGATAAACCTCCCCTATGAAAATCTGACGCGCTCGAGTATTTCAAAAAAACTTTTTTTTTTTGCATTTTCAAAAATTCATCGTAACTTATCGTCACGCCGAAATCGTCAGTTTTTTTAAAGGAAGCTTCCTTGGGGCCTACTTAACACCCCTTCCGAAAATCTGACGCGCTCGAGTAAATTTTTTTTTTTTTTGCATTTTTGACTACTTTATATGCCTGCCCCCACCACGCAAACCGGCAGATTAGTATACCGTTGTTATCAGAGGCACTCGGGGCATACGTAGTATGAATATCTGACGCGCTCGAGAATGCCCAAGTAACTGTTTTTTTTAACATTTTTGAAAAACCGTACACGCCAAACCCACCGCTAAAATGGTTTTTGCCATACGAGCTTTTCTTTTCGAAATTATTTTATCTTTCGATTTTGATAGGTCTCGACGGCGCCGTTGAATTACGCCATTTAGCTACCTCGCCTCCCTAACTACTAGTTAGGTATATTTTTTCTGTTAATATTGTCCTTTACTGCATGAAAAATAAAAATCAATGAATAATCTGTTAAGTAGGTACCTATCAACCTTTATATTCCAAATCAAATATTTGTTTTGCGCATCATCTCGATTAGATAACTTTAACCTTTTCAATGATAAGATACGTAATGCTAAACGTTCTATTTATATTCCACCTTATTACTACGAAGTAAGGTTCTGAATCGTTCATATATTTTGACATCGACTGTTCAGCTTAATTCCTTCCTATGAGTCATTGAAGGACTTTGCCAGACAAGGACGACCTACAACTTTCACCTATTAAAGAAAAGGACAGTGCTAAATATTCAGGACATTGTGCGACGGAGAGAGAAATGTGATTTCACCATGAGTAAGAAAGGGAGGTGTATGTGTGGAGGCTGTGTATGTGTTGGTGAATGCAAGTGAAAGAGTGTAGAAAGGGACAGTTAGTGTGAGTCATCCTGAAATTCGGGAATAAACTAATAGAGTGAGTCATACTAGGGATAGAAATTCTTGGAAAAGATGAATTTGGAGATATTTTCTTATTGTTAGAGGACACAAAAGGTCGATTTCTTTAAACGTTTTAGATCAAAAAACAAAGTCGGTTTGATTTGTTGGATAGGTACTACTTAGTTCAGTTTTATTGACAGAGGCGACACCGCTATTGCAAGAGTCCGTCAGCTGCAGTAATACTTAGCATCAGGCGTGGCGTAATGCGTAATGTATCACTGTATCTTTATTTTCCACTTTTGAGTTTTGAAAAAGTTTTTTAAACCTGTTTAGCATTTTGTTGAACAAGATTTCTGATTTTTTCTGTTTTTTTTTTATTACGAGTAGGTACGTATAACGTTATTTATCTAGCTATACCTATATGTATTGATTTGCATGATATTGTGCAATAAGTTCAGAAATAAAATAGAAGAACATTCCTAATTCAAAAGCGCAAAAATTGTCAAGGGTTGCGCAGAAACCTATTAGTCCATGGAATATTACCCTGGATGGCCTAATTATTAGGCCCTAATTTCAACCACTAAGTATAAACATACCATTACCAGTTAGACTAATGGTAATGACTGATGATATTCTACAGGGGATTCTCTGAGCCCCGAGAGGTTTAAATTTTTCTAAATGTTATCGTTTTAACGAATTTAAGTTCTTTACGTTTGCTTGGTAGGCACCTACTTACCATACCTACTATAATACCAATATAAATACGGGGCCGAATTACGAATTCATCTAAATCAGATAAGCTGTTAGCACGAGGCCAAACACAACTATTAGCGAACAGTAGCACAAGTCTCACAAATTGATACAAAACTTGTAAAATTTCAATATTAGGCTTTTGAGTTATTTGAGGTGTAACGCAACTCTTAGCATGAATCAAACTTTTCTCGATCTCGAGTATGTATCTCGACTAATCTCGAGTCTTGACCCCTTGCCTTGCGCTGTATGTACATGTATATTTTTTTCTTTGTTAGTATACATTATTGCGAGCTACCCTGGTACCAATGGTACCCTTACAGAGGCTTACCCCCTAAGAAGTCTTTAAGAAGTTTTAGCATACGGGCTGAAAAACATTACTACAAAATTCGCTCAGCTGATAGCTGATTGTGACGCGATAACTCTACTGCGTTTCCCACCCTATACAGCTGTAGCTACGAGTACACGGGAGAAGTGTCCATAACTATCTGCACACTAGCTCCAAGCTCCAATACTATAATGAAGGTGAAAGGAAGATTTGCTCGGCAGTTGTTACTCTACTGCACTTCCCACTCTACAAGTTCAAGGCCTCGGCCTCGAGCCTCGAGCAAGGCCCGCCGGGGGCGCGGCTCGCAGGAACCATGTCAAACCTGACTCCACAACAGTCCATGTTGTTCCATTCTAGTACATATTAAGATAAGTGACCCTTTTGTGTCGTTTCAGTTACACAAATATCCAAACAAGTTGCATTAACTTCTTCCTTGTCGTATCCTCATGGCTGAGGGACGTGACGAATGTGGACACTTTTCACCAGTGATCTCCAAGCCGCTCTGTCTTGGGCCCAGTGCATGCTAGCCTGCAATGTGGCTCTTGTCTCTGACGTTATTCTGTCCGCCCAACGCGTGGCTATACGTCCTATACGCTTTCTTGCCATGCGGTCAGTAATAATGAGCTTTTCCAGGCTAACCGGCCCTGTTCTGCTCAGATGGCCGAAGAAACCAAGTACACGTTGGGAGCAAACAGTGGAGAACCTTGTTCTAAGTTTAAGTTCGAATGGATGCATTTGTACGGCGTTCAGTCCATGCTGAGATCCGGAGCATTCTCCGCCAGCACCACATCTCGAAAGTTCATCAAGTTCACATATGAGTTGCATTAACTATCACCACATATCATAACCCCACGGCGACATCAAGCATCACCCTGAAATTGCGGCTCGCGGTGTAAAGTTGAAGGTCGCAAAGACCGCTGACCGAGCGCAAGGGCGACCTTGGGATTATGTCACCTCCGACTCACAGCTGAGTAACGACGCCAAGTACCTCACGGTTGCCTTGGTAACCAATCTGTAATTGCACAAATGAAGTGCTTAAAGCTTCTTTTCCACTAACGGCGAGAATGCGACCAGCTCTCGTTTAGCGTAGGTGGTAGGTAGGTTTATATATTGCCCCAATAGTAATTGGCTACTCTTAGGAATAAGACTTCAATTGCCCCGTTTCTTTCTGCTTTAAGTACTGTGGAGTGGCCAATTACTATCAGTCATCCTAGGATATGTAAGATCAGAGAGTAAAAGACAATCTTTCCCTATTATTTCGAACCGCGCCTCTCGTGTGACCTTCATGAGCCTTCACCAAGGAAGTTCAAGGTCGCGTGCGTCGAGGCCGCGACCTTCGGAGAATTGTGTCATCGGCTGACTAAGGTGGGTATCCAATGTCAAGGGGTAGACAAATTAGTAGATTATGATCGATGACATTCACGATTATAATTAAGCTAGGTACGTTCCTAAGCGCCACTTGCTGCATCCCGTTAACCCGGGGTTAACCGGTTAAACCTGGAGTTACCTCTGTTACCAGTACAATTTGACATTGGGTTAACCGGTTATTCCCGGGTTAGTGGAATAGTGCGAGTGGCCCTAGGTGTACTTCAAAAACTGGAAAAAAGGGTTGCCCTTTTCCGATCATTTATTTATTTAAATTAGATAAGATACTTATTTGATAAGAAATCGCTGTTTTCAAATCAGTCAAAGATGAGCCGGAAATTTTTGGGAAGGTTTATTATATTATATTACGTTTTGACTCGGGGCATTGGATAAATTTTCTTCCCTAATTAGGTTAATAATTAGTCTCCATAAATCATGTAATTTTCATAATCATCCACCTACTTGTGCTCGTACGTTATATTCCCTCGCAAACTCTTGTACAAATTAAAAACGTTTTCCATAGTACAGTAGGTTAGGTATACATGCAAATTTCCAAGTGCATTCTCTAATTAGGTTTCACGGAATTTGCACTCAGGCAAACCTAACATTGCCAGTGTGTTCTGAGAAAGCTTCAGTTCAGAGAAAATCTGAATATAGGTCGGTGGGCGGCCGGGTGTCTGCTGAAGTAGGCTTTCGTTTCAACCTAGGGTTAGTTATCAAAATTCAGGGAAATTCACAGGCACCAGTAAAATTTTAAACTCGACCTAGTTCTGATAGGTTTCGATACGGGGAAATTCGCCGTGAATGTTCTTATAAAATAGGTAGACGTTGTATATGAAAATTACTGTACATATCCTTCTGCATGTATGTACTTATTAATCTTATTATGTATTTGCTGAATACTGTCTTCCATGCAAAAAATTTACTGACATTTACAGTACTATTTGTATTGTGAATAGAATTTTTACTATCTCTATCGCCAACGTCCATACCACGTTGAATACACCGGTTCTCGTCCGATCACCGAAGTTAAGCAACGTCGGGCGAGGTCAGTACTTGGATGGGTGACCGCCTGGGAACACCTCGTGTCGTTGGCTTTTTGCTTTTCAATTTCTGCTTCGACTTTATTTTTCAATTTTAGAAAAGTAACATTATATATTTTATGTCGTTGGCACGATGGATTTCATGAAATTCAATAGACTTAAAATGAAACCGACACAAATTTTAAATTAAAAATATCTGCAATAAATGTCTATGCACTGTGGACGCTACATTCAAAATAAAACAATGAAAAATAATCTAGTGTTTCTAGGTAACTCGGAAAACTCTCAGCAGGGCCTTGACGCTTAAATCAACATTATCAACTTCGTAGAACAATGTTTCAGATTCAGACTTCTTCCGTGAATTTTGAAAACCAGACCTCGTGGGCCTCTTAAAAACTCGGAACTGATTGAAAAATAAATGAAGTTACAGTTCTCAGGGTGGCTAGTTATACTGGTAATTGGAATATTGTATTGGTGCTAAATAAATTAGGTACATCCTGATTTTTATAAATTAGACATAATTAGCTCGTTCCAATTTTTATAGAGATGAAACTGCGCACAGCGACCATATAGTAATAAAATATATTTCCTAACTGAGCTAGATCGAGTAACTAGGTACTTATGATTTTAATCAATCCCAAAAATTACTGAAGTCCACAGACTACCCTGAGACCCTGAAACTTGTTATGACTGACATCTATTGTGGAATAGTAGAAACTTTTATGCCGCCATCTGTTGTCGAATAGAATACGACCTAAGACTACGTTCTGCCAAGTTCTGCTTAGTAGCTCGTCTTGTAGTAACATCAAATTTCAATAGATGGCGCTATATTCTAAACTTTTTGTAATGGTACCAGAAATATTTTATAAATTATTATTTTTACATCCTATCCTTACTCTAAAATTTCACTTACTTATCTGTTAAATGTCCGTATCGAAAAGCGCTTGTTTATTTTGCAGATACATACTGGACAATCCTAAAATTGTCGAAAACAAAACCGTTTTGGACCTAGGATGTGGCTGTGGAGCTGGTGCCATTGCAGCAGCAAAAATGAAAGCGAAGAGTGTATTGGCCAATGACATCGATCCATGTAAGTAAAATAATTAAAATATACAAAAAGTTGGAGATGCCGGGGATCGAACCCGGGGCCTTTCACATGCAAAGCGAACGCTCTACCACTGAGCTACATCCCCTGATGAATGTGAGTTCAAAATAGCTATTCAGTTGTGTTGACAGACATTTTTCCATGTTTATTCAGGTGGTATTTATCTATTTGCAAATTTATATTTGTTTAGAGTCGGACCACGCCAAGTTTTCATTCCAAATGCTACGTCAAGTATTGAACATATGGGCACAGAATAACTAATAGTACTACCGTACAGAAAATTCACTCCCTCACAAAAGTAGATTTAGGTATAAAATTATACCTATACTCGCCGCCTGCAACAAAATTGAAACTTATAACCGCGCACGAACCGTGAATTTTCTTTGCGCGAGCGCCACGTGACATGACTATCGTGCGGTCGAGCGGCAGCCCACTGCTATACACCTGCCCTGCCCGGGAGGGCGCCGGCCAAATGTACCTAAACTGCGTAGTGACACCCCCCTGATATGGGCAAAAAGAATAGATATATAGTATAGAGGGGTCCTGTCATTGTAAATTTTGTAGTCACTGTAAATTTACTGCCATCTATCGACACACGACTAAAACTCAAAATGAAAACGTATAAAGTTATCAAAAAATGTATATATATGGATAAATGATTTTATTATTTTTATATCATTTTGATCCATGTTCATTCACTGATATCTATGTGTTAAAATTGTTAAATATGAAACGGTGTCGTCACGCCATCTAGCCGAGGATAGGCTAAAGGTGTGTGCGGCATCTATTCGAGAATGACTTTTACTTGAATTCCGAGGCACGTTTTTAGGGTTCCGTACCCAAAGGGTAAAACGGGACCCTATTACTAAGACTTCGCTGTCCGTCCGTCCGTCCGTCCGTCCGTCCGTCCGTCCGTCCGTCCGTCCGTCCGTCCGTCCGTCCGTCCGTCTGTCACCAGGCTGTATCTCACGAACCGTGATAGCTAGACAGTTGAAATTTTCACAGATGATGTATTTCTGTTGCCGCTATAACAACAAATACTAAAAACAGAATAAAATAAAGATTTAAATGGGGCTCCCATACAACAAACGTGATTTTTGACCAAAGTTAAGCAACGTCGGGAGTGGTCAGTATTTGAATGGGTGACCGTTTTTTTTTTGCTTTTTTTTTTTTTTTGCATTATGGTACGGAACCCTTCGTGCGCGAGTCCGACTCGCACTTGCCCGGTTTTTTCTTTAGACTTTATTCGTCTTATATGGGTATGCGTTCTTCTTACTGCCAAGTTATTTATGTGCAAAGTTAGCGTGGTCAGTCTAGAAGGGGCATTTAATTCCATTGTATATGCTTATCTGGCAAGCCAGCTTCGTCAGTAGAAATTCGAAAAATGTAGGCGCGAAGGATCGATTTTCTATACAGATTTTGAATTTCGCGCCTTTTTCTACTGACTACTTTAGGTTTGCCAGAGTAAATTATAGAATAAAATATTTAGTATAATATAATGAATTATAATTCCAGACGCCCTAGAAGCCACTTCCATCAACGCCTCTCTCAACGGGGTTTCCGTAACAACCAGTGCCGCCAACCTCATCGGCGACAAGCCTCACTGCGACACGCTCCTCGTCGGCGACATGTTCTACGACACGGAGTTTGCTGAGACGCTCTTTGATTGGCTGATGACTCTAAAAGGCACCACTGTGAGTACTTTATACTTACAATAAGGTGTAGCCAACCTCATAGGCGACGACGGCGACAAGCTTCACTGCGACATACTACTCAACGAGTCACAGTTCACAGGTCGCTGAGACGATGATTGGCTTATGCCAGTTAGCGCCACTTGCACCATCCCACTAACCCGGGGTTAACCGGTTAAACCGTTAACCCAATGACAAATCCCTTGAAGGGATAAGTTCGCCTTTGTACTAATGACGAATGTTATTTTTCCTGTTTTGTTTTGATTTTTGTACAATAAAGTGTTTTACTACTACTACTACTACTACAAATTGTACTGGTAACCATGGTAACTCCAGGTTTAACCGGTTAACCCCGGGTTAGTGGAATTTAGAATTGTGGCCCTTTAGGTATAATTATCGTACCTATTCTACTCATGCCTAGTCTTCACTTGCGTCTACCTTTTGGTCTACCTCCTATATTATTGTCATGTCCGCTCTATGGGACCTTTTTTTGTTAAATTTGTGCAATTTAATAAATACATGTTATATTTCAGATCCTAATAGGCGACCCAGGGCGGCACGGTCTGACACGCCGCAGCGGACTGACGCGACTGGCCATGTACAAGCTGCCGCCAAACAGTTGTTTGGAAAATCGAGGCTTCGCGGATACCACGCTGTGGCAGCTCGATATTAAATGAAGTTAATTGCAAAAAATAAATGTTGTTTAGTTATGCAACCGATTTTTACTTGACTGCCGATCAACTCATGAAAACAACATCAACAACAACTCAAGAAAACTCTTGTCATGTCATGACAGACGAAAATCGGGGAACAAGACTGCCTGATGCGTGAATCAAGATGACAATCGTTGATGATCACGTGACTTCTCGTAGTATCTCTCATCCCGATACTTGTCTAGCCCCCAAATCTACAATTGCACGCTTTGTCTTTGAGTCTTTGTGCGACAGATGGCGCCGCTCTTACATATCCGAGAGGCTGATAACAGTAATAACGATTTTCGATCTTGAGTGATGAGTAAAAATGCATGATTCACACCTAGTTCATTTAAAAAATATTATCCCCGGGATTAGGGCAAAACTCGAGGAAGAAATAATACAATAAATTAATATTATCTTACTTTATTTACTTAATTTAATATACATTATAAAAAATATGCATTTCGTGAACCAAATGAATTCGTTGTAAGTTCGTTGTTGTTGTTACGTTAAACTTAATTAATTATTCTTTATATTGGACGGCTGTATAGGCGAAACAACTTGTCTATCTTTAATAAGTACATACATCAATGTCAAAGTTTTATAAAAATATCCATTAAATACAAAATTATTCAAAAATAAACTCTTTTGGCGGATCTTTTTGTACTTTTAATACAAAATACAACGATAGACCAATTGTTGGTATTTATTAAATTATGTACATTTCATTATCATTTATCACTACACATTACCTGTAAAACTTAAATAATAAGTACAATAACAGATTCTTGAGTACTAATAAAATAAATATTACTCCATAGAAAATATGTGAAATTAGATGGCGTGCCAGTCGCCAGGTGTTCTTTTTAATAAATTCAATCATTGCAGAATCTTTGCCAATGGAACGCTGTCAGTATTTTCTAAATACGATATTGTCTATGGAATATAAAATTTTAATAAAACTCACTCTCCCCTACATTAAGAAAAATAATTACAAAATAACTTATAAAAGCGCCATCTGACCAGCGACGCTTGAAGTTTTTACTCTCTATTCGTAAACTAGGTGGCGCTGCGCTGCGTTATTCCGCGAGGCTATAATCCGGATTGCTCAACTCAAGGTACTTAGAATAGATACAACATAGCTTTGTTTACTAGTACTTGGGACGTCAGATCTGAGAGCTGCCTAGTTAGGTAGTTGGAAGGGTTTACAGCTGGTAGTTGTGCATGGTATTGGCGTAGCCATGTTTGGAGCGCTGTGAATAATGGGAGTAGCTGTCCAGGTCCCTCGCTCGAGCGTGCGGGACGAGTAGCACGGGCTGGAGGGCGAGCGACTTGCGGGAGGCCACGGATGCCGCGTCCGTTACGTAGGCGTTGTTCACTTCACCTGGAACAGACAATATTACATTAAAGAAAATTTGTTTAATTTAAGCTTACAATGAGCTTATGAATGTTAAAAGTCTGCCACTGGTTTTCCCTTGCTCCTGAGGGCGTTATTAGTCCGTGGTGTAGGTACATTTAATTATACGGCGAATGATGTTGATGGGGCACCCCGCCGTAAGTCAAAAGAAGCAACTCTGCAAAAGGAAATTCCATCATCATCATTTGCCGTAAATAGCACTTTTTTGACGTATACAGCGTATACGTGACGTTAGGCCACTATATAGAGGGCCGATCTGCGAGTCCGTTTAGTATTACGAGTTTACTCGTATACATTATAGATATATTATCTAGAGTTTTGCAGAAATGAATGCAAAATTGAATGAGATTACCGCGCTCTGTCAGAAATCCTGTATTAGGATTTTCGTTTACATTTAACGTAAAAATAATAATGATTGCTACCGTAACAAGCTAATATAAATAGAAAACTGCATAATTTCTCCTCCAACAAACTTCCAAAAATGGCCAAATAAGTATCCGTAACGGTGCAATCGTCGCCATAATAAATTCGATTTGCATAAACTACTCTCACAAAATTAGCTTAAAACCTACCTATTAACATTGTAATTTGCATATGTCAACGAATGAGAGCGTCTGTGATTTAAGACTAATGAGGAACACAATAATTTTAAATTATCTGTATTTCCACTTAATTTGCACTATTGATGGAAATCTGCAAGGCCTTGAGAACCGTTTCATAATGGACCATTTTGTAAATGTCAAAAAATTCACAACGAGCCACGACCTAATTACTTTTTGTCATTTTTTACCAAACAGATTCAGATTCTGATATTTTATTGATAAAAGGCAATCATTTTAAGGCAAACACTATTCTATAGCACTAGACTGCGCCCAAGTTTGCACACCGACAACGTCAAGAAGGCATACTTTGGGTACTTCCACTCCATATTATCATATGGTGTAGATCTTTGGGGTGACGCCGCTGACCGTGAAAGAGTCTTCAGACTACAAAAGCGCGCAATCCGTGTAGTAGCCGGCGTCAAATGGGATCATCCAGCCAAAGAGCTGTTCATAGGTCAAAAAGTCCTAACACTACCTTCCCTTTACATCCTCGAGGTAGCAAAGCTGGTGAGATGTAACTTAGAACAGTTCCAGTCAAACGCTGATGAACCCAAATATCACCTCAGGCGCGGCCAGGAGCTCCGCGCTCCTCGAACGCGGTTGGCCAAGGCAAAAAAGTGTCTCAACTACATCGGTCCTAAAATCTATAATCAAGTCTCCGATGACATAAAGACTGCTAGAAACAATAACTTGTTCGTATCAAAACTGAAATCTTACTTAGTCTCTGCTGCGTATTATTCGTTGCGTGATTTCTTAAGTAAGTAAAAAGTATGTACCTACCTAGTTATTCAAAAAAAAAAAGTACAAAGTTGAACCACTAACTGTCTACATTCATACTCGACAAAAATAAGCATGTGATATATGTAGGTACCACAAAATTATTGTTTTATATGTAGGTAATTATGTGTGTGATTTACTATTAATAATTGTGATATATTTTTATGATGTGACGTGTAAAATTATTATTTTATAAATAAATTAATTGAATTGAATTGAATTGATCCTAATAGCAAAGATATATGTAACTCCGTATAAGAAAAAAACGTACCTCGGAAAATTAAGAAAAAAAATATGCTCGAATAGCTGGCGCTATACCTTTAGCCTATACTCGTGTAGATGGCGACACCGTTTGATATTTAACAATTTTAACACGTATTCAGTGAAAGAACATGGGAGATAGTAATATTTTTAAATTACCGTGGATATAAAAAATCTCGCGCACCAAGTTATTTCTTTAGATAACAGTAGATATAAATGTATAGGTGTAGTATAGCCGTAATTGCAAAAGGCTTGCAGTATGTTGCCGTTAAGTAGTTTAGCATATTAAATAATTCATGAGACAGACGGACAGACAGCCGGCGTTTCGTACGTGGCCGAAGGACGGGGAACTCGTTCTAGTACGAAGTGGGCGTTGTGACAGAGCTCGGCTCTCTTGTGGTATTGTAGGTACCTATTTAAAGTGGCTCCTTAAATAACCTAAATCAGTACTTACTTAGAGCTTTAGCTAGTTACCTTGTCACATTAACAATTGAAATAGGACAAAGATCGAAATCTCTAGAACAGCCCACAGCCCACAGGCCACAACATCCAGACCATCTGACGTTTGGGGACCACGAGAAACCGAAGTCAACTTGGAAAATGTGTTTCATCTTCATCCTTTAGAAATTCTCTATTTTACGTTACGGCTGATACTTTGACTGTAAAACTATATTGGCGCTTTAAAATAAGTGTTTTTTAAAGTATCTAATACCTTGTAAAATAATATCAGCACGTTAATTCACACCAAAATTGACTTTTCACAAATATCATTGTTTTCATAGGACAGCACATTTTAATTCACAATATCGGGGTGGTCTAGATTCTAGCTAACAGAAAAAGTTGTTTGCTACCCAAGTAACAATTTGTGGTTCTATAGTAGTCGATAGAACGTTTCCCAAATACCACCTAAGGTCCTATAAAAGACCAAAGAAGATTGTATAAAGCCGAAATGGCGCATCTTATGTGCCATTCAGTGATATAGTAGACCTGTAGCAGTGTCAGTCGTGACGTTTTAGGTCTATAAAAGTGATGTGATGATCACTTTTGTGCTAATTTGTTGTCAGTAACGCCATTATAGTGTTAATTTATACTATAGTGGCATTTGAGATTCCATTATAGTGCTCGTTTTATACTATAGTAGTATTTGAAATTGTATTATAGTGCTTTTTTATACTATTGTAGAATTCATAGTTCCTTTACTACGAAATTTGCTATCAAGTTTTCCATCAACTGTTGTGAGTGGTTTTGTTGTGTGTTTACTTCACAAAAACGGTACTAAGTAAAATGGTGATAATTAAAGACTTTATATTTATATGCGCCATTTAGATGTCGAATAATTCGGTCCTTAGTGCAAAAAGTATATGGGACGAAAGTTTTACCGTTAGAATAGTATTAGTTTAATGAGGAATTTTAAATGCCCCCTCGATTTATTTATGTTTTTAATAAAATAATTTAATAAAATATTATGATATTCACCATAGTTACTACTATACAGCCAAGAAGTAAATCCGACGCTTTTATAGGCTAACTATAGAACTTACGACGAAATCTTCACCGCCATCATGATTAAAATTAGGGTTCCAAAAGAATTTTGCTGTGACCCAGTTACACCTACAAACTCTTTAGAAAGATATAGGTTTTTTTTTTAATTTAGATGTAGTCATTACTGTTGTTTCCTTTTTCAGTGTGATTGGTAAAAAAAATGTGCTAATAATGGATGTCGATAAATATCTAAACCGTCACGATTTTATGCTTGTATTAAATCATTGATGATAAATCTCACCTACAGTCACTAATATCACTGGGGTCTTTTTTATCAATTCATTAAAATATAAAAATATTTTGTACGGAACCACATTATGTGGCTTAGGCCTGAACTTATATAAGCAAGATATAAGTAGCCATTACAGATCAAATTTATCATTTACAAGTAGTCGTTTTCTACCTTTATGTATCTAACTCGGTTTATAAAAGACATAAAAACTCAACTATAACGCTGTTGTCTTTTAAAAGAAAAAACAAAACCACTATACAACAGTTTTGTGATATAAAAGAGTCATTGTGACGTTTACAGCGATGAGATATAATAGGGATTTAAAAACTACTAAAGCGCTTTTTAACGCTATAAATATGTCCCAAAAACGCTACTATAGAGCAAAACAGTTCTATAATAGTGTTCATATGACTACTAAAGTATTATGTACTATAGCAGTGATCTCTAAAGCCACTATATCCTAAAATCGTTGTATAGTTGGGTTTTTGTCACTGTTAAAACACAAAACTATAGCGGCTTGCAGGGAACCTTAATAGCGCAAACTACTAAAGTATTATGTACTATAGCAGTGATCTCTAAAGCCACTATATCCTAAAATCGTTGTATAGTTGGGTTTTTGTCACTGTTAAAACACAAAACTATAGCGGCTTGGCAGGGAACCTTAATAGCGCAAATTAGTTGCATAAAAGTGATTCCAAATACTATTATACAGTAATATTGCTCTATAGTGGTTATATTTGAACCTGTTATAGTACACGCCTATAACGGCTCTATAAAATGATGAAATAAACCTTTACATCAATTGCTTATAGAATATATTAGCTGTATAAGCCTATAGAGCAAAAAGGTGTTGCCAAGCGCTTTTATACGACAGGTGGTCACCTCTGAAACCTTAATACGACGTCTATACAAGCTTTTAGCGATAAAAACTAAAATTATAGGACTAAGATGTTACTTGGGTATTCACTTGGCTAATCGTTTTTTTCTGTAAAAATATGTAGACGAAAATTGCCAAATCGTATAATTTTAATCGTAGGTATAGGCGTTCCAGTGTTTAGTCGTAGGTATGATACATACCAAACATGATAACAACAATACCTATCAAGTACTAATGCCGGCTACATACGTAACGATAAATCGTTGCGATAAAACTGTGCAGTCCGACTGTGCAGATAAATCGAACCGTGTGTATGACAAATCGTTACGATAAATCGTTGATCGGTGGCAGTTGCAAATTATATCAGAAAAATCGTTGTCGAAGCGAACTGCACAGTTTTATCGTTGCGTGTGGATGGCGACCGTTCATTTCGGCAGTATTTCACGTCGCTCGCTTGTGTGCGCACGTGGGTTACCTATTATTCAAGTAAGTACATTAATGAAAAAAATAAACTTTAGAATTTGGAAAGTAAAGAAAGTGAATTAAACTAACATTTATTATGTGTAATCAAATATATATACTGTTACTGTCTATCCTTCGGGGCCCCCTGAGGAACGGGGCCCTGTGTGCACGGGCCCCGTGTGCCCTTATGGTCAAGACGGTACTGCATTTAGTGCCAGTGACCCGATAGTAGGGTTCTCTGTTCGTAGTCGCTGTTTTTACAAGCTTTTATTTAGTTTCACCTGACTGTTGTCTGTCTGTTTGTCGGTCTGTAATCAAATCTAGCAAGTTAAATTTGATCCACTTCCCGGTTTCCGATTGAGCTGATTTTTTTTTTGTATTTGTAATTTGCATGTATAAATCGGATGACAATCCAATATTATGGCACCATTGAGCTGATCTGAGGATGGAGACAGGAGGTGGCCATAGGAACTCTGTGATGAAACAACGCAACCTAATAGTGTTAGGGGTTTTTATAATTGTCTTGATGAGTATTAGTTGTCTGTTGTAAGAAAAGTACAGTCAGCAATAAAAGCTTGTACCAAAAATGAAATTTTTGGCAAAAACTTATTTATGTACTTACGGGATTTTTCATGTTTTCCTACGCTCATACTATAATTTTATTTAATTATATGGCTTTACCTACATTATACATCTGTATAATAGAGAAATCATAAATCTAACTCCAAAGCAGTGCCATTGTGGATGACATGTTGTTTCTCATGAGCTTTGCGGAGAACTGATGATCGGCTCCGATATCGGAGGCGTGTGGAGGCACTAGGAACGTTCGATTTATCGCACAGTCGGACTGCACAGTTTTATCGCAACGATTTATCGTTACGTATGTAGCCGGCATAACTCAGTTGTTTCAAGGTTATGTATCATAATGTGCTAGTTCTCGCTCTCGTGGCCGCTGCCGTGACAGGAATCACTAATCAGGGTGGAACTGTGATGTAACGATGGATTCATCCAAACAATGGTTTCCGGTGTTAATTAAGGACTTTACTTATACTTAATTGCAATAATATAAGGATATATAACTGAAGGTATGTCTACTTGTAATTGTAGCTCTCGTGGCCGCTGCCGCGACAGGAATCAGGGTGGAACCGTGATGTAACGATGGATTCATCAAAACAATGCGCGGGCTTAAAAGTTCGTATTTCCGTTGATAATTAAATAATTAAGGACTTTATATTGTGTATTCCCATTGTTGTAATATACCAAAGAAAAAACCTGGCTAGCTATCAAAATTTCGGCTATCGTATAGCTAATAAATTTATCTGTAATGTTAATGCTGGTGACGGCCTCACAGCCGGTCAGCCATTTAGATCTTATGTGGCAGTTTTAAAACATAGAAAAATATATAAATTGTAAATAAGTAGGTACAGTCCGTTGTTAAATCAAAATGCACTAAGTAAGTAGCTACCTAATACTTACTTAGTGCATAAAGTAAATCAAGAATTTGTTGAAAATAATTAAGTAGGTATGTTAAATCATCGAAACCAAACGGTAGAAAATCAGCAAAAATCTCCAGTCCAGTCTCTCCAGTGAGATGGCATTACACTGTACCTTACTGTTAACTAGTAATAATTTTAAAATACTTTCATCTAGGCGGGTTCAACGACTTGTTTATGATATTTTCACGGCTGCGGCGATCTAATCGATGGGAAGATTTCTCCGTCAGCGAACTTGGCCTCCTGACTCGTAAAACTGGTATTTAGCGGTAATACTTAATCTAATTATACTTTGGTATACTGGAAACACTCGTTCACGACGATTTTAAGTTTACATTGTGATTGTGTAGGTACTTAAAGTATGGAAATTTTATCAAGAATGCTTCGAGCGTCGGCGTCTAACAGTTAACTTATGGCTGCTGCTCAACATAATGTTGGCGCAACTGCGCAGCTGCGCCAACATTATGTTGGCGCAACTGCGCAGATATAGAATTTTCTATATCTTAGCTACTAATTAGACGCCGACGCTTAACTTAACCGACGACGCTAGTGGGTTTCCCTAACCTGAGGGCCACAGAACGCTCGCTTTAAGCGTGCATACTCGGCAGTGATGCCAAAACCTCCATACGTTAGTTTAATTAAATTATGGCAGTTGGCGACGGCGTCCAGCGCTTGTAGCATGCGTTTCGTGGCCGAGGTATAAAGCATGTCTAATGCGTCCCTGTCGTCAGTGAATTTAGTAAGGTGTGTGAAGCACTTAAGTATAGCGTCTGTGTGGCGAGCATGCAGTAGCGGGGTGGGTAACATATATAGGTAGGTATTACCTACTAACGAAGCTTCAAGCGGCAAAAGGATCCGTGCCGACATGCAGTTTGGATACTGCACAAATCGCTCGAGAGTTGGCACACCAAGGAACCGCGCAAGCGTCCACTCATTTTGCACACGAAGAAATTATTGGAATAAACGATACACACCTTTGTAGAGAGATGGAGGTGGATAATGGCTGTCAGGTTGGAGCCTCACATGGCGCGTAGCGAGTATGAAGGCGAGGGCAGCTAGCACTATGCCGTCCAGACAGCCGATCACAGCGAGAAGGTAAGCCCAGCGGATGTGACAGCGACCTGAAATGTCATAGAAAAGTATGACAAAATATTGTTGGTTCTGGCGCATTGTTTTAGTCGCAGTTCATCTAACACACTCCTCCCTCGCTTCGCTCGTCGTCGCACCCATCTAGGCTAGTTACTAGTTATGCGAATGGTTAGAAATTCTGTCAGGAAAATAAGCCATTGAAAAAAAATAAAGTGGTAAAAATTGCGAGTGGCAGAAATCGTAACTTGGAAAAAATGATTTCCGGAAAATAGTAGCATAATATTACCACAGATTAATAAATAGTTACTACGTAACAGATACTTCATTCCCAAACAAAAGCAAAAATACCTACGCTATAATAGCCTACAAAACCTTAATAATAATACCTGCTGCTCAGGACAAGAAGAAATGTACCATAAGTACGCGCACAAAGAGTCGAGACTGTGTTGCCCGCCGTTCGAGTCACGTGCCAACGCGTCTTCGTAAGAATGCGCTAGGGTTGTAGCTACCCTACCTATGATGATTATTGTAATAAAACGAATGTTGCGAATCAAATATGTTTTAGTTTTAATATAATGATTTATCATTTTTTCACTTCTCGGAATTCTCTGTTATTAAAATTTTATAGTTAAAAATATGTATCCTAAATCGCGTAAATAATTTTAATAAATATCCAGGAGCAAAGCAACGGACAATCAACGGTTTTTAAAAGTTGTAATACGGTGCTACCAGGCCGATTAATGATTACGTCGTCAAAATTATTTAAAAATACTTTTTCTAACCCTTCAATATAATTATTAAACGTTTCAGGTGGGACCTTTAAAAAGATGAATTTTTATTATAGGCCTTTTCCTTTGTTTTTTTGACTTTTTCACCCATCTACTGCACAATAATTACGTGGTTTCGGCATTTCGAAGCATAAGCGCGGGAAACGCGCGGTGCAATGCGGTGCGAGCGCTGAGGCGGGCGTTCGGCGGCCCTCTGTCGGTTGTATCGTCGACGATACGCCGAGCGGTAGGCATATAGCGCGTGGCCTTGAGCGTGTGACGGAGGCCTGACAGTATAATAAATAGTACTAACCATGGTATAATAATATACTCCGCCTGGTACTCCATTCCGAGATTCGCGTATGACCTAACTGACACGCGCCTACGTCATCATGCTGTTTACAGGTTCTCAAACTTTGAAATGTGGGAGAATTTTAACCAACGGTGAAAATTATTTTAACGGCATTAATTTTAAGTTATTCATGTAGAAACATAGTAAAATAAAACAAATCTAATGTATTAAATTAAACTTTATTTATCTATACAAGACAAACGTTTAAAAAACTAATTCACAGTTACACATTAATTACCAAGCTTACGACGTGAAAAGTTTGGAAAACACTGCGACTGCTGACACTGAGCGAGAAGGAAATAACAATTAACACGCGTTCGACAAGGATGACGGTCAGGGCATGAAGTTATCTAGATCCGAATTGTCAAATGTCCACAGCGCTATCCTGTGTTGCCAGTAGTATAAACAGAATTACCCGAAAGTCTGAAATTTCTTTCGTGAATCGGAAGATATTGCTAACGAGTAATTAAAAATGACGTGTTATTGTAAAATTTAAGCTAAAATACATATAAATGAAAATTATAAAGAAATATTTTAACTTATTAACCATAGGTATAATGTACCCATGTAACATGTTATGTTGAAATAAAGTGGCAATGTTATTGTGACGTAATCGCGTGTCACTCTGGGAATGGAAGACCATGTTTTATTAGACCATGGTATTAACGTACAGTATGGACACTCCCTGCCTCCCGTTGAAAGTGCCGCCCACCCGCTCTCGGTGACCTCTCAGTTACCGGCTGGCAAGGACGCGACGACGCGGTGCGCAGAGCGGAGGCCACGTAAAATATTAAACAAATATTTACAAATCCTTTTGTAATGGGCGTGTGTTGTGCTGTGTACGGTTGTTTAAGCTCTATATAAACGACAAAACTAAAAGAAAGTTCCACAGATTCCCATTGTATGAATCAAGGCCTACCCAGTTATTTTTAAAGTGTTTTATGTTTTAGTAGAATACTATTGCCAACTTACAATAGGTACTTATGTTTAGTATTTCTTTTAACCTATCTGTTTTAGACCTAAACCTTCATCACACTGAAAACAACACAATATCTATATGAACAAAAAATCATGTTTTCAACTTAAGTACGTAATATTTTGGTGGCCTGAATTTCCTTACAAAATTTTTGTTACTTCGTTTATACTGATTCAAAATAGGATTGTATAAATCGAGCTTAGATACCCACCTTACAGCATAATATGATTCTTATTTCTTCCTAATTCGCGCAATGAGTTTTGGGTCATTGAGGTCATCGAACTTGTCAACAAAATGGCGAGAACCCTAGCACGTCTTATCTCACTCACACAAGCATGGTACGCGTTCACCTACACGAGCTTAGACTGTGTGCGTAGGAACGCGTTTGTTTCATACATTTGATCGCCAGTGTCCGGGGTGTGATATTACTCTTGTCAGCTGTGGGTCCACTTCCACAAGTCTCCTGCACGGCTGGTACTCCCCAACTCGGGGTAGATGAGATGTATACACAGGGGTGACAGTTTCAGCTGCTAAAGCTATAAAGTAAGTGTATTAAGTGTACCTATATTGTACTGGTCAGCCGTAGGGCCGCAGGTCTCCTGCACGGCCGGCTCTCCCCACGCGGCGGGGTACACACACACCCCCGCAATCATGCATGCCGCTGCAACAAAAAACAAAGATAAGCATAATCTTAATCATACGCATTAAGTCCGCCATTTTTACTATCATAAATATTAGAATATAATAGAATCTCATAAAAATAATAAAATAAAGAATAAAGGTTAGATAAATAAATAAATCTTGTTGTTGACATAGGTATTTCATTGGCTTGGAGATGGAGAGCTTGGTGTTATGAAGATACGACTGGCTGTTTGTGCAACTGGCTATTTAGTCTATAAAAACTATCAGTTGTTCAACAGTAGGTAAGTACTTGATAAGACCACTTAACAACTTAGAACAAATAAAGAAAAGAAACCCGCTCAGCTGCAATGTCATCATTGTCATCAATTAACTATTCTCGCTCGCAATTTGCTTCGAAAGTGTTTAGCAATTATTCGGATCAGGCGGCCGCGCCGCGACGAAAGCCACAAAGGGAAAATGTTCTGAACCAGTGAAGATGGAAATTAATTCACGGTTCGACACTTTGTATAATTTTTAAGTGCAAATAGATTTCCAAATTACAAGCTTACAAGTGTAAGAAACTTATTGCGCGACAGGGGTTGGCAACAATGATTGAAAAAACCAGACGCTGTAAAATATGTCAATGAATATAGTTTTTTTTACTATAAGTAGTGATTGTCAAATATCAAATAATTTATTTGCAAGAACACAGTCAAGTGGATGTGAGTAGGTTGTCTTAAAAGTAAGTTGTCTTAAACTACCAAGTGTAAAAATATGGGTGGAGCTACTTACTCAAAAATATGGGTTATTCCCACTAGTTACCACCAAGTTCTTACCAGTGGTAACTACTGGGAATTTTTTCCCACCTTTTACCACTGGTAACTACTGGGAAAAAAAATTCCCACTAGTTACCACCATCTCGGCTTGGTGGTAACTACTGGGAATTTTTATTCCCAGTAGTTACCACTGGTAAAAGGTGGGATTTTTTTTTCCCAGTAGTTACCACCAAAATTTTGTTAGATAGATTTTGTTAGACTAATAAAAACAGTATAAATACTAATAAAAACAGTATAGTATAATGTAGCGTGCTGTAATAAATAATAATGTGTCAGTTAGTGATTCAGTAAACTGCTTTAAAAGTGATCAAAAATATTAAAACAGTTTTACCGGTATAAGTGTAAAATCTAAAATAGAAGAGTCTCATTCTAGTTAAGTAGAAATTAACTTAGTATCCGGATTAAATTTATCTCATTAACTAGATTGAATTACATATTTATACAAACGAACAAACCAATCAGTCAAAAACCGACAGAACTGATTTCGTTTTATTATTTACAGCTACTTCATTTCGTTCTATTACCTATAACACGACGCAGAGAATATGTAGGTATTCATAATTTATAGTCAAGCTAAATAAATAAAGCGCATGGTTGTTATTAAAACCGCTTAGGGCGCGCCTCGGATGGGCTGACTGCTCTGACTAACCAGCATAGGCTCGCATTCCAATTACGCTCGGGCAGTACATCGCTCGGTCATGTTACGCTGGTTGGCTCGATTGCTTAAACACCCACGCTAACGGGATGGTAATAATACTCTTAACAGAGGGGCATCACCGCATCAGGTACTATTTGTACACTTCGTTTTTTGTATTTAACTTTTATTCTTTTGGAAGAATTAGTGGTTGCAAATATGTAATAATAATATCCAAGCTATTGTTCCCTCTGCACCACAACTCTCATTGCATCTTAGTTAATCCTTATGTTGGCATAAGACAATGACAAAAACTACCACGATCCGTGAGCTTTCGGTCTAGCTCACATGCCCCCCGATAGGTAAATATAATTATCAAATTATGTCAACCAATACCATTCTTATCGGCCATAGGGGCTGGCAGTTATGCCGACCAAAGAATATTTCGCAAGGGTCAGACATGGGCGACACGGCGGTTAAGAACAAAAGGGTGCGCGGTGTGCGCCACACTCGGTTCGGCATTTTTGCACTCGTGGTATTTAATTAAACAACACAAAAGATATTTAGGAATTAGGAACTAAACGACTGTTTTGCAATTACAAGGCATAGGTACCGATATAATTCATACTTAGGTATATTGCAATATGCATAAGGTATTAAGGTCCTACATTGTTTCTTACTTAACCGTGATAAATATTAAGGAAACTTAAAAACATCTAAGTATACCAAATTTTATTGCAAGATTACATTCATATTCCCAACTCTACTAGGTTTTATAGACGTTCCCGTACATAATTATTATTTTGCTCTTTTTCTGAATTTTGCTTTTAGCCTAACGCCCTCTTGCCCCTTCTCCTTACTCAATTTAAGGTTGTTTTATGTGATTTTAATTACTTACACGTTCTTCAAATAAACATATTTTCCAAAAGAATAAAAGTCAAATACAAAAAAAAAACTTAATACGAAGTGTACGAATAGTACCTGATGCCCCTCTGGTAGAGTGCTACTACCATCCCGCTAGCGTGGGTGTTTAGGCAATCGAGCCAACCAGCGTAACATGACCGAGCGATGTACTGCCCGAGCGTAATTGGAATGCGAGCCTATGCTGGTTAGTCCGAGTAGTCAGCCCATCCGAGGCGCGCCCTAAGCGGTTTTAATAACAACCATGCGCTTTACTTATTTAGCTTGACTATAAATTATGAATACCTACATATTCTCTGCGTCGTGTTATAGGTAATAGAACGAAATGAAGTAGCTGTAAATAATAAAACGAAATCAGTTCTGTCGGTTTTTGACTGATTGGTTTGTTCGTTTGTATAAATATGTAATTCAATCTAGTTAATGAGATAAATTTAATCCGGATACTAAGTTCATTTCTACTTAACTAGAATGAGACTCTTCTATTTTAGATTTTACACTTATACCGGTAAAACTGTTTTAATATTTTTGATCACTTTTAAAGCAGTTTACTGAATCACTAACTGACACATTATTATTTATTACAGCACGCTACATTTATACTATACTGTTTTATACTGTTTTTATTAGTATTGAATTCTAACAATATTTTGGTGGTAACTACTGGGAAAAAAAAATCCCAGTAGTTACCACCAAGCCGAGTTGGTGGTAACTAGTGGGATTTTTTTTTCCCAGTAGTTACCAGTGGTAAAAGGTGGGAAAAAAATTCCCAGTAGTTACCACTGGTAAGAACTTGGTGGTAACTAGTAGGAATAAACCAAAAATATGTCCCATAGTTCTTAATTCGCTGACATAGAGCTATGCTATGGGACATATTTTTGAGTTGATTTGTGCACCTATATTTTTACACTTGACTGCACAGTAGTTACAGTTACAGTAGTTATCAAATAAGTACATTTTAAGCTTAGTTATGTGCTAATTAGGAACATATCAGGACACCGTACACATATACCTACTGATAATTGCTATTACTTATAATAGTAGCCTCACTAACAATAGCACAAACCGCAAAAAAAAACAATAACACATTGTTGCTCAAACCTAATCACAATTATCACAAAAGTACCTACAACAATACACAGCGGTAGTTGTAGGTACTTCCTATAACAGACAATGCGTTGGTTATCGTAGCCATGGTGAACACTTTCTTTTGCGTAGGAAACGATTATACCTGCCTTAGTTCATTTGTAACCGCCATTTTGTATACATGGGAAGTTGTTTTATGTGATGTCAACAGTGAATCATTTATGTAAATTATGTAGATCAGTGTGCACCAACAACGTGTTATTTAACTTCCAATAAAAGACTTAAAAGAGTAAAGAAATATAAGAAAATGAAATGAAAATAATTTATTTGAAACAACACAATCTTAAAATTAATAGATGACAAGCATGTGATACAGTTATGCAATTGGTTGTCCCAAAGAGGATACCACTCGGCATATGTCAAAGCACTTAGTGCTAAAACATATAAAAAACAATGCGAAGCAGGTAGTATTATAAAATTACAATGGCCGGCATATAAACAGAATCAGAATTCTTTCAAAAACAGGTACTTAGTATATGGAAACAGAGATGAATGAGAAATGTATGCAACTTTAAATATTTTAAATGATAAATAAACAGACACAGGCGACTAGGAGTGAGAAATATAATGTGTGATAAGATGATGTTTTAACTTGTTTTTACAAGCTTTTATTTAACTTGCAATGTACCTATGTAAATATGTAACTATGTTTGTAACGGGTCAAATCTTGCAAGCTAAATTTGACCCATTTTCCGACTTCCAATGAAACTGAAAATTTGCATACATATGTAAGTCGGGTGACAATGCAGTATTATGGTACCATCGAGCTGATCTGATGATGGAGACAGGAGGTGGCCATAAGAACTCTGTGATAAAACAACGCAGCCTGATTGTGTTTGGAGTTTTTAGAACGGTCTCGATGAGTATTAGTTGTCTGTGGAAAAAAAAAGTACAGTCAGCGATAAAAGTTTGTACAAAAACCTGAATTTTTGCCAAAAACTTATTAAATGAATAAAGTGATGCTGCGTTTCTTATTGGCGGAGGAATATTATTCCAGCATCACGTGGCAGCATATCGGAAGCTACCACGAAAGCTAGCCGAACTGTGTCTCGGGCAGATAAGGCGGGAGGCATGTCTTTCGAGCATTTGAGAAAATGTAAGTTTGTCTATATAATTTTTCACTAATATAAAAATGTTTCCTATGATTTTTGGTTATCCTTAGACGCAATGCAATTTATTGTGCAAAACTTTACCAAAAATATAATTCCTTTAGTTCTAGCAAAATAAGTGAATCACAGAAAGGGTATGATTAATGTTTAATTACCTCATTTTATAGTTTCACTATCGTTTCTGGGCGACATCGACATCTAATTAAAATAAATTTAATAAAGGTACTCTATGAAACACAGATCTACAATGACGCTTACATTCCACAGCAGGCCAATTCGAGTTTTAGTTTTTCGATCTGTTTCCAATATGATAATACTAATCTGTCAATGTCCAAAGTGATATTTCTTCAACCAAAAGCGTCACTTTTGACACTGGCAAATCATATCGGAAACAGATCGAATAACTATAACTCGAATTGGCCTTTAGGTCTCGAACAAATTATAAGCTAAGCTTAATAGAATAAATTTAAAAGTGGAAAAATTACTGTCTTGGGTGAGACTTGAACTCACGGCCTGTGGATCGATACTCCCCCAAGTAGCACAGATAGCTCTATAACTACTCACTTTTAGTTCTATCTAACGCTCTGTGCGTATTAAGACACTTATAAGAGCACACTCGTGGTCCTACAGCTGTATAATAGATCTCAGTGATATTTATATAGCTTAGGGCTGATTAAAAGCTGCATTACGGCTCTGAAAACTACCATTAATATGCAAAGAGTGATATAAAGGTATATTTGCTACGACCCTATACAGCTTTAAGGGTTATCAAATGCTTTAACCGTTATAAGGTTTGTTTAGTGGATAAAATTACGCCATGTGCTGTAGAAGGAGGTAATTGTGGACTTTTATTACGTTGACTTATTAAGGGAGCGCAAGTGAACGATTATGAACCTAATAGACGTATAATAGAACACATGTGGCACATAATACAGCTTGTCGCTTAACATGATTACCGCTAAGCAGCTTTTATTACACTGACTTTTAAGGGACCATGAGTGAACTAATATGAAGCCAATAGACGTATAATGGAACACAAGTGGCGCATAATACAGCTCATCGCTGAACGTGTTTACCGCTAAGCAGCTTTTATTGCGCTGACTTTTTAAGGAAGCACGAATGAACTATTATGAAGTCAATAGACGTATAATGGAACACACGTGGCGCATAATACAGCTTATCGCTGAACATGTTTACCGCTAAGCAGCTTTTATTACGCTGACTTTTAAGGGAGCACGAGTGAACTAATATGAAGCTAATAGACGTATAAATGGAACACATGGGGCATGGGCATAATACAGCTTATAGCTGAACATGTTTACCGCTTAGCAGCTTTTATTATTCTGACTTTTTAAGGAGCACGAATGAACTATTATGAAGCCAATAGACGTATAATGGAACACATGGGGCGCATAATACAGCTTATCGCTGAACATGTTTACCGCTAAAGCAGCTTTTATTTCGCTGACTTATTATAAGGGAGAACGAGTGAACTATTATGAAACCAATAGACGTATAATCGAACACATGTGGCGCATAATACGGCTTAGCGCTGAACATGTTTACCGCTAAGCAGCCTATTATACTACCATTGGGACTGTCTGCATAGCGGCTGTTTAAACGTTCACAAGATGCCTTATAATTGTTTAGAGGTTCACTCGTGTATCGAAATAACGACTTGGACTGTATAGTGGTTCACTTAAGTATCTTTGTCAGATATATAACAGTCGTATGCTGCATATTAGAATTTTAAAGATTCACGTTGCGTTTTAACATTGACCGCCATTTTATTGTATATAACCTACAAAATTGAAATTGCTTTTCCAACTTTTAAGGGTAACAATAAGGTTTTGTGCCTGAGTTCTTAACCTAAATCATTAGTTTAGTACTTCCTATAACGTATTATTAACTTTTTATCTCATAATTCTGTCCAAACCACTGAAATAGTTTTTACACATAGCTTATTTATATCATTTATTTAAATAAATACTGATTATTTTCGTGGCGCACTGAAATTTTCTTAGATAATGTATATATATAATGTCAATAAACTTGCATTCCCAAACATCTTTCTCGCATTAATATATAAAAGATCATGTACAAACATTTAATTAAACACTTTAACAAAATGACTTATGGTGTCGTTGCGCTTAACGTTTTTGTTTCAATATAAATATGTTCACCTCTGCGTTCGTCGTCACTATACGAAATATAATAGCTGATTTTTAAGGCAGAGGTGTAAAAGTATGTTATTAATTATCTTTTATTCAGCCCAACGTCAATCTTTCCCGGTATTAGGGCGCACATGTGACATATTAGCTGAATAAAGGGTAACTGGTGGTCTCTTACCCAGTCAATATACATCTCTTATAACTCCTGTTACCCCTTATAATTCCGTTAAATTGCTGCTACAACGCTCTTAAGTAGCTATGTGAACTTAAGGCTGCCTAATTTGTGCCCATTTAAGACTTATAAAAGCTGAAAAGACGCTTATACAGCTCTTATGCAGCTTTTATATTCCAGCTTCAAGCGTATTCGTACTTCATTATGCGGCTGCTATACAGCTAATCTGTGCTACTTGGGCCAGCGCTGAGCCACCAAGACCTCATGCATAGCCAGCAAATCTTTCCACCATATTACGGGTCAAGGGGACCCTAGCGACATCTACCTTAAGAGTTCTTAAACGGCTACCGGACATTAAAAAATTAAAAGCTAAGCTGGAAATTATAAGCTGGTTAAAGTAAATTCAAATTAAGTCTTTAAAGGGTTTTGCGGTAGGTGAAGGAAAAGCTTAGTGAAATATATTGACAACATGATCACAGATCTCTCCACTCATATCGTACCTATACACGGTTGCACAAATGCACTCGTAACCCCAAATTACAAAGAAACTTAAAGAAATCACATAAACACTGTGTTGTAATGAGACTAAGTAATTAGCATACGTTGCGAAATGCTACGTAATTAAAAATCACGTCCACATCATTAAGTCACGGTCCGTGGTCGCTGTGGGAATATAAACTCGCACACAGGTACACTTGCAGTTAGTAAAACATTGTATTAATTTAAAATTTTCTTGCAGGTGCGAAACAATCAAGAAATAAAGAAAAAAATAACGGGCCCATTCTAGAGGAGATACGAGGGGTGTGATGTGTGTTAGTTGAGTTCTTTGGAACCTTAATGTACGAATTATAATTTTATTTGACCACTAGCATTTGTACTAGTGCATAGTGTGCATTATGTGCATACAATCGCGAAGAAATTTGAAAGTGTATGTGACGTCCCTAATCCGCTTTGGGCTAGCCTGGGAACTAGGAATGCCCAAATCCCAGGTAGCCGAATCCCTCTGGAGCGTGCTTGAGAGACAAATAAACAAGGTAAAGTTGTTCCAAAGAAACAGATAAATTTAAATTATGCTGATCACCAACAATCAGGTAAACGGATGCGGAAGCAGCTAATATTTGCTCAGCGTAAAAGTGAAAGGAGCACCATAGTCCACGGTATTGCCATACGCGGCCGTGTATGAGGTATGATATATGACACACTGCATGAGCGCATAGGAGTCAAGCTGCCAAAAACCAATGTTACATGACCTCAGAACGCATTGTGAGATTTAATTAAACAGCTTTTTTCTCCGCAGACGCTGCTCCGGCCGTAGAATAAACGCCGAGGCTTTCTCGAAGGATTAAAATCTGGGTTTCTTAATTTTTTTCCAGACATTAGTTACTTTTTATACCTATAGGTAGGTACTTATACCGCATTTATTTTAAAAGGGGCGAGTTGCAAGCATAATCCATAGGCCACTTTAGCATTAGAATAAGGGCTGTAAGCTTGATGTGGTACCTATGTATTAATAAGTAAAAAGAAGTAAACATTTTAAAATCACCATACTTCTGGTAGGTACGTACCTATAAGCCTGGCTGGCATTGGCATCGCCCCGTGGGCGATTGGAGTAACATACGAGTAATAGGTACGGACATACATGGTCGTGACATGCGGTATTTGTGAAGTGTGACGAAATAATTGTAATCACACCGTGAAGCGTGAATATAGTTTAAAAGCTTTGTCAGTAAAATTAGGGCAACGGAAAAAGTAAAAGTTTTGTTACTTCATAGTTAGTGATCAAGGCCTATTAGTCATATTACGAACTTCCAAATTCCGAGCTTCCGTATCTCTATCAGTTCAATAATTCAAGAGGAACGGAGAAACTTTGTAGGTATGTATTTCGAACTTCTATACTTCAGACCTCCCGCCATTTGCTATTTTTCACAAGATTTAAAAAGGCGAGCGAAGTAGGTAAAACAGTAGGGCTAAATATGGTTGGCTCATCTCTATCATTTATTTGTCACCATGCCTGTCACGTTCTAACAAATATGTATAAGTGCGAAAAGTGACGTATGGAATGACAGGTGACAAAAATGCGACCAATATGATACCGCTGCAGGTTGATAACCCCTGTTCTAAGTTCTAAACCAGGAGAATGCTAATAAATAGGAGCCAGCCCCAATAGAAATCTGCCATTCCTGGAATTTTTATTCCGGTTCTTTCTAATTTTCTTTAACTAAAAGAACCGTAATTAAAATTCGAAAGAGCATACGGCTCGCAAACCTCGGTTTGGCGTAGCCAGCAAGTACTTTAAACCAATCATTATAAGCCGGTATACTTATATCTAACTCTAATGACTCCAACATGACCATTAGCAAGGTCATTAGCACGCATATGTAATGAGCCAAACCGATCTATATTCTCTCCGATATGCACCGATCAGGTTTCCTCGCCATAGTCGCCAGTTAGAAAAGCGACAGTTTTCTCTCGAAAGTTCGCTTTCTACTCGGTGGTCAGAGTCGGATTATCTACTGGTGGTATTCGTTTTTACTGATTACTAGAGCTAATGCGTGAGAAAGAACCTACCTAACTACAACTATAAGTAATACAGTCAGACAACATGAATATAAAAAATTTCACCCACCATGCAAAATAAAACATATGAAATAACTTGTTGTTTTTCGTTTACGTTGGTTGTGTGTCTTCATCAGCAGTTAATTCAAATGACCAAATGCTCCACTGATGATATCTAAATTACTACTTACTTCAAAATTTAAGAAGTTCCCCATTAAGTAATTACCTACATTATTTATTAACCTTTATTGCACAATACAAGAAAGTACTTGGCGGACTTAATGCCATAAGGCATTCTACATTATCTTATAAATGAATCCCATTAACTATGTGCCAGTCTAGGCTATATGGAGCAATCGAAAACAAGCATGAAACTGGCTCATATTATCTCATATCCCTTTCTTCTTATGGCTTCTCTACACGATGGGCCAGCGCCACTCCAAGGGACGCATTTATCCGTTAGAGGGAGCAAGTGATATTGCTATCTCATTCTAACGCATGGCTGCGCCCCTTGGAGTGGCCGGCGCTGGCCCATCGTGTAGAGGAGCCATTATCCCCTTCATATAATTTCTATAATCAACTACTTCACTAAAGTACTAAAGTTCAACCTAGGAGCCTAAGATACTTGGAAAGTACGTCCGTCGGATGCGATTTCACAGTCCAATTGCAATTACATCCATTTAATCGGTGTTGATTGGTTGATCGCCTCTTTGCGCAAGCGACCAATTAAAAAACAAAAGCGAATGCAGGGTGGGCGTGCAATTCGTGTAGTGCAATCTTATAATATAAGATGTATTTCAACAAAAAGGCGAGTTCAATGTAAAGAATACGTCCTGTCGACTTCACCCACAAAATATTTAAGATCTAAATGGGAAATGGGTGTTAAGTTCTGCAGAAAAGATAAATAGATAGAAGAGAAGATAAATAGAATACCTACTACTAAAAGAACAGAAATTTCTCGAAAAACTCGAATGAGGCAAGTTAACCTCTGCCCTAAATCTCACCATCACTGCCACTCACAGCAAGAGCTACAACTGCTACAAGTGCTACAACATATAATCAAATGCTTTATCAGATAATCGACATAATACAATTTTGTAAACTCAAAATGGACATGCCTTTCATAACAGAGTTATGCTCGGTTGTATAATGAGTTCTCACAGAGTACTGTCATTGTTGACCGCCCCACTTTTACCATCACATTTGATGCGCTACCTAGTTGATGCAATGCGTATCTAAATCTAGGAAATTGATACAATATTATGAGATGAAATAATAGTTTAGGTTACGCGATAGATAATAATGGCCAAAAGCCAAATCCGGGTTAAGTATATATTATTTATTGCATATTTTAATTATTATTGCGTAATTCGCGAGCGTATTCGTATCGTGTCATGTAAGTTGGTGAATGTAGGAAATTAAATTGGCAATAAAATTAATATACCATACAATGTACCTGGAAAAGCCATTCTGACAAGATTAAAGTCACCAAAATGACAGAGAGTGGCAGTTTCGCGCTTTGTGGCCAGATCCACGCCAGATCAGTCCGTAAGTACTTACAGACGGTCTAAGGGAGATCACGAAATAAACAAAACTAACATTCTATTATTTCTAATAAAAAATATAATGACCAATGATATTAAAATCTCAATTCATAACGCGGCGAAATCTTCCGGCGTAGGCATGTGAGCTCGCGCTCTAGCGCATCTATCCTCGTTGATGTTCAGACTTTTCCTCTTACACGCGATCTCCTTCTCCAGGTCCCCTCGGTACTTCATCAGCTCACTTCTCACCCCCTCCGCTACCCTCACCTGCCCCCGCAAGGCCTCAGCCTTCTCTTTTATAAGCTTATGCTCAGCCATCAAAGCATACTGCGCTCCATCTTTACAGTTTTCCACATTAGGCCTCTCGTAATTTCTTCCGTGTAACCTCGTCTCAGCCAATTTGCAGCTCTCGTCAGCCTTCCTTAAAGAATCTTTAAGGTAGTCGATCAAGTTCTCAACATCGGCAGTTTTCTGCAAATTCTCCTTAAGGTTCCTCTCAAGGTGCTCGCAACACTTCTGCGTGGCTAAGATCGAATCTGCCAATGCCATGTTGGTTCTATCACCTTGAATCTTCAAGTCCTGAGCTGCTTTCGTGATAGCAGTCATCAGGTCGCCTCTTAAATTCTCGGATTCATGTCTGACATCATCACAGTTTCTAATGCTCTCGCTACAGTAATGCTCCCAGTACTCTAAAGTGGTAGAATTTTCGGGCCATCGTGCTACGCCAGGATGCGCTAGGATTAGGGAAGATTTTGGAGTCATTCTTAAATTTTTCTTGTCTAAAAGTAGACTTTGCATTTTATCGCTCCAATCCAATTCGATAGCCGCTTTAGCCGCCCTATTTTTCAACATTTGCTCTTCAACTTTAGCCAGAGTTTCGGTGAAAACTCTCCGTATTTCTCCGACTATTGCCACTTCGTTGATCAATTCTTGCTCGGCATCGTCTCGAACTAAGTCGGGCTCATAACGAAACGTTCTCAGTTCGAGGCATTCTTTAGCAATAGCTTCAGGCATCATGAGGATACGACAAGCGCCCTTCAATCTCGCCCTGTATTCGTCCAGTATGTTAATTTCCTCGGAGATAGCGTGCTCGGCATCTTGCACTTTGTTCTTCCACGACGACAAATCTTTAGCTCTCTTTTTCAAACTGTTATTGGAGTTGTTTTGTGCATCGTTTATCTGATCGAAAGTGTCCGCTATTTCTTTCTTGAATCGCTTCTCCATAGCTATAGCTTTGTCGGTCGCTCTCGGGGTGAGGATGTACTCGTTGTTCTTTCTCCACTCTCCAGTCGAATATCTGGTGATGGAGTATTTGTCGACGACGGGTCGGACGCCGGTGATGCCCGCTTGCGGGGTCCAGTCGAGATGCCCGGCGGCCCAGGGGCCCACTCCGCTCATACCGAGGAAGTCCCCGCTGGTGCTTTCCGTGGGCTGGGGGAGGTACGGGGGTGGCGCGCCCGGGGGGAGCAGCCTGGGCACGGGCGGCAGCACTTGCCCCGGCACGTAGGGCCGCTCGTACGGGTTGCCGCGCGAGCCCTCGCCCGCCACGCCATAATGCGTCGGCGCCGGTTTCTTTTGGTCACTTGGACAAATGTAAGGACAGTCTTTTAGATTCGGTTCTCCGGATGCCATTGTAACGAAAATTTGGGGTTTTCACTAAATTAATTAATAAAAACTATACAAAATTAACATAAAGCTACAAATTGTCGAAAATTGACAAATAAAATGAAGTATTTTTTTTATTAATTACATACATTTACTGTCGCATGCAGCCAGTGTATTATCGTAAACAGAACATTTTCAAAAAGTTTTTATTTTAATTTTGGTAAATTATTCATAATCATAATCATTTATTCGTCGCAATCCAATTATGGTTTTATTTAACTATTATTACTTCGAAAACAATAATTCCTAGATGTTCCTCTCTGTCACACGCAAGAGCAACGAGCTAGAGGCAGACGAAAAATTATCTTCAAATCAAAGAGAGAATAATACCTATATAATCACTACGTTCAAATTTCGATATCTCCGGTAGCACCCAGAACTGACTGAACTTCTGGCTTCTTTCCTTCCAATTGCAGTCAATTAAAACTTGCAGTTACAAAATGTACATGTAGGTAGATACATAGTAATCTATTGTATACGTACTTACTTAGTTCATATTTATCCATTCCATTATAGCCTTTATTATTTAAAGCTAAAGGTACTATGATCTAGCAATAATTGAAGATAACTGTACCAGCCGTGAGAGGCAGGTAATGATGCTATTGTTTTTTTGCTTGTATTGTTAAGTTACGTCTGGTTACGTTAAGGTATAAGTGCAGGGTAAGCATTTGAGGTTTATTAGAGAGACCGAGTCTGCAACGATTTTGACAGCACAAGCAGTGCAAGCGTTATTTTATACGTCATAATTTCATAAAAGTTTGATTATGATTATTATTAAATCTTATCCATATCAGATATGTCAGTGTCGACGCATCATTATTGTAAATAATTTAACTTTTTACTGCAAGAACTGTAGGAATTCGGTTCCCATCTTGAACTGAACGTTGATTGGTTTAAGTTATTATAATTACCTCGTATAATGCTCGTTAAGGCAGGTTTTCTAACAGTTAATCCAATTATTGATGTCTCCAAATGCACCGGCAACAACAACCGTCGAAGTTTTTCATAAGAAGTTATTAGTTACTTAGTTAGTAAAGTCAACAGCACCACGGAAATAACAAGGAAAATTGTATTCAGATAATTTTGAACAATTCGAACACCTCGCCTTCTTCTAATTGTGATTGTACAGTCAAGGTATTAAATATCGACACGGACAAAGTGCCAAAAATATATACCTATAATATAACTAGCTAGGTCTTATCTCTGGAAAAAATTATACGCGTGCAATAGAGATCAATAGGTGGGTCAAAGAACGAAATTTTTAGTGGTTAGGGTCCTTACTTTATGCATAGGTAGGTATTGAAAAATTCTATACTATTGTTGTACAGTGGCCATCAGATATATCGGAGCGGCCAAGGCGCTCACAAATATCTGAACACGCCTCTATTTAGGGAATGCAATAACCGGCCAAACTTCATAACCGGTTTCGTTTACGGTTATGCCCGAAAAATAACCGAATATCGGTTACAATCGGTTACGGTTATTTTAGACGAAAAATTATAAATTTACAATGAAGTAATTAAAAAAATACAAAAATCTTTGTTTTAGTGCCTACAGTATTAGGGAATGTGAGTAAAAGTCTTCGTTTTTTAATAAAACACACCAAATACAGTAAAAGTGAAATATGACCTTGAACGTGATACAATACCTATTCAATAAAAATATTTCATAAATAAGGAAAGTAAATTTGGTATATTTTTGTTATTAAAGTCCACGAATGACAAAAATTATAGTCACAGGCGTCACAGCCAAAAATGGCAGGATTTTGTAGTCACTTGATGATAAAAACATACAATTTAAGTCATAAATAAATAACCGAAAATAACCGTAACCGGTTATTCGAGTTTCCAATATTCGGTTATGAAATTTTGTCAAAATATTCGGTTATAACCGAATATTTCGGTTACGGTTGTAACCGATTTGCATTCCCTACCTCTATTGTCAAGGCGTTAGAGCGCGTGTTCAGATATTGTGAGCACTTAGCCGCTCCGATATATCTGATGGCGACTGTACAAGATAAAACACAGAATTTAGTGCTCGAACAACCATAAACTTCGGAGATACGCTCATTTGGCCATTAAAAACAAGTGAATATATATTTGATGGTGAGTATTGCCATCAACTTGCAAAATCAATGTGACAGCAAAGCTCTCGAGGACATTGCCACCTTGCTGGTTAACCAATAACATAAACAAAATATTATAAAATGTCAAGAATACGGGTTTCGTAAGCGAGAGTGAAAGGCGCAAGAATGTAACTGGTAATAAGCTTGTAATATTGCAGGAAGGAAGTGCTGTGGTTAGGCATTATACGAGTAATGCTGTTAGGTAAAATAACCTTAAATGGATGGTGTGAGGAAAGTAATTCTAAGGAAGGAGCCGACGGTTCTCTTCCGGCAAAGTACTACCAAAAACGATGTCGATATTACGGACACTTTGGGTTTTAGAAATTGCAAAGTTTTCAATTGTCTAAACACTCTTTTTTTATGACTTGACCCCTGCCGACCCTTGCTTTTGATAATAGACGTCAATATTGGGGTTTTTGGTAAATAAACCCGAAGATCATGTCATGACTGTCACTACCAGGAGCGCTCTCCAAATTCCTTAAACATATGCAGCAAGCAGAAGAAATTGTAAAGTTATTCAATACTATATAATGTCGTGTTATACTCTCAGAATACTGGGTGAAAGTTGCACTCAATCCAAACTACCTAAACACATATACGTCCTAAAAAAATCCGGCTAATTATGTTACTGATTTAAATAAGTATGTGATCTTTTGTTAACACTCAAGTGCGCCGATTAATTCTAAAGTTTTTAAACAAGCAAAAAATTAACAACTTTTCCATAGGTAAATAAATGTTTATGCATTTGAATTAAATTTTGATTTCTAAAAACCTGCCAATTCAGAAGCCGACGGATAGTGTGAGCGGATCATACCGCACCTGTCTCTGTCTATGTTCAACGTCTTCCTTTTCGACGCTATGGCCGCCTCCAACTCGATCCGCTTCTTCATAAGGTCCTCTCGTATCCGTTCCGCGTTGTTCAGCTGCCCGAGAAGTGACGTCACTGTCTCGTGTATCGTCTTAACTTCTTGTATCAGACCTAAGTGAGGTAGGTCTCTCACTGCCTCTCCGTGCGGTCGCCATTGGTTTCGGTTGTCCAGCCTTGTCTGCGCTAACTTCATCGCTGCGTCCATCTTTTGTATAGAAGCTTTCAGATTATCTATCAGACACTCCATGTCAGCGATTCTTTGGACCGTGCTCCGTAGAGTCTCTTCCAGTTTTGTGCATAACTCTGTAGTTAAAGCGACGGTCTCTGCTATGGCCATGTCAGTTCTGTCCGCTTGATTTCTAAGCTTCCTACCTCCATTGACGAGAATGGCGTTTAGACTGCCTCTCAAATCGCTGGATTTTTGCCTGGCGGCTTCAACCTGCTGCACATTCTCTCGGCAAAAGAATTCCCAGTACTCTAAAGGGGCTGAGTAATCCGCGAACCTTGTAGCTCCCGGTCTGAACATGATAGTAGGAGATTTTGTATTGAGTCCTAGATTAATAGTCTCACCAATGTACGCCATATTTTTATCGCACCAGTCGTACTCAATCCGATGCTTAGCGGCTTTATTGATAGCCATTTGCGCTTCAATGTTGTCTAAAGTTTTGGCTAGAGTAGCTCTTACTTCGCTGACTAGATTCATTTCTTTGATCAGCTCCTGTTCTGCTATATCAGCAACTAAATCTGGTACGAAGCGGTTGGATCGAAGATCTAAGCACTCTTTTGATATTGATTCAGGCAACATCAGTGTTCTTGAAGCTCCCTTTAGTCGTTGTCGGTCAATCTCGAGCAATTCCACCTCTTCTGTAATCGCTTTACACGCTTTTTCAACTTCAACTTTCCACCTGTAGATATCTTTTGCTTTCTGCTTAAGTCTCTTATTGTTTTCCAGCTGCGTCTTGTCGATGTTGCCGAAAGCTTGCATGATAGCCGTTTTGGCGTTGTAGTCAACTATGTTTGATTCCGTTATGGTTGAAGGGTCAAGTACGTGCTCGTTGTGCTGCCTCCATTCGCTGAGTGAGTACCTGCTGAGGGAGTACTTGTTGACGCTGGGTCTGGTGCCCGTCATCTCTCCGAGAGGAGTCCAGTCCACCTTGCCGTCGTGGCCTGGCTTGAGATTGGACAGATACTCTTCACCGCTGGGAGGTGGTCTGATCGTTGCTTTTTCTTCAACGTGTACTGGAGTAGCATCCGCCGGAGGAGCGCCCTTCGCCTCTGCGGCCTCTTTAGTTTCCTCTTTCGCCTTCGCCTTCTCCACTTTTTTAAATGCGCCGATATCTGTGCAAATTTTGGGACATTTGGGATCTTCCGGAAATGTAGTTAAAGTTGAATCTGCCATTTTATTAACAAAATAAATACAATAAGGGTCTAAAAAAGTGCATTGACAATATATTGACAAGTATACGTTACTTTTTTTCTATAATAATAAGTATATGGCTTTTATCTTTTATGAAAGGTTTTCATTAAAGCTATGTTTCAGCGGTATGTAAAATAGGTTAGTTTGAAATGTATTTATGGAATCTTGTTTTTGTTAAGCTAGGTACAGTGTAGGTACGGTGTGCAGCAGTGTATAAAATATGATGAGCTATAACCATAAACCACTATTATATTTTTTTATTTAATAATATTTCATATGTTAATTGTGCGTTATTTTAAATATTTGTTAACATTTTAATTACTGTAATAACGTTGTTGTTTTTTTTCCTTACTCACTTAAGGTCCCGACGGAAGACCAGTGATAGCCCAGCCAGGTTCACGTGTCACAGTGCATTGCGTCCAATAAGGATAGTAGGGCCAAAGAAAGGATACTAAAACCTAGATACAACATGTATTTAATACCTATCTACACAGCAGCAAAGACAGTCAAATCTAGGCGAAGCTGGAGGCTAGATCGAAGGTGAACTCGTTTCAAACTCGTTTTTTTCCGCGTATTTCTTAACTAAATTCAGCTATTCGCTGCTCTTTTGATTTTCAATCTCAATTTAGTAACTAAACTAAGGATTAGGTATTATAGTTTGGCCCAGGACTGTCTCATTTCAAACATAAGTAAACAGATAGAATCATACTGTCTTTATCTTACGCTAGTAAGTACTAGCACCCAAAAGAAAGGGATGAGAAGGTATGGTTTTCCTAGTCCTCACTGACTGACAAGTTGTGTTTGCCAGTCTGCAGCTTATATTAGATATTTAGGTGATATATAAATAAAATAACGAATGAAACTGTTTAGTTTTCTAGGGCTATGGAATTTACAGAGAAAAAACGGGTAAAGTTAGTCCCTTAAGAATATTTTACTAATTAATACTTCTTAACCCGTCACCATCACTAACAATAAATCTGGACATCTGGGCAAATCAATTGTCAATAGAAAAACGCGCGAAATTTTAACTGATTTTCTAGATTTACTTTTGTGCTCTTTTTTATTAAAAATATTGATTATTAATTAAAAAATAAGTTTCCCAGACTCATACCAGTAAATACAAGCACCCAGTGTGTAGTGCTGCATGTTATCTTGTTAGGATCGCTACCGTTTGCAAACAAACTTTTTCCGGCCACATAGCGGTCTCGTGAACTCACGTATGAGGTCACGACATGCGGACTTCTCACGTACTCATGTTCCAATATGAATATGACTAACACCAAGCTAACACGACTATTATAAGAATATCTATGAGATTATTTTAAATGCCAAGACTCCTGCGCATAAGAGATAAGTTGCATTTGTGTTTTGTAAGATTTTATCTAATTTTATTTAAATAAATGGCGGCAATCCAAGGAGGTGCTCTTTATGCTTTATGCGCCTATTATTATGTCTACTTAAACGTGCCATTTTTGAAAGGTGAAAATTGGGTTAATGTTTAAAGTGCATGTTTGTGTTTATTAAATGTTGTTTTACGTTGTAATTACTAAATTGTTTATGGTATGTGTAAACTTAATTATCGAGTAGGTACGTTACGTATATGTTTCCTTTTTGCATAACTTTATATGGACGATGTTTGCTAAGCGTAATGAGCAATATGAGCATGCCTTTTAGACGATTTTAATGAATTCTGATATTTTGCAATTCTTACATGACTGCATTTAACTACCGGTTACGTTTATGGGACACATCCGTGTTTACCTTTCATTGTTTACCTTTATTCGTTTTAAAGCCCCCTCCAGACTATGCGCGTGAATCGCGGGCGAAGTCGCGAACGCAAGTGTGGAGTCCTTCCCATCAAATTTATTAGGTATCAAATTACAACTAAGCAGTTTGCGTGTAGGTATAGTTGAATCATCGAGAGCGTGGAATTGCATATGTAGTAGTATTGTTTGGTTACAGGCATTCTATATTTGAATTTTCTATTTTCTTGTACTATCAGCATACAACCACTACAAATGCAATTCCATCTTCTCGATAATTCAACTATAGGTAATAGAGAGGTTGGTGTGTTTTGTTCGTTAAACCGGTTAGTAGAGTTAGACCAAGATAAGTCTGTAACGATTTTGATAGCACACACGGTGCTAGTTAAGTGTTATTTTAATCGTCAAACTTCTATGAAATTATGACGTATAAATAACACGTGCACTGCGTGTGCTAACAAAATTGTTGCATAGGTACTTTTCTTGATCTAACTCTAATGGAACGAGCGAGCGAAGCGAAGTGAAGTTCTTACATTCAACTTGGAATACACGGCTAGCTAGGGGCACGCCCCGGCATTTCAATGTTTTTATGCTGAACTATCAGAAGATAGTTTGATGGACAATAACTTAAGTAAATTTGTTCTAATTTAAATGAAATTCATAAACGTGTAGATGAAGAGGCATTATATTTTAGTCATTAAATTATGAGCAGGCTCGATCAAGGGGTTATAGAGCTAGAAGGCCAAAAAGCAATTTGTGAGGGTCTTGCTATTCTGGTCATCTTATTTGCAAGAAAGTATGGCCGAGTTTGGTATCAAATGAAAGTGCTTGGTTTACACATTTAGGTATAATATTGTTTTCTAATTAACGGTGTTAAAGTAATAGGCAAGATTTATAAAAACTAAATAAATAAACATAACATAGGGTAGGTATTTAACATTTGACAAGAAAGATTACGGCTTACCACAGATAGTTTATTTTATTTTAATATCTATGGTGATTTGATTTAAATCTATCAGTTAAGGGCTCAACAGATCTAACTTTTTGGCGAACCGCGAGTTCTCAGTTCGGGCTATTACTTTCTGTGGTTCGGGGCGATCTACACTACATATGTGTTTTCCAATTATTTTACGGTTTTTAGTTTTAATATAACTTTCATTGCTTTGGTTTGTAACTATAAAACTGTAATACCCTCTGATCCGATATGGATTTCAGTAGGTTGGATAAACAAACGACGTAATTGGATTGCTCCGTATACTTATTTCTGTTGTCAACGTAAGTTGTTACAGGATATTTCTTGTCTTTAATCCTATTAGAATTTGCTAGTACATATGATGTGATTAACTCATACTATGTACCTATTATCTATCACACCGGTCACTTTTACTTAATATGCAAAGATAGATGGCATTGATTAACATATTAGATTACTAATATTTAAGAGATATCTTATTCCAGTAGCAATTTTGTACCAATCTTGGTAGGTAAGTTAAGCACTTACCTAATTTGAATGCGGCCTCAACATGTACCGCTCAGACTGAGTCAGGGAACAAAAATGCGGGAATCTAGTTTGCCACACCTGCCTTAGCCGGATGTTAGGGCATACACCTGTCTTTACAATGATGCAAAATTGTTTACTAGAGAAAATTGCAATATGTAGACTTTCTCAGGTATATTAAAACAAACGATAGGGTCTTACGAAAAAAAGCAATTGGTTTTCCTGATTTGTTAATTATACTACCTACCTATTGATTGGTATTAAAGTATTTATGTATTAATAACTTATTAACTTATAAGTAGTTATTATGTCTGTATCCTTTCCTACATCTAAAATGACCTTATTCGTACTGCTCTGTGTACCTACTGTTACGCAGGCTTTTGTGAGAATTAAATGTCTTGGGTAGCTGTCACTTAGGACCTTGACTTGTATCTTACATTTTAACAATGGTATGCGATTAAGGTTGAAGCTTACTTATTGGTCCCTCTACTTCCTTCCTCCAAAAATCGGCTGTTGGTCGAAAACAACTGAAAATTGTACTTTGTTAGTTTATGTTTTGGAAACGACCTTGTCATTTTGAGAAAGGTCTTACCTACACGTTCATTAGCTAATGCATAGGTAGCATTTATTGCTAATCATAACCAAAATAAAAGGAACAGCGTAGTCCTTTAATTTTACTTTTATCTGTAAACCTTCTGTTTTCTTTAATAATTTAATTGCCGCCGTCATGTATCCTATAACTTACCAGACAAAAGTTGCAGCCATCCACAGATGTGGAACACGGTGGTCGATTGACAGAAAAAGAAGAGTAACATGGTACAGATGGTAAACAGGGCTGCTGCGACAGCTATACCCACGAGGGCAGTCGCTATCTTAAAGACAAGCCCATTTATTGAGAAGAAGTCGTCCAGTCTCCCTTTACAGTCTTCCAAGGCATCATCTGTTCTGCAAACTTGCCAAAGGCCAAACTTCCTCGGGTATTCAGTCTCTAAATCACCAATCCACTCTGGAGTAACAAACGCCACAACGCTGATTATCGCGTAGCAGATTGTAAAAATCGCCCAAAGTACACCAATAGCTTTCGAATTTCTGACATAGTTTGTCGCGTACAAATGTGACGAATCCACGTACTCGATTTTAGAACCCATTATGTTGGATATATTTCACAACACTTAAACTTCCGACACTTAACACATATTTATGTTATTGGTTTTAATATAATGTCTTTGCTGAAGTTGCACTGTTTGCATTCATGTCTTAAAAGGCACAAGCGAGGACGCGAGAAACACGACACTAAACGGACGCAGCGAAATACTAACCCATCGTGCAAGGCGAACACAACCTCTCGCCGCACGCCATTCCACTGAGTGGGGATAAAGTCACAGGCTTGACCTATTGACTCTTCTCTAATCCCATTTCCAAAGGTTGCTTATTGTTTAAAGTCCACACTTTCATTACGTAATGCGATAAAATTAATTAATTGTCTAGGTTAGCAAGTTTTAAGATCTTGGTTTCTTTAACAATTGGTTGATACTTAGTTGTTTATAAACAACTAAGTGCTTACTAGCGACATCTGGCTAAAAATATGCGATATGATATAAATATAAACTCTAGTGACATCTAGCGTGATCTATTTATTATAATAAGCAAGGTCTTCAAGTTCTACGACTGAAGTCATCATTCACAAGTTTAGTTGTTTCTAGCGACATCTATCATCAATAAATGAAATAAATTTTACATAGTAGCTTTAACTTTAAAATCTGGTAGACTTATACTTATAAATAATCTATTTTATAAATTAATTTAATGCTTGTGTCCAAAATACTACTTACGTGCTTTGTACTCCACAGTGCAGTATTTTATTTCTCATGCGCAAAATCTGTAACGCGTCTACTTAAACCTGCTGTCAATTTGACAGTTCCGTAACCAAAGTGAAAGAAAATGTACATCAGCGAAACGAAATGTTTGTTTTCACTACCATTTAGTGCATATTTTAAGCGAAATCCTTTCAATTCATGTCACTAATTAAAGCAATTAACATTTCCTCTCTCCATGCTAGTGTTATGTAGTGCCCAGACATGATGTGAAATACGTAAAAGTGGTAAAAAAGGCACAATGTCGGGAAAAGACAAGTGGGTCCGCCGGTTTTCAGTCGACGAAACGGCGAAACACAAAAATGGTTTCACCATTTACAAAATAACTTCAGTGGTGAGTGTTAATATGGAAAAACATTTTTTACTGCAACTGTCCCGTTCTTAGCTACAATCCTACAATTTTTATTGTTGTTTTAATCACTTTAATTAGTTACTGTTTCCTGTGTTTTATAGTTTTGCTATTTCTGTAATTATTTTATTACTTACTGTTTATTACAGCTGGTGTATGCTTCGTATACTAAATAAAACAAATCCAATTACCTATACCTAGGTTTCTTAAATAACTTTATTTAACTTCTTATTAACTATTGATTGAATTATTTAGTGGCTCTCAAAACCGATTTCTACTGCTGTTAACGCTTCTTAACAGTTTGCAGAACTTTGTCTTAGACCTTGAAACAGTGCTGGATTGGCCCAGTAGCAGAAGTATTGTTTGTTATCAAAAGAAAACAAGGGTTCCTCAAAACAAAGTACTGAGCGCCGCTATGGATTATACTATCTACCACTGCCGTTATAAGTCCTTTTTCTATAAAATAATTAGTTAAACTAAGTCGGAATATTTGTAGACAAACATGCTATTATGTTTCTACCAAATTATTAAACAAAACACGTTAGAGCTAAGCAAAATTATCTCAATAGTAGTTTGTGTTACAAGGGATCAAAATGGTATATTTCCGTCAAGGGCGTATATTAAATCCTGAATGAAGCGATGGCTTCTAAAGTAGAATCCTGAGCGTAATGAGGGATTCAAGTGTTAACGCCCAAGACGAAATAATTTTGATACCGTGTGACACATACTGCTTTTCAAATCAACTATGAGCTATATATGAACTATCAAAACACTATTAAAGCTAAAAATATTGTATGTAAAAATGAAAAAAAAAAATGTGTCCTATAACAGAAAAGTACCACTTGGATCCCTCCTACCAGGGAAGAAAAGTGCCACTTTGATCCCTCCTAGCAGGGAGGAAAAAGCCCCTTTCCGAATAGGTGATGTGAAAAATCACTTTTCATGACCTTACATTCTAATGCAATTAAAAAGGTAAAGTTATGCGTTTTCATCTTCTTTTATATAAAAAAAGCCTGAAATATAAAAAGCCATTTTGCAAAAAATAAAAGTGCACTTTGTATTCAAATAATCTGTGTAAATATATTTTTATACAACACTGATTTAAACTTTCACGATTATTAAACATTATCAAACTACACAATGGGACTCAAGTATTTAGGACGGTATTTAAGTTTTAAGATTTACGTTTCGAGGACGGCGTTGTCCCCGTGTTGTAAATACGCGATTAAGTCCCGTTGTGTAGTTTGATAATATTTTTATACAGTTCTGTAATGTAACATGTCAATTATGTATCACCATTTTGGGTTCAGATTGGTATCTCCAAACCTGTTTGTTGAATAAAATATCTGTATAACTCGGATAATAATAATAAGTTATTTGTTAGAAGAGGTAATACCCGTAGATGCTATTGCACAATGTTAGTGTCGATGACTCATGTACAAACAGCAACACTCCTAACTGTACATCGGTGGACCTTATTACAAATGGCATAAGGTCCAACATTGTACAGTTAACGGTGTGGGCAATGTTATGTGTATGCATATTGAGCATGCAAGAATATATTGAATATAGAGTAGTGTAACAAGGCGTGCACCTTGTGGTTATTGTCTGCTTCAATGACAACATGTGGTTGCTAGGATCTAGAGACAATATACATATGTTGAATAACTATTTCTTTTATGTTTTTCTGTTTTATTTAAAAAACAGTTTACAGGTTGGTCTTTTTTTTTCTAAGATGAGAAGACAATAGGTAATCAAAACACAAAAAATTCTGAATGGCTATTGCATGTCATGTTAATAATTCTTGCATTATGGTTAATAGTACGTGCTAATAGTGATGTTAGTATTATTTTCATGTGATTATACACTCTAATATTATACAATTCTATCAAATGTTTCATTACAAATTATAACATTAAATAGTTACAAACTCATATTATATTACTATGTCATAATGAAATTACACTATTTTAGTTAAGGGAATTGCAGTATGATGATCAAATTTCATTCCAGCTATTCCCAATCGATGCTCCGGAGGCAGTTACTGTTGTCTCTGTCTGGAAGCGCTACAGCGACGTCCGGCGACTCCACCGGAGCATGTGCGCCCTCCACGCCGGCCTGCACCTCCCGCCGCGGGGCACTTGCACCCTGCCAAGTACTAGCTACTTCCGCCGTTTCCAGAAAGAGGTAATGCCATCAGAAACAAATGTAACAATGGGAGCCAAGTTCAATGAAAAAAAATCTTCTTGACATTTAAAAACCTTACACAAACCAGGTCAAATCCGGGGAAAACCCGTAGGTACAATACAAACAGCAACACTCCTAACTGTATATCGGTAGACCTTATTACAAAAGGTCCACCAATGTACAGTTAAAAATGTGGGTGATGGTACACTGAGAGAAAAGGATAACAAAAACACACTTAGAATTACAAAAATAAACTCAATCCGGGGACAAGGAGAGTCGACTAATAGGAACAAATTGACTTTTGCAATTTCTATTAGTTCTTGCAATTTCTATTATCTGTTTGTTGAAATTAGATTTAGGATTACTGAGCTGTTTGTAGAAATAAATATATGTACTTTACAGAAATAGTGAAACGTCTATAATTATTACTAAACTTCATTTTTTCCCCCAGTACAGAACTGTTTTTTAATTCCTGGTTTAGTTTACTAATGATTTTTCTCTCAGTGTACGAATAGCAACCATACAAAAGAAATAGTAAGGAAAGTAAGGAAGGAAGTGGAATTAAACAAGGTCAGCCCCATTGAGTCTGTAGTCGTTATTTCATAGTTGTACCAGTACAAGTGTTGTTACAAATGTTAAATTACTTGTTTTGTTTGATGTGAAAAGTACTAAACTTTGTATCAACGAGCGGTTGTTTATTTTTGTTTGAAATGTTTGAATCAATGTTATTTTTTTCCCCACTTGAAGAATAAATGAATCATCTGCCTGTAAGTATGTCTTGCAATTAGCTAAATATCGGTGTGTACTTACGTAACATAATTTTTTCGTTCCACTTACGATTATCATTTGAGAAAATCCCACCTGTCTCGTCTTGGCCCTTAACCTCTTGCCTGTGTACAATAAGGATCCTGGCTGAATTTTTTGTCATCTATTTGCCTTTTTTTGAGAATATTTTTTTTTTGTTTTATACATCACAACCGAGGAAGTTTGTATAAACCCAATATTATAGCCAAGATTTTTGACCATATGAAAGGATATTATATTAACTTGTGTGTGACTTACTATTTGAGTCAGTTTTCAACATTTTTAAATATTCATATTAATGAGTGTGCTCTAACGCTAGTCTAAACCGTTTCTAGAGTCAAGAGAGCGGAACGCACAACCGTCTAGTCATAATTATATGCTAGGTTTATGCATTAAAATTATTTTTTAATTGGCAATGTTCACGAAGTTACAAAATATCTATAACATAGATTAAATAGTTCGTTTCATAAGAATATGTATCAAACTGGCTATCTATAACTCTCCACCTATCTTAGGCGGTTGGTAAGGCTGCGTTTCCACCAGAGATGTGCGAGGACGCGTAGTGAGGGATGTGAACCAATATGAACATTTCATTTACCTATCATCGGTCAGCGTGAAGTGATTCTATTAACACATCCCTCGTTTCGTTACGCATACGCATCCTCGCGCATTTCTGGTGGAAACGCAGCCTCAAGAAGTTGCACGATGATTTTCTAGTAGGCTCAGTTCGTCAATATGCTATATAGTTGGCGTTGTCATATTTTTGTATTTGTCTAATAATGTCCTATAATATTTATTTAACATCCTTCTTTCTGTCACATAAAGGAACTGAGTGCTCAAAACTAAATTCAATGTTTTTCACTGCAGGTGATCGAGGAACGCGCGAAGGCCATCAAAAGAGTTCTGGAGTTCATTGCCGAGCATCGGCTCCTGTTCACGAGCACGGAATTCGTTCATTTCCTGCAGGTAATCATTATCATTATTGATGACGTAGTTTCTTGCTTAGTAATCATAATTAACATGTCTATTCATAATTAGCATGTTTTAAAGTTGTTTGGAACAAGAGACGATTTACTTGTAAAGACTGGTAAGTTACTCTAACCTTTTTGACTTAGGTACAGTCTATTGTAAAAATATGGGTGTAGCCAACTTATTCAAAAATATGTCCCATTAGTTCTTAATTCGCTGACATAAGAGCTATGGGACATATTTTTGAGATGATGTACCTAATAGTCCTATAGTATTTTTCAAGCAGGAAGGGTACGCTGACAGATGTCATCTCAATACAATTTTGCGATGTTTTACGTTTTTAGGTTATAAATAATATGGAGATGTGTCCTCAACTCCTCACTTATTGTCACCGTATCCATTGAGTTTGCAAAATACTATAGTGATCAATACAATTTTGCGAGATTTGACGTTTTCATGTTATGAATAATACGGAGATGTGTCCTCACTTGTCACCGTACCCACTGAGTTTGAAAAATACTATAGACTTTTTATAAATATTAACAGTTTTTATTGTTTGTGTGTCTCTTTAGAATTTATTAAATTAAATTATTTAATGTATGTAGTTTTCGCTGGGTCATTTCATTTGGATTAAAATTGCTTTGTGTTAACATGTATAGTTTTGTGGGTAATGTGGTTAAAATATGCGAAAACGGTTATGTTGTTAAAGTTGTAAAAACTTTCAAATATCTTTGGGGCGTTGAGGAGGTATGTGTACCAAAATTGTGTATAATATAACTCTTTAAAATAAAATATGTCTATATTTTACGGACGTTGTTGTCCCCGTGGTGCCGTAGAAGACTGGCTAAAAAGTTGACATATCGACATCTTGGGTAAAAGTTGGCCGGAAGCGAATTTCGGCCGGATGATTTTTATGCCCAAACCTGCCGAAAACGTAATAAAATTTCGGTTGGACACTACAATATATTTTTCACCACACCAGCTCGGAAAGGCTTACTTTGCACTTCAAACACGGATAGCAAAGTTGCACTTTGCTATCAGTAATTCACATGTGAGGCAAAGTAATCAAATGCAAATTTTGAGTTGTTTTCTTATGTTTGCTGGTAGAATTGACTTTTAAATGATGATTTTGGATGATAAACATTTAATAACATTCATTTGAATTTGATTTTGTTTGATTATATTTAATATTTGCTTCGGGTTGGTGTGGTGAAAATTTTTGTGTTTCACTCGGGGGCAAATTTTGTTTAACCCTCGTGCTTTGAAACCCTCGCAACGCTCAAGATTCCATTTTTCGAACCACTCGCTACGCTCGTGGTTCAATTTTGGAATCTTTCGCTTGCTCGGGTATCAATATTAGCACGAGCGGTTAAACAACAACTTTGCCCCCTTGTAAAACAAATAACTATTTCACCACACCAACTGGTAAAGGCTCTCTTGATTGTTCAAAAACCGATAGCAAAGTTGCATTTTATCCACATGTCTTCTTCTTCCTCGCGTTATCCCGGCATATTGCCACGGCTCATGAGAACCTGGGGTCCGCTTGACAACTAATCCCATGATTTGACGTAGGCACTCGTTTTTACGAAAGCGACTGCCATCTGACCTTTTAACCCAGAGGGGAAACCGGGCCTTATCGGGATCAGTCCGGTTTCCTCACGATGTTTTCCTTCACCATTTTATCCACATGTGAGGCAAAGTAATCAAATACAAATTTTGAGTTATTTTGTTATGTTTGCTGGTTGAAGTGACTGTATATGTAACCCACGGAAGAAAGAATGAGCGCGCCGCGCTCTGACGGGAAACGACATGTGCCTGGATTAGTATGGAAACCTATGTCGCCAAAACGCTGTCACAAAAATTGGCCATATTTTTTCATTTCGAAAAGGATTATGAGCCCTCGCCCATCTCAATAATTTGAACTTTACAGCAAAGAAAATTATGTCGAAATCGCACTAAGATTTTTATTTTTGTAAATTGACATTTATGCTCTATTGCTTTTACACTTGCATGGCTTTTCCAAGAGTGAATGCGATAGGATAAAATATTCGACTATGAGGTTGACACATGCGATAGGGATGTGCATGATTCGGTGTGATATCGATAAACGCTTATTAATGATTAGTGTACACGTAAACTACTCAGGTTTTTTATACAATCATATGTATTACTATATTTTCTGGCGACGATTAGGTACCTACTTACTTTTTAATAAAAAAATGCTCGTATTGAAAGTAATCAAGCCACCAACCACGCATATAACTGTAAGCGAGTATATAATAAAAACTATTACTCCTTAGCACACCCCGCGTGATGTCCGCGTCCTCAGTTACGTGCTACATGTCGCGCAACCATCATCTTCCTTCTTCCTAGCGTTGTTCCGGCTATTTGCCACGGCCCGCGAGCCGGCCCTTTCAAATAACCAACAAGAATTGGCTTATGCACTCTTTTTTACAAAAGAGACTGTCATCTGACCGTCCAACTCCGAGAGGAGACTTTACAGCCGTATTCGAACAATGAGATACGTCAAATACTAAATATTGAAACGATATGGGTCAAACAAGTGTCAAAAGTCTAGTCAAAGGTCGAATGTGATGACCGGTTTAAGATTTGTCCAAGAGTGTGGAGCGGGCTTTAGACTGGCCAGCAAATACCCGGCAGTAAAATTATGTGACAGCTTAAAACTGACACCTTACCTACTCGTATTTAATATACAAAATTGACAAATATGTATCCATGGATGCAATACTATAAGAAAAACTTTAAATCAAATAATCCATTGAATAGCAATAAATAAGTAAGAATACATATTTTGTACATAATATAAAATGTGCATAAGCGACGACTTTTTCGAAATGATCATCCAGAGGCAAAACAAAAATAAATTATTAAGAACATGTATGAACATAAACAATACGAACATCGGCATCGATAACATTTTTGATATGGTCCTCGCACTGTGGCTGAATAGCGCACCCGTACATGACTTTGACGCTAAGTAGATATCAACCTTATCTCATTTACATAAATTTGATTTTTGCACTAAACAATCCAAAAATCCTTGCGGAAACCGAAAATGTAAAAAATATTGAAATATTACTTGAAATAATACTTACCGATGATATAAAATGCCTCCATATGTAATATTTTTTGTTCGGCTAGTGTTTTTACACTGCAAAATGGAGCAGCGCGGCATATTTGTAATTATTTCTAATTTTTCCTGGAATCGTTTTCACATCTGACATCGCAAAAGCGCCATACTGAATTGACACACGACTGACAATAGTCTGTGGTACAATAAGGCTTAATCTTGCCACACGCTATAGACGTACGTTTCACTTCTATTACTTCTTTGTTTTGTGATGTAACCCTTGTAGAGCGGGTACCCTGCGCCGTCTCCTACACGAGGAGCGATCGAGTCCATCCGCGCGGCGCTGCGGCTCTCCCCCGCGCCGCCGCTGCCGCTAGAGCGGGAACGAAGCCCACAACGCACAGGTAAGTCTTCCGGAAGACAGGTGTTTTGTGGGCAATGTTATATTATAGTTTTTGATCCGGGGACATAGTAGAAAGGGGGGGAGTTAGTCGATGCGGGGGTGGGAAAGTCTTTGTTATAGTAAATAAGCTATTTTTGTATTCTTATTATTTCTAATTTAATGTGTACTTACTAACATTAGCACATTAAGATTAATTATATTGTATTACTAACAAATATGGGCTTATGTCTGAAATAAATGATTGATTGATAAACTTAAATGTATGTCATATACGAAATAAAACGGGATCGATACCTCCAGTACCATCGAACCGCGTCTTCTGACGAGACAAAGCTGACGTATGTCACCTATTTCAGTTATATTATATTTAGTAAGCAGTAAGTATCCTAAAAAAAACAGGCAAAACGCACAACGGTATCACATTCATACTAAAAAGTTTTCTTCCAAAGTGTTATAGGACTATTAAAAGTAAATGTTGAGGCTTTTTATTTCAATATAAATTTGAATCAACCACATCTTCTAATATAAACTATACTCAACTGGCTCTATGATTTACTTGAGTCAATTTCAAGATTTACTACAAATAAACAAATTTCAGCATTCAACTACATAAGTACATTTAAAAGCTTAGATGCCTATACTACTTACTACTAGTGCAAAATTACATGTTAACACCTTATTTCTGTACCTACCACATTTCTGGCAAATACATATCTATTTCTACTTTGTTTTCAGACCAACCAGAGACCCGCGACGAAACAGACTTCGCATCGATCCCCCAAATCCCAATCTACGAAGCGGCCGTCGTCGAAATCAAGCCCCACTCCTCCAACGAATCCCTCAACTCCCTCGAGAGCCTCAACGACGACTTATATGACCAACTCTCCAAACTCACCGTACAAAATAAAAGCGCTGTCAAAAATAAGCTACCAGATTTGATTAATTTTGACGCGCCATCTAGCTCCCGCTTAGAGAACTACGTACCAAAACAATCAGAAACTTCATCCTTAAATTCTACGCTTTCAAGTCGAAGTAACAGTCGAATGTCGTTGTACAGTAAGACGTCCCTGTCTAACGTGGACAGTAAGACAAGGACGGAGGATAGTTATGTTTTCGAAGCCGGGTATTTGTTGAACATGGCGGCGCGGTGTGAGGATATGAGAGAATATCGGAGGGCGTTTGATTTTTACAAGTCGGGGATTGAGAAGATGCTGATTGGAGTTCAGAGTGAGTATTACATATTTAACTTTTTCATCACACTTGCTCGTAAAAGGTGTTATTACACGAAGGCCACGCGTTGAGTAAGATGAAAATGTAAGACCATTTCGTGCTTCGAATTTGACAGGTAAACGAGATGGCGCTGTACAGCTCCATACATTTTGCGGTAACTCGCGAGCAGTACATCGCCGTCTGTTTTGGATGTCAAACTAAGGGCCTAGTCTAATTCTTAGACTACCTCTCTATTACAATCATCTTTGGTGCAATTAAATCCTTAGTATCCACACAAACTCGCGGATAAGCGCTTGTGCTCATTATATCCATGTCACTCAATAGTGGAACACCATAAGTGATTAATTGATTATTATCTAGTGAGAATATGTTAAAATGAATTTCCTATTCTTGTGTGAATATGTGCAGGCGTACAATTGTGAAAACTTCGAGTTTGAAATAAGTAAGAGCGGAATAAAATGGTGCAATAAACTGCACTGGCAGCTTATCACTGATACGCGCACATGAATGTCCTGCACTTGTGTTTTGTCCATTCATAAAATATTCGTCAAGTCAATTAAAACGAAAATATTACTTTGCTAATCCGCGAAAAGATACGTGTTTCCGTTGCCGGGCGTCAGACCGTCAACAACTCCTGAGGATGCCTCGTAGAGAGGCGAAACACGTGTAGAGGATTATTCACTCTAAAAAATGAAGACCAACTAAGAGCAGTTTTCTCTTAGTTGACGTTAAGTTAATTACAACAATAACGATCTTATATAAATCAAAGAAAGCTGATTACTTAAAACAATAAGTGTATCTGTAATTGAACTAATAAAGTAGGTATGTTATTAATCCTAACAATTGTATACTTTGCATCTATTATTAACTTGTTGGCATAATTATGTAACGTAGGTTAATTCAATCCTTAACAAATTAATTAAAACAGATAAATATGTTAATAGTTATGAACATTTTAATAGTTAATTTGATTATTTTGTCTTTGTTGATTTACATAAGATTTGGTAGTTCAATCAACTAAACATATAATATTTAGAACAACGAAGATAAAACATTCAATCCCATTATGATCAAATTATTGTATTAATTACGAAACTAATATTCCATTCTACTAAGAATTATTTGTTAAATCGATTTTCTTAATAATTCAATTAAATAATCGGTTAATCCGATCAATCAAGAGTTAAGTGGGGGGAGCGCCTGTACACCCGCTCTCCGCCCCGCCCGCGCCCCTCTCGCGGCGTGTGCCACCGTGCGAGCGAGCAGTCAGTCCCAGTAGCATGCAGTTGCGTTAAGCTCATTCAATTACTTATTCCTCTGAAAAAACCTGGTGTGTACAAAGTTGAGTGCAGTTGTGGTAGTTCGCACATTAGGCAGACCAAACGCACTATTGCCTGCAGAATTAAAGAACACATCGCTGCGGTCAAGAACAATGACGTTCGCAAGTCAGCTATTGCCCTCTCCTTGAGTCGGGTACAATAATCACTGGATCGAGTTGCATAGTCCTAAGGTCATTTCGACACCACTATATACCAAGATCGGTAAGAGAAGCCATTGAAATTCACAAATACAAAAATTTCAATCGTGAAGATCGGGTTTTAAACTGTCAAATGTGTGGAATCCTGTGATTTGTTTGTCTAAAAATAACCAGTGAAATCCGAATCAAACTCGCGTAGTGACCCTGTGAGTGTAGTGTACTTTCAAAATGTTTAAATGAATAAATAACATCTTATTATAATATTTTTTTGTTTTATTCATTTACCCCCTTTTCATAAAACTTTACGGGCCTGATTTAGTTTAATTATGTTTTATCCCTTTCTTTGTTGTAATATTTTATTAACTACTTATTCGTTTAAATTTGATAAATTTCCTTTGTGCTAGTTTTTATACGCGCCGTGCTGAATAAATGCTGGTCGTCGTACTCGTATTATACTCAAGGCATTAGTCTTAAATACTAAGTAGGTAATACAGATTACAGATTTATTTCAGATCTTTTTGAGGATCGGCCTAGACCGGTATGGCTTCACATTTCACAAGCACGCCTCCTCCCATGTTTGTAAAGCTAAACCGGTCTAGGCCGATCGCCAAAAAGATCTGAAATAAATGTATATCTTAGTATTTAAGACTAATGCCTTGAGTATAATAACGAGGACCATCAGCATTATTCAGCACGGCGCGTATAAAAACTAGAGATCTGAAAGAAATGTATTAGCATGTATTAGTAAATGAGACAAAGTAAGTCATAGTACAATTGAACAAGAATGGTATTGTACTAAACAAGCTTCATAGTTGAAATGATTAAACAATTAAGATTCAAATTGAACAATATCTTAGTTCAGGCTAATAAAATGCATAAGTCGGTGTAATCATGTTCTTAGTTGATCTTATTTGGGTCAAATAGTTAATACAGTAATTCTTCATGTTAACATTGATTTATATCTTAGTTAAACTAACTTGTTTGTTTTAGTTGGTACAGTTACGTATAATGATAATAATTATCAAGCCCTTAGTTGATCTTACTAGGATCAATTAGTTAGTATAATTATTTTCCATGTAAATATTGAACAAGATCTTAATTGGTTCAGTTACATAACAATAGTAATAGCAATCAGAATTACCTTGTTTGATGCGTCTAAGTTCTTGTTAGGCTCGTATGGAATCAAGATGCTTGATTACGACTATCAAGATATTGATAGGGCCAACCAAATTTTTTTTAGAGTGTTCTTTTGGTGGTGGTTTGTTATATTTATTTGCGTATTTATTTTTGCGGTGGGAGGGTGGGAATATTAATTGCATGTAAAAATACGCAAGTAAGTATAACTGATTGACTAGCACGTTATCTTTTCGCGGATTAGCAAAGTAATATTTTCGTTTTAATTAATATGGATTTCCGCAAAGTAACGCTTGATTTTATTCACTATTCGTCAAGTCTGTTTTTATAAGGGTTCACTAAAGGTGCACTGATTACGGATTCGGGCAAACTGTTCCACGCTTTCACTACGCGGTTAGAGTGCCAAGAGAAGTCATCAACGATTTTGATAGCATACGCAGTGCAAGTGTTATTTTAAACGTCAAACTTCTATAAAATGATGACGTATAATGACACTTGCACTGCGTGTGCTATCAAGATCATATATCATATAGACAGTAAGTGTTGTGTTGGGTTGAAATGAAATGAAATGAAATGAAATGAAATGAAATGAAATGAAATGAAATGAAATGAAATGAAAATAATTTATTTGAAACAACACAATCTTAAAATTAATAGATGACAAGCATGTGATATAGTTATGCAATTGGTTGTCTCAAAGAGGATACCACTCAGCATATGTCGGAGCACTTAGTGCAACGACGCTGATTTTCAGTGGACCCTTAAACTTATAAAATAAGAAATAAAACATTACTAAGTTAAACATACTAAAACATATAAAAAACAATGCGAAGCAGGTAGTATTATAAAATTACAATGGCCGGCATAAAAACAGAATCAGAATTCTTTTAAAAACAGGTACTTAGTATGGAAACAGAGATGAATGAGGAATGTTTATGCAACTTAAAAAAAATATTTATTTAAATGATAAATAAAGAGACACAGGCGACTAGGAGTGAGAAATTTGATGTGTAATAAGATGATGTTTTAACTTGTTTTTAAATGAATAAAGTGATGCTGCGTTTCTTATTGGCGGAGGAATATTATTCCAGCATCGCGTGGCAGCGTACCGGAAGCTACCACGAAAGCTAGCCGAACTGTGTCTCGGGCAGATAAGGCGGGAGGCATGTCTTTCAAGCATTTGAGAAAATGTAAGTTTGTTAAAAAGATACGAGGGTGTTTTGCTATCTATTATTCCAAATAATAAAGTAGCAAGATGTAGCGTTCTACGTGCCTCCATTTTAAGCAGTCTACTGTGATTTATGAATGGTGTAATATGAGCGCGCTTTGGTATAGGAAAGCAAAATCTGGCGCAGGCATTTTGTAGTCTTTGTATTTGCATTTTTGTACGCGATAATAGGCACTCTCCAATTACTGTATCAGCATAATTGAGTTTTGACAGGATAAGTGAATCACAAAGCTTAATACGCATGTCTATGTTAAGGTGATCACGGATCTTATATAAAACTGTAAGGCGATAAAAACAATTTCGAGTATTCTCTAGGACGTGTTTTTCGAATTGTAGCCTTTCGTCTATCAGTACCCCAAGATTCCTAGCTTCAGTTACGCGAGCTATGCTCTCGTTTAAAATATGGACCTGCGGATTGCGAGATGTGGTATTTACTATCTGAAATTTTGAACCGATTACTATGAACTTTGATTTTAGAGGATTTAAAACTAAACTATTTTGTTCAGACCAGACTGCTATCTGACTAAGATCTTGATTAATTTTTTCTACAGCTGAGTGAGTGTCTTCAGGCTTGAAAGAGGTATATATTTGTAGGTCATCTGCGTATAGGTGATATTTACAGTGGCTGATGTTGTGGGTTATATCTGCGCTGTATAGTAAAAATAAAATAGGGCCCAGAATTGATCCCTGGGGAACGCCTCTGGTGACTATAGACTTTTCTGAGAACATTGAAACGCCCTGTGAGTTGCGTAATTCTACCCTTTGGGTGCGCTCACCAAGATAAGAAGCAAACCAATTTACCGCTTTAGGGTCAAATCCATAGTACGTTAATTTGGATAGCAATAAAGTAACATTGATCGTATCAAAAGCGCGCGAGAAGTCAAGTAAAACAAGAATTGAGGCTTTTCCGCCATCTTGGGCAGTGAGAATGTCATCGACAACATCAAGAAGCGCAGTTGTTGTGCTGTGTTTTTTTCGAAAACCTGATTGATTGGAGGGGAGAATATTTTGTCCTTCGAGGTATTCTACTAATTGCATACATATTGTTTTCTCTAATATTTTAGACATGAGAGGGAGAATACTTATGGGACGTAGATCTTTGAAATTAGTTGGTGAAGTAACTTTAGGGATGGGTCTTATCACAGCACTTTTCCAGGCTCCAGGGAAAACGCCTGTTTCAATCGACTGGTTAATAATAGCTGTAATAGTAGACAATGTGCGTGGTAAGGTCATTAATAACATATCGAGTGATATATTATCATTTCCCTGGGCCTGGGTGCTAATGGAGCGTATTATTTTATCAATGGTGGTTTCTGTTACTGGCTTAAGTTTAAAGTGTGCATCGCTGTGTCTATTGAATTCGTAATATGTTAAGTTAGATATTCTAGTTTTGTTTTCGCCAGGAACATCAAGAAAGAAGTCATTTATGCCATTGGGGTCTAATAAGTGTTGTGGTATTTCAGAATCTTTTTTATTAAAGTCAGCTATGTTTTTTTTAACGTGTTTCCATAAAGCGCGAGGATCTTTTATTTGAGAGGTAATGTACTTATTGAAATATGCAGATTTCTCTTTGTATATGGCATCAATGACTACCTTTTTCATGTCTTTATAATATATTTTGTGAGTATCTAGGCCACTATGTCTGTACTTTGCATATGCTTCGTCCCGTTTTGTCATTAATTTTTTAATGGTATATGTAATCCATGGAAACGAGCAGTCTTTGAATACAATGCGTTTTAAAGGTGCATATCGGTCAAACAAAGTCAGCAAAAATGCGTTAAAAGTAATTACGGAATGATTAACATCGTTTGATATAACATTTTCCCATTTTATATTATTAATATCAGAATTAAAACTATCTAGATCTATGTCTTTAATTGGACGGTATATTATACAGTTTGGTGGATATTTAGCCTTAGTTATGTTCACTTTGCACGATATAAACGCATGACTACTTAGATCTGGAATAAAATTTACACATATATCGGAAATTTTAAGGCTAGAACAAATAACATCAATCAATGTTTCACTATTGGTTGCTCTTGCTACTACTCTGCGTCCGTGTCAGCTTCAGAGAATGTCCTCTGAGTCTGTCATTCATATTTACTTATTTTATTTCCCTATCTTTTCCGACCGCGCATTGCAAAGGAAGGTAATGTGTTAATTGAACAAGTATTGTTATTGTATGTTTGCAGCGGATTCAGACCCTCAGAGGCGAGCCCTCATCAAGGAGAAGACCAACAAGTACCTCTCCTACGCCGAGGAGATCTACAAGAACCATCTCTGCGACGTTCAGGAAAGCGTAAGTCATCCATTTCTCATTCCCGAGTGTAACTTCGGGATATGTCAAACAATTCATATGTACTGTCCCTAATTGATTTTCCCAATTTTTGAGACATGGCCGAATTTCATGCTTCTTCCTACAAATTCTCTCCTTTCGGTGGTTTTAAAGATTTGAAGAAAAATCCAATAGCGTAATATTTAATCCACAGTATTGACCAAATAGCCTAATAGCTAGTGCATTTTAGATTATCAACTCTCACTAAAACTCGTTTTCTCTCAATTTTTTGGACGTTTTGCTGCCATTAAAACAAGCAGAGGCTTGTTTTAATCTCTAGGTATGCTATGCTAATTCGTTTTTTTTTATAGCTGATACCAGAGCCGGCGCCCACGCTTCTGCACTGCCCGGTGCCGCTGTCCATGCTGCGCCGCCCGTACGAAGATCTAGCACTATACCGGGTGCTAGCCGTAGTGGCTGATACCATGATGCTAGTCCTACACAAGGCCGAACAGGCCTGCTACGCTATGAAGGTACGTTATACAATATGTATATACATGGAATTGGAAGTCCTGTCACATAACATAAGTGAGTTCATCGGACAGTCTGGCCCTGTAGGCCTAGCACATGATTGGCGCGACAGTATCCCGTAGCGGAGAGATGGAGGAGTATCGCAACAGCCGCAATAAACATAGAAAAGGATAACCCATAACCACGACCACTATGACAAGAGTGTACGACTAAGGAGGAGGAGGATCTCGTAGCGAGATAGACTACCCGTCTTTTTCTAACTATTATGTTAAATAAAGAGGGACAGTATATCTCGCCGCGAGATACTGTAGCGAGAATCATGTGCTAGCCCGGCAGGTACTAAATAAAAATTATGTCTTCAATATTGTGATAATGCAATAGAAGATCTATGAAACGGCCAAGCCATAGTTTTAAGCCAAGGTGTAGGGTTAGTAAAGTTAGGACTTATGGGCTTGGTTTTTGCTGAGATCTGATAACTTTTTTACAGTATAAGCTTTTGAGTTTTAGTCGCTAATGTTAAATGTTACACGAAATGTTTTTGGTGGGATATTTCTTGTCATCACTCGTTCGTTTTCCATTGGCATTGCCTTTTTTAGAGTTTTTAGTTCCTTTAAGGTTGGTAAATCACAAATGTCGGGTCTAAAAAAAGGCATTTTTCTACGTTTCAAATTGTACCTGTTTTATTTACAAATCTCATTTACCTATTGACAATAAACAATGCCTTTGATGTTAGCTTTCATCAAAAAATAAGATTCTAAAGAAGAAGACCTCACAACAAGTTAATTGTTTTATTATATTTGTTTTTTCAGGTGATCCAAAAAATCCCCAACAACCTAACAGAATTCGACGAATATTTCCTCCAGCGAACCAACGAGACCCGCCAACCGGTCCTCCCAACCAGCATACCATACATGGTTCCCCTCCACGCCTACATCGAAACCAATTCCCTCATCTTTCTCATACTCACTTACGCTCCGGGCGAAAAATTACTAGACTATATTAAAAACTATGCTAAGTCTATACCAACTACGCCAGCGAGAGAAGTTAATTTAGAGAATGTGTTTAGTGAACCGTTGAAGAAAGTTGAGGAAGTTAAGGAGGGTGATGAAATTGAGGAGTTGGTGAAGAATTCGCAGACGCTGCTGAAGAATGTGGATAGAGCGTTGCGTGAGGAGGAGGAGGTTAAGGAGGAAAATGGGAGAGAGGAGTCGCCTACGCATTTTAGAGTGAGTAATAGATTTAATAATTAACATTGTATACACACGGCAGACGGATAGAATACGATATGATGAATTTGAGAGGTACACCATTGGCAGTCGCTTTCGTAAAAGCTAGTGCCTACGTCAATTCTTGGGATTAGTTGTCAAGCGGACCCCAGGCTTCCATGAGCCGTGGCAAAATGCCAGGACAACGCGAGGAAGAAGAATTTGCGAAGTGCACCATGCCGCAAAACTGCATGACCACTTTACGAATGAATTAATTAATGTGTCCATGCAATTTTGCAGCTTTCTGTACGTAATATATGAAAACGATTCATTTCCAGTTGACACCAATGCCCCGTACCGTACTCCCGCCGGCGGCCGTGCGGGGCTGGGCCGCACAGATACTTACTGCATTAGAGAGTCTACACAACGCTGGAGTTATTTGCAGGTAAATTATTAACTTATACTACTTATAGCTGTTTGGTATAGGTATGTAACTTGTTAGTTTTTAGGGTTCCGTACCCAAAGGGTAAAACGGGACCCTATTACTAAGTCTGTCCGTCCCTCCGTCCGTCCATCCGTCTGTCACCAGGCACGAACCGTGATAGCTAGACAGTTGAAATTTTCACAGATGTATTTCTGTTGCCGCTATAACAACAAATACTAAAAAGTACGGAACCCTCGGTGGTCGAGTCCGACTCGCACTTGTCCGGTTTTTATATTACTAGGTCGACTTGATTAAAAAATGTTTTTAATTACATATGTAATTCAACATTATATTTGAATTCCAGAGACCTGAACCCATCTAACATCCTCCTAGGAGACGGTGGACAAGTCATCCTCACCTACTTCGCCGGCTACCCACTAGACGTGTCCCTCCCACAACGATCACTGTCCGTATCGTCGGGTCGGATCGACCTGTTCGTGGCACCGGAGTTGTACAACGTATGTGCTGATGTGGCTGATGAAAGGATATGTGACTTCTGGAGCTTTGGAGTCATTATGTATGAGCTCTTGTGTGGAGTGGTGAGTAATAGTAGTTTATGTGACTGCTACATAATGAAAGGCATTAAAATACGAGTGTGGGTTTATGAAACGAATGAAATGAGTTTCATAATAGTATCATACGAGTGTTTTAATGCCTAATTATGTACAGTTACATACACTGCTTTATCTACACACATATTATAAACTTTCTATGATATATTCACTAACCTCATATTACAGCCGACATTGGGGCACTTTCTTCTCTGGCGGAACTCGCGGATATGAGCTGGCGTCTCCGAAATATCTTTATCGCACATTTTACACGAAACTTTTGTTATAGTTACTTTAAAAACAACAAAACAAATTATTTTTTACTTAAAAATTAATTAAAATATAAACTGTACGTCAAATGGCGGCAAAAGAAAACTTTTTTCACGCATGTCACGCATCCGTAGTTTTTTTTAAATTCAGAGACAAACTAGAGTCGGGGTCGATTACCATATCGTCCGATACCAACTTACATGCAGGATTTGTCAATATTGTATGCAATTGTCATTTGATTTCGAATAAAACGTCATCTCGACTGATATTAGAATAGGGGTCAAATCAAATTGCTTTTTTTTTTCAGAGATGTTCGAAATTTGAACGTATTACCAAATCGATTTTGATATAGTAATGAAGCTATTATCACATTTTCACAGATAAGAAATTTGCTGTGACAAAACAGTTTATCGTAATGTGGGCCATTATTTACGGATTTTGAAGGCGTCATAGACAGTTTATGATATGTGTGTAGATAAATTACCATAACTTACAATATATCACCATTACTTAGGGCTAATTTAGACGGCGCGCGAACTCGCATGTGATTTTAGTTACATTGAGGACTGTTGGTTACGTTAATTCAATAGACCGATCAAAAACCGCAATGTAATAAAACTCGCGAGTTCTCGCATCGTCTAAAATGTCTAAATGAGCCCTTATTGGACGTATCCCTACCACAACGATCACTATCCATATCGTCGGGTCAAATGACGTGTTCGTGGCACTCGAACTGTATTATAATCTCTGTATGGAAATTGGGGACGAGAGACTGTGCGATTTCTGGGGTTTTGGCGTCGTTATGTATGAGCTGTTATGTGGAGTTGTAAGTATATTACATATTACTATAAAAATTGTAATTATATCCCAGATAAGACTACAATGCAATGTACACCTCAATGTTAGTAAATTACTTCAACAGCAGGAAAATTAACACCATTAAAACCAACCAAATGAAACATGCGTGAGACGCGCTCCCAAGTCTCCCAACATCACATAGGAATACAAACATTCTATTGATATATGTGTATATTATTATTTGCAGCCGTTGTCGCACTACCACAAGAGCGTGTTCACGAGCCACACGGTGCTGGGTCTACCTGAGGAGTTACCCGTCGAGGAGGAGTCTCTGCTCACACAGGTAACACATTTACGGTCACATCCAAAGACTTCATCCAGACGCGTTTTTTAGGGTTCCGTACCCAAAGGGTAAAAACGGGACCCTATTACTAAGACTCCACTGTCCGTCTGTCTGTCTGTCACCAGGCTTTTTGCACATTTGAAATTTTCACAGATGATGTATTTCTGTTGCCGCTATAACAAATAAGTTTTTGGCAAAAATTTCATTTTTGGTACAAGCTTTTATCGCTGACTGTACTTTTCTTACGACAGACAACTAATACTCATCGAGACAATTCTAAAAACCCCTAACACAATTAGGTTGCGTTGTTTCATCACAGAGTTCCTATGGCCACCTCCTGTCTCCATCATCAGATCAGCTCGATGGTACCATAATATTGCATTGTCATCCGATTTATACATGCATGCAAAATTTCAGCTCAATCGGAAACCGGGAAGTGGACCAAATTTAACTTGCAAGATTAGATTACAGACAGACAACGGTCAGGTGAAACTAAATAAAAGCTTGTAAAAATACTAAAAAGTACGGAACCCTCGGTGGGCGAGTCCGACTCGCACATGTCCGGTTTTTTTTCAATAATTTCTCTTATTTGTCCGAGCGTTAGCTAATAACGATTTTAGTATTAAATATTTTGAAAATAATTATCCTATTTAGTCCTAATGTCTTATTTTATTATCTTTGCTTGTGTGACTCCTCTGAACCTACTTCCTCTAAAGAAGAATATGTTTTTAACCAAAACGAACATGTTTCTTTCAGCTGCTCACATACGACCCTGCCGAGCGTCTCGGCCGCGACGGCGTCGACGAGATCAAACAACACCCGTACTTCCGACACACAGACTGGACACTAGTACAGAACGACTGGAGGGTACCCGGCTGAACATGGTCGTGACATGTCACGGCTGTGACTAGTCAAATAACACCCATTCTTGCGACACACAGACTGGACACTAGTACAGATCGACTGGAGGGTACCCGGCTGAACATGGTCGTGACATGTCACGGCTGTGACTAGTCTAACAACACCCATACTTGCGACACACAGACTGGACACTAGTACAGATCGACTGGAGGGTACAGTCACCTGCAATAATATGTTACTCTTTAAAGGCCGCAAAAATATGTGACACGCTCTTATGGCTCTACAAATAAGATCGTGTCAGATATTTCTGCGGCCTTCTTTGTGTAACATATTATTGCAGGTGACTGTACCCGGCTGAACATGGTCGTGACATGTCACGGCTGTGACTAGTCAAACAATACCCATACTTGCGACACACAGACTGGACACTAGTACAGAACGACTGGAGGGTACCCGGCTGAACATGGTCGTGACATGTCACGGCTGTGACTAGTCAAACAACACCCGTACTACCGACACATCGACATGGTCGTGACATGTCACGGCTGTGACTGGTCAAACAACACCCGTACTTCCGACACATCGACTGGACAATAGTACAGAACGACTGGAGGATACCCGGCTGAAGCTGAACATGGTCATATAGACTATAACCATGACACGTCAATCTTTTAAAGTAGGTAGGGTAATGTATTATAAGTGGCCAGTAACTGGCCACTTATAACTGTCCGCCTCTAAAAGTAACTGCGGCCCTAAACTAAAAATGAATTCTATTCACCTATAAACAGAATTTATTTTAGTATGTTTCAATAACTGGTCACCTTATACTAGAATGAATTGTATTTATAGGTGAATAGAATTAATTTTTGGTTTGGGGTGGCCAGTTACTGGCGAATTACCCTACTACCACTTCGCTGGCCCAATATTACAGGGTCATGTTACATTTTTAAGATAGTTGAAATTCGACTTAAGGGGTCATCCATTAATTACATCACACGTTTAGGGGGAGGGAGGGGATCAAGAAAATGTGACATATTGTGACAAGGGGGGGGGGGAGTCATAAACTTTGTGACGTCACTTTTAACTTCATCATCAGTAACCGAAAATTTATTTAAATTATTTTATTCGCTATACAGTTAAATAACAAGTTTTTGAAACGATAATCGTTTTAATTAGTTTAATTTTATTTCTTATAATTAATAATTGCCGATTTCGTTGAAGAAATGTGACGTCACACTAGGGGGGAGGGGTTTGCCAAAAGTGACCAAGTGTGACAAGGAGGGGGGGAGGGGTCAAAAAACCTAGAAATTCGTGTGACGTAATTAATGGATGACCCCTAATGTCACTATGACAATGTTCAAATTTCAGTTGGATAAAAGTGAAACATAGAACCCTGTAATATTGGGGCAGCGACTTCTCTCAGGCAAGGCAGTGGGTAAAGAATTACGACGATTTTCTAGTTGAATGTTGAGGTTTAGAAATTAAACTTATTATAATATACTTACATATTAAATGTTTTTTAACGTACAGTCGCCATCAGATATATCGGAGCGGCCAAGGTGCTTACAAATGTCTGAACACGCCTCTGTTGTCATTCAAAGCGTTAGTGTTCAGATATCTTTGAGCACCTCGGCCGCCCCGATATATCTGATGGCGACTGTACAAGAAAAAGATGTTATTTCTGTAGACAATGAATACATCGCAATATAAGCATTTTGAAATTTCCATCTGTATGAGATAAATTATTTTATGAATCTCCTTCAAAATTAAAAAGAGGCTAAAATGAAATTTCGTCACAATTATGAGAAAATGAATCTCTTGAATTGTTGTTATTTTATATATTTATTTAGATTTTTCTTTATTTATATTTTTTACAGATATTCATTTATATGCGCTTTGCCACACACAATGAGTATTGGCAAGGCGGTATTTAGATATTTTTGAACTCTTGTCTGTTTACAATGTATTTAATGGGACTGTAAAAATGGTAGAGTCAGCAGCTCATTACAGTTACTGGCTATACAGAATGGAATAATTAGTATATTGAGCCTTAAACTATGGTCCAAAAATATAAATGTTAGACTTGTATAAACCTAGAGTTTTCGAGTAGAATTAAACTTAGGTCCTAAAAAGGGCCCTTCATTTGGTCTAGTCTAATTAAAATTGTACAGACCCTACTTGGAAGTATTATTAATGATTCTGATATTCTTTGTAATGTTAAGGTCTGTTTATAGCCATCTAAAATGACATGAATTTAATAGTGGTTAGGTTTAGTGTGCTCTCGAAACTAACTTTTGAAAAGAAAACACCGCTTACAACCTCTAGCCGCCCAGAGACCCAAAAAAGGCGTGCCGTTGTATTTTGAATCTTATCTCAGACAAAATAGAATTGGATTCGTCTTGGTAGATTTTGGAGTATAAGTTTCTATTAACTTTTTCTGTCACGCAGAGATAACAGATTAATAATATTCGGGCTTTTAATTAAATTTTTTAGTCAAAGCATATAAGACGCGTATAGTGGAGAAAAATAGTAAGTTAGCTCAAGAAACTTTCTAGATGGCGCTGACAACCTAGTTAGGTACCAAGTAATAACTATATTACCTATGGCGGTCCTATCTATTTCAGCTGGTTATTTTTTGCACTATTATACCCGACACGACTTTAGTATTGCTTCGTGTGTTCCTCATATTGTTATACTACTTATTCGTTTTGCACCAGATTTAGTGTAAATTACTGGATAAAGATTTTTGAAAATGCAATTGTAGTTTTGAGAGCATTCTAGTTTGTTATATGTAACATTTGAACGTGCTTAGAATAATATTAGAAAGTGTACTTAAGAACATAGCTCCTAGTCTCCAAAGATTGTCTGTCCACAACATACTGAATTGAACTTCCAGTGCCCGAAGTCACGTTAAGGCTAATATGAACCATAAACTGTTGGCACTAAGGTGTATTATCGCTTTTCAAACAAAGTGTTCTTTCGTCATGGTGGTTCTGAGTTACTTTCGATTTGAATTGTATTTTGAAATGTGGACAGATTGAAACAAAATTGTATTGAAATTCCGATCGTAACTGAAGTATTATTCATATTATAATATAAATATATTTATTGAATAGTGTTAGTACAAATTATAGCGTTTTTATATATTTAACGTATAGATATTGTTAGGTGTAGTTGTATATTGGCTTGATCTCAATTTATTTGCGTGCTGGGATATAGATGGCGCTTATATTAGTTTTACATTTGGATGAATTATACTTCTACTATTATGAAATAAGAAGTTTGTTTTATTTATAAGAGATGCATTGTCCCTGACATTGTAGCGACACTTCACAATTACATTTAATGTTTAGAAATTGTGTATTCTCATTTTGGCTATTGACAGTGGTGACATATGGTGGTGACACTACTTTATCTTAACATAATTCATAAAATGACGATTGCATGCCAAAATTTTATGAAAGCCAATATCTAAACCCTATCTTGCGCGAAATAACACTTATAAGCGTTCTTGGCGCTGTGGCGCTACAACTACTTACGATGTCTTTAGACGTTCATGGCGTCCATATGACGTCAAAGAGCCAAAAAAACTGTTCATTCTATTTTTCATCTCCTTATCGTCACACGCCATCTAGTGAAATTCTTTTGTTTTAGGCGCTACGGATGAGGCGTAAATCTCCACTTTGGTCGACAGCGACATCTAGTTACTCTTTAAAAGTACTATTTAGCTTTGAATGTTAGTGTACGGAATATTTGCAACGATAGTCGCCAACGTCCATACCACGTTGAATACACCGGTTCTCGTCCGATCACCGAAGTTAAGCAACGTCGGGCGAGGTCAGTACTTGGATGGGTGACCGCCTGGGAACACCTCGTGTCGTTGGCTTTTTGCTACTGAATATTTTTATTTTTTGCTTATTATATGTAAGTACTAAGTACTGTAGGACTGTCTATCTGTAGGTTATTAGTTTACACACTAGCCTGGTGCTAAACTGCTGAATGAGGGTGTCACACACAGTCTTACATTTCTTCACACATGTATGATGTTTTATGCAGGTTTCCTCAACTGTTTTCCTTCGTCTAAAAGCAAATGAATAAGAACACTTAAATAAAAATAATCCGCATGTGGTCCCGTTTCATTTTATACCTACCAACTTATTAGTTATTACCAACCATGGACACCCATAGTTTGTTTCTCGTGCCGTGAAACCTTCACAACGCTCAAGTTTCACTTTTCGTACCACACTTTTGGAAACTGTCGCTTGTTCGGGTATATTATTAGCACGAGGATAACGTATTTACATCGGAACCTACTTTGGCACGATTGATTGGATTTTGAAAAGGAGTAGTAGTAAAACCTGTTTTATCGTGTCTAATTTAATAGTTATTATTATATCCACGCGTTGAACTAATATTCACACTTCTAACACCCTTTCCCCTCATTAGCATTCTACTAGCGACACCCAATTTTTACACCTTAGGTGCTCAGGAAGTCACGTCATACAAACAACAAACAAAATTTACTTTATTCATGTAGGCCTAGCAACAAGCTCTTATGAATCGTAATTAATCTTAATCTCATTATCAGAGCAATTTATTGATGTTAATATTATTCCATAATAAAATTGGATTATTATACATATCAAATTTAACACTAAAAATTTCACAAAAGGATCGTCAAACATTAAAAAGATTGTATAAAAAAATACTAGTCTAGAATTTCTAGAATAAAATCTAAATGTCAAAAAAAAAGCATAAGTAACAAAAGAAGTAGATAGTATTACATCGGAATATCCATTTCCTCATCAATAATCAAATATACCTAATAAATAAATAATCATTTCGAATAACAATTAATCCCACGTTGTAATATCATTCATGTAGTCTTGTGTGGTATAATAAGCTTTAGAAATAAGTTTACGCTTTACATAATTCTTAAATTTATTAATAGATAATTCAGTAATATGGTTTGGAAGTTTATTATAAACTCTTACACAATTACCCATGAATGATTTTTTAATTTTATGGAGCCGAGTGAAGGGCACTGCGAGCTTATGTTTATTTCTAGTATTAATATTATGAATTTCACAATTTTTCCTAAAATTTACAATATTTTTATGTACATACAGAATATTCTCATAAATGTATTGACAGTGCACTGTCATTATGTCAATTTCCTTAAATTTATCTCTAAGTGAGTCTCTATGGTTCATTTTGTATATTGCTCGAATAGCCCTCTTCTGCAGAACAAAAATGGTATTTATCTCTGAAGCACCGCCCCACAGTAAAATACCATATGCCATAATGCTATGGAAGTAACTAAAATATACTAATCGAGCTGTTTTCACATCAGTTAACTGACGGATTTTGCTCACTGCAGAAGCTGCAGAGCTCAGTCTATTCGAAAGAGTAGCAATATGGGGACCCCACTGGAGTTTAGAATCTAAAGTTATACCAAGAAAAACTGTACTATCAACTAATTCCAATTCCTCATCCTTCACAATGACATTTGTTTGCACATGCCTTACGTTACTACTAGTGACAAACTTAATACATTTAGTCTTTTTCTCATTTAACAGTAAATTATTAACATTGAACCAATTTACTACTTTTGAAATAGCATTGTTTACATCATTGTAAGCTTGTTGCTGTCGTTTGACTTTGAAAATAAGTGAGGTGTCGTCTCATATCATGGTGGGTCTTAACAAGGAATGGCAAGTCATTTATGTAGATAAGGAACAGGAAAGGCCCCAATATTGATCCCTGTGGTACACCCATAGAGACCAATGACCCAGGTGATCGCTGTCCATTCACATCGACCCTTTGTATTCTACCATTTAAGTAGGACGGATAGATGATGACTTTGAGAGTTATGAGACTATGACTACCTACCATAAGAAGATTTAATAACTGAGGTCTGGGAACAAGCGTGAAAATAACAATTACGTCATTCGAAAATATTTAGGTATCTCTATACCTACCTACCTACCTGTAGCTGTTAAGAGCGCTCTTACAAGAAAAGTCGAAATAATGCAAAATTGATGATACTAGTCGACGAAATTCAGGACTTTGCGCTCATTATTAGAAACAATGAGTACTTGTTCCAGTAAAAGCGTCTTCTTATCTTTATAAATATCGTTGTAAATATTAGAAAAAGGACTTATTAAATTAGTAATGATTTTTTTTCTGATGGTCGTTTCCGAAAAACCCCGTGAAGCACTGAATGGCGAGCTCTTATTTGGAAATGTTGAGAATTTTACTCTGCTAAACCTGGCTATTTTGTATTACTAATACCCTGTACTTTAGGCATATCAAACTATATTTTTCCTACATACCTTTGAGAAAGAGAAAATCAAAGTAAAACGAACTCGATTTTCTCTCCGAAACAAGTGTCAATTCCTACGAAAATCTACTTAATATCGAAGTCATTTTCATACTCAAGCAATCTGCAACGTTTGCTTATACTGTTGGTATACATTAGTGTTTATGAAATTCTACTATAATTTTTTGGCAATTTTTTGAAAACTACTCTATATTACCGATGACGCGCGCTGCGCCAGCTCAGTGCCGCGGCAGAGCTTGTAGAGGCAGGACGTGTGTCGGTCGGCTCCGCACATTTTCAACGGCGACGACGAGGTTTTTTATCATTGTGTGCGGCGGGCGCCGTGTAAAACGCTATACTGTGTGCGTGTAAACCGTAACGAGAGACTTTGATCCTAGCACTGTTTTTATAGTATTATAATTTATAATGGTTCAGTTTAATAAACTACCGGACAGGATTAAAAATATTTGATACGACCTGACATTCTATATGTATTTATTTGACTCAAGATAGTACTCAGGGTCTGATGATGGAGCCGGAAGGTGGTCACCGGTACCAATCAACCATGCAACTAAACCACTTCGTGTTTAGGCTCGTTTTATTCATCTCAACAAGATCTTTGACACAAGATAGTACTCAGGGTCTGATGATGGAGCCGGAAGGTGGTCACCGGTACCAATCAACCATGCAACTAAACCACTTCGTGTTTGGGCTCGTTTGATTCGGCTCAACAAGATCTTTGACTTAAGATAGTACTCAGGGTCTGATGATGGTGCCGGAAGGTGGTCACCAGTACCAATCAACAATGCAACTAAACCACTTCGTGTTTAGGCTCGTTTTATTCGTCTCAACAAGATCTTTGACTTAAGATAGTACTGAGGGTCTGATGATGGATCCGGAAGGTGGTCACCGGTACCAATCAACCATGCAACTAAACCACTTCGTGTTTGGCTTCGTTCGATTCGTCGCAACAAGATCTTTGACACAAGTTAGTACTCAGGGTCTGATGATGGAGCTGGACTGTGGCCACGGGTACCAGTCTACCATGTAACTGAACCACTTCGTGTTTGGGCTCGTTTGATTCGTCGCAATAAGATGTTTGACACAAGATACTACTCAGGGTCTGATGATGGAGCTGATGATGATAGACAGGTACCCGTCGCCACCTTCGCGCTCCATCATCAGACCCTGAGTACTACCTTGTGTCAAAGATCTTGTTGAGATGAATAAAACGTGCCTAAACACGAAGTGGTTTAGTTGCATGGTTGATTGGTACCGGTGACCACCTTCCGGCTCCAACATCAGACCCTGAGTACTATCTTGTGTCAAAGATCTTGTTGAAACGAATAAAACGAGCCTAAACACGAAGTGGTTTAGTTGCATGGTTGATTGGTACCGGTGACCACCTTCCAGCTCCATCATCAGACTCTGAGTATCACCTAGTGTCAAAGATCTTGTTGAGACGAATCAAACGATCCTAAACACGATGTGGTTTAGTTGCATGGTTGATTGGTAATGGTACCTTCCAGCTCCATCATCAGACCCTGAGTACTGTCTTGTGTCAAAGATCTTGTTGAGACGAATCAAACGAGCCCAAACACGAAGTTGTTTAGTTACATGATAGACTGGTACCCGTGGCCACCTTCCAGCTCCATCATCAGACCCTGTGTATCTTCAGTGTCAAAGATCTTGTTGAGACGAATCAAACGAGCCTAATCATGTTACTACATGGTTGATTGGTATCCGTTGATACAAACTTTACAACCTATAGGTACCAAATGCAATGACGAAACATGTAAATAAGCGAGTAGGTACCTATAATTTCTTTCGAGTAATATACCTTCATAAGTACGAGTATGGGGCTATTCATAAATTACGTCGTTTCAAATGGGAGGAGTGGGGGGGGGGGGTCTGGACATCGGATGATGGTAACATGACGTAGGAGGAAACAGATTCATCCGAAGCTTGATTTTTGGATGTGTTGAGGGGTGGGGGGGGTCAAAAATCGTCAAAAATAGATGACGTAATTTATGAACAGCCCCTATGTACATTTGCACTGCGTTTAGTATTTTCGTACTTACCAAATAACAGTTTTAGAACTTTATAAGTTAAGTACAGTTAGTGTTGTTATGGTTGATTTCAATATGCTTCGCGAAGGATCAAGAATGTTTAATCCATCATTGTAGTGCGAGTGTGGTAGAAGGGATCGGCATACTGAGCTCGCACGACCTGCCGCAGCGCGTAAAATACCTAAACTCGCTCAACGCCGAAATGTAATAGCGCTCTTAAAATACTGCAGCCGACCCAACCCTCACATACCACGCGAGGCCAAAGCATTTCTTCTGAGGTGATCAACTTCTTCAAATAACTCCAAAGTAATTTCAATCTAAATTGTAAAGACGTAAAGTGCAATTTTGAAAAATCATGTCCCCCATTCACTTAAGTAACTATTACACAAAAAACCACTCTATGACAAACGTAGTAAGGTAACTTAAAAGTCAAGTAGAAGCCTTCTTAAATTTATTCTCGTTATTCACGCCAATATCATATTTATGCACTTGTAAATTAAAGTGAAAATAGCGCGGCAATCGTAAAGGTAAGTATAAGCCGGTTTTACGAGAATGTATAGCTTGAGAATACTTATTTACGTTAGTCGACGACCATTCAAACTCGTTTGCGTAGTACTTTAAAACAAATACTAATTTCCTGTTCACCAACTAATATAGCATCTTTATAACTAGGAAATAAGGTTTAGGTTGGCTTGGTTTATACTTTGTAGTTGTAAAATAAAGTTTGTTTTCTTACCCCGATCTTCGGAGAATGCAACGCGCCGATTGGTTCTCAACAGTCGTTCCTTCGCCGACGAAAGGCGCGAACGCACAGCGCATGCGCGTAGAAAGACGCCATATTGTGGATGTTTTTGAAAAAAGAACGGTGTTTCTCGTGAACTATCGAAAACTTTGACGATTTGAGTTTTTAAATTAACTTTTTTTAAACTTTAGTGTGTGGTTTTGTTGTTGTTCTGCCAAGTGTATTGGAATTTACCACGTAGGTTCCGAAACGGGTTTCGGTCCCATCGACTGGATATTTTGTAACTTGCATAATTTTCTGATTGTTTACCTGCATTAGAACTGGTCTAGTGAGTTATAATTTACATACCTATTTGTTCGTGCCTTATTGGATTCCAATTGGAAAGGTAAGAATTATGATTATTTAAAAAACTTTTTCTTGTAATACCTACCTACCTAAGATGTCAAAGTCAACCTTAAAAGTATGAAAGGTTGTCGTGTCTAGAGGTAAACACAAAGCTCAATCTAAGTAGGTATCTTAGTAATAAATATATACCTACATACAAACATGAACGCTGAAAACAATACACTCTTTTTTTTTGGGCAGTCTTGTAAAAATAGGCTTCAACGCAATTAAAAATGAATGAAACAGAATTATGAGAATGGATGTTTAATGGATATGACCAATTAACGTATTATGAAAATATATATGAATATTAGTATTTACTGAAGACGTTTACCCCGGATTGAACTTACTGAAAAGACAAAAAAATCTACTTATGACAAGGCAGTATGGCTTAGAGCTTTAGCCTGTCCAGATGGACGAAAAAAAAAAGCAATTAAAAATGTAATCTCTTTCCATATGAAAAGCGGAAATAGAAAGAAACGTGATCTCCAAAATGACACGAGCGATCGATTGGTAGGGTGACCATATTGACTTCTCAAAAATGAGGACTGTCTCGATTTGGTAGGTTGGTAGGTACTAACCTATTTTATACTTAAAACTAACGGATTTAGATAAAATAAAACCCGTGATTCATAGCGGTTATCGTTTTCTTCGCGTTGTCCCGGCTTTTTGCCTCGGCTCATGGGAGCCTGGGGTCCGCTTGGCAAATGGCAACTACTAATCCCAAGTTTTTACGGAAGCGACTGCCATCTGACCTTCCAAGCTTCTAACCCAGAGGGACAACTAGGCCTTATTAGAATTTATCCAGTGTCCTTACGATGTTTTCCTTCACCTAAAAACGACTGGTATCGAAATAATGTATTACTCAAAAATTTAATCAGAAAAGACATTAGACTTGCTTAGCATCTAAGGGTACCCATATCATAATTATCACGTGATCTAGTGACAGGGGGGGGGGGGGGGGGGGGGTGTTTGCGTTAAAATCACCTAGCCTGGCGGCTAGGCTACCAGCGCTCTGGATAATTTTGTACCCGGTAGAACTGTTCATTTTAAACTCTTACAATGTTAATAAGTTTAGTAACCATTTAGAAGTGTAGGATTTAAGTCATAATAGAAATACATAAAAAAAATCTTCAATATTTTTTTTAATTAAGCCTATCCAAAAGCGACTTGCAGGAAATGCTCCGGGTCCCGGATCATCATTCGACGCGTCAGATAATAGGTATCAGGTTGTTATTACAGAATTTACAGACAATGATTCATTCATGTTGAATGTGTGCGTTATTTGCATGTGAATATGCACACAATACACATTTTATTATTATAAAATACAATTGCCAATTAAAAATAGCTTACGAGTCTGTTTATCAATGGAACAAGTGTTCTTGAAGAACGGTGCCCATTACAGGTAGATTAAGGCCAGCGTTGCGTCAACATACAAATGTCAAGTGTCATGTCATAATTAAACTCTGAATGGTGTTTGTATGGATCTCGCAAGGTACTTAATTGGTAATTTGATAATTAATTAAAAGGGAATTGTAACTGTAGCAGGTTGCAGCTGACTTACATGGATTGGCTAATCAAATGTAAGTTTAACTAAATTTGATTCGATAAAGAAAGAAACGCCGATCAAAAGGGTCTTTGTTGTTACTTTAATTGACTTTTCTTAACGTACGTGAAGGCAGAAGTAACAGGGCTCTGTTATTTCTGCCTTCACCTACTATTTATATAAATATTTAGTAGGTACTCTTAATTTTTAATTTGATAAGGATTTCCCTTCATTCCTTATCCAAATCCCAATGTCCTTGGCAACATAATGCAAAGAAAATCTTACAATATTTTTAAATGTTAGACAAAAACTTACACACTGAACTTTTCCAAAAGTTACGTGACGAACGTAAAACTAATATGACTTTGTTATCACAATATTATGTTAACACTTACACAACGGTAGTAAAATAAAACCCTAACAAATATGTAGTCACGCCGGCACGCAACGCAACGTTAAACAATATATTTTGCAAGGCTCGGCTTAGCTCAAACAACTTTCCCTTGCATAACTCCTTAAATAAATTCACGTACATATGCTAATCAGCGATTATCTCGGCTCATCTTCGCCGCTCCCAAATACTGCAGTTCATGGACAAAGTCTTCTTTTAATTTGCCGCAGTGTATAATTAGTGGGCGTTGAAAACTAATTCTATCTACTATCGGTAGATGATTTTATAATAATTTAATAACTGTTACTGCGTGAATCGCGTTATTAAAATATGCTAAAAATGTTTAAATTCGTTTGATTGTCGGATTAATTAAGTTGTTGTAATTACGTTTCCTTCATTTTCTAAAAGAAAGTCTTATTTTAATATTTAACAAATTTATTACCGGTATATTTTTTCGTTACGCAGCAAAACCAAAATTATTTAGTATGCAATCAATTAATACTTAACTTTTATTGTTATAACTATCGATAGTGTACAGTCAACTGTAAAAATATGGGTGTAGCCAACTTATTCAAAAATATGTCCCATAGTTCTTAATTCGCTGACATAAGAGCTATGGGACATTTTTTTGAGATAATTTATGCACCCATATTTTTACAGTTGACTGTACCTACATTAAGTAAATTCAGTACTACTTAGGTATATTATGTTTCGTGTGCATCGCGTGTCTGAATGTTGATTGATAGGCGGATCCTGAATTTTAGTGACAGTAGGGTAACCATATTGACGAGATACTTTACCTACTCACACTTGACAAATTCATTATTTATTTTTAGCGTTTTTAGGGTTCCGTACCCAAAGGGTAAAAACGGGACCCTATTACTAAGACTCCGCTGTCCGTCCGTCCGTCCGTCTGTCCGTCCGTCTGTCACCAGGCTGTATCTCACGAACCGTGATAGATAGACAGTTGAAATTTTCACAGATGATGTATTTCTGTTGCCGCTATAACAACAAATACTAAAAACAGAATAAAATAAAGATTTGAGTGGGGCTCCCATACAAGAAACGTGATTTTTGACCGAAGTTAAGCAACGTCGGGAGGGGTCAGTACTTGGATGGGTGACCGTTTCTTTTTTGCCGTTTTTTGCATTGTGGTACGGAACCCTTCGTGCGCGAGTCCGACTCGCACTTGCCCGGTTTTTTTTATAATAAATTTCTACGTAAGTATACAGAGCAAGGAAAAATCTAGCACCTATTGAGTTGGTATAGCGAATGAGATCATTTTAAACAATGCATCTTAATAAATAAAAATACCGCTGTACTTTCTGCAAAGACAGAAACAATTAAGAAGCTGTCACAAAACATTTTAATGCGTCGTTAACGGCCGATTGCTCACTAAATACCTCTGCAATGTTTACACGCTTGTCTCCCACGGCTCCCAGCCTCACAATACCTATTCAAAGATACCAGGAATTTATAACTGACACGGTACAATTGCTCTGGTTGCGAGGTCAAAGGACTCCGCCTACGGTCCCAACCGAAAGTGTTTTGTTTTTGAAGACCTTTTGTGAGTTCGTGTGAAACAGTAAAATTGAACCCAGTCTATTGCTTGGCTGTGAAGGGCAGTAGGTACCTTGAATATACTCCGAGTGTGTAGTATACTATTTCTTCCGGGTTCTTTGGCGTTTATATTCCGTGTAAGAAATTTTCGAGCAAATCAAATTTATTTTAGCATTATCATTCATTGAATGTAATGTAATGTCAATACTTCAATTAGTTGTGAACATGTAAGTACCTAATATAGCTTCATGATGAGCTAATGTTTATGATTACTAATCTTAAACATAACAACAGTGACAGCAAACGCCGAATCATTAATTATAATATTTATAATTATCACTAGCATAAATATCTATATCTAGTTTTCGTTCGAGTTAGTATTATGCTTGTAGTTAAGTTTCGTTCAGCCCTCTCGATCTCCCATTTCACAGTGGATCTACGGCAATCCTCTTTCAGCACTTAGCAAGCGATTTCACCGGTCCATCTACTCTGAAAACCAATAATCCCCAATCCATTATAAACTCTACCTAACTTCATAACAAACTTATCTTTACATCCCATCCACCTCAAACGTTTGCAAACACCATTGTAAATGCCCTGTGTACTTCCTAAAAATGTCGTAACTGTAATCACATACGTTTAGAGACTAGCCTATGAGTAATGGCCTCATAGTGAAACTCGGAACAATCGTAGGTTACACAATCCGATCTGATCATTGTGCCCTGTGAGTCTTGTTTAAATGGGATTGGGTTGAGGCTTGTGAGCGGGATGAGAGAAAGGTGTGATGTGTGTGTAATTGGTACCTGTACCTCTGGTGTCGAATGATATTTTTATTTTTATCGATATTTTTTGTCTCGTAAAATATTTTTTGGAAGTTTAGCACATTAATTTATTTAGAAATGTAACACTTCAGTAATAAAATAAATATACGGTAAAACCATTTTAATTCAAATATTTTTTAAATTATGCCTAACCGAAATAGACTTGAAGGAGCTGTCATACTTACCGAGTAATAAAATAAAATGTACCGAGTAATATTCGTCTATTAAAATCTTAAAAAAACCACATCCGATCTAAGAAACCTACTATCGCGCAAAATATGGCAACTTTCCGAAGTTTAGTTTGAAATCAGCATATTTCGAAACCTAGCTAGAAACTAGACTTGGCAAAAACTTGGTCTTTCCGTTTCATTACTTAGTATGACCAGTAAGCAACCACCTGCCGCATTAGGTCGGGCACGCGGCGAAATGTAGCCCGTTCACAGTTATTTATGTTCAGTATGACCACGTACTTGGAGCCTAGTTTGTCGTGTTTACTTTTATCTGTATCGAGAAGGTATCTGAAATATTATCGACAGAGTTATTTCGGCTTGGCATTAGCAAAAACAAGGTAAAGTATTTTTATATTGGTAATAAATTGGACCATTACCATTGTACTCAATATTCATGTTTACAATAAGTTACATGGCTCAGTTTGTATAAGCTTACTATATGTTTATTAATTATAATTGGGTCTTAGAATAGTTATTACAAAACATTTGTAAATTATGTTACATAATATCGCAATACCTAACCTACATGCTTGATTTCACTGTTACACATCAGTTCTGTTATCTTTACAATAATGCGTGAATTTTCGTATTCTCACGAATATCATGCTTAACAATAATACCATTTAAATGTATCATAAATATCACAATAATTACGTTTGTTATCTAAAAAATGATGACACATCAAAACCAAACGTACACGCAAAAAATACGCACCGTATCTCAGGCTCGTTACAAAACGTGAGATCGCTGGCGCTGTACACATCATTTATCTATGGAAACATGCGGAAATTTAGACGTTCCCATACACACATACAGTAATGAATGAGAAACGTGCTCTCACGATTAAATTCTAATAAACTAAAAATACGCAGTTTCGAAGGAGTTTCTATGATATAAATAGTTCATTAAACTTGGAGGCGTCAAAATTTAACTTTTAAATTTAATGTTAGCAGTTCACTTCACAAACATCTTCTTCTTCGCGTTATCCCGGCATTTTGCCACGGCTCATGGGAGCCTGGAGCCCGCTTGGCAACTAATGCCAAGAATTGACGTAGGCACTAGTTTTTACGAAAGCGACTGCCATCTGACCTTCCAACCCAGAGGGGAAACTAGGCCTTATTGGGATTAGTCCGGTTTCCTCACGACGTTAGCCTTCACCGAAAAACAACAGGTAAATATTCAGTTCACAAACATACGAATACTAATAGGTAGGTAGGTAAATACTTATACTATGTACTTATTTAGTTCGTGTTTCTGATAAGTAGTAAGTTTTAGAACGGTCTACATATACTCATATCAGTAGAAGAAAAGAATGAACTCCTATGGCAAAATAATTTCATTCTTGTACTATTTTATACCTTGTCTAAGTGACAATGATATGAGTTCCCTAGCGGCTTTCATATTGATTGATACTGTGACTAGATAGATACTAAAAGGTAGGTGCATACATCAAATTCCTACATTATATGTAGTAGGAGGAAGAAAGTATTCGCTACGGAAATCGTGGACCTTCATTTTCTTTGACCGTATCGTATGGCACATGGCCTTAATAATTAAAGTTTCTCTCATTATTATTTGACGTGCAGAGCTAGGTTATTAAATTATGAGCCTCACGATTTCTATTAAATACAGTTACATTTCTAAAGAGCTTTGCCCTGACGGAGCTTTTATAGAAGAAATTATTAAACTGAAACATTTAAGTTAATGAAGTATGTATTAGAAGCCTTAAATAATTTGCTAAGGGTCAGTATTGTCTCAGAGTAGATAATAGTGCTATATATGTGAACTAAGTTCTTGTCTAGTCTGATAACATTAAAAATGTAACTTATGTAACCAAAACCAACAGTACTTACTTAAGATACCACCTAAAAACAGCCCCTAGTTGACCCTAAGAACTCGCTGCGCTCAGTTGATTTCATAGTAAAAAGAGCGACTAAGAATGTATACATTAAATGTAGAAGATATTACAATTTGTATTTATGTGTAGATATGAATATGTAAAAAGTAATTGACATGGCAGATGATTTACCGACCTTGGTACTTTGTATGGTACATCCTTTGCAATTCTAATGACCTCGGCTGATTCAGGAACTTGTTACACTCGTTCTCGTTATAAAGTATAAACATAACACGTTTATGAATTAACTATTTCTATAATTATAGTGCTTCCGTGCAAGTCCTACAATATAGGCTAGGCTTAAATTATACATCTTTGTTATATTGTAGTAATTGTTTTAAGATTAATTTATATTAATAAATGTTGCTTTTTCATGTCGCTGTTAATATTGTACCTATGGACTTATGAAAGAGCACTTGAGGACTACTTACAAAATAAATGTTTAAAATTGGAATTTAAAATTTTATACATACATACATATCTATCATGTGATATTATTAAGATAATTTCCATGCAAATGTTACCCGTTGAAGCACTGCACTGTCTTAAGCCTAAGTACATGTTTTCTTAGCGTAACACTGTGGGAAACTAGAAATGTCTATAAAATCCTTCCAAAGCTTAAAAGAAGCTTTAACACGCTACCTCTAACTAATAAACAGCTAACTTTTTATGAGCATTTAGCAATTACCCAACGCCACACATAGCGACAAATACAACCATTGAGCGTTTACAACACCTCCGCTGCTGTTTAGAGATCCCCACAAAGAAGTCTGTAGACTCAGTCCCAAAAAATAAATCTGAATGACTCTCTTTTGCCTACTTATTTTTTTTTACGCTGGTTGGTACCTATTCTATTAAAATAAATTTGAATGTAAATGCTTTTCGATATGTTTTAGTAAATTTCGGTAGAGGTTAATACTTCATACAATGTACTTTGATTTTCAATAAAGTAAAACAGGTTTTTGGGTAAAATCGCTGAAAATAACCTTAGAGACAACATAATCAAATCAAGTATAAAGTAGTCTAAATATTTTTTTTTTGTTTTTATACACATTTTTTACGTTTCTATTTTAACCCCCTTATTCATAAAACTATACGGGCCTGATTTAGTTAAATTATGTTTGATCGCTCTCTTAGAAATACATAAGTCAAAGTGACAGACAAGGACAAACGATTATTAGCTAATTGAGGTTTGTAGCGCGTTTATGAATAAGGGGGTTAAACATAATTTATTAGTATAAAATTATTACGGAACCCACTTATCAAAGGTACATAACTTTTTCTGCTCGCGCATGACGCAACGGCCCGGTATGCGCGGAGACCGGTTTGCGGAATCTAACCGCGTGGTCACTCTAGCTATTTGTGGGCTTGTGGCCATACCATTTTCTTTTTTTACAATTTGGCGTTCTGGCGTTTGAAAACAGACATATTATGTTTAATTTTAATTTAATGTTTTGTAAAAAAACTGTTTTCCCATAAATTAAAGATTACTAAAGAAATTACAAAATAATTGAAATACGCGCTGTGTTTGAATTCGTTTTTTTTTTCCTATTACCTATTTTGTACCTACTCAACTACTCATTTAGCTTGAACTTCTCAAAGAATGCATTAATTAATGATGTCCGTTTTTAAAATAATTTAACATTTTTTTTATATAGCGTAGACTGGCTTGCATTACTACCGACTCGCAATACCAAACAGAAACTTTTTATATATATAAGGTGTAACAAATTCCTTCAAATTGCCCAACACACTTCAGTAGTTAATCAAACACTATGATTATATAGGTTCTTAGCAGCATTCCACGCATTGCCACATAGTATACATTGCGTCAATTCAGGCTCTAAATCACGGGTACAAAGTCTTAATTTGATTGATCTACTTTTTCTATCAGTGTGGAAACAGTGAACGGCTGAATTGTGCCATTTGACAAACTTATATGAGCAGGTGGTAGAATGTAAAATTAAGTTAGTCCTATAACATACTTACGCAAATCTTTTATGGAGGTGTGTTTGGTAACTACAGAAATAACTTTGTAGTTTTTTTGCTTATGTATAAATGAGGCTTTGATTGATAATTAAAGTAAATGATTGATTTTCATGTTACAAAGGCGGATGTTATAAATATATTTCTTAACAACAAGTTTGTTTGTAAAGTTATGTATTTTGTAGAATGATGCTAATGATGTTGATCGTATTTTTTTTACGGGTGGATGAACCAAATTAAATATCTGGCCTACGTAAACGTTTGAAACGCTATCCCAAAGCTCAACTATACAACACATTGTGCATAACCTTTAATACTTCATATAATAGCCATGTAAGGTAAACTAAACGTCCTAATGCTCGATATAAAACTGCCCAAAAAACGACACCCTGCTGTCACATCTTTTTATTTATTTAAAATTGAAATCAAACAAAAATGCCCATATTACAAATAAATTATAATACATTTTTATAAACTTTTTAAGCGACAAAACGACAATAAATAGTTTAAATACTCGGACGTCTATCTCAGTAGTTAACATCTTTTTCATTTCCAATATCTTGCTCACGTTCCATGCCAGGTTTATTCAACTTATGAAATACCATTTTGAAATGATATAACACTGGTAACAAGTACCGTAAAGTAAAACCACAGACTAATTCAAAATAACGCAACCAACCGCTTAAACTAGATACCCGATTCGCAATAGCAATCAAAATGTATATTCAATCGAAAAAACTACATCTTAATTACTCTTTACGGCCATATGTAGGTATCTTAGATTTAAATGTTACACCAATAAATTAAAAACCATGATTTATATCAATTACATTGATTGTAGAATCTATAAAAATAGCAATAAGATATTGAAATTGCATTAGAATCAGAGGGCCTACCGCGAACCACGTTCAACGTGTTGCCTCTCTGTTGCACGTTGCACTTGTAAATTCGTACGTAAGTGTGACAGGAAGGCAACACGTCGAACGTGGTTCGCGGTAGGCCCTCAGTTTCAACTACACTTCTAAGATGTCCAATTGGCATTATACCGTATATGTGCACATTAAAATACTGGATTGAGGACACACGATCTATTAGAGGCAACCTTCTACTACTATGTTTGTATTGACATATAAATATATAATTCGAATAAGTTTAGTATGCAGGTTAACTGATTAACATTAAAAAATCGCAATGGAGGCAGTTAAATACTAGTTCTGCAGCTAAATCAGCAATTTTTGCATTTCTCAGAATAATTATGGCTCTTAAAATCAAATTACATATTAGTAGTTAGGAAAATAAATCTGTATATATGGATTTAGAAACCTGGAATGTTCTGCCTAAGTTCCAAAAATACCTACGGTACTTAATAAATAATAATTGTTAATTCTGAAATAATGAAAGTCCTGGATTTGAGAATAAAAAAAAGTACATGGTTACCCCATTCGCCATATTTTTGATATGAAAGTAAGAATTGTAAAGTTGAATTTGTGTTTATAACTTATACAAATCTTCTGTCCGCGATTTCGTCTGCGTGGGATGATTATGATGATTAATAAAACTATCCTATGTCCTTCCTCGGGCGTAGGGTTGCCATACGTCCGGATTTGTCCGGACATGTCCGGATTTTAGACCCTTTGTGCGGATTGCGGCCGGACTTGGCATGTGTCCGGATTTTTAGGAATGACCTTATAAAAATAAAATGCGCGCCCGGGGAGGGGGCTACGGGATCGGGCGAAGGGAAAGGGAAAAGTAGATCCACGATACAGTACACCGCAGAGAGCAGCGCGCCGCCGGGGCGTCGTTCAAGTTACGCCAAATCTCTGCTACAAGAAATGTCCGGATTTTTATCAGGACTTTTAATTCTTCCATATGGCAACCCTACTCGGGCGTCGAACTATCTCCATACATTTTTTTGAAGTGAAAACTTCTTTAGCGGCGCTGGGCACATTTTGAGGTGGGGAAAAAATTGTAAAATCGAGACAGCGTACCGCGTAACGCGATCACGTGACCGTAACGTTTCGATGGCCACTCATTTAAATGGCATTTAAATCAATAAAGAAAAACTCAATGACATAACATGAAAAAGGTTCTAATCTTGTACGGGTTGAAATACGAGGATCTCACAGTTACATTCTAACTTTATATCACTCAAATATGATTCAATAAAGCTACATCTTGATGAAATCACTAATAAAAGTGGACTCTAGTACTGGTGAATAAAACTCAAAATATCATGACCGAATATATTTAGATGCGAGCAGGTCTGCAAGGTAACTTTACAATTTCTATTCGAATTTTAAACAATTAATGCTACAAATTTGAATTTCGAATTTTAAACAAACTCACTGACCAGCAATTTCGGAACAAAAGTTTTTCAATAGAAAGGAGGATGGGTCAATTATAGATAGTGCTGCAGACATTTTGGACTAGTCATTGAGTTTTCACTTCTGTCGGCACTCCCGGAGTGCAACCCGTTGTTTTTTGTATCTGAATGGGTTCAGCCTTAGAGGATATAACCAACGGAGACGCCATGTCTAAAATTTTCGGTACAAAATAGTCTGCCGTTTTTTGCGGGGGAGGGGCACATCAAATGTATAGGTACGTCATGTCAGATAAACGTCAGTCCATACATATGGTTGACATGTGGTTGACCATTGGCCGCCTATTTTCGACAGAGGGGAACGCCTGTTAATGGCGGCTCCAGAGGGTTCAGCGGTGGAAGCGTGACGAGGTGACAGACAGGCAGACAGACAGGGTTACATTCGCATTTATAATATTAGTAGAGTTTAATTTTGACAGAAGTATAAATAACATCTTAGTAGTTAATTTTGACAAGACAACATCCTCAATCCACAAGGGCTTCTTCTATCACGTTGCTTCAACACCTCCGTTCAAAATGAAACTTTATACGTATTCTTTTAAGGTCTTTTCCCGCAACAGTTTAGCGATGCTCCACAAGGCCGATTGCGACACTAGGGCCAGGTGTAATCGTTTATTAGATACGTGTAATTACGCGTGGCCTTATGCCCTCCGCACGATCTGTATGTACTTATGTAAGGCATCTTCTCTTCAGTAGGGTTAGCTTGGCACAGACCTACTGCGAATGCGAACATCGATAGTTTGATCTTCGCAGATGGCCGCCAGTGTTTTTTTAACTTACAAGCTTTGACTTGTAAGGGCTCGCTAATCGGCTAATAAAGGCAGGGCGTCGTGAATAATTTTTCATGTCAAAGGGAATCGCGTAAAATTTTCTCATGGATCGATAGAAAATCACGTCCTGCTATGAAAAATGTTGAATCTAATAGCTAGTGTATTAGATTAGTAGATATTTATTATAAAAAAAAAAAAAAAAACATTTTCCGGAGCCCTTGACGATGAGACGTACGTCACACTTTCCTACTAAACTTTTTAGGCTGAACCCTTTATATAGTTTCTGAAGAATCTCAAAATTCGTTCACACCGGGAAAGCTAATACCGATTACCGATATACCATCGCCCACACTGTTAACTGTACATCGGTGGACCTTATGGCTTTAGTAATAAGGTCCACCGATGTACAGTTAGGAGTGTTGCTGTTTGTACGACTTCAATTACGTCCTTTTCAGTAGACTATTCGCGACTTGTGGTATCAAACGACCCGCATATTTATTTATCCATTCATATGTAAGCATTAGCTCGTGTCGTAAGTTTTAAACGTTACGTTTAACATCTTTAACACCGTTGCTTGCAAGTTGTAGCTTTGTAACTGTTACAAGTGTTACAACACAGCACGGGCCACACACCATGACATCTCGCAACCACATTACCCTGAATGACTCTAAATATCTCTAAACTGACACTTTTGTGGTTTCAGTAGTTTTGAGTTCACTCCAGCGTGTTAGAGTAACTAGAGTTTGTGCGGAAAGAGAAGAGTCGTAGAATGTATTGGATCCTATACATTTCACAACTCTTCTCTTTCCGCACTGATTCTAACTAGGCTTGATTGTCAAAATAACACGCGCTACTGAATAGGAAACTTTCTGTTCACCAAATTTTTATCAAAACCAGCAGGCGTATTATGGATGACTTTATCCACATGATAAAATAACTGTAACTTTTTAACACCGCGGGATAGAAAGTGACGGACACCGTTTTACCACACTGGCATGTAGACAAGAATGACCATCATATCCGTACCTACTGACTGAAAAAATATCAATAAAAATTGGTCCTAATTCGTTTCGGTTTCTGCGTCATCTAATGCGTATAACCAATGGGTTTTCTGACCACTATACCTACTAAATAATTATAATGAATATAACTAACATTTTTTTTATGTATAGGTAATTGCAAATTAGTATTATTTATGAGAACAGAGCTGACCCCCATATAGGGTCAGAATAAAATGAATACCATTGCCCTTCTTCACCGTCCCTTGCGTATTTGGTCACGGTCATGTACCAAAATCATTAAATAGCAGTATGTAATCATTTATGTTGTTTGAATTTGAACCTTATTATAACACGTATAAAATCGATATTTCTATAGAAATTTTCTTGGAATTATTACCATCTCAAGTTAAGTGCCAATGCATGCTCATTTTAGACAGCTTTTACACCTAAAATTTATGGTGAAGGATTTTGAACTGTGTGGCGAGGGACTAAGGTTGGATATAGAGGGGGTTGATTAGGTTGTAATGTAATATGTATAATATTACGCAAATTAATTAAGCAAGGATGATTCGTTGATTAAATATGTGCGGAAAATACCTAAACATACCACTATATTAGGACCTTAGGGCATTTATTAATTATACGACGTGATTTTACATTATGTTACCTATATATTATAATTAATATAAAATCCGATAAAGCCCACTAAAATTAACACTAAACACTATCACAATTTATTATTAGCTCCTGAAATATTTTTCCATTATAAAAACAATTTTGTCCGTATTAAATAACCTACATGGTCACCCTTCTCAGGACGTGTTGGAAGTCGAAAATAAATCAAATAACTAGTGATTATATTATCTTTGCAAATAGCAACAAATTAGGAAGTTTAGTAAATCTTTCTCCGTTTTTGTTTTCCATGCGTGATGTTTGGCGAATTTAAAAAAAAAACCGGGCAAGTGCGAGTCGGACTCGCGCACGAAGGGTTCCGTACCATAATGCAAAAAAAAAAACGAAAAAAAAGCTAAAAAAAAAACGGTCACCCATCCAAGTACTGACCACTCCCGACGTTGCTTAACTTTGGTCAAAAATCACGTTTGTTGTATGGGAGCCCCATTTAAATCTTTATTTTATTCTGTTTTTAGTATTTGTTGTTATAGCGGCAACAGAAATACATCATCTGTGAAAATTTCAACTGTCTAGCTATCACGGTTCGTGAGATACAGCCTGGTGACAGACGGACGGACGGACGGACGGACGGACGGACGGACGGACGGACGGACAGCGAAGTCTTAGTAATAGGGTCCCGTTTTACCCTTTGGGTACGGAACCCTAAAAACTAGGCCAAAATGTCGATTTAATTAAAGTAAAAGAAAACTAGGTACCTTTGGTAGGTAATAGTAATTGGTAGTAAATTATGAAGATATTACAAAACTTACAAATTTGCGGCTACAAACGCTACAAATGATACAATCCAATGTTTTGTTCTACTTTACACAGTCCTTTATTTATCATTTAGCCGCACAGACTTCAAAGCTTGCCAAGACAAATGCAATTTTGATTTGTCAAAATAAAGATTCAAGTTACAATGGAACCGGAGACCTTTTTATAGGCCTCTGGGCGGGTAGAGGATATAATATTATGGTAGCGTAGCGGTAACAACAGCGTCAACAAAACCAAAAAATCTCCCCACGCCGCCGTATACGCCCATTATACTTAATGAACTTTAATGTATTGTGAGCTTAGAGGATATAACCAACGGAGACGCCATGTCTAAAATTTTCGGTACAAAATAGTCTGCCGTTTTTTGCGGGGGAGGGGCACATCAAATGTATAGATACGTCATGTCAGATAAACGTCAGTCCATACATATGGTTGACATGTGGTTGACCATTGGCCGCCTATTTTCGACAGAGGGGAACGCCTGTTAATGGCGGCTCCATTGTTAATTACTCCGAGATTGTGAGTATCAATCGTGTTGTATAATAAGATAAGGATGAACGCTTCGACCTTGGTGATGGCATCAGGCTTGTGGTTCACATATGACCAGCGAAACCAGTATCATTTTGATCTGCGACTGGGCCATTTTATTTAAAGTTACATATGCATGCCACTTTTTTTCTCAAATTTCGATCCCGCCTCGAAAAATATGAGGTTTCCGAAATTTTTCAATGTAAAAATTTTGACGCTGCATCGCTGCACCGCTGAACCGAGTTAAATGTACATAATTTGGTATGGAAATAGTGAGGCTCGGGGAACGACATAGTATAGTTTTTATCCATCATCATCATCGCCATTCCACGAAGACGTTGCGGGCAGAAGCCAGTTACACATACGTGTAATGAATTAGAAGCTCAAATTATACTAGAAGGATTGTACAGGCACCCCTCGTTTTGTGAACCGGTAACAAAAACGCGTAGGTTTGGCTCATCAAGTTTTTGCGGCTTTTTGTAGGGATACAAGAAGCGTGATCACGTTAATGGCTGGGATAATACCTTGTTATATTCATACGTAGGATACGAGTATAATAATAAACACTAATCACTTTAAGTAGAATATGTTTTTGTTATGATTTTATTCCAAACTTTTAATCTAACCTTAATTTGCCTACCTGAGTTTCAATAAAAAGTATAGGTGTTAGGTAAGTAGTAATAAGTATAGCCATTCTGCTGGGGCCCGTTAAAAGAGACGACGGCAGTTGAAGGGTTGAAAGAATGCCGACATAGAGCAACTACAGACAGCCGAGCCAAATAAAAGATGTGAGACCAAACTGACCAAAGCACATCGTCTCCAGTGGCTTGACTACATTGAAGGGTAAGAAGATCGGACAGTCAAATTGATATGACTAATATATTAATGTACACAGTTCGTAAACCTTATTATTACAAAAGGCAAGGCATAAGGTCTACCGATGGATAGTTAAGAGTGTTGCTGTTTGTACTTGGGACGTGGACGTCATCCTATAAGTATATCGGTCGGCGAATAGAATGGAGGTGGATCTCCGTGAGTGAAAATCGAAATTCGAAGAAAATTCACCTACATCTCTACGTTATTCAAGTGACAAACAATCTTCGAAGTTCGCAATAGCCTACTCCAAAAACAATGAGCACACATTCTCACGGACCGTGCTGGATGAATGTACCAAGCGCGTGCGCCATCGATTTCATGCTGTCGAGAGAAAACAAAACGCTAATATTTGGGAATCGCACTCTTGCTTTCATTCGTTAGCGGTCTCTTAGCAGTTACTCGTGAAACTATGTTGTGAAACAATTAAAAAGAGAATCACGGAGACAAACACAAAGATTTACAAGTAACATTTTGATATGAGATATCGCGAGAAAAAGAACAAAAAAAAAAACTAAAATATTGCTATCGATTTCATGCTTTCGTGAGAAATGGGTATCGCACTCTTGCTTTCATTCATTAGTGGTTGTTAGCAATTACTCGTGAAACTATGCTGTGAAATAATTAAAAACGGACTTACGGAGACAACACAAAGATTTTTTTTTTTAAAGAGATATACTTCGTAAGAAGAGCGAATAAAAAACGTTAAAATAGGTACTAAAATATTAGGGTGGGCTGGTAACTAGGTACCTACCACCTAATGAGTGGTTACACTTTTCGTCCCATTCAAGCAAATACTTGCTAAACTTCTTGGAAATCTATTGCCTACCTACTAGATTATAAGGTTGATTGTTGGATTAGTTGGTAGCTACAGCTACCAAAAGCAAGGGAGCGATTACAATGTTGGTCCCGTGCAAGCAAATCCGCTAAAATAACTTACAACCTAATTGGGTACACTAACTTTCATTTATATTTAATGCCATTGGCATCGAATCGCTGCAGACAATTTCATGTAAAATAAAATCTTAATTATTAGAGTTTATGCTATATATGGATCTCAATTACCCATCTTCGCTAAAATTGCTTGTACCGAATATAACTCAAATACGCTCTATCTACCATCAAAATGCTACGAAATTAATGACGTGTATCAATTAGTTTCTATTTAACCAGCTAAGTTTTCCAATCATCTAACTTCTTTAAGCATTCCAGTAATTTCTACTGCCTAGCTATATTTAGACCCTAGTATAGTAGGCCTAGTGCCTTAAAGGCAACGCTTCGTATAAGGTCATTCGGCCTTAATTTTACTTCTATGGTCACACTTAGGGTTGCCATACGTCCGGATTTGTCCGGACATGTCCGGATTTCTGACCCTTTGTCCGGATTGCGGCCGGACTTGGCATGTGTCCGGATTTTTAGGAATGACCTTATAAAAATAAAATGCGCGCCCGGGGAGGGGGCTACGGGTACGGGATCGGGCGAAGGGAAAGGGAAAAGTAGATCCACGATATTACAGTACACCGCAGAGAGCAGCGCGCCGCCGGGGCGTCGTTCAAGTTACGCCAAATCTCTGCTACAAGAAATGTCCGGATTTTTATCAGGACATTTAATTCTTCCATATGGCAACCCTAGTCACACTTGACTTTGTATGGTTTGAGGTATTTGACTCGTGGAACATTTTTTTTAATAAATGGTCTTTACAATCTAGAATTTTCAAGCTTTTTATACAGGTTACAAATTTGATCTCTGTTTCACATGATTTACAAAAAAAAATCTACAAGTCTACACTATTCCTAGTTAGCTAATTAATATTTCGTCTCTTAAGCCGACCACTGACTAACAGGCCGCCGGACGATATCGGCCTGTCCGTTAGAACAAAAATTTGACAGCTCCGAACAACTGACAGGCCGATATCGTCCGGCGGACTGGTAATCAGTGGGCCCCTTTACTATCAAAAACAAAGTGACAGATAAACTGCACTCAGCTTAGCAAATTTCTGTTTGACCCAGTCCAGTGGTTGACTGCCAGAGAATGCCTAAAGAAATTAAGTCCGTCTCTTGTACTTACCTTCGTACTCTTTTCTTCATTTTGTGCAATAAAGTTTACTTTATAATAAATAAAGTTACGTACCTATTATTAGGATGGTTGCTAGGAATAAATTATTATATTATATTAGGATTAAATCTGATCTTAATATCAAACGTATAATATTTCATCGAGATATCATATTTTGAGTTGAATTTAAAATCTTTACATATATTTATTTTAGGCGATCACTATGTCAGTAATTCAGCCTGGGAATTAAACTCTTTTTGCCAAACTACCTACAAAGACATTGTCTGTCTGTAATTTGCGAAACTTTCCACATGAGAATTTCTCGTTTTTCGATTTTTGTACATAAAATGTAAATGCTATAATTTGTAAAACTGTCACCCAAAAATAATTTTAACTTTTTTTTGTCAATTACAGAAATAATCACATAATTCAAAAAAAACTTTCCAAAGTTGCGAAACTTTCCACATGAGAATTTCTCGGTAACTTCTGAGAATGTTCTCGAGAACGAGAATTTATTTATTTATCGTAGTTTATACCATGAATATTCACGATAGTTTAGGTGTAGTATCCTTACCCCCAGAAAATTCCGACTTTTGGTCTACCGCTTCCGGTCAGAAAAATGTATGACGGCCCGGCCAAACGGTCAGACCTAGGTGGGGGGTGCTCGACCAAATGTCATATTGACGCCGCCATGTTTTTTTTCAATATGGCCGACTTTTTTTTTTAATTTTTTCAAGTTTGCACTAGCGCGCTGAAATTTTGGCCACGGAATCTCGGGATCCCCTAAATGGGTCAAACAGATCACTGTGTTATGTCTTTCCTGTAGACATACACAAGAGTTAAGGGCTATAAAGGTAAATTTTCTTATTTAACCCTTATCCACGTGAAAAGGTCCTCCTTTTATTTAAAGAACTATGATAAAATCATTACTTACATGCCCACAAGCTGTTAACTATTGCCCACAGGAGAGAAAACTAGTGTGTTATCGCGAACAGTACATTTTTCTCTCCTGTGGGCAATAGTTAACAGCTTGTGGGCATGTAAGTAATGATTTTATCATAGTTCTCTAAATAAAAGGAGGACCTTTTCACGTGGATAAGGGTTAAATAAGAAAATTAACCTTTATAGCCCTTAACTCTTGTGTATGTCTACAGGAAAGACATAACACAGTGATCTGTTTGACCCAAATACCTATCAAAAATTGTTTTTTTGGAAAAATGCTACAATTGCGGGAAAACTGGCCACTTTTATTTTGTATGGCAACTTTTAAACGGTGCGTGATAGGTGGGGGGTGCTCGACCAAATGTCATAGAGGGCCCCGAGACAAAACAAAATGCATTAAAAAAAAAGGCCGACTTTTTTTTTAATTTTTTTCAAGTTGGTGCGAGCGCGCTGAGATTTGGCATGGCGGGAGATAGAGGCCTCTAGATTCCTATGTCAAAAAAAAGTTTTTTTGGAAAAAATCCAAGATGGCGGAACAATAATTTCCATGTTCTGAGAACATTCTCGAGAACGTTTCCGCGTTTTGGGAATGTTCTGCAATTTGTACATTGCTATGCTGGTGCTACTGGACTATGAAACTAGGCGAATTCCAAAACAGTTTATAGGACATTTTAGTCTTTAAATATGATCAGGAATATTCTGTCAAAATCTCTCGGGTTCCTCGTGGGCATGTTGTATATTATTTCCTTAATGGCGGTTGTGCAATCTGCCACAGTTTTACGAATTTTTCTAGATGGCACTACTGATGTTCACGGTCGGGTGTCACCCCCCAAATGGGTGACACCCGGGGCGGGCCGCCCCCGCCGCCCCCCCCCTAGCTACGCCACTGGCTCCCATACAACAAACGTGATTTTTGACCAAAGTTAAGCAACGTCGGGAGTGGTCAGTACTTGGATGGGTGACCGTTTCTTTTTTGCTTTTTTTTTCGTTTTTTTTTTGTATTATGGTACGGAACCCTTCGTGCGCGAGTCCGACTCGCACTTGCCCGGTTTTTTAATTAAAGTAGAGTCCGGTTAGTACGACTTCGCATAATATAACAACCAGCCACAGATGGTCTCGCCGAAAGATCAGCACCGACTTTAGGGTTAGTTAGCATTATGCTGAGGCGGGACCATTTCGTGGTAAACTATATACCTTGTTTAAATACATTTTTATTTGTAACACAATACGCTTGTATGAAATGTAGCTTGCCATGAATAAATGATTATCGATTCTTGAAGTCGAAAAAATCTCTAAATTGAAAAAGTCAAACGAAAGAGCGTAGCAATGGTTAATATACATCAAATTATATAAAATATTTTCCATAATATCAATATCCGGAGCCGAAGATGGGGACTACGTTTTGATGGAGAAGCGGTCGTTCCCTTTCCTCTTAACTGTATTTACAGATCCCTACTACTTACATAGTGGTGACCTATTTCGGTCGATGAATCATCGGCCTCGGTGGCGCAGTAGGCAGCGCGTAAGTCTCATAATCTTAAGGTCGTGAGTTCGATCCTCACCCGGGGCATAGTTTTTTGCTTTTTTTTTCGTTCTTTCTTACCCGTATTATACATTTTTTAATTCAGTCCTCGTATTTTTAACAACAAAACAAGGTCACAGAACTTGTTTCGCTACCAGTTGTCGCAACTAAACTATCAATCTATACGCACTAGGCGTTTATTATGAAACAACATGCAATTATGTTAATCCGTCGTCTTCTAAACAATGCGTACCTGCTTTTCCAGTCTACCCACATTGCAAACTTAACGTGCCTAATTACTACGCACAAATAATGAGCACACAGCTCATAGTGAAAGGAATTTTCAATAGTATAATTGACCGTAGTTATGCAGAAAACGACCAACTAAATTTTTTTATCAATGCAGAAAGCGACCAAAGCTACTGAGTTAGGCTGTAAGTCACTTTGACAAAAATAAAAAAAATGGTCGCTTTCTACAGAACTACGGTCAATTATAGCGCCACCTGTTGGCGGATAGGTGAACTATTTCTGATGACTAATTTTTGTTCCAGGTTCATATTGACAAGTGATATTCATAAAATCGTAAGTGAAATTTATGTCTTTTATTTTATTGAATGAAATTACGTAATGTGTACATAAACAAGCTATTTTGCTATCCGTAGGCCATCTTCAATTAAATTTATAAGCGGATGGCGATACTTGTTTAGTAATAACTCTTTACCGGCTAAGCTTTTTCTGTAGTACGCATATCGTTGTATCTTATTTATATGCAGATAGGGTTCAGATTGGCGTGTGTTTTATTGGACAGGTGCAAGCCAAGATGGCGGCGGTCAAACAATGACGCCATTATGTAAACTGGCTAAGGTCATCGTAAGGCCGTGCGGGTTGTGCTTTGGATATTCGATTTTTAGGTCTTCACGTTGGATGTTGATCCGCATACCGCTCAGGTGTGCGAGCGGGATATCGCTATAAATGTGCATAGCGCTGTCTCGCTCACACGTGTTCCGCGGTGAACAAATTTCTTAAATAAAATTGCAAGTAAACACAGACTTCATGCAAGAATAAATAAATAGCCATTAGCCCATTACCTAGGTTCTTGCGATTATGGAACCGGAGAGTTACGTAATCTTTCATACGCATCACTGACTGAATTAGTTTTAAAATAAATCATAAATGGACGAGTTATAGAAATATGTATAATCCCATTTTCCAACTAGAGTCCGATCACACTAAGTTTTCACTGTTTTCACACTTACTTGAAAACTTGTGTGCTTTTTTTGCACACATAGGTACCTACTTGAAAGCTTAGCGTAGTTTCGGTATCGACAGGTTTCGGCATAAAAATAATGTTTCGGCCGTAGCGAAGGTTCGGTTTCGTTTTCGTTCGGCCAAGAAGCTGCCGAACCTTTCGGCCGCGCAGAAACTGTATTTTCGGTAGTGTCTACGTGACTAGTGACCGACCGAACTTTAGGTTTCGGCCGAAATTAGATCAACAATTTCGGTTTCGGCAAAAATCCTGTTTCGTTCGGACAAAATTTAAAAGATTACCAACCACACATACGAGTACAGTCAGCAGCAGAAGTTGCTAAGCGGGCCAAGTGTTCAAAATTACCTTGACACGCTCTTATTCTCTTAACAATAAAGTTGCGTCAAGATCATTTTGAACACCTGGCACGCTTAGCAACTTCTGCTGCTGACTGTACTATGCATGGGCTAAACTTGGTATGCACACATATTAACTGACATATATAGCAGCGACCTGAACGACATTGAGACATTGACAAGTGCGTGACTAAAGAGCCGGCTTGATCTGTTTCGTACAGTTCGTAGTTCGTACCTACTAACTGTTCGCATGTCTCCGATAAATGTTTTAAAACCTTGGTTAAGATAGTTAAGTTACTTAAGATCTTGTCGGTTGTAGTTATTTCGATAACACGATCGAATTACCTTTATTTTTATAGATCTTGGCCATTGGCCATATTAGCCAGTAGATTACTTAGCTTGAACTTTAAGTAAGTATTCATATTATTTATATGTGTAACAATTACAATTTTCAAAGACATGTTTTCACTGACCGAGCCGAGCCTTATTGAGAATGAGAATTTAACAAAGTTTCTCTTACGAAACCATAATTATAACTTTGTATAAGAATTATCACCATATTTACCATTCGCGTAATAAGCTTCAGTGACTTTAATTTTTGACAAATTGCCGTACTTTCCGTGAAATTTATAAACCCACACCCAAGTGAGAGTGCCGACCGCATGTAATCAAGAGTTCCGTACTTTCGTGTTCAGTATAGAGTGTACCTAATGCCTACCTTCGTAATTAGGTCATAAAATAGCAATGGAAACTTAATAGGCAATTATGTTGATGTAGTTTCCGCAATTAGGTAGTAGTTACTTAACTTAAAGATAAAAGGAAATTCCAATTGAAAGAAAAACGGTTAACAATCTTGACGTGTCTTTTTATTGAAAAATAGTAACTATTATTAGTAAATGATCATTTGAGCTGTATAAATTAATTGTTACATATTTGCTATGACTTATTTTTCATATAAGTGTTTTCAATAAAAAAACGTCAATATTGTTTACCCTTTTTCTAATGCTAAAAAAAACGAAGTAGATATAAAGAATGTGTACTATGTTCATGTATATCAAAGGAAAAGTTAATTAATTTCACTTACGCTCATCTTAAAAGGAATAGGTGGACCAAAATCCTCAAGAACCTATTACTTATCTATGAAATTTAAGGTTTTCTCAATCTATGGATCTCTGTAACAGTTTCCAACAGTAGACCCGGAGTTTTGGCGAAATCGTCTTTCCACTGCCTCGTCAGACGGGTTGCAATTATGTATAATTTCTTTCATGTTCAGCTTGAATACCATCAAGTCTTAATATGGAGCTGGTGCTACAGGTACCAGGTATAAAACCATAAAGATGTGATGAAACGGAGATGAGAGTGGTTACAGATATTTTAAACACTTTTCTTAGCTTGTATCGCCAGTTTTTAATCGTGTAGTTGCTTGACTTTCTATAGACTTCTTATTTATTTGGAAAAAATACATAAATAGTCAACCTTGTAGTCCGTTCGGAGGTGTAGAAAAGTGATATAGAAGGTGAAAAAAGAAGTACCTAGGTTTACTATACCAAAGTGATTTGAAAGAATTTGTTACGTGCTAATGTAAACCTGCAAATGCAAATAACGAGTTTCACAAATTCACAATAACAGAAAAGTAGAGATATGTTTTTGTATTAAACGTGTATTATACAGAAATAACAATAACAGGGAAATAGAAAACAATATCAACTTTCAACCTTAACAACGTTGTTTACACTATACCAGTTCTTCCCTCTCTGATTAACTGCAAACAAATGCAATGTTTTCAAAATATTGAATCCGCGAAGCATCATTAACACGGTTTAGGCTAGCGTTGCGTCACGGCTTTGCCTGCATTTGCGAAACGCGACCTTGACAGCGTGGCGTAGGTCGCATCTCATTGGTAGTAATGAGATATTATACGCCCACTATTTCGCACATGGCTATAACATGAGCAGTTTGTAATTATTAGGAGTTTGAATACTTTGAATAGATATTAAAGAGCAAAATGGTTGAAGTTATGTTGTGTGCCAACATCACCATGATTTCGAGCCCAAGAGTGTCCGTCTGAGCTAACTCTGCAGCGAGTTGGCATCGATAAAGTGTAAATACACTTTGTATATGTATATTTTCAAAGAAAATGACGTTTGCAGGGTAGGTGCAGGGTAATTTGAGTGGACTTTACCGGGTCTATGTACTTATGTAGTTATGAATGAGATTTTAGTATCGCGACTGACTATTGTTACTAACAACTATAAAATGGATAAGCTTCTGAAATAAATGATTTGATTGATCGGTTGATTGATTGATTTGGGTGCATTTACTACACCTTTCCAATTCAACTGTGCGTTGTACAGTTAGCCAAACTTGTGACTTAACGTTGTTCAAACATGCCATGTTAAATAAAAAGCGTAATCAAATACAATTCGCTGTCGGAATGTCAAGAAATGCCACGCGATTCAGATGTTAAAGTGGATTATGAAACTTATGAATCAACTTGTCCGGTTGTATTGAACCAAATCACTTGTACCACTGTCCACGCAGTTAACTGACATCAACCTTATTGCCAAGACATAAGGCCCAAAGATGGTCAGTTAAATATTACTTTTAGCACGCCGATCACGGACATGGCTGTCGATGCGAGTCCATACTTCATTCATTGTGAGTCGCTCTCACAGGGCGCGGCACTTTCGTTCGTTACACAACCTTTTGTTATGCGAAAAACGACACTATTGTTATGAAAGAAAAGGTTTAAGTCGTTTGGGAAGAGATAACAATCAAACCGTAGGACGCCAAGCGTAGTGGTTTTTTCTGTTTTTATCTGTCAATTTTGATAATTAAGAAAATAAATAAGTACAGTGCTGCAGTTCGCGGATTTCAATTATATGGTTTGCTTCCAAATCAAAAAGTTTATAAACTTTATTTTCAGAATGACCATTTGTTAAAGCAACTACATAATTAAACCAAAAACCAAAAAATGTACAGAAGAAGACTTATGTCAGCTGAGAAGTATACTATACCATGTACCACACATAATAGAGTAAATTATACCTACGTCATTATGTTATTACATATTTTAAAGTAATTTCCAGTTAAGTACCGTTTACTGTAAATGCTTCAACAATATAATAAACTATGTATAAAACGTTGCAGTAGCTCTATTGATAAATCATTGTCTATACACCGTTATTTATTTCTTAAGATGGTGTTTAATAAATTTTCTATAAGTATTTTTGTTTTTCGTTAAGTAGGTAGCAACCGTGACATACTTTCTCTTTAGGGCAGATTTGATTAATTTTGCCGCCGCCGCGTATAAGAACAATGAACTATCTATTGTTTGGTGAATTTTGATATCAGATATTTGTAAATGAAAACATTATTCTTCTAAAATTTGTTCAAGTTTATATTTATATGTTAATCTATGATACTTTAGTATTTGAAATTAATAAACATACATGTATGAGCCTAAAAAATAAGAGATGCCTATTAGTGCAAAATGTGGTTAATTTCAACGGTACATCGTTTTCGTTTATTATTTTCTCTCTAACTAAAGGTGCCCTTAATTTTAATAATTAATGTTGTAAGCATTGTGTGTAATATAATCTAATTATTTTAAGCCGAATCACTCTCTCACTATCAAGTAAACTAGGCTTAAAGCAGTATTAATAATAAATGCGTGAGTTCTCACTTATTTCTAATTTGTAGAAAATGTGAGAATAATAAATTTATTGCATGACAGGTAAGATTGAATTTCTAATGCACGTCAAACATAATTAATAGGTTTAACGTTAAGTGCTTTATACGAAAGTTAACACTTATTGGACCTACTTGTTTTAACCATCGAGACGTTAGTGTGACGTTAACGTTAGACGTTAACCAACTGAAAGTGTTAAAATAGACAGTTTGCTGTAGTTTTTATGTAATCATACGGTTGGGTGCAAATGCAATGTCATGTAGTTCAGCACTTAAATGATTAAATGACGTTGTTATTTAGAACTTCCGTGTGCGACACTTTATTTTAAGTGTAATTGCGAAAAAAACATTTATTGTTAGATTTTTACATATTATATTTATTTTATTAAACTAGGGTATAACAAGCAACAAATTATAGCTTATAAATTATAATTAGCAATATGTAATTATAATGTATACGCTTGATTACATATCTACAACTCTCAATAATTTATGTGATCAATGAACCTCGCAGGAAAAATATCGTACCAGTTTTCTTGTTTTAGAGAAACGAACAAGTGTTTTTAGTCTTTACATCTCGGCCGCATCCTGCCATTCCACCAACAATGGTTTAATTGAACGATGCTATCGACCACTATTGTCTCCTAATCTGAGATCTGTAGAAAGCATACTGTTTTATGGTTTTACTTGGAATCGATCTTTGCCATATCTAAGTTGGTTAGATGCTGAGAATCTTTCACTTTTATCTTTTATGTTTAATTGGTGACGGTATTTTATGACTGTGAATATAGCTCTTTATCTTATTGTTAACTGCAATTAAATATTATTCATTATCGTTCCGAGAAAACTTTTAAAGTAGAATAATAATAAAAACAGAATACGTTCGTTGAGTAGTAAATTTAAATTAAACATTCAACTTACGTTTAACAAGAGTTTCTCTGTAATACTCATTTGATTTTCTTTTAAATAAATAGAGAGATGAATGTGATAACCTCCTAACCTAACAATATCGACATAATTCCTTGTCTCACTTAACATAACTTGCAGCATCTTGACAGTCTTGACACACCTCATGCGTGTTTGTCATACACTCAAAACCAAATCATCATATCTCCAATCTAAACTTTAACATAAAACAACCTTTTAAAAAAATATATGACATTCACGTAACAGTAATAATTCCAAATGACATAAGACATATACGTGACAAATGTCCAAGGGTGATGTGACGTTATTCGAACGGGAAGGTATAATGTCGCTATTAGCATGTAACACCTACTGACAAGTGTCACTTTCCATTTCTAGTTCCGTCCCTGTGGAGGGCTTGACTGACGGCGTGGCATGAGGAAGACTGGTTTTAGTTATGATATGATATATTATGACACTGCTGGCATACTGAACTTAATATTCGTAACAATCCATTATCAATCAATACAATTTTATTGGTAATTGACATTGAATGTTGTAACAAAATATTAATGCTTTTATTGATAAATTCAAATGGGTATATGTAGTAAAGCTACAGCTACATTCAACTAAATGAGTCAATTTCTTTAGCGAGTAGAAAAAAAACATAGGTACACATTTTCTTGTATATACTTAAAAACATGACATTCACAAAGATTACTTTTTACGGGTAGGTAAGTAGGTAATTCAATATGTAAAATACATTAAGTAAAATCAGTCAGTGTTACGTTAGGTATATTATCAATAAGATTAACAATGTTTTTTTTTTAGCCTACTATGGTGTCCCACTGCTGGCCAAAGGCCTCCCCTCGTTTTCTCCACTCGACCCTGTCATCGGCATTTTCCCACCATTTGGGGTAGAATTACCAGGGAGGGGGGGGGGGGGGGGATTAACAATGTTGTGTGCCAAAGTTAAAGAAATTATGTAGACTGTAGGTAAGGGTTATCGAATGCCGTGTGCTTTAAATATATTGTGCAAATAAAATTGTAGGCCAAACAGTACAAATAAAATCCAACCTTACACGATACGTGACAGCTTATAGGTCAAGTTTACGTCTCACAAGGAAAACTACCGATATTTTCTAGAAAAACAAGTCTTTAAGAAATAATTCAAGTATTTTTTGTAGGACAGAAACTTTTGCTTTCTTTGAAACTTAAATGTATTTTCATGATTGCAAACTGACCCTACCAACCTTAAGAAACAGTTTTCACATTCATTTCGGTTACGAAATGCACAGAGCAAAACTTTCGATACAATTCTCGCAAACAAAAACTAACAAACACTTTCATTAGTTTGTGAGGTGAGCAATTTCCCCGCGGGCAAACTCACGTACGTCCTAGTTCGGGTGGATCGCTTTCCAATGCGAATTTTGAACAGGATGGAAATTGATTTTAGTGCCATCTGTCATTGAGTAGATGTGTGATGTTTTATTTACATACTGAAGATACGATATAAAACTGATGTTACAGAAATGATTGTTAAGATGTTAAAGTTTAGATTTATATTACCAACAATTTCTCGTAAATATATTTTAATTAGTAAAACTAGCTGTAAGTAATATTATCCGGTATTCATTTACACTTTTATATTTTGAGCCTGTGCTTTAATTTTCATTTTTCAAGCCGTCTTAGTACGCCGATGCGGATTAGAGACACATCTTTGGCTTTAATTCTTTCTTTTCTTCACACAGACATCTTACACAGATCAACATATCCCCAAACTAAGCAAAGCTTGTACTATGGGTGCGTGCTAGGCGACGATATGTACATACTTACATGTATGTAAAATGTGTAATTATTGGTGCAATAATGAATATCTACTTACTTACTTATATAGATAAATACATACTTATATACATAGAAAACAACTATGACTCAGGAACAAATATTTGTGTTCATCACACAAATAAATGCCCTCACTGGGATTCGAACCCGGGACCATCGGCTTCGATCAGGTAGGGTCACTACGTCACTACCCACTAGGCCAGACTGGTCGTCAAAGTATTTTACAAGTAAACTGATTATATTAAAAAAAACTCAATGTAACATAATTATATCTATTAACTTCTGTTTTAAAATTCCAACAGTACATACATAACTTTTACGTAACCGTAGTTCTCCCGCCAGAGGGCCAACGAAGATCTCACGAGCACGCGATGACAAACTATCGATGTACACTTGTACAGCGCCAATTATTGCGATTACTGCGTTTGCGCAAGTCACGATCTACGCACCGATAGGGCTGCCACCTGTCGTGCAGTGTTGCTAGCGTGGAATTTCAAAAGTGGCTTAAAGAGAAAAGTTGCTAACGTTATTTTTGGGTGCAAAAAAGTATGGAACAAAGGTTGCTAACCCTTGTTTAAATACAGAGCTTATAAATATTAGGGGACATAAATAAATAGATATGTGGTAAATTTGGATACTAAATGGCTACACAAGTTGCTTTTAGCACCTGACTTTAAGATAACATTTAGCCGCGCTGTTTTAAACTCGCTCAACTATTCAACACCATATTTGTGAATGTGGTTCATGTTTTGTTGCTGTATGTACTGGCATACTTAACCTTTTGAATGTATGCCTATTATCGTATTATTACGTCGCAAGCTGTTCGATCTTTGAATTTATTTTTTTGTTTTGTCAATAGCAACGTTTGTACGCGGTAATTAGGGACATATACAGTAAAACCTGGATAATTGCAATTTCAAGGGACCGGCATTTTTTTGTCAATTAACCAGGTTTTTCATTTAAGCAGGTCGTGCCAATTAACGAGGTTCAAAAATTCGTTGTGTCAATTATAGAGGTTTTCATTAATAGAGGTTGCGTTCTGACAAATTTCTTTTATGGAGGTGCAAATAACCATTGAAAGTAGATTTACAAGCTTACTTTCTGGGTTTCTGGTCTATGACTTGCACTTTTATACTACATTAATTACTATTTTATTTTCTTATTAATCATTTGGGTTTAAAAAAATCCCTTGAATTGTAGAAGAAAGTTTTATTGGAATGTAAAAAGCATACTTTGTTTTTGATTTAATCAAAACTATTTCACCTACCTACCTATTTGGCTGTGATAGATATTAGATACCCAATAAATAAATTGAATTCTGGATGAAGATTTAAAATAAAATGATCATTGCTATTAAAATATTGTTACTGCTGTCTACAACTACATTATTTCAATTACAGAGGTAATCAATAAGTCTCGTTTCAATAATAGAGGTAATAAGAAGAGCTAAAATAACGGATTTTTTTAGCACAGTGTCAATTATAGAGGTCTTAGTTGCGATGTGGTCAATTACAGAGGCAAAATTACGAAAAGCACTAAAATCTAAATTGCAATTATAGAGGTTCCAAACTTTCAATTATAGAGGCATTTTGGTCTCAAGGGACCGGGACCGGACCTTTCGTTGCAATTATTGAGGTTTTCCATTTATCCAGGTGCCAATTAACCAGGTTTCACTGTACATATTAAATACCTAAGTTAAAAAAATGTTCATGCAACCTTCCTATCTGCTGAAAAGGTTCTACGCCAATCCTAATTAAGTTCCTATACTATTATTCCAGGACTAATAAATAATAACATGTAAGTAAGTACTTACATATTTTAAGTCAGATATACAAAGGTAAATCTTCAAGTCTTTTCATTTTTGCATGCAATTATATTACTATTTCTTTATAGCAAGGTCACTCGTCACTAAACTTCGTGTATACTATATACTGTTGTAAACATGGATGTTTATATATATATCGTTATTATGTATTGATTGATTATGTAAATATCGTTCTAGATCTAAGGTTATTTTTTTAACTAGAACATTAATCCAATTGATAGACCAATTACACGCGTTATGACCTCTGTTTCGAGTTAAACTGCGATTAACCTTCTAACTAACGTTATTTAACAAATACTTACAATTACCAGTGCATACTATACTAGTAATATTCAGTTCGTAATAATATAACTAAACTGGTCACATAAAAACACGGTTTAATCATATAAAACAAGCATTTCGGTTATTTATCTACACGGATTGGACGATAAAGAATTAATGTCACAATATTAGCAATGGCTTGAGGTCAGCGCGAGTGTAGGTATATTAAACTTAAGTAATAGCATAGTAATTGTCAATTAATTAGATAGCTATCTATAAAATTAAGTGGAACTGGAATACTGCAGAGGGCTACCGCAAAAATCTAAATCACATTTTTTTCCAATATTTTAATTTTAACGTATTAAATGTAACTATTTTAAGACCGCAAACGATGTCATTAGGCACTATCTACATTGATCAAATGTTGTTATACTTTATCAACCTTTCTTTCGACTGTCAATGTCATCGAGCGATCGAGCCTCAGATAGTTCAGATGACAATCTTTTAGTATTCATATTTTATGTAATTATTCAAAAGTTGTTTTAGTTTACTCTCTTTAACCATCATCACTATCATCAGGCGCATGATGGGTGTCATTCTCCACGTGGTAAAAATAAACATCACACGTTACCACAACGCGATTGAAAGAGCCAGCACCAGACATTGTCATTACCACGAAGCCAACTGGTACCATATACGTACAGAATTTCTTCAATCGCTTAAAGATTACCACTGTCAATTGCAGCGTCAACACATTTTCTTACATCGCCTTACGTCTTCACCTTTTTTCCAAACATATCTCAACCTTTTTTATTATTTACGAGTAATAACTGTTGTTCGTTATTCATAAACAAACTCCGAGCATTCACTTGCTCGCGAGCGTGACGGGATGACCACTTTTACTTTTCACAAGTGCAAGTTTTAATGAATAATGTGGCTGGATTTGATTCGGTACTTTAGAAAAGGGGTTATTATATTTGTTTTGAGAAAATTGGACGTTCGCGTGATGGAATGTGGTTATCTTTTTAACAGTAATGACCGCAATTTTGACCTGCAGATGTCTCAACAGCTGTCTAGCCGGCTTTAATTTGGTGATATTTGTAATCTAATCATGAATTGTCAGTTGTTTAGTTAATTCGTCTGTATTCAACAATGCCTTGTTCAGTCTATTTGTTGATGGAATCACTAAAAATAAACAATTTCTGAAAGTTCATAAATTGTTGTGTATCTGTAGTTTAGCAATCGCAAACTATTTTAACTCGGGCAAACGAACCTTAACTTAGCATAGAAAAAAGTACAAATTATTTTTAAACAAATCTCATCACATTGCTTCATAATAAGAATCATTAGTAGGAAAAAGCGTTATGAAAATATTAAACACCTTAGTATTCTTAAACCACGACATGACCCGACACGGGATTCAAACAAATCTAGTTCTATTTAATATTTGATTGTAAGTATTTTTTGTCACAAATTGCAATCTTCAGTAGAACAAGAATTTGAGCTTCTGATTAATCATTCTATATCAATTTCATACCTCGTTACCCAACCACATTAGCTCGTTGCTAGAATAAATTACCGTGTAACGGTTATTAATACCAATCATTATTCGGCGTTGACCAACTTTATTACGTGTTGGCAATCTCGCAGCAACTGAATTCTTGTATAGGGCTACGTGTTGCGATATATCTTGAATATTTTCTCTTCAATATTCACATGTTATAAGCTTGCAAACTGGGCCTCAAGTGTCATAACATAATAAATTGTGAAGTCAAGATAATTTATTCTATGATTTATATTATCGTAAATTGTATTTTTTTCCCGGTTCCGTCTTTTATCATCCACTGTCTATATCTATGTAAAAATCTTGCTTGCTATTTAACTTTAACTATAATTATTTTGTTAATAAAGCCGTTAACAATGTATGTATTCAATATTAAACTATGGCTTGTATTGAAGCATCTACTTTTGGTCATGTGAGTCTGCAACCAAACTTATATACTGACTACTTCGGCACTTTCGGCAGGCTCTATTAGCTACAGCCGTAACATTTGAAATTATTCGTTTCAAAATTTATACACCTCTTATATTTCCGAAGATGAACAAAGACTGCAATTATTTGCATTGCTGCAGTTCTGTTTCTTCGTGTCGTAACGATATCATCCTTTGCTCAAGACCAGAACAAATCTGATTTCGCCAGTTTTTGCAATGATGCCACATTCAATTATTTGGAAGATTTGATGATCTCCCCAGAAGGCAATATTGAAATAGGAATTCACAGTTACATTAGTTACATTACCTAACAAGTTACACTAATCATAATCTATAGTCGATATATGGTAAAAGATAAAATTATTAAAGTAATTGATCCGATTTTTCCGCCTAACACTTTACGTTATGATCTTTATTATAAGACTTTGATGAAACGTGAAGATTTCTGCTGTTCAATATAACTTTGATTTTCACAGGCACATTTTTTTAACGTAAAATTTTACGAAATTTCTTTCTTATAAGATTGACGAGTTCCATGTGACAAAATGTATGCGAAAATTATTACGTAACTTTACATATTATTTACATTGGACGACCAAAAGACCTAACAAAATTGTTTCAAGAGAACTTTGCCACCATATTAAGAAAACTCATTAATTCAGAAAAAAATAATTTTCCTTTGCAAATGTCCACTGCTACACAGCTTTGTATATCGTCGCTCTTATGAATGGTTGACTGAAAGAGCGGTCTAAATCTATAAGTGTTTTGTAATCTTCATCAATCTCGCCAATCAGCTTCTTAATTAACCACCACGACAATTGATTAATGGTTTCAGATAATCGTCTCGTCCGGTTGATGATTTTATTCCTGATAAGAAAATAACTTTAGCAAATCAGAAGCTTAGTCGTGTGAAGGCGATCTGCGGTATAACCTGAGGGCCTGCTTAATACGATTACGTTTAATACTATTTCTTTCATATGAGTTGTTTTCATATAACTTTTCACGTAGGTACTAGGTCGTGCTTCAAAATCTTCTTAAGCTGGTTTCACTGTAATAGTTGCTTCTTGGCGAAAATTATCACCGTAACTGGTGATGATATAACTCTGAAAAAACTTCTTTACGACTCCATTGACCAATAGATTACGTATTATATGCAAATTGGTAATCGATAGGTTTCGGTCGATGTTGTAGAAATGTCCCCATTTCTTTTGCAATAGCCAATTCCGGTGTCTTAGGAAGTGCGTGCCTTTTGTCCATTATAAGATAAGTAATAATTTTACGAAGTAATTGAAATGTTTTGTAACAGTGTCAGGTATTGAATAACATTGTAAAATGCAAATTCCTGGAGAGACTGCAATGGCAATTGGCAATGTATTTGAAGAATCAACTGCGTGGGAAAGGTGATTCTAGTTCCTTCTTGGGTTCAATTTGAAGCTTGACTGGATTGAGACACGTATTATGAAGTTCCGATTATATTTTATAAAGTTATAATATAAAATTTACTAATCTAATGTAGGTAACTAATCCGTTGACACGAAAGTCCAAAATTTTTTGTCCGTTCTCTATAAACAAATCGTTAAATAATCTGCATTTTTTTGATCACAAGCACCTAACCACGACACCACAATAACGGGCCCAACCACAAGCAAGTTAAACATTTTAAAAGGTCCTACAGTATAACAGAAGCTAAATCCACTACCGTCTTTTTTGACCACAGAATGTAGTGTCCACAAAAACTCCGGTGACTGACCTATTGCGATAACTATTCCATTATTGGAGCAGGGCCTACCGAACATCGAAAATGGAAATTTCGTTATCTGTCTCTATCGCTATTGCTTCGATTGATAGAGAGGCAAGAACGAATGGGGTTATAGCCCAGTTGTCTTCCACGGCCCTACACAATGACAATTACATAATGACTGTTTTTGCGTTTATACTTTCTATGATTATTTTTCTGTAAGTGCTGATTTATCAATTGTTCTGTGAATGGTTAAGGTTTTGTGGAACAATGGAGGTTTTATTGGCGTTTCTAAATTAAATTCAGTGCAATCAGTGCTGATAATAAAAGCAACGGCGGTTGTTTTTTTACAAAATATTTTTGATTTTATAATGCGTCTTTAACACTTCCTAAAATTATTTGTGAGAGTTGTAATTGGCAGGTTTTTACTTTTGACTAAGTAAATAAACAGTATTAGCCAATTTACTGGTAAGTTCCATCTGATTTAGATTTATTACCAATGGTTACCTATTACCTACTGACGACAAAACTCGTTAGTTTTGTCCAGGTCGTTACCTGTTGACGTAATTTCGTTATCTACCTCTATATCAATCGAATAGGTATGCAAGAGTGATAGAGAGGTACATAGAGAAGAGACCAAGAAAAGTCTGCAATCATTTTGATAGCACACATTTTGACATTTAAAATAACACTTGCACTGCGTGTGCTATCAACAGACTTTTCTTGGTCTAACTCTAACGATTTTTTTTCTTTGCTTGAGAGTAGGTATAGCCCAAGAAAGTGTTAGGTACAATAACATTCACATAATTATGCATCAAAAATGTAACTACATATTTTACCTTGTCAGGAAAAATGCAAGCAAAAGGTGAACAAGCAGAAATGCAGATGCTGATGCAGTTAGAAAATTGCATAAAATGACCGTAACAGCTGTGAAACGTCGCATCCAACCGATTCGTCATTATCTGCCGGCTTCATGGTTGTTACTTTTACAATTCTAACCCTGCAGTTGTTATCAACTCTAAAAGTGACAGTATAAGAGCTAGATTCTAATGATTTGTAGATCGATAAGTTTGTTTGAAAATTTATACAAAACCAATATAAAAATACAGGTACTCTGAACTTTATTCTGTAATGTTAAGGGTTAAATTCGAATACAAATAAGCTAGTATTGGGCATTCGAAAAGTTCTCACAAGATTCGATTTTGCGTGCCATTTTGTCTTATTACGATAGTAATAAAGTTTATTTCGGCTAATAGTGATTTAGTGTTAATGTTGTTTAATATGAGCAGGAACCAACTGCTTCCGTCATTGTCTGAGTTTACGGAATTTATTTAATTAGTAGGAAATAGATGTTATCGGTGATTTGAGGTTGCTTGAGAAAAGTTTCGGAATAAATAGCAATAAAATATCAATTTTCAACAATATTTGCAGTTTAGAACCAATTTTTGTAATAGGTAATTAGGTATACCTACTAGGTACTTACATAGAATAAACTATGGAATACCAGCAATATACCTATTTATTTTCAAGTTGAATCATAGAGAAATAAATATTACTATAAATAAATGTATGTATTTTTTTCTCTATGGTTGAATTGAAATTTTCCTTCACATCCTTCTTGAAATTGAACGTTATTCTGTTGTATGTTATATCATACCTACTCACCAATTAAATATCTTTTATTTATCTATATTGTAAGGCGATATGTATAATATAAATTATATATGTAAAATACAAAGACACATACAAAAAACAATACAAACTGAAAATACCTTTAATTTAAACATAATTATGAAACCTAATCTAGGATATGGTATGTATGATTGGCATTAAAAAATGCTGTTATGGCCTCTATTCCAAATATGTCCATAATAAAAACTTAAACAATATCACCACTGTTTCAACAGAAACGCCATCGCAATTACAGTAACAATAAACTTGCATTGCAAAGATTCCCAGGCAATTGCAATCTCAACCAGATTTAGTTCGATAAGCCCCAATTAAGTCCCGCTACTCCACGCTAGGTGGCGCAATGTCACGCTATAATCGATTTCAAGTTGTATGCTTATGGTAATTACGTTGACATTTCAATGACATGGCAAGCTGAGAACTCCAACGATTAATTTTGATTTTTATTCCTTGCGTAATTAGTAATTAGGTTGTCATTTAAATAATGGGGTTGGGAAGTTGATCCGCTAGATGGCGTCCTTCCTTAGCTCATTATGGCGAGTTATTAATGTGTTTATAGTGCGTGGCGACTCGATTGAATAATGTTTAATAATCGGTTGTTAGTTACATTCTTGTAATAGAGTGGTTATGTCAGGTAGAAGAAGCGAATGAACATGATACCGTTAAAAGCCAATAAAAAGGTGAATTATTTCCCTTGTTCTGCATTGTAAGCAGAAACAATAACTGAGTTTTAAAAAAATGGAGGGCATAATTCTATGAAAGTCATATCGCAAATGAAAATAAATGCAAAAAGTTTTTCCGATACCGGGAATCGAACCCGAGCCTCCTGGGTGAGAGCCAGGTATCCTAGCCACTAGACCATATCGGATGTTGTTAGTAGAGGCGAAATATTTATACCAATGGATATAATGCTTAGATTATAAATAAATTAAGGCGGGGTTATACATTTTTTTATTATTTGGTAAGAATGGTTATAGTTTGTCATAGGACTGTCTCATTTCAATCATAGACAGAGAGAATCTTACTATCTTTGTCTTACACTAGTACTAGTTAGCACCCAAAAGAAAAGGATGAGTATAGTTTCCTGGTTCTTACTGACTGACACATTGGTTTGACCAACTATATATTATTACCTCTCATTAAGGCCCAGTTTCGTGCACCTGTATTGCTCTTAGGTATTATTTTCTTAAACACTCAACACAACAGGCGTTGCCTCTTAATAAGCGTTATATTATACCTCCGAAGTGGTGGTCCGATAGAGCATGCAAGAAACTTAAGTATGTATTTGAAGCTTCGAAGTTCAGTTCAAATCTCCTTACACTCAAAAGACTTACCTACCTGAATCACTTGTGAATTCCTACAATTTTGCATTGTCAGCGTCATTGTATAATATAATGTATACACTCGACATACGCCGTTATTCGTTGAGTGACCGATGGCGCGTGCGCGGAATGTGGGGAAAGTGTCCACCTGCGAGCACGCGAGCGGTGGCGGTGGCCGGTCGACGCCCGGGTTGGCCAATGAGGATAGCGCAAAACGCAAAACTGAGCTCGGATGCCTCGAATGGCGCTGCAATCGGGGAAAAACAGTGAGGTTAAAACCCCACAGATTATAAATTGATTTTAATTGTATATAATCCGTTCGAAATAGTTTTATTTCAAACTATCACTGTAACTCATTCCGAGACACTTTCGTACAAGCTTTGTACTTCAATTACTAAATGATTTGCTACTGTGTCAATGACAAATCCTAACAAATTAAATTTCTAACCATTTAAGACTGTGACAGAAAACAATAAGATAAGTCGTAATGATACACATTACAATCATTACATACTTACAGACGCCATTGTGTAGAGAAAGTGATGAAAGTGATCAGGGCCGGATTAACCCTAAGTCAAAGTAGGCAACTGCCTAGGGGCCCCGCCTCGGCTAGGGGGCCCCGGCGGCTCAGCTCGCACCAAATAAAATTGTTTCATAGGGTCAAAATTCACGAGTAACAATAGTTGCTTAATAATAATGAGTATGCTTTTGTTATTGTTTTTCTTTAGATCCATTGTTGAATTTAATGTAACTGGAATAAAATTGAAGCAATACGTTACAGTTTACGGGGCGTATATGCGTACCTGGGGCCCGTTTCTCAAATGCTTGTAACTTGTAATACAAGTGGAAGTCCCTTTCTAACAAAAGCTGTCAAAAAGTGACATCCGCTTGTATTACAAGTTACAAGCTTTTGAGAAACGGGCCCCTGTTAGAAAGGTTTTCTGAAAAAATGTTAACATATCCTTTTTTTTGAACAACCAACAACTTCTGGGTTATTTCGACTCAGAATCACGAGGACTATTGATGAAAACAAAGAAAAAAAGTGTCTCCAGTTTTTTAGACGAATTTGGGGTGTCAGTTTAGTGACGATCCATACAAAATGTATGTATGTAAAACTGCGTCACAAAAGTGACCTTTTTTCGACGATTGGTTCATGTCAGAGCGCTGCTTCCTTACAGCTCAGCCTTCGGCGTCGCTTTTTAAGAAATATCAATATTGATTTCAGTAGCTTGGCCTCGCATGAAAGCTCACTTCGCTAAAAGACGCTTCGGGCTTGTCAAGCAATGCGGAGATTGCTGAGCTCGATCTTCACTTCAGCCTCACTTTTTACCTCAATTTACCATTAGTTTGTGTTCCTCATCTCCTCTACTTCAGCTTAGGCTTTGGCCTCGCTGCGCCTAGCTGGGCCTGCAGTCTCGCTTTTTAATACAATGGAATTTGGTTCGTGTCTTTGCTCAACTATGTACTTATCCTGAAGCCTGAAGCACGGCTTTGACTTCGCGGCATGAAAGCTCGCCTCACTTCGGACTTTTAGGCCCAGGTGAAGATCGGTACCCGGCCTGGCCCTTTAAGAGGCTTTCACAATTTGCGATTGTTAATAAAATTTTCGCGCTCGCTTCGCTCGCGTTTTTGGTAGGTTTTTTGGTTGACCCTTTATCTACATGTTAGCTTGACTGGTAAATGAATACAATTAGACCACGAAAAGTCTGCAATGATTTTGATAGGATACGCAGTGCAAGTGTTATTTATACGTCATAATTTCATAGCAGTTTAATGTTTAAAATAACACTTGCACTGCGTGTGCTATCAAAATCGTTGCAGACTTATCTTAGTCTAACTCTAATAATTTTAATATATGGAAATTATTTATTACTAGGTTGATTCTAATCATGTGGCTCGGCGTTTTGTCTTATGGTCGGACAATCGTTGTTCAGTCTCGCAAAATTAAGCGTAGCCTCGCTTAAAATTTGCCATTGTTAGATAGGAAAGTGACGCTCAAGCTCACAGCTTTGGTATTCCACTGGGGATTGGCCTTAAGCCTAAAGGGCTCTTCCTACACTTGACGCAACGCGGAATCGGCAAAAATTGATAGAAAAAAACTTTATGTCCAAGCAATAAGAGCGAAAAAGACATCGTTCTGACTAGACTCGGATCGTCTCGGCTGAAGATTGAAATTAAAAACGCAAACTTATTTCCCTGTAGGTACTGAACAACTGAACATGCTGTATACAGAATTGACTGTAGGGGGCCCCGAGCCTTGCACTGCCTAGGGGCCCCGACATGCTTAATCCGGCCCTGAAAGTGATGGACAGATAATCACCTACACTGCCATTGCCAAGATACTTGCGCCATTATGTTATTCATTATGTTATTATAGCTTGCGGCTTGCCGAGTGTTAGGTGTTTAGACGGAACGCCTTATTAGGGTACAATTGAACATAATTTTTATTAGGTTTGGCGTCTATCTTGTATATCTCAGCCTTGTTTTATACCCCAGAAACTAAAATGATTGTTCGATTGTCCCAATTTCTCTAACTGATCTATCATTTCAGTACTAATTTAAGTACAATCTGTAGTCAATTGGCCAAAGGAACTGTTATTTTAGTATCTGTAAATTCTGAAATATAAAAATAGAGCTTAAGGTCGACAAAACCTGTTACAGAATTCACGTTTGGTTTGTATGAGACAAGAAAAAGCCTTATTGGAGTTCATTTATATTTGTATTCACCCGACGATCTTTATTTACGAAATCGGGACTTAATCGCGTATGATTAAGTTTTAAAATTAGTACCTTCGACGTAACGAGGACGGCATTGTCCCCGTGAAGGCTTTATCGGAGAAAATAATAATGTGTAAAAATAGTAAAAGTTTAATTCAATAGAGTTAGACCAAGAAAAGTCTGCAGAGATATTGACAGCACACGCATTTATATATACATATATCTTTATTTAATTCGTCATAATTTCATAAAAGTTTGACGTTTAAAATAACACATGCACTGCGTGTGCTATCAAAATCTCTGCAGACTTTTCTTGGTCTAACTCTACAAATGTTATTTTAATGCATTTTTGACCGTTCATCCGTCTGTTCCTTCAATATTTTCATTGTGCAATGCTTGTATCTTTCACGAAAAGCTTAACAATTTCTTGAATTGGGAATAAATCGTTTTTTTATATGGACATGTTCCCCACTGTCACTTGCATTCTCGAACTACTTCCGTTTCCCTTTTATTTTCTTTTACGTCGTTAACTTCAAATTAACCGCTGTGATTGGCGGAGATTGGCGGGTTGTTTTAACAATTCTAACAAGTAACAACCTGTCGTTGGCAAATTGGTCCAATCTTACTACAGTTACTACAATGTTAAAGCAAATTGTTTGGACTTTCTTAGAAAGTTTGTTACAAGTTAATGATCTGGAAACCCCTGGGATATATTGGAACTATATTTATTAGATTTTAAAATGTTATTGCTATTTCTAGATCGACATGGTTAACACTATAAGTCTAGTTCATTACTAAATAGGGAATAGTAAGCCCACTTGTGAATATTTCTATGTAGATTAGGTTAGAGCTAGACTCATTAATTTACATGTATTTAAGGTTGTTTTGCAAGATTTAATATAAGATTAGTGAAGTGTCCTATATAGACTAAAAAGGCGCTAAAGTCGGACCAAGCTAACTATGCATAACATTTACAATGCCAAGTGTCGAAATATCATCACTAATGTCAAATTTCAAGTCTCACTCGTTAGTCAGTCGTCTCCGTCGGTTCGATTCCCTGGCGATACAAGCGAATTTAAAAAAGCTTTGAATGTAGTTTTGTTTCTTTATAAAAATAAAATAATGTTTCCTTTCCTTTAAGTAAAATGAGCTAACTTAAGGTTTTAAGGTGGGTACTCTCCCTCCAGGCACCATCATTTTTTCCACACTGTATGTACTTTAAGATTTTTATAATATTATCATATTTATAATAAATGTCTCCTTTTGTTACAGATACGCTTCAACGATACCAAATACCGACCAAAATGACGTAAAAATCAAGTGAACGTGAACAAACCCTAACTTAGTGTGAACAAAAATGAGTGACGTGTAGTGCATAAGTCCAAGATGGCGTCGTTAGTGACATTGTTGTGTGTGTTGTGTGGCTTGGGGAGCGCGTGGGCGCACGTGGCCCTGACGTTCCCGCCGGCGAGGCGGTATGATCTGGACTTTTTGGATAATACGAGGACGAAGCCGCCATGTGGGATGCCGAAAGGTAAGATATCTTGCCCGATACTATGTACTGAGGTACTGAATGTATCTGAATAGAGGTATGTGAATAGACGAACTGCAAAATGGAGTGTTTTTTTTATTTTCACGATTATCATGGGTTTTTAGTCTAGTTCAGTGCATGACATAGTTCTTCCCCGTTTATGAGAATTGAGCTCGCTTCGTAGCTATAGTTCGTTTTTTAGCATTAGAAAAAGACTACGCGATCTTTACGTGCTTTTTAAAAAAAAAACAACGGATTGCACTCCGGGAGTGCCGGCAGAAGTGAAAACTCAATGACATTGTAACAGTTTTTCGATCAGGTCGTGTCCGTCTTACGTCCTACGAATCTTACGGTCACGTCATGGTCTAATAAAACATGGTCTTCTATTCCCAGAGTGACACGGGCCTACGTCACAATAACATTGCCACTTTATTTCAACATAACATGTTACATGGGTACATTATAGCTATGGTTAATAAGTTAAAATATTTCTTTATAATTTTATAATTTTCATTTATAATGTATTTTATCTTAAATTTTACAATAACACGTCATTTTTAATTATTCGTTAGCAATATCTTGCGATTCACGAAAGAAATTTCAGACGTTCGGGTAATTCTGTTTACATTACTGGCAACACAGGATAGCGCTGTCACATTTGACAATTCGGATCTAGATAACTTCATGCCCTGACCGTCATCCTTGTCGAACGCGTGTTAATTGTTATTTCCTTCTCGCTCAGTGTCAGCAGTCGCAGTGTTTTCCAAACTTTTCACGTCGTAAGCTTGGTAATTAATGTGTAACTGTGAATTAGTTTTTTAAACGTTTGTCTTGTATATATAAATAAAGTTTAATTTAATACATTAGATTTGTTTTATATTACTATGTTTCTACATGAATAACTTAAAATTAATGCCGTTAAAATAATTTTCACCGTTGGTTAAAATTCTCCCACATTTTAAAGTTTGAGAACCTGTAAACAGCATGATGACGTAGGCCCGTGTCAGTTAGGTCATACGCGAATCTCGGAATAGAGTACCAGGCGGAGTATATTATTATACCATGCGGTCACGTGACCTGTCGCGAGTTTAACAGTTTTTCCCCATCACAAAATGTGCACAGCGCCGCTAAAGAAGTTTTCCCTTATTTTTTTTTTTAAATCAGTAACTATTATTTTATTCTTATTATGAAAGCAAATTAATATAAATAATCGTATATGATTCATATTAATCATAATCATAATTGTTACATACTTGCCGTGACTCATTATTCAAAAGTGTTTTTTTTCAATAAAAAGACGTCAAGGTTGTTTAGGTACCTTTTTTCTAATGCTAAAAAAACGAACTATACGAGTATACGAGAGTAAAGATGGCAGTCGGATGATGAATGCAGCAGCGTTACTACTATTTAAAGCGTTGCTGGTGCCATCGCCGGCTTCCTACTGCTGAAACACTGCAGCAGTATGAATGTTGCAGTCCCCACACCATAAGTATGTTGCCATAAATACATTGAACAAACAGCAACACTCCTAACTGTACATCGATGGACCTTATTACAAAAGGCATAAGGTACACCGATGTACACTGTACGCTGTACAGTTAACAGTGTGGGCGATGGAACGTGAATTCAGTGGTGTCAGCCAGCTTGCACAAATCACACACACACCATCACACTAACCGCATTGAGAACATCTTTACATCTAAACTCCACAAGGCCACACCACGTTTAATATCTGAGTTCGGCCAAAGGACCAGTTTCCAAAACACCTAATCTGATTTCTTCGACTCCATTTAATTAAAATGTATGTAGAGTGGTGGCAATTAAATTTTACTTAACTTACCAAGATTTAGTAACTATTATCCGTTTACAGCTAAGCAAACAAGTGTAATAAAGGCAATTATGTACCGTCACCACATTAAAAGTAATCGTGTCAACTGTAAACAGAGCGCAGGTAAACTGTAAACTGGTTGCGCTAGAGCGTCCGAATCAGAGTGGAGATTTGGGCTAACCAGTGTGATGTGAGCTTAAGAGTAGCCAAGGTGACAATCGCCTTCGCTTCGCCATCGAATCGCTTTATGTGTCTCTATCACTCTTCCATATTAGTGGGACAGTGACAGTTGCGTTTCGTTCGCTACGGAGCGATAGCGATTGGCATGTTGTCCGTTATGTTATGACGAATATGACAATTGTTTTCTCTCATCTAACAGATTCGACATTAATGAATTTCATATAGGTTTTGCCTTGTTTAAAAAAATCCTATGTAATATAGGTAAGTAGGTACTTGTAAATTTACTCGTATTGCAATGATGAACTTATGTTGACTTTGCATTGCATTAAAGAAAACCGGCCAAGTGCGAGTCGGACTCGCGTTCCAAGGGTTCCGTACATTACCCAATTTTTAACAATGTATTTTTTACATGTGAAACGCGAATGAATTGCCTTTAAAAAACCCGTAGGGGTCGGATCAAAAACTAAGTAATTAGTCCGACTCACGCATGACTGCATGTGAATGGTAATTTTTGGCTATTTTCTTAAATAACTTCTAAACTATTTATTTTAAAAATACAAAATAAATATATTTGAGATTCTCAAAATGAGCTCTTTCATTTGATATGTAACACGATATAGTTTAAAAAACATATTTTTTTAATTTTCTCATTTACTCCCATAAGTGGCCTCTAGGTTTAAAATTCATTTGTTTACGTAAGATTTCCGTCTTTGGGTCACGAATTTACATATGTGAACTTAATTGGTCCGGTACTTTTGGAGAAAATGGGCTGTGACAGACGGACAGACAAACAGACAGACAGACAGACAGACGCACGAGTGATCTTATAAGGGTTCCGTTTTTTCCTTTTGAGGATACGGAACCCTAAAAAAACCTTACTTTTAATCACGTATTGTATGCATGTATCACACGTGATCACTGACACCACACCACATGTGTATATTGTGTATGACATGTGTAAAGCCTGACCAGGAATATATGATCATTGTCAAGAGGGCGCTATTATTCTCATTTATATGGCAACAGTTCAGTATAGTCTGAACAATGTGGATTGGCAACTCGTTATTTTGACTTACATACTTTTATTCACTCTTATCATAATCAGAATCCAAATATTCGGTGTTCACATTTTTTTATTGTCGGTTTTTTTCCGTATAAAACTCATGTATTTTCTTACGCGTCACACAGGTCAAAATTACCTTCCTAGGGTCTGCTACATTGTCAATGAATAAAATTGATCGTCTCCAAAGCCCTTAGCAAAGAGAATAGAGTGTATAGAGAGTTATTGTCATAGTACATTTTGTAGTCACTGTAAATTTTGTAAAATATGGGACTACTTACGGAAATAACATTGAAAATACGTGCTACCAAAACTATATGTATTAAAGGAATGAACATCGCAAATAGACACATGTCAACGGTAGACTTATCATAACCTACATGCAGTATGCATACAATACAACACAAATTTATTGCTATCTATCGACACATGATTAAAACTAAAAATGAAAATGTATGTTATGTATATCTTTGCCCATCTATATGTCGTAGTCAGATCGTATAATCCGCCGTATTACATTACGGCTAGCCGTTATCAAAAACAGAGGCGTTTTGAAATGCGGCGGTTCGACGATTAGCCGGATTGTCATTGCGATACGTTCTTCAATAAGGCGGCCAACGTTTAGCCGCATCGTACTACTATTTTAGATTGTAGAGTGACCAGTTCTTTCGGTCGCCTACGTAACCGGAGTTTGACAATGTTTGCAATTTAATTTATTTTTACCATGGTCCCACCGCACTACATGTGTTTATTTTCCAAAACATTTCCTTCGCAACTTAAATAGACGGAGCCCCGCAAGCGGGGCTCCTATTTCTGGGCGGTTTGCCCTTCGGGCATCTGAAGCTACCTAACGAACCTAACCTACTTACCTACCTACGCTTTTTTCCCCAAAGTGTAATGTTTTCACGGACGTCTCACTAAATCAATAGGTAGGTAGGTTAGGTTCGTTAGGTAGCTTCAGATGCCCGAAGGGCAAACCGCTCAGAAATAGGAGCCCCGCGAAGCGGGGCTCCGTCTAGTTAAGTTGCGAAAGAAATGTTTTTTGAAAAGAAACAGTCCGACGAACTCCAGATTTGATGGACACCCCAGCGTTTGTCAGGCAGCGCCACGGGTGTTAAAACCGGCCAAGTGCGAGTCGGACTCGCGTTCCAAGGGTTCCGTATATTACACAATTTTTAACAATCAGTGCCGGATTAAGATATTTTGATGCCCTAAGCATTTCTAGGTGCCCCCTCTCCCTAGGGTCATCAAGATTACATTGATTTTTTGGTAAATTGAGAGAAGTTCATTGCCGCATTACAGCTGAGAATGGAAATCAGTCACATCATTTTATCACGAAAATTAACAGTGCCGCAGCAGTAATGTTGCAACAGAGTACCTAATGCTGTTGCAGTCGCCACCCGAATGTCACCTTTATCATAGCGTAGAAAGTAATAGAAACGCGAGCGAAGCGAGCGCGGAAATTTTTCGATATAAAAACGCAATATGATAGACAGTTGTACATTTTTACTTTTAGTATGGAAATCAGTCACATCATTTTATCACGGAAGTTGACAGTACTGCAGCAGTAACGTTGCAACAGAGTAATGTTGCTGCAGTCGCCACCCGAATGTCACCTTTATCATACCTTATAAAGTAATTGAAAACGCGAGCGAAGCGAGCGCTAAAATTTTTCGATATAAAACGCAATTTTAGTTTTAGTCCCAACCAGGCGCGAATCCAGGATTTCATACAGAGAAGGGATGGGACAGTTTTCTATCAGCCTAGCTTTGCATAGGGCTCGATATTTAAGGGTCTCAGCGAGGTTGTTTTCATGCATAAAATATGCAAGAAAGCAGAGAGCTTGGAATTGAATTGGCGAAGTGTGAGAAAGGCAGTAGGCCCAGCTGCGAAAGAGGAAAGCTTGGATTTGGATCCACGCCCAAGTGTAATTAAGGCAGAAGATCAACTTTGCCGTAAGGCAGAAGGCCTCGCATAAGACCTAACGCCGAACCGCAAAAGAGTGGGTTGAAATCGAATCTATGCATGTAATCACGACTCTTCTACTGCTACCGATTGTTTCCCAAAGAATTACGCGCCATTATTTTTGCAAATTAGCTTTTGGACAGCTAAAAAAATCGTGTGGTAAAAACGATGTGTCTGTCCCTAATTTTAAAATTTGTTCACCTTTTTCAACCTGGCATTTTGGTGCCCTCCCTGAACGTGGTGCCGTAAGCACGTGCTTGTTTTGCTTATTGGTTACAAAGTCTTTATTAATTCAACCATTAAAGTCGACGAGTACAAAAAACTTTAAGCTAGCTCTCAATTTAACATTTTTTTTAAACATTATTCTTAATTTGACCTTACAATTACTCGTAAGTAGGTAAGACCGTTAAATATTTAAAATGATTATCTTATCAGAAAATTATCACCAATTACTCTAAGAAAACTACTACTCTAAGTAATCCGGCACTGTTAACAATGTATTTTTTATGTGAAACGTGAGTGAAATCTCTTTAAAAAATCCGTAGGGGTCGGATTAAAAACTGTAATTAAGTCCGACTCACGCTTGACTGTACATTTCTAATAGGTTTTCCTGTCATCTATAGGTATAGACCTATTATATGTATTTTTTTCAAAATTTTAGACCTAGTAGTTTCGGAGATAAGGGGGGGGGAATGGTCATTTTTTGCCTATTTTCTTGAATAACTTCTAAACTGTTGATTCAAAAATTATAAACAAAATATATTTGAAATCCTTACAATAAGCTCTTTCATTTGATATGTAACATGATATAGTTTGAAAATTTTTTTTTTTCATTTTTTCATTTACCCCCCAAAAGTGGCCCCCATATTTAAAATTCATTTGTTTACGTTACATGTCCGTATTCGGGTCACAAACTTACATATGTGTACCAAATTTCAACTTGATTGGTCCAGTAGTTCCGGAGAAAATCGGCTGTGACAGACGGACAGACAGACAGACAGACAGACAGACAGACAGACAGACAGACAGACGCACGAGTGATCCTATAAGGGTTCCGTTTTTTTCCTTTTGAGGTACGGAACCCTAAAAATAAGGGTTTATCACCAAACCAAAGTAAGTAATCCGATATTAGAAAGACGTGAAATTTTTATTTAAGAAAACTCAAAAAAACAATACATTTTTAGATTTTTTAAATAGTAGATTAAAACGGAAATGAGCGACCATTTAAAGGATACTACGCTTAAGCGCAGTTAAAATACTGGTTGACCTGATTTTTCGACTCTAGCTCGCTAATTGACTGGAATTAGGCCCCTGTAAACAAACAGCAGAGATAGTGCAGCGGCGTTACCATGGCCGCATTTTTATCGCTTGTCACCATGCCTGTCACGTTCTAATAAGTATGTAAGTGCGAAAGTGACGGCATAGCTACAGGTGATAAAAATGGAACCATGCTGCGCCCGCAGATAATGATGCATTTGCGGCGGGGGCACTGACCTCGGCGGTGACTAATAACTGTGCTACTGCACTAGCTACGTAGGCTTTGACTATTCATACTTCATATCATAGGACCCCAAGGCGGATACAATATATATTTTTAGTCACTGACTTTTTATCCTTCTATCTATTCTATAGCTATAGAAGTAGTTCACTGTATTATTCAAAAAACGAAAACATAACGCGACATCTTAAAATTAAGACACTTAATCTTTGTACAAATGTGAAGTTATGTCTTTCCATGCAATAGGTGCTTATCTTTTATTTCTCTGTTTAGTAGGTAAGTTGTTCTAAAATATTGATGTTCTCATTGGTGCACAGACGTCACAGATTTAATCCCAGTAAAATCGATGACGAAAACAAAACAGAATATAAATATCGTTTTATGTTGAATTTATGGTGCATCAAATTCGACCATCACCGTTGTATCGCACGAATTATCGTTGATTTAGAATTAATCGATAGTTTTTGAAACATGTTCTTAAGCTTTTAAGCATAACTACTTAACTACCCCTTAAGTAATCAAAAAGCCTGCTGTGGGTGGGGACCCCAATTTTCGCAACATTCCGCATGGCAGTCGTGGCCGAGTGGTTAAGGCGTCTGACTCGAAATCAGATTCCCTCTGGGAGCGTAGGTTCGAATCCTACCGGCTGCGAATCTTTTTGGGTTTTTTATCTTACTAAAATCATCTTTATGCTGATTAAATGGGGTTGGCCGGTCGAAGTTTTTAGCAGATGGCGCCATCATAGCTTGCCCCAGGGGGGGACACTAGGAATGTAGTTAACGTCAGTAAAGATACAGGCGACTTCTATATCTTGCTCCCGACAACATTAGTTGACTTCCGATTACACAAACTACGTCACCAGATGTCACTATAAAATTTATATAATTTTAGTGGCATTCATATTTAAATTAAAATAAGTACGAATTAATATTTGTAATTATTATAATTTTCAATTAATTTTGCGACAAAATAAGAATTTTGTTAAAATGTGATTAATTATGCTGTTTGTTTATGCTGGCAACACATGCATAATCGCCAAGACCATGCCAAGACATGCAATTTTTTTGCTGTCACTGGAAGAGGGTACCTAAATTTAAAATATTTTAGTGATGGTTGAGCCATTTTATTCGTTATGATTCTGGAGGAAATTCGATTATAGCCCGAATGAAAACACATGCCCTGTTGTGAAAACCCCCAGAAAGAAAGTGCGTTGAGTTGTATCTCTGTTGCTCCGCCTTGTCGTTGAGAAGTAATTCCAGTTCTCTGCATTCGCTGATTTATGTGTTGTGTATTGTGTTTGTTATTTTGTGTTCTGTGTTATTTTCTTATTAACATGTATTTTCTTGTGTGTGAATGCTTTTTTACCTCACGCTTTCTTTTCTATTGTTTACCTAAAATTGTACTTTCCTAGCGATAATGTGGTGTAAAACATGTATTACTCTCGGCAGCAAAGTTTGCTCGCTTCTCGTGACTCTGCAACGGTCAAGATTCCACTTTTTTAATCTCTCTATACACTACTAATTTTGGAATATTTCGCATGTTTTGACCTCGATATAAGCACGAGAGGTAAAGAGAACAAGTTTACGAGTACACTTACTCTGTTGTCTCTGTTACTATTTTCCCTGCACTTATTTAATTACTTACGCTATCAACAAAATTAAAGCAATGAACATTTTACTTTAATATTCTGTTTTTTTATTCCATTACTGATAACATTAACCTTTTCCACATAATGTTAGGTCTACTTGGGCGGTTTACAAGTACATTTTTTGTTTATTTTCTTGTAAACAATTAAAGTTATTTGTTACAAGAAACCAAACAAAAATGGACTTGTAAACCGACCAAGTAGACCTAATATTATGTGGGACGAAAGTACACGTATGGATGCATATGTAGTTGTGCACGCACACATACATACTTAGTTTCGGGGGACAATCAGAGATGGCGCTTTCAAATAAGTTTCCATAAAATGCTTCAAGAGGGCTCTCTTTACCTATATACTTACTTTACTCTTTGGCTTGCCCTGTCAATCTCTAGAATTGTGTCAAATTTCTGTTTTTTTGATACCCTGGATGCCAGCCCTTTTAAGCCAAATCTCATAGAAAAAGGGGCAAGCTATGATGGCGACATCTATGCAAACCTTTGACAATTGCCAAACCCATTGCTTAGATGTATCAAGATGTATGTATTTCTATTTGATTCTATTAAGGAGCTAAAGATAATGATTTAATGATACCAAATGATACTTTATTTATCATTGAAATATTCCACTTTAAAAAATGTTTAATGATTTTGTCTTGTGTGTAGCCTGTGTATACCACCTTCTGACAAAAAGTTTGTACCTATGTAATAACTAATATGAATGACCATTACTCGGCTATTTACTTAACTGTGGTGTTGTCCTATCGTCTTTGAAACACATTTAACAAATCTGCCTAACAGTATACAAAATGGTATTCCACAAAAGTTTAAATTTTATATTAGCATAGTGCTTGTTAGGTATATAATAGCAAATAATAGTGTCCAACTGAAGTTTCGGTTTCGGCTTGAAAATCATGTCTCGGCCGAAGGTTCGGTTTCGGCCAAAAATTGCCGAACCGAAACTGTATTTCCGTTCGGTAGTGTTCGACTGAAGTTGCGGTTTCGGCATTAAATCACGTTAGGGTCTCCCCAAATATGTCGACGCGCATTCGGCAAAATGCGATAGAAAAAAGCTTTATGTCTGCGTAATAAGAGTGAAAAAGTCGTCGTTCGGCTCGGCTCGCATCGGCCGGCGCCTGCCGACGCGTCGATGGCTTTTTCGCTCTTATTGCGCAGACATAAAGCTTTTTTCTATCGCATTTTGCCGAATGCGCGTCGACATATTTGGGGAGACCCTTATATTTCAGCCGAAGGTTCGCTTTTGGTCGAAACTAGAGCAAAACCGAACTTTCGGTCAAAAATCAGGTTTCGATTGGACACTATGCTTTGTCGTCGCTGTTGTCCTCTCAAACATATAATTATGACTTAGGGTGGTATTCCACCGGTCCATTTTCTTGGTCTAATGTGTATTTGCGTCTCACATTTTGCTTAATGAGAGAGTGAGACGCAATGCACATTGGACCAAGAAGTTGAACAGCTGATGGAATAATACTACCCTTAGGCACCAAGGCAGAGATTATTATTAGGCATTAAGTGGGCATTCAATGTAATGTAAACAAATTCCACTACCAAACGACCTTGTAGACTATGGAAGGCATGACTATGTTTGTAGTCATAATTAGTTTTAGCTATTATCCAAACGAGTTGGCGGATCCTGCGGCTTGCGGCCGATGACTCATCCTCATTATCAGTCACAAGTCAGGGATCCGTAAAGGAATTTTAAGGTTCTAACAACAAAAAAAGAAAAACGAATTTTTACCGTTACCGCCTGTACCTTTTTTAACCCTCGACGCAAAAAGAAGGGTGTTAGTATGACGACTATCGGTCGTGGCATCTAAATCCATACCCCATGGATATAGGTTATCTCCTGGTCCCAGCTGTTAGCTAGGCCGATTTCGGTGAAACGAAATGCAACTAAAAAGTAAAAATACTTCTGACTTAAGATTATTATCGGTTTCGATGTGAAAAGGCCGGAACGCAGCCCTAAAAACCAAAATCGATTGATTAAATCTGTCCACGTCACAACCCTAACCATGGACAACCATGGACTTCCATAGAACATTATTGATCATGGCAACTTGCGCGCGCAATCCGTGCACAGTAAGTGATGAACTCTGTCGCCCACCACGTCATGAGACCGTGTGGCCTAATGGATAAGGCGTCGGACTTCGGATCCGAAGATTGCAGGTTCGAGTCCTGTCACGGTCGAAATAATTCCTTTTTGGTAACAGTAGAAGAATATTATTTTTATTTTTGCTATAAAAATAAATTGGCGGCCACCAGCAGCCACACGTAAAATAGAAGCCAATTTTGTTGAAATACTATTCTAATTGATTTTTAAGATTGCTTTGAATGCGCTAAATCATAGAAAAGATAAAATCGTTGTATAATTATATGTATATTTTTAACTTCGTACCCTTCTTAATTTGATGATTGTTAAGTTATTGTTATTAACTACTAGGTATAACAGTGCAGAGTAAAAAATGAACTTTCGATATGACATGACATGACCCAAAACCTATTAAATATGATGTCACTGTTAGTTATACAACAAGTAGATTTGGCCACTAACTTAATTATTTGCCCGAGTGAAATACTAATCAACTGTGGGTGTGGGAATAAATTCATTATGTAAGGAATTGTGTTTTCGCCGACAATAGACAGAGTTCTCACGTATTAAATAATGTTTTGCGACGCGTTGCGACATCTATGCGCAAACTCCCAAAACATTTCGACACTTTGATGGTTCTTACTACTCAACGCCAGATGGCGCTGATATCAAAATTTATCACAAGCAGATTAGTACGTAATTAAGATTGATGTCTGCGATTTCAAATGTTAAAAGTATTTCTCTATTGTTACAGGCTCTTCGAAGACTTCATTCCTCGCGGGCTCAACCTTCACAGTACATTGGCACTTGGCCTACGCACACAGAGTAAGTGACTCATAATTTTCATCACTTCATCACCAGCCCGGCTAGCTCAGTCGGTAGAGCATGAGACTCTTAATCTCAGGGTCGTGGGTTCGAGCCCCACGTTGGGCGAAATCATTTTTTTTAGTTTTTATTTTAGGGAAGATTGAGTTTAAAATTTTATTTTATTTTAGGGAGGATTTAGTTTACGAATTTTGGACTACCTCGAGAGGCCCGTGTTGGATTTGACTCCGAGAGCCGGCGGATCCGAGTGGGTCAGAGATGACGTTACGTAAGTATTTTATTCATATTAAATTTATATTTGAATGATTAATGATGTTATTCATAACGTGCTACAAGCCTCAATTAGTTAATAATCGTTTGCCTTAATTAATTATTTTAACAGCACAGTAAAAATTAACTGTACAAAAGGCGAACTTAATGCCAGAAGGCATTCTATACCAGTTAATTCTCGGGCCAAACAGATCAAGCAGTAATAGGTGTCATTTTAACTTACCTACATATGTATTTGTAAGAAAGAGATAAATAAATCGACACGGATAGATGTCGACACTGTAAGCTTTAAGTAAGGTTGTGTTGTGGAATTCAGGCTTGTAATAGTTGTAATATTTAAATTCATGATCAATGAAACCTATTTGGAAGGATCTAAAGTTTAGTTTAGGTGCGTAGTTATCTTATTAGTACCTATTTCAGGTTTATCTTAGATACGCTATTTTTTTGGCATATGCATGATAAATATAAAGAACCGGAATTTTATGGAATTATAGTATTAAACACAACATGCGAAAAAGCACCTTGAAGGATTTGTGGATTGTACCGTGCCCTATGGTCCATTTTTAAACGAACTATACGCCATACATTTTCCAGTGCTCAGAAGTATGAAGTACGACTGCCCAGCGACTTCACATGCGAAAACTGCACATTGCAACTCCAGAGGGAAGCGGGGGAATGGGGGAGCGGTTACCGCTTCTGGTCCTGTGCTGACATCGACATATTACCACGTATGTATTGTAGACATAGACCCTCAGCCTTGAGGAACCGACAAAGAAGAATTGTAGACATAAATTATCTGTATATACACCTATGGGAGAGTGTTGTTACTAGGTTAGATACTAAGAAACAACATCTTGGGAATATGTCTGCAAAAACTGCACGTTGCAACTTCAAAGAGAAGCGGGAGAGTCGGGGAGCGGTTACCGCTTCTGGTCCCGTGCTGACATCCACATATTACCACAGCTTTGGTGGAAACGCAGCCCAAAGGGAGTACCTACCTTCTTCTTTTCTATTAATCTGTGTGATAAAACATTACTAATACACAAAGCTTGTCAGCCATTGTCTACAGGAGTGACAACTTGTTTAAAATCCGTGTATGAACCAGATAGGTATAATTAAGCACCGATTACAACTATCTCCATACCAAGGTCAGTGTTCAGAATGTAGCCGGTTTACATTCAGAGATAATGTAAATGTAAACGTTTTGACAGCTGGCATTGTTTGATGCCTTGGCCCGGCATTAGCATAAACATCTGAGCATTGCATCGCAATGCAGTAATTGTATAAATTATGCGGAAATCGACCTTGTTGCGGGACAATTGTTGGGCGCAAATGCGCTCATTTTGAGGCCTTATAGTTCTATATTAAATACTCCATAATCAATTTAGATTTTATAATTTACACGTAAATTTGTACTTATGTACGTATACAAACAAACAAACAAAATTTACTTTATTCATGTAGGCCTAGCAACAAGCTCTTATGAATCGTAATTAATCTTAATCTAATTATCAGAGCAATTTATTGATGTTAAGTATTATGCCATAATAAAATTGGATTATTATACATATCAAATTTAACACTAAAAATTTCACAAAAGGATCGTCAAACATTAAAAAGATTGTATAAAAAAATACTAGTCTAGAATTTCTAGAATAAAATCTAAATGTCAAAAAAAAGCATAAGTAACAAAAGAAGTAGATAGTATTACATCGGAATATCCATTTCCTCATCAATAATCAAATATACCTAATAAATAAATAATCATTTCGAATAACAATTAATCCCACGTTGTAATATCATTCATGTAGTCTTGTGTGGTATAATAAGCTTTAGAAATAAGTTTACGCTTTACATAATTCTTAAATTTATTAATAGATAATTCAGTAATATGGTTTGGAAGTTTATTATAAAATCTTACACAATTACCCATGAATGATTTTTTAATTGTATGGAGCCGAGTGAAGGGCACTGCGAGCTTATGTTTATTTCTAGTATTAATATTATGAATTTCACAATTTTTCCTAAAATTTACAATATTTTTATGTACATACAGAATATTCTCATAAATGTATTGACAGTGCACTGTCATTATGTCAATTTCCTTAAATTTATCTCTAAGTGAGTCTCTATGGTTCATTTTGTATATTGCTCGAATAGCCCTCTTCTGCAGAACAAAAATGGTATTTATCTCTGAAGCACCGCCCCACAGTAAAATACCATATGCCATAATGCTATGGAAGTAACTAAAATATACTAATCGAGCTGTTTTCACATCAGTTAACTGACGGATTTTGCTCACTGCAAAAGCTGCAGAGCTCAGTCTATTCGAAAGAGTAGCAATATGGGGACCCCACTGGAGTTTAGAATCTAAAGTTATTCCAAGAAAAACTGTACTATCAACTAATTCCAATTCCTCATCCTTCACAATGACACTTGTTTGTACATGCCTTACGTTACTACTAGTGACAAACTTAATACATTTGGTCTTTTTCTCATTTAACAGTAAATTATTAACATTGAACCAATTTACTACTTTTGAAATAGCATTGTTTACATCATTGTAAGCTTGTTGCTGACGTTTGACTTTGAAAATAAATGAGGTGTCGTCTGCAAACAATACTATATCATGGTGGGTCTTAACAAGGAATGGCAAGTCATTTATGTAGATAAGGAACAGGAAAGGCCCCAATATTGACCCCTGTGGTACACCCATAGAGACCAATGACCCAGGTGATCGCTGTCCACTCACATCGACCCTTTGTATTCTACCATTTAAGTAGGACTTAAGTAAATTCAGTGCCGATCCTCTAACTCCGTAATAATGAAGTTTCCTGATTAATGTTTCATGACAAACACAGTCGAAGGCCTTAGATAAATCACAGAAGACACCTAAAGCATCTCGTGACTCCTCCCAGGCATCGAAAATATGCTTAATTAGCTCAACACCAGCATCGGTTGTTGAGCGACCCCGTGTAAAACCAAACTGCTTATTATGCATCAAATTATTAACGTTAAAATGTCGTATTAATTGAGAAAGAACTAATTTTTCAAAAATCTTGCTAAATGTTGGTAGCACAGATATCGGTCTAAAGTTAGTGGGGTCAGAGCTGCTACCAGATTTAAATAAAGGAATTACTTTACTATGTTTCATTAGATCAGGAAACTCGCCGCAATCAACACTGTTGTTAAATATAACTACCAAGTCAGGCGCTACAATTTCTACTAAGGATTTGACAGCATGGACAGAGACTCCCCAGAGGTCATTAGTTTTTTTGACATTAATTGATTTAAACGCCTTTATTACATCTGAGGTACAAACATGTTCAAAATGAAGGTCTCCACAACACTCTGGAGCGTTATGTTTTAATAATGTAACAGCAGATGAGGTTGATGAATTTAAATCCTTAGTTGTGGATACTGGTACCTCGGTGAAAAATTTTTCAAATTCTGTAGCTACTTCTAAATTGGAATCTATAATTTTGTTATCAATGTTTAGTTTAAGTTATTTAATTGTATGTTTCGAGCGACCAGTCTCCACATTTATAACTTTCCAGGTTGCTTTAACAATGTCGGAACTACTTTTTATTTTCTGACTTAGATAATTTCGCTTAGCTATATGACAATCTACTTTAAACTTCTTCGAATACTCCTTCACATGTTCTTTAAATTCATCACTCTGATTAAACCGCCGTTCCTCATATAAGGCATACAGTTCACGTCTTCTTTGATGTAAGTCCGCAGTAGCCCACTCACTAAAAACTGATGCACCACTAACTACGACCGATTTTGAGGTGAATATCGCATTATAATGATCCATAAAAGTGTGAAAGAATGAATTATACATACTATTAGGACTCATATCGGAAGACAAAAAGGGTAGCGCCTGAACTAAACTTAGCTTCATTCTTTCCACGCGGTCCGAGGTTACTGGTACAAAAGTTATTTGTTTTCTCATGGTATTTTTCCTTAATGCCTCAAATACCATTAATTGACCTAAGTGGTCTGATTCTAAATTGCTGATAACTTTTTTAGCAATAGGAAAAATATCTGTGAAAATATTATCTATACAGGTTGCACTAGTAGCAGTCACTCTAGTGGGCTCCATAAACATGTGGTTGAGATTACAAGATTTAAAAAGATTCAATAATCTACAAGACATTGTTGAATTTTCCATAATATTTACATTAAAGTCGCCGCATATAAGCAATTTCTTACTAGAAGATGATATTTTAAGTAGGGCAGATTCCATTATGTTTTCAAATAATTCAAAATTACTTAATGGCGGCCTATACACACAGACAACAATAAATTGCTCTAATTCTACTGCACTTAGTTCTATAGTCCGTTCAACAGACATGGATACAATGTCCTTACGTTCCTTAAATTTTAACTGACTATTTAATATAATTAATGACCCACCATGTATGGAACTAAGTCTGGTGAACGAACTTCCCGCCTGGTGATTATTAAATTGGGGCATTAATTCATTATTATTTAACCAATGTTCAGTAAGACATAAAATATCAATATTAAAATCATTCAAAAAAAGTTCTATCTGTAAATTTTTTCCTCTAATACATTGAATATTTTGATGCACCAGGTGGATATACTTTCCATGTTTGCAGTATTTTTCATTATATTTATTTAAAACTAAATTGCCAGAGACAGAATCTTTTGTCTTAACAGCTAGTTTAAATCTATTAAATCATTGGTTATGACTGGAACCAATTCCATGTTCATACTGGGCTGCTCAATAGGAGCAGAATTGTCTGCCAAATTCTTGGCAGAAATGTCAAGTAAATATGATAGCGATAAAGCTATTTGTCTTTTGTAATAATTTGAAAGGCAACACTTGCCTTTAGTCAAAAACACCATAGGCATATGGTATTTACTAACAAAATTATTAGTGTCAATTATGCTAAACTTACTACTATATGTACAAAGATTATATAGAGATATATTTAACTTATGTCTAGTGGTATTTTCTGCCTCTGACATTTGCTCACAATAGGGGAATGTGAAAAAAATAATTTCATACCTACATAATGCAAAATGTCGCTATGTAAACATTAAAAAATTGACTAAAACATATGTTACAACACGCTTATAAAAATCAAATGAAAGTTAGCAACATAAATAATTGACATACTCATATCCGTAAGTTCCGCGACGCAGGCTTCGTCAGGAGGTGCTATTTAAATAACTCTCTAACTAAATCACAACTTATTGTACATTTAGTTAAGTTATAAGTACCTACTTATTCCAAGACGCTGCGTCTTGAAAGATGCAAAATTGCAAAACTTTTGAATTGTCTGTAACAGCCAGCACCAAATGTAACGGATTAGACTAAGCCAGCCCCAAAAGTCATTTCTATATGTAGAAAAGCTAAATTGTGACAAATAAGTACTTTTGAACGCGTATTGTAGAAATAGGCATGAACGCTATTTGGAAGAGTCCAGGTTGGCAGATACTTTTGGCGAGGTGTTATATCCGCTATACTATTGATGCAGTACTTACGTATTTTCTTTGACCCATTATTGTTATCATCACACACTCATAATCTTATTCTATTTCATCCAGGCAAGGAATACCACGAAACCTGCTCCGGCCACGGTTTCCACATCCTCGGTCGCTGCAAGTGCAACAAGATGTACTCCGGCAGTCGTTGTCAGTTCAGCGACGAGTGTGCCGAGGATAACGACTGCGGGTTGCGGGGGCAGTGCGTCGACGTGAGGGCCACGGAGTCGCCCAGCAAGATGTGCTATTGCCCGCACGGGTTCTACGGGAAGGGGTGTAATAAGAGTAAGTTCAGTTTTACTACGAGTAGTTATGTCCTTGGGAAGTGTGCCTATACGGGCCATATGCCCATGAATATCTTTGTAAATGATAATGTAGGTAAGTCCAATAAGATGTTAGGACCTCGTCAGTTTAGTGACGAATGTGCTGAGGATAACGACTGCGGGCTGCGGGGGCTGTGCGTCGACGTGAGGGCCACGGAGTCGCCCAGCAAGATGTGCTATTGACCGCACGGGTTCTACGGGAAAGGATGTAATAAGAGTAAGTTTAGTTTTACTAGAAGCTACTACTTAGTTTTGTACATTTAAGAAAGGAAATTGACCATATCCAAGGGTAATGTAAGTCCAATACAATGTACTCAGGAATCCGTCAGTTTAGCGACGAATGTGCTGAAGATAGATGTGCTATTGCCCGCCCGTGTCTATGGCAAAGATTATTCATTATAATATTATATTCTTTATATAATTCCAGAATCCCCCTGGAAGGACAAGAACCTGAACCTGGACCGGTACAGCCGCCGAGAGCTCTCTCCAGACTTCAACTTGTACTGGCGGGTCATTCAACATGAACAAGAACTGGAAGTTGTCATGATCGTCAACGGAACATCTTATGCTGGTGAGAATTACTCAGAGGACTAGTTTTAAGAACCGCATGCATATAGAATAGGAGGTTTATACAGTTCGACTTCTTTCATAATATTAAAATCGTTGCTGCTGCCCGTATTTTTGACATTTGTGGCAGCAATGCAGTCGACAGCAATGTCGCGCCGCATTACTGCAGCAGTAAACAGGTGTGGTCTGAATCCGGACGGTACCTTGCCGAGGCGGTCAATGTTTTATTTGTCTTACTCAACAATTATTTTTTCATCACACTTGCTCGGAAAAGATGTATTTACACGTAGGGCTTGCGGGCGGGAAATTGAATTTTTCGCCCTAGGGCGGAAAAAATCTTTTCCGAGCAAGTGTGATGAAAAACACTTATTTACACGTAGGGCTTGCGGGCGGGAAATTGAAATTTTCGCCCTAGGGCGGAAAAGTGTTTTATACAGAAGTTTGTTTTTATTAATTCTCCTTTTTTTCCTTACAAGTGTGATGAAAAACATTGTGTGTGCCACGGGCGGTAAAGAAATTCCGAACTCGTGAACATTTTAAGCCCTCGCTTCGCGTCGGGCTTAAAATTGACACTCGTTCGTAATTTCTTATTTCCCGCCCTTAATACACAATGTACTAATGTAGGATTTTACGGAAAAAGGTATGTGTCATGTTCTGAATTGTATTTTTACGATATTACTATTTATTATTTTTATTTCAGGAATCGGTTGGAGGCCAAGCGGATTGACTAAAGAATGCAAAAATTTCCCCGTCATCGGAACCCCGCTAGCTGACAAGAGTAAGTAAAGTACCTACCTACACCCTTAATCATAAAACTTAGCAACCTCTTACAAACCTCTGTTAAATTTTGTCTCCTTCTAATGCTACATTTACACGCTTGGCAAGTCTCGACAAGCATCCACGATCAGAGTGTGAACGGGGGTGTTTGGCTTGGCTTGTAAGAGCTGGTCGTTGATCCGGGCCGGTGTCGGTTTTTAAACACAGTTATTTCCTTCTAACTTTTGAACCATCTGTCCAAAAAATATGGAAAATATCATGATGATAGTGCTTAAAAAACTCAATCAAATAAAATTAAAACAAACTTGATCAGAAGCCGTTTATGAGTTATCGCTAAAAGTCTTCCCTTCTTATTTTAATTAAAAGCCTGGCAACCCTTATTTGTGACCGGATTTTCGCAGGCAACCCTATACCATTGTGATTTGCTATAAAATTACCATCATTTTGATGTATAATTCAAGCGTCAGACAGATGAGTGCAATTATCGATATAAAATCACCTCTTTAAACACGGCAACCACATAATAGTGACCGGAAAAAGATAGGCAACCTAGTTGATTTATGTTGTACAAATTGTATACTTTCCATTGAAACTTATTTCGTTCGTCAGACAAATCGGTGAAATTTGCCGAAAAAATTTTTTTTTCAAAAATTTATTAATAATAGCCTTGACCATATTTCTTTAGGCAACCCTATTTATTTATGTTCTGGAACATATTTTCTTTCATATTTTTATAGTTTCATCCGTCAGACAGATTGGTGAAGGTCGACCATATCCGGGATCTCCTACTATAATACATATTACAACATACAGGTATTACTAGATGGAGAACATTGCCAGGAGACTAAAATATATTTTTTTTCACTTTCTAGCAAGCACATCAAAGCCGGAACCCCTACCAAAACCAGAACCTGAAGCTGAACCTGCCGCGTCCCCAGAACCGAGCCCAGAACCCAAATCAGAACCCGAACCGAGCGCAGAACCGAAAGCGGAACCAGAACCCACCGCCGAGCCGAAGGCAGAACCCGCACCGGAACCCACTTCAGAACCCGAACCGTCCGCAGAACCCACGGCAGAACCGGAGCCGGAAACAACGACAAAGTTATCAGAATATGACAATAGGAATAAGAGAGTTGCTATGCATTCGTTGGATGGAATTGACTTTAAGAATCTTGGGAATGATGTTCAAGTGAAGACTAGCGTGTCCTACAAAGTGTCAAGTTCTAAAGGTAATTTTAAACTGTATATCATCAAACTACGACGTTTTTTTATCTGATGGTTAGGAACAATTTCTACAGAATTATAAATTCAAAAACAACAGATCTTGTCCTATACTTTTAATTGGCATGACTCTCGTTTTCGGGATTTAGTTCTCGATTTTACACTTCCATTGCTATCAATTAATTTAAAGGGTCAATAAATAGAGTATTTAGGACGATTTACTTTGCCGAATGAAAATCGTGTCAGTATGGATATGTAATATAATTAAGTATAATATGTCTGTTATGTTAAAGGTCGTCGAAAACGAGCCGCTGCGAATGAAAGTGAGTATTTGGTTTAGTTTGGGCTTGATGGGCTAAAAATACACATTAATAAATAATGATTCTTGTGGCGTTCTATCGAAATGTAAAGATAAAATAGTCAAATAGTAATTTTAACTGTTGTATTAAAATATTATTTGTTTCATTTTAATTAGTGTCCTGTATCTTGCGAAAGATACAGAAATAATAAAACTATGAGGAAAAAAAGCAATGTGCCGAAATCCTAGAATAGAAAACAATAGATTAAATTCACCCATTTAATTTAAAAACGCACTTCAAAAAATTCATAAACCAAATCATTTAACTTTTGAATTCCCTATCCGATAATTATTTGATTCTTAATACGATAAATCGATATAATGCCACATTTTTAACATTTTACAAAATTACTTGCCCGTGAAAACACACAAAAACTAAATTTTAATTGGAAACACAGCACAGAACACAGTGCAAACACACGCAAAGCACTCACTAAAATTCGCTATTTAATGTACATATTTCAATTTAAGAAAACAACATTAAATGTTTTAACTCGTGCACATATTCTTATTCTTTTGGGAATTTTCACTGGTTTCAGAATTAAAGTCAATTTTTTCATTTTTTAAACCATATTAATATTTTATTTGTCGCGAGGAAGACGAGAAAACAAAATGAAAGCATAAATATCATTTGACTCTATTCCTTTAACGAATCAGATTTAAAAAAAAACACCATTCAGGCCTCATCGCCTCTTTAAAGGCCTAATAATTTTGCAAAAGAAAAAATACAAAAACATGATGAGGTTGGTTATTTTTGCCGTATTAAAACGAAGTGTGCTCTATAAAGGGTTAAATCTATAAGTTGCCGCGATGACGACTAATTATAGACAGTTTTGTATAAATGTTTAAAGAAGTATTTATTTAATTCCTGATTTAGATTTCCCCTTTTTAGTAAAATTCCCAAAAGCATGTAAAAATAAGCTATCTGCCCCGCACAATACCGCATGGTCACTTATGTTTACAGATGTGGAAACCTCAACCCATGACCATAGCCATGACAACCATGACCATTCCGTACCATCCTCAGAACCTAAACCATTACCTAAGTCTAGAACTAAATTTGTCCCTAAATCTAAACGAACTACTACCACTACCGTTACAACTCCAGTACCAACCACACCGGTACCGACTGATCCTCCCACACCAGAACCATCTCCAGAACCTAAACCTGAACCTACTGCAGAACCTACCTCTGAACCGGAGCCAACTTCTGAACCTACCTCTGAACCAGATTCCATTCCAGAACCAACTGCTGAGCCTAAAGCAGAACCAGAACCCACGCCTGAACCTAAATCTGAACCCGAACCTTCAGCGGAAGCGAAGGCTGAACCAGAGCCAACTCCAGAACCTAAATCAGAACCCGAACCTACTGCTGAACCTAAACCGAAAGAGCGTGTACCTAGTCCTAAAACGTCATCAAAACTTAAAGCTAAGCCAAAACCTAGTCCTGAACCTAAATCAGAGCCAGAACCTACTCCAGAACCAAAGTCGGAACCTGAGCCTTCCCCAGAACCAAAATCAGAACCCGAGCCAACTCCAGAACCAAAATCAGAACCCGAACCAACTCCAGAACCTAAATCCAAACCCGAACCTTCTCCAGAACCTAAATCAGAACCTGAGTCGTCTCCAGAACCGAAATCAGAACCCGAACCTTCCCCGGAACCTAAATCGGAACCTGAGCCATCTCCAGAACCCAAATCTGAGCCTGAGCCGTCCCCAGAGCCGAAATCGAAACCAGAACCTTCCCCAGAACCTAAATCAGAACCAGAACCTTCCCCTGAACCTAAATCGGAACCAGAACCTTCCCCTGAACCTAAATCAGAACCTGAGCCTAGTCCTGAACCTAAATCAGAACCAGAGCCTAGTCCTGAACCTAAATCAGAACCCGAACCCTCTCCAGAACCCAAAGCGGAACCAGAACGCGAGACTTTGCTAGTGAAAGGACTTAAAGAAGAAACAGGTAACGCACACGCTTTGCACATTTTTAAAAACGCATCCAATAGCAAAAAAAGCAACTTTACCAAGTCTTGGTATTAACTCTATTCTAATTTCGTCACAAAAGTAAATAATATAATTTTTGAAACAAATACAATCCAATTTGCGTTGTAAATGGAGAAATAAATTTGTTATTGAATGCGTTTATGTTGTACAGCATTTATCACCAATATCACCATATTATTACTGGTTGGAGGTAACTAAACTGCATTAATTTCTGTATTCTTAAATCGCATACCTTAAACTTCTTATTCAAAGTCATGCAAAGAAAATGTATTGATTTTTTAAATTATAAGATACGCCACATCACATCATATTTATGTGGGCATCAAAATGTAAGTATTATCATCATTAGTAGTAGATTTTTCTTAAAGTCAAAACAACAGACTGTTTGAATTGCCGTAATATTTTTTTGAAGTGAAAACTTCTTTAGCAGCGCTGTGCACTTTTTGTGATGGGGAAAAATGTTAAACTCGCGAGAGCGTAAGACGTAAGACGTGACGTCACGTGTGACGGACACTGTTACAATGCCATTGAGTTTTTGAAGTGAAAACTTCTTTAGCGGCGCTGTGCACTTTTTGTGATGGGGAAAAAATGTTAAACTCGCAACAGGTCACGTGACCGTAAGATTCGTAAGACGGGCACGTGACCTGATCGAAAAACTGTTACAATGTCATTGAATTTTCACTTCTGCCGGCACTCCCGGAGTGCAACCCGTTGATTTTTTTTATTTAATTAACACTTGTTTGCGATTGCCAGTTTCTAACTTTTATATCTGATGGCAACTGTACCAACATATTTAACAGAGATGTATAACAAATTTATTTACGGCATTTTAAAACTGTTGGTTTGTTAGCTTTTAGTGAGTTTTCTTTGTGCTTCGCTTTGCCGAGCTTGGCCTATGCTTTTCCTATTTCCTCTTCTCTCCCTCCCCTCACCTCTTTTCATATCTTACCTTTTCAGTCTTACTTGGTTGTGATCTTTAACGATTTGTCCCTAATATGAGTGGATGGTAATCATACGGATGTGGTCATTTTCTTATATTCTATTCTAATCTTTCGACATTTCTATAAATAATTCATGTATTTTAGGATTAAGTTTTATTACTAAATTTGTAGAACTTGTTATGACATATTTATGTAATTTGTGTTTGTCTTAATTTCAATTGTGAATAAAAAAACGTAGATATTGTATCTTACAAGCAACAAGTTGTATCTTATGATATGCCTTGGTTGTCTTATGTTTCGTTTGATTTGAAACGTGAGTAGGTAATTAAAAAAGGCGTTTGAGAAACAGATTTGTATTGCCGATTTATACTTAATAAATTGACTTAACGTATCATAAAGTCCTGGTTAAAATAAACGGTTTTCAGGTTACTTCCCCGCTCACGAGTACGTGCCGGGCTACGACTTCAACCCCATGGACTGCACGGATATAGTCATCGGCACGGCGCGGGGCAACTACCACAGGGTTCTGGACTATTACACTAGGGACAGGTAAGATAAAACAAACGGTTTCTAGCTACTTCCCCGCTCAGGCTTACAACTTCGACCCATAAAACTTATTTAAACAAAATTAATCGTTTGTTCACTAAACTTTAGAAATCCTGGTCACGGCACCAAATTGTAAAAAACTATTTTTACATTTAAAATATAAAATATTATTACGGTATGTTTGAATGTAAATGTATTGGTTGTTAGGTCTACTCCCCGTGTGGACACGTTCTGGGGCGGCCACGACGACATCACGGCGTCTTCCGGCTTTGAGGAAAATGGCGTCACCACCATCATGTTCAGGAAGAAGCTTCAGGTACTTTGATATTCAGTTGCTTATTCAAAAATAATGATATGAACACAGATTGTACAACAGATTCTTCTAATATTTCCTATACCTACTCGTACCAAACTTTGTCGTCGTGGGCATGAATTATTTTATTTTTAATTCGTATGTAGATTTTCCATTTGGATAAAAAATTACAACAATATTGAACAGATGCGGAATGTAAAAACAGCCCGACTTAAAATTTTGATTTCTGCGAAGCATGTGTACGACACAGCAAGCAGCGACCCTCAAAGGTCAAGATTTTTCTTTACATGTTTTGAACATTCTTTTTATAAAATATGTTACTATTTACCAGGCTAAAGAGCCCACGGACCACTCGATCGTCGACGACGCAATGCACTTGATCTGGGCGCGCGGGCAGGAGCCCGGCAAATACCGACACTCGCCGCCGTCGGGAATCGAACAAGGCACTGCGTCCGTTAAGGATTTCTACAGACAGGATGAATTGAAGTATCACGGCCATGGCGGGCAGAGAGGCGTTACTAAACTTAACTTCTTTGGTAAGTGCTGATGAAAAATTATCCTCATTTTAATTTGGAATAAATACTTGTATTTCCGGATCTCTTCTTTCGTTGAGATCTACAACTTGAAAAGGGAAACGGAGAGATTTTGTTAGTTTGTTAAACAACTATATTGTAAAGAGATTCAATATGTATTTGTATACTAAAGGATTGCCTAAAGAGGATGACCACACCTTAACTAGTTTTTTAGAATTGCTGTATTTAATAAGCAATAAATAATCAATATAAATAATAATATTACCTAATGTTCACAGAAGAGACCAAATCCGCGACACAGGGCGGCATTCTCCCCCTCGCGAACAAATGCGGCGGCTACTTCAAGCTACCGGCTGACTGTTCCCTCGCCAACGGCACTTGCGAATACCACGCCAGTTGGGAGTACCTCGGCCAGAAGAGGGGGAAGGACTCTGTGAAGTTCACGATTGTTACCAAGGAGAGCAAGCTCTGGACTGGCATTGGGTTCAGCAACGACAAGAGAATGGTAAGTTTTAAACGTGTCACAAAAGAGTTTGGGCTAGGGATTGCAATCCGGATTATTCGAACTTCGAAAATCCGGATTATCCGCCAATTTTTCAATCCGTTTCTAAATCCGGATTTTTAAACCCAAATCCGAATTTGCGGATTTTTGTTAAACTATTATACAATTGCCTTTTGCACCGTTAAAATGTTCTGATTACTGCAAATAAGCAAATGTACAGTCAGCAGTCAGCCAAATATCGTAATATAACTTTGTTGCCATAGAAATAAGGATGTGTTACGATATAGTGGCGAAATATTGAGAGACCAAAGCGGCAGCTTCAGTGGCTCGGACACTTAGAGATAATGGGAGAGGACCGTGCCGTGAAGAGAGCGTACTTGGGACAACAAAATGGGAGACGCCCGAGTGGACGTCCTAGGTACCGCTGAAACGACGTAGTTGCTCAAGACCTGCTCAACCTCGGCCATGGCGACTGGCGAGAGCTATTGCAAGACCGAGAAACATGGCGTGATCTGGTGTCGGAGGCTAGGACTCACTTTGGGTCGTTGCGACACCGTAGCCGTAGTAAGTACCTAATGTTAATATCCAGAAAGGGAAATGGGGACTACCTACGTTTGTATTAAAAGGCGATTTATCGGCGGTGGTCGTCCATATTTGTCATAAGGCGGAAATTAATCTAATAAATGTTTTTGCAACTACAGGCTTATAAAAATATTTTTTTTTTGTTGAATCAAGTTTTAAATAAATACCTACGTAGATGAAAAAATACCATCTTGCCTTTTCGCAATGAGAAATTTGCGAATTAAGTTATCCAAATAACGGCTACAAATAAGAAATCCCTATAACAGTTATAAACCCTGGTAGGGTTGAATACATAATAATATCGGTATTTAACTAAATTTAAGACAAACTCTTTATTTCACTTACGCGAGCGGAGCTGCGGGCCCGTCTAGTATAAGATAATGTTTGTAACTGACGATTCGAAAGTGCTTGTTGCTAAGCCTACTCAATAAAGAATATTTTGACTTTGACTTTGTCTTAGGTTCCGCAACTTCCGCAGTGGAGATGTGCTAAAACCCCCAAGAAATTTTGATCTCAGTGTTGTGACTGTAGGATTCTTAATTAAAATTATTAAACAAGATATTTTTTTGCTTCCAAGTTGCTTTTGTTATTGATATAATATAACTGTGTAATTAATATAACTTGTTTTTTGATCATAAGACTATTACAGTAAATAAAAAGACTAATTTCTTATTAGAAAGTCGTTTTTTTTTTTATTCCTGGTACCAAGAAAACATTCCCTAAATCCGGATTTTATCCGAAGTTCGGATTTCGGCGTGAAAATTATCCGAAAATCCGGATTTTGTAAAATAGATTCGGATTTGCAATCCCTAGTTTGGGCTATAAGTAGTCCACGGTCTAAGATATTATACACACACACCTTTGTATTTATTCGCAGATATACCTATGCAGATTTTCTCATGATGCGATGTTTTCCTCGATCGAATTGATTTTTCTTTAGGACTGAAGCAAAACGGCTAACGTTAGGAAGCAGGAAGGATGTTTAGTTGGTTGTTAAATGTTTGGCGAATGAATGTATGATGTTGGTTTGTTATTTGTTGGTGACTTGGTATGGAACCCATTGAGATACGTTTTCTTTTGCCCCTTGAATGCAAATTATTTTTTTCATGAATACTTATGTCATGTAATGTTATATCTGGTAATGTTTAGCGCAAATAAAAGATTCTTATTCTTATTCATGTTTTACTCCTCAGTCCCAGACGGATGCCATCATTGGTTGGGTGGACCCTCGCTCCTCGCGCCCCTTCATCATGGACACCTGGGTGTCCGGATATGCTGCTCCCAGGGTTGACACTCAGCAGGACATCACCAAGGAGTACGGCAGTCTCGTGGACGGAGTGACAACCCTCAGCTTCGTGAGGAAGCGGGACACTAAGGATTCTAAGGTAGGTACAGTAGTGGCATCAAATACAACGCGTACCTAAGTAGTTGTATGTTCGAACGCTATTATAGCTTGATGGACTACGACACACACTGTTTCGTTATGATAGATACTTACCAGGTTTAGTGTCATCATTCATTAAACACAACTCTTAGCATCGTAGGAGTGATTATCATTTATCATCTTCATCTCGTTAACCCGCGTTCTAAAAAAGTGACCTACTTTGAGATTGATGAAAACAGTCATATTTTGACTTTTTAGGACTTGGCGTTCACGGACAGCCAGTGCCTCTACATGATGTTCATCCCCCACGGCGGCGGCTTCGACCCCGTCAACAAGCGGACAAGCAAGCACGCGCAGACTCCGATTGTCTCCGAGAACAGAGTCTGCATCAAACCGTGTGGACCAGGTGAGTTTCCCAAACCGTTACACAATATCACAGGCAATTAGAGTAACGAAGACAATAATAACGGAAAATTCAGAATGCCTCATTTTGCAATGTATGGGCAGCTGTAAATTAACAGTAAATAACAAGTTTCTCTTAATCCAATATTTCTTGTTATGACTCCCCAAAATATTTTCAACTGATTATGGAATTTACATACCTACATATATTTAAGCGTATACACACATGTCGTGTGTATATAGACAAACAATTTCCGTATAATTGCATGTTCACTCTGTGCGTGTAGAAATAAAAATCTTATGTAACATGTTATATTTCTAGAACCGGCCGAAGACGAAGTAACAACTGAAGCCATCATCCCCGGCCAAACAGCTTACACCATGCTGATCCGCATCACAGGCTTAGCTGACAGCTTCAAGCCACCAGCTGAAGGGTCCCAGGAGTTCGCAGAACTGAAGAGACAGGTCGAGGACAGCCTTATCCGAGAGGTCTCCAAGAATAAGGGGTACCGGGGGCTGCAGCTGAATGGATTTATGCAGTAAGGGAACGCAGAAAGTAGTTTTTCTCAAAAATGGACGGCAAAGTCGACTTTGCCGTTTAAAAAATTGGTCGCGAAGCGCGGAGTTTATGGTCAGTCGAAAATTAAAAAGTTAAAAACATTGCAGTCTCGATTTTGGGACTGCAATGTTGCATACAAATTCCATTAATTGTCGTGTTCCAAACTTTTTAAAAGTTAAAATGGCCATATCAAATGAAGGCACAGGCCCATTAAACAGCCAAACAGATGATTAGTACTTATAATTATAATGTTGGTACCGCGACTATTTAGCTGTCTCAAATAGGTTGGCGTATTTTCGGCAGAAAAATACACTTTTATTTTTTAATAAAAAAAATAAAAGGCGGCAAAGCTAATTATTTCAATTGATTCTACTTTTTTCTGTGAAAATATAAACGTGAGAACGTTGCTTCTGTGAAATATTTCTATTATATTTATATTTCTTGCACCATTTTTGAGAAAAGCACTATATATGACTCGGCTGGAAGGCTACTTGCTGGCTTCGGATTCATTTAAACGGACTCCCAAGGTCGTCCGTTTAATACGAATCCTCAGCCTGCAAGTAGCTACTTCCGAGCCTCGACAATAATGTACTATTATTCATTCCATTGTGATCCGCATCACACGCCTAGCTAGCTAACTAGAAACTGGTTATAAACTGCATAAAAGGTTACATCGCTTTTTGGTGTTCGCAGTGAAGAAAAGTTACTTGGCCTTTCGGAATTTGTTCGTTCGTTGTCTCTGAGAACTTTGAAATAAATTGAGTTTAAATTATCCAAACCAGTATGAAAAACGAAGTTTATGTATTTTTTTTTCTTTCAGGAACGAAACCAAAGCCATTATAGCCGAGTTGACCCTGAAATCGATGGAAAGCAACTTTATCGAGGGCTCTAGCGCTCGCTCGCTCGGCGCGGCGCCGCGCAACGAGAGCGACAAGGACGGCGACAGACAACGGTGGGAGCGGGCGGTTAGAGATACGCTGGCGCTGGGGAAGGTCGGGAACCTTAATGTGGACCCGGAGTTCTTGGTGCTGGAGCCGCAGAGTCGTAAGTACTTTTTTTATGCTAAATTTACAAGCATTGGCAGCCGAGTGGATATTCTGACGTCCGACTTTCAATCCGGAGGTCGCGGGTTCAAAATCCTGCCACGTACCAATGAGTTTTTCGGAACTTATGTACGAACTATCATTTGGTATTTATTTTACCACTAGCTTTTCGATTAAGGAAAATATCGTGAGGAAACCTCATACATCTGCGAAGAAATTCAAAGCTGTATGTGTAGTCCCCAACCCGCATTGGGCTAGCGTGAGGACCATAGTCCAAGCTCTCATGAGAGGAGCTCTGTGCCCAGCAGTGGGAAGTATGCATATAGGCTGATTGTTTTTATGTATTACTTTTATTTCCTGTATGTATATGACACCTGTTTTTTTATTTCCAGTACTATCAACTCAGTCTATCCCCGACGAGGACGAAAGCGGCAACGCTCGCTCGTTCTTCGGCCTCGCCGAGACCAAACTATACGTCGTGGTTGGATGTGTAGTAGCGCTTATATTAGTAGCGTTATTGCAAGCCGGATGCACTTTATATAAGAGCAGCAGTGGGAAACGGAAAGTGAGTATGATCGTTTATTCGTAGGCCTCGCCGAGACCAAACTATACATCGTGGTCGGCTGTGTGGTAACGCTTATATTAGAAGCGTTATTACAAGCCAGGTGCACCTTGTATAGGAGCAGCAGTGGGAAACGGAAAGTGAGTATCATAGTTTAATACGCAGGACTTGCTCTTCGGCCTCGTTAAGACCAAAATCTACTTGGTATCGACAGCGACTGCTGTCAGTAATTTTCAAAAGATTAAAACTGCCCACACAAAAACTGATGAATATAAATGATATAAAAATTGTTCCTGTTTTATGGGCTGTTTTCTGTTTTGTTCAAGTATTTATCTATATCTATCTATCTATATATCCTCGACTACAATACAAATCATATTGAGCAGTCTGGATAGGTTGATTTATGTCAGATTTTCCTGTAATACGTTTGTACATGTTTTCCAGGAGCAACTAATCCCGAACGCAGCCTGGAAGGACTATTCCACAGCTAACACCAACTACGCATTCGAGCCGTTTGAGAACGACGACAAATACAACAGTACCACATCTACCGCTCCGCTGAGAGAGAGGCCTACGTCCGCTCCTTTGAGGCCTACGAACCCACCTCCACCGAGGCCAGGTAACTAACAGTGCCTTGTCTACAGCATTTGAGAGGCCAACTGCTTTGACAGCGAGGCCACATAACAACAGCTCATCTATTCCAAATGGTTAGGTTAGGTATTTTGTGGATCTTTTACTGCCTTATGGATTGTAACTTAATTTCATCCTATTAATTTGCCATTGATTATTTTGACTTCAAATTTCCGTATTAACGATGTATTGAAATTGCATAGTCTGTACTAGCAAATTGTAGTGTTTGAAAAATACTATAACGAGCAAATTCCATCAAAAAGGTTCATTATAGTTGTTGGCTAACTTGCTTCATTTATATTTTACTGCTTATGTAAAAATTTCAGCAAGCAACAACAAAATGGCGCCGAACGGGAAGAACGGTAAGATGGCGGCCAACGGCAACGGAAACAAGATGGCTGCCAACGGAAACGGAAACGGCAAGCCCAAGCACCCGAACAGCGCCGCGCAATATTACCACGAGACGCGTTCGCTGCAGCGGCCGAGGCCGCCGCAACCACAATATGGGTGAGTTGCTTGGAACTAGAGTTGTCATATGTCCAATGATATTATAACTATAGTTATGGCTTACCCTAACATAACAAGCGAAAAAAATGGACTAGTTACGATATTACATTTTTTTACCGTACATTTGCGACCCACAAATTATAATAACTATAATACTGGTTCCGTCGGTCTCTCGTTTTGAAATCAAACAAAATCCTGTAGTAGGTATCCGCCCAATTGCCAATCAACACACTGCTCCTGTGAGTGAGACAGCGCTATGCACGTATAGGTGATGTCCCGCTCACACACCAGCGTTAGGTAGTCACATAAAATGTGGATTTCCGTCAGAGAAGGGTCCTTATGCTTCATCTGCAATAAGGACGTTTCTATCAGAATTTCTGTTGGAATTTCAGATGGAAAAGTCCTTAATGGTAACATTCCATTTCTAATCGCAGCTGCTCAATATATCAATTTTACTATGGAAATTGACAATGACAGCGACGCGTTCAGTACCGGTAGTGCAGCTGCGGTTAGAAATGGAATGTTACCATAATGCACTTGAAGCAAAGCTTTATGGAAAGCTACAAATATTATGTGGTATTTATATACGACGTAGCGTACCTATTAACCACTGGTTTTTTGAGGAAAAAAGACCGGTAGGCAACATCGAAACGAAAATAAGGTAAAACCTAGAATAAACTATTTACTTACCTAATAAATTGTTAATAGTTCCAATGCTGCAATGTTGTCGTTCTAATAATATTCGAAACTAAACTATAACAATCAAATCACAATCTACAGTTTTTGAAACGTACTCGTAAATAATAATCAATTCTATTTTTATCCTAACCCATAATGGGTAACAACCGTTTATATTCCCGCCCTTATTTTTAAAGTGTCAACGTCAATAAGGATGGATCAATAAGGGTAAAAAAGAGGTTTGCCAAGCAGCGAGGAATTTCGCCGAGCCTTCTGTGCGACCGTGTGGCCTAATGGATAAGGCGTCGGACTTCGGATCCGAAGATTGCAGGTTCGAGTCCTGTCACGGTCGAAAAATACTTTTTGTGTTTTTTTCTTATTATTTGAAGCTGTTGTTTTTTTATTACATACTTTTTATTAGATTTAATATCACTTTAAAAATTTTGTGCAAAATTGAGCAATAAGCATTTGGTTTTTTCACTGGCTTCGTTTTTTAAAAAAACTATTTCTAATAGGACAAAATAGTTCAAGTTTAAATAAAGCAGAATTTATGTTAATAGTTATTTGTTTTACAAGGGGGCAAAGTTGTTGTTTAACCGCTCGTGCTAATATTGATACCCGAGCAAGCGAAAGATTCCAAAATTGAACCACGAGCGTAGCGAGTGGTTCGAAAATGGTATCTTGAGCGTTGCGAGGGTTTCAAAGCACGAGGGTTAAACAAAATTTGCCCCCGAGTGAAACACAAAATTTTTCACCACACCAACCCAAAGCAAATATTAAACGTAAAATATCAAACAAAATCAAACCAAATCAAATCCAAATGAATGTTATTAAATATTTATCATCCAAAATCATCATTTAAAAGTCAATTCTACCAGCAAACATAAGAAAACAACTCAAAATTTGCATTTGATTACTTTGCCTCACATGTGGATAAAATGCAACTTTGCTATCAGTTTTTGAAGTGCAAAGTAAGCCTTTCCGAGCTGGTGTGGTGAAAATATATATACCTACTGCAGATTACTCTATACTTATAGATCGTAAAACCTACAATACTAATACTAATACATAAAATACGCGCTTGCAACCCTTCTGGTGTTGCGGGTGTCCATGGACGGCGGTAATCGCTTACCATCCGGTGATCCGTCTGCTTATTTGCCTCCTATATCATAAAAAAAAAGAATTTATTTTAGGGCGCGTTAACATTTGATATGTCGCGTTTTTTCAATATGACATTTTTAATTGAACTTTGTTCTTACAGAGTTAGTTTAGACGGACTCTAAATCACATTTTAACAACGAACCTTAAGGGGCTACCCCACGCCAATGACCTTCGATCTGAATCCCTTAGTTTTCTAATGTTTTTTCTAGCTTATTATATTAACAGCTACGGCTTTAAGCATTATAGTATCCCATATTTACTTCAAAATTCATTGTGTTCGAGATATTTGGCTTCAAAGTTGAACAATTTTAGGCTAAAAAACTGGTTTTCTGGTCATAACTTTTTTATTAATTAGTTTAAAATTAAAACCCTGGACACGTTTTTGGAGACGTCAAAGACGAACCCAAATATGTAGATTTCGTACATGTAAGATCCTTCACTGCAAACTAGATACGAAAAAAGTGTTTTTTTAGTCAATGTTAAAAAAATTCATAAAAAAATAAGTATTTATTACTTTCAAAATCCGGTGGACAAAACCGGAGATAAAATATTGAAAAACCGATAACCGTTTGTCTTATAACTCTATCTGTAGTGCAAAAAAAGGAGATACGATTCAAAACTTGCCAAAAATCGATGAAAACCTCGGGTAGCCCCTTAAGTACGACTGTCCTTTTTTTATGAATAAGCCCACCATATTCATCTCTCTAGCAATGTTTATCACAAAGGTATTGATCGTAAGTTTACATTTGCAGGTACTCGACGCGGCCCGACCGCGCGACGTACTCGCTGCCGCGTGGCCGCGACATGTCGCAGCCGGACTTCTACTTCATGCCGTCGCAGCGCAAGTACGAAGGTGAAGTCGTTAGGGTCTACGTCGACTATAGGGACAGGGAATAATTTAACAATGCTTGAATATTGTACCCCTGTAGCAATTATCCTATGCTTTATATAACGAAACGAAAATGAGGTAGTAGTATTGCCCCATAAAGCAATGCCGTACGGGTAGACAAGGTTAACATATGCATAGTAATTGAAGGTGGTTAAAATTGAGTATAGGGACAGGGAAAACTAACTAAACGAATTTATATTGCCCTTAATATTAGGCCCTTATAACACAATATCCCTTGCGAAAACAAGGGCGCAGTTATACCGCACAAGATGATGCCGTATGGTATACTAGCCTAACATATATGCATAATACGTGAAGGCTTATATTGAATATAGGGATAGGGAATATGAACAAAATAAATGCCTTAAAGCGCCCTATAACGAAACGTGGGTTACGTGGGATAAGTAAGTAGTACCCCATAAGATAATGCCTTATGGGTATACTAGCCTAACATGCCTAGTACTTGAAGGATACAAATAGAGGGACAGGGTATATGTAGTAAAATCGTAAAAATATACCTCTATATTGAAATACGACACTTACTACCCCCACTTACTCACCTACCTACTTAGTTATGGGGATACTTTTTCCCCATAACTTAACGCCCATAACTTATGGAACTTTACGGATTTCGACAAAAAAGGCAGTAAAGAATTTACGTTTTATTTGAAAGTACAAACAACAATTCTACATTCTTTTTTTGAAGTATTTAGTTACATATGTGGGAAATTTGTAAATGTGTATTTATTTAATGACATTTGTCTAGTTGATCGAAAAAGTGTCTACGCTTTTGAGAAGATCCCATTTTCTATTGAGCATCATATTTTTAACTTTTGGTTATGTACTTAGCAACTAGTGGTTATTTTAAGTTTTAGACAGGTGAACAGCTTTAATGTAGTATAGTTAGTTGGTTGTAGTTTGAAATGTGCCAGTGTATTTAGTATTGGGATTTTGTAAATACTATATTATTTATTTATGTAACAGTTTTTATATTTTCTTATATCACAAAACAATCGGGTAACGAAAAATCTAGATGCTTAAATAATGTAGTATAACATACATTTTAATATTTAAATTTGTAACTATTGCTCGGAGTAAAATAATAATAAAATCTGCTAATATTGTACTTTTTATATTACATATACGTATAATAATGCTTGCTAACATTACCAATATAGTAGGTATCTGTCTCAAAAAGCTTCAATATTGCATGGAAAAATATCTTCGTTATTTATTAATAAAAATATCTAAATATACATATTGCATGAAAATATATCAATTTGAACTTTGAGACAAACAAAACAAAAATTTCAAAATTATAATACTTGTATTGTAACATACTAGAAGTATACGAGTCTGTATTAATATTATATTTAGAATATATGCGTGTATAATCACAAAATTAATGGCAAGTAAGTAATTGTTATTTTGGTTGTTAATGTGGCTTTCTTTTAGAAGCTTTTTAGCAATGCACTAATTTTATTTTTGCACTAGGATATAAATTGATAATTGTACATATTATTTGGCATGTTATGTTATGATACTTATAATATATATTATTAAGAAATTACAGAACAAAAAACTAGGGTACGAGTTTTTATTGTTAAAAATATATTATGATTTTAGTAACGTATCTTCTTATTTTAACATTTAATATTACTAACTAATGCTTCAAAAAGTAGTTGAGTAGAAAATGGTTTGGTGATTTGCACATAAAATAATAATATTACATTTAAAACCTTTAAATTCAACATATCTCTTCAACATTAACAAAAATAACTTTCTGTAAATAATTTTCTCGTGATTTATTTCAACTATTTATTTTTTTCCAGATTTTTGACGGAGTTGACGGGCGATAATTTCTAGTTACCAATAATTCTTTTGCACCGAACATTTTATGTACATTAGGACATTCCCACTTTATTGTATTACTCCCAAACCAGATCTAGTCTCGTGTCACAGTTTTAAAATAAGTTATTTTATTCACCTCTTTACTCTTAAGACGACATATTGTAAATAATTGCTGTATATTGCGATATATCTATATATATATGGAGCAAGTGGCGGGTTCTTTAAATATAATTAATTTTAATGTGAATGTACCTTCGAAGAATAGTTATATTAAAATATTATGTGTATTATATTAGTACCTATATAAACGTTGGAAGAATACTTGACTATTTTGCTGATTTTACCTTAGGACTTCGATCAAATCTTTTAAAGTATCTCAATCTATAATCATTACCTATTAATTTTTTTATTCGAAAATATACAAATTTTAAAATTAACCAGGTTAAAAAACCTATATGACAAGAAATTAAAGTTAAGATTGAAATGTCAACTTATAGGACACTCAAAAACAATGGAAACAGGTTACTGTGTAACCTCTGTATCTATACAAAATTACCCGTTTTCGTAATTCTTGAAAGTTATTTATAATTTTGGATCCTTAAATAAAAATCATTTTATTAGACCTGATGTTAATGACTATCATTCATTAAACGATCGTTAACATTTTATGACGAAGATTTTGTGATTGTGTCATTTTAATTGAGTTTTTTGAGGTTTCACAAAATATATTAAGCATGAGGTTAAAATGTTCAATTATTATTCAAATTTGTACTTAATATATCAATAAGTATTTTGCTATAGGATTATTTTATAAGTTTTGTACATATAGCGTTAAAAAATAATATTTTTTTAAGAATAAATTAACTAATATAAATGTAAACTAGATAAGTACTTTTACAGAGAGATTTTAGATTAGTAATCACAAATAAATTAAAACTTTGCTCACATTTATTACCGAAACTATTATTTGTTTAATTAATTAATTGTTAACAAAGGCTTTATTTACACGTTTAACCTAATAAAACGAACCTTATATTCTGAAATACTATCACTGCGCTCGTAGTTCTAAACAACAAGAAATGATGTATTTACCATAATCTGATTATTTTTAATAAAAATATTGCGGTTTTTTACTATTATGCCATTATTGAGTAGGTACACAACTATACGTATTTCAAAGAACAAATTCAGAATGATATTGCTGGTGAATCTCTAATTTGACTATGTGTAAATCTTTAGGTTGAATAACGTGTTAAAAGCATTTTTGTTCACAATGTTTACAGATATACCTACTGGACCTAAGATTATAACATTGAAATAAATCCGTTGTCTATATAGAATATGTTTTATTTGTTAACATAAGGAAAACAGATTCGGTTAAAAAATTCATGTACCGGGCGTAAATATTATTCTGAGGATTGAACACTTTTTTGACTATTTTTTCGTAGCTTTAGAAAAAAAACATTTTAACTGCTGTTAGTTTACTCAATATCTAATTCTGACTAGGTACAGTCACGCTCCGTGATTGTTGATCCATTTAGGGTTCTAGCTAAATTGGACATTCCATAACGTAGGTATTGAACAACCAATTTAGCTAGGACCCTAAATTGTTGTAAAACTACGAAAAAATAGTCAACGTACGACTGTTCGTACCAGTACAGTCAGCAGCAGAAGTTGATAAGCGGGCGAGGTGTTCAAAATGATCTTGACGCGACTTTATTGTTAAGAGAATAAGAGCGTGTCAAGGTAATTTTGAACACCTCGCCCGCTTAGCAACTTCTGCTGCTGACTGTACCACTCGTCTTATGTCAGTTGGATTTCTGACTAAAGTTAGACCCCCGGTAGATTCTACATAATTATAATAAGAAGACACACTGTGTAACGATTAAACAAAAGTATAATTTATTTAATATAAGTAATACAATCCATAATGTCAATCAATTATATATCACATTTCATATAGCCTTATAATATAACAGTCACCATACTTACCCAGGTACCCAGTCCCATAGTAAAACCTGCAAGTTGTAATAATCTGCAAGTTTCTTACAGACGACTCTTCATTGTTATTTGTTTGCTTTTAAATTTCCACACGTCCTGCGGACAAAGTAAAATGAACGTTTATATATTTTTTAAGTGGATAAGGCCTGATGCTTAACAGTCGGACGTAGGTATTGGTTATTTCCTAGGCGGTTGAGGATCAACGCCGATCAACAAAATCGATGAAAAGATAAAATCCTCCATTTTAATAGCAAGACCATTAACGAACCTAAGGATGGCCTTAAAATAAGGTTTAAGAGAGCCTAGGTCCCGGGCGCGGGCGCAAACGACCTAATGTAAACCTTACTTGAAAGTGTGAAGGTTACTTTGACAGCGTCCGCCATAACACCTATATTAAGTTGTCATTGGCGCTGTGGGTACGACTAGTGACGACGACTTTAGGTGTTCTGGGCGTTCAAAAGATTATCATGAAAACTTGATTACCGTGTAGGAGAGCGTGTATCCTTTTTTCCTAACCTCTGCTTCTACCTGTCTCGCCAGTTCCCCTTTTTCATCATGGAAATGACAGCCGCTATTTGAGTAGTGTGCTGTGATCGCTTTGCGGTAGCGCTGAAACAGGATTAGATATATAAGGAATTAACATTTTATGCAATCGTGGCATAATCAAGGCCACAACTTTCGATGAGTGCCCTAAACAAGGTTCGAGATTTGAAATTTTGTACAGGCAATTACATTACTTTTATTACGAGTTAATCTGAAATAGGAAATTACCTTGGACACATTAGGCCCCGAGCCGTGAACTAGGAGAGGATGGAAGAACACCGTGTCGCCGGGACTCATTTCCAAATAGACCCTGTTCTGTTCTGGAGCGGTGCCCACCTCATCCAAGATACCGTGGTACAGACGGTTAGAGTTCTGAAACGTTAATTTTGCTAAATTAAGATATACTACAACAACTTTTACGGTTGATCATCATATCTGATCGGATTTGATACCACAGAAGCTAATGCAGGGTCCCGATATTGGATCGGACAATGTGAAAACGCTCTAAGGTGGTTACCACACTGATGTGGATATACATATAGGCAAATAGAGATAGATATATCATGTTTTCTATTATTTTGTTTTTTATTTATGTGCGGGTTACTTACCGGCACAGTCCCGTGGTCATGCAGCTTGTTCTCCAAGTGTGAACCGGGTACTACGTACAGACAGCCGTTCTCGACGGTGACGTCGTCTATAGCCGTCCAGGCCGCCATGATCCACTCAGCAGGCCGGAACGGGAAGTAGAACAGGTCCTTGAAAACAAAATAAATTTAGCTGGTTGTCGCCCAAAGTGTCCAATTGCAGGATGGTCCAAAAATAGGTACGTTGACATTTTTTTTTTACTATGGCACATTGTTGATAATTTTAACAAACGTTTGTTTTGTATGAAAGCCGAAGGAAAATATTTTGAAGATTTGTGTTAATTGATTGTAGTTTTAGTTTTTAATGACATTTTGCAAAAGACTTGTAAATAAGAAAAATATTACAACAAAATGTTTTAACGTATTTTTAGGACATTCTGTGTATTAAGTACATACTTATATTATATGAAGCACCTTATTAAAACTAAATATAGTAAGAAAAAGATAACTATCTTTAGATAAGTATCTAAGTTTATTTCATTAAATACTGAACTATTTCTATATTATCTATACCATACAATAAATGTGCCGTACATATTCATAGTTAAAGCCGGTCAAACAAGTTTGTCAGTAGAAAAAGGCGCGAAATTCAAATTTTCTATGGGACGATAACCCTTCGCGCCTACATTTTTTAAATTTGCCGCTTTTTTCTACTGACGGAAGTTGCTTGACAGAGTATAGGTACCTACTGGTTTCCTATCATAAAGTAGAAAGTTTATGTTACCAATATCAAAGAAATCATTGATTATTTAGTAAGCAGGGGCTCTAATAATCTTTTAATTAATGGTCTAAGAGCTAGCCACGGCAATAGGTATGCAATTTATAGAGCAACGAAATCCCTCTAGTTAGTATGCCATACTCATGGTCTAATAAAACATGGTCTTCCATTCCCAGAGTGACACGCGATTACGTCACAATAACATTGCCACTTTATTTCAACATAACATGTTACATGGGTACATTATACCTATGGTTAGTAAGTTAAAATATTTCTTTATAATTTTATAATTTTAATTTATATGTATTTTAGCTTAAATTTTACAATAACACGTCATTTTTAATTACTCGTTAGCAATATCTTCCGATTCACGAAAGAAATTTCAGACTTTCGGGTAATTCTGTTTATACTACTGGCAACACAGGATAGCGCTGTGGACATTTGACAATTCGGATCTAGATAACTTCATGCCCTGACCGTCATCCTTGTCGAACGCGTGTTAATTGTTATTTCCTTCTCGCTCAGTGTCAGCAGTCGCAGTGTTTTCCAAACTTTTCACGTCGTAAGCTTGGTAATTAATGTGTAACTGTGAATTAGTTTTTTAAACGTTTGTCTTGTATAGATAAATAAAGTTCAATTTAATACATTAGATTTGTTTTATTTTACTATGTTTCTACATGAATAACTTAAAATTAATGCCGTTAAAATAATTTTCACCGTTGGTTAAAATTCTCCCACATTTCAAAGTTTGAGAACCTGTAAACAGCATGATGACGTAGGCGCGTGTCAGTTAGGTCATACGCGAATCTCGGAATGGAGTACCAGGCGGAGTATATTATTATACCATGTGCCATACTATCATTATTAATTAATCCGGGCGCCTGGCAGCTGTCTAGTGGTGGGTGTGGGAGTGGATGGGCAACAAAGTGGTTGTAAAATCAATTGAAGGTGTGCAATTTATAGAGCTCTGTGTTTGGTGTGATATAATAGCTAATTATGTATTTAATTCAAATATAACAATGCCAGGCGTTTTATTTGGGGGAAAAGTAGTGCCAGGCGATGAAAATACACAATCACTTGTGCGCCTGCAGGAAGTACTCACAATTGCTTTACGCATAGATTGTGAGTCAAGTGCAATTTGCTCGTGATCGAGCTCTATAAATTGCACACTTTCAATTGATTTTACAACCACTTTGTTGCCCATCCACTCCCACACCCACCGCTAGATAGCTGCCAGGCGCCCAGATTAATTAATAATGATAGTATGGCATACTAACTAGAGGGATTTCGTTACTCTATAAATTGCATACCTATTTCCGTGGCTAGCTCTCCCTCTATCATATATATAAAATTGAAAAACCAGAACGGGATAAAAACGAGGGAAGAAGCGAGATGGCGCTTTACAAATTTCTAAAAAAGTTTTTGACACGTTTCATAATCATAATCATAATCATAATCATTTATTGCATCCATGGTTTACAAAGGTGTTAAAAAAAATAATTGGGTACAGCATGGACCCTACAAGGGCGTGGCAACATATTATACGTAGTACTTAGGGTACATACTTTATATTCTATTGGGTAATTAAACTAACTAATTAAATTAAAATTAAATTATCTTATCTATTTAATTGTCCATAAACTCTTGCAGAGTGTATGGGCATTCGGTTAAAAGGTAAGTCTTCAGCTTATTTACAAAGCTATAATATTTATTTTCATTTTTTATATACTGGGGGATGTGGTTATATATTCGAATGGACATCGAGTAAGGACCTTTGTTGAAGAAATGTAGGTTGGCGGGAACTGCTTGTACAAGTTTATTGCGTATACGTAAGTTATGTAGTTGTGGTTTGGGATTTTGGGGTTTTACAAATAAGTTTTCGTGTTTTCGGACAAATTTGCAGGTTTCCATGATGTATAAGGATGTAAGGGTGAGAATATTTAATTTCGTAAAATGTGGTTTGCAACTTTCTTCATTACTTATCTTGGTTAGAACTCGTATGCATCTTTTTTGTAGTAAAAATAGGTCTTTAGCATTTACACTATTTCTCAAATACGACGCACGTATGATAAGAAAAAACTGTTCCAATCTATTATCTAAATATGGGAATAGAACTAGAGCATAAAAACTATTGCTTTCGATGCGTATTTAATTAACAATAAGCAAAAGAAATTTTCATAACAATCTTTATTTTACGACGATCGACCATTTCTCGGCAACTCTCGGTTGATTTCGTTTCGGTTGTGTTGCAGACTAGACCAAATTATTCGTAAGTTAAAGTAACCTAAATTATGTTTGTCATGTTGGTATACAGTTATTTCGGCGTTTTTTTACACGAAGTAAAATAAAAAGTGCTGTCAACCTCAACCCCAGCATACTCTTTATTATACTGTGACCTCAGTCTATAGCCCATACGAGTGACTTAAAATGCCTGCTTATGCCATATATGACTTATCAATCAAATTCATATTATCATATTATTAATAATTTGTACTTTGTTGTTTTAAATTTCTTTTTGAGTTAGGTACATTATTCAGATGACTTTCACGGCTTCGGCAAACATTGCCATTCGTTCGGGGAACGGGCTGCCGAGATGGGCCAAAAATACAAAGTTGATAGTAAGTTATAATGTAGGTAGATAAAGTGCATGCTCCGATATTTTTGAGCAACCTGATGAAAATAAGCAAATGTACAGTCAGCAGTCAGCCAAATATCGTAATATAACTTTGTTGCCATAGAAATAAGGAGCTGTTCCGATATAGTGGCGAAATACTGAGAGACCAAAGCGGCTAAGCTTCATGTGGCTCGGACACTTCTTTAGAGAGAATGGGAGAGGATCGTGCCGTGAAGAGAGCGTACTTGGGACAACAAAATGGGAGACGCCCGAGTGGACGTCCTAGGTACCGCTGAAACGACGTAGTTGCTCTAGATCTGCTCAACATCGGCCATGGCGACTGGCGAGAGCTATCGCAAGACCGAGAAACATGGCGTGATCTGGTGTCGGAGGCCAGGACTCCCTTTGGGTCGTTGCGTCACCGTAGCCGTAGTAAGTAATGTTAATATCCAGAAAGGGAAATGGGGACTCACTACGTTTGTATGAAAAGGCGATTTATGGGCGGTGGTCGTCCATATTCGTCTTAAGGCGGAAATTAATCTATTGAACATTTTTGCAACTAGGCTTATAAAAATAAATAATAATTTTATGTTGAAACAAGTTTTAAATACTATACAACCTACGTAGTTGAAAAAATACAATATTGCCTTTTATCAAATCACATCATTTTTGAGAAATTTGCGAAATCAGTTATCGAAATAACGGCTACAAATAAGAAATCCCTATCATAGTTATAATTGTCATAAACCCTGGCAGGGTTGAATACATAATAATGTCGGTATTTAACTAAACATAAGACAAACTCTTTATTTCATTTACGCGAGCGGAGCCGCGGGCCCGTCTAGTAACTATATAATATGTAGGTAATCCATTGAATACGAACGTCTCCAAGTCTTTAAATTGATCATGTGATCGTTTTAGAACAATTATGACAATGAATGACATTGCTTTTTCTCACCGAACTAGGTATAAATATGACTTGCAGAATTAAACCTGACTAGCTCTTACCATTCATTTAATATCCACGTCATCGTAATTATCCAAGATAATCGGTTAACCTTCTCTTAAATGTTGGTTCCCAACTAGAGTTAGACCAAGAAAAGTCTGCAACGATTTGATAGCATACGCAGTGCAAGTGTCATGTATAGTATATTATCAACCTGCACTCGGGACTTAATCGCGTATTTAAGTTTTAAAATTTACCTCCGACGTTTCGAGGACGGCGTTGTCCCCGTGGTCTCGGAGAAGACTGGCTCAAGTTGACATCAACATCTTCTAGCCGCGCGAGTTTTTCGAACTACCCGCACTTGGTCTTGTTTATCAGTTTGAACGTTTTGCGCACTAGGGATGTTACTCTGTCGACACACAACACTAACGATATTCGATTTATCGACTGTCGATATTCGTTTCCGCTTACATTTACTAATGACTGGATTCCATGTGTATGAGATCTTAAAACCCTCCACATGGAATCCAGTCTTTAGTGAATGTAAGCGGAAACGAATATCGATAGTTGATAAATCGAATTTTGAAGAAATTTGAAGTTTATAATAACAATTGCTAGCTATCAAAATTGTTGCAGCTTGTCTTGGTCTGACTCTAAAGCCGTAATAAGTAATTTGTTTAGGGAAACAATTGTAAGAAAAATATGGGTGTGGGTTAAAAATAAAGTCTGATGGTATAAACCTGGTGGGGTGGGTGGCGGGCCGTGCCCGGCGGTTTGTTGATAAGCATGCTGTGCATGACTGACATGTCAGCTCCGATCAGCTGTGAGAGGACATGGAGAAGACGTGGGTGCTCCGTGTAGTTGATGAACACTTCGTCGTGGTGAATTTCTTGCAGCTGTAAAGTAAAAAGTAAAAGAAATATAATTGATCTGAGAAACTAATTTAAACAGCTCTCAGTTGTTGGATTAAAATAATGTTCAGTATTAAATATGCCTAATCCCTTCTTTTTGCACATCAGCAAAAATGGGTGATTGTGAATTGTAACTACCTCATTACTTGATGAACCTAGTCATACAAGTATTAAAAATAAGACCCAGACGCCCATTTCAGACAGTTATCATAACTTGAAATACAAGCTAACATTTATTTTGTATAGCTAAAAGTTGTTAAAAATCCTTCCAAGTTATAATTTGTCACATGTAGCTTTATGAAATAGGGCCCTAACAACTGATTACAGCTGCAGTCTACATACCTTGTTGATGAGGTCCTCACCCTTGGCCCCGGTGTTGACCAGCGAGGGTTCCTTCACCACCAGGATGTTGCCAGGATCATGCAACCCTTTGCATATCTTTGAGAACTGCTGTCTGTGGTTTATAGAAGTTAAACTCGGTTAATCCCAGATGTTTAATGACATTAAAGAAATTTTTAACCAAAGTCATGGACTATCACTCTATATTAAGCTATTAAGCTACGCTCGCTATACTCGCTATTAAGCTACGTCATTACGGCATTGGAGGCAAGGCCCACGCACTCGTATGTGATATGCTGCGCGGACGGGCACAGGTGGTTGTGTCTGATGGAGGCAGAGTGAGGTCAGAGCCTATATCTACAACAATGGGCGTTGCCCAGGGGTCGTCGGTATCCAATATACTTTTCTCATTGCTTCTCAATGATCTTCCAGAAGCCATAGTAGAGGGAGAAGTATATATGTATGCCGACGACGTAGCCGTGGTAGTGTGTGCACCTGACATTGACAAACTCGAGCAATGTCTGAATAAAGTCGCAAATCAGGTGTCACAGTACTTTAGAAGCAATGGCCTGGTACTAAACCTTAATAAAACCCACTTTCTCCACTTCTATCTCGGGGGTAGAGGCCCAAGAAACCTTGGAGTGTTTGTGGATGGTGTCCAAGTGGGTCAAGTGCAGAATACCACCTTCCTGGGTTTTGGGCTCGACAGAGGACTGCAGTGGGAATCGCACATAGGCAAAGTGTGTAACAAGCTAGCAAGTGCCTGCTTTGCCCTGCGACGTCTGGCGAGAGTGGTGCCCAGGAGGGTGGTGCGGTCTTGTTACTTTGCCACTGTACACTCACTCCTACAATACGGCGCAGAGCTGTGGGGCCGCGCTGCCGAATGGGAGCGTGTCTTTCGCATGCAAAAGAGAGCCGTCCGAGCGATTGTGCAAGTGAGTCAGAGTAACTCAGCGAGACCTCACTTTAAGGACCTTGGGATACTCACTCTGCCCTCCATTGTGATTTTCCAAGTAGCTACATACGTGCGATGTCACCTTGACGAGTACTCGAGTGGATCCGATATTCATGGACGAAACCTGCGAAACGCCCGAAAACTCGTGGGCGTGAAGCGTAGATTGGCAAAATCCGCAAAACTCACCCATGTAATGGGACCAGCCGTTTACAACCGTCTGCCACCACACGTCACAGATGCGCCGTCACTGACCAGCTTTAAATTTAGGCTTAAATGATGGCTTGTAGAGCACACTTTCTACAGTTTTGCAGACTTTATGAATTAAGTTATTACCTATGTTACCGTAGGTACCTATATCTTTATTTGACATTTTATTTATTGTTTTAATTTTAATTTTATTTTAATTTAAATTTATTTTGTACTATACCTACTTTGATGTAACATTGTAAAATGACATGTAATATGAATTATTATTAATAAACGAATATGAATATGAATATCACTAAACTAAAAATTTGCTTCCTAGCATTTTCAGGCACAACAGGCATTAAAAAACCCCTCTTGTCCATGTAATAAGCTGGTCCATGTAATATTCTTCTATAACTACAATTTAATTGAGTATATTTAAGGAGTTAGTCTCAACATGAATCAACCAGCATTACAGTCTCTTTGCATTACAGTCAGACTTGAAACTAAACTAAGTTTTGAAATTGTTAAAATTATTGTATTAAATATTATACATATAACTATTATATTTGAATATATTCTTAGTGTGTATTTCATTTGCAAAGAGCTCAAGGTGAACAAGTATAATTCCAACACTTAGCATGTCAATGCAAGTTTAAAATATAAGTAAATAACAATAAACTACTTTATTCTAATTACCCGTTACAGCTAATTATCACATAAATAACAAAACACTTTATTAACATGTTCACTGCAGTACGGGGTCTAAAGACCTGTTACGAAGTATGGTTAATTACAAGTTAAACTAATTGCCGCAGTGAAGGTCTTAAATGAAGTATGAATAGTTCATATTAATGGACGCAAACAAAATATGTAAGAAGTTGTGTGAAATACATGTATTCATTTTAATACTTACTTACAACTGTACAATGTAGTGAAATCAATTAGTCCCTTTATCACAAGAAAGCCATGTTTAGCTAAATAGCTCTTTTCTTCCTCTGACAATGTGTATGTTTCTGGAATTTCGGCAAGTACACTGCAAAAATATACATATTGTTAGAATAATATAAAAAATTCTTAAAGTTTCACCTATTGTTAAAAAAAATACGGCAAATTAGTGTTTACTATTGTTTTCTAAATTGATTCATTTGGTAGAATAAACCTTCATATGTTGAACAATTTACAATTTAGAGTAGGTAAGGGTGGTTGAGCCTTGAGCCGCATTTTATATCAAGCGATTTCACATAATTATATTATTTAAGTATTTCAGACCAAAAGCGATCCATATTTTGTTAGTAACATAAAATGCGGCTTGATGCTGATAGATGTGATTCCGCCCTAAGTCCTAAGAAACCCAACACCGAAAATAAAACACGTAGGTAAACAAAGAATAACAAAGAACTTTGCCACTTACTTCTTTCGTATAACTTTTACATTAGTTCTTGTATGCTCCATATTACTGCGAGGTTACAATCAAACACTTATTTTTAATTATTTATGGCGAGTTCCAAACTTTTCGTACTTTCTCAAGTAAACTCGGTCAGTCTTGATCAAAAGTATCCTATGTCCTGTTCCTGCACATGCACTAATCACAATCAGTTATTTATTAATACACTGTTATAAAACAATTAAATTATCTGTTGAACATTGACCACAAAAGATATGTAGAATGTAGATAGCAGGAACAAGGATTTTACAAGAAAAAAACAATTCGCAAAACAACCTTTGACGTTTCTAGTTTGACGTTTGACTGCGCGTGCGCGGGTACGTTCGGAAATAGTGAATTTTATATGATACATTTTCACACGGTTGCGTTCCAAAATTACTAATTATTGTTTTCTGTGACTGATGTGGCTCCTTCTCCTACCCAATGAGTTTCTCGCGAAAATTCTTAACTATTAGGTAACGTCAGTGGCAAACAAGCCAACGGCTCGTCTGATAGTAAGCGGTCACAATAGCCTATTAACGCCTGCTACTCCAGTGGCCTATTTTATAAAGCTACAAGTTACAATTTACAAGCGGAAGTCTCGTTCTAACACATAGGGTTAGAAAGAGACTTCCGCTTGTAAATTGTAACTTGTAGCTTTATAAAATAGGCCACTGGGGTGTTACATAGCTTTATGGAATTAGGTTTTTGGTGTTAATACATATTCTAAGCATAACCCTATAAAATAAACCAAATTAATATACTAACGTAATAGCACCAGTGACCGATAGGTAACAAGTTACCCAACACTTCTATTTTTTATCCAAGAAAATAAGGATAGGAAGGCGATTTGTTAATGTGGCAATACTGGGCTATAACCGCGAAAATCGAAGTTCGCAAATTGCGGGCATTTTTCTCTGTCACTCTAATTACGCCTTCATTGGAGTAAAAGAGAAAGATCCCCGCAATTTGCGAATTTCGGTTTTCGCGGTAGCCCCTCTGTGCACTGCACAGCAGTACTTGCAGTACCTACAATACTGTAGCGTCTGTAGCCCCGACGTGACGAGACCAAAGAATATAATACTCACTAGGAGAAGAACGGTAACTCCATACAAAAAAATGTCCCCAACCGTTTATACGTTTATACTAGTGGCGCCGTCTTTGTGTACCAATGGAACTAAAGATGACAACCGGTTTAGCCTGGCGGGTATTGGTAGGTAGTAATTCTGTTGATAAACATATTTGTTATCTTCATATCACGAAATATATGCAAGATGCAAATATTACCCCTTGTTTGTGGTATTATCAATTGATTTAAATAAAAGGCATGTTTATGTTTATAACATTATATATATTATTTATTAAAAAATGTTTTACATATAAAAATATAAGTACACTGAAAACTGGCAACTGGCAACTTAATAAAAAAATAGACATTAATAAAGCGCATTCACAAAGTTTTCAGTACCTTTTATACAAATAACATTAGGCATGCCTACCTATTACACTTTACACACAGATACACTACACTTTACATACGGCATTTTACACAGATTTCCAACTTGTATTCATACATTTCTTCACGGTTAATTAATACGCTTTCCAGATGCGTTATGACTCGGTTCCTTCTGGACCCACTAAAGTTGTAAATTTCACTCTGGCTGCTTCAACAGCCGTTGCTCCGCATTTAGCACATTTTCTATGTGCATTGCTGTAATCCATGTAGGTACAGACTTACAGTCTTAAGTGGTACGTAGCGGTACACGTTGTATGTATTATTTAAAGAGTTAATAAATAAAATTTTCGTTATGAACTTTAACCACAGCAGTTGGACAGAGTCATTGACAAATATATTTTTTATTATGGTGGGTAGACGTACCTACCCTCCATATATTTTATGAACATTGATAAAGACAGTTGGAAACAAATATTCATTATAAAACTTAATCGCATGTAATTAAGTTTTAAGCGTTTTAAGTCCCGTTTTATGATTAATATTGTATAAAATTCGTGATAATTTAAATCAGAGTTGGGAGCAATGTTGCTGTAGAAAAATGTTTTTATTTTTATTACTCGCAACTTTTTCCCGGAGGCCAACGCACACATAGAAGATTAAGGCGCACACATGCGCAATTATTTGGGGACATAACTTTCTTAGGAAGTGAACAGGCCTTGGACGAGACGTGCCCGAGTCTGGGCTATAACCACGAAAATCGAAATTCGAAAATTACGGGCATCTTTCTCTGTCACTTTAATTACGCCTTCATTGAGTAAAAGAGAAAGATCCCCAAATATATATTAGATATTTGCGAATTTCGGTTTTCGCGGTGTTGTCTTACTTAAATATAGTATTAGGCCTCACACGAGCGCTTTTTCAACGCGCGTTAAAAAAAGCGTTTGAATTGGTTTGAATGACACAAATGGATACATGTGTATTTATTCACACGATGGCGGTGGCGCTTTTTATCAAGCATTGTTGGATTTTCGACTTTAAGCGTTCGCCGTTAAATCGAATTTAGCGTGCGGACCGATTCAAGCGCTTTTTAACGCACGTTGATAAAGCGCTTGTGATGGGGCCTTAAGGAAGCAGAGTTCAATAGTAAAAGTAAGGTTTGATACAATATATATACAGTGGTACTACTAAACGAAATTAATAACTAGCTTAAATCTAAAATAGGCCCTTGAGGCATTGTACCAAGGATGCTGGCGGCATTTCCTCGCTGTATCGCAATGCTGATACGTTGTGCGAGGTAGCCGCCAGCTCTTCGGTCACCAGTTACGTCAACCAGACGCTTCGCGATTTCTGCGAACAACTTATAGGTTTGATTAGATTGACTAACCTCATGTCTAATTATAGTCAATCTTTAAGGCTATTAAGCTATTCACAAAAGGACATTGTTCAATACGTATGTTGGAACCTAGCCTGAATACAAATGTTTAGGTGTTTCAAGAAAGAAGTCGTGTGAGTATATCCCCTAAAGAGACTTTAGGATGTTTCTCTTCTAAGCGGGTTATAGTAAGTAAAATGCAGTCACCAACAGTTTAATTGCTATGCAAATATCCATACTCACAAAGTATGAAAACCGTGTTTGATTGCTCTATAAAGTCGTTTAAAATTACTATTTGAAGTAATACATACCTAAGCAGTAAACTTTTTATCGCCCCCACATTCTTAAGAAATGAAAGTATAAAGGAGGATTTATCCCAACAAGGGATTTGTATTTGCTTAAGGCACCTAGAATGTTCTATAATTCAAGCTAAAATGTTTTCTACAGTTACTTAGTCATTAGCTTAGCTACTTATAGCTATTCTATTCCTATAGCTTTTTAGGAAAAGCTATAAGAATAGAATAATCTATAGGTCTAGAGACATATTTTTTGGAATAAACCTTAAAATAATACACACATGCTGCAATAAAATCTTCATTATGTACGTCCCATAATTTATTTAAAACACGGATGGCTTCGAATACGCTCCAGTGAACAGCGGAATATAGTTCAACTTATCCACAATCATGAACACGAACGGCTTGTTGGCTTGGAAGGAGTCCGGCAAACGTCTTGCCTCAAACTCCGCAGCCGACACCGCCGCTGCCACCGTCCCTTCCTCTGTCACCTCCACATCAGCCTTCTGCACCACATTCGATATGTAGAAACTGTAGTCAGATATATGCGGGAACTGAGCACTGCTGTCGAACATCAACTTCAAACCCATGTCCATTAAAAGTTCCTTAAGATTATCCAATTGGGAAGTAATCTTGAACCTAGGGATCTGAACTTGAACTGTGTCGAGTCCATTACGCTGGAAAATGTAGAATATGGACTTTAAAGTCACTCTCTTTAGCTGGTCTGTGACTTTAGCTACAGAACTGGATTGGTAGGGAAGGAATATGAGCATGGAAAATCTGTCTCCATCTCCATATGGCAGTTCTAAGACTTTCGCTTGTAGTTGATCAATAGATGCCAAGTTGTATTGCCTCATGGAGAACATCATGTTGACATCTCCTGCGGGGTTGTTTTTCTCGTCGTAGAAAGAGGTGACCTCAGTTTCTGAGGGCTCAAAGGGAATATTCCACATTCCTTTAAAATACACAGCATCCAGCAGAAGCAGATAGACTCCTTCGATGTCATTGGAGCTCACGATTTCTTGAATAGTGTTGTGGGTCGCTTGGCTCACGTAATTATTTATAGTCGCAGCTACGTTGTTGTAGTTGTCAAAAGGCAAGATCATGACGTCGCACACGCCGGTTCCGGACAGTTTTCTATGGAAAGATTCGAGAAGAGAAACAGTCTTGTCAACGAAGAGCGCAGAACTTCTTTCCAGTGTGGTCTTCGAGTTGGACACTGTGATACCTTTCACGATTTCTAAGTACCTGTCGTTGAAGCACGGGTAATGGTGAAGGCGGAGGACTCGCTTCATTTCTGCGAGGGTTTCGTCGTCTGCTCCTAAAGATGCCGATGTTAGAACAGTCCATAGCGAGAAAGGTGACGTCACGAAGTGGTTGTCGTTTTCTTGTCCCACTCTTTGTATTAAATCCAGAGAAAACTCGTAAACCGCACGGCTGAAGCTAGGGCCGGCCTTTTCAACCGTACACTGCCCTAATATCGATGGCAGACAGATGGCCAGCAAGTATAAAGAAGTGGCCATTTTGGTCGGTAGCGGACGAATGAATGGAACTACAATGTTTTTATCGGGTGAACTTTGATAAAAGGTCACGGAGTTTGGCACGAATTCCGATTGTGCAGTGTTTGTGCGTGAGATGTTTTTTATCTTAATTATTTTAACATTATTTTTTAAGTAGGTCCAAAACTTGGATTTGGGAACAGGCTAATGATTTTGATGCATATTAAAAAATAAAGTACCTAAGGTACAGTCAGCAATACTAACCTATATAGCACCTTTGCATACAAATTTAAATGCAGGGGAGGGGGGTTCCTTTTCTCTGCAGGTGATTGTACATTGGGATGACTTCAAAAGCGAGGTAATTTTGAAAATGACAATTCGCTACACTTACCTTATTTCGCTATTGTGTTGCTGTTGCTACAGTACAAAGTGCCTCTAGTTTATTTATTAGATACGAATAGGTATTTGCTATTTTCAAAATTAACCCGCTTTCGAAGTTACCCCAATGTACCTACTAGATAACTACTTACCTACGTTTAGCTTTCCGACAGGAAAATATTTTGATGCCTAGTTATTTGTGTAAATGGTCCAGCTGAAATTAGCTCGTTTGCCAATGTTGAAAAATAATACATCAAATTTTACAACGACTGAGTAATTTCTAAAAGCACTATGTTATTCAATAACAAGACCTGATTTTCACCAAACAGCTGTTTCTGAGAAAAAAATATTTACATAAAACCATGAGCAACATAAACAGTTTTAGGAATGCCAGAATTTAATTGTAAACAGATAAGATATTTAATTATATGGAATCCTAAGCTATGACTCATGAATAAATCGTTGTTAACTCATATGAGCTCAATTGAGCTCATTAAATTCGACGCTGGAAAGTCTAGGGCATAAAACGGAAGATGCTACAGAAAAAACCGGGCAAGTGCGAGTCGGACACGAAGGGTTCCGAACAAAAATATATATATATATATATATCTATAAAACGGTCACCCATCCAAGTAACGACCCCGCCCGACGTTGCTTAACTTCGGCCAAAAATCACGTTTGTTGTATGGGAGCCCCAGTTAAATCTTTATTTTATTCTGTTTTTAGTATTTGTTGTTATAGCGGTAACAGAAATACATCATCTGTGAAAATTTCAGCTCTCTAGCTATCACAGATCACGAGATACAGCCTGAGGGGCTATTACCGCGAAAACCGAAATTCGCAAATGGCGGGGATCTTTCTCTTTTACTCCAATGAAGGCGTAATTAGAGTGACAGAGAAAAATGCCCGCAATTTGCGAACTTCGATTTTCGCGTTTATAGCCCTGGTGACAGACGGACGGACGGACGGACGGACGGACAGCGGAGTCTTAGTAATAGGGTCCCGTTTTACCCTTTGGGTACGAAACCGACGCAAATCTCTTATCTCGTCCGAAAGGCGTTAAGAAATTTGCTTCTTTAGGTATTGTTGTTAGTAGCAAATCCATAATGCGCTTGAAATGGACTTACGAGGTTTTCGATTTTAACCGATGCTATAAATAGATTGTGTTTTGACTAGATTATTAATTTCTAGAGCAATAGATATTATGTTGAGAATATCTAGGTATTGAGATTTTATTTTCGTGTTTACTACCTGATTCGCAGGAAAAACTAATTGTTATACAAGTATTTGCGAGGTCACCTACTTGACTTTGAAGGCATGACATCACCAAGATAGACATTATGTCAATATCTACACTTCATATGTCTAGGAGCTTAATTCACTCCAAAAGTCTTTGACATATCTCTGATATGATGTAGATAGAGTAGGTAGCAGAAGGTGCTGGATCTAAAATACGGCGTTGCGTGAACAAGAGATTTCCTTTGGCAGGATTGGTCCTTAGGACCCAAGGATGGATTTAAGAAGTGGAGCCACCGAGATTTTTGATGTAAATTTTTAGGGGTGGGGCTCTCAACTTAATCTTGATATCTAGGTACCATTCCGAAGTAAAAACACATAAAATATAAAAAAATACTTTTTTTTTAAATTCCTCTTCACACCTAAACCGCTAAACCAATTTAGTTAAAATTTGCTACAGAGATAGTTTGAGTCTCAGGGAATAACATAGCATACTTTTAATCTCAAAAATCATCCCTTAAGGGTGTGAAAAGGGAGGTGGAAATTTGTATGGGGATCCAATAACTGCTGACCGATTAGATTTGAGTCCCGGGGAAGAACATAGGATAGGTTTTATTAAAAAAAAATGTCTTAAAAGTGAAAAGGAAGTGTAAGATTGTATGGGGAATCAATAACGGCTGAACCGATTTAGATGAAATCTATGTCTACATCTTTGATTTAGTTGAAAATGATACTAAACTTGACATAGAACCTATACTTAAAAAAAATATTAACTTCAGACGTCACCGACCCTTAAAACCCCCCCACCCCCACCTGCATCAAAAATCTGGGTGGCTCCACTTCTTAAATACATTTAAGGAACACAAAGATTAAATCAGCCAAAGGAAATCTCTTATTCAGTGAACGCCGTAGTTGACCTTTTTATGGCTTGAGCACACTCCACTAAGGTACCTACTCGGAAATCAAGACTTATCAGTTATTTAAATAAAAACATATTATACCTATAGTTATCAAACCGTTGTAGTTGAAATAGACAAAAACTGCAAGTAGGGAACCAGTTTTATTTATAAATACCCGAAAGTAAATACATCTAATGTGCACTCACTTTATTTATTATCTAAAAGTATTAAATCAATGTGGAATCATTTTAATTTTGAACCTATGGCGATTCTGAAAAAGTTGAAATTGGAATGCATGTGAAGCGTCAGTGCATAAGGTTGGTCAATTTCATAAGCTCCTACGAAGTTTCAATATGAAATCTAAAATGAACTTTATTGCTAATAGTCATACGATAGTTATTTGTTAAATTGTAATCAGATAGCATGTTCTGTTTCCAAATTCTATTGCTTTGTTTGGTGCTAATATTTTATCTTAATTCATAAGGTCATATATGATGTCAGTGTGAATTATAATTTTGAACCTAATATCTGGGGGTCAAGGTTTGTTGTTGAGTGTGTGATGGTAAAATGTATTCGCGAATAAATTCTGTCGAATTGATCTGTCATTTGAAATTATTAGCATTCACGTGTCAATAAACCGGGTTGCTGCTGTCACGCATTGCGATTTTTAAATTAGGAGTTTCTTTAGAATGTATTTTTATTTAGGTAGTAGAGTAAGTGGGCCAGATTTACAAAATGACTTAAATACACCTTCATTGTTCAGGGAGAAAAATCGTGTGTAAATCATTTTGAACACCTGGCCTGCTCAGCTTCTGCTGCTGATTGTACCCAGCCCTGGCAGTCGGAATATTTTATTCCATGTTTGGTTAGAATCGGTTTACATACTAGCTAGACATATTCTATAGTGTATCTATTTAATTTTAGTCACAATAAAGATGATAAGCATGGTATCCTAAATGTGTTTGTGGGTAAAACCCGGACAGCAAAGTGTACGAGCTCCAAACTAGGACAATCCGAAGAAACCCGGACGGATGGCAGCCCTGTGATAACCTCTCAATCGTTTAGTATATCAGGAGGCAAACAGCATCAATCACAGGGCGTGGTGTCTCTCAACCGCACCGAGCTGTGAAATTGATTAGACATGCGGCTAACGGGGCGCGCTTCAGAGCTGCTTGCTATTCCAGTCTGCCCCACGCCTCGACACAGAAACGTCCTACAGTACCTAACTGTTTACTCTCGTCTCTTTACGACCAGTTTGCTCCTTGCGAAAGACACTATCTAATCTCCACTAATAAACCAAAGGACAAGTTTATCACAAAAATTTGAGCAACAAGCAAACAAGCGGCGAAAGAATTCACTGTGCGTAGGGCTTCTAAAAACGTTATCGCATCCTGATATAAAACACAATAACAACAGTTCTCGAGTCAGTCAACAACGGTGCCTTCTCTGCAGCGGTCAAAAATGAGACGCGCCGTTTTTTTGTTAACTTTTTGCTGTTACTCGTTAGCGAAGAACTGCGATGAGAGATCCGTTACCGCGTACTACAAAAAGCCTATCTATGAGTTCTCAACCGGGCTTTTAGATAGAGTTTCCCAAGAAACTGATGGCCATTTCGTCTGTTCACCGATAAATTCGTGGCTGCAGCTCGTGAACCTCGCCCAAGGCGCCCATGGAGCTACTCTTAAGCAGATCTGGAAGGTGACCGGTCATGGGAAGCCCTGTATGCAACGGACTTTGAGAAAAACCCTCAACAGCTTATACGGGGAAGTTAAGGACTATAAAAGCCAAAGTTTAGTGATAGTGGATAAATATTTAGCAGTGAAAAATAATTTTAAAAGAAGAGTTGAAAAATCAAAAACAGTAAAAGTGGCATCGCTAGACAGGGATACTCCTTATGAGTCTGCAGATCAAGCCAGTGAGATTATAGAAAGAGCTACTGGTGTCGGGAATAGTATAGACCCATTCGAGTTTAGGCTGACTTCTCTGATGTTGGCTGATGTGGCAACATTCAAAGCTGCTTGGCGGCAACCATTCGATCCTGGATTCACCGCTCGAGAGCCTTTCTATCACGGAAGCGTAAAAGTGGGCGAAGTCAATATGATGTCCAGCATAGGATACTTCAACTACATTAACTTGACAGCCATTAATGCCGAAGTTTTAGAACTGCCATGCATTGACGAAAGGCGTTCTATGCTCATATTTCTGCCCACAAATGGGACTATCAAAGATTTATTTTTCCACATGAAACGAATAAGGATAGCGACCATCTTCAACCTTTTTAAGAAATCCAAAAGCAAACTAGTCGTCTTAAGATTGCCTAGATTTAAGATAAGCAGTGAAATAGTGAACTTACCGGAACTGATCAGTGATATGGGTGTGAAGTATATTTTCAAGTGTAACGGTAACCTTAAGGGTATAAGTGATTTTCCGATACGAGTGAATAGAATGAAGCAAGTGGTGGAGATTGAGGTGACGGAGGAGGGTGTGGCGGCTGAGATAGTTCAAAATCTAATTAATCCGGAAGTGGAACCGATTAAGTTTGAGGTGGATAGACCGTTTGCCTTTATGTTGGTAGATAAACCGACAGAAATCGTATTATTTGCTGGAGTATACTCTATCCCTTCAGTGTTCTAATTATACATAGTTGTTTATGTGACTGCTACATAATGAAAGTTTAATAAAAACATCACAAGGCAGTTTTAATGTCTAATTAATCTAATTATGTACAGTTACATACACTGCTTTATCTATACACATGTTATAAGCTCTCTATAATGCATTATGGAATCGCATGTTACGACCACCATTACGGCATTTTGATCACACAGTTTGCGATTTACATAAATTAATTTCGAATAAAACGTCATTTCGACTGATACTAGAAATGAGGTCAAATCAAATTCCTTTGATTTTCAGAGATGCTCTAAATTTTTAATGTCATTAGCAGACATCGTTAATATTATAGCATTTTCGGTGCAGCGGAGTGGTGTTAAGGGAATTGGTATAAATAATTTCAACCCTAATGATTATTTAGCGTTAATTACGATAATATTAACCTTAATATACCTACCATTTCATTTGGAATTATCTATACCAATTCCGTTAACACCACTCCGCTGCACCAAAAATGCTATGAAATTTACAATATCTGGTCATTAGTCATTATTTATTGATATCGACGTTATTATTACGCAAAACATATTCACAGATAAATTTATTGCAATAAAACAGTTAATCTTTATGCTGGCCGAAATTTGCGGTTTTCGAACGCATTATAGAAGGTTTATGATATGTGTGTAGATAAAATAATTTAAGTGTGACTTTCGAGTGTGTTACAATGGAACGTTAATTTCCTAGTCGTGTGTAGTGAAGCAAATGTCGTGTTCCGACACTACAAGGTCTTTGTAATGACCTAAAAGTTTATTACTTACTAAGTTAGTATTCAGGTGTTGTTTTTAGGTTACAACTTTACCTTGAGTATTTGCTTGTGAATCTCTATGTTAAATGTGTTTAATTACGGTGCAGAATAGACATAACCAACTAGGTAAGGTACATTCGGGTAATTCCAAAGGTAAAGAAAATACTAAATTGGCGGATAACTTCGAAAAAAGACTCTTATTACGGAACACGAGTGAAAAATTATTTTCGGGATTACCCAATTCTGAAATTACCCGAATACACCAGAAAATTTAGCATTTTTATCATTAGGCACTTTTCTTAGTCTAGGGCTGTTATTCTATTAGAGAGCCGATTTTTTTATTTGCTGACATTTCTTTTCTTACGTATGTACCTATGACATTTGGCTGGCTTAAAGAAAATAATTTTGATCGATTTATGATAGAAAATATTGTGGTAGGTACCTACCTATATTTATATTACCTTGGCTAACATCACCTGATCAAATAAATTCCTTATTAGTAAGTAAATAAGTCACTACATGCTACCAACGCTTATATAGTTTAAGTAATTTTAGTTACAATAACGCTTATTTGTTATAGATTTATTTTTCACACTTTAAACTCTCGCGTTTTGTACACATATTTAATTACACAAACGGGTCTACCGAACAAACAACAACAAACAAAACAAACAACAAACAACAAAATGAAACAATGAAATTATATCGCGGTAGACCCGTTTGTGTAATTAAATATGTGATTTATTTTTCGTAAAGTTCGAAATAAAAGAAATGTAGTTAAATTGTTTTATTTTCTTTGCTCTATCTCTCATCCAACTCGGCTTACCACGGTTGCGTCTTCAGCAACATACTGCTTCGGAGTAGAATTATAGGTAGGTACAGTCACCTGCAATAGTATGTTACACAACGAAGGCCGCAGAAATATCTGACACAGTCTTATTTGTAGAGCCATAAGAGCGTGTCATATATTTTTGCGGCCTTCGAAGAGTAACATATTATTGCAGGTGAATGTACCAAAGAGATATTTCCAAAGATGCCAAATTTCTATAGGTATAATTCTAAGAAATTTTAATTTAGCAAACAATGAAAACATGTCAAGAGCTAATAAATACAGGCTGTATTTGATATTACTTCTGCTTGTCTTAATAAAATGAGATAGATATAAGTATAATACCTATTATTAATGACACTTTTTTGAAAAATTCCCACAAGAATCTTTCTCAATGGAAACTTGAAATTTCAGAAACATCCAAGAATGTTCCTGCATGTTTGAGAATGTTCTTCATCTTGAATTAATCTAAAGGAAAGCAAAACATAACATTTTAAACTGAAGTGAGGCCATTTTAATTTTTGTTAAAAGTTCTAAATACTAGTAATTAAATAAAAAACGCATAATCAGATACTACTCGTATAATTACGCAAATAAAAGACTACTACGACAGAAGTATGTGATTATGTTAAACATGTTATTCAGATTCAGACAAATATACATATTAATAGTGTGCGTTGCTGGTAATCAAATAGACATAAACCTGATGACTGATGTCAGCGACACTTATAATTCATTTTGAATATCAATAGTCGAGTATCAGTGAGTACATATTAGAGAGTTGATTGTAATAGAGTGGTAAAGACTAAGAAAAAAATGTGCCCCTTAGTGTGACATTCAAAACAGATGGCGTTGTACTGAGCCAATTGCGAGAACAATCTCTATATATCAAAAAGTGTCCGCTAAAAAACCTTAAATAGGTGGCGCCACAATACTTACCTAGAATATTAGATAAAAAATTCAAATCATCACAGAGCACTTTAGTCCGTCAATAACGGCTACTCTGGCGCTACACGCAGATTTGGAACTGTTATTTGTAGCTGACAGCTGGACACTTTTGCAAATGTCCTCCGATAAAAGAGTTTTCTCCTTACCTCTACCCTCCATAGTTTTGCGGTCACTGAATTGTCAAACGTCAACATTTGACAATAAGAGTTACCGCAAAATGTATGGAGCTGTACAGCGCCATCTCGTTTACCTGCCACGAAATTGTCTTGGATTTTACGCATCTTACTCAATCGATGTATCTTTGATGAGTATTAACGCAAAGAATGGCCGCACCCAACCCATTACGTCTCCTGGGTCAAGCTCAAGATCTATACATATATACAATACGTATATGTACATATAAAAAACTGGGCTCATGCTTGTAGTAGGTATCGAACGTTTTTTTATGATTTAGGAGGCAAACAAGAAGACGAATTGCCTGATTTACCGTCCCCGTCGCCCATTGCCGGCCTTTAAGATGGAGTATATAGGTATTCTCTTTTCTTGAAGGTTGAGGATTGAAATAACGCGGGTGACAGTCCATTCCAATTAATAGCTAAAAATCAAATGTGATAGCCCCCCTCACTCTTATTCTCCATCTTCATTATCCTCATTACTTCTGTATTTAAAGGCTCTCAAACAGCAACACTCTTAACTGACCATCGGTAGGCTTTATGTCATTTGTAATAAGGTTTACGAACTGTCAGTTAACAGTGTGAGCGAAGGTACCTATGCAGACGATCTGCAATTGTACGCCCTGGTAGACCTGGGTACAGACTGATGACCTGGCTCACATCGCCGACTGGTCCCGTAATTTTGGCATCTCTGCTAGCCCTTCAAAGTGTCAGGCCATCACTGTAGGGAGCTCGCGTGAACTCATCAAGTTGGAAGCTGTTCCAGTCGCACCGATCGTGTATGATGGCTCGGTCTTTAACCAGGCCCCGTAGACATCATGCTAATCGAACGCTACGTAGCGAACGAAACGTAACTGTCACACTAATATGGAAGAGTGATAGAGAGACACAGCGATTCGATGGCGAAGCGCAAGCGATCTTCACCTTGGCTAGGCCGCCAGGTGAAGGGTCTCGGCCTTATTATCGACAAGAACCTTTCTTGGGATCCTCAAATATAGGTTTTTTAAGCATGTCTTGCTGGTGAGTTCCAAGAAGTTGCTGGTACAGGCCTTGATTGTGTCAGTAACAGACTATGCTGATTATATGCACTAACCAACATTTCCCAGGCTGCTCTAAACAGGTTCAACCGTACGAGATATTTTTATGGCCGTTTTTTCTGGACCGCAGAATTGCGGGCTGAGATCACGGTTCAAGAATGCATTCTCGTTACTTGTCTGACTTTATTGCGATAGGTACCATTGTGCCAATTAGACCATTTAACGACCTTATTGCAATGAGGTAAGCTTTAAATATGGTCAGTTATTAGTGCTGTTGGTACTAAGGCCAGGCCTCGTCACGGCTCATAAAAGTCTACCTATTGTTCACGGCTATTCACCAATCACTCCACTTTATCTGAACCAATTCAATGTTGTACCGTCGCCCACACTGTTAACTGTACATCGGTGGACCTTATTTTTGTAATAAGGTCCACCGATGTACAGTTAGGAGTGTTGCTGTTTGTACCTACTGTAATTACACTGAATTATTATTAAAAGGTCTTAAAATATACACTATTATACAGGATGATTCAGGAGACGTGAGCAGGACTAACACTGCGCATATCGTTAATTATAAGCAACTGTTTCGTATCAGTATTAGTGAGGTTAACGTTAATTTTCTAGTCGTGTTGAAAAAAAAAAATTTTTTTTTTTACGACATGCATGGTCACCCTAAAATTAGAATACTTAACTACCGATATTCTGTGTCAAATTGAATGTCATCACTGTCATCACGGTCTGGTTACTTTTGAAAACTCGTATCTCACTCAAGTTTGACAGTTTATTTTCTTCGTACTCAAAATGCCATTACGGTTAAAGAGGTTTTATGTTTATTAATTAGGTCCTGTAGGGTGACCATGATTGTTGAGAATTAAATTTGCTCTCACCAAAAAGTTAAAAAATAGGAAAAACGGTGGTTGTTTCTCCTAAATACGACGGTGATCGATCAATTATCAGTTACTGAGTGTGCAGGATTAGTCCTGCTCACGTCTCATGAATCATCCTGTATACCTTTTAGGGTGCACGAAGCACGAAGCTGATTGTGTTATGTGTAAGTAAAGATGTACCTAAATATGGTTTTTGTCCCAAAACTCAGGTACTAGAAAATCCGACCGTCTGAGACCTGTGTGGCTACCACCGTGCAGTTTGGCACTGACATATATATAAACGCTATCCAGAACGTAACTTACTTTCTATGCGTCTCGCTCGTACTCGCATATTAGTGTATACAGAAAGTAAATTATGTAGACGTTAGCGTATGTAGACGTTAGCGTATGTATATAGACGTTAGCGTATATGTCCGTTTTCTCACTATCAGTGACTCATGGTACGGCCTCTGTAGAAGATGAACGAGTTAATTTAACGTTCTGTGAACAGACAGGCATTGAACCGTATCGCAGTCGATCAGATGGAGAATTGGCAGTATTGCCAATATTGGATTCATTACATGACAAAAGCTTTTTTTGCGTGAGTAAAACACGAATTCAACTGATTCCTTACATGTTTCTGCGTTCTGTGTCGGATTCTGGATTGGATGATATCTATTTTATTAGATTATCTGGCTGTCTTGGAGAGGAACATAACATCGCTTGGAAGCCTATGCCGAATAAGTATATTATCTATACATATATAGTGTCACAATTGAGCTGAATGTGGAGTCTTCCACACTCTGCCATGACTAAGGGTCGGTTGCACCAAACTGTTCGTATCGTTAAGAGTTCGTTAAATTTTTATGTATGGAAAGTTTCATAGTAAAGAGCCGGGGCGCGCCGGCTGACGTTGATCAGTCTGTCAAATGTAGTTGGTGCAACTGGCCCTTAGTCTGTGCAGAGTTTGCTTGGTACGAGTATGACTCTTATTTATTTTTTCTCGATTATAATGCTTAATTTGCACACATTGTAGACAGTAGGTACCTTCCGCTGTATAGTGATCCTATAACATGATAAAAGCGGGTTGGTTTCCGGGCGAGAAAATAACGGGCTTCACCTTAAAGGTGCCCACCCCAAAGGTCCGTCAGACGGTATCGGCCTGTCAGTTAGAACCAAATTTTGACAGTTCTGAACAACTGACAGGCCGATACCGTCCGGCGGACTGTTAATCTTTTCGTTGACTTGTTTCTGACCACTCTGTATGTTTGTCTTTTATCAAATAAATAAAAAAAAGTCGAGTGCTGTAGGATGTCTTTCTAGCTGTAAGTAGGTTATAAAGTTATAATTCACACGAGAAAAATTAAAAACTCTCCCCATACAAAAACCTCCACTCCATCACATTTTTTGGAGATAAAAAACAAGACCACAAAAAGAATTTTGACTCAACCAATAGAACTTTTTGCTTCTTAAGGCCATTGGCACTATTTTTTTGTGTTCGGTATGACTGACAAAACATAACGTTCTTTAGTTACCTAATACGCCCCACAATTAACGGGTCTGCTTTTGAATGTGCGAGACATTAGAACCCGTGCTTTGGGACACATTCGTTATATAAATGCGCCGTGTAAATGCGAAAATAACTGTCTGTCTAAACCTCTAAGCTTAAAAACTGCTGAATCGATTTGGTGACGGACATAGGTAGTTTTTAGGGTTCCGTACCCAAAGGGTGAAAACTCCTTTCTGGGCATCCACTGTTTAGAGTTTTAGAGGAACCTCGAGACGAGAGAAGAAGAAGAAGGGTAAAAACTCCGCTGTCCGCTGTCCGTCTGTCCGTCTATCTGTCTGTCTGTCTGTCACCAGGCTGTATCTCATGAACCGTGATATGCATTTGAAATTTTCACAGATGATGTATTTCTGTTGCCGCTATAACAACAAATACTAAAAACAGAATGTAATAAATATTTAAGGGCTCCCATACAACAAACGTGATTTTTTTGCGTAATGGTACGGAACCCTTCGTGCGCGAGCCCGACTCGCACTTGGCCGGTTTTTTTATATACACACACTTTACACTCGTTTACTATGTACAACTTTACTACTGAGCGTAATTATGTAGTAACGTACATATAATATAGATGCATACAAAGGCCATTGATTTACATATTTTACATAGACTGCTCTATAATCTCCGGTTACATAGTACCATTGACATAGATATCAAGGGACTGGCTTTACGGACAATACATAATAATGAGGCATGACAGGGGCCAGTACAGCGGTGTGACACCGGTACAACGCGATTGGTTGATGAGTTCGCATCACGCGCGCGATCGGTTGACGAGTTCGCATCACGCGCGCTATTGGTCGCAACTAGTTGCGTTAGACTGCACGATTGGCTGGAATTCGTGAGTCACACCGCTAAACAAGTACCATTTTTAGTGCCCATAAGGCCAGTCCATAGATATATATACGTTAATGCATAGTACGCTATAATTAAATGTGTCAGACATCTTGGTATCGAAGCGAATCAATCTGCATGCTCAAGATGTAGTAAATGAGTAATTGTTTTAAGTAGTCTTCGAATTGTGAATCACAAGTCTAATGCCGGCTGTACACACTCGTCGAGATACACCGAGACATGTTTCGGGGCATCATCTGTGAAAAATTCATCTGCCTAGCTATCACGGTTCATGAGATACAGCCTGGTGACAGACAGACACACAGACGGACAGACAGACGGACAGCGGAGTCTTAGTAATAGGATCCCGTTTTTACCCTTTGGGTACGGAACCCTATAAATACATTTTGACATAGTCCGCGAGATCTACAGCTCACAAAGCCACTTATCTTAGTCAAAAAGAAGTATAAAAAAAGAATGTCCATTTGGGACTATACCTACACATAGAGAGCGATTCGAACTCTATAATCTTGTCATGAAATGGTTATATATGGGTATATTCACTACCGTTTCCCAAGAAATAACTGTCTGAATACTCTGAATAGGCCTCATAGCATTTGTAGACCCTTTTGTGTTTTATTTTATGGTATTATTGTGTTTTAGTTTATTGTAGTATTTATTTTATGTGTCTTAAATTATATACCTTTTATATCGTTACTTAATCTTATTGTATTGATCTATGTAGGCATGACGGTATAAAATAAAATACATTTTATAATGGTAACTTCATTTAATAGTATCAATACTTGTAAAATATACAATTGCCTTACGATTAGTATCACAGTAGTAGCCTCTAGATAACCTCCTAAGGCCCAGCCATATAAATGAAAAATCCAGAATTTGCCACTGAAATTTGAACCTTTAGTTCAGGGAGTAGAGTTGATTTTGGTTTTGTTTGAAAATTGAACGAAACAAAACAAATGCGATTCTGTTCCAATTGAATATGACTTAAATTTCATCAAACTGAATAAGTACTATATGTAGGACCTTGGGCCTTAGGAGGATAAAACAATTATATAAAAATAAACACATTACCATCCTTTCCATCGCGCAGTTGGGTAATAAGAAATTACGTCCCTCATATCCCGTTTTAATTTAAATTATTACTATAAGTAAAAAACTTAACCTGACTGTACGTAAGACACATCTTTAATTATAATCTGAATGACATACTTATATGTAATTAATAATTATAAACGTAAATAACATAGTTAATAGGTCTTTGCTTATATTTTAAACTTTTGAGATATGCTTATATTTTTAATGAGTTTTTCCTACTGGTACTTCCACGGTTATATTGTGTTATACAATAATATTGTTATACTCATGATACATTGTGTTATACAATAATATTGTTATACTCATGATACATTGTGTTATACAATAATATTGTTATACTCATGATACATTGTCTTATATGTATATGTATATGTATAACGTAGTGTAACTCAAGAATATATTTTTTAATGAATTATAAGTAGGTATGTTGCGTAATTAAATAGAGTTTCTGTTAAGGGGCCCACTGATTAACAGTCCGCCGGACGGTATCGGCCTGTCAGTTGTTCGGAACTGTCAAAATTTTGTTCTAACTGACAGGCCGCTACCGTCCGGCGGACTGTTAATCAGTGGGTCCCTTTATAAATAAAATGTTAAACCTTCAGAGTAGAAAACAATTAGGTAAACAAATTGATTTTTATTTATTATAACTATGATTTTATGATATAAGAGTAAATTTAGGTATGCATAAGTATGTGGCATTGTATATTGTATACCTATATACTTACCAAGGTACATGTTACAACTCGTACTTGAAGCATAATCATAAATGAATACAAATTTACAAATAAGGCAAGAGTAATAAAATAAGTTTAAAATTAAGTACCTAAACGAAGGATGACATTTCTTTTTATCAATTTTGATAATAACGCAAGAAGAAACTTAACGTACTTAATAATTATTAACAATCAACAATTTTATATATCAAAACAACATTAATAATATATTATACAGATGTTTCTAGAATTGACTAATATATTTTAATAGCACCATTTAATTTGCTCAATAATAAAATAAAATAAAAACGATAAAATTTGACGCTTATTTAAGTTCGTTCCATATATGTATGTATTAGTGATCTGTGACCTTTCTCATTAAACTATAAAAAACAATTAGGTATCAAATAACAATAATTATCAATTTCAGACAGATAAGAGTAACAAAAATATGGATTTTGGGACAAATTCCTTATCGCCACAGACAACCTTCACATTATTAATATGAATAAACAATTATCACTTTTTCGCTTGAACTTTACGTTTGTTATATAGGGGCTATTCATAAATTACGTCATTTCAAATTAGGGGGGGGGGGGTCTGGACATCGGATGACGGTAGCATGCAATAGGAGGAAATGGGGTCATTTGAAGCATGATTTTTGGATGATTATAGGGGGGGGGGGGGGGTCAAAAATCCTCAAAAATCGATGACGTAATTTATGGACAGCCCCATAGGTACTTACTTACTTAATATAAAGTATGAGGATTGAGGATATTAATTTCCGTTGCATCGTGTCCTGTCAGCTGGTTACAATAATGAATGTCAAAGTATATGATAAAGAAGTAAAAGCAGAATAGATAGTTAATGTACCTAACGAATGTACCTAGCACATAGCTAAATATCAATAAACAGTTCCGTATCGCCTCGTAGCTCAAGCATTTAAAATTATGAGCTATTTTTTTTCGAAAAGTACTAAAATTGGAAAAAGTCAACAAGGTATTTTCCCTATCTCCTCTCATTTTGGTGCCCTGGAATTGCAGTTTTTGTTAACGCCGAAGAAGGGTTACGTTTAGGTTCAACAAAATTGTACAAATCAAATCATCGCAACTGATATTTGTTTGATTTAATACAATATACAATATTGACATATCAGACGATCTTAATTTTCTTATGGGTAAATTAAGAAATCTTAGCTCTAATTCCGTGCAATTTCGATCTATAGAAACAGGGCTTCCTTAAAATTCTTCGGAACTTGTGCAGAGAGAGGGTGCAGGTGCAGTCATTGTAAGGCTCGGAACTTGTGCAGAGAGAGAGTACAGTCACTGTAAGGCACAGATCATGTAAGAATAAGATCATACAAACAACTAGAGGGTTAGCTATGACGCAGGTCAAGATAAGGTGACCATGTGAGGTGTTCACATCCTCACATGATCACAAGTTTTAACCCAGTCCAATGACTGGGTTCATAAATCAGTTGGTTGCTCTGTCATGGCTAAGATCTGGTTTGCCAATGCAAACCAGATCTTACCCATGACAGAGACCAAGATGAGGTGCAAGGTTCCGGACAACATTACAAACTTCTTAACCGACTCATTTATGATTTTTTTATTTCATCGCCTTATTGGAAGGCAAATATCATGATGAGCAGAGGCACAGCTACGACGCAGGCCAGGTATATGGAGGTCCTGGGTTCGCATTCGGACACGATCACAAATTGCTCGTTCCAGAGGGAGTCGTTGTTGCGTAGGGGGACTTCTAGAACCACCTGGAAGTAGAAATAGATTAGGTAGTTATAGGTTTTCTCCATTTTGCATTTTTATGGATTGGCTTTTATTGAAATTAGATACAAAAAAAATACCTATCAAATAATAGAAAATAGTTCCGAAAGATCGCAATTCTTGCCCGAAGCGGTGAATTTTTCCATTTTTATTTTAATATAAAAATTGTTGAAAAACAGCTTCGTGTCCGAACTCGCCTATCCACAGTCTGCCAGCAGCGCGTACTGTCCTACTTGGGCCACATAATGAGGAGGGGAGATGAAAGCCTTGAAAAGCTGATCATTGTTGGAAACACGGAGGGCAAACGAAGTCGAGGACGATCTCCAGCAAGATGGAGCGATCAATTAAAAGGGGCCCCATCCTCAACCAACTTTTGCTCGGTTGTCAGAGACGCGATGAACAGACACCGTTAGAGGCAGATCATAAAGACCAGGTGTGGAGCATCCACATCCACCGATGACCTAACGATCCTGTCATGAGGGAGCGACTACAGAGAGAGATAAAAATTGTAAAACGTACCTTCTGGCTGGAGAAGATATCGAGCAGCAGGTCGCACCGCTGCGTGCTGTTCCGGCACTCTCGTAGCGCCGTCTGCGCCACCTCGTACCTGGATTAAGAGCACAGCATTAAGATTTTAGTTTATTCTGTCCCTAAAATTTATTTATTGCCGACCTTTTAGAAACCTTTAAACCCATTTTTGAAGATGCCTATAATGTAGAGCCTAGAGAAAACCTCGGCAGGGTTCATTCAGGGTTCCACTGCCAGAGCGTTCGCGGAAGGAAATCCCGTTGCAACTTGCAACCGCATTGTGCGCGACCATTTAGTTTCCAGGATGTAAGGATTAATGCCCCGCCAACGGTGTGGTGTGACTATTGGTGATACAAGTGTTCACAGTATTCAGTCCTAAACGGGGACCAGATTTAGGCATTGTAGGCAATATTAAGGCAGAAGCAGAAATAAGCTAGGAAAGACATATATTTTTATCCATGCATGCGGATAAAAATATATGTCTTTTATTTATATGACCCACCTGGTCTTCTGCAGGTCGAACTTGGCTCGGATGAAGTTCTTCTGCCGCTCGTTCTCAGAGTTGAATACGAAGAAGTAGTAGCCATTAGCTGGCACCCTGAATAATCAAAAGAAATCGTTTATAGTTGCTGTTTTACTACTAGTTTTTACAAACGTATTGTTCCCAAATTGAATTATTTGTCAGATATTTTATTTAACAAACAAGTTAACAAAATCGAATCAAAATCAAGTAAAACCGTGACCGTGACGGACCGTTGAGATGACCTCGATATCTTTGGTATGAAATTAGGAATAGAAAAGGACAAACAGGAGGGAGATTTTTGAGTAGCCTTGGACTCTCTAGGTTCGTATTAGTATAAATAAATGAATCGATTACATTACAATACAATGAAGTTTTGTGATAGGGAAGCTCTGACTCGCCCTGTCTTTAAGTACCTATCGGAGCTCGTAGGAAAACTTATTAACTGATTCACTTAGAGCCGTGGTTGCTAACCTTTTCAGTCCGGTCACCCCTATGACTAACTAGGGAACCTGATTTTACCCCTCCTCCCAATGGTAATAAAAAATGAAACGAGTACGTTTGTTGTATTGTTATATTAGGTTAGCTTATCCCCCCCCCCCCCCCCCCCCGTAAAATACCAGTTTTACCCCCACGGGGGTAATTACCCCCAGGTTAGGAACCACTGACTTAGAGCGTTTTCACCCTATCCAAGCGATTAATGATAACGAGACGCAGGATCATTAGTCGCATTTAAACACTATGATGGAGAAAATTAGCGGGTGAAGTGCTAAATAAAGGTTGATTAAAGGTTGAATTTATTCGATACAACATCTTATATATGTACTGACTATAAAAGCATAAAAAATGTTTGCACGTGATCACCAACATGCTGAGATGGGGCCATTTCGTGACACTTTAATCTTATTTTGTGTTTTCTTTATATTATGTATTGTCTCGTTTGTTTGTGCTTACGAATAAATTCTATTATATTCTATAAAGGAAAATGGAAGACCTACTAGTTACACCGATGAGTGCGACAGGGACTAAATAAAAATGTTCACCTGTATGTAAGCGCGTTAGCTTTAGCAGCAGTCGCGCTCTGCGCCTCATCAGCATTCTTCACGCAGGATCTATGAGGGGTCATGGGCAGGTTGAGGATCAGGCCGTCGCACTGCAGCAGCCGTTCCTCAGAGCTGGAGAACGAGGACCAGTACTCCGAGTTGCTCATGTCGAAGGGAGTCGTCTCGTTGATGACCTCGTGGTGGTCGGCGTAGCCGTCTGGTTGCACGTCCTGGAAGTTATTATTATAAGCGATTTTATTTTAAAATAACAGCAATCTTAAAATAAGTTACTGGTAAATTTCATTTTTGGTACAAGCTTTTGTCGCTGACTGTACTTTTCTTACCACAGACCACAGGCAGCTAATACTCATAGAGACAATTCTAAAAACCCCAAACAAAATTAGGTTGCATTGTTTCATTACAGAGTTCCTATGGCCACCTCCTGTCTCCATCACCAGATCAGCTCGGTGGTACCATAATATTGCATTGTCACCCAACTTACATATGTATGCAAATTTTCAGCTTAATCGGAAATCGGGAAGTGGGTCAAATTTAGCTTCCAAGATTTGACCCACACTAACATGCTAGATTACATAACAGGGCAAGTTAAATAAAATGGTAATTAATATTGTAACTAAGACATCTTTTACAGACTAAACTTTGCTGTCCTAATACAGATTGTAGGAAATATCCGGATCATTCCATATTTCGTGGCTTTTTGATCCGAATTGCAAACCCAATTCGTAGGGGGTGTAGTAGACGCCCAAAAACCCGGTTGCTTTTCACCGACACACCATATGCGCATAGAGTGTAATACTATAACGACGTAAGCATACCTCCTCAGCAGCATTATTCCGCGCTTCATCATCCTCGTTGAATTCCTTCTGTATTTCGATCTGCCCCAACATGAGATCTCGCTTCGCTCGAGCCTCTTCCCTCGCGTCATGCCTCTTTTCTGAAACATTAAAAACAATATGTATTCGAATGGATAAACCTCAAACACAATAATATACCAATGCTCCTGTGAAGTGGCTCCTGTGATGTTGCTTATGTCCATGGGCGACGATGACCGCTTCCCATCAGGCGGCTCGTCTGTTGGTTTGCTGACTATTACATTAAAAAAAAAATGCTATCTTAAAAGACAGCTCCTACAAAACTAGGACACAACGGCTGACATCCGTATGTGTAGGTAAACTGCTTACCAGTAGTATATGATACGAGAATCAACCTTCAATTCGGTGTTTCCTTCAGTTTTTTTATGATGTATAAAAATGTACTTACGCCGTCGTTCAGGACGCGTTTTTTCTTCATCAATTGCTTCCACCAGCACCTTCCTGAGCCGGTCCAGCTCCTCCTCGCTGCCTTTCACAGCCCCCATTATATTAGCCACGTGACCCTTAGAAAATAAATAAATTGTTTAAATAGGTAAGTCTATTTTGGTTGTCACAGGCCTTCTAACTTTCTTCCGCGAACGCTTTCGCTGCAGATTCATCGCACATGTGGTTTCTTTGGAGAAGTCGCTTACTTTCAAGCAGGCTGTAAGCTTAACTATGAGTACCAGAAAATACATTTTTATTCAATTCAGTTTGCCTGCCCTCTTTCGCTCTTGGTGACACCCATTAGCCTGTCTAAGTTGCCAGGGTTTCTTCAAGCTATATCGTTTCGCGGTCATATATGTATAGTATGTGTGGTTACTTTACTCTAACATACCTGTTGCGGATAATCCACGCCCATGGTTTTGTGGAGCCGTTTGAGGACCCTGGTGCCTCGCGGACCCAGGCCCTGAAGCTGATGCAGGATATTCTCGAACACTTCCCGAGAGCTAGGCTCTTGGGTGTCCTGGAATTTAAACACACTTTCTAAGGTTTAAGGTAAAATTGCTTTTTATTCAATCTAATTCAAGGTAAAATTTGGGTCAGACTATCTCTATCTCTAGCCAGATGAACCACTAAGTGTACTTAAATTAATTGCATAGGTGGTCACCAAAATATCAAAAATCGGGCAAGTGCGAGTCGGACTCGCGCACGAAGGGTTCCGTACCAAATAAAAAAAAAACAAAAAAAAAAAGCAAAAAAAAAAAACGGTCACCCATCCAAGTACTGACCACTCCCGACGTTGCTTAACTTTGGTCAAAAATCACGTTTGTTGTATGGGAGCCCCATTTAAATCTTTATTTTATTCTGTTTTTAGTATTTGTTGTTATAGCGGCAACAGAAATACATCATCTGTGAAAATTTCAACTGTCTAGCTATCACGGTTCGTGAGATACAGCCTGGTGACAGACGGACGGACGGACGGACGGACGGACGGACGGACGGACGGACGGACAGCGAAGTCTTAGTAATAGGGTCCCGTTTTACCCTTTGGGTACGGAACCCTAAAAATCACCCGGATACCCAGTAGAGAGGGGAGACACCATGGTCTAGAAACGCATGGGACATCAAAATGTCTTAATCCGGGACTGATTTCATTTTTTAATTTGAAGTCAATAAAAAAGTCATAACTTACATAATTTTGATATTTTGTATTCTAAAGGGTTAAATAAATCTATTCGGTCGCCGCACACTTCCTTCTGAGAGGAACAGAGAAATGTATATGCTATTTCCCTATCGATCTTAGCAGAAATAATGTAGAAAGATCTAAATAACCGCTTATGATAAGGCTAACAAGGATCCATTAAGTAAGAGGATAATGCCTTAACAATACATACTTGTTCCATAAACAATATACTCGTATTCGTATATGCACTAACCCCATTCATACATAGCCGATAAGGTACGATACCAAATAGACAATAATTTATTTATTTATTTTATTTATTTATTTATTTAACAATATATTTACACGGCATTACAGACAAGCCAATACACCGAGAAATTAGACATTGCAACACACACATCATAATCTCAAAGATAAGGTTCAAGGAATCTTCCAGTACATTGAGTACATTCCCCTGCGTTACATTATATTTTATTTATTTTGTTTAGTAATATTTATGTTAGCTTTTGCACAAGATAAGATTTTATAATGAAGTTTGTTTTTAATACAATCACGCCTACATCGTGTAAAAATTATGTTTGCATGATTTTGGAAATATATTATTATCTAACTAGCTTTACTAAATTATACATACTATCATCAAAAATGTAAAATTATAAAAAAACAGAATAAGCAACAACAAAAACATGGCGCTAGTGCAGAGTGGAGGTAGACGGGTTAGGTAGGGCTGCACCGTCATTGAGACCGAAGTAATGTTGGATGGCTTTGAATTTGTGCCGTGTCCCACTAGCTTTACTAAATATTTAACAATATTATGTTATATACTTATACATTTCGTTATTTGCCTAGTCGGAGAAGTCAGTAATCTACTTTCCTTGTTTATTTAATCTGTTATACTTATTAATCAGTTTTTAGGGTTCCGTAACTCAAAACAAAAAAACGGAACCCTTATAGGATCACTCGTGCGTCTGTCTGTCTGTCCGTCTGTCACAGCCTATTTACTCGGAAACTAATGGACCAATTAAGTTGAAATTTGGTACACATAATTATGTAAAATAGTGACCCAAAGATGGCCATGTTTTTTTTATAATTTTAAAATACATAGGTTTGAAGTTATTTAAGAAAATATCCAAAAAATTACCATTTCCCCCCCTTTATCTCCGAAACTACTGGATCTAAAACTTTGAAAAAAATACACATAATAGTTCTTTACCTATAGATGGCAGGAAAACCTATTAGAAATGTGCAGTCAAGCGTGAGTCGGACTTATGTACGGAAGCCTAGAAACGCGAGTCCGACTCGCACTTGGCCGGTTTTTTTTTTCTTTTTGATACAATGTGTTAAAATTTTAAACCATCACACACATATTACCTGCCTTACAAAGTCAACTTTCATTATTGTTTAGTCATGTGATACAATTACATTTACTAGATAACGGATAATGCAAATAACGCTCGTAAAATTTTCAAAGCTAATTAAACATTTATTTAATACCTGTTTACTTACAGCTGAGGGTTCCACGACAATGTTACCACGTTTCATATATTTTCCACTTTCCACTTCAATAATATTATTTACTCTTACAAAAGGATAATTGGTCGTATTAACGTTATTTGAATTAAATAAAACATTTAAACGAGAATTCTAATACCACATATTTACTTACGGCTGTGTGTTCCACGTCAATGTTTGCACCATCTTTCAAATATTTTTCACTTTTCACTTCAATTGTATTATGGGGTCATCCATTAATTACGTCACACGAATTTCTAGGTTTTTTGACCCCTCCCCCCCCCTTGTCACATTTGGTCACATTTGGCAAACCCCTCCCCCCTAGTGTGACGTCACATTTTTTCTACGAAATCGCCAAATCGAATTAAGTAAGTTCCTAAGTATTATTAATATTTTATCAAAATATTTTTGACGATATAAATATTAGTAATTTTATAACCCAAAACTGCTTAGGAAAGAAAATTAAAAGAATAAAAACGATTATCGTTTTAAAAACTTGTGATTTAAATGTACAGCGAATAAAATAATTAAAAAAAAAATTTCGGTTACTGATGAAGTTAAAGTGACGTCACAAAGTTTGTGCCTCCCCCCTCCCCCATGTCACAATATGTCACATTTTCTTGACCCCCTCCCTCCCCCTAAACGTGTGACGTAATTAATGGATGACCCCAATTTACTCTTACATAAGGCTGATTTGTTGTTATCACATTCTTTGTTTCTGTTTGTAATATATTTTTTTCTTCTGTATACTCTTCTGTTGTTGTTACTTGGATAACTTCTTCCTTAGTGGGTGTGGTATTTATTAAAGACGGTGTTGTAGATTTTTGTGGGGTCGTTTCACCAATTTTAGATGTTTTGCTTTCTGTTTTTGTAGTTGCAATGTTGGAGCTCTGGTCGCTGGTGTTTGCATTGAGATCTGTAACGCGTAGTACAAAATGTGATGATTAATGTTCACAATATTTTTTATATTGGTAAAGACAATTCAATAGGTACCTACTTATAAAAATAAAGTAAGTCAATTCACTCGAATACCCTTAAAATAAATAAATATTATATTACGTTGAAATGTTTGTTTCTTGAGCATGATAGCGTAGGCTTTTCATTTCTTGGAGTGACAGGGCCTCCATAAAAGTACTTGTGGTACTTCTATATTCTGTGCCTTTTGATAACAACAAGGAGGAGGCCTGAGGAGGGTAGGTATATATTAGATTAGAAAGATGACAGTTTACTTACCATTGAACGAAATCCATTTTCTCTCCTCCTTATCAACGTTGGTGTCTCGATGCCGTTGTTTTGCGGTCTTCAGTGATATCAGATTACCCGGAGGCTGGTAGTTCTTAAACGATTCCGTTTTCGCTGCTTGGCGTTGTGCGTGCAGACTTTCCAGGATTTCACGGAGTTCCTGGGGGTAAAGAGTTATTAATATTACCTATATTAGCAATTTTTGAGACTTCGAAGAAAGTTAGAGAAGAAACGAGTTGGTGGGGCAAAGTATAGGAGTACCTAGTAGGAGGATTACAGAAGTTTTCTCGATGCAATCACAATCACAATCACAATAGTTTTAAGTTAGTGACGTGTAAAATGTAACTATGTTTATATTTACCAATAAAGTCTGTATTCTGTATTCTGTATAATCAACAAATACATATGAGTGTTGTAAAAGGGTTTATTACAAGCATGTTCTACGATGACTCTTATGACTTGGGCGAGAAATTTGTTAAGACTCGGACAAGATAATCCCTTGTGGCACTTTATAAATCCTGCTCAATTGTAAATGCTTCAAATGTTAGAGGTTAGATTAGGTTAAGACACTGCACCTTGCGATCTTGGCCTCGCTCTTTGGCCTTCTGAGTTCCTGGTCAGTTGTAAATGTTTCAAATGTAAGAAGATAGGACACTGTACCTTGGGATCACGATTCGCATTGTGGTCTTGTGCTTGTGAAGGCCTATTCAGTTGTAAATGTTTTAAATGTAAGAGTTTAGGACACTTCACCTTGAGATCTTGGTCTTGAGGCCTTCTAGAGTTCTGCTCAGTTGAAAATAATGTTCAAGTGTAAGAGGATAGGACACTACCTTGGGATCGTGGTCTGTGACGTCGGCAGCGGGTACGGATTCGGATGACGTCACGTTATTGGTGTGTCGATCGCGGTCCAAGAAGCTGACGCCTGCCTTGTGGCGCTTCATTGTGCCTGTCGGTTGAGGGAAATTTTAAGTAAGTTGGGAATGTAGAGAGTAAAAAAAGTACAGACTACAACTGTTTAATTACCAATTTATAGTCTTTATATGCACCTACCTAATACATTAAATGAAGTATGCTCTGAGCTGCTAAACAAAAACAGGTTTTTTTTAATCCATATTCATTTAAAAATAATGTGGTCGTAATGGCCCCAAGAATATTTAATAAAATACCACAAGACATTCAATTGCTAGAGCTCAACCAGTTTAAAAAAGCCTTGAAACTGTTACTGATTCGAAAGAGTCACTACTCAATAAAAGATTTTTTAGATGATAAGGTCTTGTAAATACCTATTATATTTTGACATGCATGCTCTCAACATTTGTATGCCGTAAGGCGCCACATAGTGAAACTGACTGAACTGTAACACCCTATAACCTATGTTGGACAAATAAATAATTTTGTATTTTGTATTTTTTGCCCCTGGTCTAACTCGAAGTCTAATAATTAATTAGTTAGTCTTTATTTTTTTATTTGCGTCTGGATTAGAAAAGCTATCAACGACAAGTTTGGTCTCAAACTCAAAGGTTATTTGTTTATATCAAAGAACTGAAAAAAATATTTGGTATCAAATAACCATTATATTTACCAGGATGATTAGTTTTTCCATTACTCGTCAACTCCTGCATCCTTTCCACCAAAATCTTATCAGAAAGTTGTCCTGACTTTTTGGCTTCCAGTAGCTCTAGAATTTTCCCAAGCAAGTTTGAGTTAGACAGCTGGAGGTCTTCTTGAATCTTCCCAGGCAAGTTTGTTCCTGCCAGCGGGAGGTCTTTATCAAGCAACTTCAGTATTTTGTCAGCTAGAATGGTATCTGATAGTTGGCCCAGCTTATTAGCTTCTAGAAGTTCGTCTACTTCTTCTGAGGAATCGTCACCGATGTACGCGCAGTCTTTAAGATGTTTGTAGCCTTTGATCATGATGAGAGACGCTCCGGGGTGGCTGAGGCAGAATTTGAGAGTTAAAATTGTTTCTGAAGAAGTTGAGCCACTTACGTAATAATCCTTTGCACAAATGTGCGTGGAAAAATACAAATAAGACACTCTGCCTTTATACATAAGATTTTGTCATATATGAACATGTTTGGAGGTTTTCCAGAAATTACGCAGCAGATGTCCCAATATTCTGTCTGATACTTAATTTACTATAATAATAAAATCAGAAGTATTTTTACTTGACACAAGCAGACACCGTGACCGTAGATCCTTTGAGCAGATAGAACCCCCAGTACTCCTTCATGTCGTCTTCCAACTCCAGTTCCCTGGTCATGGAGACAGGCACCAGGTCTTCAGAGAGCTGTGGAGGTCCAGGCATCACGAAGGCATTGAAGGTTGTGTTGGATTTGACTACTTGCCGCTGTAACAATGGAATGTTTAAAAGGTTATATTTGGATTAGCACACAGCTGCACCAGCAAAACTGCAGCAGTCTACTACTAGTCTTTATTTTGACACTTGGTCGGCATGATTGATTTAGGTATATGTCCATGCTAAGTTGAAGTTATCTAGCATTAACGATCACGGGGCCAAGCCTCGGACGGACAGACGGAAAGACATGCAGACAGACAAGACGAAACTATAAGAATTCCTAGTTGACTATGGATATGGAACCCTAAAAACAATCCCTCTATGTACCTAACCATAGGCAAATTTCAATTCAAGGTCTATGGAAATTAGAAACATCAAAGAATAGATTTAAACAATCTTCATTCATGTCTAACATAATATTAGGTAAGCCGGTACATGTTTTTTTATCGTATACAATAAATAGAACAATATGTAATGTCAGACTTACTGGCGATAACGACAGATAGCAGACTCTTGTGTAATGTATGGCTTGTTAAAGTAAATTAAACATTTATTGTCCCTGTTACTAAATATCAATATCTTTTATCTTCCTTCTTTAACCACATTTAATTATTATCATTAATGATAACGCGAATTACAATAGTCACTAACTGAATGCCTTACCCTAAAGAAGACTGCTCTTAGGACAAAGCTTATTAGGGTTCAAGTTTGTCAAAAAACACCGGCTACTGTCTCTAATGGAGTTCATATTATAATATCGTAAGTCAAATAAAATAATGAATTATTGTTCAACATTTAGGAAAACCTTAGGTACTTTCAACACTCTTCGTAATCTTCGTATTTTAAGAAGGGGCAAAAACACGGCATAAATATCATATACCTACCTAACTTCATTTCCCAAAACAGTCATAAATCGATAAGTTTCGCTGTTACCTGGCACCAGGTGGGGGATATCTTGCTGTCGATCAGTCTCATGTCGGTCATGCTCATCGGGTACATCTGTGCCTGGAACACCCGGTATCTGAAACATAAGGGTATTAGCTAGAGATCCTATAAGTCCAGATACTCCTGATACGTCTGTCAGATGTCTTCTTCCTCGCGTTATCCCGGCATTTTGCCACGGCTCATGAGAGCCTGGGGTCCGCTTGACAACTAATCCCATGATTTGACGTAGGCACTAGTTTTTACGAAAGCGACTGCCGTCTGACCTTCCAACCCAGAGGGGAAACTAGGCCTTATTGGGATTAGTCCGGTTTCCTCACGATGTTTTCCTTCACCGAAAAGCGACTGGCAAATATGAAATAATATTTCGTACATAAGTTCCGAAAAACTCATTAGTACGAACCGGGGTTTGAACCCGCGACCTCCGGATTGAAAGTTGCACGCTCTTACCGCTAGGCCACCAGCGCTCCCGTCCCAAACAAACAAACGCCAAACGACCAAACGGGCAAACGTCCGTGATACGTCTGTCAGATGTGTCAGGACAAATCTTCGGTAGACACTATACTTCCTAGTTCCTAACACTTGCCATACATCGACTTTTTTGTATTAGATTTCTGTTGCCTCGTCGTCAGTAGGTATATAGATGTAGTGAACTATCGTTGGCCATCGTATTTTCTCGGAAACGTTCGTATTTGTCATGCTATGAAGTAGTATGAGACTGACTGAAATAGCATAACATTGACATATCATAATATATTCCGTGATATAATAAAGGATTATTCACTAGTTTCACTACGTCTGTACCGAGTTTTTGCGACAGAGTTTACCTACTTCTAAATTTCCATACTTTTATTGCTCAAAGCAGAACATGGACGGTATCTCACCTAATGTAAGCACATATTATTGCGTACCTATTTATAGGTACTCGTTCATCAATTGTCTATAAAATATACCGTTTCGTCTAATCATATTACGAGATTATGATAAGAAATATATAAGGATACATAATCATCTTATCAACCCGTCGATGTCGATGTCGCCTATATGGCTGCGGAGTGCGATAGAAACAATGAGTAAGTAATCAATAGAATTTGAAAGCAGTGAATACGAATCAGTCAAAATCGTTTTGTAGCGACCTTCATATGTATATGTATATGTGTGGCGGTTTTAAATTCTACAGTATCTACTCCAAACATTGTTGCTGAACTGGGCTACGTATTTGTCAGGGAATGTAGACGAAGGGAGCGAATTTCACTTACCTACTACTGCTACTACTTAACAGTCCGCATTAAGGTCCACCCCACACTAGCGTCTTTTGAGCGTTGGCGTCTAGTCAGCGCAATGGAAAATGGCGTCGCTGCGAATTGCGCCAACGTTGCGTCGAGCAGCAACCATAGAGTTGACTAAATGCCGACGCTAGGGAGACGCTAGTGAGGGGTGGCCTTACGACTGACCAGGTAAATCGAGCAGTAGTTGAGAATTCAGGGCGGTTTCAGACTAGCGTTTATACGAGCTTACGCGTGTGTAAGTAAGCTCGTATAACGCGCGCGTAAGCGCGTACAAACCAAATGTAGGGAAATGTAACGCGTGTGTAAACTCGTAACGCAAAAACGACCGCATACCTAAGCGCAGAAAAATACGCTAGTCTGAAACCGCCCTCAACCAGGAGAAACCTTGGGAAAGATTTGACTAGACGACGGTGTTCAAATCAATACTGATAATTTTAAGCTTACCTCATGTAAAGTGGTATAAAGATGAACAGACTAGGCAACAGGATCAGAAATGCTAGCAGTTTGCAGATGCGGAGGGGGCCTCGGAAGAAACCTCTGCTGGGGAGGTTGCTGCAGTACCGAGCGGGTATGTAGGGGCGAGGGGGGACGCCCGCTGTAATGAAGAAATGGAGGTTTACTGACAGTAACTAGAACTTACTAGCTAGCGAGTCGCATCAAAAGTTTTTTTTTAATCTTTAAATTATGGCAAAAGTTTGCTTATCAAAATAAGCGACCCTTATGGCCAGGTGCGGTGGCTTTTTTGTAATTGCGGCAATCTTTTGGGGGGACAAAGCGGTTGGTCATAATCTAGAAAGTGGCTGCATATTATATTGCCTAGGAAAGCTTCCAAAATTGCTGAACAATACACATGAAATATCTTCAATGTTTTCTAAGAGGAATGAACAATTCTAAATATTTTTATCATTTAATAATTAAATATTAATTAAATTTACATCAAACAATTTAATACTACGAAACAGCTCTTCTATGTGTGTATCTCTATCTCTAATATCTATAAATGAATCAAAATAAATATAATCAGCATTCAGACACCATGAACTCTACAAATATGCATACAAAACACACAACACATTATTACGTAAAAACCAGCCGAAACACGTGTCTCGATCATGTCCGTAAGTATTTAAGTATCACCCATCAATATTAATATTAAAGCCATCTTCACCCAGTTGAATAATAGGGCAGCAATGTTGCATGGCCCTTTAGATGGGTTACTAATTTCAAGAACCATGAGAGTGGTATTCTAATTTTAAGTCTGTTAAGATTCTGATATTTATATGATACGATTGGTGCGCTGCGAGGCCTGCGAGCTTGCGAGATGCGGATGCACAGTGCGGTCAAGATCATATCTTTAACAATATCAAAACTTTAACAAATCGTTGAATCAGAAGAAGTTGATAAATAATTCGTAAAGTCGGACCAAAAACAGTCTGCAGCGGATTTGATAGCCCACGCAGTGCAAGTGTCATTTATACGTCATAATTTCAAAGAAGTTTGACGTTTAAAATTAACACTTGCACTGCGTGGGCTATCAAATCCGCTGCAGACTATTCTTGGTCTGACTCTATTTCTTCCGTTATTAGAAATTTGATAATGGCCGTTTTTTTGGTAGAAATTCACTGTTCCTTCAAGTCAGGCTATATGTTTGGTAATATTGAGCAGCAATAAAACTATTGAAACGAATTATATCCGTTTCAATAGTTTTATTTCATGAGTAACTATCGCGGTAACCGAAGACAATATTGAGCAAGTTCACAGAAATTATGTATCATCAGTAAGTTCAGTAACACTTCCCACAAGTAACAGTATGATGAACTGAAAATTTCTGTGTTAATACTAAATAAATATTTACCAAGACATAGTGCCTAAAACTGGAATCTGGAATCGAACCAGTCTCAGGGCTTCACGGCCATAACCCCCAGATTCATCCAGATTCAGTTTGTAATGTAAATAGAAGTGTTTCTATTCAAAATAACACAAATCGTACAATAATTGTGGCTTTCCATCGTAGAAGGGTCCTTATACTCCTTATACTTCGCGTGCAATAAGGACCTTTCCATCTGAAATTCTAACAGAAATTGTGATATAAACGTCCTTATTGCACAAAGCATTATGACTCTTTTCTGAAGGTCATTTTATTGTTCCATAAATGTCGTAGAATAATGGAAACTTACCTTCCAAGGGCTCCAACTCCGGCAGATCCATTATAACATCACTGTCACTCACAACCACTGAGCTGGCACTGTCTCTCTCGCCTGCCACTAAAGTTTGCCGATGCATTTTGTTTTCACTAATTACACTAATTATGGGTAAATTATACACAAATCACATATTTGTTTTTGAAATCACATATCATATCACATATTTTTAACTATTGGTCTATTTCTACTATTTAAGATATAAATTAAGAATTTTACTCTGGAGGCTTATTATGATATACAATTTTTTTAAGGTTTTGATCTTGTTATGACACGATCTTGACAGTCACGATGATTGATGCAATGAAAGTCGTGTCATTAAGCATCTCGCTCGCACTTATGGATGCGCGTGAGATGCACTGCGAATTCCATCAAGATCTTATCATAATAAAGTCAAAACTTTAGGAAATTCTTAAATCAGAATCGGCCTTTCTCGTTCAGTCGTGTTCTCATTTCGATTACAGTGTCAAAATAGTTTGACTGGTTAGTTATCTAATATCATCATCATCATCATCATATCAGCCAGAGGACGTCCACTGCTGGACATAGGCCTCGCAAAGAGTGCCACAATGACCACCATGAATATGAATGCCATGATGATGATGATGAAATGAGTGATGATGATGAGTTATCTAATATACAAAAAAGTATTTGTTTTCCTACAAACGGAACATAAATAATCTATTTCAATTAGGTACATACAAGCTACTAAGTAGACATTGTAAGTAATTATTTAAATAAATAAATAAATATTATAGGACATTTTTACACAAATTGACTAAGCCCCACGGTAAGCTCAAGAAGGCTTGTGTTGTGGGTACTCAGACAACGATATATATAATATATAAATACTTAAATACATAGAAAACAACCATGACTCAGGAACAAATATCTGTATCATCATACAAATAAATGCCCTTTCCAAGATTCGAACCCGGGACCATCGGCTTCATAGGCAGGGTCACTACCCACTAAGCCAGACCGGTCGTCAAATTTACGTTCTTAAGTGTTCATTTTATTTATGTAAGTATATCAAGCGCGTCAGACAGATAAAGCGACAAATTAGTTAATGACCTAATTATTTATCGAATCATTAGATTAGACGATTGTTTCCGTACTATCCGATTTGTCTAAGGTCAACCGGTAGAGGATGCTTTGTAGCATAAATACTTTTTTGTAAAAGTTTTTTTTAGGAACAAAAACAGTTCCTTCTACAGCAAATGGTTTCAGACTGAATTGTACTGTTTAGGCTTTACGCTAAATATACAGATTGAAAAAGTGGTTTAGAAAAGTTATTACTTGAGGGCGCGTGTATAGTGATGTGCCGAGAGTAAAATACCATTACCGGTATTTTACCATTTGGGAATAATACCAGTAAATTACCATTCTTCCCGGTAATATTCCCAAAAGCGGGTAATATACTCGTACTTGAACGCTTACGTTATAAATGAATTAATTTAATTTAAAACATGTAGAAATTGGCTTAATTATGTCACTAAATAAATAAAGTAAATAAAATAAAATAAATAAAATAAATAAAATAAATAAAATAAATAAAATAAATAAAATAAATAAAATAAATAAAATAAATAAAATAAATAAAATAAATAAAATAAATAAAATAAATAAAATAAATAAAATAAATAAAATAAATAAAATAAATAAAATAAATAAAATAAATAAAATAAATAAAATAAATAAAATAAATAAAATAAATAAAATAAATAAAATAAATAAAATAAATAAAATAAATAAAATAAATAAAATAAATAAAATAAATAAAATAAATAAAATAAATAAAATAAATAAAATAAATAAAATAAATAAAATAAATAAAATAAATAAAATAAATAAAATAAATAAAATAAATAAAATAAATAAAATAAATAAAATAAATAAAATAAATAAAATAAATAAAATAAATAAAATAAATAAAATAAATAAAATAAATAAAATAAATAAAATAAATAAAATAAATAAAATAAATAAAATAAATAAAATAAATAAAATAAATAAAATAAATAAAATAAATAAAATAAATAAAATAAATAAAATAAATAAAATAAATAAAATAAATAAAATAAATAAAATAAATAAAATAAATAAAATAAATAAAATAAATAAAATAAATAAAATAAATAAAATAAATAAAATAAATAAAATAAATAAAATAAATAAAATAAATAAAATAAATAAAATAAATAAAATAAATAAAATAAATTACTAAAATTCTAGTATTATTCATTGAGTGGTTTTGACTGGAACTGGTTTTGACTATGCCCACTTGCCCAGACAAGGGGAATACTTCCTAGTAATATTGGTAAAATACCGAGTAACATTGGGAAAATTACCAGTAGTTTTGGGAATTTACTAGAAAAGTAAACCTATGTTGATTTTTTGCACTTCGTATGATGCATTTGTTGACAAGTAATGATTTAATGTAAAACAACTTATGTTGACATTTACTTAATTTGAATATTACCGTAAATTACTGATTCTGGGTAATATTACTGGTAACATTACTGGGTATTTTACCACCTTGGGTATTTTACCGGTAACGGCACATCACTACGCGTGTACACGGTACCGCCTCTGCGACGTCACCGCACCGCCGCCGCACCTCCGCGCTATGTACACGAGACGCGTAAAGCCCGCCGGCGCGGCGGCGCGGCGGCGGTGCGGTGTCGGCGCGGAGGCTGGCTTTACGCTAGTGATGTGCCGTTACCGGTAAAATACCCAAGGTGGTAAAATACCCAGTAATGTTACCAGTAATATTACCCAGAATCAGTAATTTACGGTAATATTCAAATTAAGTAAATGTCAACATAAGTTGTTTTACATTAAATCATTACTTGTCAACAAATGCATCATACGAAGTGCAAAAAATCAACATAGGTTTACTTTTCTAGTAAATTCCCAAAACTACTGGTAATTTTCCCAATGTTACTCGGTATTTTACCAATATTACTAGGAAGTATTCCCCTTGTCTGGGCAAGTGGGCATAGTCAAAACCAGTTCCAGTCAAAACCACTCAATGAATAATACTAGAATTTTAGTAATTTATTTTATTTATTTTATTTATTTTATTTATTTTATTTATTTTATTTATTTTATTTATTTTATTTATTTTATTTATTTTATTTATTTTATTTATTTTATTTATTTTATTTATTTTATTTATTTTATTTATTTTATTTATTTTATTTATTTTATTTATTTTATTTATTTTATTTATTTTATTTATTTTATTTATTTTATTTATTTTATTTATTTTATTTATTTTATTTATTTTATTTTATTTACTTTATTTATTTAGTGACATAATTAAGCCAATTTCTACATGTTTTAAATTAAATTAATTCATTTATAACGTAAGCGTTCAAGTACGAGTATATTACCCGCTTTTGGGAATATTACCGGGAAGAATGGTAATTTACTGGTATTATTCCCAAATGGTAAAATACCGGTAATGGTATTTTACTCTCGGCACATCACTACTTTACGCGTCTAGTGTACACTGTACATAGCGCGGAGGTGCGGCGGCGGCGGTGCGGTGTCGGCGCGGAGGCGGCACCGTGTACAGGCGCCCTCAGTGTTATCATGGATTACGCGTGTCCGAATTTTTTTGGGATTTCTTTTTAATGGCATAGTCATACATCATAAAGGTACCGCTCGAATTCAGACTAGTTACACCAACATAACTGCTGCAGCGCGACAGCAGTAATACAGCCAGTTGGCTGCAATGGAATGCAATGGAGTTCCATTGCTGCATAAACTTCAAAAAGGTAATTTTATCGAGATATTTATATTCTTCTTCTTATCGTGTGAAGGGATCATAACTAGATAATATTTTGCCAATATCTTGCCACCTCTAACCCCCGGGGGGTAGCTCTTATGATATTTATATTAAATTTGACGTTTCCTGCAGTAATGCAGTCGGCAGCATTACCTACTGCAGCAGCAGTATTAATCGCAAAAATTACTGCTGACTGAATGGCTGCCGCAAATGTCACAATCGATGTTGCTGCCCGGATTTTTGATACTGCAACAGTACTGCAGCAATCACACCGGTGCAGTCTCAACCTGAACGGTACCTTTAGGCGGTATCAAAGTGCATGCAAGTTGTTGAATGTATTTAGTAATGTTTAGTTTGATAGTTGCCCAATTTCACAGTAGATGTCGCTGTTCTGTCGGCTACTTCGCACTGTTAAGATTTTTCCACAGCCCCGTATCAAAGACATATGTAACTTCGTATAAGACGAATAAAGTCTAAGGAAAAAACGTGCCTCGGAATTCAAGTAAAAGTCATTCTCGAATAGATGGCGCACACACCTTTAGCCTATCCTCGGCTAGATGGCGTGACGACACCGTTTCATATTTAACAATTTTAACACATAGATATCAGTGAATGAACATGGATCAAAATGATATAAAAATAATAAAATAATTTATCCATTATATATACATTTTTTGATAACTTTATACGTTTTCATTTTGAGTTTTAGTCGTGTGTCGATAGATGGCAGTAAATTTACAGTGACTACAAAATTTACAATGACAGGACCCCTCTATACTATCTATTCTTTTTGCCCGTATATAGTCAATTTGGTTTCGGAATAAATGAGTATTAAGTTGTCAAGTGAAGTGTTTAAGTACAAAAGGTAGGAAGTGCAGTGCAGTGTAGTCAGTGAACACAAGTAGTTTGACATGTTTGATACCAGTGTGATATGTGGCCCGATAATATGTCAAATGGAGTGGTTTGTGTTGTGACGATTAGCTGCTTGTTGTTAAAACATCGTATCTGACACGATAAGTAAAGAGGTGTGTCTTGTCTGGGTGTGTGTGGTGTGGTTTATTCAACATAAGAGTCACACGAACTAAGTTGCCACCATACAATCGAAAACGACATGCTTAAAATTAAATTGCTTTTAAATAGTCTGTGTCAGGACGGTAACTCTACATGCCTACTTACGCATTTCATTTCTCTTGATATTTACAGATTGCTATATTTCAAAGCCTAAAGTGTTACACTTTAGTTACGATTATGACTGAAGCATGTTTAAAATTTATCATCGCTTTGACAGTGAGAACTCGGCCTTAGATAAGAGGTCGGTGAACCCTTATTGAGTGCTAAGTGTTAAGTTAACTACATATAATATCATTGGTTATGTTTAAAATGCTTGATAGGGACCGTGCGCATTGGACGGTCTGCCATCTTGTGGCCGGAATCGGAAACGTATGTGCACATGTACAATGCCAAAGCAAGTGCTACCATCTACCGTTCTCGTCGGTACGTTTCCTTGTGCATAGTAGGTTCTGCTTCTGCTTCATCTTGTGGGCTACATCGGAAGCATAAACGATACATTTACGCCTCGCGCCAAAAATCTGACGGCTCCTATGCTGCCCCCTATAGTTCATGCACGGGGCCTATAGGGCAATTATAAGTGATTGCGCTCGACGTGGCAAAAATGTTAATTTTCGAGGTTCCGGAGCTCAATTAAAAAAAAAACAAATTATGTACTTACTTGAATGTAGGTGCAAATATATGTGGACACTATGTAGACAGTACCCCTAGTGTAAATTTGACGTGACGTACGCGTTTGCGTTAAGAGTCATTTTGTATGGGGTTTTAAGTTTCTAAAACGTCCCGCTTGGCGCGCTGTCCAAAATCCCATACAAAACAGACATAACGGGAACGCGAACGCTCGGAGTCACACTAGCGAATGAAATTTACGCTATGTTTTCTGTTGTGTGTCGAGACGTTTTTGATAGGTACGATAAACTTTGAACTCGAATAAACATCAATAGCGTCCAGAATATTATTGTTGTGTTATATGTAGCTTTCCAACACAGAAGGGTTCTTATGCTTCAAGTGCAATAAGGACGTTTCCATCTGAAATTCCAATAGAAGTTCTGATAAAAAGGTCCTTATTGCCACATATACCGTAAACCCACCCAACACTCCCAACAGTCCAGTACCACGAATATGGTCCACAAGTTGAATTATCAATACCAATGTCACAGATTATATACTCGTAATATGCTTTTGGTTTATCTGAGTTTTTCTTCCGATCTTCATTCATTCAAATAAGTAATAGTCATGGCTTCATTCGAATTAATTTTGTACTACAGCTGGGAGCTTTTTGGACTAGGTATAGTTGAGTGTGTTTTACAGTACCTTTATGTACCAACAGCAACTATATTTGGCCATTGGTGGACCTTATATCTTCGTAATAAGATGTACGAATTGGCACTTAAGAGTCCTTACTCCTACAGACGAGCGTATTTTGCAAAATGCTTCCTTTTTCATTTAAGATTACGACGTAACTATTAGTATTTATTCAAAAACTGATAACGTACTTAAATAATCATTTCTTAAACTAGGGGCTGAAAACGTTCAAATTTTCATTTTCTCTTTTTGAACCTAAAATAAATGAGTTTTCTTAGGAGTCTTTTTCAAATTTTGCAGTGAGAAGGGTCGTTTCGGTTCTCAATTTTGCAGTAAACAAGAATCATTTGGTACATGAATGATTACAATTCAACTCACCATATCTTGTACGAGGGGCTGACATGCTTGAAAATCGAAGATTCATTTTAAAAAATTGATAAAAAACCTTCCGAGTTTTCTTCATTTTTTTGGTGAAAACAGGGTTACATTACATTTTTTTATCGCAAATTGGACTTATATTTTGCCCCAAAAATAATATTTTATCAAATTGTAACTTTATGTCTACTCATAAAAAAAAATCATAACTATAGGACCTACCTAGCCGTAAATCTATATTTTTTTAAAGACGTATAAATCACGCTGCACCGACACCGCGCGCTCAGTCTCCGCCGAGTGCGCTTAGGGGACGGACCTGTGCTCGACCGTCAGGCGTTCGTTGCTTTCGTAACCATCGAGAGAGTTCCGAGAAGTGCTGTATACTATGATTAGAAAATCTTGATCCAAGGGTGTACATTTTTTACACCATATTTAATTTTAACAACCGACTCTCGCTTATGTGATAGATTTTCAGTGTTACTTGAATTCTGGTTAGGGTTTGCATTTTTATTATACCCGGACGACCTGGATGATGTCCAGGTTCTCATGATGGAGTCAGGAATGGTCACCGAACTCCTAATCTACTCATCATAACTCCATCGTGTTTGGGCTCAATAGATTTTCCTTGACGAACACCATCGATCTAGATGAGGTCCAGGTTCTCATGATGGAGTCAGGAGTTGGTCACCAGAACTCCTAATCTACTCATTAACACTCAATCGTGTTTGGGTTCAAATGATTTGCCCTGACGAGCACCATCTATCTAGATAAGGTCCAGGGTCATGAGACCCTTCTGGTGACCAACTTCTGACTCCATCATGAGATGGTCACCAGAAGTCCTAATTTACTCATCATAAGTCCATCGTGTTTGGGCTCAATCGATTTGCCTCGACGAGCACCATCTATCTAGATGAGGTCCAGGGTCATGAGACCCTTCTGGTGACCAACTCCTGACTCCATCATGAGATGGTCACCAGATGTTCTAATCTACTCATAATAACTCCATCGTGTTTGGGCTCAATAGATTTGCCCCGACGAGCACCATCGATCTAGATGAAGTCCAGGTTCTCATGATGGAGTCAGTAATGGTCACCGAACTCCTAATCTACTCATCATAACTCCATCCTGTTTGGGCTCAATAGATTTTCCTTGACGAACACCATCGATCTAGATGAGGTCCAGGTTCTCATGATGGAGTCAGGAGTTGGTCACCAGAACTCCTAATCTACTCATTATCACTCCATCGTGTTTGGGCTCAATCGATTTGCCTCGACGAGCACCATCTATCTAGATGAGGTCCAGGGTCATGAGACCCTTCTGGTGACCAGCTCCTGACTCCATCATGAGATGGTCACCAGATGTTCTAATCTACTCATCATAACTCCATCGTGTTTGGGCTCAATAGATTTGCCCCGACGAGCACCATTGATCTAGATGAAGTCCAGGTTCTCATGATGGAGTCAGGAGTTGGTCACCAGAAATCCTAATCTACTCATTATCACTCTATCGTGATTGGGCTCATTAGATTTGCCCTGACGAGCACCATCTATCTAGATGAGGTCCAGAGTCATGAGACTCTTCTGGTGACCAACTCCTGACTCCATTACGAGATGGGGTCAGGAGTTGGTCCCCAGAAGTCCTAATCTATTCATCATAACTCCATCGTGTTTGGGATCAATAGATTTGCCCCGACAAGCACCATCGATCTAGAATCTAGATGAAGTCCAGGTTTTCATGATGGAGTCAGGAGTTGGTCACCAGAACTCCTAATCTACTCATCATAACTCCATCGTGTTTGGGCTCAATAGATTTTCCTTGACGAGCACTATCGATCTAGATGCGGTTGATAGATTATTAATATTATTTTATTTTACATACATACTTACAAATAAAGCTTCATTTGCTTCCCACAAGGATCAAGTAAACCTTATAAATCAACTTCGTTCTAAATAAAAACCGGCCAAGTGCGAGTCGGACTCGCACACGAAGGGTTCCGTACCATTATCTATAAAAACGGTCACCCATCCAAGTACTGACCCCGCCCGAGCCCGACGTTGCTTAACTTCTATCAAAAATCACGTTTACAACAGTATGGGAGCCCCACTTAAATCTTTATTTTATTCTGTTTTAGTATTTGTTGTTATAGCGGCAACAGAAATACATCATCTGTGAAAATTTCAACTGTCTAGCTATCTCGATTCGTGAGATACAGCCTGGTGATTGACGGACGGACGGACGGACGGACAGCGGAGTCTTAGTAATAGGGTCCCGTTTTACCCTTTGGGTACGGAACCCTAAAAACGGAGATACTTCTGTTTTAGACATAAAATCGAACTTCAGAGAGTTCAGTAGTTGTTACTTGCAGGTACTCTCGAATTTATTGTCATTATACAGGGTGGCCATAAAATAAGTGCTTTTCCGCTGCTGGCAAGAAAATGGTTGCTGGAAAAAAAATTACCCTCCCATAGAAAATGGACTAGACAAAATGTATGAAACAGCCAAATTTTTTTTTCGCGATTTCGGGGTTGGTCCCATCGCGGTTCGCGGTTGCTTAGTTCAGTATAATCCCTAAACCTCCCTGGCAACGGGAATGCACTTATTTTTGGCCACCCTGTATATATTATTATTTAATATAACCTTATCTTTAAAACATTTAATTATTCAACTTCCTTGGTGAACTGACTTGAATAAGTTACTTGACTTCGTGGATGAACTTGTCACAATAATTCCATGACATACAGAGGTAAACAATCATTATTTTTTACTCGTCGTTGGTTATATATTATCTCATCACATATACTCTATTGACTACTACCATGCTTATAAAATAAAATACAGAGTGCCAATATAACGTTAAAATAAATTTACTTGCAAATTAAATTGAAAAGTATCAAAATTATTCTTGTCTGCGTTGAAACGCGCTTAGCTTTGCCGGCGCTCGCGTACCGAGCGCTAACGCCATCTATCGAGTGTTATTTCGCAAAATCGGTGAACGCTCTAAGGAATAAGGGCTCTTAATAGAGTGAACGATAAAACCATGTTTTATCTCGAAGTAATACACCGGGTTTGAAGTGTTTTCCTTGTATTTACACGTGATTAGTACATAGGCTTGGTAACGAATAGCTAAGTAATTGGATCATTAATGAAAAGAAAGAAACAACAGTATGATCAAAAAAGTAGACCTATTTTATATCAGAAATTAATGAACTTCAAAATTATTGGAGACTGTTTGATACTAGGAAAAAAGTGCCGTTCGAATTTAAAAAATCTGTTATTCATTTATTTAAATATTTGGCCTAATTTAGACTAAACTAATATTATGTATGTAACTGTGTGGCGTTTGTTTAGGAGTGAGATGAATAACATTAAATTGTTAATTTATGTTTAATGAGCTCAATCAATATAACATTGTATTCTAATGGTTTCTTTCATTATTTATACAGTTTTTTATATTATTACTTATAAATGTGTTCAAGTAGGTATATACCCATCTATTTACTACGCATGTATATTTAATTTGTATACAATCTCATTAAAACGACGTTCCTCACAAAAATAAACTCGTATCCGAAACACGCGGCAACCGAATGTAAATAACCACAATTAAAAACAAAAACCATTCAAATATCAGCATTGCTCACACGAAATAGCGACTAAAATCCCTTTTTATCGATTCTTTTCGTTCACGGGAAACACTACACTACACAATCACGAGAATACACCTTATTCAGTTATAATAGAGTTCAAACTAGTTAAACTTCGATAAGAATTAACCGGCTCCGTCGGTGGTTTGGAGGCAACTACTCGCTATCGAATCGACGATGATAATTTTATCTTAACTTAGGACTATTAGGAGTAATGTAAATAGACATTACAAATATTGTACGCGATCTTGTGTTCGCGTTTAAAATGTTAAAAGTAATTAACACTGAGTAAACTTAGTTACATCATTACACACAACAAACTACATTATGTATCACTCAAAATCACGCAAATACGAAATTTCACGCAGAGTTAATATTACTATGTTATCCCCGTAAGACCTCACGGCGCGATTTGGGAAATGAATTAGAGATTCACTAGATATGAAATAGTAAAGAAATGTGACGTTCCACGGGTAAAGGTACCGTATGGCGGTTAGCGCTTACGCTATTATTAACGCCGCTCCAATATTATTGCGGCGCGATGCGACGTAAGCGCCAGCTGCCATAAGGTACCTTTTTCCGTGGGACGTCACATATCTTTACTATTTCATATCTAGTGAATCTCTAATTCATTTCCCGAATCGCGCTGTCAGTCAATATGAAAGTGCACTGTGTAATAAAGTAGATCAAGATCCCAAGAACGTAGCACTTGGCGCAGGACAGTGAGGAGACCCGACCTCAAATAATGGGACCAGGAGAGGAAGAAGAGAAGAAGATTGCATAAGAAAGTATGTAAAACAGTTTTAGAACGGAAAAGTTTTCCATCGAAGAGTTCCCTTGGGTACCTTCCGACTGCATCATCATTCGGGACCCTTTGAAACTCCAATATTCATTATATCTTCACGATGTGTCAAAAAACTACAGCTCATCCTTTCTACTCCTCATTGTCCTGAAAGCTGTTACAGCCTTCAACACATCCTCAGAGAATACCTTCGGCAGCTGGAAGGCGAGGAAGTGTCCGCCGTCGTTGATGGCGTTGGCAGCCACCAGGTTGGGGAACTTCCTCCGCAGGATCCGCCAGGGTTGGAAGATCAGCTCGTTCTTCGCTTGTATGATCCAGGTTGGCACTGTGGTTGGAATTCTGGAAGCAAATATAAATAAATACATATAATATATATTACAGGATGTTTTTTTTACGCAGACCGAACCAGCCCCACAGTAAGTAGACTAAGCTCAATAAGACTTTGGAAATTGGTTATTATGACCATCTTAACACATTTCTGATATTCAGGATCACGACTCCAAAATCTCCAAATTCACATAAGTAGTATTTAGTGTAATACCATTCGAGAAATTTAATCATACTTACTCATCCAACTGCAATCCTATCTGCCTCTTACTAAAAATTTCCGCATACACTCTCACAGACGCGGTGAAGGAGTTGGTAGCCCAGTAGCACATGAGGTTGTCCAGCAGTTGGTCTCTGCTCCAGTGCTTGTCGAGGCCACCATCTGGTAGATACTTGTACTCGTTATTGGTCCAGGTTGAGAACTTCTCCAGGATGTAGGCGAGGAGGCCGACGGGGGAGTCGGAGATGGCTATTCCTGTTCAGGAAGAACTGAATATTAGTAAGTATAGTATTGTAAAGGTGTAAGTTGTAAGCCAATGATTCTTATGAAAAAATGAAAAAGAAAAAGGAAAAAATATTTATTGGTTTTGTACAAGTATTGCTACAATGTAGGTTAGGATCTTCTTTTAAGCAACAGATATGCTTGTGACAGAAAACCCCGCTCTTCCACAAATGCAGGGTTTAAACCAATATGTTTGTGTATATAAATCTAATACTTAAGACTTATAACTAAAACTAAAACTAAATACTTCTTTTATACTAAAAAGTAGTACTAGAGCGGGATAATTAAATTTTTTAACTAATATTTATTAATCAAACGGATCTCAGAGGTTTCAAATAGCTGTACTGCATATTTAACTGTAGTCTATAAGTAGAAAACTGTAAGTAACTTCATTGCATGCCTACTTTATTGATCAATTTAATGGACGAGTTAATCGATATCCAGAGTGTAAGTGTAAATTCAAAGAAGCAGACTGCCTATGGGCGGTTTGAGCATCCAAACTATAAGTTAACTGGTTCGGGTTGCTCTACTGCACTTGCAGGGTGAAGTAGTCAACAATTTTCTGTTTAAAGAGTAGTCATTGGCCCCTATTTTTAAAGGAAAATCACCATCACTCTCTTCCTCACGTTATCCCGGCATTTTGCCACGGCTCATGGGAGCCTGGGGTCCGCTTGACAACTAATCCCATGATTTGACGTAGGCACTAGTTTTTACGAAAGCGGCCGCCATCTGACCTTCCAACCCAGACGAGAAACTAGGCCTTATTGGGATTAGCCCGGTTTCCTTACGATATTTTCCTTCACCGAAAAGCAACTGGTAAATATCAAAGGAAAGTCATCACTACTGCCTTAAAGTAAGAGGCCGATAATTACAGGGGGACTGGCATACGAATAGTTTACCCTAGTTGTATAAATAAAATATCTTTCACCATCACAAAGATATTCACCTAAAGTATCAGGTTTGGTGGCCTGAAGATGCACGTAGCCAGACTCCTCAAGCAGAAAGCCGAAGGTCGAGCTTAAAGGATACATCCGATCTGCCAGATGAGATTCCACTACGAAAGATGGCGTCCATGCGCCAATCAGGTTGAGGAGGATTGCGCTGGTAGATGCAGAAGCGCCCACATTTGAGTGGAAGCCAAGGACTTCCTGAAAAATACGATAAATTATTCATCTGCAGATCTAAACTAGTCCAAAGTAAAAACTGTAGGGTTTCAAGGAGTCTCACCTGAGGAAACAGGGTGGCCAAGCTGATGCCGATGATATCTCCACCTTGCAGATACAACTTTTTGAAGCCTAGTCGGTGCATCAGGTTACGCAGGACCACTGCCATCTCCGCGGTTCTAAGGCCTGGCCGGGCTGGAGCCTATATGTTACCACACGTTTAAAAATGTTATGTTCAGCTGCAGATTTAGTTCATGATTCGGGGACATCGTGGGACCCCAATAGGGTTTGGTTCACTAAAACTGTTTTAGTGATAATAATCGTAAAACCAAGCAAGCAAAAAGCAAGCATAATCGTGAAAGCTAATGAGAAAGAGGTAAGATGGATGGTTCCTAACTCTAACTGCTTATACGAGTAGTAAATAGTTTCGTAAGTAGGGAACATTTTATATAATTGGAAGGCATTAAAATAAGCCTCTCTATAGCTTTAATCCGCATCTTTAAAACTTTGGGGGTTTTAGGACACCGGTGGATTTAGGAGCAATCCAGTCGAGAGCAAGCCATTGCGTTACACTCGTTAAACATGGTCGTACTCCCCATTGTTGTTCATCCACACACCACACAAATAATCTTTTATCAGCTACCACGCTATAGCGATAACTATACTCGTACTTACATCAGAGAACCCACCACCAGGCCAGCTCGGCACGATGGCTTCGATGGCGAAGTCCCGGTCCTCACTGACGGCGGTCAGGAGCGGTAGCGCCTCGTAGAACTCCCTCACTGACCCTGGCCAGGTGTGAAGGAACAACATGGGGATAATCTCCACACCTGCTGGGACCTGGAATCAAGGAGAAGAAGAATAGTAAATTAGTTTTCAATCCACTGCCTTATACCCTGTTATGGCAATTACGGCATGTTAGCACGAGTCATGTGGGTAGCAGGAAAAATTAAGGTCAAAAGTCTGTTAAAACTAAATTATAGGTACCTCTATATTATTGTTTGTTACATAAACATACTCTCCTAGACTGTAAACGGAGAGAAGTATATAGGAACAGACACCTAGAGACTCCAGGCACACTAACCCTTTACCTACGGGTGTCAACTATAGTTGATCGAATAGGGGCATTCCACGAGACTGTCGCTTACATAACGCAGTTCTTCTAATACTTCTGGAAATGCTGAGTAAGCGATATTGGGTCAGGTAATATTTCATGACTTGGCTAACAAATTGGCAGTATATTCTCGAGATTCACGTATTTTATTGAGGTAGCTGCCATACAAGGCAAAAGCGTTATGTAAGCGACAGTCTCGTGGAATGCCCCAGTAATGGTCATGTTAATCATTTTTTTAAATCAAAACGAGACCTTGTGGCTTGGTAATAGCGGTTACATTATGCACTGGGATTAGTATAGATACAAAGAAAAAAATATCATAATATTTCGGTAGATGGTTCTGACATAAACATAATTTTAAAATTACCGTTTTTTTGCTGGCAACTGGGGTTGACACCCGTACTGCAGAGATGCTAATAATTGAACTCAATATGGCGGACAATAGTGTTGTTTTAAATTTCATCGACTTGTTGTCGATATGAGAGTACGCCGTGGGAGTGTTTGGAGTGTTATTTTTAGTGTTTTTTTTACCGTTTTTGGTTCAAATATTGGAATTTAACATGTTATGAAATAATTATTAGGTACTATCACAGAATAAATAATAGTACTAGGTACAGAAGACTCACTCTCTAACAAAACGCGTCTGTCACGATCAGCACAGATATGGCCGCTAGGTGGCGACAGCGCCACGCGCGGCTTATGGCAAACCCCAAAATTGGGGCCGAACGGATGTACTTTTAGCTACCTGTAGCAAAGCGACGAAATTGCGGAGTGAGACACGCCAGTACTATTGTACACGTCACTATTTTCTATAAGTGGCAAATTGTTTTTATGCAACATTTTAAGTGATTGATATTTATGCATTATTTTCATAATTATCGTTATTTAAGTGTTTATTTGTGTTAAGTATACTATAAACTAATGTTCTTAAATTTAAACTTGTGAAATCCGCGAGTAATAGCGTAACTTAAAAATCTTCAATTTCTTAGTGACTGATATATTGCTTGATAGCAGAAAAAATAGTAAATATTATTACTCCAAGTGATTATTTATTGATTAAACACATTATACTTATTGTGTGTGTGAAGTTTCAAGTGTGTAGCTGTAATACTTCAAAAGTTACAAGTAAGTGAAATTATGCCTAACCGCTGACTCTCGCCAAAACATGCCCGTATTGGGCGGTGACGGAGTGATACAAGGGCCCGTAGGTAAAGGGTTAAAGGAGGTACTTATTAGTTAGCAATCTGAAAACATTGCTAGTCAGAATTAGCGCTACCTCGTTTTTCACGCAAAATTGTATGATTATACGCACAATGGTTGTCGATTTGCGGAAAATGCCCTGGAGCAGTGGCGAGCGAGCATTATTTATTTATTTATTTTATTTACATGGAGAACCAACAGCTATAACTATGCTAATAACAACATCAATAGTGACACAGAGCCAATTATAGGATCTGACATATAGCAACATGTTAATATTTAACATTAAGTTAAATAGCAGGCACAATGTTACATGGGCACATGCAATAATATGTTGGCAACATTATGTATTAAATACTAAAACTATTTACTTAAGTTGGATCAACTTACACAATCAATATTTCAATGACTACCTAACAATATATATTTTTACATACGAGTAGCAAACAGCAACTGCAGTTATTATGATTAATTAAACAACTTATAGTAAGTATGTTGGACTTAAAAACTAGAACTTGGATAATATAATATCTATATACCTAAACTATATCTACTTCGGGCTCGGGCATACATACCTGCCACCTGTCAGTCTTTTCACTTAAAGCAGCTTGTCACCAATTTACGCCTCGCAGAAGGAATGGAACAGTTGAATTATGCAGTAGTTTCGGCGTACCTCTATTGCCAAGACCAGACCTATAGAGGTCCGACCTATGTCGGAGAGAGTGAAAGTGGGCAGGCCATGCAATATGCTGTAGACATAATGGATGGTGGGAGAGGAAAGTATTTGAGTGGAGACCACTTTCTGGTGTCTAATGCACACGCCCGCCACTACACACAGTGGCGGGAAAGAGGGGAGGCCTTTGCCCAGCAGTGGAATACACTAATAGGCTAAAGAAGAAAAAAATAAAAAACCATACCTCTGGTCGGACCCTGATGAAGTGAATATCCAATCCCTGTATATTAGTCTTAAATTGCGGGAATTTGTTGAAGAAACTCTCCCTCTCCTGGAAGTTATATTTCTCGGCCCAGTACGAGACCCAGCTGTCCAGCTGTTTGCTGTTGAAGCCGTATTCGAAGCCGATCTTCTCCAGCGGAGGAGTCCACTTGCGATGGTTTTTCAGGCGATGTTTTAGGTCTTGGATCATCTATAAATAAAAATAAATTTCACAGGCCTACTTTTTCTACCATCAGGTTATAATTATAGTAACACACAAAAATGAAGACTGACGTAGGTGCTTCATACAGAATTGGAGTTAAGCACTTCTTCCGAACTACAATTAGTAATATTTAAAAAAAAAATGCCTCACCGAAGCACTAAACTGGACTTCAAAAGTCCTGACGCTGGTATCCTGCTTAAGTTCCTCTCCAGGTCCCCACCATGCTTCGACATCGACATCAGGGAGCGGTGGAGGACTCCTCAGGAACAAGATGTATACAACTATGAGGAATGGGGAAGTGAGCAGCATCAGGAGAACGAAGCATACTAGACGGGTAGACATCTGGCAAGAATAATCAATGGAAATATTAGGTACATATTAAATTAAACATATTAATTAATATGGAATATATAATAAATTAACTTTTATTACTTTAAGTTTGTATTGTATCTATATTTACATTTTATTAACTTGTTATTACGCCTCTACTCATATCTTGAAAAAGAAATAAATTGTTACACAGCATTAAGGATGACTCACGTTATAACGGCTCGGGTCCGGGCCGAGGCATGTGACACTTCGTTTTCTATATAAAGCATCACGTGATCTCCGTTCACCTGTCATAGAAAATGAAGTGTCGGTTGCCTCGGCCCGGACCCGGGCCGTTCTAGCGTGAGTCATCCTTTAGAATACATAGAACAATTTCTATGCAGGGGGGGATCACTTCGCTCTGTAGCTGACTGTACCTACCTATTACTAAGCACTGCGAAACAACAAAACAAATGAAAACACAAAGAACCAAAATACTTAAACAAATAAAAATAAAACACAAATTATACCTATTAAACACTAATCTTATTTGGGCGACGATAGCGGGCGCTGCCTCTGCGTGCGTCCAAATGTCTTATGATGTATAAGTCGAGTGATTGCAACCGCGCTGCTAGCGTACGATAAATAAGTCGAATGAAAGCGATTCTGATAACTATCTTTCAACTATTTGGCTATTCATACGACACTCTTACGATATTCTTTCCGAATATTGCCCTTAACCGTAATGAGAACAGAAAAGTGATTATTTCTCACTTGATGGTCTAATCGGAAGATCAGCGCTGGAAGTCGCCAGCAACATGCTGAGATGGGACCATTTCGTGACACTTTATTTTTCACTATGTTTTTTCTATGTATGTCTGTTGTCTGTGTGTTTACGAATAAAAAACTATTCTATTCTATTCTATTCTAAAAGTACCTATTTTACTCAAAGAGCACAACCTCGTACCTATAACTATGTTTATATAGGAGTTAAAAGTGCATAGCAATAAAGGAAACCGTACCCTGATAGATGTTTTGTCTTTCTTAAACCCACCTAGCACATTAAGGCAATTTTGCTAATTAGGGGTTGTGCACAAATCACGCGAGGTGTTTTCGGCTACTTTTTGATCCCCCTCTCCCCTGGTGATATTTGGTGAGGTTTTTCGCTAGCCCCCCTCCCCCCACACAACCTCACGTGTATTTTTTTGAAATTTTTTCATTCGACCAATTTTAAGAAAAATTGTATTGTACATATATAGAAAATCTTGTTTATTTTTCTATTATCGTTAAATAGACTCGCTATTTTGAAGTGCAGCGTGAAGATTTATGTTTAACGAAACCGAGAAAAAGTATCTACTCATGTGGTAGGTGTTTTTTTCATAGTTTCGTTAACTGTAGAAAAATACACGTGAGGTTTCCTTATACCCCCCTCCCCCAACGTGATCTATCGTGATTTTTTCGTGACCCCCCCACCCCCTATCGAACCTCGCGTGATTTGTGCACAAGCCCCTAGTCAGATCAGATCTGAGTGACTGCACGAGTTAGCGCAAACAATCACTTAAGCTTATCAAGTACGATTAGAAAAACGACCTTGCCCCTGTTAAAATAAAATCCAAATTAGAAGATGACTGGTCAAAATGATAAAAGTAAATAAACATAATAGCCAACCGGACCAAAGCGTGTTTAATGGAAACAAATAATACTTGCTTGATTTTAAGCTATCCAAGATTCCAAGTTCAGTCCGCTACTGCTTAAAGACTAATTGGTCGTTTTATTAGTAAGCAACTTTGCTAAGCAGAAGCCTTCTAAAAACCTAGGGGCTGTCCATAAATTACGTCATCGATTTTTGACGATTTTTGACCCCCCCCCCCCTATAATCATCAAAATCATCCTTCAAATGACCCCATTTCCTCCTACTTCATGCTACCGTCATCCGATGTCCAGACCCCCCCCCCCCCCCCAATTTGAAATGACGTAATTTATGAATAGCCCCCTATCAAAAACACTTCAAGAGGATACCGGACTGCTTCCCAGCTTCGGCTGATGACTATACACCATGAATCTAGTATATAATATGATCAGGCATGAGGGGTGAGAGGAAATAACCGAACAGCCGGCCTAGCCAAGGTTACAATCGCTATCGCTTCGACAACGAAAAGCATTATGTCTCTCTATAACTCTTCCATATTAGTGCGACAGTGACAGTTGCGTTTCGATCGCTACGGAGCGTAAGCTATTGGCATCTTGGCTACGCGGCCTGGATAGTCTTATGTTATCTTTCAGTAGGAGTAGCAGCGAAAGAGCTATTATTGTTTGTCCTTGTCACAGTCTCACATTGTTTTTATTCCCCACCGTAAATTTAGTATGGATTATGGTGGGCAACAAATAAATTCGACCAATCATAGCGTCGCATTGCTTGTGATGTGTTGTGCCTCACGGAGGCACGCGTATACCACTTCTATAGGATCCTACCTTCAATGCACTGTGCGTGTAAAAGCGCCTGAAAAATGTGAGGGGCAAAATGGCGATTATACAGAATATGTATTAAAGTAATTTGACGCACATCCAGAAATATGTGAAATGAACTGTCGCCCGCGGTATTTCTGGACCGATACTACCTTCAAACTTTCAAGAAAAGAGCATATTCCCATCCCCTCCCATCTTAAAGGCAGGCAAGGCACTTGCAACCCCTCTGGTGCTGCGGGTGTCCACGGGCGACAGTAATAGTTGCCTCGTTTGCGTCCTGAAAAAATCGTTATAACACTTTAACACATTCACTGCCCCCGACGCACATGTGCGTCCACCGTCATACAAGTTAGTTCCTAGGCCACGCCCCCTGGCAATGAATGGGTTAAACTCTCGCCTTTTGTACACATATTTAATTACACAAACATTTTTATAAACTAATTGCGCGTAGTTAAGTGTTGTTTTATTAATATCTCCGTTGACATTTGTTGGGACATCAGTCTTTCCGTGACCACAGCTGGTGCAACTCAGCTGAAACGTAGGCATTTAAGGTAAAAACAATGAAATTATGTCGCGGCAGACCCGTTTGTGTAATTAAATATCTGAAAAACGTTATCATAAAAAATGTTGTCCTGCAAAACTTGATGATATGATAGAACTTTTTTTCATTGTCTATTAATGTCTATGTCTATGTCATAGACATGTCTATGTCATGTCTATGTCACTGCCGCTCACACATACTGATTAGGAAGTGACTGCCAAAGTGAGAGACTAGAAAAGCGTAACCATCATAGGCCCGTCGCTAAATGCTTAAAACTGTAAATATTAGGAAACATGCAAACACAATTTTTTTTATCAGGCAGATACGTTTGTGTAAACCATACTTTAAAAAATTCAATTAAATAAAGGAAAAATTAGGAAAGCTGCATTGAAATCTTATCTAATCTAATGGCGACGAAAATTAAGGTCCACCGATGTACAGTTAGGAGTGTTTCTGTTTGTACGTGATTTGAATACAATCACGATGATTTTTTGGTTCTGCAAAAACATCAACGAATCATGACAATGAATTGCTTCTTCTAAACATGGCCGTCTAAACGAGTTATGCTCTGTTCACCATACCTAACGCTATATTACGATGCATTTATTTTATTACATTTTTAAATTCGACAAATCAATGCAGCAGCTTTAAATTTCAACCTTATATTAACTGTATCAAGGTTGTTTTTTCAAGAACAGTAATAGATAGTAGTTTTTAAGCGTATCTCGTTCACAGTTATATGACTGCTCCCTCCAGTGTGTTTTGAAGAAGGAACGGCGGCGGACGTTCATTTGTTTTCAAAGTAAGTTTTGTTTTTCTTAATTATTCTTTCGTGATTTAAGGATATCTATTGAATTATAGGTAGATGTTAGAAGAAATGTCGGGCTGCGTATTATATTATGTAGTTTATTATACTGTTTTTGCTATGTGTCTCAACTCAACATAATTAGAGGTGATTTGGTTGTTGAAAAACGAAGATGTATTTTTTTACTTGAAGAAACACCTTTCTTATTTCTTATGATAATTAACATTATACTGTTGCTTAGTTAAGTAGAGTTTTGTATGTAGGTAGTTCAAAAACATTTATAACAAAATAAATTAAAGCAGGTTATGTAGTCAGTGTGAGTTGTTTACACACCGGCCGGATTTTATTACGCTCAAGTTCAATGTCATGGCCGTTGACGATCGATAATCTGGGGTAACGTTATGCAACAATTTAAATGATGGATATTTGGCGTTTGCATTATTGGTGTAATTTTTTTAGTTAGAGTAAAGGTACCTACCGTTCGGATTTATACTAAACCAAATACTGCAAATGTCATGATTCTGGACAGAAATATTGATTTTGGCAGTAACGCTGGTGCAGTCTGAATTCGAACGTTATCTTTAGCGTTATGGGTCTTTCCTGACATCATACAATTCGAGCCGAAGAAACCGTTAGAAGCTAAATCGTTGAATTTATACAAAAAGGCCTTGGAATATGTTTAGACTCCAATGCAGACTAGGCGATTTCCAAAAAAAAAAAATATGTTACCCGGTTTGAATTCTATGTACTCTGTATCTTCAGGTATTTAAATAAAAAGTAAACAAAAGTTGAGGGTAGATGAAAACATTACACGATCGAATAATGTAGGTAAACGTCAGGTCGTTAAGTGACTGATTCAGGCGGTTTTGTAGTTAGTCAGTTAACCAATAATGTTATAACTACCCGAAAATGTACAAATCGTTTGTTTACTTTTATTTAAATACCTAAAGATACAGACGAACCATCTAATCAGCATTATTTTAAGCAGACTTCCAAGCAATTGAAGGGATGTTTACAAAAACAACATAACTGACTACACTGGTTGACACCTGAAACGATTAACAATGTTCTTAAAAAAGTGTCAACCGCTCTAAGCAGTTATGTTGTTTTTGTAAACATCCCTTCAATTGTGTACTTGTGTAGCTATTTAGGTACTTATATCATTATCTATTCATTTACCTAAAAAGCTTTCTTTCAAGTGACTCCTGTAAGAACCACGCATGTAGGTACTCGTATAGTTTGGCCCAGAACTGTCTCATTTCAAATATAGACAGACAGAATCATACTGTCTTTGTCTTACGGTAGTACTAGCACTCAAACGAAAGAAATGAGTATGGTTTTCCTGTTTCTTACTGGCTGACAAGTTTTGTTTGCCGGACTAAAGTTACAAAATAAATGCAGTTTAATAATTTATCTACATGTATAAATTGTATTTATCAACATGTAGTCACCTAGTTACTAATGTTATCTCTTAATTCATTACTTCGTACAAACAGCAACACTCCTAACTGTACATCGGCGGACCTTATTACAAAAGGCTTAAGGTCCACCGATGTACAGTTAACAGTGTGGGCGATAGTACATATCTGAATGTATTTTTGTAGGTAATTTCTTGTTTACTTCTGATAATGTTTCATACCTCTCCGGACTTTGCCCTCGTATAGTCAATGACAAAACGATTTTCTACACGAAGACCGGTCTTGTGATGATGACATTACATATTATAGTCTAGTTTACGTGTGTTTATTTTTGAAACAAAATGACTTTTTAATACAAAAACTACAATTTTGCGTTAGCCGCGTCTTAGGTTTTATTAGAAAACATTGTTTTCCACTACTAGGTACAGTATGTGCGGAAAGATAGATAGATAAAACGTTTATTTGGATGCTGCAAAAACACACAATTTACAAATAGGTGCATTACAAACAGAACAAAACTAAAAATATGTACAGAGTTTAATTAACAATAAAAAAAATACTTAAACACGAAAAGATGGGTTTACTTGCTGTACACTGTGTGCATTGCAGCAAAAACAAAAGGGTTCCGACTCAGCTATACGCTTCGCTCTTTTGAGCAAAGCACTGATATTCTGCCGGAACCCAGATCACGTTACAGTTGGGTAAATACCTATGATGGTAAAAAAGTGTGTAGTTAAATGGTGTTAAAATGTTCCGAAATAAAAATACATAAATAAAACAGAAATAAGAATATTAAGTGGCCATAAAATAAAATAAAAGTGAGTAAGTGCATAGGGTCGTGGAATGTATGGGGCCCAATACATTCCACGACTCTTCTCTTTCCGAACAGGCTCTAACTGTGGGCCTATTCGTTGTAATTTTTGGCACCGGTGAAGGTTTGAGATTAAATAAGGATTACTTTCATATGACAAACAAAAGTTAGCTAAGTAACAATCGACTGCAAGATAACATTTAAAAATTTTCGCGTTTTGAACACATTAAATCACATTTACAACCGGGTCTATAACGAATTTATTTTGTTAAGTATTACCTACCTTTATTTACCGACGTTTTGACACAGCTTTCACTGGTCGTGGTCGCGGCTAACTGATGTCCCAGCATAATATCAAAACCTGTGTCGAAACGTCCGTAAATAAAGTTATCTAACAATATAAATTCGCAATAGAACCGGTTGTAAGGCCAAGCGCGCACTACGATTTTTTGTCGTGCGATAATTTTGTCGCAGAAATGTAACGTAATGTGATTTAACAATCGACCGGCCCTGCAGCCTCAATTAGATATTGTTTACGTGCTTCTGTTGTCTGTGTAGTATGTTCGTACATGTTTTAGTCACGAGTCACGAATAACTGGCTTTTATCTTTATATTAAAAACATGAAAAGATGAGTATTGCAGTAACTTTTACGATTATTTCTTTATCATAGTGGACGATGGTACATCTCTTCATAACGTCCACAAATTATCAAAGATCTTTACAAATATGAAGAGCTGTGCGTTCGTTACAGTAAAAAAGTCTTGAAAAGTGAGAGTTCGGATGAAGCACCTCATAAATCATATTAGAAATTATTTTGGACGAGTGGACGCCATGAAGAGTCGAAGACAGTGGAGAGAGTGGAGTTATTGTCCAGAGAAATGTTCGACCGACGGTTATTTTTAAGAGTGAAGTAATTAAGTAGTACCTAGTCATTTAAATATTATCCTTACAATTTCAGATGGCACGTCTCCTATGCTTCGGTCTCCTCGCGCTCCTAGCTGCCCCATTCCTCGGGTTTATATACGTTTTGTTCCTGAAGAGTCCACCTCCGCTGCCCGACATCGATGTCCAGGCGTGGTGGGGACCCAAGGAGCTGCAGGCCAAGGAGGATGCCAGTGTCAGGCCTTTTAGAGTGCAGTTCTCTGCCCCGGTAAGTTCTTCTACATTTGATACGAACAGTAACAAACACATTCACTGCCAGCGACCCACTCTTCTCCGGGTTCTTAGTTCGTAGGCCCTTTTCGCTACAAAGTGGAAAGCATATTTTATCAGCTACACGCATACAGCGTACCTTGCTGTGGAAGTGAATCCGTTAAATCGGTCAAAAACTTTTTGGTTCATAAGAGTTAGCCTCATGTGTCTTTCCTGTGACCTGTGACCATACTAAAATAAATTAGGCCTGTTCAAGCCTTTTACTTCATAAGCGGTGTATGACTAAAGCTTTAGTAAAATGTGTCTACAGGAAAAACGCTTGGATAACTTTATCACAATCGGAACTGCTTGATACTTTTATATGTTCAAGAGATCCAAGGGTATTGTGTAATTCACCTAAATCATTACTTAGACATTTTTCATTACTTCCAGATGGTCCACGACCTCAAAGAGCGCCTCAAGAACCATCGCAAGTGGACCCCTCCGCTGGAGAACGTCGGCTTCCAATACGGCTTCAACAGCAAGCAGCTGGACAGCTGGGTCTCGTACTGGGCCGAGAAGTACAACTTTACGGAGAGAGAGAGGTTCTTCAACAAGTTGCCGCAGTTCAAGACTAATATACAGGGGTTGGATATTCACTTCATCAGGATTAAGCCAGAGGTATATACCATTTTCCACACTATAACAACAGTCTATAAAACAATACAGTCATTCGACCAAGCCGCCTAGACAGGGCAATCGTTCGGGGTGCGAGGGGCGAGAGGTGGGTCGCGCGCACTCGAGCGGCATACGTCGCCATTCCCAACTAGCAAAATAGTCGTATAAGAATTGATTTACTCAGCCTGTAATCGTATAACAGCCGAGTTACGGTTGTTGAAGCACCAATATATCGTATAATAGCGGTTAACTCGACTATTTAGCAATTTTCGCTAATTAGTGCTATAATCATGTCGTATAAACGTTTATAGCACTATCTTTTAGCACTTTTATTCCACCTTTTAATAAATGCTGAGTTAGCGCTACTAAATCATATTTATTCAGCATAATTGTTCTATTAAAATCATATAACAGCTATAGATTAGCTAATTGTCTGAATAAGGCGCTTTAATACAACTGTTACTCAACTCTCATCTCTGTTGCTATAAAAGGCTATTAAAAGCAATCAAATAACCATTTGGCAACAATGCTGCTGTAACAGCGCGCTTATATCATAATTCGGGTAATGGGGTTCAAACCGCTGTTATAGGAGCTGAAGTGTATTTACAGGTTTTATTCAAAATGTATTCAGCTTAGAGTACTTTTAAAGAGTTTTGAACTACATTAACAGCACAAGTCAGCCATGTCGACGTTTCAATATAGTCCGGTGGCCAACTGCATGAAACCCTACCTGACAAAAAAATAGAATAATCCTACTCTGTAGGGGTAGCTGACTTTTAGTAGCATCAACTGTTCTTGGTCGGCCGCGGCTTAATTTGGAAAATTTTGCGCTAATGGCAAAATAGTGGTACAAAAATTCATAAAAAAAAACCCATCGTATAATAGAATGAAACTTGCATGGTAGGATAGCTGCCTTTGAGGACAGCAAAACAAAACTGGTCAGCTACATCCTGTGTTCGCAGGTTCTTGTGTCCGACCGAATTTGTGGTACCACGTGACAGCTACAATTTACCTCATCGAAAAATAGAATCAAAACAACTGATTGTAATACCTACATTAAATTTGTTGACATATGTCTTAGTCGGCCTCACCTTAGCCTGACAGCGTTTTCAGTCCGTCCGCATTAAAAAAAAAGTCAATGGCAGCTGTCCTACCATACAAGTGACATTCTATTTTTCGATGAGGTAAATTGTAGCTCACTTGGTACCACAAATTCGGTCGGACACAGGAACCTGCCAACACAGGATGTAGCTGACCACTTTTGTTTTTTTGATGAATATTTGTACCACTTTTTTGCCATTTGCGCAAAATTTGCCAAGTTAAGCCACGGCCGACCAAGAGCAGTTGAAGCTGCTAAAAGTCAGCTACCCCTACAGAGTAGGATTTTTCAATTTTTTTATCAGGTAGGGTTTCATGCAGTCGGCCATCGGACTATAAATCCATAAACATGGCGACATCATGTGCTATAAGTGTAGCAGTAAACGCAGTTACTCGACTTATAGTCGAATTAATGAGATATAACAGAAACTAGATCGTGTAAGCAAATTTTTACTTATTTTTATTAATATTTTTTTATTGAAATTTAAGAAAATAGGCGGCCCATGAATATATATGAACCAGTGCCTTTGGTTTTATCAATAAAGTATTTTTCGCGCTGGGTTTTACTGTATTACGTGTACTTACAGACAGTAAAAACTTATGTACACAATCACGGTAAAAATAAATGTCATGGATGACAGCAGTAAAAAATACTTAAGTATCTTTTTGTTTTATTAGACACGCGAAGACGATTAGGCCTCAAACTTAATCAAATAATTGAAATATAATCGCTTACCTGAGATCGTTTTTAGCGCATATTAGTTGAATAAAAGCATTTACTGCACTCTTACACATTTAAAATGCCGAGTAAAAGCAATCCGGCTACCTTTACGAAACATTTTTGCTGAGAAAAAGCAGTGCGGCTGCTTTTATAGAACACTTTTACTGAGTAATAGTAAATTGCTAATGTTTATAGAACAAATAGTCGAGTAAAAGCACTATCGTTACTATTAAAACACTAGAAGTGCTTTTATCCACTTTTACTCAACTCTTACAGCATCGATTTGCTTCTTATACAGCGCTTACTCGATTTTTATAACACTTTTAGTCTGTATAAGTGCGCCTTTTCGCGTTGAGTAAACGCTTACAGGACTTTTACTCGACTGTTTTTACACCGTTTATAGCACCAAAAAGCGAAAATAAAAACGTGCTCTCAACTTTTATAGCACATAGATTTGCTAGTTGGGTTGTTAGTAGCTCGGTACTACTCACTGGGCTAGCGTCTCTTATTTAAGTCAAGAGTAAGTCTTGGGCAGTTGTGTTAAAGTCTGTGACAACCCTACTGTGTTCTTGTGCGGTGTCAGCATTTACGCAGACAACATAGGGGTCGGTCCAGGTCCACTGTTACTTTTTACACTGTGCTGACTGACGTCTTGTAAATCTTATTTCAAGGACAAAAGTGTTGCTGTTATTCATACATTTATAGTATATTTATTAGAGTGAGACCAAGAAAAGTCTGCAGAGATTTTGACATCACACGCAGTGCAGGTGTTATTTTAAACGTCAAACTTCTATGACATTATGACGTATAAATAACACTGGCACTGCGTGTGCTGTCAAAAAAGTTTGAAAATACAAGTTTATCAATAAATTATTTGTATTTGCTTCGTTTCGCCTCCATAGATGACTTGATTGATTTCAGGCTCCAGCAGGAGTGGAAGTGGTCCCCGTGCTGTTCATGCACGGCTGGCCAGGGTCGGTGAGGGAGTTCTACGAGGCGCTGCCTCTCCTGACGGCCGTCAGCAAGGACCGGGACTTCGCCATCGAGGCCATCGTGCCCAGTCTACCGGGATACGGGTTTTCTGATGTAAGTGTAGAAGAGAAGGAAAAATATATCGAATAGTTCAGACACTACGCAGAAAGTGGATTGCATGGCTGGCCACTAGTCAGAAATTTATAAGATTGTCTTCTTTATATAAGCTTGTCTCAAGTTGTCACCTTGATCTTATCCAGCTTGCTAAGCTATGAATTATCTTATAACTACTCGTACTGATTTAAACGAAGACAATTTTTACTAATCATTACTGGTTTAGTTTAAATACATATCTTAACCAGTTGTTTTACAATGATTAAACTTTTCAATGTCGGGTGTGACCTTAAATGTCTGTTGCTGTACACTGATTACATTTTAATTAAGAGAGACTGGTTTATCAGGTTTATGAGATTTAAAAAAGGCTTAAAGAACTTCGAAATGTTCCTATTCAAATGTTCCACTATTTTCAGGCTGCAGTCCGACCAGGGCTAGGAGCCGCGGAGATGTCAGTTGTGATGCGTAATCTGATGCACCGGCTTGGCTTCAAGAAGTTCTACATCCAGGGTGGGGATTGGGGCAGCCTTATCGCTAGCGGCATGGCTACGCTGTTCCCTGATGTAAGTCACTGTAAATTTAAGGAATTTGATTGCTGTACGTTACCATTTCGCACTTTGTCAAATTGACAATATTTGATTGTCACTGTTCCAGAGGGTAGTTATGAAATGGTACAGAAATCACATTCCTCGACCATATTAGATGACCGTATTAGCGTTTTCACGTTGTCCGATCCGATGTCGGATTATGTCGAATACGACTGCAAAGAAGCAAAATACGTCTACGTCTTTTATATTTGTATATGTATACGAGTATAGGTATTTAATCATTTATGGTTTGTTGTTTAAAATAAATGTTAATGCAAAAAGTAAAAAAAAATGATTCCAAGGGCATTCTCTAGCAGCTGTTAGTGTTAGAGTCGGTGTAGCTTTATTTGACGTTCATAACTGCATCGTAATATGCCTTGACTAATAAACTATCTTTATCTTTACCTGTTTTTATCCAAAGGTCATCCGACAATTCCGACATCCGATATTGAATGAGACATTGTGAAAGACTAACCCTAGAAGGATGATAAATAGTATCGGAGTATTCACATCAAGGCATCTTCATAACTCCCATATTATTCCAGGAAATCCTCGGCCACCACACCAACATGGGTGCCACCATGTCCACCAAGGCCAACATCCTGAGCGCGCTCGGCGCTTATCTGCCTTCCTTCGTGGTGGAGTCGCACTTGGCTGACCGCATGTACCCGCTCACCACGAACTTCGCTCGGCTGATAGAAGAGACCGGCTACATGCATATTCAGGCTACTAAGCCCGATACTATAGGTACGAGTATATAACTTTTTGAGTTAATAAATTTTGTGAGCAGGCACTTTGTGTGATGATTAAATATTATATTATTATATGTCTTACCATATCTCGGGACCATGGGGTCCCGGACCTTTGGGAAGCGTGCGTCGGGCCGAAACCAACATCGCAGAGGCCCTTTAAGACAACTTTGCTGTCTTAAAGGGTTAAGACAACTTTGATGTCATGTCACTTATTATATACATATATTTTTTTCGATTCAGTGTTTTGAAATTTTTCAAAATGGCGGAGCCATACATTTATTCAGTTTTAACTTATGCTCGCGAGATCTACACTTCTACAGGTCACAGAGCCACTAGTTTAATCTTTTTAGGGTTCCGTACCAAGAAGGTAAAATGGAACCCTCTAAGCCAAGGAAATGATCTTGTTTGTGCTCAACGTGTCTTATTTTACAATGGTAATGTACCTATGTATGTTCATAAAGATACGGATATGTGTATTAAGGTTTAATAACTAGGTTTAAAAAAAAAATAGATTTTCAGTAATATTATAAGAATGGCTTCCCGTAAGTGACATGCTCGTGGAATACCCGAACTTACTAAACTAACTACTAAAACTAAATTAATTCACAGGTGCAGCCATATCCGACTCCCCCGTCGGCCTCCTCGCCTACATCCTGGAGAAGTTCTCGACCTGGACCAAGAACGAGTACAAGTATCTACCAGATGGTGGCCTCGACAAGCACTGGAGCAGAGACCAGCTGCTCGACAACCTCATGTGCTACTGGGCTACCAATTCCTTCACCACGTCTGTCAGATTGTACTCTGAGAGTTTTAGCAAGAGACATTTCGGATTGCAGTTAGATGAGTGAGTATTAGCTCAAAAATAATTTCCATCTCCGGCGAATTCTTTAAATTAGTTTCTTTATTTAATCCAATTTAATTTAGTGGATAGATTAATGATAGATGGGTCAAAATCAAAACTATGTTCAGGTCTTTCCTGAGGACATACCCAAAAGTTAAAGGCTATAAAGCCCTTATCCACATGAAAGGGTACCTACTCCTTTTATAAATGATAAAGTCATTACCTACATGCCCACAAGCTGGGCGCAGGAGAGATACCTTGTGTGTTCACTGAAATGTAATGTTTGTTAAAAAAAAGTACTAACCGTCCAACTGGGTGAAATGTCCGGTTGACAGGTTGGTAATAGACGAACCACCCCGTCACGGCGAAACCCGTCGCAATCTCTCGACTATCCCTTGGTGTACCCTTATTTTGCCGACAAACTTTTCATCGAATATTATTTCATAGACAACGATTCATCGAAACGTTAGTACTAATAATATTGTTTGGCGTTATTTTGTTTCATATACTATTTATTTCAATTTTTCTTACTGCGTAGAAATACTATTCAACGAATATTACTTGATCGCTAGCTCGTTTCAAATTATTTTAATTGGCACAACTACTAAACATTGCAATTCATTTGTTCGACGTATTACTTTAATACATTCTTATATGTCGTACGTCGTACTACACATAAATACATTTTTCTGTTGTAAGAATTTTAGATTTAGGTTAGGTTAGAACCGCGACCCCACACAGAAATGAACGGCTATCAAAGTCGGATTAGGTTAGGTTAGAACTGGGACCCCACACAGAAACGAACGGCTTTTAAAGTAGGTTTAGGTTAGGTTAGAATTGCGACCCCACACAGAAACGAACGGCTTTCAAAGTAGGTTTAGGTTAGGTTAGAACTGCGACCCCATCACCCCACACAGAAACAAACGGCTTTCAAAGTAGGTTTAGGTTAGGTTAGAACTGCGATCCCACACAGAAACGAACGGCTTTCAAAGTAGGTTTAGGTTAGGTTAAAACTGCGACCCCACACAGAAACGAACGGCTTTTAAAGTAGGTTTAGGTTAGGTTAGAATTGCGACCCCACACAAAAACGAACGGCTTTCAAAGTAGGTTTAGGTTAGGTTAGAACTGCGACCCTACACAGAAACAAACGGCTTTCAAAGTAGGTTCAGGTTAGGTTAGAACTGCGACCCCACACAGAAACAAACGGCTTTCAAAGTAGGTTTAGGTTAGGTTAGAACTGCGATCCCACACAGAAACTAACGGCTTTCAAAGTAGGTTTAGGTTAGGTTAGAACTGCGGCCCTACACAGAAATGGCTTAGTAAGTAAAATTATTGTTACCAACCTATTTATAATTTGGCCAAAATGAAAATGCAGGCTTGTAAAATTATGTGTTCAAAATTAGAGCACATAGCTATAATCGCGCAGAGTGAGACGACTGACGTGATTGCGTTTAGTTTCGATAACGAAATATTACAAATTGAAATCTTTTGCGCGTAATAAATTTAATGAAATACAATCCAAAATGAAATAAGAAAACCCGTAAAGAAATACTACGATATAAACTATATACAAAATAACTCAAGTACCAATTTAAAGTCCCCGATTTAAATTTACTAGTATCGATTCTTCGACGCAATAACTTGTCGATGAAATGAAAATACTTGAAACGTTGTCTTCGAAATAACATTCGATGAAATGTCTGTCGGCAATTCAAGGGTAAACCCTATCCCTTATCGCCCTTAGAGTTGGTCAAAGACCGTTCGTTGCAAAAGTTCCATCTGTCCGCTCGAAACGATTTGTCTCGTCTTTTTTGGCGCGGACAGCTAAGGAATGGAATGCGCTCCCGCCCTCTGTATTCTCTGACAAATATGATCTCGGTCTCTTTAAAGCAAGAGTGAATAGGCTTTACTGAACCGGTGAGCTCCATCTTAAACTCTGTCTTCACTTTCCATCTACAACCAAAACAGCGCGGAATGTCTTGGGAATTTGCGAATATCTATATCCAGGGGAATGAGAGGAGAATGACCCCTAAATCTTTCTGGGATGGCATGATGTAGTATATACATAATATATTGTTGGACTTGGACTCACACATCTTGTTTTCAGGATCCCAACCCCAGTCCCAACCTGGGTGATTCAAGCGAAGCACGAGCTGGCCTTCCAATCCGCCAGGATCCTGCGCACCAAGTTCCCGAACCTGGTGGCAGCCAACGCCATCGACGACGGCGGACATTTCCTCGCCTTCCAGCTGCCGAAGGTCTTCTCCGAGGATGTGTTGAAGGCTGTGACTGCTTTTAGGAAGTTGAAGAAGGAAGCTAAGAAGACTGAGCTGTAGATATTAGGGAACATTATTAGAACACGACAGGACTCACGCTAGACCGGGCCAAGGCCGGGTTGGAGTTTCTGGCGCTTCGTTGTCTATGATGGCTGATCTGTGATCACGTGGTGCTTTCCATAGAAAACGAAGCGCAGGAAGCTCCGGCCCGGCCCCGGCCCGGTCTGGCGTGAGTCATCCTTTACTATTAGACCGGTCTTACGATCATTTGCCACCATCGTTGTATATAAGAATATGGTTGTTATATTTGTTTTGTGACTTTATAAAAGGGTTTTTATATTATTATATTTTTATAATAAAGTGTTCAATAAAATGTATTAGTTTCTTTTTAAACCTTCTATTAAATTAAATAGATCCAATTCAATACAACTATATGCGTGTGAGTGCACACCCACACACAGCTATACGCTACACACTTGGTTGAAAATTCTCGAAAAAATCAAATCGTTTTTTTTTCAGGACGTTTTGAAATTATTGTTTTTTTTCCGTATTTTTCATTTTTTTTTGGGAAAGTAATGAAACTTTTTTAAACTAACGACAGCGTCAAAGTCAATAGACATTTTCACAAAATATCGCCACCCAGCATTCAGATAACAAAACACACGACTAAGCAGGTGTAGTAAACTATGGATTAAATATGGGATCCTTTTAATTTACCGAAACTTTTATGACCAAATTTCGTTTCCCAACCAAATTTTACCAACTGCACGTTTGTCAACTCAATCTTTCCCATATAAACATTTGACAAACTTAAAATCCGACAAATGATAATTTCCCAAACTGTTACTTTGCAACTTTTAAAAGACCAACTGTTTTCTTCCCAGATGTTTTACTTGGACTATAAATGTTCGCTCAAATTTATTATTGTCAAATAAATCATCGGACAACATTATTTTGTCCAAAAATATCTTTATTTAAAAAATGTTTGTTCAAATAAATGTAGGTATTGCAAAACCACTATTTCACAAATTATGTCTATTCAATACATTATGTTATTAAAAATGTGTTACGGCTAGGTTAGGTAAAGGCTACAAATATAATGACGACCAAAAAATACTTTGGTATCCTATGGGATATGAAAAACTGGCAAAAATATTTCGGTAATCCATTAGTAACCTGTTTGAACCACTATCAGTTAAGTGGGTTAGGTTAGCACTGAGACCCTTACAGAAACGAAATTCTACTAGAAAAGTGGGTTAGGTTAGGTTTGAACTACGACCCTTACAGAAATGAAATGCTACTAGAAAAACGGGTTAGGTTAGGTTTGAACTGCGACCCTACAGAAAAGAAATGCTACTAGAAAAGTGGGTTAGGTTAGGTTTGAATAGCGACCCTTACAGAAAAGAAATGCTACTATAAATGTGGATTAGGTTAGGTTTGAACTGCGACCCTTATAGAAACGAAATTCTACTAGAAAAGTGAGTTAGGTTAGGTTTGAACTGCGACCCTTATAGAAACGAAATTCTACTAGAAAAGTGGGTTAGGTTAGGTTTGAACAGCGACCCTTACAGAAAAGAAATGCTACTAGAAAAGTGGGTTAGGTTAGGTTTGAACTGCAACCCTTACAGAAACGAAATGCTACTATAAATGTGGATTAGGTTAGGGTTGAACTGCGACCCATACAGAAACGAAATGCTACTAGAAAAGTGGGTTAGGTTAGGTTTGAACTGCGACCCTTACAGAAACGAAATTCTACTAGAAAAGTGGGTTAGGTTAGGTTTGAACTGCGACCCTTACAGAAAAGAAATGCTACTAGAAAAGTGGGTTAGGTTAGGTTTGGACTGCGACCCTTACAGGAACGAAATGCTACTAGAAAATTGGGTTAAGTTAAGTTAGAACTGCGACTGTTACACGAATGAAATGCTATAGAAAAAGGTATTTAAGGTAGGTATTTATATTAAATAAATAAAAAAATGTGAAATAATAATTGTCGAAATAACTAATTGCCAAAATAGTATAGTTTATCACGTTTTGTCTTGGTTTTTTGTATTATTTGGTAAGTACAAGTACTCATTTCGAGTAACTAAAATTTGTTGAAATAAAATTGTCAATTTTTTTTTATTACTGTTACATTTGTCATGTTTTGTTATGGTTTTTGTATTCTTTGGCAAAATAAATGTTGTTAAAGTAAGGAAATGACAAAATATTTTTTTGCATATCGTTCTCTTGCAAAATATTTTTATGCGACTTGTTTAGTTGGGAAATGATTAGTTGGCTTTTATATTTTTGGGATAAATTGTTTGGGATATGAAAAAATGGCAAAAATATTTCGGTAATCCATTAGTAACCCATTAAATATAAATGGAATAATTCACAAGTTCTTTTCAAAGTGCGTTTATTTCCGATTTTTTTGTTTTTTTTTTTCGGAAAAATATATAAACTAAGTGACATTGTTTTTTTCCGAATAAAACTTTTAAAAAACATGGCTTTTAGAAAAAAACGGGAATTTTTCCGGGTTTTTTCAACCCTAGTCACCGTCGTTAAATGTATATTAAATAATGTAACGATTTTTTTGAGCAGCGTGGCCTTTTATTTTATTTTACTTTATGATTATTTAGTTTGTGATAAATGATACCTAAGTTAATAATGCTGATAATGATTTAAGTAATCTAATCTAACGCCGCCATCAAAATTTCTTAATCATAATAACGATGGGCTTGGACTTTGGAGAGGAGCTAACAAGCACATGAAAATGTTTCCAAGAATTATTGATTATTAACATCCGGGATTAAAATAAAAGCATAAAGGATAGGCAGACTATATAGAACGGTCTGGATCCGGGCCAAGGCGTCCGTTTCTATAGAGGAAGTATATTACCGATCACCATACTCGAATAGAAAGCTAAGTGTCGGACCCGGAACGGTTTAAAGTGAGCTATCCTTAAATATCGGAAAAGCGAATATTTTTCGAAGAATGAAATAGATTTGCTTTGAGATAGGTTTGCTTAAGCCCTTGAGCCTCGAGGCTCCATAAGCCAAGCCTCTAAAACGTTCTTAGCAAAATAAAACTGTCTAACTAAGCTCTGTATTTATATTCCATTACCACTATTAAATACCAGATTAATTAAGGTGATTAATAATAACACGGGTAAGGGCAGCATCCGCTCGGTGTACCCCTTACATTTCATTACATTAAAATGTCAAAAGGGCCTCTACGTGTTGGCTTCGGCTCCGCGCACGCCTCCCAAAGGTCCGGAACACCATTGTTCCGTGACGGGAAAGACATACTAGTAGGTTCAGAAATGCGATGAGACCATTTTTGGAAAAAATTTCTTACCTACTTACATACACATCTACATAATCTTGTACAGTCGACATTTAAGGTATGTTTACATTTTTCGCCTTATTACAAAGGAGTAAGGTGCAAAAGTGTAAACATATCTTTGACGTCGACTGTATACCATCGCCCGCACTCTTAACTGTCCAATCGGTGGATCTTATGCTTTTGGAATTAGGTCCACCGATGGGCAGTTAAGAGTATGGCTGTTTGTACATAATATTGCACAAAATGTCATTAAAAATTAAAACTACATTCATTTACTGATTTTACTGCAACAAAACGTATTATTTTAAAAATATTATACTTTGGCTTTGATACAAGAACGCATATGCTCAATTAAAAATCTATCTCACGTAATTTTGGCTCATCCTTTTAACTTTAAAGGGGCCCACTGACACAGAATAACTAATAGTACTACCGCCACCGATTAACAGTCCGCCGGACGGAATCGGCCTGTCAGTTAGAACAAAATTTTGACAGTTCCGAACAACTGACAGGCCGATACCGTCCGGCGGACTGTTAATCAGTGGGCCCCTAGCAATGTCATGAAATTGTCTTGTTTTGACTCTAGCCTATTAGGCGAACGAAGTGGTTTACGATGCCCCAACACGCATAAATGTATTCCTTATTCTCTTGATATAAATCTCAAATTCAAACCTGTTTCTCAATGGCTGTTGCGTGAGGGCCGATAAGGATAATTGAAACACATTATCAGAGGGTCAGTGTCAGTACTCACTGTACTCAGTACGAAACAGATGCTCTACAATAGCGGTACTTGTTCACGGTTGGTGGTTTAGTGTAGTGCGGTGCGGAGATTTAATTTGGTAAGCTAGTGTTATTTACTGTGAAAATAAATAACAAATAAACGAAATGTTCATGCATGTGGAGATTGGGTTTCATTTGCAGTTACAATGTATACTCTCTTGTAAATTCAATCTCTACCTGAGCTACTGTGATTAAGTTTACAGTACATTTGGTGCTACATTACGAGACCAGGTGCTTTAATAAGCACATTACGTAACTACGTCGATAATTTAAAGGGCTATATAAATATGTACTGTAAAATATTGTACGATACACGTGCGAATAGGTAATTCACAACTCGTATCGATTTAATACACTCCCTTCGGTCGTGTTTTAAAACTCTCCACTCGTTGCAAATTTCCTATTTTCCGCACTTGTATCGTAAATAATATTGTTATTTGTGTAATTTTAAGGGTTTACACGTATAGGGGGTATGTGTATGGGGGAACTAAGGGGGTAACTACACCAACTTATAAAAAAAATTGACAGCGAGTATTCCATTTCCCTCTGCTGCAACGATGAAAAAAATCTTGGCCTAGAACAGAAAAGTGCGACTTTGATCCCTCCTAGCAGGGAAGAAAAGTGCCACTTTGATATCCTAGCAGGGAAGAAAAATCCCTTTTCCTAATAGGTGACGTGAAAAATGTTTTGTCACTGCTATGCAAACATTTTTTACATACAATCAGAGTGCAAATTTTCAAATAATGACTTTAAACGTGCGTTGTATTTCGGTTTAAAGATCTTTATTTCTCAAAAGAATAACAATAATTCACTTACTTGATAAAAGAAAATAACGTGCATAACTTAGCTATGCTATGATACTTGATCTAAGCTAGTGAGCGTAAAAATTAATGCAAACACAAAACCATAAAAGTTACAATTTGCCGGTATGATTATAAAAGTATACAAAACAAGTTTAAAGGTAAACACGATCGCTGTCTACTTGAAGCGCGCAGCGCTCTGCACTGTGCGATGCGATTTGAACAATTCATTAAATTCATTTCAATGTCAGGACCGATTATATCTCAATGACATCTCATACGATAATATATTTAAAATTCAAACAATAGATCACCTCCCAACAAACAATTAAGCGACACTTAGCACTTATTTTATCACCTAAAGACATAGAACGGCTGTAGAATTGCTATATATAGCTTACAGGCTCTGGTGACATCAAGGTCTTTAAGAGGTCCATGTATAGCTTTAAGATCCACAGTAGCCGTTTTGGCCGCTATAATGCATCTTAAGCCGCTAGTGGTATAGCTCAAAGTGAATTCTACTACCTTAACATCTATATGAGTAATAAGCAGTGCAATTTTCACTTAAGGTTCTAAACTGGCGATAAAAAGTCTTTTATAGCCCCGTGTATCGCAATCGCTACTTAACTCTCTTGTATCATTTACAGTCGAAAAGAGAAGTTATGAGTCACAATTATACATCAAGTAGTCGCAGACGAGCGTTATTCACTAGGTACCTTAGTACATCTTATACTGTTATTAGAGTCTTACTTACAACCTAAGCCTATAGCGCCATATTAAGATGACCGATGAATCAATAAGCAAAACAAAAACTATTAATCAATAAATCATTTATTTACATACAATATATATACAGTGGTACTACTAAACGAAATGAATAACTAGCTTAAATCTAAAATAGGCCCTTGAGGCATTGTACCAAGGATGCTGGCGGCATTTCCTCGCTGTATCGCAATGCTGATACGTTGTGCGAGGTAGCCGCCAGCTCTTCGGTCACCAGTTACGTCAACCAGACGCTTCGCGATTTCTGCGAACAACTTATGCGCGCTGGGACCCCATGGACCTAGAGTTTCAACTCCAAATAGTACAAAATGGTACTCTCTACCGAGGCTCTTATATTTGTTACGTTTTAGAATTTCGGCGCTTTCCGCCGCTCCGCCCGCTTTTACAGTAGTCCGTTGGAGGTGGGACGGTGCCAGTGTGTCTACGCAGGTAGCATCCCACACTAGCATCCGTCCCAAGCTCCAAGGAACTAAAGACACCCCATCGGGCCTCTTGCCATCATCTCTGATAATGCCAGTCGGCTCAAGAAGAGCAGGCACATTGATGGTGGCAAGAGACCGACGGACTATGTCATTAAGCGTCGCATGTCTCGAAAAACGGCCTGCACTTTTTTGACAAGATAATCCGTGGTGTCCCAGTCGGTCCACGTCCGTGCCACAAGAGCATACGTACTATTAATTAAAACGTAAATATTTAATAAAAATTTATACTTTTACTCAATATTGACCTAATGTTAGTATTGTTATATTTAAAACCGGACTTCACGTATATTGAGTAATTTTTCGAAAATTAAATACGGTGACCCACAAAAAATAAATATGCAAAGGATCAGAGGCCCTTTGAAATTTTGTTAGTAATACATATAGTTATTGACAGTGTAATTAATTTCGCCATCATAAATCCGCAGATAACACCGGTGTGGAGTGTAGACTGTAGCTTTTCGTGATGTGGGGGTTCGTTGGGAGAAGCGTAGAAATCCGCCGCTGGAACGCGCTGGCCGCTGTGCTGTCTCGAAGTCCGCTATACCTCCATTTACCGGTATATGTGTTGTGTGAAATGAAAACACATATATTTGATTTATTCACTTGGAGAGTGTTCAGGCTGGTATGAGTGAAGCTCTCTTGATGTCTCTGATATCTCTGAATAAGCCACTGCTGTGAAATCCTTCGGCACCCTTTTGAAGGGGTGCGAGTGGCCTCTTCCGCCTTCCGGCTGCGGAGGCTGTCTCGGGTCGCGCCCCACCTTGTGGGGCGGTCGGTCGCTCGTCATTTTGGGGACGGCTGTGTATCCGTGGGGCCAGCTTTCTCGCCACCGGCCGTTTATCCAACCCCGCGACCCCTAGCCTGGTGATACCGTTTGAGCGGGGCCAGGCATCGGGGACGCAGAGAAGGCGACCGGCAGCTTAGGCTGGCGTGTGCATCGTGCCTATGTAGGCGACATCCGGTGTGGTGTGTGCGTGTCTTCTTCTTCGTCGTCTTCTTGTGTGGTGTGTAGGAGGGCTCGGGGGAGATGCCGAGCCCCGTGTTGGTCCGGCGGGCGCGTGTAGTGGGGCGCAATCCCGCGCAGGTGATCGTGGTCGGTGTTGTCCGCGCGGTCGAACATGCCCCGCGCGAGGCGCTCGATGATGAAGTCTTCCAGGTTGCTGCTCCTCGAATAAGCCACGAAACGGCTCTGCCTTATATAGTAAAACACAAGGCCGTTTGGTACCTTCTTCAACTAGTGGGTGTATCATGCAGAGTCAGTAATGTATATTTTTGCCAATCTCGTTAATAAGCACGTATGAAAGGAGCACGAATCCTAGACTTATAAATAGGTACAATATTAAGCACGTATGAAAGGAGCATGAATCCTAGACTTATAACTAGATATAAAACATTCCACGCAATTCATTTGACATAATATACGAGCACAAAGTAAAACATGATATACAAAAGTAAAAATAGTAACCTAAACGTAGAGACTAATTAAACACATACATGAACCCTAATAGCTATTTACGACAGTCTCCCCCACGTGTGTCAACACCGTCTTCATGCGCGGAGTAAATGGGGATAAGTCTAGAAACTGGGCGGCGGACGTCACCTGCGCGTGTGCGAACAATGGCCACTCTCACATGACCATCTGGGCCAGGAAATAGCTGGGCGATTACGCCTCTGGGCCACGTTCCTCGTGGCATGGAGCTATCCGCAATGATGACTACGTCACCTTCATGCAGTTTTCTCACGTTTTGGTGAGCACCGGGCCTGGGGAGGAGGCTGGGTCGGTATTCCCGCTGCCAGCGCCTCCAAAATTGGTCGGCTAGCGTTTGCGCTGTTTTCCACGAAGAGAGCGACATAATTGCGTCTGTGAAGACACCCAGTGGCGACATGGCACTTGATCGACCGATTAGAAAGTGATTCGGCGTCAGGGCTTCGATGTCTAAATCTGGATTCACTGGTGTCAGCGGTCTGGAATTGACTATGTGCTCTGATTCTAGCAGTAAAGTATGTAGAACTTCTTCGTGGGGTGCTCTTTCTTTCAACTCGTTGATGACGATCGCGTGGTTGCCGTGACTGTAGAGTGCATGAAAATGCTGTACTAATAACTTGACGAAATCCTCTTTTGCATGTAAAACAGGCATGTGCGTGTTTTTATCGATTCTAGCATTTAGAACGATGATTCCGTTTTTGTCAAGTTGTACAGCGATTTTGTATAGCGGAGATTTCTTCAGGAGTGGCCGCCCAGTTTCCAGAAGCTTGATTTCCTCCGGAAATGCAGCATGTTGACTCCGTCGGATTAGTAATATCTCTGCTAAATCTAAATGCCCCTTATTTATCTCTATGTCTGTTTTCTTAGCGAACAATGCGGCTTTGAAAACCTCGGCGGCAACCAGAATACTAGCGGTGGCGCGAACTAATCGTACGTTATTAATAATGAACGATCGCCACGCGGGTGCGAGTGAGACGGGTATAGGCGAGTCCCAATCGGTCCCTGTCCACCAAACGAAACGTAACGTATCGCGATCTTGCTCAATTATTTCGATCTGTAAAGACTCTAACAGGTCGGGGCCAGCCAACAGCGCGCTGTTAAACGAACGTCTGTAAGCTGTGGCTGCCGTGTCCCGAACTAATCGCGTTTTCCCGCTTTGCGGCTGAAAAGTTGGGAAGTGCGCCAGAGGCCACGTCCGGGGTGCCTCGGGGGGCGGCGGCGAGTCCATTTTCTCCGCGTAACCTTTGTCGAGCAAGTTGTTCATATGCTTTGCATATTCGGCTTTAAGTTTCGCATCGCGGTCTAGCTTTCGTTCTAGACTGTACAGCCGTTTCAATGCTTGCGCTCGGTTATCGGGGAGTTTCTCGTCATCTGACCGCCACAGTAAGCCCGAGTGATACCTTTGCTCCCCCGGTATCTTCTCGCAGGTGGCTTCTAACAAATCTAGCGCACGTTGGCCGGGGTCGGCCCGAGGTACCTTCTGCGAAACGCCTAATGATTCTGTCTCAGAATGTCGTTTCGCAAGTTGTAAGGCCTCGTCTTCCGCGGTATTAGGCTTTGCGTGCCCAACAAATTGTACCGCAGGTGCGATGCTGTCCGCAGTTTCGTGTATCGTCAAAGCCATTGCCGCGCCTTCGTCAAATAGCGCGAGGGTTTGGACGGTACCTAACGGTTCCGACACCTCTTCAGGAATGACTTTGAGACACGTCTGCGGCAGCCTAACATTGAGTACTGCAGGTGCCGCCGGGACACTATTACCGTTCGCGGATGCGGCCGCGCTTAATCCGTGTAATAGTTTATTATGTCCGGCTTCGCACTGACTCATGCCACACGCGACATATTTACATTTAAAACGCGCACGGTGACTCGCGCCTAAACATCTATAGCACAATCTAGTACCCTTCACCAAGTCCCATCGCTCAGATATAGTCGCGGCTAGAAATTTCGAACACTCGCTAACTTTGTGTTCTTTGCCGTTCTTACATATGGCGCACGCATCGCGCGAGACAGAGACAGACGATATCTCCCGCTGGGGCTTAGCTCCGGTTGACGCTGGCTTTTTTAAATTACCATCGCGGCGCTTTACTTGAGCTATAGTTGATTTACTAGTACGCGATCTATTTCCCGTATCACGTGTATATGACTCGCGGGAATCTGATTCCGAATCCGAACTATAGTCGCGAAGGGACGCGGGGGCGCGGGACCTAGCGAGAGCGTGGCTCGATCGACTGGGCTCGCGCACAGAGGAAACCGCGTTTCGTCCATTTCGCGATCTATCATACGTATCACGGTAGAACGCGGGGTCGCGAGACCTAGAGAGAGCTTGGCTCGATCTTCTGGGTTCGCGCGCAGAGGAAACCGCGCTCACTGCATTCCGTGATCCGTTAGACGTATCACGCGTGTACGTTTCGTGGCAATCTGCCTCCGAATCAGTACTAACGTCGCGAGAGTACGCGGGGGCGCCGGACCCAGCGAGAGCGTTGCTCAATCGACTGGGTTCGCGCACAGCGTTTACCGCGTTTCGCGATCTATTAGACGTATCACGCGTGTACGTTTCGTGGTAATCTGACTCCGAATCCGAACTAACGTCGCGAGAGTACGCGGGGGCGCCGGACCCAGCGAGAGCGTTGCTCAATCGACTGGGTTCGCGCACAGCGTTTACCGCGTTTCGCGATCTATTAGACGTATCACGGTAGAACGCGGGGGGACGAAACCCAGAGAGAGCTTGGCTCGATCTTCTCGGTTCGTGCACAAAGGAAACCGCATTCACTGCATTCCGTGATCGGTTAGACGGCTTATATCGGTTTATGCGCTTGGCCGCAGTACTAATTTCGTTAAGAAACTCGGAAATTGCTACTAACCCGGGTGTTTCTACGTTAGACTGCCTGTATTTGGCCCAGTCATAGCGCACTATCAGATTCAATTTATCCACGATTTTATTCACGAGCTCAGGCGCGTGCAAGTATTTCTCTTGACGCAAGGATCTAATGGTGGCGACGGCATTCGCTACATGCGCGGCGAATGAGGCTATATTCGAATTGTCTTCGGATAAACGCGGCATGCGTTTAACATCATGAATTTCCGTAAGAACAATCTCCTCAGGGTCGCCGAACTGCCGTTCCAGCGCTTCCATTATCTCGTACGGATCCTGAACTGTGTACATTATTGATTTTACGGCCGTCCGAGCTTCGCCCTTAAGTGCGCGCCTAATCCGACTGACGTTATTGACGGCACTAAACATGGGCGACGTATCTTCGAACTCTGCCCTAAATGATATCCACTCGGTGATATCTCCGCCGAATGCAGGTAATTCCGGCGGTTTATGGTACATTGGCGCGTAGGTACCGTGCGGTACCTCTAAAACGCGCGGGGGCGGTCTGCTAGCCCGGTCGGCGGCTGCACGCGGCGGCGGCTGCGCGGTCTTTTTCGGCGGCGGGAATTTAACGTTTTCTTTCGCGACCTCGTGCTGTAACCTAGCTTGTCGTTCTACCCAACTTCTAGTACGTTCTTCGACGGTCGCGTCACTGCTGCCGACAGACTGCGCCTTCAGTTGCGCAACCTGCGGCCGCAAATTTGCAGTGACGGACCCTGTCTTAGAAGCTTCGACGGTCGCGTCACTGCCGCCGCGAGACTGCGCCTTCAATTGCGCAATCTGCAGCCGTAAATTGGCAGTGTCGGACTCGGTCTTAGCAACGGCTAGACGGGCTTTATGAACCTCGAGCTCGGCCATTAGCACGGACAATTTATTGTCGCGTTCCCTAACCGATTTGCGATTCTTTAATTCGCGATTAGACGGCGCCCGCGACGGCGGCGGCGGCGCATCGGTGTCTTTATTCACTAGCGTATTCGACCTACTACGATTTACTACGGTGGCGTCTAACATCTCCGAGTGTACCGACTCGGTTCCACCGGTAGCATTCGGATTGCCACTGGTGCCCTTGCTCCACGTATTAGTCTCGTTGGACGTAGTCTTACCAGACGAGGGGGTAGGGGTATCCATGTTCGGTGCGGGCGCAGGTGGGCCCTTGGTGCGTGGTCGTAGGCTCCTTGCTTCCTTTTCGGACATCTTTCTGGCTGGAACCACTTCACTTAACACACGCGGGGGGTCCCTAACTTGACCTGCCTATGCCTATGACTGACCGTTGCCGTGCGCAACGTCAGTGCCCTAAGCGTGGATCCCTCGTGGCACTGAATCTCCCGCAATGGCAAAGTGCTATGCCTAGAACGTTCGAAAGCAGTGTGTGGGCATCAACCATGTGACACATGCAACGAAAGTTGCCAGGACACGTGAGCGGAGGTGGTCCTACGACGCTGCACGGTCCGTCCGGCAAGCCGGTAAATGGGTTACGGAAAAGGTATAGGGTTTGGGTCTAAACCGAAGCGAACTTCTAGGCTCAGCGCGTCCTTTATTCTTTCTTGCCGTCTGAGTCAAGCAACGTTCGCTTAAAACTCAGCGCGTACTTGTTTCTTTCTTGCTGTCTGAGTTAAGCAATGTCGCTTGAAACTCAGCGCGTACGTTTTTCTATCTTGATGTCTGAGTTAAGCTATGTCGCTTGAAACTCAGCGCGTACGTTTTTCTATCTTCATCCGGCTTCAAAAGGACCAAACTGTGGAGTGTAGACTGTAGCTTTTCGTGATGTGGGGGTTCGTTGGGAGAAGCGTAGAAATCCGCCGCTGGAACGCGCTGGCCGCTGTGCTGTCTCGAAGTCCGCTATACCTCCATTTACCGGTATATGTGTTGTGTGAAATGAAAACACATATATTTGATTTATTCACTTGGAGAGTGTTCAGGCTGGTATGAGTGAAGCTCTCTTGATGTCTCTGATATCTCTGAATAAGCCACGAAACGGCTCTGCCTTATATAGTAAAACACAAGGCCGTTTGGTACCTTCTTCAACTAGTGGGTGTATCATGCAGAGTCAGTAATGTATATTTTTGCCAATCTCGTTAATAAGCACGTATGAAAGGAGCACGAATCCTAGACTTATAAATAGGTACAATATTAAGCACGTATGAAAGGAGCATGAATCCTAGACTTATAACTAGATATAAAACATTCCACGCAATTCATTTGACATAATATACGAGCACAAAGTAAAACATGATATACAAAAGTAAAAATAGTAACCTAAACGTAGAGACTAATTAAACACATACATGAACCCTAATAGCTATTTACGACAACCGGCATCAGTGAACTAAAATAATTATTTGCTTTTAATTATCCGCCATTACATTTCACTTCAAGTTGTCACAGGGCAAGCTTACGAATAATAACACAAAATGGACACATCTGCAACCAAAGCAGATAGGGCTAAGGAAAAAATGTGCAATTACCTTCTTGAGTGTTACAAATATTGCCTATAAATGCTAATATACCATCTAAAGCTGAAAGTATAATCTATATGGCCCTACACTACTACTCAAATAGTTAGTAGTCGCTTATTTGGCACCCTTTTAATACCTAAGTACTTAATCAACGCTATTAGAGCAGTACTTTAGCGCTCTTCTACCTCTTATTTCATCATATAACTCTATTGTAGCGCCGTTTTACAACCCAAGGTGATAAAAATTGTGCCCAATCCGGGGTATTAGGGACTAGGGAGTTATAGCCGGCTATAACTCCTATTTTTAGAACATCAATAGAACCTGGTGGAAACAAACGCTTATGTAGATCTCTTTTAACCCTTATATTTAGAGCCTAATGTTAGTTGGGCTGTGTGAGAGCGCGATTCGGATATAATAATTTGTTACTGTTTTGAAATGGTTTTGATATGACCTATCGCTCTTGTTCGTTTTTTTATTTTTCCGTCTTCAATGTCAATATTTCAGGATAAAATGCTGAAGCTCCTCCTAGCCCTAGTAGGAGGCGTGACCTTCGCATTATGGTTCGTCACCAGACCACCGAACCCCTCCACCCTCCCCAAGTTGGACCCTGAACAGTGGTGGGGACCGGAGAAGTTGAAGGGCAAAGCTGATAACAGCATCAGGCCTTTCAAAATCGAGTTTACTGACAAGGTTTGTGAACATTCAGCTTTTTTACATGTGGGCCAATCCATGTGGCATACATGGGTCAAAAATATTCAGGAAAATGGTCTTTCTTTGGACAGTACAATAGTTAATGATTTGGGCTTTATTAAGGCTTTCATCATAAAGCCTTTCAGAAATGGATAGTTTGAAGGTGAACTTGCCTATAAAGGTCATTTATTTTATGATGTTCAAAGAAAAACGCACAATGTAGCCTTTGGAGGTCTGAAAATCTGTTGCCAGCCCTTTAAAAACCTCTGCCCAGTTCTTTTAGTAAAATAACGACCTCATGTGGTCGCGACCCTCAGTCGTGAGGAATCGAGGAAGAAGAAGAGAGTTCTTTTAGAAGAACCTCATACTATATAGCTCCTTGAGAAAACCTCAGAAGTTCTTATATTGATTTACCATTATTCTCAGTTAGTATTCCTGCTATTCCAGATGATTGAAGACCTGAAAAGGCGTCTAGACAACTTCCGCCTCCCACCTCCCCCGCTAGAGGGCGTAGCGCAGAACTACGGCTTCAATAGCAAGCTGTTAGACGAATGGAGGAAGTATTGGAGAGACCAGTACCCTTTCAAGGCCAGAGAGACCTTCTTGAACCAGTTCCCGCAGTTCAAGACTAATATCCAGGGGCTGGATGTGCACTTTATACATGTGATGCCTAAGGTAAGGAATCAAGGAAAGAAAACCAAATAACAACCGAAAGTACGTAAATGAGAAATATGTAATGCCACTTGTCGCATCAATAGTCTAAAATATTGATTTAACCTATCTTGATTCAAGACGTTTAGCAGGAGCATTGGAATAACGTGGAACGTGGTTGGCATTGGGAACAATAAGTGAATTTGTAACATCTGTCACTACATTTCTCTTATGATTTGGCAAGTGATAAACAGACTGAAAGTTTCTTTACAAAATTTATAATATTGTTTGAGGTTCCAGCGGGTGTGAAAGTCCTGCCTCTCCTGGTTCTTCACGGCTGGCCAGGCTCTGTGGTCGAATTCTACGAGTCCATCCCCCTGCTAGCTCGTCAGGCCCCTGGATACGACTTCGCTTTTGAAGTCATTGTGCCCAGCCTTCCCGGATATGGATTTACCGACGTAAGTACCTACACCTTAGTAAAGGGACATTCGAAGAACGATTTCAGCAGCGTTATTGTTCCAACATTATTATAAAGCTGGGTGTCGTGATACATTTGTCCGCTACGTGTATATGTGTCTGTTTGTAGCACCGTTGGTCTAAACCAGCGGTCGGCAACCTTTTAGCAGCCATGGGCCACATATTAGTTAACGAAATGGACGCGAGCCGCACTTTGTTAATATTTATGACTTTATCAGACATTGTCGTTTGTCAATATTACATATAATATAGCCAGGGAAGTTCGTGGGCAGCCTGTTAACGACCGCTGGTCTAAACAAATAAACTGATTTGGATGCGGTTATTATTATTTGAAAGAAGGTTCTTCCAAAATCGGGCTATCCGTTTCATCACGTTGCGGGTTTATCAAAAATTTGTTTAATGTTTTTAAAGCAAGCTAATTTGTTAACATCATGTTTCAGGCTGCCGTCCGACCAGGTCTTGGCTGCGCCCAGGCTGCTGTACTCCTCCGTAACCTGATGCACCGACTTGGGCATAAACAGTTCTACATGCAAGGTGGAGACATGGGCTCCATCATCGGTACCAACATGGTTACTCTGTTTCCTGATGAAGTGTTGGGATTCCACTCCAACATGCTTCTCGCTAGGGTGATTATTTACGCTTAATTTCTGTAACACGATGCATCGAATTGGACACAAACAGTTCTACATGTAAGGTAGAAACATGGGCTCTACCATCGGTAACACTAACAACATGGTTATGCTATTCCCTGATGAAGTGTTGGGATTCATTCAGTTATTCTTACTTTTCTTAGTACTAAGTACTCCTTCCTTAAATTTTTGAGGTTAATGGTCTTAAGTTCCTACAATAACAACTAGGCATTTCTGTAGGTAACTATTTTTAATAAAAAGTATTTTTTCACAGAACACTCGTTCAAACTTGTTGACGTTGCTGGGAGCCCTGTACCCTCCACTCGTAGTGCCTGCTCACCAAGCACAAAGGCTGTACCCATTGGGCACGTACGTCGCCAATATGACGCTAGAGACGGGATACTTCCACATGCATGCCACCAAACCTGATACTCTTGGTAAGTTCAGAGTGGTTTAGTGACAAATTTATGCTGTACTCGTTAATCATCGTGCCTACCTTCCAAGTCCATAGAATGTGCTCAGTGAACTGGTTTGTCACTGGTTAGGATGAATCATCGTCGATCACGATGGCACCATCCTGTCTTATTACGTACCAATATGCAATCTTTAAAAGGCTTATCGCCTTGGCCATCCCCAAAATACTAACCAAAATAATTTATTCAAAAATTATCCACGGAATTTCATAACATCATCAATTTCCCAGGTGTCGGCCTATCCGACTCCCCGCTCGGCCTCCTAGCCTACATCTTCGAGAAGTTTAGCACAGGCACCAGATTTGACTTTAGGGACCGCGAGGACGGAGGCCTTCTGGAGTTCTACTCCAGAGAACAGCTGTTGGACAACGTGATGATATACTGGGTCAGCAACGCGAAGACTACGGCTATGAGGATGTATGCTGAGACATTTAACAAAGCGCATATTGCTCTTAATATTGACAGGTGAGAAACTGTAAACTGTAGTCAAAAGATATCATTTATGAAGAAAAAGTGAACTAGACCTTAATTGCCTAGGGATTGGACCAAACCACCGAATTCTACAGTCGCAGAAACACTTCAGTCGATAAACACACAAAATCAGACAAGTCGTTGAGGAACTTTTTACAATACAATTCTTTATTTTTTGAACATCAGTGGACATTTTTAATAAGAATTAACAACTTTTAAAATATATGTATAATCGCCTAACTTCATTTAATTTCTCTAGCTTTTCTCTAGCAATTTTGACTCGTAACCTTCCCTCTTAACAACGCATGGGGTTCTTATATAATTGTTAGTTATTTCAATTTCAATTACCATTCAATTTATCTATTTATACATATAATCTATACATATTTTTATAATAAAGCTGAAGAGGGTCGAAAGTCTGTACATGGAAGATATTTGAAAAAAAGTTGGCTGGGGATACTTAGAATCGATAACAGAACACGTTCCAACAGTTTTTAGATTTTTTGTCTGTTTGTCTGTTTGTCTGTTTATCTGTTTATCTGTTTGTCTGTTTATTTGAACGCGCATCACGTGAAAACGGCTGAACGGATTTTGATGGAAACTTTACTAATCTGTCGAGAAAATCCCTGGCCAGGTTATAGGCTATAAAAATTCATCCCTAAAAGGAGGGGTAGCCACAACACATGATTGACTTAAGTTTGCCCCTGAATCGTATGGCGCTACTTAAGAAGGAGGGGCAAACTTTTTTCAAATATGTGCTAACACTATAGAGTACCCTGGTAAACTAACAGATGGCGCTGAATTTAATACGATGTCACATAAATAAGCCTCCGAGGAAGGATTTTGCCAAATTAACTCTAAGTTTAGAAGACCCCTCTTCTAAAATTTGAATCAATCGTACGGATATCAACAAATTTAATTGAATAATTGTGTTGATTTAATAAGACAACAAAATTAAACGACTGAGCTGAGTAAACATTAAGTAACCAAGAAAACTAAAAATGGGTTTACATACCTATAGTTACGTAGTGTTAAAATAAACACACATATCACAACACGCGTATAATTGCATAAAATTATTTATTTTCTCCGTCATGAATTATACCTAATCGTAATTATATCGCACCTATATCAAATCCATATTCATACGTATCGCCTCCTTAAGCACTTAATAATGGCCACGAAGGTGGGTACTTTGAGAAAAAAAACATTTACCTCTGTCATTTGCAGTGCCGGATTAACCCTTTTAAGCAAAATAAGCACTTGCTTAGGGCACCATGTCTAGGGGGCACCAAAAATTATCGAAAAATTTTCGCGCTCGCTTCGCTCGCGTTTTCAATAACATTCTAAGATGTTTATGATAAAGGTGACATTCGGGTGGCGCCTGCAGCAGCATTAGGGTACTCTGTTACAACGTTACTGCTGCAGCACTGTCAATTTTCGTGATAAAATGACGTGACTGATTTCCACACTAAAAGTAAACATGTACAACTGTCTATCAAATTGCGTTTTTTTATATCGAAAAATTGTCGCGCTCGCTTCGCTCGCGTTTTCAATAACTTTCTAACATATGATAAAGGTGACATTTGGGTGGCGATTGCAGCATTATTAGGTACTCTGTTGCAACGTTACTGCTGCGGCACTGTCAATTTTCGTGATAAAACGATGTAACTGATTTCCATACTAAAAGTAAAGATGTACAACTGTCTATCGAATTGCGTTTTTTTATAACGAAAAATTGTCGCGCTCGCTTCGCTCGCGTTTTCAGTAACTTTCTAAGATATGATAAAAGTGACATTCGGGTGGCGACTGCAGCAGCATTAGGTACTCTGTTGCAACGTTACTGCTGCGGCACTGTCAATTTTCGTGATAAAATGATGTGACTGATTTCCGTACTAAAAGTAAAAAAAACCGGGCAAGTGCGAGTTGGACTCGCGCACGAAGGGTTCCGTACCATAATGCAAAAAAAAACGAAAAAAAAAAGCAAAAAAGAACGGTCACCCATCCAAGTACTGACCACTCCCGACGTTGCTTAACTTTGGTCAAAAAGTCACGTTTGTTGTATGGGAGCCCCATTTAAATCTTTATTTTATTCTGTTTTTAGTATTTGTTGTTATAGCGGCAACAGAAATACATCATCTGTAAAAATTTCAACTGTCTAGCTATCACGGTTCGTGAGATACAGCCTGGTGACAGACAGACGGACGGACGGACGGACGGACGGACGGACGGACAGCGAAGTCTTAGTAATAGGGTCCCGTTTTACCCTTTGGGTACGGAACCCTAAAAATGTACAACTGTCTATCAAATTGCGTTTTTTTATATCGAAAAATTTTCGCGCTCGCTTCGCTCGCGTTTTCAATCACTTTCTAAGGTATGATAAAGGTGACATTCGGGTGGGGACTGCAGCAGCATTAAGGGGCCCACTGATTAACAGTCCGCCGGACGGTATCGGCCTGTCAGTTGTTCGGAACTGTGAAAATTTTGTTCTAACTGACAGATTTTGTTCTATACCGTCCGGCGGACTGTTAATCAGTGGGCCCCTTTACTCTGTTGCAACGTTACTGCTGCAGCACTGTCAATTTTCGTGATAAAATTATGTGACTGATTTCCAAAAGTAAAAATAAAATATATCGAAAAAATTTCGCTCAGCACAGCTCAGGAGTCTGAAGAAGACCACGGTAAGTGGCGCTCTAGCCAGGCAGGCCGCTTCGCTTTCGCTCGCGCGCGTGTACCTTACTGTATCGTCCGATATTCACGTACTACTCTGTCGTTTAAATCCTTTGACAATGTAACCAACGGAGACGGTAATTTTCGGTACAAAATAGTCTGGCGTTTTTTGCGGGGGAGGGGCACATCAAATGTGTACCTACGTAACGTAAACATAGCCATGTCAGATAAACCTCGGTTGACACTTGGCCGCCTATTTTCGACAGAGGGGAACGCCTGTTAATGACCACTCCGTTTGGTTACATTCTCTAAGTTTAAATCACGTGTAAAATTTGAATAAGGGCGAATAAAACTATTGATTTTGGATTGTAGTTTTATTTAGTGGTACCTAATTGTAAAATATTTTATCTGGACTTCAGTCCTCTAGTATATCCATATGTCAACTTTACTTCAAGTTCCGCCTCCAGGGGAGAGGGAGAGAAATTAGGATTAGAAATTAGCCGCTTACTGACACAGACCGAATTCCACGCGGGCGAAGCCGCGGGCACAGCTAGTTTAAAATACAACAATGGGCCAGCCTGAAAATATTTCAGCCTTCAAATATTTTCTGTTCCAGTTACCAAACCACCGTCCCGACCTGGGCCCTCCAAGCCATCAATGATTTCTATCACCCCCCTCTCCTGCTGCGCACCAAGTACGTGAACCTCCTAGGAAATACCGAGCTGCCTGATGGTGGTCACTTCATCGCGCTGGAGAAGCCTGATGTGTTCAGCCAAGATGTGTTTAAGGCTGTGAAGGAGTTTGTGAAACATCGAGAAGGCAGTAAGAAGAGTGAGCTTTAAGAGATTTATTTTGTGATAAACACTACTGCCACCTTGGGGTACAATATGAAATTTTTGAAATCAGAACAACATTATGTCGACCAGAACATTAGGCAAATTCATTTCTGTTGGTGATCAAGCTATTGATAAAATCTTTGCTACAAAAGTGATAAAAACCAGTATCTATAAAAAAAAATATAGTTGTGATTGTGAAGCATGTTTTAAATGTGTACCGTCAACCGGGGCGGGGTGAATAGGGATAACTGGTGTGAATAGGGACAAAACTTAAAATGTGATTTACCTGTCAATTTTTTTTAATACTCACTTAAGTTGTATCATACCAAATCTACTGTTATTTTCAATCTAATGACACGATTTGTGTGGATATTTTTTTTAAAGAAATTGTCAGGTAAATCACATTAAAATTTTGTCCCTATTCACCCCGGTTGACGGTACTTCATTATTTTTTTTATGTAAATATTAAATAAATAAGATTTTGTTATGTCATAGTGTAATTTTATTCTATGATTTTATTCATAGTTATGATTAAAATTTGGATGGATTAAATATCGGTATTTGTTAATACAAATATCCATATTTATCATAGGTACCAACCTATGTTATCATAGATCATAGGTACCATGATGTTGGTCGCATGTGCTGTGCGTGTTATTTTGGGTAACGACAGTAACAACAGAAGCGGTCAATATTGAAAAACTAAGATTAACAATTGACAATCTTTGTGTTAGCAACTGACATCAAAGTCAGACCAACGGAAACCCAAAACTGAGCTTTCTCATTAGTATAAATATCTGGGAGACCGAGCTTTGCTCGGAAAACATATAAAAACTCAAAAATGCGCATTTTCCCAGAGATAAGACCTAGCTAGATCGATTTATCGCCCCCGAAAACCCCCATGAAGCAAATTTCATCGAAATCATTAAAGCCGTTTCCGAGATCCCCGAAATATATAAATAAACGAGAATTGCTCGTTTAAAGGTATTAGATAGATTACTGTGATTCACTAAGATATCACTATCACCAAGATATCACTATCACTAAGATATCACTATCTTCTTGTGATCGATCGATAATACATTAAACATTAAACATTAAACCAAAGAAATACATGCTGTCGATAGTCACCTGCAATAATGTTACACGAAGAAGGCCGCAAAAATATCTGACACGATCTTATTTGTAGATCCATAAAAGCGTGTGACGTGTCACATATTTTTGCGGCCTTCGGAGAGTAACATTATATTATTGCAGGTGACTGTACGGTAGATATTTTTTAACAGGTAGGTATTTGTTACATAATATGTCATGGGAAAAGGCCAGTCTGACGAAAATCAGCTATGGACGTTTGCAACTCTAGGTCACAACATAACATACTGCCGAACAACCCTTTTAAAACCTGTAGAGTCTGTGCGGAAAGAGACGAGTCGTGGAATGTATTGGGCCCCATACAATGCATACATTCCACGACTCTTCTCTTTCCGCACAGACTCTACCTGCACTTTTTGAGACTTTTCATTCTCTTGGTATTATAGGGTAAATCGCCAGTAACTGGCCACCTGTTAGTAACTGGCCACCCTAAACTAAAAATGAATTCTATTCACCGATAAACAGAATGACCGATAAGAAGATATGTGACGTTCCACGGAAAAAGGTACCTTATGGCGGCCGGCGCTTATAATATAATTAACGCCGCCGCAATAATATTGGAGCGGCGTTAACACATTCAGCGCCAAGAACCCGACTGTCGGGTACACTGTTCGTAGTGACTACGCGCTCCATACGGCGAAGACGTGGCTACGCGCTACGAGCGTAACCCGTAGTACTTAGTGGCAATGAATGTGTTAATAATAGCTATAAGCGCCAACCGCCATAAGGTACCTTTACCCGTGGGACGTCACATATCTTTACTATATCGTATCTAGTTAATCTCTAATTCATTTCCCGAATCGCGCCGTATGACTCCTTCTTTTCTTTCTCCATTCGGAGGAAATTCCTCTGAAACTTGAAATGCTTGATCTTTAGGGTACGGAAGCAAAGAGAAGGGAGAAACGGGTTGGAAGAACAACGCTTCAATCTTAGTTCAAGAATTACATCATATTACAAAATACGAGGCAACCCATACACAATAATAACACGACGTGCGACGATATCTCATTGCAGTAGGATTTACAATCGTCTCCTTCATTTAGTAGCAACTTACTAAATTCAAAATGACGTAACTCGACGAAAAATTTTTAACATCACCTACCTGTTTAAAACTATCACGAGTCTAATCGTATGACTCACTCATAAACACAAATTATAAACGACTTTATTCCATCACAATAAAGTTTATAGTCAATTGTCGTTGATTTTTCCTACACTAGCGTTATGTGAAAATGACATCATTGTAGACACATTTAAAGTGATATAAGTCTTTTTAAAACTACTAAGGTTTATAATCGTCTACTTGAGCTTATACTAGTTAGTAGCAAAAAAACTGTCGGACGATATGGTAGCGTCTATATCCGTTCCAAGGTTATTTTAGTTAATGAAAAAGTAGCGTTTGATTTTGAACTTAAATTCCAATGTGTTTATGGTTGAAAATCGAGTTGCTTGTCGAATTGTTTAGTTTGTGCGTTTGAACTTGTATGGGGGGGGTAAAGGTGGTTATTTCAGATTTTATTCTTAATTAGGCAAATGCAAATCACAAAGTATGATAATAATTGCCTAGGTCATAGTAGGGTATATTTTCCTTGACTGTATACATTTTTGTTGTTCTTATCCGTTGATTTGTAAGTAAAACGATTTTATTTATTACCATCTAAATAATATTGGGAGTGTAAAAGGCCGGTCAAAGTTAATCGTACCCATTTTTAACGCAGCGTAACCTTTGTTAACCTTTTTTGTAGGGAATTAAGACTATTAAAAAAATAAGTACTTAAGTACATTTTTACACGACTGCCCAAAAAAGGAGTGTATTGTTAAAATTTTGTTTTGATTTAGTTCCAACATGCGTTTCATAATACGGGAATTATCCCGATAAGATTCACAAAACGAATCTCCCTAAAACTTATTTAATATTACAAATATGTAATATGTATATCTATTTACTGTCTCATGGATGGTCCCAATCCAATACCTAAGTTTTGTACCACATTTTAGATGTCGCGTTGCTGGTCATGTCTCCTCATCACGCCACTCGTACTAATCGGCCTAGTCTCATTCTACTTCGTCTATGTGTTCTACTTGATGAGTCCACCTCCCCTACCGACCTTGGATCTTGAGGAGTGGTGGGGACCGACGGAGTCGAGGGTGCAGGATACCAGTGTCAGGCCGTTTACGATTCGTTTTGAGGATGCGGTAAGTTGAAGTTGAGACATCTTTCGTAATAATCGGCATATCATTCTACCTAACCTACATGATCTACCATTCTACCTGATGAGTCCACCTCCCCTACCGACCTTGGATCTTGAGGAGTGGTGGGGACAGACGGAGTCGAGGGTGCAGGATACCAGTCTCAGGCCGTTTACGATTCGTTTTGAGGATGCGGTAAGTTGAAATTGAGACATAACTCGTCGGTTCAACATCGAATCAAATACCTACCTTTATTCCACTAAGAACCTTGTTTATATATACTTGCCGTCCTAACTGAATTCAATAATTTGTATTCGTACTTTTCTGATTCCAGATGATAAAAGACCTTAAGCACCGTCTCAAGAACCACCGCCCCTGGACCCCTGGTCTCCAAGGCGTCGGGTTCCAATACGGATTCAACCATGATCAGTTGCCAGGCTGGATAAACTACTGGGCAGAACAGTACAATTTTACTGAACGAGAGAAGTTTCTGAATCAGTTCCCGCAATACAAAACCAATATACAGGGGCTGGATGTACACTTCATCAGAGTTAAGCCTAAGGTAAGAACATATGTAGATAAAGGATCACGGCAGAACCATGAGTGCGAACAGAATAAAACGCCTGATGATCTTGTAGCGCAAAGGATTGCGTTATTCCTCGAAGTTCAATTCCATGGAGCTTGATCCGTGTCCTGTCTTTAGTGGCGTCAAAAAAAAACTATTTCGCTAATTTTGCACAAATTAAATTAAGTTCCTTGCTAAATGCTTCTTCTTCTTCCTCGCGTTATCCCGGCATCAAATGATATTTCGTACATAAGTTCCAAAAAAACTCATTGGTACAAGCCGGGGTTTAAACCCGCGACCTCTGGATTGAAAGTCGCACGCTCTTACCGCTAAGCCTGGTGGCCTATATTCCTTGCTAAATGCTTAAAGTATTTTTCTTCTAGGTCCTTAAAACAGCACATTTGTTGATCATTTGTAAATAAGATGGAGATTTTCCAACTATTTCCATGTGTCATCGTCGACACTATTAATTAACTACTCCAAAATCTTATTGTAACGACCTTTCGGAAGGTCTATCATTGATCATTTAAGAGCATTACTGTTAGTGTTTATAGGTATTAATCTTGACTCCAAGGTTCCAGAGGGCACAGAGACAGTTCCAATGCTGTTCATGCACGGCTGGCCAGGATCAGTCAGGGAGTTCTACGAGGCACTGCCTCTCCTGACTGCCACCAGCAAGGACCGGGACTTCGCCATCGAAGCCATCATACCCAGCTTGCCCGGTTATGGCTTTTCTGATGTAAGTAAGTATAGAGGATAGCGATTCCTCGCTACATGCTGTTATGTCAGTGAATTAAGAACTATGGGACATATTCTTGAGTAAGTTGTCCACACCCATATTTTTACAGTTGACTGTACCTATTTATTGATTTTAATCTTTCTGCACAGTACAAATTATCTCTCCGTCGTCGTTTTTTGCCAGTGAAGATTGGCGGATATTGTTTCTGTTCCTAAAATTTGGTGAAATATATAAATATCGCTCCTTGAGAAACATAACGTCATTATCCAAAAAATGGGGTTTTTGAGTTTATAACGCCATCTAGCTCGTATGATCGTAACGCACGCAATACGAAGACACCTATCGCCCTAGCTCTATTAGAACCGCCAGAGGGCGCTAATGTCGTTATGGCGAATAGAGGGAATAGGTGCCTGTCTCATAGGAACAATGTCATTAAAGGGAAATAAATTGTATTTTTTTGCTTAGTGACGGTTTTCTATGAGATTTAATGGTAAGTACGTCAATTTACATAAGAAATAGTGTATCTATACGTACTATGTCACTTTAAACTTATAATATGGTATCAAAATCAAAACTCAATTCAAAGCAATATCGTACTTTTCCCTTTAAGGACACTTGTACTTTTGAATTTAATAGAATAGAATAACATCTTGAAATAAGTAAAGTCACATTATACCTATAATGACGGTTTTGCTTAAAACTTAAAGCCATAATGCTGACTAAAAATAAAAACGTACTGTTCTTTTACTTTAAGTGACATTGTGATTTTAAGAAGCTGACAGAAGTTTTAGCAGGTCGATCGTCATTATCTGTGTAGTGTCAATATGCTAGCTTAGTTTACCATAGCGACAGTTGGCATGCTTAAGTGAAAAATGTCGTTTTAAGCTTAAAGCCACTACAACTGGTACAGAACGCTTATAACGGTGTGGTTAATGAATGTCACTCGTTGTTTAATGTCACTGTGTTGTATTTTTTCTATAAGGTTCATAATAGAGTTGTATTATGGGTACCTACTAGACGATTATTTATAATTAGATAGATATAGCCACATTACGAGCCCTATTGATCTAACTGTGGAACTAGGTTGGTATGTGTAAGATTCCCATATTTATTAATTATAACATAATATTATTTATGTGTTGTGTGATACTTTTTCATTCATCAAAATTAGCAAGTTATTTTTGTGATGTCTGTTATGCTCCAATTTTATTTCTGACAAGGTGACACAAAACACATATTAATTATTATTATCACTAGGTAGGTACTTACCTATTAATTACCCATAAAAGTATTGTTTTCTTACAGTAGAAAATGTCTCAATGTGTCTTGAATGACAAAAAAGTTAAAGCTATTTTAATAAAGTTAATACTACTGTTTTAGTTGAAACTGTTAATAAAGTTAATACTTATGATGATGAAGAATTCGTACCTCCTTCAGAAGAGCTAGTTCTAATAACGTAATGTGTCGCTTGTGAGTTTTTTGTTGTTTTTCCGGGTTGGTTTAATTTTGCTACTGGCTGTTTCTAAAGTATTTATAATGTTGTTATTTTGAATTTGAACTTCTGAATGTGTATTTGTGGTATCTCTTCTTGTAAGGTGTCAAAATTACTTCGTAATTCTAAGTTAAACTGATCGTGGTTACAAATAAGAGTGTGTTTCTGTTTAGGTGTTTTGCCTATTTATGAATTAATTGCTTACGGTGGATTTAAGTCTTAAACTTTATTTTTGCTCTCACGGGTCTGTGATCGGAACTAAATTTAAACGTATTGATGTACCTAATACCTACATAAATAAATATCTAACTAAACTTTTGTCAGATGAAAATATTATTATATAAGTAGTCAATTTCGTGTGTGATATTCCGCCAGGCGAAGTCCAGGTCCAGCGACTTTGAAGTTTTTTTTGAGAAAGAAGGAATTACGTTCATGTTTCGACCAAAGGCAAATGGAATAGACCTAGAACTACGGTCGTTTCTGCTGCCAAGGCCATATGTGGTCCAACTATGTATGTGTGCTTGATCTGACTTCACCAAGGACAATGGTCCATGTTTCCTGCTTTTCATCAGTAGATTTATTTAGAGGGTCATAATCTCGTAATACTCTTCAATCTTATCATCGCAATGTGTAGATGTTGATGCGTAGGCTTTGATTGCGGTTAAGGTAGGTATATAGCTTTGGGATTTGGGATATGCTTAACGTCAACACAGCCATCTTGTCGGAGTAATTTGATAATCCGACAATGTTGTCCTGCCACTTCTTTTTGACGACAAAGAGTGTGGGTATCTTCCGCCGGGTAGTTTCAAAGTAGCGCCAATAACAGAAAAGCTAACGGAAAAACGTCTGAGGTGGTACGGTCATGTACAGAGGCGTCCTGTAGACTACATGGTTAAGGTACTTAGCGCTCGATATATCAACAACGAAGCGAGGACGTCGAAGACCACCTGCCACCTGGCTGACGACGGTTCAGCGAAACCTGAAAGATCTCAATATAGACGCCGACGTTGCACTCAATCGTGCAGAATGGAGGAAAAGAACAGGGAAGGCCGACCCCAAGTAAATGAGAACAAGGCCTAGCAGGATGATGATGACGTGGGTATCTTCCGCCCGGGGATTCTTAGCACCACTTTTACAGGGTACTTAGCGCCGTAACGAGGAGTCGTACATGTCAAATGAGATTGGGCCATAAGCCCACCATGCTGGTTCAGTGCGGGTTGGTGGATCGCCAGAGGCTTGTTTGGTATTCCACAGGGTGACCACGTGCAGGAGAGGCTGGTCTGGGGTCCGTTACATGACATTCGGGCCCCTTACATCGCATCCCCCAATTATTATCCTCCCCTTTGTTTATTTACTTTGGTAATTTTTGATCGTAAAAATATAGCCAAACCAAACAAGCTAAGAATACTCTAGTTTTAAAGAAAAACTAGTCTTATTTGCTAATTTTTTAAGACTGAAAGTCGCTTACTTTAGTAAATATTAATTAACATCCATGTAAAATGATTCTAATTGCGCTTTTTCTTTGAAATAAACGTTAAGTTATATCAAATAACTGGATATAGTGTCACTGTTCCATAAATTGAATCAATATTGCGAAGTCGTCATGTGACATTAAGCAAAACTAAACGGAATAGTGACATTACAATTTTCTTTTAATTGAATTATCTTAGAAATTAAACAAAAAAAACACAGTTTACTCAAATGACTCACAAGATTAGTTTAAAATCTAACAAAATATAGCAAAAAACTCTTTCTTTTATCTCTAGTACGGCAGTTTTAGACGTTTGAAGATTTCGAAAATTTTAAAGCTCTGTACCCAAAAAACACGTTTTTCGCTTAATGACACTGTGTTTCTCAAGGAGCGATATTTGTTTTCTAGGCTTCAGTAAGGCCAGGGCTAGGAGCAGCTCAGGTCGCTATAGTGCTGCGTAACCTGATGAGGAGGCTGGGTTTCAAGACCTTCTACATCCAGGGCGGGGATTGGGGCGCCTTCATCGGAGCGGAGATGGCCACTATTTTTCCCGAGGTACGAAAATTTCACATTACATTAATGGTAGACGAAGTCCAATAGGCTAGATGACAAATTTCCATTTATGGTATCAATCAATCAGGTTTGTTTTTAGGATCAAATGTCTATTTGGGACTCATTGCATTAAAGCAATACAAAAGACATAAATGATAGTCAAAGTCCGACAGTCGTACTTCACTCGCGAAACGCTCCTAACAAAACGATAAACGATAAGTGAACGTGATGTCAAGGTCACTGAGAGTCCATCTTGAAGTTGTTCTGACTAGAGGGAGACCTAATTAAATAAAACAACGGGTTGCACTCCGGGAGTGCCGACAGAAGTGAAAACTCAATGACTAGTCCAAAATGTCTGCAGCACTATGTTAATTGACCCATCCTCCTTTTTATTGAAAAACTTTAGTTCCGAAATTGCTGGTCAGTGAACTTGTTTAAAATTCGAAATTCAAATTTGTAGCGTTAATTGTTTAAAATTCGAATAGAAATTGTAAAGTTACCTTGCAAACCTCGGATCTAAATATATTTGGTCATGATATTTTGAGTTTTATTCACCAGTCTAGTACTGGTTCACTTTTATTAGCGATTTCATCAAGATGTAGCTTTATTGAATTATATTTGAGTGATATAAAGTTAGAATGTAACTGTGAGATCCTCGTATTTCAACCCGTACAAGATTAGAACCTTTTTCATATAATGTCATTGAGTTTTTTGATATAAAAATGCCATCTAAATGAGTGGCCATCTAAACCTTACGGTCACGTGATCGCGTTACGCTGTCTCGAGTTTATCATTTTTTCCCCACCTCAAAAAGTGCCCAGCGCCGCTAAAGAAGTTTTCACTTAAAAAAAAAAAAGAAATAGCTTAATTTCACCCGAACTAGAAAAGAAATATTTCTACTGACACATAACATACTTGATTTGATTTGGCATTGTTTAAGTAAGTTACCTATTTGGTGCGCGTGAGTTTAAGTATCACGAAACGGTCTTTTGTGTGAATAACTACTTGCCACATAAAAAAAATCCTGATTTATTTTCAGGAAATTCTTGGCTTCCACAACAACCTGCCAGTAGCCTCATCATCCAAAGCCAATCTGCTGACACTTCTGGGCTCCTTGTATCCTCCTCTGATCGTGGACTCCCATCTTCAGGACCGCATGTATCCCCTTTCTAAAGCAATTGCGTATCAGCTTCAGGAGTTCGGGTACTCGCATATACAGGCCACGAAGCCTGATACTTTGGGTGCGTATAATTGAAACTATATAGCTGTGAGGATTACTGAGGCGAGGGCAACTGTAGTCTCCTAACCCTAGAGATGTAGTGCATAATTATTTCCATCGTATTTTTACGGAAACGCGTCTTGCTATTTCAGTCAGTCTCGTTACAAAAAGAACTGAGGTTGACTGAAGTAGCATGACAAATACGAACGTTTCCGAGAAAATACGATGGATTACAAATTATGCACTATATATCTGTATCTGGGAGAGGGTCTTGTCTATTATGTTATGCCTAGCCAAGTCGTTAAATATTACTCCAGTACTAAAATTCAACTCCTATTTTATCCAAGGGATGTATTGTATACTGGTATAAAAACTATCATATGTCAAATAAAATAAAAAAAATTCCTCTACTCCAAATTTCCTCAAATTCAACAAACATTAAAACCTTCACATAGGTATTTAAGTATTATTAGGACATGTCATGGCTTGGAATTTTATCCTTCGGCCTGTACTCTCTGCTTATTATACACCTTAAGAAAATCACGCATCATTTGAATTACCCTTTTAATTCTAGGAGTAGGCCTCTCAGACTCACCCACCGGCCTCCTGGCCTACATCCTCGAGAAGTTCTCCACCTGGACTCTTACCGAGTACCGCGACGAGTCCGACGGAGGCCTCGGCATGTGGGACAAGGATAAACTGCTGGATAATATCATGCTGTACTGGTCCAGTGGGTGCATCACGAGTTCCATGAGGTTCTATGCTGAAAACAATAATCTTACGTATTGGTCTTTGGGGCTTAGCGAGTGAGTAACATTAATTTAACTATTTATTAACGCTAGGTACGTTTTATTTTATGTAATAGTTGCATAACAAAAAAGTTGAACTGTACGGCTACCACCAGTTTTGACATTGACATAACGCTCACGTTTACGTAATTTACTTTCTATGCATCTCGCTCGTACTCGCATATGCGAGCAATAGTGCAAGCGAGATGTACAGAAAGTAAATTACGTAGACGTGAGCGTTATGTCAATGTTAAAACTGATGGTAGAGGCTCTGAACTAAGATGAATTAATATACCGTGTGTAACATGTAATATGAGCAAAAAATTAAACTGTAGGCTGTACTCCTCAAACTGACCGACATTTGTTCAGCGACTTTTAAAAATAATTTGTGGTTTGATTTTTAATACACTTTAAAGTTTATTCTAAGTTTAAAGGGGTGACAGGCAACGTCAATCACAATGATATGGCGTGGCGATGGCGTCCATTGAAGATAATATTTATTTTGTATGAAATATTTTTCATATAATAGGGAGTCGAAATACTTCAATTTTTTTTAAAGTTGTTGAACAAAAGTGTCACCGTTTAAGGAGTACAATCTATGCTTTAATTATTTTCTCGTGTTACAGGCCACACCCGGTATAAAATTATTAAACTTTCATCAAGGTATTTCACCTATGCTGCGTAGGTACCTATATGATGCAGCATGCGAAAGAAAATGGGTTCTTCATAAATAACTTGAAAATATTTAACAGTTTTCTGTTCCATTTACTTATTTAATAAAAAAAATCATATCAACCAAAACACAAACGACTTTATCGAAGTTTCGTTATCTGCCTTTCTATCACTCTGGCATATTTGGGTGATAAAGATGCAGATTACAGTTTAAATTTAGACAAACCGCTTTGATGCATCAAAGTCATATAGTGAAAGCTTGTCAATAAATTGTTTAAGGCATAGTATGTACCTATAAGTTAATCTATGGTTTACAATATGAGCTAGTTCTGCGTTCTGAGGGCAGAACATTGCAGTAATACCCCCTATTCATGGTCTATTATTAAGTAGGTAACTATTTCACCTATTTATGATATTCATTGTTCCAGAATCCCCACACCGGTGCCCATGTGGGGTCTGCATGCTAAGAACGAGCTCGCGTACCAACCACCTGCCGTTCTGAGATTCAAATATCCCAACTTGCTCCGCACTAATCCGCTTGAGGTAAATGCCTAAAATGGTGAAATAAATCATAATGTAGGTAAACGAGTAAGTGGAGAAAAGCCGCTATCCACTACCTTTCTAATTCCTCTACTCCAAAGTATGTCCATGTAACAGTATTTTTTACATTTTTGAAAATCTATAGCCGCTTCCCCCACCGATGAAAAGGTATATATTATATGACATTTTTTTCTTTTTATCATCTAAGCTTGGCAACCCAATAGGTCTCTATGACGCTCGAGTAAATCCCGATTTAGCATCGTGGGCTCCGCTACTATTAAGGATGACTCACGCTAGACCGGGCCGTGACAGGGCCGAGGCATCCGACATGTCATTTTCTATGACGACTGATCGGTGATCACGTGGTGCTTTCCATAGAAAACGAAGCGCCGGAAGCTCCGACTCGGCCCCGGCCGGTCTAGCGTGAGTTAACCTTTAAGCTTCTTGTATTTATTAATAAGGTCTTGAATTTTTTTCACTGTTTGCTAAATTAAATTTCTGAGAACTTTTCATATAGTAATTTGGCAACTTCAGAAACTTCTCCTTGGTACAACTACAATTCTACTCAACTCACACCCTACATTTTATACATGTTTTTAGTTTTCCAATCAATTTCCAGGTCGGAGGCCACTTCATCGCCTTGGAGTTACCCGAGCTGTTCGCGAAAGATGTCCTCAGAGCGGTGGCTGAATTCCGATCATTGAGATTAGCGCGTCCTTTCAAACATGAACTGTAAACAACTGGCTTAGGACCACTTGAGCGATCCAGCCAACCACTAACTCCGGAGTTAACAGTACAATTTAACAATGTGTTAACCGTTAACTCAGAGTTAGTTGGATAACCCTGGACCGCGCAAATTGCCTTTAAGAATGTATTAAAGATGTTTGCCAAAATAAGATCATGCTGAGATTTTTTTCATCATAGTTTAAGCTATGCCCTATTGTCTCATTAGTCATTACGGATAACAGCCGATGGAAAGAAGTTAAAATTTTAAATTTAGCAAGAAAAAGGATAACATTTCAACAGTCCATTTAATAGGACTTCGTTCAATTTCGGCTTTGTATTTTTTTGTAATAAGGTATGGAAATTTTACAAAGGATTTTTTTTTATGTCAACAAACGTAACTCTTAATTTATGTAAACCTTTGGGACGTAATTAAAACATTATTTTAGGACGTTTACTGTGTAAAAATTTATATGTGGTCGAATATTTTGTTCCGAAAAACAAACATATTCCTTTAAAAATCGCTAGAGGTGACAATCCACCTTTTCATAATGCAAACATATTAACAATGAATTCCCCCCTTAAGCCCCTTCTACGTCCTTCAAGCTCTCCGATTGGCCGCCAGCCGCCCCGCCCTCCACCAATCACAGCGTGTTTCTGCAACCCCTTGAAACAGCATTTTTTTATCAGTCTAGAGTTAACTGAAGCTGTAAGCACTCATGTTTTGAGTTGTGTTGAGGACGTTGAGGTGTGTGAAGTGTTGGTTGTAGTGAATTATTGCCAGTTTTTATGCCAACCGTGACGAAGAGTGGTGTGTTAACAGGTAAGTGTCTTTAAGATGAAGCTGGTCATGTTTTTTTAATTACTTCAATTTATACAATAAAGTTATGAATTATCTAATTACGTTATAAGCTAAATGGGAAGGATAAAGGATGACTCTCGCTAGACCGGGCCGGAGCTTCCAGCACTACGTTTACTATGGAAAGCACCACGTGATCACCGATCAGCAGTCATAGAAAATGACATGTCGGTCGCCTCGGTCCGGGCCCGGCCCGGTAATAGCGTGATTCATCCTTAAATTTCGAATCAGTAGATGCAGTTTTTCATTCATTTTATAAGCCTTTTTTGGTAAATTAAAGAAAATAAAAGTTCAAGCCTAGCTGCACCTATAGAGCAAATAAAATGTTCTAGGAAAAACATACCAAAATATGGTACCAACTACCTTCCTACCTGTAATTATGTATCTCGTATCAAGTTTCTTACGTTGCAGATCCGTATTCATAAATGAAGGAAAAATATAATATTTTAAAAATATTTTTTCTACAACTATGTACTTATTAATGCAATAATATTCTTTCCGGTTTAATTAAATTAATTGATGTCCTCATAATGATGACTGTTTACAAGGTTAGGTAGAAACAAAAGAAAGATGGACGCGAATAATTCCTCATTGTTTAAATATAGCGCATCCGCTGATAGTCGCTTCCTGTACACACTGCTTTATTTAGTTGCTGTTATGTTTTTTTATTTGCCATCAATACATAATATATACATATAAGGAGAACCGTATGTAGTATTTTATATTTATGAGAGAAGTAGGTATGTATTAATGCACGTATTCTGTATTTAAATTCACAATTCACAAAACAAGTTATACTGTCTTTCTACGGCAGCAGAATAACATCAAGTAAAAGTATGTATTACCCATTCCTAACTTTATAATTGGTTAGATCAAAAAAACCGCTAAAAGATGGACGAGTGCGTTTGATAATACGAGTCCATCTTTAGAGTTTCCGGCCGAGGCATTACATAGTGCTTTTCACGACTACTGCGAGGAAATAAGAAAACATTTGCATAACTATAAGTACTAGCCCGCGATTTCTCTGGTAGCAAATTACTAGCCACTGCCGGTGCTGTCTCTTGAATTTCGGTAGGCGTCAGCGTAAGAATATCATTTTCTTCACTAGAAGAACTCATTTTTATAGCGAGCGTAGATACGTGTTTCTTGTATTTTTAGTCAAACACAATTTACACTGTCCAATTCAGTAAGTATTTTCAGATCCCGCCTTTTTTACTTTTTTTATCACTTTTAAGAGGCGTTTTTCTGTTATTTGCTTCAAACCCACTCTAAACTTAGAAGCGTTTTTGCTAAAAAAAAAACACAAACAGCTACAAAAGTAAAAAACGCCTTAAGCGTGAACTGAATGGATAATTGTAAAAAAAAATGAACAGAATGGTTTTGACATTTCTTTTTTTTTAAACAAGAAATTGGTCCTATAAATAACCTAATTTTATTTTTGAAGGAAAAAGTTGCGCCAAAAAAGACCTTTTATTGATTTTTATGTTTTAAATTATACTCATTGCTGTAGCGAACCGTCACCAATGACAGATGATGATAACAATGAAACATTCTAGTAGTGGTGGTTCAGGTGCTACAGCTATTGCCTACTTTCCACTTGGTTATCATCTATTGCCACATTTCCGAACAGTGGCGTGAAATTTTTTTTTCAGTACTTGAGACTCAAATAAGAAAATCAGGGTATATATGTACGAGAGTCGTTAACTTTTATTGTATTGTTCACAGAAGTGACCTTGTTCTTTTTGACTTATCACACAGAAAAGTTTTTGACCCTTATTTGTACGCAGCAAACCAGAACGCAATGGCGTCAGACCAGGAATCATGCTCCGACGAGGAGCCAGACAGCGAAATGCTAAGCGACGATTTATGTCTGCCAGATAGCGACGATGACCGACAGAATCTCCCTGTTCAGGTAAACACTATCTTATCGTAATCAAGAGTGGTTACTAAGAGGAGACCCATAGCGACATGTCTGATGATTAATGTTTGCCCCATGGTCTTTGTGATCGAGATAATTCGGCCGTTCAGATAAACATAGTAAAACAACCCATTTTATTATCTTAGATGTTCTGAAAATGTATTCGGAATGGTGCTCCAACAAGGACCAAGAAGGCGAAATGGTAAGCGACGACTTATGTCTGTCTATTCAGGTAAAGAATACACCTTAGCGTAATCAATAGTGGTTTTTATTAGGAACATTGCCTGATAATGTCTGCCGCATAGTGTTGATGACAGGCACAACTTACCCGGTGTGCCGAGTAGTAATGATGTGTGACAGAATTTATATGTTCTTCCTTCAATGCCTATTAAATAACTACCTAGTTTAAGGATTGGTGGGCATCTTTGCAAGAAAGTAAACGGTTATCTGTAAAAGAGGAGCGTTTTTAATCCAGCCAAGTTTAAAGCAATGTCTGACATTTTTTTTATCTCAACTAACTCTTCCAGAGTCTGCACGAAGACCTGCCACCTCTCAACTCCTGCCTACTCCGGCCTCCTCGCAAACTCTTCACCAACTGCCGCGAGCGCTGGCGTCAGCAGAACGTGAGCGGAGCCTTTGCTGAGCTCCGACGGCTCGTACCAACTCATCCGCCGGATAAGAAGCTCTCTAAGAATGAGATACTTCGCATGTCCATAAGGTAACGGATTTAAATCACTTTCATTTTTTTTATTCCTTTCTTTCATCATTACCTGCTCTGCTTCCTTCTTTCATGACAGTTTGTTTTATTATAATTCCTTGAATCGATAAAAAGCGAAAAGGGATACGAAAATAACGAGACAAGACAATTTTTTTCTGAAGGTATCAACAGGAAGTCAAAGTTTGTAGTATGATTATCATTCAACTAGCCAGACTATTGCAACTCTAAAGAAATTAATATATTAAATTTTGCCAATCAGGTACATCGGTCTTCTCTGCGAAGTCCTAGAATGGCAGAAGAACCACGGCCTCACCAACAAGGAGAACACCGCTCTCGCCATCAAATGCGAGTCCCCCCTTAGCCCGCAAGCCCGTCGTCTCCGCCTCAAGCGACCCTATTTCGAAGACGACGGCCCCAGGCCTAAAGTCTTCATAGAAGAAGCTTCCAAATACGGGAACGAAGAGAACGAGGAACGCAGAACCCAACGCACCTTTACCTGCACGAAGACAGAGTATATTTTTGGGAAAGATCATCTCCGCGTGCTGAGGAACCATTATTATTATCCGCCAAGATGGCGGCAGAATGTTCCGTTCAGGAATTTGACGCCGGATAAGAATGGGAATAATTTGCTGATGATTGCGCCTCAGAATGGGAAAGAGGATAAGTTTAAGGAAAAAGATGATGGGAAGGATGGTAAGTAAGAGGTTGCGTAAAGCTTTAAGCCAAAGATTTGGTAAGGTTAAGGAATTTAACTTCAGTACCATTTCGTACCTTGTCGCAGTGACAATAGTATTAGGTCCATAGCGACTTCCATATATAGGCCCCGTGCATGATCTATAGGGGGCAGCATATGAGCAGTCAGATTTTTGGCGCGAGGCGTAAATGTGTCGTTTATGCTTCCGATGTAGCCCACAAGATGGCAGAACCTACTATGCACAAGGAAACGTACCGACAAGAACGGTAGACGGTAGCACTTGCTTGGGCAAGGTACATGTGCACATATGTTTCCGATTCAGGCCACAAGATCGCACGGTCCCTATTGATTGTACGGTACGAAATGGTACCTACTGAAACTAAATTCTTTGATTGTACCGGTAAAATGTTGAAGGTAGATTATGTAACATTACTGTAGAGTAATTTTAAAATTGATGTCTATGTTACATATTGGTTATTTATATTTTGAGTGCATTTTTTTTGTAATTTAGCAAATAGCGAAATGAACTCATATCATAAGTCTCATAACTAATTAAAAAGTGTACTAAGTATGCTGAAATTAGGTATGTAAGTAACTTAATTAGCATGCAACTTTAGCAACTTTTAAAAGTAATTTTCTTTATTCGATACACGGATATTCAATAGATATTATTTGTTTCGTGTATAGGTACCTAGTGTTTATTAGCTGTATCTATTTCTAATTAAGGATGACTCACGCTAGAACGGTCCGGGTCCGGACCGAAACGTCCGACACTTGGTTTTCTTTATAAATACTCAGTGATCACGTGATGCTTTCTATATAAAACGAAGTGTCGATGTCGGACGCCTCGGCAAATTCAGCAGTGGGCACGGGCGTAGCCAGGTTTTAGTATCGGGGGGGGTTCAAGAAAATGAAACGACTAAAAGTACATAAAATAACCCTTACACAAGAAAAATATTAGAGACTAGCTGTGCCCGCGGTTCCGCCCGCGTGGAATTCTGTCTGTGTCAGTAAGCGGCTAATTTCTAATCCTAATTTCTCTCCCTCTCCCCTGGAGGCGGAACTTGAAGTAAAGTTGACAGATGGATATGCTAGAGGACAGTAGACCAGATAAAATATTTTAGGTACCACCAAAATCAATAGTTTTTTTCGCCCTTATTATAATTTTAACGACAGAGTAGGTGTATATCGGACGATACAGTAAGGTATACGCACGCGAGCGAAAGCGAAGCGGCCTGCCTGGCTAGAGCGCCACTCACCGTGGTCTTCTTCAGACTCCTGAGGAAGAGCGCGTGCCGTTTGTAACCTCAATGCGTTGCGAGACTTTCGCGAATGATTCGATTTTTTTCGGGAAGGCATGGAAATGTGTATAAAATGCGAGTCCCAAATCGTTTGACTCCGCAAACGACCAGTGCCGGATTAAGATATTTTGATGCCCTAAGCATTTCTAGACCATGGTGCCCCCTCTCCCTAGGGTCATCAAGATTACATTGAATTTTTTTGGTAAATTGAGTGACGTTCATTGCCGCATTACAGCTGAGAATGGAAATCAGTCATATCATTTTATCACGAAAATTGACAGTGCCGTAGCAGTAACTTTGCAACAGAGTACCTAATGCTGCTGTAGTCGCCATATCTTAGAATGTAATTGAGCGAAAATTTTTCGATATAAAAACGCAAATTGATAGACAGTTGTACATTTTAACTTTTTAGTATGGAAATCAGTCACATAATTTTATCACGAAAATTGACAGTGCTGCAGTAGTAACGTAGCAACAGAGTAATGCTGCTGCAGTCGCCACCCGAAAGTCACCTTTGTCATATCTTAGAAAGTAATTGAAAACGCGAGCGAAGCGAGCGCGAAAATTTTTCGATATAAAAAACGCAATTTGATAGACAGTTTTACATTTTTACTTTTAGTATGGAAATCAGACACATCATTTTATCACGAAAAGTGACAGTGCTGCAGCAGTAACGTAGCAACAGAGTAATGCTGCTGCAGTCGCCACCCGAATGTCGCCTTTGTCATATCTTAGAAAGTAATTGAAAACGCGAGCGAAGCGAGCGCGAAAATTTATCGATATAAAAAACGCAATTTGATAGACAGTTTTACATTTTTACTTTTAGTATGGAAATCAGGCACATCATTTTATCACGAAAATTGACAGTGCTGCAGCAGTAAGTGGGGTTTTATTTTCAATTTCTGTGATCTGTGTTAGGTTAAGATGTGATTATTGTATTTATATGTAGTTACTTAATTTCTAATTAGTTTGCGCTTTAAGTACTGATCTTTATATTTAGGTATAGATATTAAATAAGTATTAATTGTACCTATCCTTTAGATAATTTTACTTTCTCAGCCAAGATGTTCGATGTTAAAACACATACTTGATAGGGTCAACTACCGAATGATTGATACTAAGAAGCAATGGCTAACTATTTTTTGTAGTAAAGTTATTACTGTTGCCTCAATGAAGGTTTAATGTGCCAATGATAGAATAGTTTACCCTATCTATACCATATGTGTTTACATTTGAATTTACTTTTTGTGCAAATTAGTTTAAAATTAACCTAATGTCATGCATAAATAATACATAAATAAACTTACAAATAAATATAAACATTTTTCGTATTTTTTTAAATACCTACCTCGTAATTAATAATCCAATTCACAATATTTCAAGTCTCCGGAGTGAAGTCAGAAATATTATAAATGCCACCAACTGCATTAAAACGAGGTAAAATAAGCTTTGTATCTAAAAATAAATCATATATTAATATACATATACCTAGGTATTCTTAATACCTGGTACATAGAGGCAATATGATGCGGTCTCGTTGGCGACAACTATCGTTAAAATGCCGAAAAATACAATCATTAGGTAAGGTAAGCGTCCTATTGTTCGACATGATAATTCCCAATAGATGACACTCTGCTGTCACCTTTATTGACAATGACATATGTTTCAAGATGACATGTACTGTATCTACGAATATGATGGTCGTTCTTGTATGTATACGTGACAGCGTGATAAAACGGTATCCGTCTCTTTCAATCGCGCACTGTTAAAAGTGACAGATATTTTGTCACAGCCTTCCATAATAGCTCTGCCTCAATATATATCGATGCCAAGTCGATACAGAGTTTACTTAGTACGGATTCTATATATCTACCTTCGAAGAATATGTAGGTAATTAATTACAGATACAAGATAATTCATTTTTAAAATGCACAGCTGTCCCTAGTGTAAATAAGTGCATCCTAAAGTAATCCTATACGATTATTTATAGGCAAAACTATAACTACCTATATACTTAGTCTAGGTATCTGTGATTACCTTTATTTCACTCTCATTTTCACATGACGGATATTCTATTAACCATCACAAATGAATAGCAACTAATTACATAAAGGAAGGATCCCCTAAGCCTTAAGGTCGGTTTTCGCCTGGCTGCAGCAGTATGTTATGGAATTAGGAGGGGGAGGGAGCGTGCGTTCTGCTGATAAGCGGCGTGCGGCGCGTCTTGCAGCGGGGTGGGTAATGGAGCATTTACCCTACTGAAGTTTCGGACATTTTTTAACAATCTGTTGTTTGAAGCTGGAAGATACTTGAATATCTGAGTTTTTAGAAACTTATGAAATAAATAAATAAATATTATAGGACATTTTTACACAAATTGACTAAGCCCCACGGTAAGCTCAAGAAGGCTTGTGTTGTGGGTACTCAGACAACGATATATATAATATATAAATACTTAAATACATAGAAAACAACCATGACTCAGGAACAAATATCTGTCATTTAATTAATGATTGTTAAAAATACCATCAATGTTTTTATATTCCAGAATTCCAAATACTTATTTCGTCCAACCGACCTGTAATTTTAGTAAAAAATTGTAAAAAAATTGGCCATTTCAATTTATAAACAAGAAAAAACAACAACACGGCAGAAATAAATAATTCATTTCATCATTGCTACATATTTGCTTTTGTCGGTTTCGGATTAAGGTAATAGATACCTGTTGTTTTTGATTATTTTTAAGTTTGTTGGGAGCAGCATTCAAATTTGAAAAATCTGATTTTGAATTGACATGAACCCACTCACTTGACTCGTAGAGTACTTCACTTGCACACATAGATATTTGAACGTGAGATTATTAAAATGTCGCCTAATTATACCATATTGACATTTAATCACTCCATATTTAATCAATCTACACAAATTGCACCCGTTCGCCGTCTACCGTGGGCTATCGTTGATCTAACGCCTTGCCACGTGCCATCACGCAACGATATGGCAAATCTGCTGGGCGTAGATAGAATGTATGGTAGATAGGATATTTGCTTCCTAACAACAAAATACTGCCATTCCATCTGTACAAAAACTTCAATTTCGAGGCTGTCTTGTATATTATATGCGCTTTCAAAATTACTATAAGTACTTACATTAGAAAAACTCCTGTAGCATATAAATATTGTAAGTTCTTTTTCGTGCCAAGCAAAAAACTTGCACCTCCTATTATAAACGAATGTCATAACCCCCTAAAATGTTAAAGTTTAACCTTATTAATGTGCCAACGAACAAAACCCAAAAACCAATCTGAAAAAACCAAGAATCTACGACAGCGCTAAGGAGGTTTAAACTCACTACCGTTTGTTGTAGCAAATTAAATTTAATATCTTTACGAGTATTTAACGTAAAAGGTAATTTAGGGCATATTGCAGTGAAAATCGCATTAGGCATGGCCTGTATCGCCGGGGTCAAGGTAAAGTCAGTCCATGAAAAGTCTGCAGCGGATTTGATAACCCACGCAGTGCACGTGTTATTGTAAACGTCAAACTTCTATGAAATTATGACGTATAAATGACACTTGCCCTGCGTGGGCTATCGAATCCGCTGCAGACTTTTCTTGGTCCGACTCTAATCACGAGTTACCAATATATATTATAATAAAAATTAAACATTCTGTGACAATAAACTATCGCGTTTTGTACTCTTAACTTCCTGAGTCCCTGAGGCCTTTATAAAGGATTTAATCCAAATCGAATTTTGAATATTTATTTCATATTTAAAATTAACCTAAAACATTTAATCCTTAAATTCTTAAATTATACATAAAAATAAAAAACCCTAAAAATAATTAAAATAAAACTTAACCTACACTAAGCTTAAAATAACCCCCCCCCCTGCATCGTACCCGGCTCAAAGGTCCCCATAATGCCCGCAGCATTCCCCCGCTGAACTGCTATGGAGACCTGTTGAACCAAGTACGACCCAGAGCGAGGATCACCACCTCTCTCCCGCAAACGCCGGCCTATTTCCCCAAAAAATCGGCGAGCTTCCACTCCCCACTCATTTTGAATTAAAATATAAGAAGGTTCCAAATTCAAAACTGCAATAATGACTAGAGGGACTCAGGAGGAATAGGGATATGAATCATATGAACGACTCTACTTCTACGAACGAATCTAGATATACTTTTCATCTGTGCGCCCCTACCAGTTGCGGTATCAGTATTAGTCCACTCGAGGGTAAAGTGATTGTTATTGCCCTCCAAATGCGGCTCAGCGGGGTGAGAAAACTGTTATTGCACACTTTATCGAGATTTGTATAAAAAGGGGCGTAAATGACAGATTGAGTGAGCTGGAAGCTAGAGTTAGACCAAGAAAAGTCTGCAACGATTTTGATAGCACACGCAATGCAAGTGTTATTTATACGTCACTCATAACTTCATAGAAGTTTGACGTTTAAAATAACACTTCCACTGAGACTGAGTGTGCTATCAAAATGGTTGCAGACTTTTCTTGGTCTAACTCTATTGTGAATGAATTATTTTTTGTACTACGGTAACTGCTTACCATCAGGTAGATCGCGTGCTTGTTCGCCACCAATATGGTACAAATATCATGAAGTAGCTAGTCAGTTTGAGCGCAAACAATCAAATCTTGGATAAAAAAAAAGAGTGAGCCCTCGAGATTTCTCTACAATGGCTTCTTTCTTCGCCGAATAGCACAAACAAAGTTTAAATTGACACGAGATAAACTTTTTTCTCTGTATTACGGGTTTGATTATTTTCGTCTGAAAAATGTTCAGGCCACGTGAAGAAGGTCACGTGCCGCGGCCCACGAAGTCTTAAAAATGCAAAAAAATACACAAAAGTTTAGAACTGGGTAAGAATTTTCTCTTTTCTTCTACTTTTAGTCAATTATACAATCTAACTTTGCATTGGAATGGATTGACAGTAAAACTGTCCGTGGAACAAACATTCTTGAGATTTATCTCAAGTATATATGTTGGTTTGTCCGACTTTAGTCGGACTAAGCTAACTCTGCATTTTGTTGTCAATAGGTAGAGTTAGACCAAGAAAAGTCTGCAGCGATTTTGATAGCCCACGCAATTCAAGTGTTATTTATACGTCATATTTTCATAAAAGTTTGACGTTTAAAAAACCACTTGCACTGCGTGGGCTATCAAAATCTCTGCAGACTTTACTTGGTCTAACTCTAGGCTTTTTATTCCTTTAAAGTAAATACTATAAATAAGTTCATTATATTTAGTTTAAAAAACCATACGAATACAAAAGTATAAAGCTTTATTTACAACTCAGTCTTCAACGTGCTCCTGTCCAATTTCCTAAAGGCACTGATCGCCTTCAACACATCTGCGGCCAGCGTCTCGGGCATCTCGAAAGCGATGAAATGACCTCCATCTTGGAGAACCGTCACACCGACGGTGTTGGGGAACTTCTCTTTGAGGATGGTAGGTGGTTGGTACATGATCTCGTGTCTGGCTTGGAGGATCCAGGTGGGCACGAATGTTGGGATTCTGCGAAGAATGTGGGTTATAAGAAATCGGTATGATCACGACAATTTTTGATAGGGAAGAATAAAAAATGCGTCGTGTCAGGTGACATTCGAACTCATGGTTCTGGAGACTTAAAGCTGGGGTTGGTTGGTTGAAGACAAAACTGTCAGGAAAATGATACATACTTGTTAAGGGTCTGTGTGATTCCGCTCCCAAAGCTCTCAGCATACAGCCTCACTGATGTGGTGATGGAGTTTGTGGACCAGTACACCATCAGGTTATCAATGAGTTGGTCTCGGGTGAAGCGCTCTTCGAGGCCGCCGTCGGCGCGAGATTTCCAGTTGGGGTTGGTCCAGGTGGAGAACTTCTCGAGAATGTAGGCCATGAGGCCGGATGGGGAGTCGGAGAGGGCTACGCCTGCAAACAAAAAGGTGCTTTTGTTAAGAAATATTTTTTCGTCGTCGAATCCTTACAGTATGCAGTAACGCTTGTTAATTACATACATATAGATACACAGGATAACAGCGAGAGACGATTTGTTATGTGACTATCAGACGACATCGACCGTTGCACCGATTAAAAAAATTATCAGACTGATTAAAATATTGCTGTTTGTACAATAAATGTGTATTTTATCGTAAAAACCTCAGTCTTCGCTCCATACAGGTAAATAACTAAAATAAAATTTATGTTCAAGATAATTTCAGGATATTGCTTTGACGTTTACCTAAACAGCAGTAACCTTACTGTAGATTTAATTTTATCAACAAAAATGTCTTCTTGATCTCTAAGTCCATCGATGACTGCGGGGGTATATAAATTCAGAGGTTAACTTTAAAATTATATTGCAGGATGATTGAATAATTTGATCCTGTTTGTAGTAATTCCGTGTCGTCGATGTACTCACCAACAGTATCCGGCTTCGTAGCCTGAATATGCATGTATCCCGTCTCCTCCATTACGTACGAGAGAGTCTTGCCGAGCGGATACAAACGTTCTGCCAGGTGAGGTTCCACCACTAGGGAGGGAAGTACGGACCCCAAGAGCATCTGTACCATAGCGTAGGGGGACTGCACCATGGCAAAGTTCGTATGCCAGCCGAGGACCTCCTGTCAATGAAAATGGGTGTGTAAGTGTAGTCAGTGGCAAACAGTGACTACAGCTGGACTGGATGCTTACAACTCTATTGTTACCTAGAGGGCCCTGTTAAAACTTTTGAAGAATCTTATACCTAATACTGTACTCTCTTAAGAGTAGTTCGACAGATTTCGTTTCACAGTAAAATATCTTTCTGAATTTAAGCAGAAATAAATGTCTAAAGATGTCACAAAATAAGATTATGGTGGAAAAAATCTAATGGTGTAACATTTAAGAAACCCTTGAGACAAGAACTTGGCAACAAAACAAGCAACTAAATCACGGGTAACATATAAAATGGAGCTGGGCGGGACATGTTGCCAGACAGTGTGTGATGGCAGGTGGGCCAAAGGGTTAACGGAATGGTAGCCGCTTTCAGACGAAAGTAGTGCCTGGCGTCCGTTGGCTCGGTGGGTGGACAGCATTCAGATTACTCAGAAGATTGTTGCTTGATGAGATTCGCTATGTTGAGCAGCAGTGGATATGATGATGATGAACTTACATCAGGGAACCTCGTAGCCATGCTGGTACCAATAGCACTACCCCAGTCTCCCCCCTGGGCGTAGAACTTCTTGAAGCCGAGGCGGTGCATCAAGTTCCTGAACACCACTGACACTTCAACGGCCCCAAGTCCTGGGCGGACTGCACCCTGAAAACAATACCACCATTAAAACTTATTTAACATAGGTATCTCGCCAACGTGGATTTAGGAAGGCAGTAACCACTTTCAATGCTACACTATAGTACAAGCTAATTTAACTATGAATTTAAACCGATCTTTACCAACTTATTCGATGTCTTTACGTCTACAAGTCATACACAATAGAGAGAGGATTGGAGATTTCAATGAGAGGTAAGGAGAGTAAGTAAGTAAATATACTTACTTTATTCCACCACATATAAAACAAATTTTGTAGAGAGGTTTTGGAGAGGCGATTTGTGCGCTGTGTATGATAATATAATAAGGCTAATTATAAGTATAATTCTCTAAATAAAGAGCCAGAGCGTACATCGCCAACCTGAGACAAGACTTAAAACTTCACACTTACATCAGAGAACCCGTATCCCGGTAGACTGGGTACGATGGCCTCGATGGCGAAGTCCCGGTCCTTGCTGACAGCCGTCAGGAGAGGCAGCGCCTCGTAGAACTCCCTCACCGACCCTGGCCAGCCGTGCATGAACAGCACGGGGACCACTTCCACTCCTGCTGGGACCTGTAATATATAAAAAAAAAGCTTTACAGAAGCAGATAAGAACACCAAAAGACTCGAGGTTTCAGAGCTAAAGCAAGTCTTCTGTAGTGAATAACTTTTATTTTATTTTATTTTTTTTAAGTCTTAGTCATTATAGCCTTATATATTATTCAATAATCGTCAATACAACAATATATATATATATAAAAAAAAAGAACTAAAACTTAAGACTAGCTTTAGTCAAACAGTCCCCCCCGAGTTGTCCCTGGCGCAAAGGTACCCATCACACTAGCCGCGTTACCGCGTTGAATGGCGATGGACAACCTTTGCACCAGGTACGAACCCGCGCGGGCGTCAGATCCCTTCTCCCTCATTCGACGTCCCACTTCCCTAATAAAGGCAGTAGCCTCCGACCCCCAGCACCCGGTTGTCTCAAACGCAAGGGGCACAAAATAATAATTTCCGGCCAGGTTCGCATATTTCTCCAGCTTCTTGGCCGCGGCAAAATAACTTTTATTGGGGCCTATCTCACAATAAACTGATAAAAATGTTCTGTGTTGAGAGTATAAAATGATTGGGATTAGAAGAAGAGAACTAGACGTCTGCAGGATACGATAAGTATATTATATCAGGAGCATCATGGAAGAATTTTTTCAGGAAATAATAGGACACAAGTAAGCAAAGAGGAGCATACATATATTAAGTAAAAGTATCTTTAAAGACTTCTGGCAGTTGCTTCTTAGACTTAATTACATGGTGGTGAATATAAAATATAATCGATTACCTCAGGCTTAACCCTGATGTAATGGATATCCAGCCCCTGGATATTAGTCTTGAAGTGAGGAAACTTGTTGAAGAACCTCTCCCTCTCCTGGAAGTTGTACCTCTCAGCCCAGTACGAGACCCAGCTGTCCAGCTGCTTGCTGTTGAAGCCGTATTGGAAGCCGACGTTCTCCAGCGGAGGGGTCCACTTGCGATGGTTCTTGAGGCGCTCTCTGAGGTCTTTAATCATCTGAAAATATTTTAAGTATGATATGTACATCGTATCAGCCGAAAGACTCCACAGCGACGTATTGTGTGCTATCCTTATTAATACTTTATCTTATCTACTCTGTTCCTTCTTCCTGCAATACTTGACTAGATCATCGACCAATCTTGTGGAGGTCTTCTCTTGCTGCGGCCTCACGGCCTCAGGTTCACGGCCGCTCAAAAACCGTTCTACCCCAGTAGCCATTGGCTTTGCGATCGATATGCCTCGCCCACTGCCACTTCTTTAGTCAACCATCTTGGTTCTCTTACAAATCTCCTTATTACTAATTCGATTTGGTAAATCCCGCTTCATGGTTATTATCAAAACCAAATGTTTTAAAACCTATTTAAATTCATCATCATTCGCTAGCCCTTATCTCATTCATTTGAGGTCGGCGCAGGATGTCTTTAAATTAAATTTCCTTTACCACAAACTTGAGTAGTCTTACCGATTCACTGAAAGTGACCTTAAACGGCCTGATGCTTGTGTCCTGCTTGCCCTTCAGCTCGTTTGGTCCCCACCAGGCGTTGAGGTCCACCTCAGGAACGGGTGGAGGTTTCTTCAGGAACATGTAGTATATCCCCACCGCCGCCAGGGCGTATAAGGGAACCAGGAAGAGAACGCGAGCCATCTGAACCAAAAAATATAAGTTGGGTTTTTGGTTTAGTTGTAAGTAGATAAGATTTTAAAATTGTGGACTTTTTTGAAAAAGTAGAACAGAGAAAAAGATGTCTGCCTATCGATGAATTAGAACTTTGAGAATCTGACCACGATTTGATAATAATTTTAGTGTACATTTTACGATAAATTATTTTAGGTGAATTTAAAATCTAGATCAGATTGTAAATATTCTACCGCTTGGAGTCTTTTAAATTTTATCACCATATATGTGTATTAGTGTATGTTTAATACGAGTATAATTAAATAGAAAACGAGATTATATGAGTCCAAATTATTATTGTTTCTTAATTTTTGTTTCGCGAGCTTCTTACTATTAATTAATATCTGAGAGTGAGATAGCATACGCCGGTAAGGTGATAAGTGGTAATTTGAACTTAGCGACAAGTTGTTTGCTGTAAAACTTACAGCATAATCTATCCCTATCATCAAAAATGCATTCTATTTATACTGAAAAAATATACAGGATGATTCATGAGACGTGAGCAGGACTAATCCTGCACACTCAGTAACTGATAATTGATCGATCACCGTCGTATTTAGGAGAAACAACAACACTTTTTCCTATTTTTTACTTTTTGGTGAGGGCAAATTTAATTCTCAACAATCATGGTCACCCTACAGGACCTAATTAATAAACATAAAACCTCTTTAACCGTAATGGCATTTTGATTACGAAGAAAATAAACTGTCAAACTTGAGTGAGATACGAGTTTTCAAAAGTAACCAGACCGTGATGACAGTAATGACATTCAATTTGACACAGAATATCAGTAGTTTAGTATTCTAATTTTAGGGTGACCATGCATGTCGTAAACTTTTTTTTTTCAACACGACTAGAAAATTAACGTTAACCTCACTAATACTGATACGAAACAGTTGCTTATAATTAACGATATGCGCAGTGTTAGTCCTGCTCACGTCTCCTGAATCACCCTGTACAGTCGAGTTGATAACCTTCTCCTATCTTCTTCTTCTTCCTCGCGTTATCCCGGCATTTTGCCACGGCTCATGGGAGCCTGGGGTCAGCTTGACAACTAATCCCATGATTTGACGTAGGCACTAGCTTTTACGAAAGCGACTGCCATCTGACCTTCCAACCCAGAGGGGAAACTAGGCCTTATTGGGATTAGTCCGGTTTCCTCACGATGTTTTCCTTCATAACCTTCTCCTATCGATTAAAATAAATAAATAATATCACAAATTGACTAAGCCCCACAGTAAGCTCAAGCTCAAGAAGGCTTGTGTTGGGTTGTGTTAAAATAATCCTATTTCACAAAAATTGCATGATTTTCATATTTTGAATTAAAAGGTTTGTTATCTTGCTCTTAATATCAAATTTATACATATAATGATAAAGTGATAACGTTTACGATAAAAACGGCACAGTTGAACCATTCTAGTAAGAGCAATTAAATTACTGGTTTAGGCACAGTCAAATAATTTAATTTCCGACCCATTTCGTACTTCGTCACAGTGACAAAGTACGAAATGGGTAGGAATTTAAATTCTTTGACTGTACTCGACACCTTATCAAACAAACATAAACAGCTCTTCACGGTTCAATTTAAATTCTACGAGTAAATACAATTTTATCCTAAACATTATGTTTTGCCATAATGCCATTTACGAGACTAAAGTCCGAAGTATACATTCAAATTCATGAAATACAGATAGGTAATAACATAATTTACCTCGAATCAGACGCGCGCGCACCTCTAACGATGGACAAGAACTGACTTGCTTGTTGTTATTAGGTTATTACTCATATCATTTGCCTGCGTCCGAGTCACTTAAAAAAATCTTATCTTATACATTATGTACTTTGAAATTGGATCTTAGTTGCGAAGTTATAACGGCTATATTTAAAACGCTACGTAATATGGCATACAACTTTGGGGCAATGACATGGCACATTATCGTAACCTTGACAGTTAATATCGGCTATATCTAGTGATTTAAAGGTGTTTAAGCATGGCAACCGGTGGCTTTCAGACATTTAGTTGTCAAAAAACATACATTTGCGGTGCTTGAGTATTAATTGGCCTCTGTTAGTCTTAAAGGCATACTTACATTATTTTAGCAAATGTTATGCTAAAGTTATCACCTAGCAATTTGGGATCTACCTATTTATAATGTGGTTTTATCTACATTATTGCGACATTATTAAAAATAATATAGTAAAGTGGCAAATCATCATGACAATCATGATGGTGCAGAAACATCGTTCTTCGTTATTTTTAAATATTTGGTACGTAAGGTCACATAACATAAGTGGGTTGAAGAACTCTAGTTATGCAATTCAAGTGGTTAATAAGTATGTATATGTATATTATACAGTATGTATTTATATTATATTATACACTGAGTGCCTAATAAATTTGTTGGGTTATTACCGGGTTGATGATGAAAACTAATACTTGTACCAATATTTTAACTTTATTCATTTGTTATAAACATAATAAAACCAATTTACAATAAAATACTCAAGACGTCTTCACTCTAACTTGTCCGTACTCGAACTGGCCACTTGTCACTGCTGTACCCACTTTTTATAACAATTCAACATGGCGGGAACCAGTGACAAGTATGAGTCAATTGATACTCTTTTATAAATTATTCATAAACAAAATTAAGAATGATCAAAATATAAGCTATTAATAAATAATGATCCTTACAGCTCGGCCATCCTGTTCGAGGCGAGACCCTTCGCCAAACCTTAATATAAAATAGTTAAAATTATAAAAATAAAGACAAATTTATGAAAATAATTAATCAAAATGTACTTATACATTAAAACAAACCAAGATTCACTGATCCAATATTACTATGTGAATGATATTTATGCACATAATATGCTTATTCAATAATAATAAGTAAGTAACAAGAGAAAATAAAATTACAAACACGTAATACTCATGTGCACTCATGATTGCACGATATATACTATTAATAAGATTATAATTATAATGTGTATTATTGCTAATTATTAGGCATTAATAAAATGATAATTAATGATAATTAGGAAATAGGTGGCCGATACCAGAACATAATATTATTAATCGTTCAAATTATGGTTTTCGAAGAATTTTCACAAGTCTGTTATCAAGGTTATAGAAACTATATGTCATCATAGAAACGAATAAATTTAATTAGTTCGGCCTGCAGAAATATAACAAAATATTAAACAATAGAAAATTCATACGATAAGCGTAATAGACGGTACACTATGTTTCTTTATGTAATAGTAAGATTACGCAATCTAGCATTATTAAGTTTTCTTTAACACTTGTTAAATTTCAATAATTATGATCAAGAAATATAATATAATATACGTACACAACACCATTCACTTTCGCACGTAAATATTCAAACCGCTATACATGGATCACTTCCCCAACAGAAGATAGTTGCGTCACCGCGGGTTGCGCCGTCTGCCTAACCGACGCCACGTTCTCATTAACTGCAATGGTGCCACCGACCACGCAAGCTCTGCCCACTGCGATAGTGCCGTCGACACATCTGAAGCTGTCCTCGATGAAGATGCCGCCAACCACGCTGATGCTGCGCAACACGGGGCACCGGATCTCGTGACACTACTAGCCGCAGCTTCGCGTGCCATGATGCCAGCATTCGAAGACTCTGCCGTGTAGTTAACGATCGTACTTCTGCGTAGAAGCATCTTAGTTCTGCTAAGAAACAGGAATGACATCACCCTGGCCATCTCACCTAGGCACTCCTGGGTCGGAAGTGATTCCACACCCCGACCCTCTCACCTGGGCACTCCTGGGTGGTAATGGAATACCAAACCCTGGCCCTTTCACCTGGACGCTCCTGGGTCGTTCTGAAACTTTCAAGACTTTCTTTAGATATATGAAATTAAAACTTTCTTTTTTAAATTATTATTGAATACTCGTGGTTTTATTTCATTGATTTATTTAATCATTAATCTTTATATTTTAATCGTTATATCGATTTAAGCATGTTATGAATTTATTGTTTCACGTTTCAATTATTTTAGTACATAAACGACATGGCTACCAAATTGTACCTAATTTGTATTAATTATTATAATATTTGTAAATAAAATAGTCCACAATTCACTATATCATGTATTGCGCAATAAGGTTTAATAATGAAAATAGGACATAAGTGTCACATCTCTATAAAGAATGCATGGTTCTGATTTTATATCTTCGGGCCCAGCCCGTAGTAGACATGAATGCAATCATAAAAGTGACAGATTATGTTTTTTTTGTTTGGTCTACTGATTATCTGATGATATAATATGTTGATTTAAATTAACACAAACTTTTGATATTACTTCGAACGTTACCTGTTGCCAACGATTTTTTTTATTAAGATATCTTATTGTAGAGGTAGTTCTATTAACCTGTTATTATCAACAGTCAAAGTTTTATATTTTAATATGAATGCGACCGACTAATCCTCATTCGAACCGCTTACACGCCTTAGGTCATAAATATAGCCATTAAAGATCCATCAAGTAGGTATAAGAACATAAACTAAGTAACCGTTAGGTTTTATAAATTTGAATGAACGAATGAATAATTTTATTACAGAAGTTCATAACTTCATTACAAGAACAAATTCCTCATCACATAAAATGGATTTAAACATCAGACATAAACTAGTTAATTCATTATTCCACATGAATGATGAACATCTACATTGCGATTTATTTTTAAAAGTATTTGGTCATTATAACAATACTCTTAGCGAATCTAGATCGAATAATATTCATGTTACAAAGTGACTAAGAAATACTATGTTTTTTTTTTCAACAGGTTTTATCTGAACCAACAAGTTTATTATTGTAGTTGAGTTTGAATACCAAATATTTAATTTCCAGCTATAGGCGTGTTTTTTTTTTTTTCAGAAACTAAAGTCTAATAGGTATTACGGTGCATTTGTTATCATAATTCCTTATTCGGACATATCTAAAGAATTAATGATAATACCAATTAAATCAGATTCGACAATTAATGCATGTAATTATGTATGTATGCTTGGAGTATGTTTATTATTAAAATTATTCTGGTTTTACGAAAATAAGACTTATTAATAAATTAATTCGTTAGTCATAAGGAAAATATTATTACTGTTATAATTCACGTATAAAACCCCGGACACAATAAAGTGTGGCTATATAGAATACAGTTTATCTTGCATATTATTTATAATACTATTTTACTAGATCGAGATATTCTTACATAATTAATGTGAGACAAATTAAGAACCGTTTTCTGAAGCCTCATTAAATAAAAACTATATATTTAATTTTTGTAACTTTATAACTTGTATTGAAATTGACATTCAAATAAATGGGACTTTCTTATGAATGATCGATTATCGAACACGGTATTAGAATACATATAAAAATATGTAAATTCACATATGCATAATAATCATGTTTAATTGTCAAGTAATATTGAACAGTTTGACAGTATATTAAAAGCGAAGCATCTTATCAATTATTATTTGATATATAAAAGTTCATAATGATGTTGTACTATGGTGGTTTAAATAATGGAAGAAATGAGTTCCCGTGTAAATTTAAAAGCTTTACTTATGAGTTAAACATAACAACATTTACTTCTTTTGCAGAGAATTTACCGTATATTCCTCAGTAATAACCATTGGTTTTATATATATTTTACATTATGAATGTCTAATCTCTATGGCTCACGCGCCCAGCCAAGTTCAAGTTGAACATTAAGAAAACGGGTATCATTAATCTACGCGTATATCGATTTCCATTACATGTCATTTTATATTTACGAACGAGCGATAATCGTTGTTTCCTTTATTAATCAAGTGTCGTTATCTAATTCCTTCGTCTCTTTTTTTTTGTGAATATAAAAGTATTATTACAATCTTAGGATTTTAGCAACTCGTGTATAACACACATAATATGATAATTCATACCGTTTTAATCTAAACTGCACTCAGATGAGAACTCAACATATTAATAAGAGACGTGTAGAAATTTTATTAATTTTTCTTTGCTTATTATTACTGTTTATTATGTTTTTATGATTAAATTATACTGATATATGGTTGACTAATTATTTTAAATTGTTGTAAATATATTTATGAAAGTTGGAATAAAAGTCTAGCGCATTCATCCACGCGCGTCAAGTCTCACGCGTTCATCCACGTGCGTTTAAGTCTCGCACGTTCATCCACGCGCATTAAAGTCTCACACGTCCATCCACGTGCGTTGTATATTGTGTATACCTACACAAACACATCGATTCCACAAGATTAACATGGCGCTTCTTATCTACTGATACTAGTGTCTGCACATATGTCATCGACTCTTTATATGAAAACCACTCAACGTATAGCTCTGACTCTACATATGGCTCTACATATGGCTCTACATATGGCTCTACATATGGCTCTACATATGGCTCTACATATGGCTCTACATATGGCTCTACATATGGCTCTACATATGGCTCTACATATGGCTCTACATATGGCTCTACATATGGCTCTACATATGGCTCTACATATGGCTCTACATATGGCTCTACATATGACTCTACATATGACTCTACATATGGCTCTACATATGGCTCTACATATGACTCTACATATGACTCTACATATGACTCTACATATGACTCTACATATGACTCTACATATGACTCTACATATGACTCTACATATGACTCTACATATGACTCTACATATGACTCTACATATGACTCTACATATGACTCTACATATGACTCTACATATGACTCTACATATGACTCTACATATGACTCTACATATGACTCTACATATGACTCTACATATGACTCTACATATGACTCTACATATGACTCTACATATGACTCTACATATGACTCTACATATGACTCTACATATGACTCTACATATGACTCTACATATGACTCTACATATGACTCTACATATGACTCTACATATGACTCTACATATGACTCTACATTAGGGTGATTCAAAAAATAAAATTTATGATATTGTATTTTCCACAAGGCTCTTTTTGTTCCATATCACCTCTTATATCCCTATGCAAAATTTAAACGAAATCGAATAATATTTAGGGGTCGCTATGAAATGACACTTTTTCGAGTACAAAGAAAAGCAGTATTTTTTTTGTATATGGTACTTTTATTGCATATTTTTAACTTATGTTATTAACATTTAAGTAAAATTAGTAGAATATAACAAAGTTGCATTATAATCATATTATCTTTAAATCAATAATTCAATACCCTACTTTTCCTTTTCTCCCGAGCTCATTTTCAATACGTTAGATTTCGACGCAACTGGATATTTCTTTCTGTGAATATCAACGCCACGGGGAAGATATTGTTTTTGTTGTTCATTTTTTGTGATGCTAGAATTGTATTTTTGTATTAAAGCAACACCTCGCTCTGCGCAGTCATTTACCACTTTCAATTGGTGGACTTTTTCCTGCATTTCAGTGTAAATTTCATCAGTATGCCACTCTGAAGGATCTTTCACTAGAAATGCTTGTGACTTGTCTTGGCCCTCATTGACAAGCAAGTCAAATAGAGTTTTCGTTCTTTGAGTAAAAAAAATCTCTAATGGCAATGGCTGCTGTATTTGAAAGGTTTTTCCCTCTGGTCTTTTCAAAGCTTTTTTTGTTGGCGGTTTTTGGAGATTTTGAACCATCATTCTTTTTGTCTCGGGTGTAATTCTTGGATCGAATAAAGAAAGACCGATCAATTGCTCTGAAAAGTACCAGAGGTGACGGCGAAATGCTTTCAGAGCAATGGTGCTAATCTTCTTGTTAGGATAGTCTTAAAGCTGTGATATTAAGTTTGCATCGTTAAGAGGTGCTTTTGCTGCTCGCGGAGCTTCGTTCTAATATCGCCCGTAGAGGAGACTCACAAACAGGGATAGCTGTGTAATCGATCGTTTTTCTGCTGCTGTCAGTGTGAATTGGTCTTGAAATAGATATATTTTTAGACAGTAAATAGCTTTCGCCATCCAGCGAGCTCGATGTAAAGCCCCGGGCTTGCGGAACTTAGCTTCAGCAGTTATTTCCGAGCTGCCGAGGAAGATACGGTACAAATTCAGCAGTTCAAGGTAATCATCTCTGGGTTGTTGATGGTTTATCGCCTCATTGTAGTATTGACTAATTTCCTGGCGTAATGCAATGAGTTCCGCGTTCTCATACAAATTTTCGCTGCCAACTGAGAATTCTTCCTGTTTTATCTCCGGCCATTTCTTTTGGAAACGTTTGATCAGACCAATATCAGGACCACTGCTCGATCCGAACAAAGCTTTGAAAACATCAGAAAGAATTATTTCGACAACATGGTGTCGACAAGCAATCCAAACTAGTTCTTTGTCTAGAGCTTCCTCAATCAAAGTACATGCACCCAAGTTCAACCCAGTGTTCGAAGCAGTTGTGTCAAAGCAGAGTCCACGCACCTGAGCTCTCAACTGCCAGTCGTCGAGGGTCTGTAAGCATGCGGTCGCTTGTTCACATCCGGTACCCCTTTTGATGGCTGGTACCGCCAAAAGCTTTTCTTCTCCACCGCTACTGACAATGATAGCTACACGGTCAACTTGCCATACTTCGTAAAATAAAATTTACTTGCAAATCATAGCGACCACTAAGCGTTGTTAAAATAGGCTGATTTTTGATGCACATACGTTTTTCGATCAAACGAACAAAATAAAACTTGTGGAGCAAGGAAAAACTAAGATATTTTTTTTTCCTTAGTAAAGTGAATCACCCTACTCTACATATGACTCTACATATGACTCTACATATGACTCTACATATGACTCTACATATGACTCTACATATGACTCTACATATGACTCTACATATGACTCTACATATGACTCTACATATGACTCTACATATGACTCTACATATGACTCTACATATGACTCTACATATGACTCTACATATGACTCTACATATGACTCTACATATGACTCTACATATGACTCTACATATGACTCTACATATGACTCTACATATGACTCTACATATGACTCTACATATGACTCTACATATGACTCTACATATGACTCTACATATGACTCTACATATGACTCTACATATGACTCTACATATGACTCTACATATGACTCTACATATTACGCATAAGCGTAGTTTTAAGTTACAACTTTACAGTACTACACGCAACTTCAAAGATATCCACAGAATACACTATTATTCCAATTAAGGTCCTTTGTTTTTTATTTAAGTACCTAAGTATGATTTGAATTTACTACTTTTATTACGAATTTATTACAGAAAAACAAAAATAATAAAAATGTAGCAAACGATACTGTCCTGTCAGATAAAACACAGGAGATTATTATTGGTTTGCAAGACTTAACGTCATTCAAAATATTCACATCCTATAAATAAAGGGGTAAATGAGTTTCTAAATGTTTAAAGTATGCGTAGCTCGCAATCAAATATTATATCAAATAGTTAAGCATATCGATGTCCCATCGACCTCGCATTTCTCCATGATCATCATGGTAACACACATACATTTATATACATTGATTAAGTACTCCTGCCAAAATTACTGGCCCTTACAAGGTTGTTATGATAAAACTGATTACATTAAGACTTGATGACATACAATCATACAGTCTAAACAAAAGGTGACAGGTTATTAAATTGAATCCATTGAGATGCAAGTTCACGATATCTAGTATGTGTTAATTGACACAAAAAATACTTAATGCTCAGCGCACAAAGTTACGAGTTACGTATCTTGAGGAGTGTGCAATAGAAAAACAATAGAAAAATATTACATAAGTACATTCGTTAACGAGTTACTACTCGTGTATTCAACAAACGACATACGCTCCATAACATGGAGATTTAATAATGTATGTTCATACCAGAGTTGGGCAAAATTTGTTAAATTATTATTAAAATGAGAATGGTAACGTTATGTTTAATAACGGCAACTTATTTTGTCAATTTATCATGAGTTTACCAATTAGCTTGAATTCGACATGACACTTATGGATTTATCATCGACATGGTTTTGGAAGTATTTTAATTATTCGAGCAGATGGTTATCATGGTTATTCAAACTAACGTTTTAGTTGATAAAGTTAGAATAAGGTTCGTTTTACGACCGCTACTTCCTTTATTCCTTATGAAATCATTTGACTGAGCTTTATTTTAGTTTAATCACAGATTGCAATTATAAGTGCCCAACTCTGATTCATACTATTAATACGTTTAATATCCGATATGTCATAAAGGTGTTGTATTTCCATACAAGAAGGGAAAATAATTATAACTACGTGTTCTAGTAATTTAGCTTCATCGAGGCTTTCATAAGTAATGCTGCGTTGGGCAGCGTCGCTGAATGAAAACCGATATCGGTATAAAAGCACTAGGTTAAAAAAAAACATGGTAATAGCTAATAGCACTAGGTACACAAGTTACATAACGTAACCCTGCATTATGGTTTCCAATTTGGACTTAGATCGTCACGTTATTTTCTTTTAAATAAGGTCTTGTGCAGCATATATTATAATGCCCAACATTTTAATAAAAGCAATATCTTAGATGCATTCGTAACAATATTAAGTTATACACTGACGCCAATCGCGTTTAAAAACTTCATACTAGAGGCATTGCTAATACAAACTCAACAGGGGTTTGCTTCAGAGGTATTCAATTGGCAAGATTTAATTTTTAGTTTACTCATCGGTGTCACAGTTACAAAGCCAGTGTATTCATACAATTTTAGTACCGCAAACTGACCTCAAAAGGTGCAACAGATCGTAAATCTTAATGTACATAAAACAATATCCTACTGTAGTTTGCTACTACAGTTGTACTATGCTATTTTGCTACGCAACAGAACTAAATAATGAGTCCTTAGCCTGAGTTTGAAATAATCGATGTGGTACACCATCATACAATCGAGTTTGATAATATAGAAACATTATAATGACATTTGATCTAAATTTCACTGACTCATATGTAATATTCAAAAACGCTTAAATGACAACTGTAGATTTTAAATTTCATATTTTTATTATAAGTGAGACTACCTGGCATCCGTTCGTACGTTCTTTCTACACATACAAATACCAAAATTGGGCAAATCATCATCATGATCGTTAATAATATATACAGTATATTTAATACAGATATGACGGTAGGTTCTTAAACCAATTTTATTTAAAATGAAAGGGAGTAAAAAAATATATAAAGAAATGACTTACCAAAATTTAATACACTTTCCGGTAAACATAGTTTACTTACTGATACAAACTAAAAAGAAAAGAAAACCTTACGTTCGTGCGGCGTGGCAAAAATCCTATCGATTTTTGTTAGATCCAACTTCTGAAATTGTTGGGTTATTACCGGGTTGATGATGAAAACTAATACTTGTACCAATATTTTAACTTTATTCATTTGTTATAAACATAATAAAACCAATTTACAATAAAATACTCAAGACGTCTTCACTCTAACTTGTCCGTACTCGAACTGGCCACTTGTCACTGCTGTACCCACTTTTTATAACAATTCAACATGGCGGGAACCAGTGACAAGTATGAGTCAATTGATACTCTTTTATAAATTATTCATAAACAAAATTAAGAATGATCAAAATATAAGCTATTAATAAATAATGATCCTTACAAATTGTGCCTCAATATAATACATAGGGTCTATTCATAAATTACGTCATTTCAAATTATCAAATTAGGGGGGGGGGGGTCTGGACATCGGATGATGGGGGTCATTCGAAGCATGATTTTTGGATTTTAGAGGGGGGGGGGGGTTAAAAATCGATGACGTAATTTATGGACAGCCCCATAATAAATAGTTTATGACCCAAAAATACGTTGACAGTTTAGGAATAATTTTCGTCCTTATACATTTTTTACAAAATGTCATCAAATTTTTTACATACTTACATACTTAGATAACCCCCATAACTCAATTTCATCATTAATGTTTTTTATGAAAATATGTATAAGTATGTCCTTTATAATGACATTCTCACTTTGTTCTGTTTAAATCGGTGCAAAGTTAGCTTGGACGACTCTAAGGAAGCCTTTATCGAATCTTTGTTAAGCTCCGAACTTTTTTAAGCTTGTGCTTAATTGGGAATTTCCTCGGGTTTCACTTTACTAATAACCGCGAAAAAATAATCTTTCCTTTAGAACTTTTTATAAAAGCAATTAAGATCCTTTCAACCCACCTTACAGGCGTATTCTGATTTTAGTAACAGGTTATGATCTTCTAATGATCTGGATTAGTTATGGTTCTGACAAAAGTGACAGTCTTTGTCCAAGAAATGTTACTTTTACACTGATAGATCCGAGACAAGAAAAAACACACATCACTAGTACAAAGGCGTACTTATCCCTTTCAGGGATCTCTCCTTTATATCTTTTTCCTTTTTATTTGTATTAAAAACACGAATTCATTTAATTTGAAATACTGTTATCATTGACTTTCCTATTCAGGGATCCTATATATACATACAGGTAGCCGAGCGTCTTTGTAAGTTAAATATTGAAGTCGTTCTTAATTCGACATTTCAATAACATTTATTTTTAATGTTATCACTCGAGAAAAATACAATTGTAAAGTCGTTACTAAAATAAAATCGCAAACTACGCTTCATATCACATACGCACGGCAGAGCGCACGCCGAGTCCGGAATAAAAAAACTTAACAAAACCCAATATCAATTTATTTATAAGCCCCTAATGATATAATAATGTTTCCCATCCTGACACGTGCCTGCTTATCGGACTTGACTTGTGCCTCGTGTCTAAACCTCATGGGAAATGGCACCCTATTTTTATTTTTATATTTATAATCCGTCAATCATATGGGATGATGCAAATTGAGGATTAATGTGGTATTTTTATTTACATAATTTTTGAAATACATATTTATTTTAGAATAAAAAAATACATTTATAAACAAAAAAAAGTAGAATTAAACAACGAAAAAGCGAATATTCCTATTTTATTTATTTCAAATAAAACCAGGAAAGAATAATATAAATGAATACCTCTTACAGAATATGGCCGAAAAAAAAAATTACAATAAATAATAAAATTGCTAAACTATTTTTATATAATAACTCAAATAACTAAGATACGGATAAAATAAATACATAATAAAACTAAAACGGATCTCAGAACGCCAGGCCCGTTGAGGACACATTGAGATATAATACCATGGACATAATGAAAAACGAAGTCTGAAATTGAGGAACGTTCCTTTTCATTATTATAGTGACCTGACCTGAATCAATATTACATTGTTTGAAATGAATCACTAGCGACATCTATTATCGTCAGTATCTGAACGAATATTTGTTAATGTTCTGGTTGTAATTATGTAGTACGGAGACAGATGGCGCTGCTAAAGAGGGGACCCTCTCTTTAGTTTAATTTGTTTGATGGTTTGCCACATCTCGTTGTTGCCATACAACGTAGATAATATTTAATATAATCGTTAGATGGCAGCACACTACGACTGCCACTGTGTATTGATTATTAGGTGGTCTCAGTAAAAAATAATGTGAAAGAAATGTCAGCCAAGTCCGTATTTCTGGTACATCGTTAGTTAGATTTTAGAGAATCTTGAAATTTGAAATTAATATAAAATTATGTTGAATTACTCGTACTTGTATAGTTTTTAAGTAGGTACCTATAAAAAATATACACTGAAGTAGATGTTCTTATACTAAAGAAAAAGGGACCAAGCCCTCCAGTAGTCGCGGCCGGAATCGAACCAGCGTCCTCAGCGTCAAGCCACTCGGTTACCTAGAGGTCATGATGTTAAGTAATTATTCAGAGGGTTAAAATTAAATGTAAATGTAGAAATAAAACACGAAATCTAACAAATCAATCTAATCTAATTAGGTATATTTATTTACTATCGTTTAGGCATTTTTTCAGCGTTTACATAAATCATGTTGACTATAAATTATTTTAATCAGTAATAATCACTTTAATAAATTTCAGAGTACTAATTTTGTTAATTATTGTCATAGAATTATTGTCTCGTCATATTAATGTATGTTGCCTGGGATACAATTGCTGTTACACATATACTGTCGTGATGTGATATGACAAATAGACGCAGAATCTTCAAAAACTGAGAAGTTTTTCCCCATGGTATTACAGCATTTAAATCTTAGTGTACCGTTATAGTTAAGGCAGACAAAAGTCAAAACCAATATTCTGCACCCCCTGAATTGTCATATTGGAAATTATATGTCAATATGGGTGACAATGTTCTATTGCATTGCAGGCAGCATAATGTTGTATTGAGCAAAACGCTAAATATGCTAGATTACAAGAATAATAATATATGTTAGGTGGTCGGATTTAAAATGTTGACACTTACTTAAAGCCTATAAAGGTTACATTTGAATATAAATCATTTTTGATTCCGCATTTTTTTAAATATTTTTTTTAAGATAAACGTTGTCACTGAAATAAATTTAAGTGCATTGATAATTTTTTGCCGATTAAATTTATTTTTATTAAAAAAAAGAGGAATTTCTCAATCCGTCTGAATCTTTTTCCTCAAAAGTTTTGAACAGAAGCTACAAATAAGTGTCAACATTTCCTCACGATATGTAACACATTATGTCCTCTAAAACGTAATAACACAGAATTCGTTGCGAACCTTACGTTATAGCTGAATGAAGAAGAATCGTGTGTATTGTAAAAATGTTTTATGTATTATAATTGATTATTTTGTACAATCTAAAGTCTTTTAAGGAAACACTAAGCTAGTTAAAGCCTTTCTATCTTAGTACCTACATTTTTTTCTAACGGAGCTGTTTTAGATATGGGAAAAAGTATTTTTTTTAATGGTAATTTTGCTTGATATGTAACTTCATATAAAATTAAGCAATTTGATATAAGAGAAATGTTTTACCCATATTGGAAACAGCTTTACAAAATTGTATCAAATAACAATGGTGATTACATAATCAAATACGATATATGATTTCTATATAAGATTAATTAAAATACAAGTATGACACTGATGACAGTAATAAATCAATACAATCTCGAAAGATAAACGAGTGCTAATTTTTAAGCTTTACTATATTCCGTCTTCGTCAAGTCTAAAGTGACTTAACAGAAATTTGTAGTAAAGTATGGCAGCGCCACCATATTACCGTCGTAACAAAAATATAGAGTTAACAATTTTTACTGAATTATTACCTATAACAAAGATTATGATAGAAAAGAATAAAAAATGAAATTATTCATTTTTTATTCTTTTCTATCATAATTTATTAAAAATCTGATGTTAAGTTTCCCGTTTGAAATATGAACCCATATTTTATATGACGGTTATTGTTGCGATGCCACACTTTGCCATTGCTAACTCACTACGGTCTTGATGTAGACAGGCTCTACTGAAATTATTTAGTCTAGGAACAGGCACACTTCTACCACTTCACAATAATAGCTAAAAGGCTAAAATTATTAGTTTTGGTTGCATGTTTTTTAAAGTAGCTTCAATTTTTCACTACGCGTTATTTTTTTTGTCGCTCTTTTATAAAATATTAGCAATCTAATTTATAAGCTAAATATAACTGTATATACTTAAATATGCTTTTCGTTTGCACAACGTAGGTCTTGATTATATTTAATGATTACTTTTTGAGTAAGTTTTAAATTTAATTGAAGTAAACTAATTTAATTATGTGACTTGAAAATAATATACCAGTTATAGTTTTACTGTTGCAGATTATTTATAGAAATAATTACTTTTCTACTGCAAGCAAGCTTCAAATTATTGACATAAGCGACTATTTTTATTCTTTAGGAATATGTAATTTATTATTATAAAATCTAGAAAATGTATAAATTCACAACCTATTATTTGTCTATTAATTTATTCCAATTTTAATTCAATTTACTTAATTGTTCGTAATCCACTTGCAACCAATATTCGTAGCACTATTTTTAGGCAATGATACTGATACTTTATATCAATAACTAAATATCTGCCCATTTGTGGTGGAAATACTTTCAATCACTATCCAATATTATTGTTTTTTATTTTATTTTAGTTCTGTTATTATTCTTCTTTAAACCAATGTTATTATTCTTTTCATAATACTTTTATTCCAATTCCTATTCTTCTCGCTTCGTATAAAATGGTGTTCCATTCCCTTTTAACCTATTAAAGATATCATATTTTAGGTTTTATATTTTTTTTGGGATTGATTATTCAGTCATCCAAGGCCTAATTATTTTTGTAATTTTGAAAGTCCAAATTAAATCAAGAGTCAACAAAGTACTTAATCAAAAATAAACAATTGAAGTACTGTTTTTATGTAGGTATATCTTTATTTTAATATGGTGTAGTAAACGATGAAATAAAACTTTATTACATTTGTTTACGTACTTTAGCATATTGACAAGTTTTTTTAACCTCAACCATGTTTTTGCTTATAAACCAACATTTATTAAACGTCTGTTATATTTTGACGTAATAATGCATTCCAGAAATTCAGATATTTTAAGTACTTACCAATTGTAATACCTACTTTATTGAAAATGAAATACTTTATTTGTAAATAGTAAATAATAGTTATACATTTTCTAACAACTAGTAATTGGCAGGCGTAAAACAAGAAAGGCAACCGTCTAATTTGGACTTATACTTGAGAATAAACAGTTAAAAATGTTTACTTTCAATATTTTAGAGGCACATGCATTTTCACTGTTTATTCCGCATTTTTGCATTTTTTCAACGTATAAAAGATTTCAAATGCAATTATAGAACAGCAAAGCCCATTTTTTCAAAGATAGGTATTTATAGTTGCCTAAAACTTGTTTTTCTTGGTTATGATGAACATTGTGGCGCTTGTAATATTAAATTAATATTTACATAGAATATGTTTAGCAAATTGCTCGATCATCATCGACCTATTTGATTGGAGTAAGTAGTATAAGTACGTTTACAGAACTTGGCTGTCTCACTACTTATCACGTTTTTGTCGCGATTATTTCGTCTCTTTAATACTCGATATCATTATAATTATATCTCTTTAGAACTTTGGCTTATGGGGTCAGTGATTTTATGAATGGGAGCTATTTGTATAAAATGTAAAAAAAATCTACTTATACATCCTTAGGTACAGTCGACGTCAAAATATATTTACACTTTCGCACCTTACTCGTTTGTAATAAGGCGAACAATGTAAACATATCTTTGACGTCGTCTGTACGTTATACTCGGTTGATATTTACGCATACGTATATTTCTTTATTCTTGAAAACAAACATCACATTTTTATATACATATAACCAAGTAGAATTTTAGACAACCAAAATACCTCAATCTATTCTAATTTGCTTTTCACACGTCGCTTTACGCAAATAACGCACAAACATACACCTAAGACAAAATCTTATTTACATCATAAGTACATGCGCTAAACGAAACATTTGTTCCCCTAGAACATTAAATATAACTATTATGTTGAATTATGCTTTTCTAAATATGGAAATATAGATAGGAAGGAATCGTGGAAGATTCTGAAGACTTATTAAAGTATTTTTCTATATAAGTAGTTAACGTAATTTCAAATCCTGCCCAAGGTACTACGTTATCCTTCAAGTTAATAATCGTTGCTGACAAAAAAACTTGTCGGAACTTATTCCTAAAATTATTGTCTGAATTAATATTTTCAAAATACTGTTTTCCTTGGACAGGGTTGTAGAGACCAACAATATTAGAAATATTGGTTAAGCATAGGTACATTTTAGGTACTTTTTGTATTTTAACAATCCTGTAAATAGAAGTAGGTAAACAATTAAATAGGGTTTATTTTAATAACAAGTAAATGTATTATGAAAAATATTGACATTATAAAGGCTTATACCAATTGATGCCGTTACTAGATCAAATCCATTCATATCTCTGCAAGGGAGAATATTATCCTCTATCGTCCCACGGTCCTAATACTGGTACAAATTACAGCCAATATTATTAAATGGAACAGAGTTGCTGTTTCACTTTTGTTTTGTTTCGTTCGATTTCAAAACGAAATAAATTCAGTTCTATTTTCTAATACCATTGATTCTTGTACACCTCATTGTTTACCTCTGCTTGTATTTCTGTTTTCTTTTGTATTGTCTTCTTTCATTGAGGTTTCCAATAAAGAGTATTTGTATTGTATTGTATTATTTGATTGATAATTTTTCTTGTGGACCGCTAGAGGTTAGCACTCATGTACATCGATTTTTCGGACGGTATTGGTATCAATCCCATGCAGATTTTGCCAAACTATAAATGAACGCATCAATTTGTGGAAGCCTTTTCTCTACAAGGCGTCCAATAATATAAACGGACAAAAAATTAGGAGCTACTTTTTTAAATGATGATCTAATAGAATCTCAGAAAGTCAACAGCATCTATACTAAATGTAAATAATGACAATATGTCATGGGTCTTATTAATTTTCGAGTAAATATGCACAATTAATCGCTCTAGAACCATCTTACTTAGTTTATGTCACTCTAAATTTTATACTTTGTGAAAGATATCAAGAAGTGTGCATTAATTTACTCGACAATTAATTTCCCACTTAAGATACCAATATAGTTAAATTATTATTGTCTTATCTGTATTGTCATATAGTTAGTAGGGAAGCTCGATAAAATATCCAGTATTTATAAGTTACAAGTAGAGAATAACTTTTACTATAGGGAATTCTGGAAAATACTCTTCACTAACATTAAGAATTCTAAAGGGATTTAATTTAGAGAGGTAAAGAATGGACCACTGCAATCTTAAAATAGATAAAGTAAAGATATTTTAGATATGATTCGACTAGGATATGCGAGTTTTACTAAAAACTTTAGGGGACCACCGAATACGAGGTGGATATTTATTTAAAAAATTGTAATAAGCACAGCCAAAACATTGCGGTGGACTCGATTTATTTGTTCCTACATGGTTGCTACATATTGACCTCACACCCTCACAAGCCCTTCTAAAATCCGCTAATTCGATCTATTTTTGTCCAATTTAGGCATTTCTCTAAACCAGAATTGATCTTCTACCTTCACCTTCGGTTTCCATTTATTAACAGTAATTCCAAATTAAGCAGTTTATGTTGATTTTTTTATTGATCTTTTTCTTTTTGTAGGTAGGTACTGGTCTAGATGTAGTATTTGGCAATATTCTCGTAATTTTCTCGCTAAATCAGTACCTAGATACAGATGACAGGTACCTAGTCTTTATTTTATCGTGGGGAGAATCTGTTCCGTTTTTTCAACATTTGAATGATAGCTTATTTAGAATTACTGTTGCCTCCCTACTTTCCTACCATGTTTCAATTTCCCTTCATTCATCACACTACAAAACTCCTTTCTATTCCTCGCTGCCTACATCTACCCCAACATTCTATAAAATGACACTTGATTAAATCCAGATTAGTTCACACTGTCGCTCTTATCAAGTCTGAGAGAGACTACCTCGACTTGCGATTCCTAAACTGCTTACCTTTTCGGTGACAAACTCTGTACATAATTCGGATCCATTTCATCCAAGTCTTTTCCTTTCGTCTCGGGCACGCAGCACACGACAAAGCAGAGACCCCCCACACTTACTGTCGCATATAACCAGAAAGCCCCATGAAGACCCAATGCCTGTTGGAAATCGACAAAAGTCTTGACGCCTACGAACGCACAGAGGTAGCTGAAAGCCGTTGCCATGGCGCTGCCAAACGCCCTGTACTCCAAAGGAAACAATTCTCCTATAAGCAGCCAGGAAATAGGACTCATACCTAAAGAGAACGCTATAGTAAAAACCAAGACACAAAGAAGAGGTATCCAGTCATTCTGACCAGTCTGGTGGAACATCACGTTCTGGATTCGTTGGTTTCTGTGGACTTCTTCATAGTACGCGTAGCTCCCAAACCCAGCTAAGGCCATTGACATTAATACTGAACTAAGTATTAGTAAGGGTAGGCGACCAACCGTGTCAATCAAAAGTCCCGATAAACACGAAGCTAGCAGTTGTACAAATGACACAGCTATAGCGGCTCCATGCGGGTTCATACCTCCAAAAGTCTTCCGAAAAATAGGTACGGCGTAGAAAGAAAATGCATGAGCACCTGAGAATCTTTGAAACATCATAAGGCCGCACGTCACTAAGATCGGACCTAGCAATCTATTCATCGATTTAACATCTAAAGAACTGATGAATTGACTACTAGACATTTGACTCTGTCGTTGACTGAAGTTTTTGCTAGCCAGGACATTCGTTCTTATAGTTGCTAATTCTTGAGCGACATCGGAATTGGGGCCTCTAAGCCAGAGGAGGCTTTTGTAAGCTTCTTCATCTTTTCCGATAAGGACGAGATAGCTCGGGGTCTCGGGTATGTAGAGAACGGTGCAGAAGAGAAGTAGAGGAGCGGCGGAGATGCAGAGGGCGAGCTGCTGCCAGTCGAGGTAGGCACCGATGGTGAAAGAGAACAGGACTCCAAGATGGCCGACGATCTTGAGCACGGCGCTGAGGCAGCCGCGGATATCCGGGACGGATATCTCGCTTATGTACACCTGGAAAATGAATAAAAATATGGTTAAGCATCCGAAGATACAAAAATTTAATCATATGCGACATAACTTTAGCAACAGGATGTCCTCCGGCAACCAATATTGTTCCGAATTCGATACATCAAAACTACTAAATTAATTTGGGTTAGTGTACGCAAATAGGTAAAAGTTTAAATAAATATATTGCAATAAGCGGAAATTCAATTTCACTTGGCTTGTTTTAAAGATCAATTACATTAATTAGGTAAGTATATGGTACGTAACCAAAGTAAACTAAAAGCTAAATAATATTATTATGAAAACGTTTTGTGTTGTTGATTCCGTTTTAAGGATGACTCACGCTAGACCGGGTCGTATCCGACCCGGAGCTTCCGACGCATCGTTTTCTATGGAATCATCACGTCATCGCCTGTCATTTCATAGAAAAGTAAGCGCCGGAAGCTCCGGCCCGGCCACGGCCCGGTTAGACCGCTAAAAGCTAGGTTAAAAGCTAGGTAACAACAGGCGGTCTTATCGCTAAGAAGCGATCTCTTCCAGATAGGAGAGTATATACATCGGTCCAGTAATGGCGGGGATATGGAGTAACAAACATTTAAAAAAGCCGGTTAAGTGCGAGTCGGACTCGCGTTTCAAGGGTTCCGTACATTACCCAATTTTTAACAATGTATTTTTTTATGTGAGTCATCCTTTATGCAGTAAAATGAATTAATACCACTGAAAATCCGCAACATGGCGAAAATCAATAATGTCAGGGTACATTTTCTTAACATCAGTAGTACTCTACCCTTGTACCTCCTCATTTTCCTCCCCTGAACACATCGACAATCTCGCCCAAGTCTCGGCAGGTAACTCATTCCAACTTTCAAAAGCAATAAAAGTTTAATAACAAACAAAGCTGTTTTAATTTCGTTCCGACGGACTAATAAATAATAATTTTATCGTAAACACCGAACTTTTGCAAATTTCTGAATTAGCCGCTCCCTGGGAAAGCTTCGGAAAGAAGTTTAGGCATGGACAAAGTTTCAGACTTTATCAATTATAAGTAGGGTGCTACGAATTCTTATTATGAAGGACATTCCTTGATGAATAAGTTTATGAGAACAACATACAGGAGAAGAGAACAACATATATAAAAAGAGCTCGAACAAATGGGTAAACAAAATCTAAAGTTGAAATATTGAGTTGTAGTTATAAACACAATTTATTCATAGGTACATAGGTATATGCTTATTCAAAATACTATTAATAATATATTATTATAAAAATTGCTCACTATTGAAAAAAATTAAGAAAAAATTGTTTACAATTCAAATATAATCTAAAAACAAATCAGCAGATAATGATCGTAGTTCAACATAATGGAAGTTTTAAAATCAAATACGGGTACGGGGTAAGTACCTGATTAAATATTCAGAAAATGTTAGATGTCCTAATTGGATACGCAAAAGTTTCCAAAAAGGCTGAGTAAAGTTCCAATATGGCCACCCTAACAAAGAAGAAAGACTTAACTACTAGAAGTATCCAGAGAAGTTTGTCGTTATCTAAGTAAAATTATATGCGGGTGACTTGAACATTAGTTTTTGTAAGCGTTCAGCTTTATAATAAAGCGTCAAAGTTTATTTTCCTTTAAAATTAAAGGCTTTGAAGATAAGTTTTGCCGCAGAATTGTGGCCTATTTAACGATTAGGCTTATCTGCGTGATCTTGTCCGTTTTATTCTATTTCGTGGATAATTTTTAATACTTGTTGGAGTAATTGAGCGACGTTTAGCAGCGCGGATTAGGAAGACTCTTAAGTCCCGGTAATCGTTTGATTTGTGTTTAATTTGCTTTAAAATGTATCCACTTTGTTTCGCTTTAGCGACATTTGAGACATTTCCAAACGCAACATTAACTTTATTTCTCTTTTTGTTTTTCCAAGCTTTTATTTCACATCCTATTACTTACTGTTATCAAATCTTGCCAGTTCAATTGTCTGAAACCTAACCAAATGGCTGCTTTAGCAGCTATGCCACTGAAGAAATCCTCTGGATGGATACCACACCTGTGGGAGTACGGTCAGAATAGAAAAACCTCCCAAAATGTTGTGATGCACATGTGCATTGTGCACAGTAAGACGTGTAAGAAGCGAAGAAAGACTGCAGGGTGATATCTCCACCCATTATGCCGAAGAGAGCCCCAAGAACGATTGTTTAATAACACCATGACGCATATTATTCACTAGAAGAGAATCTCTAGAATGTTTGAATACATGAGAGAACTCAGAAGTTGCCAGGGCAGTTAATAACCAGGAGAGAGCTCTGCTTTCAACCTATTTCAAAGCCGATGGCATTATAGCATACCTGAGAAAGCATGGTGAGGATCGAACAGCAGAAGCCTCCCAAGAATGCCGTGATGCACATCATTCGGACAGAAGTAGCCAGAACAGTCAGAAGCCAGGAGAGACTGCAAGGTGCTGCGGCTAGGGACAGCACGCGTCGGCGTCCGTGCCGCATTGCTGCTCCACCAGCCATGCCACCGAAGAGGGCCCCTGAAAGAAGGAAATTGAATGTGAGGATGGATTTATTGCATTAAATCTTAGCTGGATATACAGCTGTGTGTCTAGACTAGCTAGAGGCAACGGGCTTAAAAGGTTGTTTTTTGTGTGGAACGTTAAGGGGCCCACTGATTACCAGTCCGCCGGACGATATCGGCCTGTCAGTTGTTCGGAGCTGTCAAATTTTTGTTCTAACTGACAGGCCGCTATCGTCCGGCGGCCTGTTAGTCAGTGGTCGGCTTTAATTGCTCTGCCAGGCAGACATACGGATAGTGCAGGCTAAGAGGATTCCTTTATGTCACGTTTTGGGTATGGATTATGAAACCCTAAAAACTAGCCAATTCTTCTTGCTGGAGTCAGAATAAAAATATTTGGGTGTCGCAACTACATAAAGTTAGGGGTACCTACGGGCTTTTTCGTATTTTAGCAGACAAATTTTATTTATTTATAGGTAGAGAGCACACATACACAATAACCAATAGGCAACAGCGATAAAATAGCAGGTGTAGTAAAAGCAATTACTGAAAACCCGTATTCACAAATCGATTCCGTTTGATGTAAGTCCATCAATAAACCATTAGTGTAATAGCAGGTGCCTTTTAGTCAAATGAATCGGCTTCATCAGTTAAAAATGTTAAAATCCGTTAGTTTTCGAGGCATTTCAGTCGGTCGAAGGAATGCTTGGCCTTTGTGAAGGCTATGAAGCGTTGCCTAGACTTGACGGTATTGAAATTATTCGACTGCAGTAATTAATTTAGCATAATGATAATTTTGCTACATTTATTTATTATTTTCATCAGGACTTATTACTTACTATAATAATATACACGATAGTTGCTATATTAAATTGGGGTGATTCTACGAAACACGTCGGGATTTTTTTTTGAGTTTAGAGGTCCTGTAGTACATACCTCTGGTAGAAGAACAGCCATGTAAAACTTCAAACAACAAAAATGACATAGGTACCTATTTCCAAGTTATAAATTCTAACAAATCTTACTGTCACATTGCTACGAACACTGTATGGCGCCGTACATTAGGTACGTGGGAGCTCTGATTATCAATAATTGACGTTTGACAGTTCAATTACCACAAAACATATGGTACCATACAGTACCATCTTCTTTAGCTGTCAAACTTGAGGACACGATTTTGTTTTAGATTTTACACCTCATCCACAATTTAATAACTTTGCTTCGAATTAAATGTTTGAAGCGATAAAATATGTACAAACCCTTTATCTGTTTACTTTCATACTTCCTTTAAAACAAGTCATTGTGCAATATATCATGTCTAACTTCCCCGTCTCTCCCCGAAGTACGAGGAATTTAATTATCCAGCATATTTCGCCGTCCCGTGTTTGCCATGTTTCCCCTGCCTTCCCGCAATTTCAGAGACATTGACTTTGTAATATAATATCGGTTTACGATTTGACAAACAAAGCTTTGTTTAAGCAATTTAATATTGTTCTATTTATACAGGTAAAAAGTATGAACGAAAAAAACTCCGAATAAATCTTAATTATAACTGAAATATGGCCACACTAGTGCCCTGGTGGCCTCAGCGTTAAAACGCCGGTTCAGTTCCTGCCTCGGCCACTTGACTGCAGGGTTTAGTCACTTTTTCTTTAGTATATGACATCTATTTCAGTTTAAAATTTATAGTAGTGTGACTAGGTACTTAAAAAAACGATTCAAAATATTTAATTAAAATAATTTGATTAGTAAATCGTTATTTTGGTAGTAGGTAAATCATTTATCTTTAAATCGACTTATTTAACTGCTGAGCCGTATAGAGTCCGTATCAACTATGTTGGCAACAACTAGCGTCTTGGCAAGTGACAGAGTCCATACTGCGCCTCCGTGAACGTCAAATTTCTATGAAAACTGGATGTTACGGCGATCCCACACTTTGCCGCTGTCTAGTTAAACCTAAATCCACCGAGTAATCCACCCTGAGCAATCCACCGACTTATCAACCGACTAATCCACCTCACTCCTGGGTAGATATTGTAAAGAAGACCTGCCAGGGATCTACATAGGCGCCTGTTATGTGGAAACGAGGAATAAGAATACTAGTGGCTCTGTGAGCTGTAGACCTCGCGAGCTGAGCTTAAAACTGAGTAAATGTATGGCTTCGTTGTTTAGAAGAATTTAGAGAATCTAATTTGACAATTAAAACCTTAACTATCGAACCTGCTTACAAAATTCGGGAATTGGTTTAGAAATGCGACCAGTAGAGTAGAACAGATGGACATACGAAACAATTTTTGGCTAACAGGCCAATTCAAACGTACACTGATATCAGAATGACGTCTAACTGATGTCATTTAGTTATCGTGCATTTCGCTGGTTCTTGTCCGTACATGTATTGGCGCAAGCGAGACGCACGATGACTACTAAATAACATGATAAAAATATCATTCCGATGTCAGTGTACGGTCGGTGCCCCAACTTAAGTATCCACGTCGCCATACTAATTGTATAGAAAAGTGGATAGAGTTAGACCAAGAAAAGTCTGCAGAGCACACGCAGTGCCAATGTTATTTGTGCCAGTGTCAAAATCTCTGCAGACTTTTCTCGGTCTAACTCTACTTATGTTAGGGAACCAACATTACCTTTTAATTAGCCTATAAACTGCAACTGAGAAGCTTCGTGCGCGTTTGGTTTGCCAGTCTTATCAGTCTTTGTTCCTCCTCGAGTCGCAATAGAAGGAGTTTCATGCTTTTAATTTTAGTCGAGTAAGAATTTAAATATCTAACTAATCTAAATTCTAAAGAGAATAGATTGTATAGGGGACGTGCATGAACTATAGGGGGCAGCACAGGAGCCGTCAGATCTTTGGCGCGAAGCGTAGATGTGTAGTTTATGATTCCGATGTAGCCCACAAGATGGCAGAACCTACTATGCACAAGAAAACGTACCTACGAGAACGGTTGATGGTAGCACTTGCTTTGGCAATGTACATGTGCACATATGTTTCCGATTCAGGCCACAAGATGGCAGGCCCTCCAACGCGCACGGTCCCTATAGGGGGCGTGCGTGAACTATAGGGGGCGGCATAGGAGCCGTCAGATTTTTGCGTGAGGCGTAAATGTGACGTTTATGCTTCCGATGTAGCCCACAAGATGACAGAACCTATACTATGCATAAGGAAACGTACCTACAAGAACGGTAGATGGTAGAACTTGCTTTGGCAATGTACATGTTTCCGATTCAGACCACAAGATGGCAGACCCTCCAACGCGCACGGTCCCTATAGTAGAGGGTTATTGTCGTACTAAATTTTGTAGTCACTGTAAATCAGTGCTGTAAATTTACTGCCATCTTTCGATACAGGATTAAAATGAAAATGAATAAAAAATATCAATAAATGTATATATGTATGGATAAATGTTTATTTTTTATTTTTAGAACGCCATATGATTTTGACCCATGTTCTTTTACTGATATGAGTAAAAATTGTTAAATATAAAATGGTGTCGCCATCTAGACGAGCATAGAGGTCAAAGGTATGGCGCCGTATATTCAAGAATCAAATTTTCTTTAAAGCGCAAAAAGCCATCATCTCTTACAAAAATTAAACGAATACGCTTAGCCCGCGCTTTTCAAAATAAAATAATAAAATAAAAAACAACAATTGATACGAAATTTAAGTATAAAAAAATACAAAAAGTTGTGTAGCAGCATACAATTACTGGGGATGGAACCAGGGACCTCCCGATGCAAACAAAAAAAGCGAACGTTTGCAAAATGCGCCATGATAGTTCTTACTAAAGCTGACGAAATTTAGCTACTCATTCTCAAGTAAAAACGAAATATCTAAATACCGCCAAAACCAGCTATACAAATTTTCTGAATTTTTGGACATTTAATCTATAAACATATATCAAAAAGAAAAAACTCTTATGATATCTATACAATTATTTGTTTAAGCGCTAGGTATCACGACTCCGCCATTTTTAAAAATTTCCAAAAACCGGATTGACAAAAAAATTTTATTTAGTCATAGAATCTGGTCACAAAATTTCATGAGAATCGGTTAAGAATTGCGACCTGTAGAGGAGAACATCCGGAAATACAAAACTAAATATCTAAATACCGCCTAAACCAGCGATAATTTTTTTCTGCATTTTTTGCTATTAACTCTGTAAACATGTCTCAAAAAGAAAAAACTCTTATGATATCGATACGACTATTTGTTTAGGCGACAGGTATCACGACTCCGCCATTTTAAAAAAATTCCAAAAACCTGATTGACAAAAAAAATTTATTTAGTCATAGAATCTGGTTACAAAATTTCATGAGAATCGGTTAAGAATTGCGACCTGTAGAGGAGAACATCCGGAAATACAAAACTAAATATCTAAATACCGCCTAAACCAGCGATAATTTTTTTCTGCATTTTTTGCTATTAACTCTGTAAACATGTCTCAAAAAGAAAAAAACTCTTATGATATCGATACGACTATTTGTTTAGGCGACAGGTATCACGACTCCGCCATTTAAAAAAAATCCAAAAACCTGATTGACAAAAAAATTTTATTTAGTCATAGAATCTGGTCACAAAATTTCATGAGAATCGGTTAAGAATTGCGACCTGTAGAGGAGAACATCCGGAAATACAAAACTAAATATCTAAATACCGCCTAAACCAGCGATAATTTTTTTCTGCATTTTTTGCTATTAACTCTGTAAACATGTCTCAAAAAGAAAAAACTCTTATGATATCGATACGACTATTTGTTTAGGCGACAGGTATCACGACTCCGCCATTTTTAAAAATTTCCAAAAACCGGATTGACAAAAAAAAATTATTTAGTCATAGAATCTGGTCACAAAATTTCATGAGAATCAGTTAAGAATTGCGACCTGTAGAGGAGAACATCCGGACATACGAAAGCCAATTGCTTGAGTCAAAACGTAGACCTTCGCTACGCTTCGGTCAAATATAAACCTAAAACAGTTGAATAAACATTTATCATTCATTTGTGTAGTCGTATCACTTCATTTGTTTCATGTGGTTTATTATATGCGTTGGTGGTGTAATGGTCAGCATAGTTGCCTTCCAAGCAGTTGATCCGAGTTCGATTCTCGGCCAACGCATTCTTTTTCACAGTTCACAAAACCTTTTTATCAACGAGGGCGTAACTTCGCTGTATGCATGGGAACGACTTCTTGGCGGCGAACTCGTGTGACGCTTAATAACTGACACTTGCTCTATCACGTCAATAACCACGTCCATTTTTTTGAAGTCGAAACTCCTTTAGCGGCGCCGGGCACTTTTTGAGGTGGGGAAAAAATGATAAACTCGAGACAGCGTAATGCGATCACGTGACCGTAAGGTTTAGATGGCCACTCATTTAGATGGCATATAAATCAATAAAGAAAAACTCAATTACATTACATGAAAAAGGTTCTAATCTTGTACGGGATGAAATACGAGGATCTCACAGTTACATTCTAACTTTATATCACTCAAATATAATTCAATAAAGCTACATCTTGATGAAATCGCTAATAAAAGTGAACTCTAGTACTGGCGAATGAAACTCAAAATATCATAACCAAATATATTTAGATGCGAGGTCTGCAAGGTAACTTTACAATTTCCATTCGAATTTTAAACAATTAACGCTACAAATTTGAATTTCGTATTTTAAACAAGCTCACTGACCAGCAATTTCGGAACTAAAGTTTTTCAATAGAAAGGAGGATGGGTCAATTATACATAGTGCTGCAGACATTTTGGACTAGTCATTGAGTTTTCACTTCTGTCGGCACTCCCGGAGTGCAAACCGTTGTTTTTTTTTGTATTACACAAACCCACAGACCAACCCCTATAGACCGAGCTTAAAGGACGACTCGCGGTCACCGCCCGTATGGTGTATAGGTCAAATATAAGATTGTTCGCGCGCCGCTCCGATCAGTTGCGCCCAAGGTTACGACCTGTTAGCAGTGTGCACGAGTCTAAGAAAATAAATCGTAAACTATTGAATTCATTGGGAAATCATGGGATATTGCAGCGTAAAATGGTGTGGCAAGTCATCTAAGACATCTACATACGAAACAGATGGAAAAACATCCCACAGGAAAGTCAAATTCATTATTTCATTGAATAACGTTTCTTGTCCGCGGGGTTCATTTTATACTGGTCAGAAGCAGAGGCGAAGTATGTCCGTCCCTTTTCGTCAACTTGAAAATGCAATGCGCTATCCCTTTCCCTTTCGACTAGTGATGTGACGATGATGGTTTTTCAGTTGCGGAAACTTCGTGCTTCGTCATACCGTATTGTACCATTTTAGACATAATATAGAGGTAACATGTTGTGTAAGTTTTTTTAGAATCCTCTAGGCCAGCGGAGCAGTTAGGCCGCATGTCACGAGGTGGACCTGATCATGAACTTCAAAGAAGTACCTACGAGGGAACTCGGTGTTGGTTTGTGATAGACATATGTTATATGGGTTATTTAGAATCCTCTAGGTGAGCAGTTAGGCCTCATGTCACGAGATGGACCTGATGATGAACTCCAAAGAAGTGCGAGGGAACTCGGTGTTGGTTTGTGATAGACATAGGTTGTATGGGTTTTTTAGAATCCTCTAGGTAAGCAGTTAGGTCTCATGTCACGAGATGGACCTGATGATGAACTTCAAAGGAGTGCGAGGGAACTCGGTGTTGGTTTGTGATAGACATATGTTGTATGGGTTTTTTAGAATCCTCTAGGTGAGCAGTTAGGTCTCATGTCACGAGATGGACCTGATGATGAACTTCAAAGAAGTTCGAGGGAACTCGGTGTTGGTCTGTGATAGACATATGTTGTATGGGTTTTTTAGAATCCTCTAGGTGAGCAGTTAGATCTCATGTCACGAGATGGACCTGATGATGAACTTCAAAGAAAGTTCGAGGGAACTCGGTGTTGGTTTGTGATAGACATATGTTGTATGGTTTTTTTAGAATCCTCTAGGTGAGCAGTTAGGTCTCATGTCACGAGATGGACCTGATGATGAACTTCAAAGAAGCGCGAGAGAACTCGGAGTTGATTTGTAATAGGCATATATTATTGGTCCATTTGAATATGTTTTCAATACAACCTTCAATGACCTTAATAAAACGGACAAAAGAAAATAATTGTATGAGATTTTTCTCGTATCGAAAGAGATTGCGATTCTGAGTGGAAATAATATAAAAAATCTAAACTTTAAAATTCATGTTCTGGGTACTTTAAACAGAAATGCCCTAACATGTTAAGTAAAAATTTCAGGTACATTGTTAAATTACTTAATGAAATATTAAATTAATCAATATAATTATTAAGTAAGTTTACTCTAAGTATACTACTTGTAACAATTTTACCACAATAAATTTCGATATCACTGGTAGCAGTACCCACTACCTGTAAAGAACATGTCCCATCCCTACGCTTGCACGTGTCAGCGCGCCATGTTTGAAACGACCAATCGCAATGCCGTGAGCGCCCCTCCCGCACCTCACAGTTTGGTGATTTGCGTCTCGAACAAAATGGCCAATATTAGGTTTCTAGAGGCGGTGTTCTGTGCACAAACCCCAATTGAATGTTTTCGTAGCATTCTCTGTGGTTAGTCTTTTATCAAATGCCGAAATCCTCAATGCGTGAACTCTCTAAATAAGTCTCGTTGGGAATCCTCATTCCTATTAGCCCATTACATTCCTCCACATACCTTTACTTTTAAATGGGCATAAGTGCCACATGTTCGCAATGAAAATCCATCCTTTACTTTTTTAGTGTTGAGACGCAACAGTGACAAAAAGTCGTACGCGCCGGGATTTTCTTATGGAGATTTGTCTTTTTGATCTAGAGTTTATGTGTAATACCTAATTTTCTCCACAATTTGACCAGTTTGCATTCCGCGAATGTTGCTCGGAGTTATTTCCCTCGGCAGTCTAGACTTCCAACAGCAGACTTCGCTTCATCAAGGACCATGTGATTAACACACAGGGACGCTCTTTTACTTGTCCCTCGTATGCGCTGTCTAGTGATTAGTAATCTGTGCTTGGCAATAACCGTTAGGGACTCAGTAACGTCTATATATTGCGTCACTTTGTTGGTTTTCTGTGACAGAAACGCAAATTATGGAAAAGGGTCAAAGGAAGGAAAAAGACGCTTTCGGCAATAAAATGTATACATGCCTTTTCACTACATACGGCTTTGTATTTACCAAAAATAATGCATATTTTTCATCTAACAGTTCAATTTTTATAAAAGAATGCGTTGGCCGAGAATCGAACTCGGATCAACTGCTTGGAAGGCAACTATGAATGAATGAATGAATGAAATTAATTTATTCCAGAATGTGAATCCATATGTGATTAAAACATTTATAACTAATTACATAATAAAATATTATGATTAAATTAAATTAAATTAAAGACGTACACCAACACAACAATTAATTATAAGGACCGGAGTCTCGGGTCACCCCGACCCCGATACGACAGGCTTGTGGTAGGCCCTCCATCGCTCGTGCAGCGGACTGGCGTCCCACTCTCTGACCGCCGACAGTAGAGTGTTGGTGGAGAAGTAGATCGCCTTTCTGGCGGTGGCGCTCCTTACGCGCAGCAGCGCGTCCCAGCCTGGCGCGCGCCCTTCTGCGAACATGGCGCTCGCACTGCACCAGCGCGGCAAACGGAACAGCGCCCGCCACGCGTTGTTGTACTGCACACGGAAGTCTCTGATCGCCGCGCAGGTGTAGTCTGCCCATAGCTCTACAGTGTAGACGCTTGTACAAAAACTGAGGAACAGCTGCCTTTTTACTTCGTTGCTACACTTGGCGAATCTTCTAGCCAGCATATTCGCCCGTACCGCTGTAGCTCGCCTTTGCCTTTCTATGTCATCCTGGTCTTTTAGATTAGACAGTAGAATATGGCCAAGATATTTGACCTCGTGCACTTGACGCAATTGAACCCCATCAAGCAGCAGCGGTGGTATGTGCACGGGCATATGTGCCGCCTCCACTATGCTGACCATTACACCACCAACGCATATGATAAACCATATGAAACATAAATGAAGTGATATGATTACACAAATGATAAGTGTTTGTTCAATTGTTTTAGTTTTATTGAATATGGCCTTGAACTTTTTGCTCAGCAAACGCCGAAAACACGAATGTTTCGACTGCTTGAACCCCGAAATTATACAAGGTATAAGTAGATATTACGTTGAATAACTAGATCTAGTTAAGATCATAATTATATAATCCGGATTGAACTTCACTTCACAAAGTTCGTTTAATCCTATCATTATAGAACACTAAGATGTTAAAGAAAAGAAGTCGATGTTAAATATAATATTACATTTTGTAACGGCTGTTTGAGAGCAGCCTAAAGCCACACAGGAAAAAGTGCAACTCCATTGGCCAAGACACGGCTAGCAGCGGCCAAGAAGTCAGATGTTCTGTGAGTTGAAAGTCCCTTCCGCTAGCGTTTCCTGGCCCTTGCAGGGAGGCGATGGTAAAATGTAGCCTTCACCCAAGTCAGCTGAAAACAGGAATGTAGACTTACCCAGGAACGACAGAGACGCGAGCCAAGAAGCCTGCTGGTCTGTGAGCTGGAAGTCCCTTCTGGTAGCGTTTCCAGGCCCTTGCAGGGAGGCGATGGCAGGTGAGCTATATCCTTTACCCAGGCCGGCTGAGAATGGAGCTAGGGACACTGCTAATGCTGCCAACACCTAGAACAAAAGTTAATGGTTAAGTACTTCTCGGTAAGTTATGTTTACATAAACAGTTTTACTGGGCATTATCTACAAATCGACCACCATTTAATATTTTTCGTAAAAATGGAGGTAGCGCTACTTTAACCCCTCCAGCTTCTCCACGAAATCTACCAAGGTTTTCAGGTTGCTAACTGCGTTCCTTAGTAATCTTAGTATACACGGAGACGGAGACCTTTACGGCTACCACCAGTTTTGACATTGACAGATTAACTCGCGTCTACGTAAATTACTTTCTATACATCTCGCTTGCACTAATATGCGAGTACGAGCGAGATGCATAGAAAGTAAGTTACTTAAACGTGAGTGAATATGTCAATGTTAAAACTGGTGGTAGTGCTTCTGTGATCAGTCTGTGTATTTCTTTTATTTCATACGTCTTTTTAGGGTTCCGTACCCAAAGGGTAAAACGGGACCCTATTACTAAGACTTCGCTGTCCGTCCGTCCGTCCGTCCGTCCGTCTGTCACCAGGCTGTATCTCACGAACCGTGATAGCTACACAGTTGAAATTTTCACAGATGATGTATTTCTGTTGCCGCTATAACAACAAATACTAAAAAGTACGGAATTCTCGGTGGGCGAGTCCGACTCGCACTTGTCCGGTTTTTAATGTACGCCATGCCGTACCATTCAGCCAATGATGTGAAATCGTCGGCGAACGTCAGCGAAATCAGATGGTATGGGAAGTGTAGAAGTATTTTAATACTACCTATACTCATTTTAATTGCTACGTCAGCTTTGAATTCTGAACGGTGACCCTGCTTATAAAGCTGGTGATTCGTATCCCGCTAAGTGTATCTACCTTATATTTTTGTGTGATGAGCACAGATGTTTTTGTATCTGACCATGTTCTTTCTATGTAATCGCCTACTTCATTGCGTTTTCTGTGCAAGGGGGTTGATTTGTGTAAGATCAAGGGTTTACGCATTTGAGCAGTTCTACAGACAAACACACGGAACACACCTTTCCGAATCACACAATCACAAATATGTGGATTATTACTTTTTTACCAATTTTACCTCACACGTATCCACTTCGAAAAATGTCGTATGTGCCATGTTACCATCATGTAGTTACACCGTTTTAAACTAAAGTTGTACGTAGTTAATACAACCGATAGGATTCTGGGTCACGTCCGGATACGACAGAACGATACGATACTCGAGATATTGGATGCGAAACGCTATGCTCGACTAAAAGGTTTCATGCACGTAGCGTTCTCAGGTATCGATAATTTTCTTAAAGTCTTTCTATTTCAGCTTGCTGCAGGTTGATCTTGAATGTTAGTTGTAACTTTGATTAAAGACCATCTGCACCAAGCTTCGGCAAGTTAAACTTAGCTTTTATTTGAATAGGAGAACTTTGTCAGTTTTTTTTATAGAATTGGAGCCCAAAGACGTGACTTGAGTTTTAGAGGTCTGTCACGAGCCCTTAATCTATTTTCAAGTATTCTCTTCAGAAAACATGACATGTTGACGACGAGAACTCGTGGACGATCGAACGGTGAATCTCCAAGATAGTACCGATACTGAGAAAATCGACTTGAGATTGTCAATTTCGCAGCAAAGTCGACAAAGTTAACAATGTTGTTCGTTGTTCGTTGTTCGAGAAAAACGCTAGTGGACGAAATAGTCCCTATGACGGATTTAGCCACATTGACCTTATATGTAGAAAAAATACACCGTAGCAAATCATTTTGCTACCTATTACCCATTTAGATATTTGGAAAAGTATTAGAAGGTGGCAGATACTTTTGGCGCGTTGTTTCATCCGCTACTATTGAAGCTGGTAATTATTTTTAAAGTATTTCATGATTTTTGAGAAGATTACTAGTCACGATTACCATCTTCATCCATTAGGCCTATGGTCCTTGTTAAATGTTTACCTTGTAAAGTGGGTAAACGCTTTTTGCATAATTACGCTGTAAAATTTAATTTACTAAGTCTGAGGGGTTTCTTGAGACGGGCCATGTTTAGTAATGAGCCATGTGCCGCTAATATTTTAAAAGGAGATTTAGTCTGTCGGTCTGGTCATGTCGGATACGTCGTTACCAAACTTAAATGTAGCTAGGCGGGACATGTTGCCAGGCAGAGTGATGGCAGGTGGGACACAGTATTTATTGTGTTACATGCTTGTTGTGAAGTGTTACAGATTTAAAAATGTATTTATTGTGTTACATACTTGTTGTGAAGTGTTATAGATTTAAGTAATGAGTGATCCTGTAAGCCTCCGTTTTTCCTTTTCCTTTACAGAACGCTAAAAACAAACTCTGCCCATTCAAAACAAGTGGTACAGCCTGAGCTTTGGCGGATAGGTACTTAAAAATAAAAGGTCAACCTTCGGAAGCGATTTTTGTTTTTCAGTCCCTGTTTGCCGAAAAAGGGGCGAATCAGAGAGTCCGGGCATTTTAGGCAGCTTTGCTCGCGGCTCGTTAAGCTCCCCACTAATGAACGGGGTTTACAGCAATACTGCTGCCGAGGCAATATCACGATTGATGAAGGAAAAAAGTTAAAAAAACAAGTAGGTACCTAAAGTTGAAAAGGCAGGATCAAATAGTAACATCCGTGATTATTTCTCACTTGATAGTCTCATCGCAAGATCAGCGCTGGAAGTCGCCAGTAACATGCAGAGATGGTGCCATTTCGTGACACTCTATTCTTCACTATGTTCTATTGTCGGCGTGTATACGAATAAAAAACTATATACAGGCCTATTCGGATTTCGAGATAATCACAAGATCTTGAGACGATTTAGATATCAACTAGATCTACATTAGACATCGACTAGATGTGTCTTGGATATCTAAGTCATAACTTGTCGAAATCGTTCAAGAGGACCTCCAGAATCGCGGAAACGTCAAATTTGACATATCTATCTTACAAATATCTTTAAATTATCCGTATCGTAACTTGTTGAAGTCTAGTAGAAATCTAATTCATTTTCCGAATCGAGCTGTCTATCCTATTCTAACAACTAACAGCTAAAGTGCAAATATACATAGCGACACTACCTAATCTACCTATGTCTCCTCTATCCTTATACCTCATGGCTCCTCTTCACGTTGGGCCAACGCCAACGCCAACGAGGGACGCATTTATGCGTTAGAGGGAGCAAGTAAGTAAGTAAGTAAGTGATATTGCTATCTCATTCTACCGCATGACTGCGTCCCTCGTTGGCGTTGGCGTTGGCCCAACGTGAAGAGGAGCCATCACAGATTTAGAATGATGCTTTACGCTTCAGGCCCTATGGCCCGATTCGAACTTTAAGATGCGTCAAATATTACGCCTAGATTTGTTTGAAGAAACGTCAGTTTTGACACTGACATATCTAATCCATATCGTATCTAATTATATATACGTATTTTTGACGTATCTTAACATGCACTTTAACAAGTCTAAGAACCTACTTAAAAATAAATTGATAACATTATACGAGTAGGTACATATAATTATTTAGATAGGTATATAAAATGTATAAACCCTTATATTTTATTGACGCCCTTAAAATTTTTGTTTAAGTAGTTGTTTTTAATAAAAAATCGTTAAAGGATGAAAATACAAAGTTTAAGTTTTATTACTTTTCGGATATTCTATTTAATTCATTTCGTCGGTTAGACATGTTTTCACGTTTTTTACTGTAAATTACTTTATCATCACGAAAACTCATTATGCTTATTTTTAAAATGTAGATGAGAAATTTCACATAATATCCTAGGATGACAACAGAAGGCCTACCGCGAACACCGATGTTCGCAAATTGCGGGCATCTCTCTCTTTTACTCCAATTAAGGCGTAATTCGAATGACTGAGAAAGATGCCCGCAATTTGTGAACTTCGGTGTTCGCGGTAGGCCCTCAGAAACGACCTCGTTGCTTGAGCAAGTGGGTTTTCTTAATAAGATTTCTCGCGGTCCGACGATTTTGCTCGTAGGTAATATTTACTTTCAGTTATGCGGCTTCGCCTGAACGCGATTTTTGGAAGTTTTATTTGAATAGTTTTGTGTTCAATTTGGTTTAAAGTTAATTTATTAAAATTAAATGTTTTTAATGAGTTGCAAAAAAGCTACTTTTTTACCACAACAACTAGTAAAGGCTATGTTTTTAATTTATTCAAAAACTGTTGAGAAAGTCGAATTTTATCTACAAGTGTGGCAAAGTAGATACAACTAGTTTTGAATATACACATTATACACTTTAAATAAGCGTTAATTAATTTAAATACCAGGTAATTAATCTTTTTCGAAACGAAAATGATATGCGTTGGCCGAGAATCGAATTCGGATCAACTGCTTGGAAGGCAACTATGCTGACCATTACACCACCAACGCATCTGCTCACATCAACGAATTGTACTAATTATTTAACAAAAAATTCACTATTTTACTGTTTGTTCAAGTGTAAAGTCACCACCAATAATATGTTACTCATCGACGGCCGCAAAAATATGTGACACGCTCTTATGACTGTACAAATAAGATCGTGTCAGATATTATTGCCGGCTTCGTTGTGTGACATATTATTGCAGGTGACTGTAACTTTACTACTATAATACTCGTAACATAATATTTATAATTAACAGTAACTCATAACATGCGTTGGTGGTGTAATGGTCAGCATAGTTGCCTTACAAGCAGTTGATCCGAGTCCGATTCTCGGCAAATATATATATTATATACGGCATATTTTGAAAGTAATATTTTCTTGGTATTTGTCCCTGTAATATTGCTTTTTGGTACGAAACTATTTTTTCACATTAGGTAAACTTACAATGAAAAAAATTATTACCATGGTTTCGTTCTATTACCTAATTGGTAGCAGATACAAATCAAATTACATACTATAATGAGGCTGGAATTATTGTGATATTCAATAGTAATCGGATTAGAAGAAAAAGATGTGTTTTTTTCTAATTCGTATATCTGATATCTGAATATTTTATATAGGTAATAATATTATACTGCCATGGTATGCAATGTAACGATGAACTACTGATAATAAATGCAAATTAGACATATGTTCATGGTTAATTTTTGTCGAGCCAACTTTAACTGTTTTAGGTGTTGCCTTTGCAAAATTAGTCTAGTTTCCATGCAATACTTATTTAAATTATTAGGTACAGAATAGGTACTTTTAGTTCGTCGTATACCTAGCTAGATCTCGGATCTATATACTTAATAAACATAGAAAAACAAAGCTTAGAATTTAATTGACGGTAATTATGTCCAGATTCATTTCTGTATTATGATATTGGGTAGCTTTGACAAATAACACCTTCTTCGCCAATTTAAATAACGTAACACACTTCTCAATAATCCCACAACACATACAACACGTTTCGGAGTAAACCAACCACAACACCATCTCTTTCCATTTAATAAAGCGAGAGAGAGAGCAGTGAGTTAATTAGCGCCTGTGACTTGCTGGTTATAATTAATAGCCTGTTATCGGCAGGATAGACATTAATCATACAGGCGGAGCGGTCAATCAACCCCTTTCATAGAGTATCGAGGCTTGAATTGTGTGGTTTTCAGTTATTAAGCACTGTTAGACATGTTTCAACATGTCGGTTATCTGTTAACATTAATTACGTTTAGCCATTTTCTTAGCCTTTATTGATATTTGCTTAAAAGAGGCAGAAATTGTCTGTGGACGGTGGACAGCAAAATTGTAGTTTTTATTTTTACATCGAATTTTACTCGTTTTAACCAAGGAAAAATATCATGAAAAATTGTCAGTGACATGAGGATTAACAAAATGCTATAGTTCGTTCGCGTTAAGAGAGCAGTAAAATCAGCATTGTCCCAGCGTAGTGGTGCTCATAACCAAAGAAATCGTTCCTAATAATTAAAAACGCCTTCATCTGGTCACTGTAAACTTGATTTTATAATCAGGATCGATTTGGTTGGTTAAAGGCGTGGCTAGGCCGGCGGACAGTGATAATTTTACTGCATTCAGTAAGTAAGTAAAATCATCATTGTCCACCGGCCTAGGGATGCTCGTAACCAAAGAAATCGTTCCTAAGTAGAAACGCCTTCAGCTGGTGATTGTAAACTTGATTTTCTAATCAGGAACGATTTGGATGGTTACGGGCGTGGCTAGGCCGGCGGACAATGCTAATATTACTGCATTCTTAAAGCGAACGCCAGCCCATGTTTTAAAAATATCTAACATACTAGGTAAGTTTTCTAACCGAATGTATATTAAATAAAGACTAGGTATAGACCCTTCTACCGAAACACTCTAAATAATGTTTTTATGTTAGGTACGTGTTCATACGTAATGCCAAACATGCGTTAGATATTATCGCATTAATCGCCACATTTGGCCCATTCTACGCAATCCTTGATGCGGACTGAATCATTAATGCGGCTAAGCCATACATATAATATAATAAGTACATATAATACGCCATTACCAACTAGCAGACGGCAATGTTATAGTTCGGGACGCGTTTAATCTGTGGCTTAAATGATTTAACGCTTGGCTCTGAGCTTAATTAAATAGTGGTGCCAAGAATTATATGGACGGTAGGTACACATGTTCGACATGTAAAATTCGGGTTTATATAGAGATACTTTGATATAACGGCCTACGAAGCCGGGTTCCGGGAATCGAACTCGGATCAACTGCTTAGAAGGCAACTATGCTGACCATTTTACCACCAACGCATATGTTTTGTTATGCAGAAATAAATCTTCGAAAATCAAGACATATGTATAAGAACGACAATATGACTACTCTTACGTATTAACTTTAAATAGGTAATTAATATGAAAAGGAAGTGAAAAAGATATGCGTTGGCCGAGAATCGAACTCGGATCAACTGCTTGGAAGGCAACTATGCTGACCATTACACCACCAACGCATCTGGTATCGATTATAAAATCTCCACTCACATTCGTCTATTGTGAAAAAACTTAATATTTGTTCAGCTGAGAAATTAGTCACACGTACACATAAATTGCATTATGTAATAGAATGAAATGTTTTAACACATATTATAGAACTAGAACTAATTAAAATTGGAAGTTAAATATGCCTATGACGCAGCTACCATATGGCGTGACTTTGTTATCTGTCTGTTTGCGTGTGTATGTACGTTCGCGATAAACTTAAAAACGACTGAACAGATTTTCATGCAGTTTTCACCAATCAATAGTGATTCTTGAGGAAGATTTAAGTGTGTAATTTGTTAAGGTTTTGTGTAACCCGTGCGCAGCCGGGGCGGGTCGCTAGTACCTACTCGTAATAAGCACTAGTAACCTCAGGGGAATCAGAAATGTAATCCGCCTCTGGAGTTCAAAATCGGGGCGGTACGATCTTGTGGCCACCGGGCCAAATGATCTTTGATTGACCTTAGAAACAATTGTGCCAACCGGCATCGCCTGAGACAAAAGTGTATACTCACTGCACTTACTTAGCCACTCACTTGCTTTTGGTAACTGTAGCTACCAGCTGTCACCCTTATTTTATTATAATAATAGAGGTCACTGAAAAATATCAAGCATGTGAGTGGTTAGCCTACGAATACAAGTTCGAAAACATTATACATTTTGAAAGGCTTTATCTCGGAAAATATTAGATGTACAGAGACAATTCTATTGTCTTATTGTAGCAAATTTAGTCTACTTTAAAAACGCCCTAGGAAGTTACTATCAAAAACTAGTACTTTAGGGTTATAATCGCCCAAATCTAAAAAAAAATGCGGTTTATTCGATTTTTGACAAAGTTGCGTTCGGCGCTCGAGGTCACAAACTTGAATTATTCACTGGGCCAACATCATAAACAAGTCTGCAAAAAATCAGAACTACCGGATTTGACGCAAACGCAAAATGTATAATTTTACTGTATTATTAATAATTACCTACTTTGATTACCATTCGTTGATTACTTCTTATTTACAAATAAAAGTTTTATTTGTAAGTATTAGATTTAAATTTATGTTCAGCTTTCAAAAACGAAAACGATATAATAAATAATAAATTGAACATGATTTGTGATAAACATCTTAATTACTAATTGAACTTTTACCAGTTAGCAGTCATTTCAATTTGAGTGAATAAAAAAAATTACACACCCAATTTCTACACAAACATAGGCTTATGCAGTAGAAAAATCATTCTTTTACCCACCTAAGGTACATATAAATGACGTCTTTTGATAAGTAAAGCTCCACTTAACATCATAATTGTCATGGATACATTAAAGTTCAATTTCTATGACGTTATATAACGTCCCTTTTAAGAGACCCTCGGGACATGGGTCATGACTCAATGGAAAGCCATTACGGCACAGATCGGCCTAATGTCTGTAATTACGTGCCTCGTAATCAATAACTGGGTCAAGTTGAAGTAAACAACATTGTTAGGTATCGAAATATATGTAGGTATATCTTCTCTAATTTATTATCTTTTCTAATTACAAAAAAAAGCCTGGCAGTAAAAGCGTGCGACTTTAAATCCGGTAGCCGCGGCCGGTTGAAACCCCAGCTCGTACTAATGAGGTTTTCGCAACGCAATATACCATTTGATTTGATATTTACCAGTCGCTTTTCGGTAAATTTCCTTCATTCACGTCTTAAGGAACCGGACTAATCACAATAAGGCCTAGTTTCCACTCTGGCTTGGAAGATCAGATGGCTGTCGATTTCGTAAAACTAGTGCCTACGACAATTCTTGGCATTGTTGTCATGCAGACCCCAGGCTCTCATGAGCCGTGGAAAAAAATCGGGAAGAACGCAAGGAAAACGATGATGATTATCTCTAATATTTAAAGTTTCTAACTTGATTTGTTAGACAAAAGCAATGATAATTAGGTAAGCACCTCTTTTTTTGAAGATTCTTAATAGAGGCTGCTTTTGTCTGTAAAAAAGTTTGTGAGTAGACTATTTAGGTACCTATATGTTGCGTAAGTTAAGAATTTTCATATTATTGAATCGTACTTACCTGCGGCAGATGTCTTGTGCGCCTTACTGGAGTGGCTTCTATCCCCGGAGGTTTCCCATTCCTCACCGGCTCCTCTTCTTTAACCGGTCTCGAAATTGGTATGTTATGCTTCTCAAAATACCCGTTCTGAATCATCTGGTCTAAGGATACCTCCAATTCTCTCACAGGAACTACCTTCCGACCACAAACCGGATCATCTATCACCATCTTTCTATTACAACCTGATACTTCCGAGAATTTAACGTTTTTCTTAACTTCATCAGGGCGTTTTTTAGGCTTTTCTGGAGGATCAGTAGTCCAATATCGTGCATTTTTCTCAGTCAATCTTAAAGGTTTGCAAACAGCTACGTTTTTTGCGTTCATTTCGATTTTAGGTTTTCTATTTTCCATTTTAGGTCTAGGTTCGTGTCTAGGTTCAATTTTAGGCTCGTTGCTCATTTCGATGCTTTCTAAGCGTCGTTCAGGTCTTTTTCTGTAAGGTTCATAAGTTTCTCTAGGTCGTCGTCTCTCCTGTTCGATTCTGAAGTCGTAATAATCTTTCTTCCTATGTTGTTGCCGGTCCTCATAGTACCCGTAGCGTGGAAGCGAATTGTACTTATCGTAGGCCGTAGGTAGATTTAGATATTCGGGTCTGATGGGCCGGAATAGGGAGAGCCGGCCTTGCGCTTCGTCGAAATCTGAATAGATATCTTCATATACGTATCCGTTTTTCCGGCGGGGCTGTGTTCTGTAGTGTTCGTAGCGGTGCTCCTGTCGTCTTTCATATCGATAATCCGCGTTTCGTTCGTAGAGCAATTTTTCTCGGGAGCCGGCCATGTTGTATTATTGGGTCCCCGCCTGAAAGGGAAAGCGTATTAATGAGGGTTTCGAAGGTTGCCTTAAGTTGGGTTGTAAAGTTGGGTAAGGTGCCGCTTTAGGTGCGTTACATTTTTATGTGTTTTTTAACATAAGTTGAAGTGGAAATCGAAGTTGTGTGTTATTATTTATTCAGTTGATAGGATTTTAAGAGCTATTACTTTTGTCGTATCTTAGTAAACCCAGCTGAATAAATAATAAGTACACGTCGAAGTTTTCGGAAATAAAACGTATATTACTTTTGCCATATATAACAGATGCGTTGGTGGTGTAATGGTCAGCATAGTTGCCTTCCAAGCAGTTGATCCGAGTTCGATTCTCGGCCAACGCATGTTTTTTATGAAACTATTTCTATCATTTTCATTTAACAAAATCATGTGCATAGTTTTTGATTAATATTGATTACTTCGTATTTAAAAAGTAATATACGAAGTCAATATTTGTAAATTAAGGAGACAAATTTTTCGTTAGTTTTTTGGGAAATTATATTTGGTGTCCAGTAATTTTACTCGACATTTGAAGTTAATCTTTAACTGTAAATACAACCACTAGTAGATCCTATTCATTTACAAAAATCCTTGAATGGTCATTTAATAGTGTATAAACTATAGCACCCGAGATTTTCCCACAAATCGGCCAACAAATGTAGCAACACAGTCGACCAATCGGGCAACCGCTGGAGCTGGCGTTCAGCTCTATGTATATTCATGGAGAATTAGATTAAAATGCAAAGCAGTGCTAGATGGGAATGGTATATGTAGACGTAGCTTGTTACTGTATTAGTTAGCCGCATAGACTACATGAACTGGACGATAGCGGCGCGCGGCGCTATGAGCATCAAATCAAGCCCTTTCTTACATTGGAACGCCATCGATAATCACTCAAAACAAGTCAGGATTCCTAGATCCAAATTCACCTTGAAGCCGTGGATGACACCTGGTCTGTTCCGTTGTGTTCGGCAACGCGACAAATTGCATGCAAAAGCAAAACGATTTCCGAATGATGCAGTCCTTCAACTCTCTTACAGCAGGTACAAAAATTTCTCCAACGATCTATTGAAAAAACTTAAGGAACAACATGAAAAATACGAACTCTCGACAAACTCCACCAATACAAGAAAGCTCTGGCAAACCGTTAAAAACATATGCAACATGAACAAGTCAAACACTCAACCCCACGCACTCATCTCCACGCCAAACCCTGAGGAATCTTTAAGCAATTGTAACAGATTCTTTTCATCTGTGGGTCAAAATTTAGCTGAACAAATAATCACTCAAATAGGGGAAAGTGAGGAAAGTCTTGCCAATAAAGTTAAACCACTCGATTCCTCTAATATATCCTTCTTTATGCAGCCTACCGACTTCAGAGAAATTGAAATTATTATTATGCACCTAAAGGACCACAGTGCACCAGGCTTAGACGGGATTAGTAATAGACTCCTAAAATACATTATATATACCATCAGTGAGCCACTTACTCATATCTATAATCTTAGCCTTAGCTCAGGCTACTTCCCTGATCAATGGAAGACAGCTTCCGTTACCCCAATTCACAAAGCCGGAGCTAAAGACATTCCCGGAAACTACAGGCCCATATCCCTCCTCAGTGCATTTTCCAAAATTCTAGAAAAGCTCGTAAATTCAAGACTCGTTAAATACCTGGAAAACTTTGGTCTCCTATCTGATAGACAATTCGGCTTCCGACAGAACCGATCCACAGAAGACGCCACCTCCCTTCTAGTCAACCTTGTTTCTTCTTACTTAGATAGCAATTTAAAATGCATTGGCGTCTTCCTGGATCTTGCTAAGGCATTTGATTCGGTATCAATTCCGATTCTCCTCCGGAAACTGCAAAATATTGGTATACGTGGCGTCCCGCTGTCATGGTTTGAAAGCTATCTTTCTGGAAGGAGTCAGCAAGTTAAAATAGACTCACACAAAAGTCCAGAAGAGCCTATTAAATTCGGCGTTCCTCAAGGCAGCATTCTCGGCCCCACCCTTTTCACAATTTATATCAACGATATTTTAAAACTCCATATTCCAAATTCTGAAGTAATCTGTTATGCTGACGACACCGTAATACTTTTCAATGACAAAAGCTGGGAAAGAGTTATCGCTACAGCAGAGCAAGGCATGAAAATTGCAGCGCATTGGTTTCGTACTAATTTCCTAACTCTAAACAGTGACAAAACCAAATTCATATGTTTCCATAAAACTGCATTATCGAAACCATCTTTTGACCCCAAGATAAAGATTCACCTATGTAATGACTCTTCCACTAACCATTGTGACTGCGATCATATCCAGCGTACACACGTCATTAAGTACCTGGGCTTATTAATAGATGAAAAACTAGATTTTAAACATCATATTCATAATCTCGCCGATAAAATCAGGAAATCCATTTTCATATTTAAAAAGCTTCGCAGTTCGGCTTGCAAGCCTTTGATAAAAATGGTCTACACTGCGCTATGCCAACCAGTGATCAGTTACTGCATCACAGTGTGGGGTGGAGCACCCAAGACCACGATGCTGGAACTTGAAAGAGCCCAACGCTCCGTTTTAAAAGTAATGTTTAAGAAACCCTTTCGCTTTCCAACATCGGATCTCTATGCTGAAGCGAAGGTTCTTACCGTTCGTCAACTGTTTCTGCATAAAATAGTTGTGATCACCCATATATCATCTAAACACTTGGCTTGTTACAATTCGCTCCTTAAAAAGCGCATATTTAATCTACCGGTACCTAAAGTATCATCTGCATTTGCTAAACGTTTCGGGGACTACATAAAGGCAGCAACTTACAACGCCATTCTCAAGCACTGTGATTTAAAAGATAGCACTGCAAATGAGGCCAAAAACACTACCTATAAGCTACTTCAATCACTGAGTTACACAGAGACAGAAGCTATTTTACAAAGTGTCACTTCACTGTAATTTTTACCTTAGACTTAGACTAAGTTAATTGTTAATTTTTAGTTTTAAGTATATAATGTAAGTTTTAATGCTACTATGTTGTGTGATATTAATAGTATGACCTGCACACGATAACGAAACTCTGTTATACAACTGTAATTGGTTCCCCGCGATACAGGTGTAACCTAGTGCGGGGGCCCCTGGTAACTATGTTTGTAACAGTTTTTAGAAATAAATTATTCTTATTCTTATTCTTATTCTTATTGCGCTCGATCAAAATGTATGAACGACCTTTATTTGCCGCTCGCCGCGCCGTGCGCCGCGCCGCTTGCGTCCAGTCCGCGGCCTGGGTGCCGTTCGCTCACAACTACGGGTACGTTATGTAGGGACTGTAGGAAAGCGCAGAGACATTTGAGATGGCACGCTCTTTTCATGAAGGTTTGAAAATCGTATCGGTCCGGAAATACCTCAGGGGTCCATATGCTTCATCTGTTAGGTAAGTGATCTGTTAGCTGGCTTAGAAAGAGCCGCAGCTTAGGCTTAGAGGGGGTTAGGAATGTTCTTTGGCTTATAAATAAATAAATAAAATAAATAAATAAATATTATAGGACATTTTTACGCAAATTGACTAAGCCCCACGGTAAGCTCAAGAAAGCTTGTGTTGTGGGTACTCAGACAATCATGACTCAGCTTATTTATAGATTATTTTCGTCTTGGATTTAGAATTACTGGCAGTTTTTGTATACTTAGCCTTCCTACTGAGGCGAAGATGACCGGAGATGAGAGACCAGCGAGAATCAACCACTATATAGCATTGGTTATAGGGACCGTGCTCGTTGGAGGGTCTGCCATCTTGTGGCCTGAATCGGAAACATATGAACACATGTAAATTGCCAAAGCAAGTGCTACTATCTACTGGTTCTCGTCGGTACGTTTCCTTGTGCATAGTAGGTTCTGCCATCTTGTGGGCTACATCGGAAGCATAAACGACACATTTACGCGTCGCGTCAAAAATCTGACGGCTCCTATGCTGCCCCCTATAGTTCATGCACGGGGCCTATAATCCAGAGGAGAGGAGAAGACAACCAAGGCTATTGTCTCTACTCAACTCTGCTCATCTCCGCCCTAGTAGTAGAAAGGCAGCCTTATTTGAGTTATTTGTATAAACAATTGTGAAATTACGTCCTATGTGAAATTTCCTTCCCCGGGCCTCAAACTGTCTTTATACCAAATTTCATCGAAATCAGCAGTTTAAGCGTGATGAGGTAACAGACAGACTTTTTCGCATTTGTAATATTAAATATCTGGGAGACCGTGCTTTGCTCGGAAAACATAAAAAACTCAAAAATGCGCGTTTTCCCAGAGATAAGACTCGATCGATCGATCGACGAACTCTAGATCGATTTTTCATCTCCGGAAACCCCTATATAGCAATAAATTTCATCGAATTCATTAGAGCCGTTACCGAGATCTCCGAAATATACATATAAATAAATATACAAGTATTGCTCGTTTAAAGGTATAAGATAAGATAAGATAAGATAGGGATCTCATTCCATGTACGACACGACACAGCGACACGAACGCAAACGCAGAATATATACGACACGACACGTGCCAAGTCACAGCAGCTGCTCCCACCGCTATTGATTAGCCGAGCACGTATACACAAGACACTTTGTAACAGACACTGCGGTTTACAAATTAGGAAGCTTCTTTACCAAACAGTAAAGTAAGTATAATAGGTACTTTACTCCCACCATGAGTTTTACAAGGCCTTAAGACGTAGCGGTAAGCAGTTTTACCGTATTTATTAGGTTCAAAAAGGAGGGGAGGCCTTTGCTCAGCAGTGGGACACTAAAGTAGGCTAACAAAAGAAATAGGTTCAATATAAAGTTTTTCAAATCGGTGTAATTTCGGTTGAACACTGGCAATAATAAATATCTCTGTTTTGTGCAAGAACTTTAATTAAATCACTAATTACATTTCAAGCGCCATTTGTTCCAAATCCGCGCCAAATTAGTGGAATCAGAACGAACAAAGATTATAAAAGTAAAAAACTTGGTCACAGCGACGCTAAGCCTGCCCGACGGAGGAAACAAATCGCATTAGTCGCGTGTCTGCGCCGGCCCTTATTTTAACTCGGATTTCTGGAATTCCGGGCTGAATCCTAGGATTCTAGTACATGAATGGACTAGAATTTGTAGATCCTTAATTTTAGGCCATTAGTGTAGTTTTCGCATTGCTGATTACTAAATTGCTGTTTAATTTTATCAGTAATTTAAGTCACAAGAACATAAACCGCCGCCGTACAATCGAAGGTACGCTCGTATATAAGTATGGCTACCACGAGTTTGACACTGACATATTCGCTAGCGTGTGCTCAAATTAGTGCTAGCGAGATGTATAGAAAATAAGTAACCCAGACTAACGTCTGGTTACTTATTGGTTGGTGGTTTGCGGTAACCCGTATACCTATGGTAATTGTAACGTGGCTGCTGAAATGACATGAAACTTAGCATAGACATTCAGGTCCCATCTAAAATGAATTTATAGCAAGTATAAATATCCTATGCAAATTATTTTCTAATAAAATGAATAAGCTTGAAATGAAACCATCCCTAGATAAACATTCGTTACATTTCATAAGACCTGAAAAAACCACCGTAACAATTCCATTGTACAAGAAAATAGAATAAAATATCTGCCAGCGTTCCAGTCAATTTGTACTTGGGGGAGCGCATAACTCAATATTTGTCCCTGTCTCACATACGCTTTTAGGGCGGTACAGCCGTCTCGCTTGGGTAATCTAATAGATGTTGAAATGACGCCTGCCTTTTATGCGGCCCTGGTACATCAAATTTGTTTTAAGGAGAGAGACGATCAATTTGGCTGTATTGTGGAGGGCGTGCGGTTTTGAGTGAAATTTCAGAGACTTATCCGGTACGGATTTGGGATGATGACAGCCGTATGAATCTATTGTGAAGTGCTTTTGTATTAAAAGTAACGGCTCAAATTTGAAACGTGGGTTTTGGAAGTTTTAATGAAAGTCTTTGTCATAATGGAATACAATTTAACTTAGACGAATTCATTTTGGAAGCTCCAAATCCGTAATTAAGAACAACAAATTTATAAGTCTATTAACTGATGCTGATGAAGAAGTTAACTATGGTTAGCTACATCAATCAGTAATAATGGCTTGGCTGCATGAGGATGATATGTATTATATTATGTTCTTCTTCTTTTCAATGTTATTTTCTCTTGGGGTGTAGGGTTCGAATCACAATCTTCCACTGACTCCGGTCTTGGGTAGTTTTCCCTTGCTCCACGGAACGGCGCTAAATAGGAGGGCGACCATGTTATCGTTTGCCGTATCTTCCAGATCAGGGCCGCTTTGGATAAATTGGTGTCAGGTTTTCAATAGGTACCGTAAAACCTCCCAACTATAGTCCAAAGCTCCCAACTATGGTTCAAAAATAACTGTAATTTTTTCGTTCAGGTGTGGCTTTTATACCGTATTTTTTGTAGTTCTAAGGCGCGGTATGTTTATAAATGGAAGAAATAAATCAGAGTAAATCAAAAGGAACATTGGTATTGATACTTAATTTCCTTTTGAACTCGCGGACCATAGTTGCAGTATTGGATATAGTGATATACATAGTTGGAAGCGGCAGAAATCCCTACTAATATTAAAAATGCAAAAGTAACTCGTCTGTCTGTTACTTATTCTTCACGGTTAAACCACTGAACTGATTTAGGTAGATGAATTTTGGTACGGAGATAGTGTTAGCCCGGGAAAGGGCATAGGCTAGTTTTTTTGAATTTTGTGCAGTTGCGGGCAGAAACTAATTCCATAATAAATATCAAACTTATTCGCCAAATTTTACGAGTGGTACATCCGTACACCATGTGTTATTGTAAGAAGAAAGGTAACATACTTGTACATTCAAGATTACGATCAGTTGAACAACGAAATTGCGCAATAAATTTATTTTCGCACAAACACCACGAAATTAAACCAAACAGAAAACAGACTCCAATTTTATAAACAGCTGAGTAAATACGATCAGCGATCACCGCTGAAATAACAGATCACCCTAAATTGTACAGCCTACGTGTTTTGTTCTATACGTTCTACGTTCTTTGGGGCGACATCCGAATTTGAAAATCTGTTACGATATTGTAGGTGTCTTTGTTATTATAAGGTGGTTCGATTTTCATACAAAATTCAATCGGCTTTCAATTAAATAAATATTTTTTTCGGGGCAAGTTGTGATTTCGTGAGGAGTAGCTCTTCAATCTAGCCAAATTTAATCCAAATCTAACATAAAACAATAATAAAAAACCGGTCAAGTGCGAGTCGGACTCGCGCACGAAGGGTTCCGTACCATTACGCAAAAACCGGCAAAAAAAACACATTTGATGTATGGGAGCCCCACTTACAACAAACAGACAGACGGACAGTGGAGTCTTAGTAATAGGGTCCCGTTTTTACCATTTGGGTACGGAACCCTAAAAATCAGCCCATATAGGTAGAGTCAGACCAAGACAAGTCTGCAACGATTTTGATAGCACATGCAGCAATTGTTATTTATACGTCATAATTTCACAGAAGTTTGGCGTTTATATAACACTTGCACTGCATGTGCTATCAAAATCGTTGCAGACTTTTCTTGGTCTAACTCTATATTTTCTAACTACATATCACCCTTAAGGATGATTCACGTTGTCCGGGCCGGAGCTTCCGGAGCTTAATTTTCTATGACATGGCAGGCGATCACGCGATGCTTTCCATAGACAACGATGCGCCGGAAGCTCTGACCCGGACACGGTCCGATCTAACGTGAGTCATCCTTTATGGGAAAACCTTCCATTTTCACTTCATCACAAATTCCACGGCCGCGGGCCGCGGGCCGCGGGCCTCGGTCGCATCACGTTTACGATTCGAGCCGCCCATAGTTTTACGACTGACAAGTTTACTGCCAAGTGCCAATGTCACGCTCATGTGAGACAGGGGGACTGCAGATTATTTTATCTTTTACTTATTTTAGGGTTCCGTACCCGAAGGGTAAAAACGGGACCCTATTACTAAGACTCCTCTGTCCGTCTGTCTGTCACCAGGCTGTATCTCATGAACCGTGATAGACAGTTGAAATTTTCACAGATGATGTATTTCTGTTGCCGCTATAACAACAAATACTAAAAACAGAATAAAATAAAGATTTAAATGGGGCTCCCATACAACAAACGTGATTTTTGACCAAAGTTAAGCAACGTCGGGAGTGGTCAGTACTTGGATGGGTGACCGTTTTTTGTTTGCTTTTTTTTAGTTTTTTTTTTTGCATTATGGTACGGAACCCTTCGTGCGCGAGTCCGACTCGCACTTGCCCGGTTTTATGTTATTGGATTCGTCAATCTACCCGTCCAAAGTTAAAACGGCCGTTTTTGTTTTGAGCTCATAGATCGACGAATCCAGCAACATAAAATCTAGTTTGATGTATTCAAAAGGTACCTAAATACACAATACAGTCCGTAGCGGCCCCTTTTTTAAATACATGTCGTTAAATTTAAATAATCACGATTATTTAGCAGTGGCGCTAGTGTGCACGTTGTTGGGCTCTTAAATTAGCATTTCACAAATAAGTAAAAAAATACGTTAAAAGATAATGATTAGGTACTATATTCAGAAATTCGTGAAATATAAAAGGTAACAAAAAGTTACGTATTATTAAGATATCAATATTTTCATAATACATATGAATACATACACTGATATGGCAAATGGTTACAAGTTGTTATTACATCTATCCGGTTATCGGACATTTCCTGCTTCACAGCTCCGCGCAGCGTTCTTGGTCACCGGGAAACTAGTTTGGATATGCGGCAGATACGTGCCCTTCTGAGCTTTTTGCAAGAAATCATATGACGGCCCAGGATTATATTATTATCTCACGCTCAAGCCATCTGCTGATTCACTTTCTAAAACAAAATAGTCAAAAAATTAAACAATATAATCTATCTTCCTAATTACTAACGTCGCTAATTCCTAGGGTTACCAGCTTAAACAATGTGGGGTTTTACATCTATGTTGAATTTTGATTATAATTTCGGACGCGATATAGCGTCCGCGGGACTTACGGGGATAGTAAGATTAAATTATTATATTTGAATTTGGTAATTAGCACGCTCATTTTTATTTAAAGATTAATATATATCTTACCTTGAAATTATCGCTGTTTCTGATTTACTACAACGGTTTCCACACACACATTAGGGCTTTCCATAATCCGGATAAGAATTGTTGATAAAGTCGCCATTGCCGGATACATACAGCAAGGAAGGAAGAGAGACAACGGTTTAAATTTAACTAAGTCTGTGCGAAGACGCATTTAGATATGTTGTTCGTACATATGAATAGTTTTTATTTTTAAAATTAATAGGTAAATAAATATATTTCAAGTGAATAAATCGTTTTATATGAAAATTGATATTTTTGCATTAAATGACTTAAATGACAGCATTGACATTACAGACTTTTATCTTGTCTATGTTCTTACCGGCCAGACCCAAATCAAGGCCTATCAAAGAGGCCAATTGACAAAGATTTTTTTTTTATTTTATCAAGGAGGGTAGAGGCACGTCCAAAGAATATAATACTCACTAGGAGAAGAACGGTAACTCCATACAAAAAAATGTCCCCAACCGTTTATACGTTTATACTAGTGGCGCCGTCGTTGTGTACCAATGGAACTAAAGTTGACAACCGGTTTAGCCTGGCGGGTATTGGTAGGTATAGGTAGTAATTCTGTTGATAAACATATTTGTTATCTTCATATCACGAAATATATGAAAGATGCAAATATTACCCCTTGTTTGTGGTATTATCAAGTGATTTAAATAAAAGGCATATTTATGTTTATAACATTGTATTATTTTATTTATTAAAAAAATGTTTTACATATAGAAATATACACTGAAAATTAAACCCTGACAACTTAATAAAAAAATAGACATTAATAAAGCGCATTCACAAAGTTTTCAGTATAATACAAATAACTTTAGGCATGCCTACCTACTTACACTTACACTTTACACACACAGATACACTACACTTTACACACGGCATTTTACACAGATTTCCAACTTGTATTCCATACATTTCTTCACGGTTAATTAATACGCTTTCCAGATGCGTTATGACGCGGTTCCTTCTGAACCCACTAAAGCTACGAATTTCACTCAAATATGTATCTTCAACAGCCGTTGCTCCTCATTTAGCACATTTTCTATGTGCATTGCTGTAATCCATGTAGGTACAGTCTTAAGTGGTAGTACCGCTACGTTGTATTTATTATTTAAAGATTTAATAAATAAAATTTTCGTTATGAACTTTAACCACAGCAGTTGGACAGAGTCATTGACAAATATTTTTTTTTTATTATGGTGGGTAGACGTACCTACCCTCCATATATTTTATGAATATTGATAAAGACAGTTGGAAGCAAATATTCATTATACAAACTTAATCGCGTGTAGTTAAGTTTTAAGTGTTTTAAGTCCCGTTTTATGATTAATAATGTAAAAAAATCGTGAAAATTTAAATCTTAGTTGGGAGCAATGTTGCTGTAGAAAAATGTTTTTATTTTGATTACTGGCAACTTTTTCTAGGAGGCCAAAGCACACAGAAGCTTCAGGCGCATACATGCGCAATTATTTGGGGACATAACTTTCTTAGGAAGTGAACAGGCCTTGGGCACGTCTACCCTTCGTAGATTTTATGAACATAGACAAAGACAAACTGAAATATAATAGATAATAATATACATATATCAGAAAATAAATAATAATTTACATATGACTACTTCATAAAATACAAATCGAAATAATTTGATTTGTTCCTAGAAATCGTATCTATAGACAAAGCCAGTTCTAGCAATGTTGCTGTAGTAAAATATTTTGATGTTAATTACTGGCAATCTCGTCTGGGAACGGACAACACATGTACAATTTTGAAGGGTCACATCGTTTCAAGGAAGTCAATAGGCCTTGCTTTCGAGCTAGTCTAGACATGACGTAACAAAAGGCTAACGCATAACCCAATTTCCGTAGTGGGGCTAACAAAATGAGGCAGCCGCCGCAATGCGGTAGGTACGTCGATAAATTTGCAGCTGCTCCAGATGCGATACTTGTGTTCTCATCGTATGGCCAATAACTAGTCATAAATTCTACATAGGCCAATCAAAATAGATCCAAAAAAGCGTTTTGAGGAATTCATTCCCAGCAAGCTGGAAATCATTTTAATACCTTCATTTGGTCCTAAATGCGTATAATCTGAGTTTGCTCCATCCCAAGAGGTGTGGACGGGAGCCTTGTGAGATACATTTTACCTTGGACTGACAAAACCACTCGATGTAGAAGGAACCCACCGTGAAAATCAATGTCACTACCAGCAAGGTGGCTGTAAATCAGACACTGGTAAAAAAAATCTGATTTTAACACGATTTTACCAAAAAAAAAAGAAATTCAAAGTGGCGGCCGTTTGACTGTTTGACTAAGCATTCATATTAAGGTACTTTTCGAATCTTCAGATGTTAATTTTTATCATGATTAGAGCAATATTTCCGTCGGACGTGCCGTTTTTGAACTAACTACAAGCAAAAAACTGAAAAAGAGCAAAAAAATTTCCACAACTCCTGGAATGGAGAAACCTCGGATTTCACTAACTTAGGACCAAATGAAGGTATTAAGATGATTTCCAGCTTGCTGGGAATTAATTCCTGGAAATAATCTAATTTGATTGGCCTAATAACAAATAAGGCTTGTTCACGAAAAAACGCGTTTACCCGAGTATTAGTACTAGCAATAGTAATCAGTAGCCTTACCACTGCTGCCTTAGGGCTGGTACAGACGGACTGCAACCCGACTGCAACTCGTATGGCAACTGCACGCTGATGTTGCAGTCGGCGTGCAGTTCCCATATAAGTTGCAGTGCATTGCGTGTGCTATCAAAATCGTTTCTTGGTCTAACCTTAGCTTAGCAACGTAAGTGTTGCATATTACATTCGATATCTGCATAACAGAAGTATACTATTTAATGATTTTGGCAGGAGTCGAACCCACTGCGGCCAGTTACGTCCGCAGCTGCAATGCGTCAGCATCGTTGCCCACTGTTGCTAACTACTTTTTATTATACAACTAGGAGGCAACGACCTGATGAATCGCCTGATGGTAAGCATTACCGTCGGCCATGGACACATACAACACCAGAGATGTGTTGCTGGCGAATACGCACTTTTCTTGAAGGTTCGAAGGTCGTGTCGGTCCGGATTCCGCGGGCGACAGTTGTGTGCTACTCTGCAGCGGCGCCACCATAATGAATACCAATGAATTATATAGTGAAATGATGTACCGAAAAGGTACATCATGTACGTATAATGTTTATGGCTGTACCTGTGATAGGAAACGAAATAATCGACAAAGAAAGTGGCGCCGCTGGGGAGCATACTCCCCAGCGGCGCCACACAGTACTCATATATAGAAATGATATTAGCTATTTTTTTCTTATGTAAATTGATGTACTAATCCTGTTTATTACGTACCTATTGAAAAAAAGAATTATTTTGCATTGATTAGTGATTTTATTTACATTTTAATTCCGCGTTCCACCTAAACGGTATGAGTTGTAAGAGAGGCGCGCGGGTGAGCGAGATGGAGATAGAAATTCTTCCCGCCGGACCGCGCTCCCGCGGTTCGCTCCGATTTTCAATAATAAATATTTTTTCACCTCAGCAGCTCGAACAAGGGTACTTTGCTTCTTAAAAACAGTGAGCAAAATGCGATTTTGCTCACTGAGTCATTTTGTCTCACTCAGTGAGCAAAATGCGATTTTGCTCACTGAGTGAGACAAAATGACATTCAAGTGACCTTTATAGTCAAATGTCATTTCAACATACGGGGTCTAATACAAGTTCGATATACTTGGGTTCTATTATCTCTGTCCCTCTAGGTATGTTCTCACTGCTTAGGGTGAAAAATTTTGTGTACTACACGAGATCAAAGTTATTTACATCTCGTGCGCTTTTGAATCCCTTACTACGCTCAAGATTCTAAAACTCGCTACGCTCGTGAATCTATTATAGAATCTTTCGCTAGCACGGGACTCAAAATAAGCACTCGAAGAAATATCAAACTTTGATCTCTTGTTGTACAAATAACTATTGTTCAAAATGCGATTGTTCTTGTTCAAGCAAAATGCGATTTTGCTCACTGAGTGAGACAAAATGACATTCAAGTGACCTTTATAGTCAAATGTCATTTCAACATACGGGGTCTAATACAAGTTCGATATACTTGGGTTCTATTATCTCTGTCCCTCTAGGTATGTTCTCACTGCTTAGGGTGAAAAATTTTGTGTACTACACGAGATCAAAGTTATTTACATCTCGTGCGCTTTTGAATCCCTTCCTACGCTCAAGATTCTAAAACTCGCTACGCTCGTGAATCTATTATAGAATCTTTCGCTAGCACGGGACTCAAAATAAGCATCGAAGAAATATCAAACTTTGATCTCTTGTTGTACAAATAACTATTGTTCTTGCTTTCGTTGGGTTTCTGTGTCTGTACTTCTATATCAAAAGGAAAATTATATTAAGTACGTTGTATTTTTTTTATATTTAAAAGTATATAATTAAATAACATTTTCTGTATGGGGCTATTCATAAATTACGTCATTTCAAATTAGGGGGGGGGGGGGGGGGGTCTGCATATCGGATGATGGTAGCATGGCGACGGGGGTCGAAAATCGTCAAAAATCGATGACGTAATTTATGGACAGTCCCTATGATAGTTTCAGATAAGAATTCTATCTTGTTTCATTGCGATTTTCAGTAGTCGGGTTTTAGTTTTTGAACTTTGTTTTAACAATAATATTGTTGTTTTGGCTTTCGTTATGTTCATGTGTATGTAAAAAGAAAAATAGTTATTGGTTTTACAAAGGGGCAAAGTGTGGTTTAACCGCTCGTTTTCAAGCTAAAGCATGGTTTCAAAGCATGAGCATTAAAGCCGGTAAACAAAATTTGCCCCCGAGTGAAATACAAAATTTTTCACCACACCAACCCGAGAAAATATGAACTGTAAGATATCAATATCAAACAAAATTTTTGAACAATCAAGAGAGCCTTTTTACCAGTTGGTCTAGTGAAATAGTTATTTGTTTTACAAGGGGGCAAAGTTGTTGTTTAACCGCTCGTGCTAATATTGATACCCGAGTAAGCGAAAGATTCCAAAATTGAACCATGAGCGTAGCGAGTGGTTCGAAAAATGGAATCTTGAGCGTTGCGAGGGTTTCAAAGCACGAGGGTTAAACAAAATTTGCCTCCGAGTGAAACACAAAATTTTTCACCACACCAACCCGAAGCAAATATTAAATGTAAAATATCAAACAAAATCAAACCAAATCAAATTCAAATGAATGTTATTAAATATTTATCATCGAAAATCATCATTTAAAAGTCAATTCTACCAGTAAACATAAGAAAACTACTCAAAATTTTCATTTGATTACTTTGCCTCACACGTGAATTACTGATAGCAAAGTGCAACTTTGCTATCCGTTTTTGAAGTGCAAAGTAAGTCTTTCCAAGCTGGTGTGGTGAAAATTAAATTACCTAATGCAAATGTTGAGTTGTTAACTTATACGTTACGTATTATAATATGTAGTCTTCGGTTACCGCGATTTTTACTCATGAAATAAAACTATTAAAACGGATTATATCGCGTATAGTAAAAGTCAATTATACCAGCCAGCATAAGTTAACAAGTTCAATAGAGTTAGACCAAAAAAAGTCTGCAGCGATTTTGATAGCCCAAGCAGTGCAAGTGTTATTTTAAACGTCAAACTTCTATGAAATTATGACATATAAATAACACTTGCACTGCGTGCGCTATCAAATTCACTGCAGACTTTTCTTGGTCTAACTCTATTGAACTTGTTAACTTATGCTGGCTGGTAGAATTGACTTTTAATGATTATAATGAACGATAAATATATTAAAAAAAAAAAACATTTATACATATTTGATTTGGTTTGATTTTGACGACAGGTCTGGCCTAGTGGGTTGTGACCCTGTCTGTGAAGCCGATGGTCATGGGTTCGAATCCCAGTAAGGGCGTTTATTTGTGTGATGAGCACAGATATTTTTTTCTGAGTCATGGATGTTTTCTATGTATTTAAGTAATTATATATTATATATAATTATATATATATATACTGGGTATTCAGTGGGTACTCAGACCACGATATACATATATATATCTAATATATATATATGTATATCGTGGTCTGAGTACCCACAATACAAGCCTTCTTGAGCTTACCGTGGGGCTTAGTCAATTTGTGTAAAAATGTCCTATGATATTTATTTATTTATTTCTTTGATATTTTACATTTAGTATTTTCGTTGGGTTGGTGTGGTGAAAAATGTTGTGTCGCGAAAACCCTCGCAACGCTCAAGATTCGATTATTCGAACCAATAATTCGCTTTTTTTATATAATTTTGGAATCTTTCGCTTGCTCGGGTATCAATATTAGCACGAGCGGTTAAACAACACTTTGCCCCCTTGTAAAACCAATAACTATTTTTATTTTTACATACACATGAACATAACGAAAGCCAAAATAAAAATATTATTGATAAAAATAAGTTCAAAAACTAAAACCCGACTACTGAAAATCGCAATGAAACAAGATAAAATTCTTATCTGAAACTATCATACAGAAAATGTTATGTAATTATATACTTTTAAATATAAAAAATACAACGTACTTAATATAATTTTCCTTTTGATATAGAAGTACAGACACAGAAACATAACGAAAGCAAAAACAAAAATATTTATTATTGAAAATCGGAACGGGCCGCGGGAGCGCGGTCCGGCGGGAAGAATTTCTATCTCCATCTCGCTCACCCGCGCGCCTCTCTTACAACTCATACCGTTTAGGTGGAACGCGGAATTAAAATGTAAATAAAATCACTAATCAATGCAAAATAATTCTTTTTTTCAATAGGTACGTAATAAACAGCATTAGTACATCAATTTACATAAGAAAGAAATAGCTAATATCATTTCTATATATGAGTACTGTGTGGCGCCGCTGGGGAGTATGCTCCCCAGCGGCGCCACTTTCTTTGTCGATTATTTCGTTTCCTATCACAGGTACAGCCATAAACATTATACGTACATGATGTACCTTTTCGGTACATCATTTCACTATATAATTCATTGGTATTCATTATGGTGGCGCCGCTGCAGAGTAGCACACCGACAGTTCCACATTTTATCTGTGCGAGGCAGGAAGTTTCTGGAGAAACGCACAGTTGAGGACTGCCAACCACATAAGTGGTGGAGATGGAAATGTCGCGTAGGACAATTAATCCGAACAATACCTTCTGCGCATCGGCAAACGTAGCAGGACTCCCTCAGACTAGATGGAGCGATGACCTTCGCAAGGCGGCTGGCAAGAGCTGGATTAGAGCTGCCGCAAATCGTGCTCAATGACGTGCAATAGGAAAGGCCTATGTCCAGCAGTGGAAGAGAGTAGGCTGATGATGAATACCTTCCCGTTGCAATATGTTCATGCATACATACAAATATGGAACACATTGACAACAACTTTGAAGTCAGTTCAAAATCGACTTTTCAGCAGCAGTCCTCGTTATAACAACAAATAATAACGGACGCGCATAGTCGTTACCCGCTTCCGTCAGCCATTGCAGTTTGTCGGCCATCGCGCGGAAATATTAAACTCTTATCGTTCTTATAATTCATTTTACAGTTGTGAAATGTAGCAATAAAGTAAATATTGAATCAAATCACTTACTGGTCCACTAGACACTTTTAGTAACTAATTACATTGAAAGTTTAGTGATTAAAGAGAAATTAAATTATAATAAAACTAGAACAGAATGTTAAAGTCTGGAGCGCATATCTAACCTTATTAATCATTTAACACCTTTTATAAACAAGTATAAAATGTAGTAGTATATGAAATCTGCAGTGGCGTAACCTCAACCAATCCAGTCGTGGGCGAAAACTACAACTGCGAGGTCTTTTTCAATGTGTTTTCCCAAGGTAATAAAAAGGTTGGCTTTGCGAGGCCCTCCTAAGTGCGAGGCCGTGAGCGATGGCCTCATTCGCCCACGCCTAGCTACGCCACTGGAAATCTGTAAAATAGTACATTACATACCTAGAGGTAAATTCGTAAATGCTCCAGATCGCAGGTGTTTGTGGCCCGAACCGAAGGTGAGGGCCATAAATATGCGATCTCGGGCTTTTACATTTACCGCCCGTGGTTTGTATAAAGTTTTACGTCTTGCCTTGGCCAGGAAGTGAGATTTTCTTCCCGTCCCGTGGGAAGAAAATCCCATTTACGGGCCTAGGATGACGTAATAGTACATTGTGCAACATGGGGCGTAAGTTGAATATTACAAACGAGAGTAAGTTAAATCGCGACGGCTTGCCGGAGCGATTTATAGACTCGAGTTTGAGTTATTACGCCCCGAGTTACACACAATGTTTTTCATCACACTTGCGATACAAAAATTAAGTACCTATAAAGACAAAAAACTGTTAATTATGGCACTAGAAACTTCATAACTCCCTAGGGAGAACGCTTTTTCTATAACTCCCGCTAAACCTGCGTGCAATTCCACGTTTACTGAGCGAGTGTGATAAAAAAGTTTTTTATGGTATGTAAGTTTGGTGACACTTGTTTTCATATCAAAAAGTTCTCATTTCATACCTATTCACGAACAATAAAACTGTCAAAATTTAAACTGTCGTGATTCAAAAGTTTATGTCACCCTTTCTTACATCTTTGTATGTAGGTAGTCAATCAACGCAGTGGTCGCGACGCACTTAGCGCCCTCTAGCTAACTAAGGCCCTTCTACTTAATAACTAAAACACTCAACCACATTGTGAGAAAGTGGATAAATTGGCTCTTGACATTTAGAGGTGCAAGTTTCGTAATGAGTCCAAAGCGACACATGCTTTAGAGTAGTTTAGAGCGATAGTGTAGGTTTTTACCAAAAACAGTAGGAGTAAGTAATTGATTATTAGTTTTAGCAAAGATATATGTAACTTCGTATAAGATGAATAAAGTCTAAGAAAAAATCGTGCCTCGGAAATCAAGAAAAAGTCATTCTCGAATAGATGGCGCCATACCTTTGGCCTATCCTCGGCTAGATGGCGTTGACGACACCGTTTGATATTTAACAATTTTAACACATATTATCAGTGAAATAACATGGGTCAGTATGGAACAATAAAAATTAAAAATCATTTATCCGTATACATATTTTGATATATTTATACATTTTCAATTTTATTTTAAGTTTTAATCGTGTGTCGATAGATGGCAGTAAATGTACCGTGACTACAAAATTTACTATGGCAATAGCCCTCTATACTATCTATTCTCTTTGGTTTTAGGTACCTACCTACAAGAAAATAATGTTTAATGTATGTATATGTCGATTTGCATTTGATTTACATGATTATATTCTTGTAACACTTCGGTGAGTTAATAAACTCATTATAATTTACTTATATGTATATACCTAGTTATTCTCGACTCGCTTTGCGTATCGATAACAGGTATTTCATTTTGTCAATATCTCGTTTTTGCTAGTAAAAGTTCTAGGTACCTATAGCTATCACTGAAATCTCGAACACCCCTGAAACGACGTCACCGAAGCCGTGACCTACTGAAACTGGAAACTGGGCCTGTTCGTAAATACGGATAAAAGTCACCCCCGGCACCATTCCGAACAATAAAACAAACGTCTGAATTTTAATGGTGAAATGTTTTTCGTAGCTCCATTCAAGCATACCTATTTAACATTTTTTGTAATAAAATTGAAGTGCTTCGGCCCTATGAACCGGCTCTGGGGTCCCTTTGTTTCCCATAAAGTTTTAAGTCATAATGTATTGTTTGTCATATTATCGTTAGTCATAAAACTGAAACCGTTAACTTTTCAGGATTTTCGTAAGGTTATTCTGTAGGTAGGTTAGGTTAGGTTGGGTTTGTTTTATGGCAATACTGAAAAGTTTCGCGTTTCTGAAAAAAAAAACAATTATGACTAACGAAAATTCGGACAAACAATACATTATGACTTTAAAGTTTAAACTATTTGGGAAACAATAGAGACCCACCGGCTCTTCTTCGGAGGGGAAATACGACCAATATGCCATATTTCAAAATTGGCGGACTGTAGTGAGTTTACAAGGCCAACTGCCATTTTGACAATTCTGCGAGACAACTAGCGCCATCGCCATTGGCACAGTCAAAGTAGGTAACCAATGTCAACGTATTCGTGCCCACAAAAGTTTGTATGTAGGTATTATACATAGTTTCTTTGATATTTCGGAATGATGTGTAGTTTTTTGGAATCATGTTTTCTGGCAAGAGACCAATGATATTAGCAAATTATTAGTCGTAAAGGAGATCGTCGATTTTGGGCCCAGAGTAAACCATCACGTATATGGTACAGACTATTACAGTAATTATATACACATTTTATTACTGAAAAAGATATAATATTGGGTAAAAATGAAACGGGAATTAGAAATATATAATTAAAAAACATTATATTATTCATTTCCGTAAATCAATGTATTATATATTAACAAAAGCCTTGCCGTCGTCAACATCTTTATTGGCATTGACATAACGCTCAAATTCACACAAACCGTGAGGTTTTTTCACTAAGGAGTTATAAAATCTCATTGCATTAAACTATAAGGTGGGTAGCGATAAGTCATAGTTGACATAAGTGCGTTTCGATACTATTCAAAATATCAGTAGTGTCATTCATTATTTATTTAATATATACCTACTTTTAAATTCAAATCGATGTAAAAATGCCTAAAATAAGTAGTTAAGAAATATAGTAATGTGACTTTTTATTTACTTACATAGTTTGGAGATTTATACGAGTTCAGAGTACGACGATATCATGCTACTTTTGTTTAACTAAACGTAACCATTTTTATCTTTCTGTCAAATATTTTCAAGTAACGCCAACCTTAAATAAACCTTACTTCATTGAAAGAAGATTTAAAATGAATCTGTTCTCTCTCCGTAGAAGTAACTATGAACTTCCGAATAAGATCAAAATATAACTTTTTATTGAACGCGGATACGATTCTAATTTCATTTACATGTCAGACTTTGTCTATTTTCTTTTAAAAAGTCAAAACACTGTTACAGAATAGTGTGAGTAGTATACGCTTTTGAATATAAAAGTTTTTCTTGTCATGTTCAAGTTTTTATTGCAGTATTTCTCAAAATTCCCGTTATATTTCGTGATTCTGTTTTTTATCATCATGATCTAGCAATTATAACGATTAATTTCCTATATATATTACATGTATACGTTCAATTTGCGAGTGGGCCCAAACGCCTAAGAAAATTGACGATCTCCTTTATTTATATTAACGTCTAGTACCTACCCAAAACACAAGTTTTATTTAGCTTACTGCGGGGCTAGGCCGATTTGTGCAAGATCGCCCCAAAATATATATTATTTAATTATAAAATACAACGCAGTTTGTTTTCGTTTATAAGATTTTATTTTAACTCTCCCTTATGTCTACAATATCTACAAAATTCTCGTTTATACCGTCAGTGCCCTAAGATGAATAAGTAATTATCCACTTTTCTTCACAGCTAGTATGCCGACGCTGGTAGGTAGTTAAGTTGGGGCACTTACTGTACAGTCAGCAGAAGTTGCTAAGCGGGCGAATTGTTCAAAATTACCTTGACACGCTCTTATTCTCTTAACAATAAAGTCGCGTCAAGATCATTTTAAACACCTCACCCGCTTAGCAACTTCTGCTGCTGACTGTACAGCAACACGGCAGGACTGACTCGAAATCCCGAAGCCATAAAACGTCCATTCCGCTCGATATCCACTATACTGATCAATCAATTTAATCCCCAGCAATCAGATCACAGTTAATTCTTCGCCGGCTCGACCCGGATTAAGAGCCGGATGTGCCGGATATGTGCCGGGTTTCGATTGCTATAAAATGGGAGTGCTTAAGAGGTAACATGAGCTGAGCTTGCTGCGAATATTTTTTTATATAAGTTGCCTGGGGCGTTCTGCAAAAAGGGGTATTTTGTCGGTAATGTGATGCGTATGGCAGCTAATAACATGCAGTAATATCGTTGAACTTAAAGTTAAGTTATCAAACATTCAAACAATGACATATATCGGATTCTTAGTTACTTATATCAGGATGTTAAAAAAATAGCTTCACACGTATCCGACACTTTTCTCGAGTAAAAAGAAGGTTTAATGTAGCTCCTTGCGGAACTCCTCTGAATATTTCGCTAACAAAGTTGGCTACGACTCAATGCAGTGGATTTTAGTTCTGCAAATTTTGACCAAATGTAAAAGACGTTAGGGTTTGGCTGTGGTCCAGCGTATGGAGATAGCGTTTATTGACTCATTTGGTGTTCTCCAATGCTATGGCTTATTTTATAAAACTAGACACTGTTGTGACTAGTAGAATAGTTCAGGGTTTCAAATCAATTTTTACTTTATAACACGCTCACTGCAGACGGACGAGGGTATTGGATAGCTGCAGAAAACGGGTTAAATATTATATTATTGAGGAAAAACTTAAAAAAACGTGCGTTGGCCGAGAATCGAACTCGGATCAACTGCTTGGAAGGCAACTATGCTGACCATTACACCACCAACGCATATGTAATTTCACCCGAATATTTTCTTTAGAGTTACAAGTAGGTATACTTTTAATTAAAGTAAGCTGAATAAATAAGGCATCTTTAAATATTACTTTATATTCGAAAAGTTCAACAGATGCGTTGGTGGTGTAATGGTCAGCATAGTTGCCTTCCAAGCAGTTGATCCGAGTTCGATTCTAGGCCAACGCATGTCTTTTTAATTTCGTAGACATTTGTTAACAGGTACCTTTTTAAAGTTGATTACAATAATTAGAACTGGAATATGCCCTTATGCAGATTGAAATCAAGAAGATTCAATTTGCTGTGTGCTAGTGATTCATGGTAATGTCAATTAATAGGATTTAATAAGTGCGTTTGTGGGGTAATAATAGGTATTTCATAACATTTCAGTAAATCAATGTAAATAGCAGGTTCATTAAAGTAATTGAACTGTGATAAGTTACAATTATGAAGCGGCCGGTGTACATGACGGCTGATAGATGCCCACCGTTCTGACAAATATGCAGAATTTCCCCAACTTCGCCTTCGAAACTTCACACCGAGATTACAAATTTGAAGTTTAAAGGTCAAAGGTCATTCATCATTAATTAAACATCATTCTCTGAGCTCGAACAAGGTGCTATAAATAAAATTAATTTTCTGACTCCATTTAAAGACGGCGCCCTGTCAGGTAAAAACATCATGGTTTGAGGATATTAGGAAATCATGACACTTAATGGGAAGTTAGCAGCTATTTTTATTTATTATTCGAGTATAAAATATATCAAAGTAAAATAAAAGTAATTCTCATTTTTGTCACTACACCTTATAAAAAAAAGTCCCTCTATGAGTATGTATGTATGTTCGCGATAAACTCAAAAAAACTACTGAACGGATTTTCATGCGGTTTTCAACTATCCATAGAGTGATTCTTGAGGAAGTTTTAAATGTATAATTTGTTAACCCGTGCGAAGCATGATATTTTGTTAAAAACGTGCAAGTAAGAAACATATTCTTGAACATTATATTTGTTAACGTACGGGTAGCTCAATTTTCTTCAACATTATACAATCTCCATCGTTTACCAATTTCCTGTGCATTAGCGGTGGATTTGCGAAGTTCGAGGAAACGGGCACCAGGTGGCGCTGCAAAATGTCTCCCTCAGTGTGAGCTCAGTTTATGTGCTCAGAGATTATGGTATAAAGTCTTCTGAGAATTTAAAATTTAATATTACCTTGCGCCGGATATTTTTGGGGTATAAGATTGACTATATAGTGTAGGTATAGAAAGGCAGCTTAATGAAATTGCGAGCTCGCATTCTGTAAATTTTGTTTCTTCGAGGTGTGAGAGTAAATAAATACAGTCCCTAGAATCTGTAATACAATCACATTTAAGAGGGAAGTACCTATAACTACTGAGTCTACTGACAAAAGGTACTTTTTTCATACAATATCCATGAGAAAACGGTTTCCACTAACTAAATCTTAACATATCACTTTGATTTTGATGTCGACACATATTTTATTGTTAAGACGAACATAATATATTATAGGTTTCGCTTTTTTTTTTTTGTATTGCAACTTTTGAAAAACGGAAAACTTATAGGTAAACCTAGTTTTTCATTGTGTCAATTAAATTCTAAAAAACTCATGGAGAATGGAAAATATTTAGAAATGAAAAAAAGTTTTATCTTTTTGTATGGACGAGTACGTGCTTCCCTATTAATAAAATTTACGCCATTTTTCACTGGTCCCTGCAACTTGTTTTCATACATTATTTTGTTGATAACCGGATTTTTGACACATTTGCTGCAGCAAAGTTGTCCCGCATTACTGCAGCAGAAATACCGGCGCAGTCTGAATCCGAACTATACCTACCTTAACACATTCATTGCCACTAAGTGCTACGGGTTACGCTGTAGCGAGTAGCCACGTTTTTGCCGTATGTAGCGCGTAGTCGCTACGAACAGTATACCCGACAGTCGGGTTCTTGGCCCTGAATGTGTTAAAATAAGAAACACAAACGTAACCAGCTGTACTCCGATTACAATTTCACAATCGTTGGTTGATTCTAAATGTCTTTATCATTTTACTGTTAAATTAAATTGTCCAAACCTTGACACGGGTCTGTCCTCCTTGTTATTTATTTTCCAGCTGAACAAATAATCTTAGGAGTGAATGATATCTTTTATCAATGATAAAATTGAATGATTTAGACAGGTGAGTTGGTGGTGTAATGGTCAGCATAGTTCCCTTCCAAGCAGTTGATCCGAGTTCGATTCTCAGCCAACGCATATATTTTTCATGTTCTACACTTTTAATGAACAGGCATTTAAAGAAACCTGGTTTATACCAGGTTAACATGTATTATGACGTATGTGCACATTTTTATCAATAATTCTGTACAATTAAACAGATACGTTGTTATCAACGTGATGAAATTGCAGATATAAATTGCTAAATTTATCATCTTGCATCAACAATTTGCACAATTTATGAATTTTTACCAAACATTTTAGCAACTAGTAAAACTGTCCCCATATACGAAACAAGCTTATGGATATCTGTCTAGCATATGAAAATTAAAGTTGGCAACACTGGATAAAGCATTCAAACGCAATTACTGTTCGATCCTCACGCCAATTTCCCATTGTTCCATAATGTCGTTATTTGCCTGCGAGATGAATTGAACAGACAGCATGTTTCAAAAGAAGAAACTTGAAGCAAAGTCGGCACTATCGGTATAATTAATTGACAGCGACTTTGTAGCTAAATTTAGACTTTTGACGACTCAGAATATGCCTTATAACCAACTCTTTCTGTAACTTTTAGTAGCCGAATAAATACATAGGTACCTATAGCCACTTAATCCATAAATTTTATAGTAACAATAAATTGTGCCCTTAATATACATTGTATGTATTTGCAACTTCAGTCGTCTGGCAACATTTGTAAATCAGAGTTAGCAACACTGGATTGAAACATCAAACGCAATTACTGTTTCATCCTCCATTGTTCCGTAATATCGTTATTTGCCCGCGAGAATTGGACGCTTTAATAAGCGGCTGACGATTGAGCGATTTGTTGCGGATTTAATGAATTATTTCATTTGATAAATCAAGCTTAGAATAATGAGATCATTTGAAAGGATGCTTCAAAGGGTGTATATTTAAGTAGGGAACGTTGATTTTGAGATTTTGTATACAGGGTGACCTTAGCCATTGGACAAACCCTGAAATCCCACGTAGGGTTACTTCTCAAAAATGCTCTAACGGTAATATTTTTTTAATTAGAACAAAAGATAAAAAAATTAATTTTCAAACAAAAGTTATTTCCAATAATCGACAATAAAAAGAAACATACTATATTAATCTATGGCAGTGCTTTTGACAATTTGTTTGAAAATGTGCGGCAATGATGACATTTGTCAAAAGTCAGAATCTTATTAATGTCATAAATAAAAAAGATAATCAAAACGGTCGAAGAAGGTTTCATACTATTTATTACCTCAGGAGCAAAGAATATAATACTCACTAGGCTCAGGAGCTACTTACACATACAGGTTGCTCCAAAGTAAAAAAATCGTAATTTGTTAATTTCTTCGCAACCGCTACACCGATTGTTATGATACTTTGTGTACTGGTTCTAAATACCCTAATGCATATGTACATTTCGGCTTTGTCCAATGGCTAGGAACACCCTGTATACGCGTAGATATGAATCTTGTATGAACTGATACTTGAAACAAATATAGATTATGAACGAATAATGAATTATGTAGTATAATTGAATGCATGAACACGCATGAATTTAATTTTCACTGTTCTTAATAATATTAAAATATGAAGGTAAGTAACAAAATACTTTTTAGAAAACGGATTTAAAGATAAAATATCTAAGTAGATTGGTAATAGCATCCCTTTCTTTTCCTTACGTGGAGTCGTGTAAAAATATATGCGTTGGCCGAGAATCGAACTCGGATCAACTGCTTGGAAGGCAACTATGCTGACCATTACACCACCAACGCATCTGTGTAAGTCTTCCAATTTTATCATTGCTAAAAGAATTCATTCAATTTGCAGATTATTTGCTCAGCTGAGAATATTAATAAAGAATTCGCAGACCCATGTCAAGGTTTGGACATTTACATTTAAAATTATATTTTTAGTCCAGAGCTGATTTCACTTATGTTTCCCCTGTAAAGGTCCCGTTCGGATTCCGACTACATCAGAATTAGTGCTGCAGTAATGCAGCGCGAGATTTTTGCCTACTGCATTGCTGCCGCAATGTCAAAATTCCAAGCAGCAAAATCTGCAAAATCCTCTCTAGATTTAATTTCATAACTCAAAACGAGGATTTGGCAGAGCACGTCGGCGATGGCGAGACGAGTTAGACTCCTTTTTAAGGGAATGGCCAGAGACTGCACAGGATCGGGAAGACTGGAAAAAATGGGGGGAGGCCTTTGCCCAGCAGTGGGACATTATAGGCTCCCAATAAATAAATCTGCACACAAAAAATTGTTCACAATATGGTATAGACATTTTGCGCCGCTGCCGGACACGTCTCGAACTTTTGCCGATCCACTGGTAAAAATGTAGACTATACTATACATGATCAGTTACTATGTTAGATATACTTGAGGTATTTTTTTTATATATTTTTATGGCATACCAGTTTTAGCAACAAAAACTAGCACCAGACCTTACGTAAATGTTTAAATGCCATTTTCATAAATATAATTTAAGCATGTCGTTTTAAAATGAAAGCTTAACTTCGAATGTATGGGAGCGGCTTTTTGGCAGCGGGTTCATGTTAATCTTAAAGACAAATTGTCAGAAAAAGGCACAGAATTCATAATTTGTATGCCGCCTTTTTGGACTCACAAAATTTTGTGAGAGAGAATTGACTTTAAAATCCCCTCAATACTATTTTATAATCTGTGCACACAAGCTCACAATATGGCAGACACTTCGCAGCGCCCGCCACCTGGGACACGTTGCCAAACGATGTAGATGCATGCTTCGTGCTGTGTAGCAGAATTTGAATTAGACATAAGTATATTTACTGAGTGTTGTTTATGTTAAAAGGGGGCGTAAATTAGAAGGAAAGAAAAGATATATCGCGCGGCGCGAAACTTGCGATGGAAGATATAGCCGTTGCGCGGGTTTTTACCTTATATCTACTTCTGTATAAAATTTTGCTCTCGGCAATATCATTATTCCCGACCCGGGTATGTCCTTAAACTACGTCCAAGACCACCGGTGGACGGGCAGCAGCGTCCCTCAAATTCGGTGTACTCGACTGCGATCGCCAACCCGCCTGCCAAGCGTGGCGATTATGGCATACACCCCCCAAAGGGGGAGGCCTATGTTCAGCAGTGGACGTCTTATGGCTGACATGATGATGATGATGATGAATATCATTAGTTATTTTATGCTAAAAACTATACTGGTATGGTAATATTTTGATATGTTCTCAGGATTTTTTTCTATCGAGTCAAGCCAACTGTAAACTTTTAAGGTTTTTGTTGGAGTCTGCCCTTTAGTTAGTGAAAACTAGTTTTAACCAAGGGACCAAGGGAATTTGTGGAAAAACTAGTTATGATTGAAAAATCACAGTTAAAACTAGTTTTCTTAGTTTGCTTTACGGAAAGCTAGTTTTAACTAGGGAAAACGTGTTCGCTACAAACGGGTTTTTACGGTGACTTTATACTATACTCGCAGTTATCTACAACAGGAAAGTCAAAGTTAGAATCTGAATCTGCGTTTGACCTAAATACACTACTAGCAAAACGCTACTTTACCAAGCATAACAGCCGTAACTCTCTTGCAACAAATTCCGAATTCAAACTGGTTTTCAATGGCAGTTGCGGGTGTTATGGGTGCTCGAGCAGAGTAGAAATCTCAGCGTAATAAAGCAGAGGCTTTAACTGTGTTCTGTGGGTCGGAAGGACTTAAGGCTTTATAATCCCGTAGAAATGGGTCAAACAGATTTAGATTGTATTTGTCTTTTGTGCTGTCGGAAGTTATAGACATCGCATAGGGGTGGTTTGAGCTGATTTTAATACTCACAAGTAGAAATCAAGCTCCAGTACCTATGCTTTACGCTTTAAGAACAATGATTCTAGAAATTGCCTTGATAACTAACGTAAAATGACGTTTGTAGCGGATGATTCGAAAGCTTTGTTGCTACGTCTACTTGAATAAATGTTTTTACTTATTAACAGATTACTTGACATAACCCAGGAACAGTAGGTACAAAACAAGCTTTTTTTTCTACGTCTATGGTCCCAAATCAACGAAGAGGTTTTTACGTTTAGTAGAAGAGAAGAAAAGTTTGTTAAGAATCATTGAGAACAGAAGAGGAAAGATGCTTGGACACCTGCTACAACACTACGAATTTATCAAAAACATCATAGAAGGGAGAGTTGAAGCAAAGAGAAATAAAGGGAGGCCAATTAGAACGTACACGGATCAAGTAAAAAAAAAACTCAGTCGTTTCGTATCAGGCTGCAGAGGACCGATATATATAAATAATAATTGGCCAAGCACGAAGTCAAGACTACGGTGTTCAGAGCACCGTACGACACATCCCTAGGTGGTTTTAAGTTTGGATACTTATACTAATTTATCCCATAAGTACATTTTATTCACTATTAGGAAATAAGAAGGTAATGTCTGGAAGCTCTGGGACCTTGGAGTTTGGGCTTTTATTAAAGGCCTCTGGGCTAGTATAGGTAATGTAGAAGTTATAAAGCTTCTACCTTAGATATATTTTTTAGAGATTAAAGATTTTATTTACCACCTTGTCGCGTTGATTGTATATCCATAGCAAATAACAGCTTTCTAACACTAACAATCAACCTCATCTTGGAGGTGATAAGAGGAAAAATCGTAAGTCCCATTTCGGCCAACCGAATTGATTCTTTCAAACACCAAAATAGTTGACAATTTAATATACGTCAGAGTTGACAGGCAACTTCGAGCATGAAAAACTAAATCTGCTGTATACTGGGTATACATACGACCCCATGATAATCTTTGATTTAGTCGCAATTGTTGTATTTTAAACTTGTAGACTGGGCAGGCACGTCAAAAATACGTTCTAACAAGTATGTTAGTGCAAAAGGGACGCGCATAGTGATAGTCGATAAAAATGGAACCGTGCTGCGCCCGGTCTTCCAAAATTATTTTTTCGTAACAGAACAGTATCTAGATGCTGCTCTCACCGATCTGTTCAAAAATGTACATACTGTATACAATTAATACATAAATGTAATGGTACTTAATGAGAAGGAATACTGTTTCGACGAATCAGATACTCTCAGTAAAATCTATAGGTAGATGACGCCATAGCTGTTAATAAATATTAAATGTGCGCTAATGTGAAAAAAAAACACAACGACAGTGAAGAACGGAATTCTTAATTTAAATTTGTACTGATAAACTCCAATAATAAATATGATTCTTACTGAGCACACACTGCGATAGTCCATTGGTTGGAAAGCCCGTTCGAAATTTAAACTTATTTGCTTTATTACAAGGTTGCATTTTGCAGATCTTTTACTCTCTCATACTTATAGTAGGCTATTCAGAAAAAAAATGAAATATCTCACAAAAGTAAGTAAGTAGAATTAAACATTGTATCAAAGACATAAGTCATAAATTTCAATGCCAAAGTTTTAAGTAAGGATCTTTCTCACTAAAACTACATCCTAATATGAAATGACCAGTGTAAGCATCAGTTAGCTAGCCCTAAGCAACCAAAGATCAGGCTGCAGTTTAAAAACGAATAAAGATAGAGTTAACCTGATAATTTTCCCGCTGTCTCCATACTTGTTTTAGTTGGATATTGACTGGTCAGCTGCCTGTTAGCTATAGTTTTCGCGAAAATCGACAGGACAGAGGTGAAAAACTTTGTATGAAAACTTGCAACTTTAAATGCATTTTTTATCGAAACTATTGCATTCTAAAATGAAGTCAAAAATCAGTCCATCGACTCAATTTTTTGCAAGCTTTCTAATGGTACCTCACACGATTCTTACAATTGAAAATAAAATTCAGCCTAACCCTCTAACCCCCTAAATTTCCCCCTAAAATCAGAAATAAGCAGTTTCGACTTATTCACAGTGTTAGTGATGGTACTTGCCATAACTATTCCAAATTTCAGGTACCTACATCAAACGGTCTTTGAGAAAAACGCATTTAACCGATTTGCAAGACCGAAGTGATCCCATAAGAGCACCGTGAACAAAGTTTTGTACGGTGCTCTAAAAATCGTTCCAATAACAAGAGTCTTATTCTTAAATATAATTATGATGATTGTCCCAAATGAATCCTTGAATGAATATTAAAGTCTCGTGTGATCAAATCAGTGTCATGAAATTGTCAAACAAGTTTTGTGTTGTGTGTTCCATTACTCATGGTACTTTTATACTCGGTATCAGGAATTGCGGGTTCTTTGAATATAGCAAGAATTGGCTGGAAAAATCGCAGGTAGCCAAAATGAAATTCGGTCTCCTAAGCAAAAATCTATAGCGGCTACTGGATTATGCAGTAAATAGATGTTACTCAATTCTCTTGTATTGTATTAGGTAAGTACCTAATTTGTACCTGTATATTGTGTGTATTGTTATTTATTTTATTCTCTTTACCTACGTATTAAGTCATGTCAGACAGCGTTCAAATTTAAATTACCTATCAAAATTATAATAGTCCGAAATATTTACCATGTAAAAGAATCATAGCATTTTCCATCTAACAGCTCGCAGACGACACGTGTCTCTATTGCCAAGGAACTAAGAGTGTATTCAGTCAATTTTGAGTGCAGTGTTATGAGAATGATTTATACCTTAGGCTGATTATTATTAAGATTAAAGTGAATTAGTAAGCGTAGCGGGTGAACTATGTAAAAATAAATAAGGTAAGAAAATATGGGTAACCAAAGTAGATTTCTAACAACTTCATAAAGCAATAAAATATATCGACAGTAAAAATATCTACCAAAATAAACTAAAGCTACATGTAACAGGATCTGTATATCGGATATTAAATTCTCCGTCGTCCAGATATGATCTTTATAACAAAATGAAACGAAGCGCAATGTCTGGGTTTGTAGCGGCTAGATATCGATTTCTACAAACTTACAGACTATCGTCACATCCAAGGCATAACAAATTGACTTTCACATTTCACCACACGACCTAACGATGAACATGAGATTAATGAGAAAAGAAACTGCGTTTGAAAAATTTTTGCCAAAAAAAAAGGAACATTAGTTGCGACGCATCCTTCTAGCACTGGCTGATAAAAACTTTTATAGGGATGTGATGATATAAAAAAAAAATTATGTTTTTTTTTAATTTCTGACGTGAGCAACGGCCTGCGTCCGTTCGCGGCCGCGCGCCGCGTTGACTGAACCTACCCCTATGCGGGTTTACCTATACTTATGTGTTTACATCTTCAATGGGGTGCGCATAGAGTAGAGGAGGCAGAGATTAACCCCTAAAGACACACATTTTGTTTCGCTAAGCGTCCTTTTAATTAAATGTGCGTCGTAAACTTGAAATGCCCCTACTAACGAAAATTCTCGAAAATTATCTATTTTATATTCGCGAAATATACAAGGGAATTTACCTAAATTCAAATATTTTCTCGTCGTTCGCCCAGGAGGCTGATTCTAGTTTAACAATATGTTACGATTTTAATCTTGTTTTGATACGACCTTGAAAATAGCTCACTCTGATTGGTGCATATAAACTATACTCTATCTTTAGGTATTTAATTTAAATAAAAGTAAACAAATCATTTGTATATTTTCGGGTACTTATAACATTTATTTTTTGGTTAACCAACCAAATACAAAACCGCCTGAATCTGTCACTGAACGACCTGACTTTAAACTACACTAGTAGTTCGCCCCGAACTGAGAACTCGCGGTTTGGCAAAAATTATATAGAGCGATTTTGTTGCACCTACTTACTCGTATAGTGCGACATAAAATAGTAGAAAATAATTTTTAAGAAAAATAAACCGGCTTCTAAGGAGGTAAAACTACCCAATTTTCTAGTAGGTAGGTAGCATTTCGTTTCTGTAAGGGTCGCAGTTTTAGCCTAACGAACCCACTTCTGTGATAGCAGTCGGTTCTGTGAGGATTGCAGTTCGAACCTAACCAAACCCAATTTTCTAGTAGGTAGCATTTCGTTTCTGTAAGGGTCGCAGTTTTAGCCTAACGAACCCACTTCTGTGATAGCAGTCGGTTTTGTGAGGATTGCAGTTCGAACCTAACCAAACCCACTTTTCTAGTAGCATTTCGTTTCTGTAAGGCTCGCAGTTCTAACCTAACCTAACCCACTTTTGTTCGGTTCTGTGAGGATCGCAGTTCAAACCTAACCTAACCCACCCAAAATGCTTGATTTTCTGATGAAAATACAAAAATATCTATACGCATGCCTTTAAAATTTGAGGAGTTCCCTCGATTCCACATGGATCCCATCATCAGAACTCGAGCTTGACAAAAATGTGGCTTAAAAACTTAACTTGCTTAAAAACAAACATAACGAACGTGAACTATGCGTCGTTAAAGAGTTCCGTTCTGGTCATCATCAGCAGTTCCACTTCATCAAATGTCACTTTTTTTAATGTATGTGCTCATGGGCGTACCCAGCATTTTTTAATTTTTTTAAAGGGTGGGGCAGAAATATGTTTACGTGCCTTAATTGTTCCTAAAAATTTTTAGCTTCTCGTCAGACCACAGACCAGGGTGGGATGCCCCACCTTGCCCCACCGTGGGTACGCCTATGTGTGTGCTTGATTTGTTGATAAAAACAAATAAATCACTATATGTATGCCTTTAAGATTTGAGGAGTTCCCTCGATTCCTCATGGATCCCATCATCAGAACTGGGTTTTGACAAAAACGGGACCAATCTGTATGTATATACATAGGTTTTCCTGTCATCTATAGGTAAAGAACTATTTTGTATATCTTTTTCAAAATTTTAGACCCAGTGGTTTCGGAGATAAAGGGGGAGGGGGTATGGTAATTTTTTGGCTATCTTCTTAAATAACTTCTAAACTATTTATTTTAAAATTACAAAAAATATATATTTCATATTCTTAAAATGAGCTATTTCATTTGATATGTAACACGATATAGTTTAAAAAACATTTTTTTATTTACTCATTTACCCCCCAAAAGTGGCCTCCGTGATTAAAATTCATTTGTTTACGTAAGATATTCGTCTTTGGGTCACGAATTTACACATGGGTACCAAATTTTAACTTTTTAAATTGGTTCAGTACTTTTGGAGAAAATGGGCTGTGACAGAGGGACAGACAGACAGGCAGACAAACGCACGAGTGATCCTATAAGGGTTCCGTTTTTTCCTTTTGAGGTACGGAACCCTTAAAACATACAATCGAATTGATAACATCCTCCTTATGAGATTTGGAAGTCGGTTAATAAATGAGGGCGCCACTTTCTTTTGACGTAAAATGCTAACACATGGCAACAATTTTGTATGGACATTTTTGAACTCAATTTTATTTAATTTCTACTATTTTATGTCGCACTATAGGCGGCATTGGATCAAAAATCGCGTGGATTTATTGCAAGGTCTGTGGAGCCCTTAACTGATAGATTTAAGTCACCATATAGATTAAAATTAACTGTATCTGTGGTAAGCCGAAATATTTCATGTCAAATACCTATATTATGTTTAGTTTTATCTTGCTAATTATTTCAAAATGGTAAATTTAAAAACGATATTATAAAAGTGTAAGCCGAGCCGTGTAGGCCTTCTAAGCTCTTCTAGCTCAATAACCTCTTGATCGAGCCTGCTCATAATTTAATGACTAAAATATAATGCCCTCGACTACCTGTTTACCCAATTTCATTTAAATTAGAACAAATTTACTTTAGTTCTTGATTATCAAACTATCTTCTGACAGTTCAGCTTAAAAACATCGAAATGCCGGGACGTGCCGCTAGCCAGCCGCGTCTTCAAAGTTGAATGTAAGAACTTCGTTCGCTTCGCTCACTCGTTCGATTATTTGATCATGTAATGTTTTCATCTACCCTCAACTGAAGTGAACTGGCTTAAGGAGCCATTTGAGGGTAGATTTTGTTTCATCATCAATATTTAAGAGCTATGCTCTTGTCGGTGGAGTAATCGCCACTCTTCTTTTTGCTGGGCCAGCCTTTTAACTCCCTCGTACGACACGACAGAAACTCTATCTTTTATTTGGCTGAGATATGTGAGCCTGGGCCTTTCTCTGCGTCTTTTCCCCTCAATCTTGCACTCCAGGATGTTTAATAAGAATCTGTCGTGCCGTATCAGGTGGCCAAGCATCTTGCCCCTTCTGTTAGCTATTGTGTCTCTCATCTCTTCTCTCCCGCCATGCTCAGGACCTCGTCGTTCGTCTTCCTTTCTGTCCAGCTAATCCTTAGCATCTCCGCCAATACCACATTTCAAAGGCATTAACTAAACGTTTTTTCACATTCTTCGAGATGTGTGCTTTGAGCAGGTGTTTTTTTGTTATTGATTGTATTGTTATTGATCATCTGGAGTCATTGGTAATAATACTTCCTAGGTACTTATATTGTTGAACTTGTTCTATTGCTGTGTGCTGTAGTGATATTGGATTGTGTAAAGATTTTGTTTACTTTTATTTAAATACCTAAAGATACAGACTATAGAAACATGCATAGGTAAACCTGCTTAATGAAACAAGAACATTCCATTTTCAAGAAAATCCGTGAAAAATATTTTTATTGCAAATTATTTTAATTTCCATGTCCCATTCCATCAAACATTAATACTTGAAGGAACGCATTTGTGTAATTAATATTGGCAGCTACCTCCATTTTGCAAGCCGCCATCTGGCGGGCCTATAAAACAAAACTGTCGTAAGACGAAAGGGCGTATTATAATAATATCTCGTTGGAATTTGTATGGAGATACGACTTTCTGTTTTTGTATGGATGTGCCTTCACTAGTCTGTTACAAGGCAATCATTTTGAAACCAGTTAGAAATTTAATTTATTGAAAAATAATATTGCCTTTGTTCTTTGAGGTCCATATTTCATACCATTCAAGTATAGCGAGTTTAGTGCAACATGTAAACACAATGTAATGATCCATCCAATTAGTATTTACACAGGGTATTTAAAAAAACAGCAATCAATATGCCAAAATTTATTAGAAACTGTGTTAGAAACCGAAAATATATCAAAGACTACTACTGCTGGAATATTCTGGTCGTCAAAGCAAATTTTAAGGCACACACCAAAATCATTTTATCTTTCATATTATCTTTAGGCTGGTGGGCGGGTATTTTTTCTATAAAAAAAGATCCCTCTACGATAAGTGGTTAAATTTGGACGCTTTATTCCTTCAGAAGCTATCTCGCGGGAATATTTTCCCCAGGAGACAACTGGTTATCTAAATGGTTATTTATGAGGACTTTTATACGGTGTAATATACCTTCATGCCACCGTCATACTTAAATAAAAACCAGGTTTAAATTAAGACTAAGGTAATAATATAAATAAAAGATCAGGAAAATCGATTCAGGAAAAAAATTAAGCTTTATTAAAGTCTGCAGACAAACCAATCCATTTATTTTTATAAATATGTGCCATTTTTCAGTTATATTTTTGTCCGGGACTATTACTATTAATACAATATTATTTGTAAGTCATCAGAAAGCTGAGGTTACAATCTTCTGGGGACCTCGGGGCATATGATTAGGTAAATGTATTTTCCCGATCCCCGGTGACCCCGATGGATTGTCGAGGACCGGACAAAAACGGTGAAGCGTGTAATTATATTTATTATATTAACGGACCTGTATTCATACAAAACACTAAGAACTTATTTTTATTTATTTCATGACGTGTCCAATATCTTGATCCAATGTGTATTTGCGTCTCACATTTTGTTAAATGAGAGAGTGAGACGTAATGCATATTGGACAATGAAATTGGACTGGTGAAATACCACCCTATAAGGTACAATAGTACAATACTTACCCTTTCATGAACTTTCATAGAATAATGCACTTTAAAAAAATGTGAAAATAATACAAAATTATGTATAATTTATTAACTAATTGCCAAATTCATAGAACAAAACCGACCAGTCAATATAACGGGAAAGATGTCATTATTTAATTTGTGTCATTTATCATAATAAACATAAAACTACCTTATTGACTATTTAAAATAAATCCTAAGTAATTACTAGTATTATAATTATGATCTGTGTACAAACTAAGAAAACCAAGATATTGCAACCATGAAACAACACGCACAAGCTAAAACGGTCACAATTACATACAAGAGAATTAAAACACAAAACCACAGTCGTAGACACACATTCCTCGAAGGATTCGTCTGGTCAACCTCGCTGTAAGTATGTACCGAACCAGACACTCTACTGTACCCGTACATTGTCTTGAGTAAAGGTGTAAAAAAATCTACAATTATCACAATTTCAAACACACCTGCGTTAACTAAATGGCACTACACAACTAACATTTTATGACTTGTTACATAATATTCTTTTGAATTCACAAAAGTTTCTGATCTGTTGTCTTATCGTCGTAAGCTTATTTAAAAACTGTGATATCCAACTGCCAATCCAAATGCTTTATGTCAAATAAATCTTTTTACTTTTCCGTGTCGCCTTGTAGTTTTATAGAACTTTTTCACACTCCAAGTACAGATTTCACGTTTCCGATTTCAAATTGTTTTCTTTTTTTTTGCGTCACTGTTTCTTACTTCGTCTTTTGTTGTCGAATTATCCTTGTGAAGTTTTTCTTCGTCAATGAGCTTGTTTGCGGATACCAATTTATTTTCCTTGTATTTGTTGGGTTCAACTTATGTTTCTAACGTCGGTTCTGCTCAGGTAACGGCTCTGGACTAAATAAGGAAAAATTGTTATTGAGAGCAGGGATAACAATGACATGAAATTGCTTGAAGTTCAAGACTTGAACAGGATATATTATATAGTTTAATGTTGTAATGTTAGAAATATTACAACATTGGCTGGCAACACACTGGCTACGGTAGAAACGTATTCATTAAACGCGCATGTAAACTATTTAATGAAAACCTTAAACTTAATGATGTAGACTTCTTTCACTGTACACTAACACAACTTAAGAATGCATTTAAATATTGAATTTAACTAAATTTATAACTTGCTTAACGCACTTAAAATGTATTTTTGACAAAGTATCAAATCATAGATTTACAAATTTCTAGTATATAGTAATTGCAATAATACAAATTAAGTCTTTCTCTTATATAGTTAATAGCCACGGACCTATTTATATGTTTTTCTGTTATGAAACTATAGGTCTATTCTTATTGTCTTTAAAATATGTTCATAATCCATGTATGACTGTTTGTTTCTGAATAAATAATAAAAAAAAAAAAAATTTAACGCAGGTTTATTTTTTCTAATTTTTTATTTTTATTTTGAACATTACGTTGAATGTTTTTAACAGGATTATTTAGGGGTTTTTTGCTTTGGGGGCATTTTGGATTAAAATATAAAGTTTTTCTAGGATCAGAAGGCAAAGCAGGTAAAGTAGACATAGCAGAGAAAATCACACTTTCAGATATGATGTTTCCATATTATTTAAAGTAGTAAGTATTAACTGGTTTTATTTTTGGACCCACTTCGGTACTTATATGTATACATACATTGAGTGAGTGAGGTACTAAATAAATCACTTAATTCAAAATTGCAAAATAATTATTCTCGCTTTTAATATAGTCTCTGTAAAAATAGAGCCATAGACTAGTGACTATCATATTAAAACCAAATTTAAACATTTTCTATATTATTATCAATAAAAAACAACACATTTTTCCAAATGATAATATTTTAATGCTTCATATTTGCTTCTTTCATCGTCCTAGCTTTCTTCAAATCTGTAAATTCCTTCCATGCTTCCCTATTATATTTCATCATCCAAAAGTAAATACATATTAGTGTCACTGACACCAAATTTACAACGAGATAGCCTAACACACCCAAATCATTATGCTGATGATCGTCAATCAAAATCATCACGAGAACTGGCAAGTAAATGACCAAACCCGTACTCAAGAACGCTAAAGTAGCGATAAGTGCTAATCTTAACTTGCTCGTAGTATTTGTAGTAGATACAATAGCAGACTCAGATTTATACAATGCAAATAACACTCTCAAATACAATAAAAAGTTGAAACATGAAGTAGCTATCCCAAAATACAAGCCGTGAAGTTTTAACAGAATAATCATTAATGTTACAAGAATGGGCAGTATCCAAGCAAATAAATTAGCCTTTAAATATCTGTACTTAACAGAGTTATTGAAAATCTTAACAAAATCAACGTAGAACATAGCAGTGGCAGTTACAAGCCAATGGTTAAATACAGTTTGGAAGAAGATACATAAATAGCAGTTTCCTAAGCCGGCAAGAGCGAAAGGTGTGAGGAGATGCAGGGAGCCACTGAAGATCATGTTCTGGAAGACGTAGTTGTGGAACCTTCTCCACTTCGGGATGAGGGACCAGGAGATGAGGCCGTAGATGGAGGTCACAATGGCGAGGATTGTGGTGCTGATCCAGAAGACAAGTAGGAAGTAGAACGCGCAGTCGTGCATACGCGCGACTATGTTATGGAATTTGTCTTCAACTGCTGGTGATACTGATAGCTGCATTTTGAGTTTTCTCTTTACTAATAGTTTCACTTGTGTGCTTGTTTGGTGCACTTCTATTCTTGGGTATGTTTTGGTGTTGGTTTTCCTTATTTATTTAACATGTCCTCTGTATTATCACAAACAATATTAATTTATTTGCAGTTCACAGCAATTGTTTACATTGTTGCACTTTTTTATAGCTTCACTTTTTTATGTTTAATAATTTATGACTTTAAAAAATTCTTTAAACAGAATAAGACTTATATTTTTTTACATTTGTGCTCCTTCTAAGATGGATACTTTGAGAATGAGGTAATTAGTAACTTCCAGTGTTCCAGTGAGTAATATTTCAGTCATGGTTACGTCTTTAGCAGATTACCATTTTATTATTCTATTCAATATATTCTTAATTATTCCCAATTGACGTAACACTAAATCATGCAAAATGAACGTTATATGGGAGGATAAAGCTTTTAGACCTATTGATCATTTTGTCGTTTTTAATAGCAACTCTGGTGTCCATTGCGACGGTTATTGCTTACCGTCAGGCTATTCGTCTGCTCGTTTGCCTATACATACTGTATCACAAAAAAAGCTAGTGCAACATATGAACATGCTAAAGACTAAGTTTCAGTAAGTAAATCGCGTTGAAAACCACCTGAAGTTACAAAAGTTACATAATCAACTTATTAATTAACAAAACTAACCTAACGTCACTCAAAACTGTAGCAGCGTCTTGCGTCTCTTTCTGTCTCGCTGGTTTTGTATAGCGCCGTTGCATGCACTTCAGTCGCAGTGCTGTAATCTATCGATTGGACGCTGCTGGTACGCGAGGGATGGTGGCGGAGGATTTATCTTAAGATATGTTTAAAAACAAAGAGTCGAGCTTCAATTTTAAAGTGTTATAAGTAATTTGGAGCGCTGGTGGCCTAGCGGTAAGAGCGATGCGACTTTCAATCCGGAGGTCACGGGTCACGGGTTCAAACCCCGGCTCGTACCAATGAGTTTTTCGGAACTTATGTACGAAATGTCATTTGATATTTACCAGTTGCATTCGGTGAAGGAAAAAATCGTGAGGAAATCGGACTAATCACAATAAGGCCTAGTTTCCGCTCTGGGTTGGAAGGTCAGATGGCAGTCGCTTTCGTAAAAACTAGTCCCTACGTCAAATCATTGGATTAGTTGTCAAGCGGGCCCCAGGCTCCCATGAGCCGTGGCAAAATGCCGGGATTTCGCAAGGAAGAAGAGGCATAAGTAATTTGCATAAAGGAGTAATATAAGCGAAATATGTACGTATTAAATATTTTTATCAGCTTAATTTAATCTTACACTGAGAAAAAAATCGTTTAAAACAATTGAAATTGCATTAACGTTTAATGCTTTAAACAGTTCCATATGAGCCTAATATCGAACCAAGCAGTAAAGTTTACTGTTTGTACGTTACGTACGAACGAACGTACATGAGTTGTAATAGCAGTTAATCTTAATGAAATCACTTGAATGTGTGCTCGATAGATCATATTTTTTTCAGTGTAACTATTAGCTCAGCCCAGTTTTCGGGGTCAAAAACATACTAGTGCTAGTGATTAATTACTTTAATTCGTGAGGGTGAGTAGGTTTCGCGGGGAGAGTTGGGTTATGAATGGGGAGAGAAGGTTTGAGAGGGGGGTGAGAAGCGATTTTAAGGCTACTGCTACAAAAATAATGTATTCCAATTTAAAATGGGGCTATAGTAATACGCATAATAAAAAAAAAATCGATCCAACAATCTTCCAAAATCACCTTTGTATGAAAAACCCTCTCACCCCAAATACGAGGCACTACGGGGTGAGGTGGGTTTTCCTCTTTATCGTCAAAGTTATGGAATGGAACTACCCAAAATAAAATACAAACTAAAATACAAACGTCCGAACCATTTAACTATTATATACACCATTCAGTTTTCACATGTAAAAATAAAATTTTATCGAGGTTTGAAAGTCAAATTTCACCCAACTCACCCCATTTTACGGTAGTGCATAAGTTACTGATTCCATACATTGCCTGATTTGACACATCATTGTAATACATATATCTTTAGACCAATATTTGGATGCATAATCACATGTGCAGGCTTAGCTAATAGTGCATAGGTACCGACGCTTGTTACTGATTCTATACATTGGTTCCAGGTTACGGATCCTGCTAACATTGGATACATAGTATTCTACATACACAGCTACATAGCTATGTAATGACTGTACAGTCACCTGCAATAATATGTTACGCTTCGAAGGCCGCAAAAATATGTGACACGCTCTTATGACTCTACAAATAAGATCATGTCAGATATTTTTGCGGCCTTCGTTGCGTAACATATTATTGTAGGTGACTGTACTATACAATCATTACATAGCGTAGGTAATAAATACAGTCAGCTGCTGAAGCCAATAAGTGTAAGTGTAAATACAATTTTGTTTTAGGAGACTAAGCGCCTTGCACCAATGCACTAACCCAGGGTTAACCGATTAAAGCTGGAGTTACCATGGTTACCAAAACAATTTGACACTGGGTTAGCGGTTTAATTCGGACAAAATTTTTGCATAAAATTTCCTACAAAGGTTATGTTTATTTTTTCTTTACGATCAATACTTTAGGAGCTACGGGCTGTTAAAGTTAACAAAGAGATAAAAAAATTACGACGACGTTTTCTCAAATCGTCTTTTTTAGATAATGAGCAAAAATATAAAAAAAGGTGCCTTCAATTCAACCCCCCTCTACACCTTCAGCACACCCCCTACCCTCAAGGACTTTCAGTATGTTTATTTGGGCACCACAAGGTATAACTATACCAATTTTCAAAACTACACGAATTATTTCCGCAGATTTTTTTAATTTTCTTGAGCTAGTACTCGCATATTCATACGAGCGAGATGTGAGCGAAAGTAAATTACGTAGATATATCAGTTTTAACACTGTCAGTGACTCATGGTATGGGTACTGATCAGACCGGTGGTCAAACACCAATAAAGAATGACCGAGATGCGTGTTTGATATCAAAATGTCATCAAATTAAAATCAAATCTATAAAATAAAACGTCCAATATTTGACCCTTACAGTCATAACCATCTGTTCGTAATCGGGGGTCCAGATGGTGAAAGTATCGACGTGACAGTGACACGGGTAACATATTATAATGACCTCTAAATTCAAACAGTATATTTTAAGGGTCTAAGGGAATTTAAGACCTCATAATTAATGTAATAATATGGTTTTAACACTTTTAACACATTTACTCGGGTAGGGTAATTCTAAGGTAAAGGGAGTAATAATAATAACTGAAAAGCCGCTCCAATACAATCTTAAAACAACAAGCTGTAATAACATGAAACTTGGCATGAACATTTAAGTATGTAACCAATTTCTATGTCTGGTACTATAGTTTTCGTTGTTCAAAAAAATGTTACTTAAGAGCCAACAGGAGTGGTCATTTCTCCATACAAACGTACTCGACTGTTTCCTCCGTGGTTTTTGAAGCTAGAGCAATGATTTTTTCAACACAGATTAATATTGTCAATATCTGTGCCGGACCGTTTTGATTTTTTTTGATATTTTTGTTTTTTAAGGCGCCAGAGCCCTTCAAAAATGGCCAAAATAAAGAGAGAGAGAGAGAGTGGAAGTTCTGATGTTTTGTATTAAAACTGAAAAGCTTGGTTTATTACCTGTATAACATCTATTTGAGTTTTCCAATAGTTGTTACGGCTGTCATATGCGGCAGTTTTCGTCTAACTAAACTTTAATCATCATGTCGCAATTCAAATAAAACCAACACGACTAAAACTCATGTGATATGAACTTTCAAACTCCAATGCCCCAGTTTCCTATTTTATGACATGTTACGAAATATCTAACAGCTCTCTGACGTCAAAACCATTTTCCATTATATTCCAAACAATTAAGGTTTAATCTTTCGGTTATAAATAAACGTATTTCTGTAAACCGTCGCTCAAGAGGCCCTTGAGTTCGAGTACGGAGATATAATGCATTGCTTTCTTTGAACTGCAGCCACAAGTGGTTTAGTTAAATGTTGATTTGTTCTTTGACGGTGAAGTATTTAATCAACATGAATTTTATAATGGTAATTAGTATCGGGTAAGCTGTATTTTGGTTTTAGAATAGGAATTAAGTCCAAAATACTAACGGAATATTTAACGCCTGAGACGACTGGGATTACTGAAATGTTTTGCAACGTAGACATTGCTATTATTTTTGAGTAGGCGTTTTTGTGAGCAAAACCAAAATTGGCGGAGTCCGGTCTAAGCCAGGGGTGCGAAATTCCTCCCTTCGGGCAAACTCGGCTCCGTTCGCCTCAGCATTGCTCCGAGCAATTATTAGGGTTGACACAACTTGACGTCCCTTGGCGTGCACAACCACAGATAAGATAATGTCTCGAATTTTGACAACCCTAAATAGCCGAAAGGGATAGTGCCATGTATTAGAAAGGGACATCTTGGTTCCACGTTCCACCCTGAACCGCTGTCAAACTTCGGTTTTGTAGGAAGTTTATTTTCTGTAGGTACGGCAGTAGGTAATACTATTATATATTCTGTGTCTAAGTTAACTTTGCACCGACTAGACCAAAACAAATTGAGAGAGTGTCATTATAAACGTTATAAAATTTTCATTAAATAATCGACATTAATGATGACATTGCCACACTTCGTCTTTGCAATTGCCATGCGGAGTTGTGGTGCGGGCTCAATCAGTCTCACTGCCCGATTTGAACTTTAGGATACGTCAATTAATAGATCTAAATGTCAAAACTGACGTTTTTGTTTGAAGAAACGTCACATTTGACATGGACATATAAATCTAATCCATATCGTTTCTAGATCTATTAATTGACGTATCTTAAATTTCGAATCGGGCCATCAGTCAATTGATATTACCTACCCTGCCAAAGGTTGCCTGCCTTGAAATAACTTTGATTCTCTACCAAAAAAGTAATAATTCTTAATAATGTTCGCCTTTCTCCTATAACCTACCTAAAAGCAATAAGACGAACTGTGCTTTGCAGATAATCACTTTTATTATTTCTGCCACCGGCATTTTTCAAAGAAAGGGCATTTTATGTTTTGAAAACACATTTCTTATGAATGTCATTATGATTGCGACCTCAACCGTGACTCCCCACAGAATGCACTGATGACACTGACCATCATTGTATACCAACAAGCAGTTGATATAGAACCTTGTCACATTACCGGCCTTCATAGAAATACAGGGACCTCATGTTAAAGTGTTGTTTACTTGTTGTGACTAAGTCCTAAATGCTTAAATTAAATTGTGTGACTGTTCCGGGTCGTTGGGATAATGATGTCATTTTCGTATATATTTTAGAAAATTTGGAACTGTTTAGGCTCTAATTTATTTTTTAATACAGTTGCTCACAAAGTGCTACTTTACGTAGCTGTTTAGCGTGCGGAAAGTTGGTTATGTCGAACTAGTGCTTTTTACTTTTCCAATTTTTTTAAATTTATACTTGTTCCAATTCACGACTACTTATTGATGAGTGTTAATATTAGTTTCCTTTAAACGTCGTAATCAGCATAAAAACCTACTGTTAATGTAAGAATATGAAAAATATACATATTTCATATTTTAATACTTACCTCTTCATCATTATAACACGTTTATTTTTTAATATTGAATATTGAAAATTCCGTTCTTAATAAGGTGTCTGAATGGAACGGAATAGCTGCCAAACGCCCATAGATATAATATACTTAAAGACGACGTCTAAGCGAGCTGTCACTGTTACCACTTTTGTTTAGTGTACGATTAACAATGTTTTACTTATTTTTTCGCAACTGTATTAAAAAACGTCGTTCGATACACGTGCGGAAATGTCATTCTTCACTCGTCCCGAGTCTTCCCACTCGCCTGCGGCTCGTGGCAAGATATCTCGGTACTCGTGAAGTAATGACATACCTTCCGCACTAGCATCGAAATGTACTATTTCCGGATGTACGGTGCATGGTTTGTTTTGAAAAATAATATTTGCTACTTGCGTGCCTCGTGATTAACAAGTGTGAAAGTAAAGGAATTTAAGGACAAGTCAAATTAACAAATATAGTCACTTTTACGTAGGTACAAGTTTTTAAGTTGGTCACATCTTGCGATCAAACAGTTTGCGATGTCCGATTGAGCTGAAATTTTGTGTAACTCACTACTCCTACTCGAAGGTAAGCTGGAGGCTAAATGTCCCTTATAGGGATAAGTTCGTCTCTGTACCTTAATTTATATAATATTTATGTGAACCTGTAAAATAAAGTAAGCTACTGCTACTTATGGTAGGTGTAGGTATTAAGTAAGCTGAAATCATTGAATTTTAGCTCGTTAGAATCGCCTCGATGAATAACTTACAATTACAAGTATAAAATCGTGTCTTGTATCGGAAACGATGTTTTTATTAATACTTCTCTTAATAAAGATATGACCGCTAGGTGGCGCAAGCGCTAGCAGGCGTCCGTTCCGTAGCGATGCACGGCAACCACTATGGCTAGACACCAAAATTGGTGTGGGCCGCATGTACTTGTAGCGACGCGACGAAATCGCGGAGTGAGCCACGCCTGCTATGGGCACATGGGCAGTGAGGAATAAGTGTAAGAAAAAAATATAAAGGGTTCACAAAATTTATTAACTTTGTAACAGAATACTAAATTCGAAAACTTTTAAGTACAAATACTTATAAAATAAACTTTAACATAGCGTATGGCATGGCAACACGATTTTAAACATATCATAAATATTGTATTTACAGTCCTATATTATATTATGTACAAGATTCACTATATGTAAATATATAATATATTCTAAATTATTGTAACAACAAGGCACCCACTTAGCACCAGTTTTATATCATATAACTAATTATTATATCATTAACAGTCTATACATACCATTGTTGGGTATATATTTACCCATTTTCATTTGTCGCACTTCTGGGTGCTTAGCCAAGATAATTTCTGTCTCTCTATCGCTCTCACGTATTAGTGCGATAGAGAGACAGAACCTTAATTGTCTTAGCGCAAATGTTTGGCATCTTGGTTAGGCACCCTGTCCTTAAATTGTAAATAGTATTTTGACAACGTTTCGCTTTTAAAACAATGTTTTAGCTGCCGTAATGCAATGTTGTATTGTTGTCTACTCAATATGATAACTTCATAACTAGAAAATGTATTTCATATCAATTACAGGCACTGAACTGAAAATCGTTTATGTAACACAATTTCAATATTAATAAATCATGTGAATATCAGTATTGTTCGGACGTCTATAATCTCCACATTTGACTTCATTTGATAATCTAACAGAAAATGATCAAAATAAATGCATCTAATAAAATTTGTTACCTACTTTACGTATAAATGCTCTACATTAAAAGGATTTTCGTATATTTAGCACCGTTAGGAAGCTACTGTCGACAATTATATCATCAATAACCAATATCTTAATTTGTGCCTTAAATATTATATTTTACCAATTAAATTATAAACTGCTCGAAACTTGACATCACATTTTCTTTGTAAAATATAAGATTTTAATCTAAAAGTTCGTCGTAAATATTTAAAGAAACAGTAAAAACAATTTTGTTTTGAAATAATTTAAACGCATTTTAAACAATATTTATGTCACTTATACAACAACATTTTTTGTGGGTTGTATGTCAACCTAATTCTATTTTACCTATATAATGACCTCGATCAGTATTATACAATATGTTACCCGTTATACCAAAAAGCTCTTCAAACAACTAAAATTAAACTATATGTACATTAAACTATTAACAGTTGTGAAAAGAAATAAACAGATCTGAAAAACCAGGGTAATATAGCAACTAGCATAGTTGTTTTATGACCTACCCGAATGGTCTTCAAATCGTGCGTGTAATAACCTAATAACACGTTATTTTATTAGTAATTTATGTGGCTGCTACATAATGAAATGCATTAAAATACGAGTGTGGATTTATGAAACGAGCTAAAAGCGAGTTTCATAAGTAGTTTTTATAAATACATAGTTAGTATCTGAAGTAGTTTTCTGTACGGAGATACTGCAAAAATAGTGTCTGTTATTATTGCGTGTTGTTTTGCATGTGACTTTACTCACTCTCATTGCTTATATATTTTACCTTTGTAATTATATAGCAAGGGCTAGTCACCGTCATGTAAATGTCAATTCATTATGCTAGTTGCTATAACCATAACCACACACACACACACACATACGCAAACTAGATATCCACTCAAAAGTCTTGTGATGAGGAACTGAAGGCACAACTCGACAAATACTTTCGTAAGAATAATACTGCACTATTAGCTATACAGACAGGAATACTGGCTAGTTACACTGTTTAATAAAAATGCCATTACATTTGTATGATCTGTCTGTATTAGCTTGGAAGACTGGGGCCATCTTAAAGATAATCTCATTTAATCACTATCTGACAGATAGCTTACCCTAAAGTAGCCCAAATTTATTAATAATTCTACCTAATTATCTAATTAAGCATAAAAACTACGTTTGTCGAGCAGAATACGGTCTGGATGAGAAAATTGACATCATCAATATGATTACATCGTTAAGTAATATCGCAAGGTATTCTGTTCAATCGTATACTATTGTAAATACGGCTGAATTAAACTTGACGTTCAGACCGCGAACCATGTTCGACGTGTTGGCTCTCTGTCGCACTTGTAAATTCGCACGTAAGTGTGACTGGGAGGCAACCCGTCGAACGTGGTTGGCGGTAGGCCCTCTGAGCATATTCTGCGCAACAAACACATAAAGCCTACGTCATTCGTATTATCGATTTATACAAAGCGATTCGACATATTTCGGGTCCATTTCATCAATTTCACGCCCCTTCGTTTCCGGCACGAAGAGAATAACAAATAGAAGACACAAGACGGAAAGACCAGCGTATAACCAGAAAAGGCCATACAAGCCTATATGCTCCTGAAAATCTGCTGCAGTTTTTACATTCATGAAACCACAGAAATGACTGAAGCTTGTAGCTAAAGCGCTTCCCGTACTCCTATACTCCAATGGAAACAGTTCTCCTACTAATAATGAAGATATAGGACTGATGCCTAAAGAAAAGGCGATGGTAAGCGTCAGAACACAGAGTAAAGGAATCCAGTCATATGATCCGGAGTCAACATTACTACTCGTCAAGATTACATCTTGGTAATAAGCGTAGGATCCAAATCCAGCTAACGCTAGTGACATCATTGCCCCGCTTATTAAAAGAAGTGGTAGCCTTCCCACATGGTCTATCAGCATCCCAGATAGGCACGAAGCTAGGAGCTGGACTACGCTAGTAGCTATAGCACCTCCGTGAGGACTTAGAACTCTCAAAGTCTTCCTGAACCAATTGACAGCGTAGAAGTTAAAAGCGTGAGCGGCAGTAAACCTTTGGAAGAACATGAGACCACAGGTTATTAATACTGGTCTCGTTAATCTTTTTGATAGGAGAGCCTTCAGCTTTCCGCCATCATGGCATCTCTTACTGGCCAGAATATTCGTTCTTATTGTTACTAACTCCTGCCTGACATCCGCATCAGGCCCTCGCAGCCATTGTAAGGCACTTGAAGCTTCTTCCTCCTTTCCTCTTAAGAGTAAAGAGGATGGAGTTTCTGGTATGAAGAGTAAAGCAAAGAAGAGTAGAACGGGTGCTGAGGCGACCACTAAAGCGAGCTGGTGCCATTCCAAATAGGCACCTAAGGTGTAGGAGATAAGGATGCCTATTTGGCTGAGGATCTTCAGCACGGAGCTCAGGCAGCCTCTGATGTCTGGGACGGCGATTTCGGTGACGTATACCTGTGAACAAAGATTTTTATACTTAATAATATATTTGTTTTTAATCGTGATACAGTTTGCCACAATTATTGGAGTAAATAAGGTGCTCTAATATTTATGTCTAAAGAAATTTGAGACTGCTATTTTTTACTTCAGTGCTATTTTTATTAGGTATAGAATATATATTTTGATAGGTCAGATGGCAATCGCTTTCGTAAAAACTAGTGCCTACGTCAAATCACGGGATTAGTTCTCAAGCGGACCCCAGGCTCCCATGAGCTGTGGCAAAAATATGCCGGGATAACGCGAGGAACAATATAGAATAGATATTCTGATAGCGATCGCGTTTAATGAACATTTATTTGATTTCAGATTCTCTGCAGTGATATTATGCAGAATGTTTGAATTTATTGCTTACCTTTGGTTTTTTAACCTACCGCGTGAAAACAATTCTACCACAACTGACAAAATATCTATTGCCAAGAACGGAAGAATAAAGGAAATATTTAAATATTCAATGTTAAAATTCGTTCAGCGAATGAACAAAGCGTCAAATGAGCTAAAAGCGGGCGATTCACAATGACATAGAAGGTTTTGCATGAAAATAACTTGTCGAAACAATATTATGGATATAATGAAAATTAGCATTTAATGTAAATAATTTTGACTTAAAAATTGACTAGCTCGTACTACAAAGAACATCTTAATAAACTAAGAACCAGTCCGAAGTATTTCTTATCTAGGTAAATCTAACTAATATCTAAGTTCAGTACTAAAAATCTCAAATTCGAATATTATAATTATGCTCTACGTTTATAAATAGACCATTATTTAGGACGTTCCGAAATTTAGCCCTTGAATGCTCCCTATGCTGTTAACTTTAATATCCCGGCAGTAAATCACATCCAGCGAACTTAAATTACTTGTAAGTAGGTAAGTTGGACTATAATGAGCATAATAGTATACATAGTAATAAACCTATAAATCATAGTACCTAAATAGTTAAGTAGGAGGGCATAATGAGAGGGTATCAGTATGGCTGTTTCATTAATATGGAAAAAAATACATCGTAATCTTAATTACGTTTTCACATACTTCGTCATTGTACCTATTTATTTATATCATGTAACTGAATATAACTGTGTTGAGTTGATATAGGGTAAATCGTCAATTACTAGCCACCGGCTAATAACTAGCCACCCTAAACTATAAATGAATTCTATTCACCTATAAACAGAATTCATTTTAGTAGGTATAAGGTTCCAATAAATGGCCATCACGCTTCAATAACTAGCCACCTTATACTTATATGAATTCTGTTTATAGGTGAAAAGAATTCAATTTTAGTTTAGGGTGGCCAGTTACTAAACAGTGGCCAAAATTGATAAATTACCCTAGGTAATGATAAATAACAAAGCAAAAACCAGTAAAAACAACAGTATTTTCTAAACACCGTATCAAGTACAGATCGTGGAAAACGCGCGATTAGCGTTGCAATTATGCGTATTTGTCATTGATTTTATGTGTGATCAAGCTTTTTACCCGTTGCTTCGGAAACCGCTATTAGTTTCACAGTCACACAAGAGTCGTATGGATACAGAACAATAGAATCTTCATCATCTTCCTCGCGTTGCCACGGCTCATGGGAGTCTGCTTAATACTAAGAATTGGCATAGGCAATATAGTTTTTACGAAAGCGACTGCCATCTGACCCAGAGGGAAACTAGGTCTTATTGGACAATGGGATCTTATTAACGTAAGAATCTTATCGTTGTTTATATGCCCTAGCGAAACTTAGGTGTACTTGAAGTGTGATGTTTAAGAGTTTCATTCATCTCACTCTTAGATCTGTTAAATAAACTATATGCCAATTTCTTAACACAAAAGCTTTTAGACAGGCAATCATTCGTTTTTATAGAAGTCGAAGATCATGCAACTCAATCAACACAACCACAACACAATCTGTTATTTTCTTTGCTAACTTTTCTGCTGTTCTGTGTGTGTTGAGACACATACGAGCGTTAACGTTTTTCACCCTAACAGTTTCTAATTGCGATTACTTAAAACAATGGCGGGAACTTGCAACCGACGACATCGGTAATATAATGATTAATTGTATTCGGAACGTGTGATAGATAGCAATTAAAGGCTTAGCCACACCGGTGTGTATACCACCGGTACCACCGGTGCGTCTGTGTTTGCTTCGTCTAAAAATCGAGAGTATAGAAAGAAGAGACAGCAGTTGCCAGTCAAGTCATAACCTAAAATACCTGACTGATGATCTTGCTGGTAAGGCTAACTGAAAGAAAGTTATGAATCTTGAAATTTACCTGTGTAATCATAGATATGCATGACACCAACATCCCTCCGCAGAATGAAGTTATGGAGATCATGTCGACCCCAGTAGACAGCGCAGTGGCCAGCCAAGTCAGCGTGTAAGGGAGGGCAGCAGCTAGCAGCACAGATCTTCGACCTAACCGCATGGCCAGCCCGCCGATCACTCCACCGAAGAGGGCACCTGAGGACAAAGAAAAACTTATTAACTCACATTTATAGACGGGTCTATCACGAATTTGTTTTCGACGAAGTTTTGAGTTGATTTCGCAAAGTATCTTTTGTTTTAATGCTCGACATGAAGTCTTACGTAGCATTGGCATCCACGCATTGGTTTTTGGTGATAGGGTAACATAATATGTACAATTGTACATAAGTATATGTAATCCCACGCCTCTGCTCTACCAAATATTGGTACATGCAGGCCTATTATGGATGGCTTTATCCGCGTGACAAAATATCCGTCACTTTTTAACAGAGCGCTATTGAAACTGACGGATACCGTTTTATCACGCTGTCACGTAGACAAAAAACGACCATCATATCCGTTCTAGTCCGCAAACTTTCTACCTCTTTGAAGACAATTTATATCAGACTTGTACGAAAATTACTTCTACATTGTTGAAGAGCCCAGGAAGCAGGATAATTCAGAATAATTTAACCAAGCGCTAAAAGCTTTTTGAGAATTTATCTACCTTAGTTATGTCCAAACTTAATTCCCCTTAAAAGCATTTATTTCTGTAACTCTGAATCTCAACATACGACTAACTGCCATGAGATTGATACTCTAATAAAGACATAACTTTCATCGCATCACTGGCAATCTCGGCGTTCTGCAATCCGGCATCCGACCCGTATGTGTGTGGTAGGTAATTATGCCACTCAATGGTTCGGGCGCTTTCGGCTCAAGACTTTTATGCCACGTTGATGGCAAATAGGCATACGGCCCGCTTGATGATAAGCGGCCGCAATAGCCTATAGACGCCTGCAACGCATGTAACAACATGCGCATTGCTGAGTATTTAAAAACACGTACACTCCTTTTTTGAAGAACCCCATACTGTCCATCGAGAAAACCTCTCCAAGTATCGACAATTCAACACGATGGGAGGAACAAATTGATTCGTGACAAAACATTTTGTTACAGTGAGAATTCTATATGTAGTACTATATCTTATGTGGTATGGATTTGCAGTCTATCCGCGATAATCGGAACATCGCAGACACAAATAAACTCCGTCGCCGCCGTTCTAAATATACGCCGAGCGCATTTTTCGGCCGTTTCGCCTCATCGGTTAGACGATTGATTTGTGGCGTTCCGGATTGAATAATTGGTATAGTTGAGGCTGCTGACTGCCACCCACTTATATGGTATTAGGTATAAGGTGGTAATTGTATGGTATTCGTATATAGTTTAGCTATATTGCGAGATGCAGAGATAGCAGCTTCGAGAAAGTAGTCATAGATGATGGGAAGTCTCCGGTGGGATAAACTGTACAAGCTAAGTTAATAGTAACAGTTAGTTGGTTATCTATAATTCAATTGACTTATATATTGGTTAGTACTTTTGTGATCAATTGACACAAATAAACCTATTGACATAAATGTGTTTCTTTAACCAAATTCCGACTAGGACTAAATGAATAAATACATTACCAGAATTATAGTGTTTATAGTAATCGATTAAGTACATCGGAGTAAAAAAATGGAGAATCGTTACTGAATTGAAAACTTTTATTTGCGGTGTTGTGTGTAGTTAATTTTTTAGTTAAGATTATACCTAATGTTTCACGCTTACACACGAATTAGCTGCAACCTATACTCGTACGTCCTCACGTTTTGTCGCGACAATATTTAAAGCAATCTCCTAAATTGAAAACATCGGTAGTGCAACCCTTGAGCAATATATCACGTCAGGCATCAATTACACGTCGCAATTGTTCTTACATTCTACTGTCTTTTGTTGGACAGCCAAGTATTTAGGTTGCCACTGAAATAAACTGTACGTTTTGTCTGATTTCGGTGGTTTTTCGACTTTTATTTCTTTGGTTAGGATTGTGTTTTCTTCTATTTCCAGACATTTATGAGGTTAGAAATTAATTACACGTTGCACTTATTCTTACATTCTACTGTCACGGATATACACTATGGCTTTGCTTTAAACTTGTCGTCTGATATTGGTGATTGTGTAACTAAAAGATTCGGAATGTAGGTATTCTGACTTTAATTTCATTGGTAAGGGTTGTGGTTTCTTCTATTTTCAGAGATATGTCAAGTTAGGAATACATTATACGTTGCAATTGTTCTTACATTTTACTGTCTGGTTGAACAGTAACGTACTACCTATAGACTGCATATCCCGTTGTCATGCTTCGCCTATTATAGCTATGTACCAACCTAAACACTACGGTGGCTTAGCGAAAATTTGAACTTTATTTTCTGACACGTTCATGATCTTTGACATCTGTCAACTGTCAAATAACTATCATGTTCTTACCGTCAGCCGGGCGCCACATTCAATTCCGGGTTTCGCTAGGACTGGTGACAGCTGTCATGCCTGTCATTCGCAACTCGCGCCAATACGAGCTTATTTAAGCACGTCAACCTCTTACGAGGTAAAACAATCATTTATTCTTCATTTAGGCATATTTTTAACCGACTCAATTTCATAGAAGGAGGAGGTTCTGTATTCGGTTGTGGCTATTTTCTTTTTTTTTTTCTATGTACGTTCACCGATTACTCCGACAGCCGTAGTCCGATTTGAGTAATTCTTTTTTGTTTGAAAGAAGCTGCCTCCGAGTTGGTCCCATTTTAATTTGGTTCTGTTCTGATGATGGGATCCATGAGGAATTGAGGGAACTCCTCAATTTTTAAAGGCACATGCATGGTGTTTTGGGCGTTTTCTTAAGCAACTCGAGCGTTTTCTCCCGAAAACCACCAATTTGATGAAGTAGACCTGATGATGATGATTATTTTGATGATAATGATGATGATTTCTTTAAATGTAAGTATGTTCAGCGATTACTCCGGCACCTGTGATCCGATTTTAGTAATTATTTTTTTGTTTGGAAGAAGTTACCTCAAAGGTGTTTCCGTATTATTTTTGGTTCTGGTCTGATGATGGACCCCATGAGGAATTGAGGGAACTCCTCAATTTTTAAAGGCACGTGTTAAGTGTTTTCGGGGTTTTCTAAAGTAACTCGAACATTTGCTTCCGAAAACCACCAATTTGATGTACTGCAACTGTAGCCTTACCACGAGTTTGACATTGACATATTCGCTAACGTCTTATGCATCTAAATGTAACTTTTTATGCATCTCGCTCACACTAAGGTTAGTACGAGCGAGATGCATAGGAAGTAAGTTACACACATGCTAGCGAATATATCAATGTCAAACTCGTGGTAAGCTGGTAAGGCTACTGATCGGGGGTTAGGGTTAGGAGTTAAGGGGTCAGGGATTAAGGGGTCGGGGAATGGCGGTTGAAGGGTTGCTGGTTCAGGATGGAGGGGTTCCTGGATCAGGGGTTGATGTGCTGTGAGGTTGAGTGATTCCGGGGCTGAGGGATTGGGTCAGTGGCGGGGCGGGCGGAGGGATTTAGTTGATAGGAATTATAATTTCCCAGACGGACTCGAGAAATTCCTGATTACATATTTACTAAAGTAATAGGTACACGAATTTAGTGTTAAACATGATCTTGTTTTTCATTCATGCGGCGCGCTCTTAACATTGCGTTAAAATTAAAAATGGTAAAATAAAAACTTTTTACAAAAAAAATGAAACTGACTTGAAAAAGGATGAAATAAAATATTATCCTTTTTTATGTCTATGCGTTACCAACTGATATGTTTGAAGTCGGTGCCAAGCCAAGTAGTAACAATACCAGTCAAAAATAATCAGCTTTATGGCTTTAAATCCCATTAGAACTGTACTAATAACTATTTTAATGTGTAAAGAATTCTCTCTGCCTCTTTGTCGCCTTTTCATGGCTAAACAACTGAACCGCTTTAGGTGAAATTTGGCAAGAAGGTAAATTCCTTGAATTGTTTTATATTTTGAAATTTAGTCCTCTGGATAAGGGACGGGATATAACTCAGTCACTTGCGTGCTATAGACTGTTCGAGCATTAGTAAGAAATGCTCTTTCAAAAATACGACGGCAAAAAAATGCATTTATATTTACAATAATGTGCCGACAAACATGGTACGGACTGCGCCAAGAAGGTTTGTAATAAGGCGAAAAGTGTAAACATATTTTTAACGTCGACTGTACCTACAGGAAGTACGTTCATTGTCGTCGTGTAAGGCAATCCAACGAGGTAAATCCTTATCGAATCGCACCAAAGTCATGGTATGCTTCAAAATTTGGCTTGGCACCGACTTCAAACATATCAGTTGGTAACGCATAGACATAAAAAAGGATAATATTTTATTTCATCCTTTTTGAAGTCTGTTTCATTTTTTTTGTAAAAAGTTTTTATATTATACGCTTATAAATGTCGTAAAGGAAAACTACTCCTACTACTTAAGTTTACACATGACGTGACCAGGGACCTAGCCAAGATGGCTATCGTTTATAAAGAAAACGCCGGTCGAAACTTAAATAGGTACTCGTAATGTATGGAAACGTGACTTTTCTCTGCATCTTTCATCCCATTACATTTTTTTCTTTTCGTTTCGCGTATGTCGCAATCGTCATTTGATCGTCATGTTTCTTGCTTCGATATCTTTTCAGAGGGTCTGAAAAGATATCGAAGCAAGAAACTCCAAAACAGTATAGGTACCTATATTATGTAGATTCACCGCACGTCAATGCATACACACATATAAAAACCAAGCTTAGATTATTATTTACTTACGCGCTGACAAAATGCTACTATGAAAATGTATAATTTCGGTGGCTTTCAAACAGACATGAATGTTTTGAGAGTTTCTGGTTAACGTAATTGAAGTGTGTTTTCTTTTGCTTTATTCACACGCAAAATGCTTGGCCGTCGGAGCATGTTGTTTATTTTTAAAATTGACTAATTAAGAACAAATAGTTTAACGTTCCGGCCAAGCGATTGTGAATAATGTAAATATAAAAGTGGGAGTCGCATATTCACATGAACAATGTGACAATTATAGTCAACCGCTAAGAGCTACCCTAGCATGTAAAAAAATGAGTATATTTCGAGCGGGTTGGCCGTTGAGTTTTGTTTTATTGTGTCTAGGAACAAAAAAATCGAATCATCAACCATAGGTTACGCACCCTCCTCATTTTTAAAGAAATATCCCCAACTATCAAATGCAAAATTATTTCACAAGTGTTTTATTTCTAGCACTGAACTTGCATGATTTATAGTCAACCCGCTAAGAGCTACCCCGGCATGTAAACAAAACGAGTATATTTCGAGCGGGTTGGTCGTTTATTTGTGTCTGGATCTGATGATAATCAGAGTTTCCTTCGAGACGGGATTTATGATGGAGAGATGTTTTGCTGAGTGCAGTGGGGAATTATAGAAATGTTTATTGGGTGTTGTATTTGATTTCGATACACATAGGTACGGTTATAATCAAGCTATTTCTGTTGGGGCAAGTAAATAATGTATGAAAATAGCCACATGACATTTCGTAGCATCTGTCATCTGTATATATTTTTCTTTTCGTTTGACGTATGTCATCTTGGCTACAGCTTTTCGTCCTCCTCCGAGAATCCTCGATTCATTTTATTCAGCATGTCGTAAACAGATTTTTTTAGTTTTAAATATTTACCTACTAATGCGTATTATCATACCAAACAAACTGAAAAAGAGATTACATAGGGTAAAGTAAATATATTTTTTGTACGCTGTAACTTGCGTAACGATTGATTTTATTAACTGGATTGATTAAATCAATCCAGTTCATAAAATCAATATTGATTTGTGGATAAATATATCACCGATATGGATAAATTACTTAGATTGCGAATGCGGCAGTCATGCGCCGGGAGCATTAAGCAATATATCAAAATGATCCACTTACGCTAAATATGGCAATTTATGTCGATATTATACACAATACAAAGTAGGTACCTATATATGTCGATTTTGATAATGGTTATGTATCCTATTGAAGGTGGGAGGTCTAGACCTCTATTTCGGGGTATAAAAGGATATTTTGAACCCAAAGCTATAGTTAATAAAGACTTCAAAAATACAAATACCTACACTTTTTAGCAGAACACATATAATAAAACAATACAAGTATTTACAAACAATAAACACAATAGGTAAATAATTCAAAATGACAGTAGAAATATGCGGTCTTATCGCTAAAACGATTGTAATTAATTTAAAATTCTTCCGATATTTCTAAACCATGTAAGTACGAAAAAGTACGATAAAGTTTAGGCAATTATACTCGGCAGGATATAAAAATTATAATATCATTATTCAATCTCAGTAGGTACATCTTGCATTACTTGGTTTAACTTATTTCCATTAAATACGTAAAATACTTCCGTTATAAAATACGATTCTGCATGACTATTAACATGAACTGATCACCAAACACGGAAAACGTTCCTAGCGTGTACATAAACGATCAATTCATATAACGACCATTTCAATAATATATTTGAACAACATACAAGAGAAACTGCTTTCTATTTTATTTTATTTTATTATCAGGGTAATCGGTAAAATTACGTTTAACATTAACTTTAACACGTATAGCGTTTAGTGGCTAACCATGGCTTTTGCCATTTTCTTGGCTCTCTGTTATTATAATGTACAGTCAAAAAATTTAATTTCAGTACCATTTAGTACCTTGTCAAGTTTTCACAGTTGACAATCAATATTAAAGTCGCTCTAGGGAGTCTAGGGGTCTCATATTATTGTCACTGTGACAAGGTACGAAATGGTACTAATTAAATTAAATTCATTGACCGTCCAGGCAATAAGCAGTCATATATTACGGTCGTGGGGTTAGAGAAACACGGTTTATTTTAACCGGGGCAAGAGAAACAGCAATGAGTAATATTCAATACAAGTGTTTATTTTGCTCCAATGTTTCTCTTACCTAACCGTAAGTAAATTATAATTACGGGTATTTACAAAATTTATAAGGAATTAATTTTAATCTTTAATCAACAACTTTATAGTACAACCTAACCTAACCTCGTGTAGCAAAATAATTTGCTATTACACTTTCAAAGTGGCTAAATTGTAGATTTTTTTTTCAGACGATTTTGATAATACTACTCAATATAAAACAAGCACTGATGATAACTGTATTATTTTTAATATTTGTAGACCATCCTCAAAGCTAACTTATAAATTAATTTTAAGTATGAACTTTATTTCATCTCCAATAAAACCCCAATTTGCTGAATTAACTGAATTTACCACAGTTTGAATGTGGCACTTAACAACACAAGACGCTTTACAATCGGCATTATGTATGTGTCGCAGTCGGATCGTATAATCCGCCGTATTACATTACGGCTAGCCGTTTTCAAAAACAGGGGCGTTTTGAAATGCGGCGGTTTAACGATTAGCCGGATTGAATGCGGCTGAATGAGAATCCGCCGGAATGTATTCGGCGCCATACGTTCTTCAACACGGCTAGCCGTAATGTAATACAGCGAGTCATTAGCCGCCGCTTTGACAGTTTTTAGTTCCCATTTTTAACACCCGTGGCGCTGCCTGACAAACGCTGGGGTGTCCATCAAAAATGGAGTTCGTCGGACTGTTTCTTTTCAAAAAACATTTCTTTCGCAACTTAACTAGACGGAGCCCCGCTTCGCGGGGCTCCTATTTCTGAGCGGTTTGCCCTTCGGGCATCTGAAGCTACCTAACGAACCTAACCTACCTACCTATTCATTTAGTGAGACGTCCGTGAAAACATTACACTTTGGGGAAAAAAGCGTAGGTAGGTAAGTAGGTTAGGTTCGTTAGGTAGCTTCAGATGCCCGAAGGGCAAACCGCCCAGAAATAGGAGCCCCGCTTGCGGGGCTCCGTCTATTTAAGTTGTGAAGGAAATGTTTTGGAAAAGAAACACATGTAGTGCAGTGGGACCATGGTAAAAATAAATTAAATTGCAAACATTTTCAAACTCCGGTTACGTGGGCGACCGAAAGAACTGGTCACTCTACAATCTAAATAAAATAGTAGTACGATGCGGCTAAACGTTGGCCGCCTTATTGAAGAACGTATCGCAATGACAATGCGGCTAATCGTCGAACCGCCGCATTTCAAAACGCCCCTGTTTTTGATAACGGCTAGCCATAATGTAATACGGCGGATTATACGATCTGACTACGACATATGCACCAAGTAACACGGTATACCGGAGTATACATGCATATATTATGTGTTGTGAGACTATGTCTCATTGAGCTGGTACAATACATGTTCAACTACCTACACATGTGTATATTGTATATTTCAGTCTCAATACAATTATACTTCAAAGGCATTGAACTATTGAAAAGATCTCTGTTAAAAGCTAGACGTTTTACAGCTGAAATGATGATGGTTATGACATGACTAGATTAGATTGCTCATGGTGTTGGTTTTTGAGGAAATCTATGTATTATTAAATTATTAACTACTGAATTTATTCAGCTTATTTTTATTATGTTGAAGTTATACATATAGTATTCAAGCACCTAGGTACCTACCTATTTTAATGTCGGTATAAATAAAATATTGACTGGTATTCCCAGTTCGTGATGTACGAGTTTACACTACCATGCCAATTGTTTCCATTTATACGTCAAAAGAATTTTCCAGTTTCTACACGTAAGTAGATAAATTAGATTAGACGATAAAAAAAATGTTTACTAAAATCATCTATTGACAATTCACGCAAAAGAGAATAGAGATTTTTTAAGGTTTTTTTGCCAGTTTTACAGTTTATGCCTAAATATTTACAGTTAGTATAAATATATTAAGAAAGTAGTTAAGTAATTGAGCAAACTAATAAAACAGCAAATTGGCGTGACGAAGCAAGCACTTTGTCCAAATAAATCTGTTTGGACACTTTGGACTATATTAGATTAAATAGTGCATTTAGTCACGTACACACTCAACTGACTATTGTAGACTCTACGAGTATGTAAGAGTTACAAACAGTCAATTAAATCACAGTACAGTCAAAGAATTTAATTTCAGTACAATTTCGTACCTTGTTACAGTGACTGTCATTATAAAAGTCGCTAGGGACCTCATACTATTGTCACTGTGACAAGGTACAAATGATACTGAAATTAAATTCCTTCCGTATGTATGAAGAGGTTTTTGTGGCATTCTGAGATCTGAAACTATTAAATGGAAAAAAAATATTAATGAACTACCACTGGTTTCTAAAATCTCAAACCCCTAAAATATACTGGCGAAAGAAATTCTATCTATAGGTAAATGTCTTTGACTCATATTTTCAAGACAGTTTACATAAAATATGAAAAATACATAATTAAGTTCTACCAGAAAACATTTGATGTCTACCAGGTATTAATATATTTGAATTAGATGGACTTCATGTAGCGTAACCATCACCAATATAAAAGACATTGTCAGTCTCCTTAAAATAAGTTTGCCTGTGGGCATTTGTTTTGTTTTGACATTTTGCTGAAACTTCAGTTGTCCGTGACCGTGAACAAACGAAATCTGTGTTGAAACGTTAGAATTAAATGTAAACAAATGAATTCGCAACCGACCCACCGAACACGAAAATTTCAAGCGTATTTTTTTATTTCAAGCGTATTTTTTTATTTCAATTTTTTTAGATATCCAAAACTCCTACGTGGTTACGCACACGTAAAAACATTGCAACTATTTGCCTACGTGTCTCATACGAGCTCACTAATAGCCAAACGATTTACCATATCAGCTGACGCCAGCATGTCAAGATGACAGGAGTTTGTGAAATGACAGATAAACTTAGCTGACGACAGTTTTATGGGATAATGCATTATGCTTAACGATGCTTTAGGGAATTGTGATGATGATTAGGAAGAGTTGTAAAATGTTAATGGCTTAAATAGACGGGTGAGTAAGAAATTGTTGGTTTGAAAGTGTTGACTAATACTTTGTAATAGTACTTATTTATAAAAAGTGTGTGTGTCAGCTCCGACGCACGACTAGAGTTTACTCCTTACGAACGATTATAATTATTATAAAATACAGATCTAAACTCCGCAAATTGACAGTTGTTATTTGTTGACAAATAAAGTGTTGCTAGGGGATGCGAAAGATAAGTTGCGCACGAAACATAAAGGCAGGATTCCACCAGTGTGCGGCACTGTGCAGCACAAGCATTTTTATACTGAATATGCTTGGGCCGCACAGTGCCGCACACTGGTGGAATCCCGCCATGACGTTTAATCTTGCTCCCCATACATTTTCATACGGCCTTATATATGTAAAATCGATTTTGAAGGAGTAAACTCCAATAAACTCCAAAAATCGGTAAGTTCGCAAATTGTGGGCATCTTTCTCTTTTATTCCAATTAAGGTGTAATTAGAGTGACATAGAAGAATGCCCGCATTTTGCGAACTTTGGTGTTCGCGGTACGCCCTCAGGATTCAAACGCACAATCACGAAAACGCAGTAAAAACGCAGATTAAACGCCGTTTCAGCATTACGCCGCAAAACAGCATAACAGCAATATCCCGCACCCTGCACCGACCATTGCTAATGGCGGTGCAACATGTGAACCGTATATGTTTTTAATTATCACGCTTAATACGCCATTTCGCTGGACATAAATTATGGTCCTCAATGTTTTTACGCATGTGGTGCTTAGTAAAAGAGCACTATAAAACATACTGCAGCTATAAGAGTGCCAAACTTTTCAGATAACAAGGGATTTAACATGCTAGTAATGTTTTTGGTGAATTCTTGTGTCGATAGATAGACTGAACTCAATATCAAGCTATCCGACTAGTCTGTTGGTCGCTTACCGCGACGACACCAGGTTTTGTGTCTTGTAAGGAAGCGATTGCGGGCGACATGAGGCCTGCTACGAAGGATCCAAGTAACACCACGAAATAATGGATTTGCATTGAGGCATGCCAGGCTTTGCGGTCCTACAATATGGACGGATATCATAAAAAAAACCACTGGATGCCGGTTGTATCAATGCAGATCGAGGGAGGCATGTGTTTAACAGAGAACTTTTTGGCCAATAGATACATAGATAGACTTACCTAATAAACTTAAGCTAGCGATCCAACTAGCCTGCTGGTCGCTCACAGCGAAGCCGCCAGGTTTCGTATCCTGTAGCGACGCGATGGCGGGAGACATGTACCCCTTGCTGAGCCCTGCGGCGAAGGGCCCGAGGGACACTGCCAGAGCTGCCAGGATCTGGGGGAAAGCAAGAATGAAAATTACAAATATAAGGGTACACTTTCGGAGAGAAACGCTATTTTTAGGGTTCCGTACCCAAAGGGTAAAACGGGACCCTATTACTAAGACTTCGCTGTCCGTCCGTCCGTCCGTCCGTCCGTCCGTCCGTCCGTCCGTCCGTCCGTCCGTCTGTCACCAGGCTGTATCTCACGAACCGTGATAGCTAGACAGTTGAAATTTTCACAGATGATGTATTTCTGTTGCCGCAATAACAACAAATACTAAAAACAGAATAAAATAAAGATTTAAATGGGGCTCCCATACAACAAACGTGATTTTTGACCAAAGTTAAGCAACGTCGGGAGTGGTCAGTATTTGGATGGGGGACCGTTTTTTTTTTGCTTTTTTTTTGTTTTTTTTTTGCATTATGGTACGGAACCCTTCGTGCGCGAGTCCGACTCGCACTTGCCCGGTTTTTTTTATCATAATGCTCAATATGCACACACATTAAACTTGTGGCACTCTTGGGGCCCATTTCTTCAATGGTCCCTATGATAGTTAATTTATATTGAGTAGCTGTCACAAAAAGCTGTAACACAATTTTAGACATATATCTTCAGTTATGTATTTATTTAAAATTACCCAAGTCCAACCAAAAGAGACTTGAAGGAACAGAACTATCATACGGCCCATCATTCATCGCGAGTAGTTATTAGTCTACGAAATATCAAATCACGCCTATTGGTTCATCATAATATTAGTCTAAAACCGTTTAAGAAATGGGCCCATTGTGAGTCAAGATACGAGTAGGTATACTTTAAATGACGCATTATATTATGAAACGTCCAATGTACGTAACAAAGTATGATGACTAGATAAAGAGACAATTATATGGCTCGTAAAAGCTATAAACGTCAGCAATAAATTCTAAGTATTACTTTACAAAATAAATAATTAACATATGTATCATTTACGAGTTTTGCAACATGTCCAAGCGAGCATTTTAGCAATTATTCTATTTAAGGTAATGTGGGGTCAGACAAACATAGTTTATTTTGCTCGGAACACACCACACACACGGATTTTGCTAGGAACTGTCTGAGGATTCCCTACAAGAAGTGTTTTTCCTGCCCCAAGTTCCATTGTGTTTCTTACCCCATGTAGGTAAAACCTAGTTGAATTTGTTATAAAATAAGTTTTTGACTTCTGTTGAAATATAAATTTGTGGTTTACATTTTATATTGGTGATGGCACCTTACTTTGCACATTTATCAATTTGTATACACAAATATGTACCTATAACAAATATATAAATATACAGAGAATGGAGAATAAAAGCGTCATAAATACCATCTCTATTTCAATAACATTTAAATTTATCGCACCTTTTTCGAAACCACAACAACAACCAAGTACATTTAGTTTTGTTAACAAAACATGTTATTCAAAAACTTATACCATTAAACTACCCGAAAACATAAATTCCGACCCGGACAGCAACAAAGATATATCGTTTTAAAGAACACGCTGTATATAGCTGTGTGTACAGGACGGAATCGATCAGTACAACACCCTGTAGTGAAGTGTGAATGGCTAGGGCGGGGATAAGTGTTGATATAGAGTAAAGAATATACATAGATTATTCTAAAATTCTTATTTGACATTTTTTTTTGTTATACCTACCTACTTAGTTTTTTATTGAGGTCTTAATTTCTAAATTAACGGTTTTCCAGAAAAGATAATAAAAAATGCAATATATGATCTGACTGGGAATCAAAAAAGCGTTAGAAATGCTTGTATGTAGGTATGATTCGGTGTGCTTTTGAAATTGAGGTTTTGTGATCTACGATTTTACAAAATTACTATTATGTGTATATCTTTCAAAGGCAGAATCCGCTTTCATATTAGAAATGAAAACACGTACTTACTGAAACAATTTTGGGGCAGTTATAATGCAATAAAATTATATTGATCAGAACTTCTAGACATCGTTTTACGATTATTTCATACATTTCGTACGTAAAATCAAAATGTAACGTACAATGACATACATATCCTAATAATTATATGTATATTATAAACTTTATTTACAAACAACTGTCTACTATCTCTCCCTGTCGCTCCTTTCAGTTCATTGCCAATATAACTGTCAATCTACCTTTGTACTGCGACCCGTAGCTTTGACCTTGACAATTATGCCAATAATTTATGATGAACACTTGCCATAAATATAACAGTTAATTTATACTGTTTTGAGTTATCTACGACAACTTTGTAGAGGGCATTCGCTTTTGACATAGAAATAGTAATAACAATGTTATAATTACCAAATTAAGGTACTTACTACGTAAACCAAAATCCGTAAACAATTATTGTTTGATAATAAAGTACAATACTATGAATAAATAGCACTTAAATTTTGATCACAATAAGCTAGGGATATGCGTTTTTAATACCTATTAACTTATAAATTTTATACTTCTTCGATAATGCAATTTTATATAAAATACCTAGTTAATTAGCTTACGATACATCAAGCGTAAATTTTAAAAACAGACTTTAGTACTAAAGTGTTCACATCTTCAAATTGGTCTTAAATATTGTCAACAGACGATGCGAAATTATTTTTAATTTAGAATTCTTTCTTTTTAATTTTAAATTAAAAATGGGAAAAAATCTATGAGTGTCCCATCACTAGGCACTTTATCTGAAAGCGTTCGGATTGTAACATTTCGGCCAGGTCAACGGCCGGCACACTGCCATACATTCGCACCTAGCCCTCATAAGCCATAATCGACCTTATCATCGTGTCATACAGTCCATTATCTATATCAGAGCTTAATACCAATGTCAGATGTCGTTGATAGAACCTCGACCTTATGCAATGGTGTTACGAGTTCTATGAATGAATATTTAAAGTGGTAAAAGCACTTGGATGTCATTCTGATACCATACATAACGAGAGCGATCGAGTCGATCAAACGAATCTTGTCAGAAAGGTACTTACTCGATTTTTTGGAGTTCTCATATTTTAGAGTTAAGTCGTAACGTTGACATTGAGCTTAAAGGGGCCCCTTAAGACTTGTTAGAGACTTGATACTCGATTTCTAAAACAAATTTCAAGAGGCATACCATTAACAATTAATTATATTGATGATTTATACGAAATGCGTTAAATTCGGAGGAAGTCTTAAACTCGAATTTTGAAATTTACTCAGAATCTCACTTAAATAAGTACCTAGTTCACGTCAAGTTTTTGAGTGAACCATTTTTATAGCTTTTGAGCGTCAGCAAAACTCCTTAATTTTGAAAACCAGCTCAGTACGGTTACCATCAGTTTGTCACTGACATAAACGCCGTTGAGAACGTAATTTACTTTCTATACATCTCGCTCGCACTCGCATATTAGTGCAAACGGGATGTATAGAAAGTAAATTACGTTCTCGACGGCGTTTATGTCAGTGACAAACTGATGGTAACCGTACTGATAGCCTACCGCGAAAAACGATACTCTTAATTTTGCGGTAGACCCTCAGAGCCCCTAGTGTAAATTTCATTCGATAGCGTGACGTGATGTACGCGTTTGCGTTGTCTCATTTTGTATGGGATTTTGGGTTTACAAAACGTCCCGCTTGGCGCGCTGTTCATAATCCCATACAAAATGAGACTTAACGCAAACGCGTACGTCCGTCACGCTATCGAATAAAATTTACACTAGTGGTTCTGAGGGTCTACCGCAAAATTAAGAGTTTCGATTTTCGCGGTAGACTACCTGAGCTGGAAATTTCCACTAGGGGTTCAGATGTAGACCGATACATTGTAAGGTCACGATACATTGGCTCAGCCTAGATATCGACTCGCTCGCGCTGACGAAGCGTGTGACATGTTGTGTCGGTTATGTCAGAGATGAGCGATAGTAATTGTCGCGTTATCAGGTTAGTCAGTCAGCGGGATGAGTGGAGTGCGACCAATTTGGACTATTTGGGGGGCTTTTCGGTTCTAGATCATGATTCGTAATGGTAATGTCAATAGCATCTGTCTGTTTTTTAGCTACGGTATTTAAAATACTGTAATTATACAATCATTTTGAACGCTGCCAACGGAGGCATTGAATACAAATTTCATGATGATGGTATCATCACAGGCGTATTCTAATTTTAAGGCGCTCTTATACTCGAGTTTTACGTTTTCAAGGGGGTGAAGCAGACGCGTGGTAGAAGGGGCAGGCGGGCGCCCCGCGCGACGCACCGCACCATTCCCGCGCAGCACGTCTACGTCCTTATTCTGACGACATCGGTATTCTGAATTGTCAGTTCCGGGATTTTTTCCGGCAATTAATATTGAATAAGATTTATTAGCAAATTCGAATTTTGATGAGTACTTAATGAAATTAAAAATGGTAGTAGGTAAGACGGTGAGTGTAAATAATTATTAATTATATACAATATAAGTGTATACCGCGACAAACTGAGAATCTAATCAAATGATACCAAATTATTATGAGACAAAAAATAGTACTTACTAATAGACATTAAAAATGTAATAGAGCTAGACCAAGAAAAATCTGCAACGATTTTGATTGCACACGCAGTGCAAGTGTTATTTTAAACGTCAATCTTCTATGAAATTATGAATAACACTTGCACTGCCTATGCTATCAAAATCGTTGCAGACTTGGTCTAACTCTAGCAGTCAATTTCGGGCAAGTAGGTAGTGAAAATAAGGAAGAATGCTAGCAAAGCTAAGATAATTTGTGGGACTATTGAGTTATGCATAGCTCCAATAAGTACATAAAATTAGCTGTCTTCACAAGAAAGAATTATAACAATTTATAACTCTAACTGTAATACTTACTATTTTTCTAATTTTGAATTGACGAGTAAAAGTCGAGCATTTAAAGATTGTAATGACAAAAAACACTTCTACTTCGACATTCGAGTTAGTTAATAGCTCAAGAAAAAAAAAATATGCGGAAATAATTCGTATAATTTTGAAAATTGGCACAGTTATACCTTGTGGTGTCCAGATAACCATACTTAATGTCCTCGAGCTTAGCGGGTGTGCTGAGGGTGTAGGGGGGAGGGGGGGTGAAGGTCCCTTTTTTTAGTTTTTCGTAAATAACTCGTAAATGGTGGCCAATATAAAAAAATCTTGTTAAACGTTAATAATCTACACAAAATTTTGTACAAAAAAGATTCCGTACACTTTTAGCAGGGATCAAAATTTAAAAAGATAATAAAGAGAGAAAGTTAATTATATTAAATTCTAAGGTTCCTTGTTTTTAGTTTTTCGTTAATAATTTGAAAAGTATGACTCATAGCAAAAAAAATCTTATACATAAATAATAAACATAAAATTTCATACAAACATGTAGGACACTTTTCGCTGGGATCAATATTAAGGGCAAGTGCGAGTCGGACTCGCGCACGAAGAGTTCAGTACCATAATGCAAAAAAAAAAAACGGAAAAAAATGCAAAAAGAAAACGGTCACCCATCCAAGTACTGACCACGCCCGACGTTGCTTAACTTTGGTCAAAAATCACGTTTGCTGTATGGGAGCCCCACTTAAATCTTTATTTTATTCCGTTTTTAGTATTTGTTGTTATAGCGGCAACAGAAATACATCATCTGTGAAAATTTCAACTGTCTAGCTATCACGGTTCGTGAGATACAGCCTGGTGACAGACGGACGGACGGACGGACGGACAGCGAAGTCTTAGTAATAGGGTCCCGTTTTACCCTTTGGGTACGGAACCCTAAAAAGACAAAGCAGCGAGTAAGTTGATATTTATGTATAAGATTTTTTTTGTAATGAGTCATACTTTTCAAATTATTAACGAAAAAATACAAACAAGGAACCTTAGAATTTATTATAATTAACTTTCCTTCTTTATTATCTTTTTAAATATTGATCCCTGCGAAAAGTGTACTGAATCTTTTTTGTACAAAATTTTGTGTAGATTATTAACGTATTACAACATTTTTTGATATTGGCCACCGTTTACGAGTTATTTACGAAAAACTAAAAAAAGGGACCTTAGAAGTGATTATAATTGAATTTCCCGCGTTAATATCTCTTTGAATATTGATCCTAGCAAAAAATTGTACTAAATCTTTCTTGTAGGCAATTTTATGCAGATTACTTATGTAATAGAATATGTTTTGCTATGCGCCACCGTTTAAGAGTTATTTACGAAAAACTAAAAAAAAAGGGTCCTTTAATATCAAATATCTCACTTCCGGTCAAGAATTCGATCAAGCAACCGGCAAATTCGGATTCAGCGGGGTCTAATTAGGTTAAAAAACCCGGTTTTTAAAAAGTAATACGATTTGCCAGGCGAAATCGATATTATGAAAAATATGACCAGTCTAAAATATTTGAATCCTGTATATCTATGTTTAAAAATTATTCAATTTGATTAATTTTATAGCCTTTTAAAATATGTTTACACAATTTATCAATCGTATTCGTGACTGAATTCCGGATTGGTTAGATGGGTGTGTGCCTTTGCTGCCCAACTTGTTATAAAATGACAATATGACGGACGAATGTCTGAAATGTCACCGTATTTAAGAATTATTTTGCTTTTCTTCGTAAGCATGTTGAAAAACATTGTGTGTATAACATATTTGCATATTTATACTGTGATTACCCATTTTATGAAACGTCCGCTAAACTAGCATAGGTCCGACGCCGACAGTGGTCACGGGCGTACTGGCGTGAGGAATGGGCGCAAGGTATTGCCGCGTAGGGTGTAATTTAGTAAGCAAAATGTTGAATTCATCAAATGATGAATGAAAACATTAACGTTTCGATAAAAGGACAAGCAATAATGAAGATTTACTTAAAAGCTATCGACTGAAGTAAGTTTCATCTACATTTTCGTCGTAGTACTTCTAACATAAGGAAATAAAGACAGTGTTAGGCATGTTTTCAACTTAAGATTCTATCGAGAAAATTATGAGCCGTCGTGTTTCTGACAAGCAATAACGTAGTTCAAGGACTGAAGTTATACATACTAGAAAATAATGCATGAAATCCTTGTAAAAGTCTGTAAATATGGTGACAAAAAAGCGCATTTTACTACACACCGCGCCTTAATTATAGGATATGATTTCGATACGGATCGGATGTGTCAGTCAAAAGTGACGTTTTTGGTTGAAAAAAATGTCACGTTTGACACTGACAGATCCGATCCATAACTAATCCAGATCGAATTCATATCCTATAATTTAAAATTAGAATACGCGCCTGTTACTCGATTATCATATCAGTAGGTATCCCTAGTGTAAATTTCATTCGATAGCATGACGTGACGTACGCGATTGTGTTAAGTTTAATTTTGTATGGGATTTTGAGTTTCCAAAACGTCCCGCTTAGCACGCTGTTCAAAATCCCATACAAAAATAGACATAAGTAACGCAAACGCGAACGCTCGCACGCTATCGAATGACACTAGGGGCTCAGACGTGTAGGTACTAGTACTACCAAACACATATGTAACTCCGTATAAAATGAATAAAGTCTAAGGAAAAGCGTGCCTTGGAAGTCAAGAAAAAGTCATTCTCGGATAGATGCGTACACACCTTTGACCTATGCTCGGCTAGATGGCGTTGACGACACCGTTTCATATTTAACAATTTTAACACATATTAGGTATCAGTGAATGATGGGTCAAAATGATATAAAATTAATAAAGTCATTTATTTATATAATTATATACATTTTTTTGATAGTTTTATACGTTTTCAGTTTGAGTTTTAGTCGTGTGTAGTAGTAAATTTACTGCTATCTATCGAGATAGCAGTAAATTCACTGTGACAACAAAATTTACTATGACAGGACCCCTCTATACTATCTATTCTCTTTGGTACTACCTAATAGTCATAATAGTCATAACTCTCATAACAGAAATTGCATGTTCGAACAATGGAATAGTGCTATAATTATGAGAATGACATAGCACTGAGAATTGTTATTGTCGTGATGTTACCGTTCCTTTATTATTTTAACCGCGTTCCATTTTAATAAACAATTTATTTTCATAACAAAAGTAGTAGGTACCTCAGTAGGTATGTTATTTTATATAGGTATCATGTGTCATCTAATTTTTTGATCATAATTATTAGGTAATTAAACATCCGGAAAAAAAACTCAGTGATAAAGCTCGAATCTCGGTTTGAACGTCACGCCTACGTATTATGTATAACGCGTTATCGTAGGTAAACCTTATTGAAATGCAAGAAGAGTCACAGGAACCCGCCGACAAAAGGCGCTCCCATACAATTCTCATGTTAAAATAATATGCTCAAATTACATTAAACTTGTCATGAACATTTACTTAACATAGGTACCTAAGTACCTATATCTAGTTTAGTTTCCGTTGATAAAAATTAGGTACCTAAAGGTACCTGTTAACCTTCTACTCGCTCTAATTTCTTTGAATTACAATTTCTAGCAACGAAAAATATACCAGAAATAGCATGTTACTTGAATTTTCATGTCAAAATTCATGTATAATTTTTTTTATTGATAATATAACATGGAAATATAAAATATGTCGTTTTAAAATGAGAGTGTAACTTCATTTGTATGGCCACGGCTAGGTTCAAGTGATTCCTAACCCCCTTATTCATTAAACTTTGCGGGCCTGATTTAGTTAAATTATGTTTTATCCCTTTCTTACAAATATTCTGAGAGACTATGAGAATATTCTGTATGTACATAAAAATATTGTAAATTTTAGGAAAAATTGTGAAATTCATAATATTAATACTAGAAATAAACATAAGCTCGCAGTGCCCTTCACTCGGCTCCATAAAATTAAAAAATCATTCATGGGTAATTGTGTAAGATTTTATAATAAACTTCCAAACCATATTACTGAATTATCTATTAATAAATTTAAGAATTATGTAAAGCGTAAACTTATTTCTAAAGCTTATTATACCACACAAGACTACATGAATGATATTACAACGTGGGATTAATTGTTATTCGAAATGATTATTTATTTATTAGGTATATTTGATTATTGATGAGGAAATGGATATTCCGATATAATACTATCTACTTCTTTTGTTACTTATGCTTTTTTTTGACATTTAGATTTTATTCTAGAAATTCTAGACTAGTATTTTTTTATAAGTACAATCTTTTTAATGTTTGACGATCCTTTTGTGAAATTCTTAGTGTTAAATTTGATATTATGTATAATAATCCAATTTTATTATGGAATAATATTAACATCAATAAATTGCTCTGATTAAGATTAATTACGATTCATAAGAGCTTGTTGCTAGGCCTACATGAATAAAGTATATTTTGATTGATTGATTGATTGATTGAATACATAAGTCAAAATGACAGATAAAGACAAACGATTATTAGCTAATTGAAGTTTGTAGCGCGTTTATGAATAAGGGGGTTAGAATTTAGAGGGATCACAATATATGAATATGTAAGATATTTAACTTTATTGCTGGGAAGACCGTCATTGCCCTATGACTCTCGTATTTGTATAAGTACGTCGCACTGACATGTCAGAAAGGGAAAACTTCTTCCCTTCTGCTCTGCCGACCTTCTGTAAATGGAGTATGTGTACAAACGCGAGGGTTAGAAGCAGCGAAAGACCTTGTAGACGGTCTTCCCTTATAGACGGTCTTCTCCGCTGAGCTTAGATCAAATGTATCTACTAACCTGTGTCCTGTAATAGTTGGTCCGTCCATCGCTAGACCTGATCATGATCCTGGACTCCGGACACGTCATCTTCTCCTCCGCGGCCAAAAACTTCTTGTCACACATATGTATGCTTTTATTTAGCGTTGGCACAGTTTGAGGCACATATGTATGGGTTTATTTAGCGTTGGCACAGTTTGAGGCACATATGTATGGGTTTATTTAGCGTAGGCACAGTTTGTGGCACATATGTATGAGTTTATTGTCACGTGGTACACATGTTGTTGGATATCTGAAACAAAGAAAAGTGTGGTTAGTTGTTTCATCATTTTCTATCGGTTTTTTATTGCTTTTCAACAGCATCACTAGAATTAGTGCATGCATGTTTACGAAGACGATTGACATTGTTCCTAGGCGTAACTAGAACTTACTATTGGGATTAATAGCTTCTCATATTTTAATTTTCTTTATTATGGAAAAAAAAGATAGAGGCCAGTAAATATCACATGATAACTATTTGGAACATATATTAGAAGAAACTTTATTGGTACGTACGAGCATGAGTTTGATCGCATGATATCACTAGACAAGTAGAAAGTGAGCTAATTCGCACGATATTTTAAAAAAATTGCAATAAATGTAAAATTAAAAAAAGTTGGCATTTCACCTAATCGGTTTTTAATACACGAGTAAAAATTATAAGACGTAAAGAACACTGACGAAAAATTTTTCTATTTATATCTGTTTTGTATCATTGCGTGCTCTAATGAAATTCACGTTAGAGTTGAATAACCACATAACCCACAAAAGTCTATTTTCTCGGCAGAACCGCGTGTGAAGAAGCCGCAGATGTCACTGAGTGACGCCCGCTGATTATCCATCAAAACAATCAATTGTTCGAGACGCCATCAGCGCGATGGCAAAACCACACAACTGTCCATTTTTACTTCCTCAGTTATAAAGTACCTATCAAAAACTTCCTCACCATTGCCTTTTCTGTTTCAAACAATTTCATGCTTGAAAAATCAGTTATTCTCTACCATAGAGATGTCTATATGTAATTCTTAATAGCGGATAGGCGATAGCGGTCGCCTTTTTTATTATTATTAGATATTAGAATTACCTACAGTTATTGAATAATTGCAACGTTACAACGTGAGTTTACGTAACTTTTTTTATTTAAGGAAATATTATTATTGTAAAGCTTAAATTAGATATTAAGTATTTCTCAATTTAATGCCTCGTAAGTAGCAAACAAGCGTACTGCCTGCCTCATCGTTAGTGGTTGATACAATCTATGGACCTTTGTAATTCCGGACGATTGTTAGGACCTGTAGGTACAATGTTGTAGTCCCATGAGAAAACCACGGCCAGGAGTTCATTCCACAGCAGAGGGCCTAGCACGAATACCGAAGTTCGCAAATTGCGGACATCTTTCTCTTTTACTCCAATTAAGGCATAATTAGAGTGACAGAGAAAAATATCCGCAATTTGCGATCTTCGGCGTTCGCGGTAGGCCCGCCGCTAACCGGAGGATCCGCGGAAGGAAATTCCTCAGAAAACGCGCGCGCGACCATTAACATTACCGGATAAAAGACTAATTGTGCCGACGTATTTGATATGTCATTTCAAGTTACTCTAACGTGGTATCAGTATGAGTTAAGGAATTTATGGACACGATAGGTACTTAGCAGCAAGATAATGCAAAAAAGCTCTCGTTTACAGCGGCAAATTAAAAATATTTAAAACAATGCATTAGTTAAATGAGCTGCATACTCATCGTTATTTTTCACGTTCGGGAGACAAGTCTTTATATCTCTATAAAGTGGCAATTTTCTTACTTTAAATTGATTCTCACGACTTTAACATCTGCAAGTAGGGAATGCAAATCGGTTATAACCGTAACCGAAATATTCGGTTATAACCGAATATTTTGACAAAATTTCATAACCGAATATTGGAAACTCGAATAACCGGTTACGTTTATTTTCGGTTATTTATTTATGACTTAAATTGTATGTTTTTATCATCAAGTGACTACAAAATCCTGCCATTTTTGGCTGTGACGCCTGTGACTATAATTTTTGTCATTCGTGGACTTTAATAACAAAAATATACCAAATTTACTTTCCTTATTTATGAAATATTTTTATTGAATATTGTATCACGTTCAAGGTAATATTTCACTTTTACTGTATTTGGTGTGTTTTATTAAAAAACGAAGACTTTTACTCACATTCCCTAATACTGTAGGTACTAAAACAAAGATTTTTGTATTTTTTTAATTACTTCATTGTAAATTTATAATTTTTCGTCTAAAATAACCGTAACCGATTATAACCGATATTCGGTTATTTTTCGGGCATAACCGTAACCGAAACCGGTTATGAAGTTTGGCCGGTTATTGCATTCCCTATCTGCAAGTCCAAGATTGCTGAGACATAAGCGCGCCGTCTTTTCTCAGCCTGTTACAGCGCCGTAAAACTAACATGTCACAGGACATTATGACAGGATACGTCAGGTCTTACGAGTACACACGTTATGCGCCACGTGTTACACGTGTGTACTACGTGGCAATTTGTTTCATTGGTTAGGTTGTAAAAGTTTAAGCTCGCGTGAGTCTAGGTACCTACTAGAGGACACGTTTGTAAAATTACGACCCTACCAGTTGTAAAACTACGTGGGAAATCTTACTTTTATACTACGATGCTGGCAAACAAGCATACCGCCCGTTTGACGTTTACTCTTCTTGGTGTTACATACGCGTTACTGACCCTTTAGAAACCTGTAGACTGCTTTTTTGGAGAACTCTATAATGTATATAAAGTTCCTCGAGAAAACCACGATAATTGGTTTTTGTGACTTACGCTATTATGTTACTTGGGCGTGGAGACAATGCCCTATAAAAACAAAAGAAGTGCGCACGGTGAAATATATTGGGATGACGCAAATGATGGTATACGGCTAAGGATGCAATTTACTTGGTTTTTCTTTTATATGCATTTAAAGTGACAGTAACTAAATATTATCCATAAAAAGTGTATTGTTGTGTACTTCCCCGGATATTCAGAATTTTATTTAAATGCTTGGCTTGCAAAAGTATATAAGTGAAAATTATTAATTTTTTCACAAGTTACACTTTGCGTCAGCTTATTTTTGCAAATACATATACATACATAGCTATAATATACGACGTGAGACCATTTGAAAATTATAGAAATTATAGAAAGTATAAAAAATTAGTAATATTGTAAAAACATTGTAGGTTTCCTGGAAGAAATCGTTGTTTCGCGATAAGGCTGACTTTGCCTATTAATCTGGTTATTTTAGTGTAAAATGTAAGTAGTTAAAGTGTCAGGTACAAAAGATCCTTAGCCAAGTCAAATAGGCCTCCTTCCTGAAAAAAAGCCTTCCCGAGCTTAAAAGCTTTGCATTGTAAGCGTTGCTAGAACTGTTTTAAGCACTTTTACGACCAAGGTGCTAAAGCTTACCTTTTCTAGGCAGTGTGTAGAATATTTACTGCCAATTGTTGTATTAAGCAAACCATAGTTTTAGAAAGCAGTGCTCAAGGAAAGCATATATTATAAGAAAATAAAGGAAACGTAAAGGAATTCAAGAGAGATAACAAACAATAAAGAAGATAACTCCACAGACAATATTCTTACAATCTTACAATAGATTCTTAAAATCTTAAACAATTTACTACGACTATGATGAATTTTCCAAACGTAAGCAAAAGTAAATAGTACATTTAACGACTTATTGTGTTATGTACAATAGTTTAAGTTTGTCTTAACTTGTAATTTTATAAATTGTGTTTCCTTAATAGGCCTTTTCTCTACATACGGTTCTATTCAATGTAAACATGGAGCTTAGAGATAAACGGACATCACGTCTAAATACAATAACTTAAAGTTCTTACGTATTGACGTATCTTGAAGTCCGAATCGGGCCGTAGGTCCAAGTCGTTCTCACCCGCTCGTGAACGACCGAGGCCTGGGGGCCTACCGCCAAAACCGAAATTCGCAAATTGCGGGGATCTTTCTCTTTTACTCCAATGAAGGCGTAATTAGAGTGGCAGAGAAAGATGCCCGCAATTTAATTTCATTCGATAGCATGACGAGCGTTCGCGTTTGCTTTATGTCTATATTATTGTATGGGATTTTGAACACCGCGCCAAGCGGGACGTTTTGGAAACTTAAAATCCCATACAAAATGACACTTAATACTTATACTTTACAAGTTTTAAATAAATCTTTTTCATACAAAATCTCACGATTGTTCTTTAAAAAATACTTATGGGATTTTGCCATGCAGTATAGTGACACACGTATATTATAAAGTAACATAATATATCACAGTATTGTTAACACTTATTGATGCAAGCGGATATGGGCCTCCCCCTAGAGTGTAGTAATACCTAATTTTATAAATATTGCTTAGAACCTTTTTCGTTGATGAGTTAAAGCAGTGTTTCAACTATGATATTATTTTATTATTTAAAATGTGAATTAACCAACTTTTTCTGCGTGGGCATGTCAAAATTCTAAGCCAATTGCAACGCCAGCCAATTGAGCGAATACAATTCCTTAATAGTCCACATTATACAGTGTGTCTCCCACCATGGGGCTTAAATGCAGGGCTCGATTCTACTCGCTAAATCGAGCTAATTTTTCAGTCGAACCAACCCCGACATCTGGAAAAAATTGCTGGATTTTCCAAAGAAAATATCGACATTGGATCAACCAAAATGTATGAAACACGCTGTGTGGAGGGGGCCTAAAAGCTAAGAAATTAAAAGGGAACAAAGATTTGCCAATCGCGCGGGTTTTAACATTTTACCTCAGTAACTCTGAAAGTACACGTTTGTTAAAAAACATTGCTACTTTAAGGCCGTCAAAGTAGTTAAATAGTTGAAGTAGGTACTGATTAAGCAACTGTGTGAATAGGTATACTTTGGCATACTGCTATATTATATGACGCCGGACAAAATAAATAGTTTGGTAAACAAATTTCCCGAGTAAATATCATTAATCTGAGCGCAGTAACGACTGTTTGCTCTACGTAAACGTATTTATACTAAATATTAGATTACAAGCACATAATGTAATTACATATACAAACTATGACACATTTAAAACTTAGACGTAACTTAATAAATAATAATATATGTTGCAATAGTTATAATTGCATTAGTGCAGGCAATTATTTAAAAAATATATAACATGCTATTTTGACGTTAGGCATATGCGTTAAAATTCCTACTAACATTAGATAGAGATGGTACAGCGAGCGGCAAAAGTCCATACCCACTTAATGAATGAATTCTATTCATGAAGGCGGTATGCACTTTTGCATCTGTAAATTGGGTATATCGGTGGAAATAAGCTTATTGTTTTTATTTTTTAATTTTTTTTTATATATATTTCATTATTAAAAAGGAAGAATTTCATGGAACATGCATTCCTTGTAAAACTCATTACAAATTATTTAAGTTATATTTAAAAATATTTATTGTCATCCAATCCGGAAACGTGAAAATAGTAACATTTAAAAAGTCAACCTGTATATTTTTGTCAACTCCTATTGGAATCGCTTCAAGGAAATGCGCTCGGCGGAAGGCCGTCTATGCTATTTATACAGAGTAACATTCGGGTCAGGGCGCCATAACAAATACATATATTTAGTCGAGGTTTATGATCTTATGATCTTATGATTATGACAGCTGACAGCGTTTGACGATTGAAGTTAAAGGTTACATTCGAATTACGAATGCAGTTGCGAGTTTCTTGACAAATTGGGTTGCAGTCGAGGCCGCATTGCTGTAGCCATTAAATATGTTTAATCTATCATTCTTTTTATCAAGGCGGTTCACCGCAAGAACCTAAGACCTAACCTAACCTAGCAGGTTCTCATCTACGTTTTAAACCACGTTCTGCAAACAAATTTTCTGCCCGCTTTAACGTAAGCGGATAAGGTAGCCTACAGACACTTCGAAATCTATTAATGTCGCTTTTTTAACTCATTAATTTTGCACATTAATGTAAGTATCCGTTAAAAAATGAGGCAATTAGAAATTCTAAATATAAATAATGTATCCCTTGATTGTTGATTGCACGTATGTTCACACTAAGGCAGTTCATTTGTGTCTCTTTAAATTTCTAAAATTTTTACCCTGTATAATTTATCTTTCACCATAGAAATAAAAAAGGAATGTCATAATTTATAAACGGTTCCCTCTCATGTAAACAATAACATTTAAGAAGCTTTTCTTTATGCTCAATGAAAGTACATACGAATTCCCTATTATAAAAATGTTCGGGGTAGACAAAGAAATTGCAGCTACCTGTTAGAGTTTAATGTTTATTGTTATAATGTTTACTGTTTATTGTTCTTTAACGGGTAGCTGCAATTTCTTTGTCTACCCCGAACATTTTTATAAACTAATTTCGGGTAGTTTAGTGGTGTTTTATTTATATCTCCGTTGACATTTGCTGGGACGTCAGTCTTTCCGTGACCACAGCTGGTGCAACTCAGCTGAAACGTCGGAATTTAAGGTAAAAACAATGAAATTATATCGCGCTAGACCCGTTTGTGTAATTAAATATGAATAGGCAGTAAGTAGTTCTTGAAAAAAGACGAACGTAAGTGTGAAGACACAATGATGCAACCACTGGTGTGGACGTACAAACGCATGCGTTACTTCAGCGTTTGTCAAGCTGTCAGCTTAGTATAAGCGCTATCGATACCATTTGACAGGCTTTGATTTAAGGGTAAACAATAAACATTTAAGGGTAAACAATACACAGTTAAGGGTAAACAAAAGGGGTGTTTGTTTTTAAGTCTGGTCAGACTTGGCGCCATTGGTTTACAATGCCATAAAAGTTTTTTATACCACAATGATTGCAAACAAGTGTAACTTATCTATATAGCGTAACTTATTATAAAGCTCTTACAACATTCACAAAGGTGTCACTTGAAAGTAACAATAAAAATTTACTTTTTCTATAGAAATTAGAAAAATATTTAGGCAGGAAAAAATTTAGAAAGTTTTATGGGAGTTTTTGTTTTGAATGTTTTACGATGATATCTAAAAACTGGCTAAGTTCAACAGATTTTACGCAAAACAAACGTCACAGGTAGAGGCTAGTACAGTTATAATTCAAGTGAGTGAAAAAAAATTTTTAAAATTTTTTTATGGACGTAATTTTGTGCCACCCTATGGTGGGAAATAGATACCAGTAGGGATGGGTCCATAGACTTTTAGTTCCACCGGATTACCTATTATCCATCGTATCCTACAGTTTCTAAGAAAAAAACCGGACAAGTGCGAGTCGGACTCGCCCACCGAGGGTTCCGTACTTTTTAGTATTTGTAGTTATAGCGGCAACAGAAATACATCATTTGTGAAAATTTCAACTGTCTAGTTATCACGGTTCGTGAGATACAGCCTGGTGACAGACGGACGGACGGACGGACGGACGGCGGAGTCTTAGTAATAGGGTCCCGTTTTACCCTTTGGGTACGGAACCCTAAAAACCGTGCCTAATTAGCTCCTAATTTACTTGCCCAGCAGATATGGATATGTTTAAGACGCCGCCATTGATAAGTACAGTCAAAGAATTTAATTTCCGTACCATTTCGGACCTTGTCACAGTGACAATCAATATGAAAGTTGCTACCTCATACTATTGTCACTGTGACAAGGTACAGTCACCCGCAATAATATGTTCCTCTTCGAAGGCGGCAAAAATATGTGACACGCTCTTATTGCTCTACAAATAAGATCGTGTCAGATATGTTTGCGGCCTTTGTTGTGTAACATATTATTGCAGGTGACTGTACCGAAATGGTACTGAAATTAAATTGAGCGTAATACTCTAAGCAGCACGCAATTGCTGAGCGAGAGTTGATTTGCCGATTGATTTTGTGGCGTCAATACAAAAAAATATTTTAAAAATAGTAAACACCTAGGCCGAGTTCATTGTGACTATTAGATATTAGTAATACACTTGGCATTGTGTGTCTGTCGAGGCCAATGCCGTTGGAGTATTTTTGAATTGTGATTTACGCATTTAGATATTTTGTACTATTTTTAAAAAATGTCATAGGCGTACAGACTATCTACCTACATAAAATAAACTAAAATGCTCCTAGACTCAGGTTGACTAATCTTTGTTTAATCATAGAGATATAATTAAGTTAAGAGTAGGCATATGGCTTTCCTTACTTCATAATAATAATAAATTGTATGGTAAATAAAACTTATTATTTGAGCGTTTTCCAAAAAATATATATTTCATGTCTTCAAAATATTGGCTTCTTGGGCTCATTTTACTCGGAATCATTTGTTCATTCACGCCTCATACATGAAAAAATGTGTCCCAAGATTTCCTTTCCAGATCGTCACATTTTTGTATGATTTTTTTTATTTGTATTAATGTGACGCACTGGAAAATTATTTTTTCATACAAAATTTTGGGAATCATTTTTTCATGTATAGGGCGTGAATGTACGAATCATTCTGAGTAAAATGAGCCCAAGAAGTCAATATTTTGAAGACATGAATGAAATGTAAGAAACTAATTTTTTTTTAATCGCTCATTTAAAACTTGCTTAAAAGTTGATACTTCCTAAGATCATAAATAGGTAAATTTTCACAAAGTTTGCATAAAAAATATTATAAATGGTTTTTATCCATATCACACACACACACACACTCTAAGCTTTTTTTTCTATGGTTTAACTTATAAAGTCTAGCAGGTAACGATGGCGATAGATACAAAATTAGCAAAGTCCAGCAATCAAGTATCGAAATAGTAAAAAAAAATGCCATAAATTTGTTTCCCAATAAAGAATTAAGAAGAAAATCTTACGTTTTCGTTTTCAAATATTTTTGCATCAATCGTATTGCAAACGTATTTTTTTAGCGTTTCAAGGACTGTCCGATACATTCAAAATATTCAAATCACCAGGCTGTGATCACAATAAAAATTGGTCGCTACACTCGCTATCACAACGCGGAAGCGATACTGCAGATTTACGACGTGCACAATAGTGCATGCGTGCATGTTTGTTTACTAGTTTACGAGCCATTCAGACGATGCATTAATTAAATGGTTTTACGGCTGTTATGGGTTGGGGAAGTGAAGTGAAATGCGGCGGAAGGGAAGATGGAGTTATTAACAGAGTCCCAAAAAATAATGCTTATTTTATAATTTATTACTATACAAATTAAAATACTGGTACCCAAACCTGTAAAACCAACTTTGAAATATAGGGACGCCTTTGTAATTTCAGGTTTTAAACCAAAAAATATTTTTATGCGTGTTTTCTGCCAGTAGGTAAACAAAAATTAAGAATAATCTAACTTGTTGCACGAACAGTTTGAGAAAATTATGACCGTTTTAAAACTATCAAACCCCAAAATTTCCCACAGTTACTCCATTTTAAATACTACACAAAAAACGGAAGCTTCTTACTTTAAAAAAGCCAAAATAGGTCAAATGTTACTACGTGATTTATTTCGGTTTTCCCATCCGCCCTAGCATCCATTTCCATATAGTACGACAAAATTTACAACATAGATATGTTGTAAATTCCAAGCCAGTAACATTACCATAAAACTTCATTTCGTCTAGTTTTCCTTGCAAAATATAGCCCCGACTCATGTTATTATTTTAAACACCCATTAACTACCATATTATATCGCCTGAGATGCGATCTCGGTTTTTTTTTCTTTTTAGGGGATATTCAGTGTTATTAAGAAAAGATACATCGGCAAATTGCCTGCCAGAGCTTGTATCGACTAGTTACATCTTTATACGGTGCCCTTTACAATGTACGATGTATTTTTTTTAATTTATAAAGAATCGAATTTAACGATACACGGCCGTCGTGAACGCTGCTCGCACTGTTAGTGCTTGAGAAAGGAGACCTAGGCTCTCCGAAACATGTCGCGCGAGTGACTAAAAACAAGTGAGTCTAAACCGTAAAATTATTCAATGATATAAAGAATCGTTCATTCAATGTATTTCTCGCGTACCTACCTACCTACTAAACTATTTATACTCATGGTCAAATTTAGAGGAACGCAAAAAAAAAGGTTTAATTACTTGATTACAGCACCTAAAGTAATTTCAAAATTAGTAATTAAACTTTTTTTTGCGTTCCTTTAAATTTGTCCATGAGTGTACATAATTATGAACTGTAACGACAACCAAAATACAGAAAGCTAAATTATTTCTTCACATTCTAACAGATCAATGAAGTAAAATCAGTAATTACCTAGTAATCAAATAAAGATAATACTTACACAGTAGGTATATACGTAAACGCACTGCACGTTCAACACTTGAGTTTAGATTTCAGGTTACTAATAATTCCTTTATATCACTAATTAAATAACCACTAATTTCACTTATAAATTCAGTAAACACACATATCGTGTCCTTTAAAATCCAAAAAATCCTGTGTTTTAAATTGTTTTATAGTTTATATCTAAATTACACTTAAAGTGTACAACTTATCCACTGCTTTTGAGTTTATCAGAAATAGATTATCATAAATAATGAGTCACTGTCGGCAATTTTAGATCCAAAACCGTAGTAAATATCACACGTCAAGTTAAACCAATATACTAGTAGTTCATCTAATATGAACATTTCACAAAGTTTCTTAGTGAAATTTCCAGATATGTTTCACTTAAGGCTTAACTTAAACGAACCCACTCACGTAAACAATACACAAATTTGAAACCAAGACAACGCACGACGTGTTAGGTAGTTTGTCTAACACTGAGGATCGCCCTAGGGTCGTATTTGTATATAGTCCTCTTGAGACTGGCCGGCGTATTCTGATTTTAATAACAGGTTATGAATTAGATCTGGATTAGTTATAACTTATAAGTAACGTTTTTGGTCGAAGAAATGTCACTTTTGACACTGACAAATCTGATCCATAACTAATCCAGATCTAATTCATAAATTATTACTAAAATCAGAATACACCTGTGGAACAAGTCGTACGTTACAGTCAAGTGATAGGTAGGTCAACCCCAAGGGTCTTCCGTGAGAGGTCTGCTGATCTCTTGTTGGGGAATTTCCATTAATTTCATGAATTGAGACGGTTACTTGAAAATAAACGGCCTATTGATTATGTTTACAAAATGCCTGACCTGTAATTTATATTATAAATAAAATATGAATATGAATATGAATATGAATTGATTTAATAGACAGGCCAATTCGAACGTGCACTGCTCAGACTTGTGCGAACAAGTCAAGGATATGATTCCAATATCATTCTAATATCGGTGGGGTCATAAGCTACACGTTGGTTGAGTTAATTTAAGCTAACACTGCACCGATTTGAATAAAACAAAGTGAAGTAGTGTCATTATAAACGTGATATTTTCATAGAAATTTTACACTTTGCAGTAGTCGCGATCCTCAGCATGGGGAACGAGAAAGAAGAAGAATTGATTTCTACAGCTATCTTAGGAAGTGTAATTATTTTAATTTTATTCACACGGACGTTGCAAGTGTTGCAACGAATCTTCCGCCCTACATATTTACAAGCCAATGATGAAGAATTGTAGACATATTCCCAACCTTTTTCTACAGCAGACCCAAATCACCGAACAATGCCATGTCGTGTCGTAAGATGGCGTGTCGTGTCGGGGGTTGTAAGCCGCGACATTTTAATCGGCATCATTACCGCTCTCGGCTGTAATGAGCGACAGAACGACGCGATACGCTGATCTCCCGGCTTGTGTATTAATGACGGATTTTTGTGGTAAGCTTTAATAAAACTTCTACATTAAAAAAATGTTGAGAACTAACGACAATTCCAGATTTTGTGTGTAGAGAAGTTTAGTTATACATATAAGCACTAAAGTGACTCCAAGATTCATAACTATGCGTGATCGAAGGCCCATCACACACGCTTTAGCAAACGAGACAGCAAGCTTCGCGAATCGCTCAGATATAAACTTCCTAACCGGTCGTTTATCCAATTTGTTACTACATCTGTGATTACACTCCTCACGTGTCTAGGAACAAATGCAGACCAAGCACGTGTTCATCTTGACTGACCTTAAATAACCCATATCTCAAAGCAATATGGTTCATGATTACTCATTTACTTGCGTGAAGACGGCACCCAACCTTACTGCCTGAGTGTCGGAAGGTAGTGAGTGCTGTATGCGCTTGGGATGTTTTTCTTGTGATATGTGCAATATGTAGTGCAGTTGCGATTGATTGCAGTTATGACTAGACCTGTCAAGATTTCCGGCAACGTGCTTTTAGATACCTATATGTAGTAGGGATGAAATGGGCACGAGCTCGCCGAGAGTAGGTAGATGAAGAGAGAAAATGTCTGAACCAGCATTGGATCAAAAACCGGGCAAGTGCGAGTCGGACTCGCGCACGAAGGGTTCCGTACCATAATGCAAAAACCGGCAAGAAAAAACCCATCCAAGTACTGACCCCGCCCGACGTTGCTTAACTTCGGTCAAAAATCACGTTTGTTGTATGGGAGCCCCACTTTAATCTTTATTTTATTCTGTTTTTAGTATTTGTTGTTATAGCGGCAACAGGAATACATCATCTGTGAAAATTTCAACTGTCTAGCTATCACGGTTCGTAAGATACAGCCTGGTGACAGGCGGACGGACGGACGGACGGACAGCGGAGTCTTAGTAATAGAGTCCCGTTTTACCCTTTGGGTACGGAACCCTAAAAAGGTCATATTCATGATTATGATGAGAGATATAAATAAAAAGGCCATGAATGGAGTTTTTCTGCGTAACTCATTTTATAAGGTAAACGTACTAGTGCTCGACATGCTTAATGCCCAATAGATGACACCTTGCTGTCACCTCTATTGACAATGACTTAAGTTTCAAGATGGCATGTTCTGGGACCGCGTCGAGCACCAGTAATTAAATATCAACCTCGCCAGGAGAAAATTACAACATAAGTAGCAGCTAACCTATGCAGTGAAACCACCGCAAGAGTTTTATATCCAGGTTTTATGAATCTAGATAACATCTTTAACTTAGGTATATGTATGTAACGATTACATATAACAGCGGCGACACAGAAATTCGTGGAAAGTGTCACACGATGTCTAGAGAATAAACAAAAAGTTGTAGGAATATTTTTAGACCTGTCGAAGGCCTTCGACTCTGTGAATCATTCCCTGCTGCTGGCTAAACTGAAAACATATGGCATAAGAGACAAAAGTGCACATTTACTAGAATCTTTCCTATCAGAAAGGCAACAGACTGTAGAAATAAAAGTAAACGGTAAGCACTACAGATCACAGCCACAATTAACAACAATAGGCGTGCCACAGGGATCGTCTTTAGGGAACACCTTATTTTCCTTATTTCTAAATGACATTGATAAACTTGACATAGACGGAGAAATTATATTATACGCAGATGACACGACAATTATTGTAAATGATGAATGTGATGACAAATTAACTAATAAAATAAGCATGATCCTACAGAAACTGGAGTGGTGGTTTAGAATTAATGGACTTAAACTAAACTCTGAAAAGACAAATATAATGAAATTTAACACTCGTCAAACTGACGCTAATAAAATAAATATACCTTTATCAAACGGCACAATCATTGACAGTGTACAGCATGTGAAACTACTTGGTTTCAACTTAGATCCAACATTATCATGGAAATCTCATATAAACTCAGTATGTGGAAAGCTAGCGAAAGGCATATATATCCTTAAACAATTGAAACCCCTCATCTCAAATTATCATCTGAAAGAAGCCTACTTTTCATACATACATTCAATCTTGTCTTATGGGATTATACTGTGGGGAAACTCAACTGACTTTGAACGTGTCTTAAAAATGCAAAAACGAGCTATTCGAATCCTGGCCAATGCAAAATATAATGATACCTGCAGAGAACATTTTAAAAATTTAGAAATATTAACATCTGTATCGACATATATCCTAGAAGTTATAATGTATGTAAGAAATAATCCAAGTGAATTTGAACGTATCGGTGACGTAAGTAAACGACCGACTAGATATCCTGACAACTTAAGACAAAGTAAATGCAGATTACAAATGACAAAAAAGTGTCCCAAAATAATAGGGCAGAAACTTTACAACAAGCTGCCAAAAGTAATAAAAACTGAGACAAATATTAACACTGTTCGTCGCAAAGTTAAACAGCTCCTACTTGACAAGACACTTTATAGCGTTAAAGAATACTTAAATAATAACTATTAATGTACCCGTTAGTATCAATAGACTACTTAATTAATTAATTATTATTCAAATTGTATATGTAATTGAAATTGAATTATATTTTTAATGTTATATTTTTTATTTTTCTGTTTGTAAAATAATGTAAATATTAGTTTAAAATGCGTACCTAGCGTACCTACCTCGACGATCTCACTATGTGTGCATATTTTTGTTTGTATTCATGAAAATTTTGTATTGCTATTGAGAAATAAATAAATCTGAATCTGAATCTGAATCTATGTACAGTTATGAAATAGCATGCAAATTTTAATGCTATGTATACATAGAAATAATGTCAAGTTTTATTACCATCATAAAAGACAAAGGCTACAAATCTAGCTTTTAACAGCGGGAAGCAACTGACTTTGTAGATATCGCGTATTGGTTACATCTTAGGTCGCTTATATAACCTGACGCCATGTGGTTCTATTCGAGACGTGTTATCGGCAGCTGATGATATTGCTACGTTTGTAACGTTGGCGGTAATGTCACCGATCTGTGCAGTTTGACGAGTGTGCTTTCCCAGCAAGCGTAGGTAGATATTCATATTCAGATCGCACTTTTTCGACATGACGTGACAAGATAAAGCTAAATTTAGCTATATCTTACAAACACGCCGTTTTAGCATTTCCTACAACGGCGCGTTAGTAAGATATAGCATTTTTAAGGCTTCCTTTCCACTGAAGCGGATATGAGAGGCGTTAAGAGGAGTCATGCGGGAATCGACCAATAGCATTGCTTGTAATCCATATTTCTTCTCCGCTCCGCTGTTGATTCCCACAAAGTCTCCTCTCAGTTCCGCCCCAGTGGAAAGGCAGCCTTAAAATGCGTAGTAAGCGCGACTCAATTACCTCCAATTGTGGAGACAGATGAGGACGGAAGTTTCTACAACATACATTTTTAGTAACATAAATGGATACCGTTGTCTTGGTTTTTTACTTTAAAATTTACCGTAGAATGGGGCTACTTTGTTCCGCGGGTAACATTAATCATCGATTTTTGAGGAATAGGGAGTTGATTTGTGAATGCGAACTTAAACATTTTATCATGTGGTTGGCATGCTTAACGAAACTAGATGATGAAAGCGTTCAGAAACGTATTCCTTATAGTTTAAAAATCGATGATCAGTGTTACCCCACGAATCAAAGTAACCCCAGTTTACGGTACCAGTTTTCAGTATGGTATTTTTACAATAAGATTATCAACCTTAGAGCATTTAGTAACTGGAGACGTCATGACTGTCATTTTCTATACGAAACAGTCTGCCGATTTTTGCGGGGGAGGGGACGTCAAATGTATTGCTATTTCTATATGATTTGAACGTAACGTACAAATAGCGATGTCAGTCCATACAAAAGTTTGCACAATTGTGCAAGTTTTTCGGCAGAGGGGTAAGGTCTTAAAGACGACTCCAGTTATTAAATGCTCTAAGTTATCAACACATCATTTTCGATTTATTGCCAATATTATGTCATGACCTACCTTTGAAACTTGTTGAATAGCGCCCACACATAAGCCAGCTCTAGACTGAGGGTAATAAAACTTTAATTTTACTGTGTAGTCCTTCTATAAATAAATTTAATGCCAAGATTAAACGCTTAGTTAACCTACGGGGCGCTGTTATATGACCTATTACATGAATATATTATCTTATAAATAAAAATAATAATACGCGAAATGTGCAAAAACCAATTTAAAAATGTGCGAAAATCGAGAAAGTTATATAAATGTCGTAGTAATATAAATATCTGGGAGACCAAGCTTTGCTCAGAAAACAAGAAAATTCAAAAATGCGCGTTTTCCTAGAGATAATACCTAGCTATTTAGATCGATATATTTTTCGCCCCCGAAAACCCCCATATAGCAAATTTCATCGAAATCGTTAGAACAGTTTCAGAGATCCCCGAAATATATAAATACATATATAATATATATACATATATACAAGAATTGCTCGTTTTAAGCTATAAGATTATTACTTGAAAATGGAGACAGGTTCTCCAAAACATGTCGCGTGAGTGACAAAAAAACTGAGTGACTTTTGAAGCACTAACTAAATGATTAGATTGATTAGCGTTCACGATAACCGGGCTCGTGTGAAGTCACGTCAGATAAACCGTATAATTAGCTTAGTGTTAGTTATGATTAACATGCTAAATTGCTAATGACAGTTCAAATTCGAGTATCCTGTCATTATCACTTTCAATCGCGCAGCGTTAAAAAGTGACTTTTTTTTTACATCAATCATAGCACCTGCAAGCTGCAGTTACCACAAAATGTGGTGTCTCTATCCTTTGCCCATGAAACTACTTGTCTATATATGTAGGTACCTATATGAACATATAGGTACATATGCATGGCCATCACTATACCGGGTGTATCCTGTAACAACAGAGCAATAAATTAAACAGTAGGCTGTACTCCTCAAACTGACCAATATTTGTTAAGCAACTTTTAAAAATAACTTATGTTTTGATTTTTATTACTCTTAAAAGTTTATTCTAAGACGCAATGTAAGTATTGCAAATTTTGTCATCTTTAAAGCGTGACAAGCAACGTCAAACACACCTGTACGGTTACCATCAGTTTGTCACTGACATAAACGCCGTCGAGAACGGAATTTACTTTCTATACATCCCGTTTGCACTAATATGCGAGTGCGAGCGAGATGTGTAGAAAGTAAATTACGTTCTCGACGGCGTTTATGTCAGTGACAAACTGATGGTAACCGTACTGATGTCAGCGTACATTGAAGCCAATATTTATTTTGTATGAAAAAGAAGTAGTCTAAGGGATTCATAATTTTTAAAAGTTGTTGAACAAAAGTTTTATAGCTAGAGGAGTATAATGTATGATTTCATTATTTGCTCGTGTTACAGGCAACACCCGGTATGTAACCCGATAAGTGAGCTTTCACGTCAGCTTGGCAGATTTTGCGGCAACTATTGTTTTATTCGACACCGCACCACCGCACCTGGCCAACTCTTGGCTGACTGAGCTGTGAGTAGGATCGTTTTCAAAGTCGCCGGCCTATGCGGAAGAGGTTTTCTGCTTCGTAGAGAATTAGGTATTCGTAAGTATTATATACCTATATAACGGACATACGGATCAAACGAAGGCCAACGATATGCCGTTTTGACTACTTACATATATGTTTTCAGCGAAAAACAGCGAGTAAAGAGAGAAGGCAGCAGAGGGCCTACCGTGGACCACGTTCGACGTGTTGTCTCTCTGTCGCACTTGTAAATTACGTAAGTATGACTGGGAGGCAACACGTCGAACGTGGTTTGGTAGGCCCTCAGAACCCCTAGTGTACATTTTATTCGATAGCGTGACGGACGTACACGCGTTTGCTAAGTCTTATTTTATATGGGATTGTGAACAGCGCGCCAAGCGGGACGTTTTGGATACTCAAAATCCCATACAATTTTAGACTTAACGCAAACGCGTAGGTACTTACCTACATCATGTTACGCTATCGAATAAAATGACACAAACAAGCAAACACACTAAGGGTACAAACAGACGTACAGAGCTGCTGTTTGGTATAATTCTGTGATGGCAATAATGAGCAAGTATGTATTAGTATCTATAATAATTAATCAATTTATCATTCACAAAGTCCGCTCCATTAACATTAACAACCTTATTGTTATGACCGTATTGCTCCACTAACTACAATTGATTGATACAGTATCATTCGATACTTTACAGGTTCTTAAATCATTCCTTTTATGTTTATGCCACGGACTTTAATTGTTGAGCCATTCAAACTCCACGCAAATTTAGTTGTTCAACTAGAGAACAAATTAAATTGATTTATATTATTTCCATTGGAATCGCTAGTAAAATATACCTAAACCGAAAAAGATGTCACATAGGAAAAATAATGTGACCAAAGCCTGTGTCCAGGGTTGGAATACTCTTGGAATGGAACCAGAGTCTTCTGCTTTCGCAGAAAAAAAGAAAAACAAAATGCCTTTACAATTTATAGTCCAATAACTATACTATACGTGTCTCTTATTATTAGGCCGTATGTTTGTCTGCCACCGACATGCTACAGATAACTCTATACAAATGATGTTGTACTAATACTTTGATTTAAATAAACTGCAAAAATCTCTTTGCAAGTTGATTAAAAATGAGTGCAAAACCATGGCAAAACCTTAAAACCTTTAGAATTTGACAATGATGTAACTGTAGACAATGCTTACGCTCCATCGCCTGTGAGGCAGCTGACCGCAACTGTGGTCGCTGCATGAATTTAACATGGTCTTATATGAAAGTACTTCCTATTGTCCTGTCGCCATCAGATACATCGGAGCGGCCAAGGTGTTCACAATATCTGAACACGCGCTCTAACGCCCTGACAATAGAGGCGTGTTCAGATATTTGTGAGCGCCAGCCGCTCCGATATCTAATGGCGACTGTACATTTGAAAGGTTTTCCTGTTATAAAAGGTAGAAAGTGATAGTTGTAAATGTTTCTATTGAGGTAGGCAGTAAAATTGATATTATCATAATTTTATTGAAGTACCGTTTTGTTAATCTTAATGTTATCGCTAATTTGCATATAAATGCAGAGCTAAAGTTAGCAATATTACCTAAGAGGTTATATGAAACTCATTTCCTAAACAGATTTTATAGGTTTGTGTAGTAACATAATATGGAAAGGAGAAAGGAAACTAGTGTCTGCTTAGTCGTCTAATAATAATATAATGTATAAACAATGGTTATTTTCACCACCCCAGCTCGTAAAGGTTCTCTTTATTCAGTGGCCTAAGATGAGGGCGAAGTGGGCCTTCGCCCACGGCCTCGGGCCCAAATGGGCCTCACGCGAGGCCCCTTTGGGCACAATGAAAGAAAAGGGCCTCGCAGATGCCACTTCGCCCACGGCTAGATTAGTACACGCTACGCCACTGTCTTTATTAATCAAATACTAATGAGAAAGTTGCATTTTATCCACAAGAGTGCAAGGGTAGATGCAAATTTTAAGTTGTTTCCTTACGTTTACGACAATCGTGCATCGATAAACGACAAACGAAAAGAAAAAAATGTGTCGGGATTACCTACAGATGCTACGAAACGTGACTAATTCCATACGTTATTTAAAGGGGCCCACTGATTAACAGTCCGCCGGACGGTATCGGCCTGTCAGTTGTTCGGAACTGTCAAATTTTTGTTCTAACTGACAGGCCGATACCGTCCGGCGGACTGTTAATCAGTGGGCCCCTTAAGTTTGAAGTCGTCGCCTAGGCCCCTGAACTGAATCAAAGTCGCACGCCTGGACTAGGTTCTACGATAAAATGCATTCAAACTTTTACCCAAATATGGGCGAATTGAGTAGAAAATCTCAGTCACGTAAAATGTAGTTTATAGATATTGGCAATATAATAGGTAGTTCATTTCATAATCCACGTGGATGCATATCAAATTTAACTTTAGGAATAAAACTAAAAGTATATTTATTACGAAACGTTGGCTGAAACCGTATAGGCTTAGATCTGAGCCACGATACCAATAAACAGTATTGTGACTTCGTAGAAATGTGACGCGCCGTAGGTACACAGTCATGAACATTGTACCTAACGGAGATTATGGTACCTATTCCTAACAGGAATCCTAACGTTATAAATTGATCTCATTTTGATATAACTTGTAGTGTTTCTCGCTTAATATTTTAAAAACTCGCCTCTAAAAACTCACTACGAGTGATCGTGAAATAAAATCTTTTTGTAGAGTTCCAATGTTATTCTAGGAGCGACTTTTCTTTTTCTTAAAACATACTTATGTGTCACGGTCGCTTCAATTAGAAGTTAGAACAATGGGCTGTGTTACCAATAGGGATGAACTATTTTTTCGTTTGGCTCATTTTGTTCTCATTTAAACGAGGTCGGATCATTACGTTTTGTGCCAAGATCAAAACTTCATACAATAGGACTGTCTTGATGTTCTTGGCGACTTCAGGTCACCTCATTGTAGGTAACCTATTTTTATTTTTTTTAGAATAAAATAGGTTAACTGCCACAAATATTTTTCAGCAGAATAGCAACAACTTGAGGCTTATTTGAAAATTACTAATGATCTCATTTTGACGTCACTCTCTGTGGTCGAGTAAATTGCGCTGCGAGAGACGTCAACATAAGATAAATATGAGACTAATCTAAAAGTTAAAAATAGCTTCCCTGTTGCCTTCGACAAGTTGAAAAGGCAGTTCCAAATGAGGATTTTCCCGACAATATACATATATATAGTGCCACATTTTACTTAATATCAGAGAGTGCCTAAATGAGTTCTCGGAGTAGTCATATTATCCATGCCCCAGACTAGATGGCGCTGATCGCCGCCGCAAAGTGGCTTCGTTCAGTTTTATGGTAAGGCGGTCTCGTGTCGTATAGTTGCGATCGTGACCAACAAATGGTCTCGCCGGAAGATCAGTGGTGACTTTATGTGGTAAACTCTATGTTTTTTGTTTTAAATTTCTTTTGTCCTATTAAACTTTCGTATGACATTTAAGTTTATCACGACACCTTATAAAACAGAGTCCCCCGCCGCGTCTGTCTATGTGTTTGTATGTTCGCGATAAACTCAAAAACTACTGAACGGATTTTCATGCGGTTTTCACCTATCAATAGAGTGATTCTTGATTAAGTTTTAGGTGTATTTTTAACCCGTACGAAGCCGCCGGGTCGCTAGTCATGAATAAAACAAATGATTTCTGATTTCATGAGTCGTACGAGCCCGAACAAACGGAATATCAATAACCAATGAGGAAGTCAAAATACTGCATATAATTATACTGCATTCGATACGTATAGGAGAGCGAGTCGTAAAAGAGGAATTTATTGCGAAAACAAATGGTCGATTGGAATTTAATACGAATTTTTATGATCAAATGTTTTATTGTTGTTTCATAACAGTTGCATAATGGTTTGACGGGCGATAGAGGAAAATGGTTTTGATGCACATTCCGTTCTGCTGGCATGTTTTCCATATTGTTAATGAAAATATTACATTACAGTTACAACTGAATTAGTGGATAGTAAAGTCGAATTTCGAATACTAGGGCACTTTCTTAAGTACCTAATACGAAGATTTGTTTATCAAAAATTATCAATTGCTCGTACTAATTTGAACTATTTGAAGTTTGAATCTCATAACTGTCAGCACCACATTTTTATCATTTATCGCCATTAAACATTGGTGCAACTTTCTCAGTAGAAACAAATGAATCGAGATCTAAAATAACTCACAAAAAACCGTGAAACAGCTTCGCAGAAGGCATCGTTCCTTGAACGACAAGAATAGTTTTACTGACTGACATGTCTTGTGTGTTCCCCGTATTATGGGGTGACGATAAAATAGATCGATATATATGTAGACCGGTGATATACTGAGAAAATCGTAAAAACGTTATATAAATTAGGTTACGGTGGCTTTTTCTTTTTTTCTACCGTGCTATTTTATTTCCACTTGCCAAAGTTTGAACATGTAGGCGTGGTAGGTTGATCACCTGTAGGATTTTCTTCGCGCCCTTCTAAATGACGGAAATAGTTGGCCAGACGGACAGACAACTTTTTTTAGTAGTCTACATAACGTCACACCGCTGGACAAAGAGCACTCACTCAATATTCACTAGTCCTAGTAGTAGAGATCATGTTTGGACCGCAGAAGATGGGTCCTTCTAGAAGATTACTATGAAAAGGATCAAAAGGATCACACGGAAACTAGAAATACTTAGAAATAAAGGAGAAGTCGACTCGGGTGTGACTCGAATTCGCGACTCCGGGATACCAGCCCGTCGCTCTACCCACTGAGCTTCCGAGACTAACCCGTTGACAGCGAATATTTCCACCATATGCGCCTTAGGGCTTAGTTCGAGTCTCGCCTGAGGCGGTGAGTTTTTCCAAAGTTTCCTTATCCGGGCTTCTCTTTTGTGAGTAATCCAGAAGTTCCAAAACATTCACACACATCCTGACACACGGGCGCCATTTTATCTAAAATAATCAGTGTTTACTGTCCTCACTAGTTTCCGGCCTATCGGGTGTCAATACAACTTATCGGGTTACGAGATAAGAGGGAACTGACAGTGTTTGATCATAGATATATCTTCGGGCGTATTTTTGTAGCTCATTAAAGGGAAACTTGATGTGATCATGTCCATATATTTACGTAAAAACTTCCGACTAGTTTCAATCTGTCGCATGAGTTGTGGGCCAAAATCACTAATGAGGGAGCCCGAAAACTCGAATCGGGGATCTGGCAGATCCCGCCGGCAATGGCGGGATGAACTGGACTCCCTCTTGAAGCAGTGGCCAGACACAGCACTGGATAGAGATCAGTGGAGAAATTGGGAGGAGGCATTTGCCCGACAGTGGACTACGACAAAAAAAACCCCGATCCGACGGTCTCCGAAACGGCTGACTGCTAGCCGAAGAGTGTCGTGTTTGGAGGTTCCGAGGCAAACTGCCGAATCCGACACAAGATCAGACGAATCAATGCACACCGTTTTTTCGTCAAAATAGTGTTAAACCTATAGTTTATTATATTATTTATAAAAATTCGAGGAAGAACCTCGCTGGCCCCTACTATGGTCGTCATCCCTACGACATATATGTCCCATTCCCGTTTCAGTTGCGCAACTCTTTTGGCGATGTCTAACTTTGGTGCGTTGGGGACAGGCGAATGTCCTCATTCTGAATTTTGTCTCGCAAATAGTATTAGTAGGCAACTAATTGGCCCTTCTGAGAGTCAATGTCCATGTCTCGTTTTTTTTGGTTGAAGAAATGTCACTTTTGACACTGACAGATCAGTATCATATCGGAAATCGATCGAATAACTAAAACTCGAATTGGCCTGTTAAAACTGTAACGACTAATAGGCATCTTTTTCTCCCCTAACCCATATTATCAGTAAACTGTAAGCTACAGGGTGTTGTAACGGTCGTGTCCGTCGGGTTAGCCAATGCAGTGAATTACTGGTTACCGCCGCACGCGCAGCTTTTGCCGCGTTTCCATTTACTTACACGACACGTCACAACAATATTTTTATGTATAGTCCAGACGTTTTTATGTTTTGCAACAATCTCATGCCATGAAGATATGATGTAATGTCACAGTACTCTAAATAATGGTAGTGTTAGTTTAAGTTCTACATATACAGTAAAAGTCTAACGCCCCTACTTACAGTAAGAGAATTGTTAAATACGTAGATGACATCCACAACTCGATACATATTACGTCAGTGGTAAACAAGCATACACAACGAAGACTAGTACCAGACATGTAGTATGAGAAAACCTGCTGCAGGAAAGTGCCATTGGCATTAAGTCCGCCTTTTTGCGTTATTTATCGTTTCTTAGTAATAATGATTTATTAAATGCATTAATAAATACAGAGAAAAACATATATCTAACATTTTACTGCCTTCCGACATCCGATATCGGATCGGACAATGTGAAAACGCTAATATTCGGTTATGACCCTAACTACGAAGCTGGCAGCTGGAGGCCCTGGATTCAAATCCGAAGAAAAAGGGTAGGGTTTTACCTACTTGTTATTATTTTTAGCACACAATAAATATTATTTCAAGTGCATCGTATAATGGAACCGTGCAGTGTCAAGTATCAATAACAAGGCGTGCTTTCTTCACAGCACAAGCTGCCTTTAACCATTACATTCCATTCCAAATACATCCTTACACCTTTATTATCAACTTTCATCCCTTGCGATAAGGACTATTCTAACCGCATAACTAACTTGTCAAAATACTCTAGTACAAAAGCAATTAGGTTAAAAGATTTTGTACTTTAATGGGTTAATATAAGAGTGATATGAAGTGTGGTTTGTAAATTGGTGATACACCTTTGAGTGATGCCACTTGGATGTGCATTCGTTTCGATTGAGTATTTTTGGAACACAAAAGATGTTTTGAACTACATATCTCCGGGTAGATTCGACTTGTTTAAATGATAATTCGTAACATGGCCTTATGGTGCCTTGCGTGACTAGTTGCAGTGATACCGCCCAAATGTCTGCAGGTCAAACTTCAAAATTCCGCAAAGTTATGTAGATATATAGAAGATTCACTTTGTCATAGTTCGTTACATTATATTAATATAATTTATAGATATGCTGCTTTAAGCTCAATAGGTGACACCCTGTTGTTACCTCTAGGTATTGTTAATTACGTAAAAAGTTATAAGCAGTCATATAAATTTACCTTCTGCTATGGTAAACGTCCCAAAGCTCGTTACGAACGTTACTTTTTTGTAAGTATAAAAAACATTGGATTTAGAAAGTCAACTGGCGAAAGCATTGTCCGAATAGATTGCTTTGTTGGACTCCGTGTCCATTCTGACTTTCTGACAAAAGGGTAAAACGTATGCGAGTATAACTTTAGCATTAACTGTGCTTTAATAGTGTATTGTCAAAGGCAATGCTACATTATATTATTGGGTGACATTTTACTTTCAATCCTCGATAAAATTTTATTTTTACATGTGAAAACTGAATGGTGTATATAATAAGTGGTTCGGACGTTTGTATTTTATTTTGGGTAGTTCCATTTCATAACTTTGACGATAAAGAGGAAAACCCACCTCACCCCGTAGTGCCTCGTATTTGGGGTGAGAGGGGTTTTCATACAAAGGTGATTTTGGAAGATTGTTGGATCGATTTTTTTTTCTTATGAATATTACTATAGCTCCATTTTAAATTGGAATACATTATTTTTGTAGCAGTAGCCTTAAAAACCCACCTCACCCCCTCTCAATCCTTCTCTCCCCATTCATAACCCATAGCTCCCCGCGAAACCTACTCACCCCGTTATACGGTATTTACTATTCTTAAATGTATGTATAAGCAAGAAATAACTGCCTTTATTTCTTGCTTGTACATTTATGAAAGTGGATAGTTTAACGGTGACAGTGAAAATCAGTGTTTACTTAAATTGAATGAGTTTTTCTTAAAAAATATTTTTTTATCGGGAAAGCTCTAGTTTTTGTCAATTTTCTTACTCGACGATTGGAAAAACAAGGATTGAAAAGTCAGTGTATGGGGTGTCATGTAACAATTAAATTAAATAAAACTTTGACGCAATTGTACTTATATAAGTTTCGGTAACTTAGGAAGCGCGGTAGGCGTGATGTCCCAGGGCTAAATTTGAATTTCGGCTGAGAATGTGAATTTTCTCATTTTTCTTTTACTTTGTTCAAAAGTAGTTTAATCTACTTATGTTTAAGTTTTTAGACTTTTTAACTCACTTTTTAAGCACCGGTTCTTCTGCTAGCTGTACTAATTGCAAATGCATGTTACAGTGGAAAGTAAAAGTGTAATTATTCGCAAAGAATTCGCAACTTTTTCATTCTGCGAGTGCGAATTATGCGAAGAATTTGAAACAGAGCGCTATTTACCTCTTAAATCTCATAATAGTTTAATCTGCAGTACTTTCATGCCCACATGTCTTATTTAGGTCGGTTCCAAAGAAGCGTACGATTCTCCAATAATTACATTTAAAATTAAAATAATGATTAAAAATGTACATATTATGATAATAACATTATAGTAGAATACAAGGTTCTCTAATCTGCGGCCCGCGAGCCTGTCAATCTGTTCTGAGAAAAGTAAGCGGGATAGGGTCAAAAGTTAGGTGACCCCTGGTATGGACGTTTATAATTTTTTTTATACTCTCCCTCTCTCCCACCTCTTTTCCACTCTTCACACAGGAGTCTTAATATTTCAGGGGCTTAAAAACAATGTTTACTTACTAATTTTACGTATGTTGTGTACTTATATTGTTCATCGCGAGTAAGGTATTAGGGAGCTTACCTGAAAGAAAAAAAAATAGGTAAGTAAATTTAAATATTTTTAACGACATCATAGTGCATACTTTATTTGTATTAGTAAATATTTATTTATTATTTAGAAATTGAAATCAGGCAACAATGCCCATATTACAAATACGGAGTAATATTATTAGTATTAATCTGTAGGAATAGGTACAGTCACCTGCAATAATATGTTGCTCTTCGAAGGCCGCAAAAATATGTGACACGTTTTTATGGCTCTACAAATAAGATCGTGTCAGATATTTTTGCGGCTTTCGTTGTGTAACATATTATTGCAGGTGACTGTACATTAACTTTAGATTTTACACTAATCAAGTTATAATTGAATTAAAATGTGAAAAGTCATGACTAAAAATTTTCCTTAAAATTAAATATTAACTTAAAAATATTTAGGTAATACGTAGAATATATGTAATGTTATCTTAACATTAACGATTGATGTATGTTTGCCATAATCCGTGTTCTTAAGTGTAGCTTAACAATATTTAAAATGTCTTACTGCCCGATTCGAACTTTAAGATACGTCAATTAATAGATCTAGAAACGATATGGATTAAATGTGTCAATGTCAAAAGTGACGTTTTTGTTTAAAGAAACGTCACATTTGAAACTGACATATCTAATCCATGTCGTTTCTAGATCTATTAATTGACGTATCTTAAAGTTCGAATTGAGTCGTTAAACTTTTCTCCCCGACTGTACAGCAAGCAATTTTAATCACTTTCCCTAATCGCAGCAGAAATGTTCAGTGAAACATACCTAAGAAAGCAAAAGTGTTTTACTGACATCTAGCACTTTTAAAACCAAAACGACGTATACTTTACGTACGACGTAGGCTTTCTAATAAAATAATACCTTTGGTTTCCAGTAATTTTCTTTGTCAAGCGAGGAACTAACTTTCTTGACTAATAATTATTGTCTGTTTGAGTAAACAAAGCGTAAGGTTTATGATAATATTTTATATTCCAATGACAAGTAAGACATTGAAGTTTAGTGTAAAGACAGATTGTTATTTATATACAAAAGTCTTATTTTAAACGAAGAAATCAGAGCGAGTACAAGTATTGTAGGTAAACTTCTACTTCGCTCTAAATTCTTTAAATTACAAGTTATAGCCACGAAACCTTAGACATATAATAAGGGCCAGTACAGACAGATTGCAACCCGACTGTAATTTGTATGGGAACTGCACGCCGACTGCACGCCAACGGCAGCGTCGGCGTGCAGTTCCCATACAAATTCCGTTTGTGTCGGCCCTAAAATATTTATATATGTCAAATTTCATGTTATGTATTTCAGACCGTTGTTTTAAAATTAGAGCGTTATTTCGATTGTATGGCGGCGGCGAGGTTCATGTAACTCTTAAACATTAATTTACTTGTATGTATTGTCGACTATACTTAGTACATAATCACAGGAAGCCTACACCAGACGGCTTAGCACGGTCGCGTTTTTATCCCTTGTCACCATGCCTGTCACGTTCTAACAAGTATGTAAGTGCGAAAGGGACGCGCATAGTGATAGTCGATAAAAATGGAACCGTGCTGAGCCCGCAGTACAGACTATGTTTGTGTAGCCGTGTCAAAACGTGCAATAGCTGATATTTACGACGCGTGCTGCGCCACGGATATCGAGTAAAGTACGCTGAGTATACGCTAGAAGAGTTAGAGTTAGACCAAGAAAAGCCCAAGCAGTGCAAGTGTTATTTTAAACGTCAAACTTCTATGAAATTATGACGTTTAAATAACACTTGCACTGCGTGAGCTATCAAAATCGCTGCAGACTTTTCTTGGTCTAACTCTATTTATTTATTTAAAAAGGTGTAACTTTCTTATATTGCAAAGTACACATTAAAACAGGAAACCAACAACTAGAGACTGTTTATTTGTGTAGTCGGTCCAATTTGCAATACAAGTGGGCCAACATGTCAATCGTACTTACATCGATGAACGCCATACGAATAAAAAAATGTATCGGGATGACAAATGCTACGAAAAGTCATGTGACTATTTCCATGCATTATTTACCTAAAGTCTGTATCTTGAGGTATTTAAATAAAAGTAAACAAACAATGTGTAAATTTTCGGGCAGTTATAACATTTATTGGTTAACCGACCAAATACAAAACCGCCAGGACCAGTCACTGAACGACCTTAACCTACATTATTTGATCATGTAGTGTTTTCATCTACCATCAACTGGCTTAAGGAATCATTTGAGGGTAGATTTTGTTTACTTTTATTTAAATACCTAAAGATACAGAGTATAAGTTTCGATTGGCGTTATCTTTGGCGCCATCTTTGCTATGCCCCCTGATATGATGTAATTTATCACAAGGCGCGTGCTGTACCACGGATGTATATTAATATCACTCGTATGAATGACACGCTAGCTGAGTCATTGTAGGTCATTTGTGCCAATAAAGTCAATCTGTTCGCAGAAAGCCTTAAAATGTATTTATTTCAATAGAAATGGCAAAAAGAGTAAACAAACAACTTGAGATACGGTGTGCATATATATAACTATTACTCCTTATCAGTAACTATATTTTAGTACCTACCTAAATATGTTTTTTTTTTGTTAATTATTCTTAACTCATTATTAACGAACTTTGTTAAAATTAGTAGGTAGAGGAGAGCGGGTTTAGAAGTTTCCGGGGTAAGTTGTAAACTATAATATACATAATCTATTATTGATAGTCCGATCTAGCATTTCTAGATCTCGGTCTAGAAAGCCCCTAGTTATTCCGTGGGAAAACTGGTTATTAAGCCACTTAAGCTTTGTTAGCGCTGCTCGGGCCAATAAGACGCTTGTTGGCAAATTGTCGAAACACTCTGGTTAACACTTTCTGGGCTATCTTTGATTGCTGGAGATTTCTTGGTAAGGAAAGTGTTAACTAGATATACTTTTGTAATACAACGGGGTAAAAGGAGAAATTTTGATGCTGTCACAAATATAATTAATATTTCGCTATTTGATAATAAAAAACATTAGTGATGTACAAAAATCATGTAATACATTCCGAGCTTACTGGTTACGTTAATTTTTTAAATATTTTTTTTTACGTTTACATTCTTCATTATAATTTACTTAGCTTTTTGAAACTATAGAACAACGATAGCTAGAAAAAAGAAAATAATTCTGTTGTTGTAAAAGTTACCATTCCTAATAAAATTATTAGAGTCAGACCAAGCTAATTTGGCAGCGATTTTGATAGCCCAAAATATGCAAGTGTTATTTAAACGTTATAATGTCATAGAAGTTTAACGTTTAAAATAACACTTGTACAGTCAGGACAGGAGGAAAAAGAGAAGAGTCATTATTAAAATCGCTGCCATCTTAGCTTGGTGTAACTCTAGGTGTAATTTTATTCAATTAACTACATAAGGCTAACAATTTAACGCATAGTTTTAACATAGCTTAATTATTGAGGTAGCGCTAAATATACTATCTTTCGTAATTATAATTGGCACAGAGCTTAAAATTAACGATAATTCCTACAAATTGTCGACCAAGTTACATTCAATTAAGTTATACGCCGATACGCGGAATTATAAATCGTAAAACATAAATTAACACAAAACACTTAGGTAAGTGCGTAGATATCCCTTTAAGGAGTTTACTTAATTTTGATATAAAATTTAGAGACCTATAAGACATAAATTTTAATGTAAAATATCACAATTTACACTTACAAAAATCTTGTAATTATGAAATCTTTCATTACAATTTTTGTAGATACGTATATATGCAAACAGGGGGGCCACTTAAGAAATTATCTTTCTTTTAGTAATTAGGTAGGTAAATTTTCTAACACATTAAATACAACAGAGGTACCGTAAAATGTGCCTACTTTGCTCCAAAATTTGCTCCTAAATTTGAAAAATAAATTTATTCTTGAAAATTATTACATTTTGTTATGTTGATATGCCTATGTACTTGTTTTTAGTTGTATATTTGAACACCGATGAACACAGAGATATACACTCGTACAACTATCATGTTATAATTGTTACATAAATCACACTTCTTATAAATCCACAATCTATAACCATAAATTTACACTTCCATTAACTTTTTGAGGTTTTCCCAAGAACATTAACCAAAACTATCTTCCAAATCTTCCAATCCCTGGGAAAACCCAACCATAACCACACGACCAGTTAGTTTAACCAAATAAAAGTCAACAAAAAGTTGAAGGAAACCAGTAACCGATCAAAAACCCCGTCTTCAGGTACCCGGGTATTCCCAGACGAAAGTCCTCTCGACCTTTCTTGTGAGAGTGAGGTCGTGTTTCTCTGTTAAATCGTGTTAAAACAAGCTCTCTACAATAAAGATACGAATCCACTGATCGTTAACGTGTATGTTGCTAGCAAGTTTATAATTATGAATCTTATAAAAGCTGCTGAAGATTAACTTGAGATTATGATTGTCGAGGGGACTAACACAAAATTAAAGTTTGTATTCTGAATTGTTACACGTTTTTACAAAGGCAAATGACGAAAATAATAACCGGAAAAGTCAGAGTCGAGCTTGTACCTCAAGGTTCCGTACTTTGCACATTATTTCCGTTGAAAAATCTGCTGTCTCATAGATTTTGGCGAATCATATGTCAATGTTTACAATGGACACATTTTTTTTGCGATTTGGGGCGTTGGCTCCATAGTAAAAGTTGTTTAGTATGACGTACATATTCACCCCTCAGAATATGGTCAGACATAACAAAATCATTCTGTATATTGTCACTGTATAGTTCTTACTGAGTAGGTGCATAGCCTAATAGAAATAGGCCGCAAACCTATCGGAGTGACACACAAGTTCAATTTAACCTAACATTTGGCGGGGTATATTTAGGCCTGACGTAACGATCTGGCACAGGTCTTCAGACTTGCTTATTTCTGGACAGGTGAATGTAACCAGTGATATAATGAGTTAAACTGCATACAAATCGGTTTGACGTTTAATTAATATTTGTTGGTATCATAAGTATTTACTGATTGGAACAGGCGTGGAATTATCGAACCGTAAAACCGGGTTTAATTGAGACTATTATTTGAATAATTTTGTTCTGCTGTGTAATTTTGTATGGGATTTTGAGTTCCAAAACGTCCCGCTTGGCGCGCTGTTCAACATCCTATACAAAAATAGACAACGCAAACGCGAACGCTTGTCACGCTATTATCGAATGAAATTTACACTAGGGGTACTGAACAAAGTCATTTATTTAGTACTATACCAATCAGGAAGTACCTACATTAGATAAGGTAAAACTGAGACCTATTCTCTATAAGGGATCGTGCAGTATTCTCAATCTATAGGTATGCTAGGCGTCCTACGAATTGTCCTCTTGCAAGCCTTGGACCGTCGATACGACACGGAAAAACACATCATCGTAGCAGGAATTGACTACGTAATAATATGATGAATATGTATCAGGAATGGTACTCGTACTAGCTTAAACAGCGTTATAGGGGGAGCCAGTTGTATTTCGCATTTAACAAAAACCTTTATTGAATTTGAAAAAGAAGGTTCAATTTTCTCACATGGGAGAACTTCTCCGTTTTCCCCTAATTTACAAACCGAAATAAAAAAGAAAAACATATATTTCATAGAAAATAATTTAATTTGTTCTTAGAGTTTTCCCCTATTTTTTAAAAAGCTATCTAAGCAATTATAGTGACTAACAATAAGTACCAGTTTTATTTAAAAAAAAACCTTGGTTTTAACCAAAATACTGTCGGAGATTCCGGTATCAAGTAGACATTCGTTTCACTGCAGAAAATACAGAAATGTACCAAATGGCTAACCTTAGCTAACCTTTGAGTAGATCAGAGGAAAAATCTACTAAATAAATGGCATCTAATAACGAACCACATTATATAATATAAATACACACTATTTTATTCAATGGTATAAAATAAAACGACCACCTCAAAGTCTCGTAAAAAGTTAATCGTAACCATTTCTAATACTTTTTAATGGTTACTAAAAGGGTGTCCATGTTTAAAATGACAGACGAGACGTCCCAGTTCCGGTCAGACTGTCAAATCGTAAACCTACTCGCCTGTAAGACATAATCATTTAATTTGACCCTTACCCTAGTATCGACTAGGTGTAGTCTTAGGTCAGACTTAAATTGGTCTAGCTGTGATGTCGCTAAAGTTAGTGATGCCCGCCTAGGGTTGGAAAGAACTAGAGCCTTTGGAGTATTCACCATTAAGATTCGATAATTTTCTAAAGTATAGTCATCAAGTTGAAGCTTAAGTTTTTGAGTCTTTTCAGAGATTTACCTTTATTTATACTGTGAACCTACTAGATTTTGTTTCAATTCAACGTTGTGGGTGTTACTCGTGCCCTCGTACATAAACATCGACGATATCGGTCAAACTGACAACCGAGACCGAATGTATAATAGTTTCCGTGAGAAATTGTCTTTGAGAAATCGTGGAGAAATCAAAAAACAAAGATCCCTCCGAATTGAAAAACTTCTCCTTCGAAATAGCTTGAGAACAGCCAGGTTTTTCATAAAAATAGCTGTTTTACGTGTGTTTCATAAGTGGTTTACAAAGCTGCTTAAAGTCCATGAACCCAAAGACTCGAAACTGTAACATTATTCTCAAAAGTCTTGAGTCGAAGTCCCCCACTAGCAAAGGTCGGTGTTTAGCATTCCCGTTTAGCCGTTGGCCTATTGCTTTCCAACGATTACCGCTTTCTAGGGCTCCACGTAGTGGGTGTAGCATGAATATTGACTATATCGGTCGACCTGACATAGTCCTGACACCGTGAACGAATTTATAATCGTTTCCTTGGAATTGTGTGGCCTCAGGTCTCTAAACTGTCTACGCTTTTTTGGTTAGTTCAGTTTTTATTTAAATAAAATAATTCATTGTATTATATCTCGCTTTTGAGTTCATCAACTTCATCAGGTACTGCGGCTTGCGCTGAAAAAAGTACATACTTTGATAAAAAAAATAATGTTGAGGTCTCTGAGGAGACGCCTTGGCTGACATTTTCTGTACAAAACAGTCTGCCGATTGTTTGTTTACGGGAAGGGGCACGTCAAATGTATGGCTATTTGAACATGATTCGTTAGTAACGTACAAATAGGCATGTCAGATAAACGTCAGTCCATAGAAAAGTTTGCACTATTGTGCAAGATTTTCGGCAGAGGGGTGAGCTCTTAAAGGCGACTTCTGTTATGAAATGTTCTAAGGTTGATGTCATTCCTGTTAAGAAATGAAATTTTGGAAAAGTGGAATAGATTATTGGCGTTGATCTATTGATTTCTAACGATTACTACTTTCTAGGGCTACACGTCTTGTGGGTCAATATTGACAGTATCGGCACAGATTGTATCAGCTGGACTGGCACCCTGAACGAATTCATAATGGTTTCCTTGAATGTTTGCTGTGAGAATTGTGTGGCCCCAAAAGTTTCTAAACCATTGCCTACTAGACCAGCGGTTGAACAAAAATTGGTTTTTATAACATTAAAGTTTTCTCTTATTTGATAACTCATTGTAAGCATATTAAATAACACTTATATAAAAAGTTTGAAATTTTAGATGGAGCTTTCGGCTATATTGAAATAGGTACATATTTTAATTTATACGCCTTTCGGGTTAGTAGGTAGGTAAGTACAAATTTAAAAAACAATTTGAATTGCTTTTTCTTATATTATTTTACTATTTCTTTCCCCATTCAAAATATGTTGAAAAATACTCAAAATTATAACTAAGGTTAGTTTACAAGCTAAAACAACAACAAAATAATTTTGCTTTTGATTATGTACAAGATAAAGATGGAAATTAATTTATTCCAGAAGCAAAGATAATCGGAACGCTATCTTTATCTCTTCATCACGTGATAAATGAAGTTAAATGACAATGTGACCGCTGGCCTGAATTGGTGGAATTTCAAGACAAAGAGTGATTTTAACAGCCCATCCCACGAGATGGTCATTCTAGCACATATGCAAGATTTTGTAACATCGGTATTTTAAATATTGGAAGATTCTAATCTACTTTTACCCGTACCATGAGTCACTGACAGTGTCAAAACTGACATATACGCTAACGTCTACGTAATTTACTTTTTATGTATACAGGGTGATTCAGGAGACGTGAGCAGGACTAACACTGCGCATATCGTTAATTATAAGCAACTGTTTTGTATCAGTATTAGTGAGGTTAACGTTAATTTTCTAGTCGTGTTGAAAAAAAAAGTTATTAATTTTTTTACGACATGCATGGTCAACGTAAAATTAGAATACTAAACTACCGATATTCTGTGTCAAATTGAATGTCATTACTGTCATCTCGGTCTGGTTACTTTTGAAAACTCGTATCTCACTCAAGTTTGACAGTTTATTTTCTTCGTACTCAAAATGTCATTACGGTTAAAGAGGTTTTATGTTTATTAATTAGGTCCTGTAGGGCGACCATGATTGATGAGAATTAAATTTGCCCTCACCAAAAAGTTAAAAAATAGGAAAAAGTGTTGTTGTTTCTCCGAAATACGACGGTGATCGATCAATTATCAGTTACTGAGTGTGCAGGATTAGTCCTGCTCACGTCTCATGAATCATCCTGTACATCTCGTTTGCACTAATATGTGAGTACGAGCGAGATGCATAGAAAGTAAGTAACTTATCTATATTGGTATCTTTTATTTTGTAACACCTTCTCATAACTGTGTTATATGCAAATAAATTCTTTTAATCTTGGAATCGTTCTCGATAGCGTTTAGGTCAGTGCCAAACTGGTGGTAGCCACACTTATTATTAAAAATGTAAATTGCCAAAAGAAAACAACTGTTGACAAATTTAAACGTAACGCTGCAGGTAAGCATGTACAAAAACCGCATATTTGTGTGTTTTGTTCTTTGGCTCCTACGAATACAAGAGGATACGTGCTTCGGTTTCAATGTAAAGGATTTCAACTTTTTTTAAGCATAAATATTTCCCAAGTTCTTCTAAAAGTTGGAATACGCTTGCATCTCAACCTTCGTTATCTAGAAGGTATGGAGTGACTAGATATATTTGTAATACCTAATAAAATAAATTAAAAACTGAAATATAATGACATATAGGTAACTAAAGAAGAACAAAAAACTTTATTACCTACTTATTACGTATATTTGGCATATACTCGAAAAATTGGGACCGGTTGAGGTAAACATCTATAGTCTATAGTCACACATATGTCAATATTTTATTTTGCCAGCCCCTATATAATATGTTTTGAAATTAGCTATAATTTTATACTTTTAATTATAGGTACCATTTTATTTGAAAATTGTTAAATTGTGTTGTTTTCTGTTTTACATAAATACCTTCCTAAATTAAATTAATGTAGCTCTAGCAACATTTTGTTTACAATCCACTTTCCTAATAGCATTCATATTTAGTAACGCACGTCTTCAGACGGCTGGGCGACTATTTGCTCTAATTTATTTATAACTACCCCCTCCGTTCTAAAACGACGCATGTGTCGATGATTTCAGTGAACATACGCCATTTTGTAAGGATTGTAGATGTCAGCAATACAAAATAGTGACAACATGGTTCAATTCCAATGATAATAAAACCTATTTGCATTAACATCTGTTGGACACACTTTGTTTGTTTTACTTCGTGTTATAACTGCGCTTGTAATATTGATGTGCCGTCGAAAAGTTTTCAAAATTTTTAAATTTCCACATTGAATTGTTTCGGACATATCTCTCATATTTTTATAAGGGGATCGAAATTTCCTTTTCCAAAGGAAGTTTCTACTTAAACTATCGTTGGTTACGATTAGTTAACGTTTTCTCTGTTTACATATTAATGAATAGGCAAATTAGACTTACCTAATGTTAAGTAAGTCAATCTGCTCACCATTGTTATTCTGACCAGCAGACATTTATTTATGTGAAACTGATATTTCCATTTTTTTCAAGAAATTAGTATTTTTATGATAAAACATTTAAAAAAAGAAGTAGAACCATGAAAACAAAAATAGCTTTTATAAAACGCATTGGATTCTTAATAAATATAACGCGGAAATCCCATGTCCCCGCGACGTCTGTCTGTTTGTGTGTTTGTATGTTTGTTCGCGATAAACTCAAAAACTACTGAACGGATTTTCATGCGGTTTTCACCTATCAATAGAGTGATTCTTGAGGAAGGTTTAGGTGTATAATTATAACCCGAGCGAAGGCGGGGCGGGTCGCTAGTATCATTATAAATGCACGTCCGCATTGTCAAATTACTACGAGTATGTAAGTACCTATTCTTAATTCTGAATATCACTATAGGCATCTGATCGACAGACACCAAGACGGCGTGTGACGGCGTCTAGCGATTTACTAAGTATTTTCTCGGTCAAGTCGCGCATGAAACGCAAACGCTCGAATATGCAAGAGTCATAACATAATAGAGGCAGAGGGCCTACCGCGAACCACGTTCGACGTGTTCCCTCTCTGTCGCACTTGTAAATTCGTACGTAAGTGTGACAGGGAGGCAACACGTCGAACGTGGTTCGCGGTAACGAAACGAAGCTTAGATAACGAAATTACGATTTTCGATTTTCGTGGTAGTTGCAGATCCCGTGTGAAGAACATATATGCATACTTATACTAATCGTTGACTATTGACTGTTCATATTCCCGACAAATATATTTTCTTAAGACGAAACTCCCACACCACAGTTAACTATTGTGAAGCAACTGTGCAGCAACACTGTGTAACGATAAGTAACTGCCTAATACCCTACCTACCTACCTATTAGTAGTTACCTAATGTTACCGTGTTACACAGTGTTAAATTAACTTTCTTGTCAAATATCGCTTGTCCCTTTTCAATTGTAGCTCTACCATATTTAAGTACGCTTACAAAATATCGAATTCCTTAATCCTGATCTTTTTTTTGTAACATTTTTAAATCATCTGACATCTCAATCCTATTGTTTTTTAACCCCAAAAGAACATCAAAACACGAAACATCTCAAATTACAATACCAAAGACAATCCTACTTTTTTCTTCTAAATCATAAAGCACGTTTTAAGTTTTTTTATTAAAGCCACCCAGGTAGACTAACCATAACCGTTAATATCTCCGTAATCGGTTAATTATGAGCAGTTTAAGTTAATTAGTAGTTTTCATTAATAATTGTAAGTATTTTTCATTAAGATTGGGGCTACAATTTATTTTCATGCATTTGGTATAACTCGAATAGGTATACGGGCATAATATCTTTAAAATGTATTATATAACTCGTAACTCGTAAGTGCTTTTTTTTTTAGTTTTCTTTTGGTTTATTAAATAATAATTTTAGTTTATAAAGGTACTTTCTACAATTTTGAATGTATAAAATTAATTCATTTCCGACCTGGGCCACTGGAGGGCTTGGCGACTTTTTCTTTAAAACCTATAATATGACATATATTTCACTTTATAGTATAAAATTAAGGTTAAAATACTTAAAATGTATTTATGAGCCAAGAATAAGGTACCATATAAATGCATAAACTTAATCAAATAATTAGTATTTAGCTCTGCAGTTGACTGTTTTATATTGTTATGTTATAAGTAACTAAATAAAGAAAATATATTAAGATGGAAATAATATTTACGATAATTTTAATCGAATAATTTTCAAGCTTTCTCTAAGTTTACTTTCCAAACTATTTCTATCCCAAATCTAAATTGTTTATCTTCGTTACCACATCATTTCGGGGCTAGCCGCTGAAAATGGGTTAATTATCTCTTATACGTATATCGTTCTGTTGATATATTTAAATTAATGACTTAATAAATTCGTAGTTTTATTACTTTCAGGTATTTAATGATTAGAGGAAAATGGTCCATAATTTTAACATTATTATGGTTTATTTTACGAAATCAAGGAAGACAAAAGGGTTGGTAGTGTAAAGAACAAACAAACGAGATCTAAATCAGGAACACTATTTCAGTTTCAATTTGGTTCGTATCTAACGTTTAGGTTTGATGTTTGATAGAACGAAGCTTTGGATCTTCCTAAGTGATTGTTTCAAAAGCTTTAGATCTTGTTAATTGTTAAGCTGCGTTTCCACCAGAGATGTGCGTGCGTTACTTAGCTTCGCTCAGCGCAACTCTAGTCGGAAATTTTGTATTGGTTCTTAACAAATATTCCTTGCCATCCTCGCACATCCCTGGTGTAAACGCAGCCTTAATCTTTTGTTTGACAGATAAAAAAATCGTAGGGTTTTTTCTCTTTACTATTACTAATATTCGTAGGTATTACCATTTCTAATCATCTTGTAAGTAGGTACATATTTACTTACATGTACTAAAAAACGTGTTATAATGTTTAGAAATAAGTACATATGTATGTACCAAAAAATTACCTGTTAGTTTCGTACCTATATCGCTTATTTAAAATTAAGTAATAGTTAGAGTCTCATTTTTAACTAAGAAACAGTATTTTTGAATGTGTATTACGATGTTTTGACATTGGAAATGTCTTTTCGTTCGCTCCAGTATACGGTCCGATTTCACGAAAAAGTGCGATCCCCTTATATCTCGGAAAGTTGTGAAGATATGATATTAAAAAATAGGCTCAAAAGACGCATAATCACGAGAGCTGTAAGGTGCAAAAATAATTATTCGAGAAAGTCAAAAAGAAAAAAAGTTATGCTCGAAATAGTGAAAATAAAATTCAATTTTTTCCGAATTTTTGATTTTGGTGCTCGATAATTTGGAAACGAAGAATGATATCAAAAATTTGAGAAAAACGGCTCTGGACAATTTAGTCAGCTACAATTTGAGCCTAAAACAAAGACGATCGGGTTAAGGGTTTGCCCTGTAGCCTAACCTTAAAATAGTCAAAAAGTCAGAACGACATTTTTCACAGGACATTTATGACTTCATGTTTCGCAGAGTTCGTTATCGGTGTTTGTTGTGAATTATCGGGATTATGACGGCAGAATAATACTTGCACTGCGTGGGCTTTCAAAATCGCTGCAGATTTTTCTTGGTCTAACTCTATCTATCCTGTTTGAGACGGGCGTAGATAACGCACTATTCGACAATCTATGCATTCTTGTGGTGGTGGAAATAGAGATAGAGGCAGAGGCAGAGGCAGAGGGAGAGGGAGAGGGAGAGGGAGAGGGAGAGGGAGAGGGAGAGGGAGAGGGAGAGGGAGAGGCAGAGGGAGAGGGAGAGGGAGAGGGAGAGGGAGAGGGAGAGGGAGAGGGAGAGGGAGAGGGAGAGGGAGAGGGAGAGGGAGAGGGAGAGGGAGAGGGAGAGGGAGAGGGAGAGGGAGAGGGAGAGGGAGAGGGAGAGGGAGAGGGAGAGGGAGAGGGAGAGGGAGAGGGAGAGGGAGAGGGAGAGGGAGAGGGAGAGGGAGAGGGAGAGGGAGAGGGAGAGGGAGAGGGAGAGGGAGAGGGAGAGGGAGAGGGAGAGGGAGAGGGAGAGGGAGAGGGAGAGGGAGAGGGAGAGGGAGAGGGAGAGGGAGAGGGAGAGGAGAGGGAGAGGGAGAGGGAGAGGGAGAGGGAGAGGGAGAGGGAGAGGGAGAGGGAGAGGGAGAGGGAGAGGGAGAGGGAGAGGGAGAGGGAGAGGGAGAGGAGAGGGAGAGGGAGAGGGAGAGGGAGAGGGAGAGGGAGAGGGAGAGGGAGAGGGAGAGGGAGAGGGAGAGGGAGAGGGAGAGGGAGAGGGAGAGGGAGAGGGAGAGGGAGAGGGAGAGGGAGAGGGAGAGGGAGAGGGAGAGGGAGAGGGAGAGGGAGAGGGAGAGGGAGAGGGAGAGGGAGAGGGAGAGGGAGAGGGAGAGGGAGAGGGAGAGGGAGAGGGAGAGGGAGAGGGAGAGGGAGAGGGAGAGGGAGAGGGAGAGGGAGAGGGAGAGGGAGAGGGAGAGGGAGAGGGAGAGGGAGAGGGAGAGGGAGAGGGAGAGGGAGAGGGAGAGGAGAGGGAGAGGGAGAGGGAGAGGGAGAGGGAGAGGGAGAGGGAGAGGGAGAGGGAGAGGGAGAGGGAGAGGGAGGGAGAGGGAGAGGGAGAGGGAGAGGGAGAGGGAGAGGGAGAGGGAGAGGGAGAGGGAGAGGGAGAGGGAGAGGGAGAGGGAGAGGGAGAGGGAGAGGGAGAGGGAGAGGGAGAGGGAGAGGGAGAGGGAGAGGGAGAGGGAGAGGGAGAGGGAGAGGGAGAGGGAGAGGGAGAGGGAGAGGGAGAGGGAGAGGGAGAGGGAGAGGGAGAGGGAGAGGGAGAGGGAGAGGGAGAGGGAGAGGGAGAGGGAGAGGGAGAGGGAGAGGAGAGGGAGAGGGAGAGGGAGAGGGAGAGGGAGAGGGAGAGGGAGAGGGAGAGGGAGAGGGAGAGGGAGAGGGAGAGGGAGAGGGAGAGGAGAGGGAGAGGGAGAGGGAGAGGGAGAGGGAGAGGGAGAGGAGAGGGAGAGGGAGAGGGAGAGGGAGAGGGAGAGGGAGAGGGAGAGGGAGAGGGAGAGGGAGAGGGAGAGGGAGAGGGAGAGGGAGAGGGAGAGGGAGAGGGAGAGGGAGAGGGAGAGGGAGAGGGAGAGGGAGAGGGAGAGGGAGAGGGAGAGGGAGAGGGAGAGGGAGAGGGAGAGGGAGAGGGAGAGGGAGAGGGAGAGGGAGACTTTGGGTTGGGTTGTACCTAGCGGAACTCAGGTTTGGTGCAACATAGGCACGCGCTGTTTTGGACACCCGATTCGTCATGATGATCACATGGTAGAGCATTACCCAAGATAGCTGATGCTGAACCCTATTAGTACCTATTGGAATGGAACTCAGGTTTGGTGCAACATAGACAAACGCTGTTATGGTCATCTCTCGTCGCGTCAAACTGCTGTTAAGAAAATTTCATATCTTGCAGCAAATGGGCCGCTGCCGATCAAGACTCGAGTGAAGATAACGGCGATGTGGCTACCACTTCTCGAGTTGACTACGGATTTGCCGTGTAATAATTTTCTTGTACTTTGAACATTAATATATCCTGCTTATTAATCGAAAAATGAAATATGTACCTATACTTATGCGCCACGGCGACAATTATTCAAACTTCGATACGCGTGTGGAAATTTTGCAATTTGTTTGTTCACATGCGTTATGTCCAGGATACTTGTGTTAGTCTAAGAATAAAATAATTATCATTCAACGTTGTAGTTTTATTTTGTAACTTTTTCCTTATCCAGACTTTCTCGTCGCTCAGCGACAATATTTTTTCGAATTCCGTAGATTCATTTCCAATGTGCTCGATAGTCGTGTGAGGCACGAAATCTGTGAATTTTTTTATTTGTTTTTGTGCATATGAAAAAACTGTGTAACTTTGATCTGATAATTCCTAAGCGTGATAAAAACTTGATTGTCAATGTAACATAATATCTCCATGTTAACGTCAAACAAATCAACAATCTGATTCATGTCCGAACCCCGCCTTAATGACATCTTCCTCTATTCGACCACCTAAGACGTTTATTATGTTCCACCCTTAAATTTAATTCCACTACCGATCCATTTTCAACCCAAAATAAACTGTAATAAAGTACAATTTAGGATGGCGTAAGATTATAGAAAAAAGTAAAGGCGCGTGCATATAAGAGTCTATTAAGAAAATATAATGCTTTGTCATTATTTTCTTTATGCGGACGATAAAAATGTCACGGGTTTTTGTGGCGTGGGGTTAAAGATGAATTTGGTTAGGTTTTTTGTTTATTATAAGCAACAGTTCTTGTGTGGATGTGTGGTCTCTTTATAGGGTTTTGATTGAGTTCTTATAAAAGATTATTAGTAGTTAAATAGTTTATTTAGTCACGCTTTTTTAACATTATAATTTCAGATGTTTATTATTGTGTATGTCATTCCAGTTTCGTCGTAGTTTTGCGACTCCTTTTTGATGAGTACAGTTATTATATTTTCTCATTTCCTCAAATAATTAAATAACCATTACTACCACCAGACCTTAACTAGACATTAGGTACTTACTTAGTAAGATTATTATCCATAAAATTTTAGTTTGTTGTCGTTGAACAATTGTCTTCTTACCTATACTAGTATGTCATATAGGTACATTTTGTTATAAAGACAGTAAAAAGCCGGTAAATAATGTAAAAATGCTGCTGTCTCAATATTTAAAGTTAATAAAGACATACAGAGAAATCAAATTTATCCAACGCATGAATATAATATCGTATAATTACTCTCTGCATTTGTACCTACAAAGTTTTCTAGCCCTGGAGCGTCATTCAAACTTCACATATTTTATTTCGATACAATTTTGACATCACTTGTACTTAGGTACATGTTGCTTTTAGGTAGTTATATGACTAGTTATACGACTTCGTCAGCGTGGGATGATGATGATGATTGATAAAAACCATCCTATGTCGTTCCTCGGGCTTGAAACTATCATATACCCGCAAATTTCATCTACATGGGTTCAGCGGTTTAAGCGTGAAAAGGTTACAGACGGAGAAACAGACAGAGTAACCCTATTCTATTTTGGGATATATTAGTAAGATCTCAATACGAGTCCAATTAACAAAGTTCGAAAGCCTCCCGATCTCACGGTCGCATCCAATTTTACGCTCAATTCGTCTCCGCCACACCAATCTACCCAGAAACTTCCTCCATACTTTCTTTTTCCATCAAAAAACCATGATTAATGTAATAATAAATCAGTCACTGTCGTGTCGGTGTTCCACGGGTGTAATAAAATTGGAGACTGACATGATTGACATGGAAGTTGACGTTTATTTGCTGCGAGTATTTGCAGCGTTTTTTATCTACGATGTCTTATGTATATTTATGTTATATGTAGCAAATCTATGCATTCTCATAAACTTGATGGATGGTAAACAAGTACATAATTACATATGTACTTACTATGTACACACCAACATTGTAAGCTATTATTACGGAAGAGCGGTGCTTCTTACTACAAGTATCTTTATTACTTAAAAAGAGGCATCGGCATAGTAATAGTCGTAATAGTACTATGTTATTTCAATAAGTAGGCATAGGTACAGATTGTAATCCGATGTAGGTGCGTGCGTACTTGCGTAGGTAATCATTTCTTATTGAACTTCATAATACATTGTGCATTTGTGCATAGACGAAAAGAAACACATACGTCAAACATCTATCATCAAATTAATTGAACCGAACAAGTAGTCGTAAATTGCTCGGGCTACAAAGTCATTCATTTTGTTACTTTGTATTTTGATGGTAGTCTACATACTTTAGCTTTACAAACTGCAGTTTTATTGATGTAAAACTACAAATTGATACTAAAGTGCATTCATTTAATGGATCTAGATGTATAAATACTACTAGTAAGGTTAAAACATGATCCAGTTGAACTATTTGTTTATTCTAATTATTAATCGGCTCTGATCTGACAACTTTGTTGATAGTTCAACTTAGTGGTTGAGATAGGTCGATATTATGTACTTATTTAAGCGGAAACAGTTCTACTAATATATTATAAACTCTGAGCTTCAGTCACCTTGACTTTCCATAACATTATATTTGTGAAAAATACCTAATAATACTTAGAAATTGTTTATTTCGAGTGTGTGAAAAACGAGATCTATTTTGCGTATTCGTAAATCCCTATACTTATTGTACATTTCTTTGAACTCGTTAGCTCCGCTTTCGAGAAATGATAATGACCTATTTCTACGAATATGGCTTGTTAAATAGAAGAGTAAGTACCTATGTAGGATATTTACAAAAAAGAAAATTATAAAGAAAATTTGAAATATTTCGGTATAAAAGTGTAATGTAAATAGAACTAGGTAAATAATACAATGTAGGTATATTATTTACCTAGTAGGCATAGGTAGCGCACTCTACTATACATACACATAATACATACTTACTCTGTCTGCAGAACTCTAGAAAGTTGATACATTTCAGTAACTTTAGCCCACCAATACCTAGCATACCTACATGCCTGTGGTAACCAGACTCAACTTTTTTCACATGTCCAGTTCACGCTTGACGTTTAGCCGCAGAATGCATGTCCGTCGGCAATTTACCGCCTGTCGGCTTCTCGGCGCGAGTCCGACTTGAACCGTCTGACAACTCCATACTGTTACTAACAGGCCAATTCCCGTTTAAGTTATTCGATAAGTTTCCGATATAATACTGATCTGTCAGTGTCAAAGGTAGGGTTGCCAACCGTACTATATTATATAGTATTGTACTATATTTTGGCTCTCTGTACTATATACTGTTGGAAAAATATATAGTAGGTACGCTAAAATACTATATTTCCGATTAAACGTATATTACACTCATGTTTAGTATTTTATCTAAAAGTACTATATTTTTTTGAAATGTACTATATTTTTGATGCATTATTCTGGAAAATACTATATTCCACCAAAACAAAGTTGGCAACCCTAAGTCAAAGGTAACATTTCTTTAACCAAACACGTCACTTTTATCAGTGACAGGTCAGTATCATATCGAAAACAGATCGAATAACTAAAACATGAATTGGCCTGTAATACATTTCAAGCGATTACATGGCTTATTACTAAGCCATTTAACACTAGATTTGCTTGAATATGTGACCATGTTTTAGGGTATTTTGGTTCTTAAATAGTTAAAGGATTGTATAGATTATAGATTTGTTAAAAGAGCGTATTTTTTAAAGAAGCACTGGGCACTTACGAACGTTGTGAAATTTATGATAAAATGTAATACTAAACTTTAAAGTCATAGCGTTAAGGTCCTTGATGACAATGTATAAAAGGATTGAGGAATGGGGAATTCTCATCGCTTGTCTTTTTAGAGCTTTCTCGGTTGGTTCGGATTGACTTTGTATTGTTACACCGTCCACACTGTTAACTGACAGTTCATAAACCTTATAATAAAGAGCATAAGGTCCACCGATGGACAGTTAAGTGTTGCTGTTTGTACGAAAGATTTAAGTGGCTATTTTTTTATGTCTGAAAAAGTCAAACTACCTGCGTCTGCATGTTTAAATGGGTAATGTAATGTTTATTGCAATTGCCCCTATTGTAGTAGTAATGAAAGCGCAACATATTTGCTGCCTACGTAGCGGGAGGTCCCGGGTTCGAATCCCCGTAAGGGCATTTATTTGTGTGTTTACCACGAATATTTGATCCTGAGTTACCTATAGATATTACCTATACATTACCCCAAATAAGTACATACATACACATATATGTACATCGTCGTCTAGTACCCATAGTACAAGCTTTGCTTATTTTGAGGCTAATAGGTCAATCTGTGTAAGATTCTCGGTTAAAAAATATTTGTATGTTATTTTTTTTAAGTAGTTAATACGGACGAGAGAAACGATTACATACAATGTTAGGGGAGCAGTTAAAATCTTCTTCTACTTAATATAGACGTTTGCATATACAGTAGGTCTTAATGAGGAAACATTATAATTATAAAAGCAATTTACATTATTAACCTAAATGGCTGCAAAACAAACAAATTAGTAAAGTGCAAAGTAAAAGCACGGGGATACAATTAATATTATTGTTTCTACTAACCAATGTTTCACAATAGGAGTTAAAAACCACACAGAAAGAATACCACACGCTAGCGAATAATGTCAGTGTCAAACTCATGGTAAGGCTACAGTTTCGTAGGCCGAAACTACAAGTATTTTTAGGTACTTAAGTATATTAAAACTTGCTTTATCTACTGTTTCATCTATCTCAATCAAGTTGGATTGTCCGAAATTGTCCCAAACGCTGCACCATTAACCATCGTTTAACGTAAATTGGATAATTGATAAAGAATTTAACTTACCGTTAACAATAATGGCTACTCGATTAACAACTAAGTGATAGGTTTGAATTATCTCAGTATTTACTTACATTGAATGTTTTTGTAATAGTATAAGAGCTATGAAATTTTTATTAGCACCCTACTCTATCCTGCCTCTCCTTTCTCCTATACTCGCTGTCCTATTACAGTGCCCAAATTAAGCTAAGGGTCCCTTACACCAACCACCCACTGAAAATCAGCTTCGAAACACTACTCATGTGCTGCGACACATGCTGAGTGTTATCCTTTTCTGGAACCACTCGCAGCACTGTGACTTCTAATTTGCCTAGATTTAAGCCTATTTTTATGTTGTTGTGTATTCATTCATTCTATAGTCTAAAAGCTCCAAATCTTCATTCAGGTGCGAATATGTGTCAATAATATTTGAATGTTGCAGTTTTAAGCTAAAAAAATCACAACAGGAAGAAAAAATCTCAGACACCATAACAAAGATTGGTATGGATATAGATATCTACCTACTTACTTAATTACCTGTTAAACTTATGGACCATATGATAGTTGTAGTACCCCTTCTTTCTCGCGTTATCCCGGCATTTTGCCACGGCTCTCATGGGAGTCTGGTCCGCTTGGCAACTAATCCCAAGCATTGGCGTAGGCTCTAGTTTTTACGAAAGCAACTGCCATCTGACCTTCCAACTCAGAGGACAAACTAGGGGGGCATAGTTGTAGTACCTGCTGGATTTTACTTGGGTGGTTTCACGGTAGGTAGTAAAATACAATTTCAATTTTATTTTATTCAGAGACCAACTAAGATCATTATTGTTACTTAGTACAAATAAATATTACGCTTTCAAGCAGTTCTCACAAAGAGCGGAAATCGAACTTTTAAATTGATTTTATTTTGATATAGGGTACAGCAGTGGGACACTATCACGGGCTAAAAAAAATAGGGTACCTACCTACAGATGTATTGCATTATTGTTTTCCATCGAATTTTCTCGGAAACGTTCATATTTGTCGTGCTACTTCAGTGAACCTCAGTACTTTTTGTATCGAGACTGACTGAAATAGCTGCACGTTCGTACGTTTCCATGAAAATACGATGGAAAATAATTACCTATGCACTACATATGTAACCACTCAAGCTTTACAAATAGAGAGATTTACAGAAACCGAAAACATGAAAGTAGGTAAACACATAATTTAGATACGTATTACATAGTTTACATAACCTTAATCTTATCTAGATCACTTTCTAGACACAGCTTCATAAACACACCTACTTTTCATCGTTTTACAGCGGATTTAACGACGGTCTGGTTTATATGTAACAAATCTGTTTGTAAACACAGAATTTGTTACAATTCTCGTATCCATTGTGTAACAAAGATACAGATATTATCTGTAGCTATAGGTGTAACAAATCCAAGATATTCTTCTAACTATTTATACTTAAAAATAGCAACATGTTTCGCTCACTAAGATCTTTATCACACTGGCGATTTGCGGGAGAATTTAAAGCGAAGCGAGCGATCGCGACGAGATCGTAGCTGATAAGGATCTAACCTACAAAATATTCTAATCGGGTAGTCTACTTTTGGCATTCACGTTTTACTTCATAATTAATAAAATACAGACCTTACTCAATTCGATTTCAGACATTTTATGTGTCTGTGTGTGTTTGTAGTGTTGTGTATGTTTGTGTGTGTGTGTGTGTGTGTGTGTGTGTGTGTGTGTGTGTGTGTGTGTGTGTGTGTGTGTGTGTGTGTGTGTGTGTGTGTGTGTGTGTGTGTGTGTGTGTGTGTGTGTGTATGCGCGCGTGTGTGTGTGAAAACAATGAAATTATATCGCGGTAAACCCGTTTGTGTAATTAAATAATCAGACATTTTGTCATTGTCTAGATTTTGGTCTTAAATGTAAATCAAAACAAAGGGAATCTAAATAAGAGAGTACCCTCAGTTGAATAATAGGAAAATAAGTACAAGCCCTAAAATGTCTGCACAATATTTACACACACGATTACTACTACACTGCCCAGAACTGTAGGTACATCACATATCGGGTTTATACAGGTCATGATTTATCGCTGTTCCTTGACCTGAGTTCATTTTAATTAATGTTTGTGTAAAACCCGTTATCAAGCTGATTCATTAGTCATCATAGATTCATATTTTTATTTTTAACAAGCAGAAACGTCTGCGAACGATGCTATTAAGTTTAGAATAAATTTAAAAGTGGAAAAATTACTGTCTTTGGTGAGACTTGAACTCACGACCCCTGGATAACCTCAGGGATCGTGAGTTCAAGTCTCACCCAAGACTGTAATTTTTCCACTTTTAAATAAAAAAAAAAAAAAATTATTGTTTTTACTTCGGCGATTTCCGCACAAAAATTTAACGTACACACCAAAATAATATAATAAAATATGTAGTAGTGTATCTACATTGAAATAACACAAATTAAAATATTTTTATAGAAAGTAATTTCATTTGCTCTTAGCAAACTTTAACGATTAGGTAAAGTCATCATTAGTATCTGATAGGAGCTGGCGCCATAAATATCTGCCACTACGTGTCACCTAGGGAATGCAATACCGGGATACCAGGATCCCGAAATACCGGGATCCCGCATGCAATTTGCGGGATTAATCCCGCTCGTAAATTAAGCGGGATCCCGCGGGATTTGCGGGATCGAAGAGCGACGTGGTTCTTACGTGTTACTACAAGGAACACAGGCTCGGGCTCGTGCCTACTGGCGAAAATTCTTCACGGAGCCTAAATGCATCTATGGAGGAAAGGAGTAATGACACGGAAGAGCATTTTGCCCGAATTTGTCTATTTATTATCACACTTGCTCGTAAAAGGTGTTATTTTGCGTAGGCGACGCGGTCCGTAAATCTTAAATTTGTACCCAGGCAATTTTGTTATGTAGGTACGTCCGAAATTAGGCAGATTTTTTATTGTTTTCCCCCTTTTTTCCTCACAGGTGTGATGAAAAACATTGTGTGTGCTACGAGTGGTACAGGACTTACGAAATCACGTTAGTTAAGCCTTTACACACGTTCTTAAATTCTTGATTACCGTCATTATACCGTATTCTTTTAATACAAAATGTACTATTTCTAATTTTAGTTTACTTTTTGTTTTCAACCTTCAAATTTAGTACCAGTTCGTAAAATTGTATACTAACTTGCGGGATCCCGCAAATACCGGGATCCCGCGGGACTGAAAATGACAATCCCGCGGAATACCGGGATTGAGTTCCTCATGCGGGATTGCATTCCTTAAACTGTCACCTAATGCTCGTACTTTTACAAATAAGAGAGATAAATCACTACACTTTTCGGTCAAAAGTAGGTATCCGTCACACTCCAATTGTTTCACATATTGAGATATAGGTATCTCTTTGTAAAACTATTAGAGCATGGCAGACACTTTTTACGAGTCAAGCATCAATACTTTTTTTTTTTAATTTCGAACGTGAAGTTCAGTAGATACCTACTCTAATTTTATTAATTCGATCTGGATTTATACCGATCTGATCAGTCAGTGTCAAAACTGTCAAAAATGACATTTTTTCAGGCAAAAACGTCAAATTCGACACTGACAGATCAGATCCATGTCTAGTCCAGATCTCATTCATATCTTGTTACTAACATTAGAATATGTCTGGTTGTTCTTGGTCGTCGGTCAGGCCCCTGTTCAAATCTGCAGTTTTCCTGATTAATATCAATAATTTATACCACATTGCAACTACTCTCTATACATAATATAATATATATGTTATGTAAGTAACACGTTTCGTTTCGCAGCAAAAAAGCAAAGTAAGTATTCAAAATATTTGATATTTCCACATCCGGCCATCCGGCACAAAACAACCAAAAGGAAAAAAACGGAATACTAAACATCAGCATTTTCTACAGAACTGAGTTTAGTTTTATTTAAAAATGTAGTTTCTTTCTCAGTAAAATAAAAAAAAAAGTCCTCCGATAGATTTATTTCACCACTGTAGGTACATTAATTTTTGTTTGGCTCTATCAATGCGAGTAAATGATAGGGGAATGGAATCCATGTGGCAATATAAGTCCGCCTTTAAAAAAAAATACTGTATGTTACTAAATTCGTCATGGAGTCGATATGTTATTTAAACGTGTTTGTATGCATTTATACACTTTATTTTTAATCACCATACATTTTTGAACACTATAGCACCACTTAAAAATTTGTAACGGTATATTAGTACAAGTATGAGTAAATAACTAAATTCCTTAAAGACCGAGCACGCGTCATTCATGACACGCGAATGATTATAATACCTACAAATTCATATAAATGATTCAAAAATAACCCTTAAAATTTAACCCATAAGGGCTTTTACAAATGCAATACGTTTTAACAATAGGTTTAACACGAAATGCAGTCAGGTTATTCAAAATCAGACTTTATGTAGGAGAGAGTAAGAGCGATGACAGATGCATGCACAGGAGTGTAAACCGGTACTAGTTTGTCTAACTGTACGCGACCGAACTCGATATTATTTGAGCTAAAGGGCTCTCATAGAGTACTTTTTTAAAGAAAGTTCATTTAGATATAAGTTAGGGGGATGAGTTTTTATGGTATTGAGTAAACTTTTGCATTTACAAACAACTAAAAATTAATGGAGAGACTTACGCAAATCAAGTTAATCTCAAACGTAATTGAATTATTATTTTTCTTATTAAAATCTTTTTACACACATAAAGAAATGAATTTCAACAATTATCCGTGAAAAATAGAATCCTGTCCTATCCAGGATATTTACTACCCGTGTGCCAAATTTTATAGAAATTCGAGGAAAAAACATCCACATAACCAAAATATTTCATCACTTTCATATTTATACGAATTAGTAGGATTTCTATTGGCCTCGAATATAAAGTATCGGTCAATTATTACAATTAGATATAAGTAGAAGGAAAAATTTGTTATTGAAACGCGCCTTGAACATTTGTCAAAACATTGTTTAACAACTGTAATATCATGAAGGTCAGGCCTTGACTACGGCCACTTGAGCTATTTACCGAGAAATAAAGTAGGTAAGTACATTTATTTCAATGCCTCATGTGTATGTAAATATATTGCGTTATCTTTTGGCATCGTGGCCGGGAAAAAGTGTGTTACATTTCCGAGAAAATTTTGACGATAATAACTAGTAAATATGTGTTATAAAACATATTATATTGCGAGATACTATCTTTGGAGAAATGTTTACAACAATGTGAAGACTGGGTTGGACCTATTTCTTTTTAATTTAAAGAACTCTATTAAAACTAAGAATCGTTTAACGATTACACGAATAACATACGAACGATATTGAATTTGGGTAATAAGTTTTGAGAGGAATATTGTCTAAGTAAGAAATGTCTAATCGTTTTTATATTTGTTCATAAGTAGGTACCTAGTCTAGTAGTAGCTGATGTCATGTCAACTCGACATTGTAGAGTTTGTACCATACAATCAATTGTGTTATTCTAATCGCACACCGGACACGAGTCGAACGCTAAGAGGAACCAGAAAAAGTTAATAAGACGTTTCCCTAAATAGTAATAGAGATTGCTATATGGAATTCTTCAAAAAAGTATACAGGTTTTAAAGGATCGGCAACGGGAATATCAGACTTATGGCAACTTATTGGAAACGTCCATATCCATAGGCTACTCTAATCGCTTGCCAGTAGGCAGCCTGCGTGTTTTTTGGTACGGTAGTCGATAAAACTCTATTCAGAATCGATTTTTGCCAAATACTATACCAATAAGCCACATACACAATTTGATTCGATATTTCTTGCAGTGCATCTCACGCGCACCGCAAGATTTAAATATCAAATGCGACTGGGCTCGCCTGCACTTTGCACATTCAATAGAATCACAGTAAAGTGACCTCGCTGTGTTATGTTGTGTCAGCCAATACACTCATGTTGTGTCATTTGTGTCAATGTACTGGAGATTAGTATGGCATACAAAACCATGCAGGGCCCATTTTTGAGTAGTATCACGTAGCCATTTTCTGTGTAATGGTTGAGCGAATATTATATTCCTGTAAATTTACTATACACGTTTTTTGGATACCGTTACGATTGTATCTAAGGGTAGTATTCCACCTGTCCAATATATTTCAAATTATACGCTTGTCACTTAATTTACCTATGTTACTTGGGTCATGTCGTGCATAAAGTTAGACCAAGAAAAGTCTGCAGCGATTTTGATAGCCCACGCAGTACCAGTGTTATTTATACGTCATAATTTCATAGAAGCTTGACGTTTAAAATAACATTTGCACTGCGTGGGCTATGAAAATCGCTGCAGACTTTTCTTGGTCTAACTCTAGTCTGCTTTTAAATGAACGAAGACAACTTAGCACCAAAGACAAAAAAGTAGCTCATTATTTTTTTTATTTTCCCCGGTCCCACGTGAGCTCACAACGTGACCCGTATATTTGCGAAAGTCTCGAGACTGGCCGTTTGCAAACATGGCGGTGTTTACAAAATCAACGGAGCTGTGGCTCAGCAAAAAATAACACGTGACTTTATACTTTGTCGTGTTTAAAAAGCTGTCCATATTTTTGCTAGACTAACGAAGAATTTGTGATTCTTCGAAGAATGTTTTTTTTTTTACATGTGACCGTGTATGAGGCGCTTGCAAATCGCGATGCGCGATGCTGATCCTTTGAAAACCTGTATGAACCCTTTTTGAAGAAGTCCTGTAGTTCTTCCTATATACACAAATACCTAAATGCCCATACCAGGATTCGAACCCGGGACCTGCATTTTGTTTCTTTTTAACTCATTTATTTAAAATACATAAAAAGACGCCCAAGATCTAATCTTAAATGATCATATCAAAGATATTTATTAAAATAATAAAATTAAAAATGTACAAGTACTTAAAACTAATTTATCTGATTAATATAATCCTGTTTTTAATATTTGAGTAGATTATGGACATGATGTATCGATAAAACACCTGCATGATTGCCTGCAGTTATCGTAGTATCGCAAAAAATATAATAGTAACTATTTATTTATATAATATGCTGTATTAGCCAAGATATTATTCTTCTATAGACACTTTTCCCTCGCTTTCTCCCGCTTTGTAGTTTCAGACCGAAAACATATCATTCTTCGTTTGTTATCAGAGCTATAACTAATTATCTATTACCAGAATTATCTTATCAGCGACATTATCTATAAGTATAGAAAAACACTCGTCTGGCAGATTCTGATTTTTGATAACAAATAACGAGAAAACCGTGAAGAAAGTTAACAACAAATTTGTAAATAGCTAAATGTGTGTGATACAAATTTTCAGCTTTAAGGATGACTCACGCTAGACCGGGCCAGGGCCGGGCCGGAGTTTCCAGCGCTTCGTTTTCTATTGAAAGCACCACGGGATCACCGATCAGCCGTCATAGAAAATGACATGTCGGACGCGGCCCGGGCGCGGCCCGGGCGCGGCCCGGTCTAGCGTTAGCCATCCTTTTTATTTATTTCACTGCTTTACTACTAACCAGTATTAAAAATTGCTCTGCACAATAACTTCAACGGGCTTTCTAATCTATACTTTTTAACTAATCAATCATCATTATAGAGGTGAAGAGAGCTAGTTATGAATAATTATAATCCAGAAGAACAGATAATAGGCCTTAATAATATTATAATATCGGAGGTAACTAAATCGATGGCAAAAGTTACATAAGACTTTCGATGTGACGTTTGCCTGTTATGTTTTTTAAGCTCGGCCAAACGGATTAACGGATATAAGTTTAAAAGATATGATATGACTTATGATTGGCTTCATTTATATATATTTGTTAAAATTATTATAGATTATAATATTATCGCAAACAGCTAAACTGTAGAATGAATTGTCGTCCTCGGTATTTACGGTCCGATACGACCTTCAAACCTTCAAAAAAAAGAACATACCCTACCTCCCAATTTAAAGGCGGCAACCCCTCTGGTGTTGCAGGGTCCAAGGGCGATGGTAGTTGCTTACCATCAGGAGATTCGTCTGCTTGTTTGCCTCCTATATCATTAAAAAAATCACGTAGGAATCTAGTTTTCTTAAAATTCCCTCCACTGGTTTCAAGTACACTGTTTATCTTTTCTTAATGACCATAAAAATCATAACTCCCTGAACAAGTCATCCAGTACTCAATATTCAACAGAACAACAAAGTTATTGTTTACATGCGATAAGGTAGCCGACCTCTGATAGCATAATGACTCAAATTACTAAAAAGTAACGGGATTTTTCTGCGCTGGCTCATAATGGCTGCTTTTTTCTTGATTCTTGGCTGGATCAGTGATTTAATGTGGTGGGATTTTTGCAGTTTTTTAACTTGACTGTTGATGTTGGCTTGATTGGTTTGCAGTAATTAATGGATAGTTCAAAGTTATTTCCTGGAGAAAATCTTAGCGGAAACGTCTATGAGGACGCAAAACATGAGTTTGTAACACTCAAAAACAATGTTGTTACTTGAGTGTTTATTCTTTTGACGGCATGTCTGGCCTAACAGTGACCCTGCCTGTGAATCTGAATCGATGGTCCAGGGTTTCAGCTTTCTATATGTATTTAATTACCTTATAGGTATCATATCGTAACGATAGCGTTGTCAAAGAACCTACCTACCACACAAGCCTTATTGAACTTAAGTATTATGGGCTCAGAATAAATAATACTTAGTACTAGGTACAGAATACTCACTCTCTAACAAAACGCGTCGGTTACGATCAGGACAGGTATGGCCGCTAGTATATAGGTGGTAGGTAGTCTATAGGTGGCGACAGGGCCACGCGCGGGTTATAGCTAGCCACCAAAATTGGTGTGGAACGGATGTACTTTTAGCTACCTGTAGCAAAGCGACGAAATCGCGGAGTGAGCCACGCCTGCTATGGGGCTTAACCCATTTGTGTAATTAAATAATGTCCTATAATAGTTATTTAATGTTATCATCTGTAGGTAAGTAGGTACTGATGCAATTCCAGTAAGCGATTCTCCTAAATCTGACCGTGTGGGCGGACCAAGTTTATAGGGTTGGCTATGTGTAATTTAGTTCTGACTTCTTGTGAATTGAGTTATAGATGTGAAGATTGCTTCACGAAGGCAAGTGTTAGTCCTTGTTTTTGTTTACACCAAGACATTACAACACTTCGAATATCAGTATGGTATGTCACCGTGAACTCTTACATCATTCATCTTTGACCGTCACATTATTACCTATGTGATTTACCTACATGATTACACCTATGTTTATTCCGTTTTCAAAAGTAGGTAGTTACAAACATAAGTACAATATTTTTTTAAATGGCTATCGCTAAACATCAAGAATGTTATAGAGATCTAACTTTTCTGCGAATCCTCCTTATTATCTTCACATTTAAGTCTTCTCATTCAAGTAGGTAACATTTTGTGTCTGACAGAAGCTTCGATTACGGTCTCGGCTGATTTCGGCCGAAGCTCGAAGGTTTGATTTCGGCCAAAATATTGCCGGATCTGTCGGCCGCACCGAAACTGTATTTTTAGTAGACTTTCAGTTGCGGCGTAAAAATCTTGATTCGGCCGAAGTTTCGGTTTTGGTTGAAACTTAAACAAAACCGAAGCTTCAGTTTTGGCTTTGGTTTCGGCAAAATATCCAGTTTTGGTCAGAAACTAGTGAAATTGTAACAAATGAAGGAAACGCAAATGAATTTAACACTGTTCCAATCCCACCTTCCATCCTAACTTCGATCACAGAGGTGACAAACGAGCTGTCAGCTATTCGAATTAGGCTGTCAAACATTAGCATTAGGACGTTTACCTTACATGTTCCTTATGACTATTAACAAACCTAACTTGCCAGCTACTTAAAATAATATAGTAACAACCAAACCAAAGTTCAATAAGTCATCGTACATCTAACGACATTCCTTGGAGTTGAGTAATGGCTGGCTAGGATGTCAGGCGAGACGCAGCTCTCAATTGGGATTTACCAGATCTTGCATGTGATTCGATAACTATGTCATCTACACATGCTTCTGGTCCTTGATCCGACCTCATTAGGTCAAGATAAAATATCGGGTTAAAATGCATGTAACCTGGATACATGCAGAAAGTCTACGTGAAAGAAAATTGAAAAAGTTTTTGAAATCTTGCTGTTTGCTTGTCTCGCTCGAGACGGTAAATTTTACCACTTTTTCTGTATTTCTCAGCAATAGAAAACGAAAACCAATTTCGTGGTACAGTTAATCCCACCACATTGTTTTGACATTGTTCGACAAAAACTAGCTTTAAATAACTCCACACATGTTCTGTTTTTATACCTCTAAAAACGTTCTGAGCAGTATGAGGACACACCACCACAAATTATTATAGTGTTTCATTGACAAGTACACATGTTCATATCGAAAAAAATGGGGAACTTAGCTCATAATTTGTTCATATTGGGTTTGTGCAAATTATATAAGTAAATCAAAGTAAGAACACTCCAAATTGACATTAAAGCAAATACGCAGTGGCAGTTTTTAGCTTTGGTGTTCTTGTCTACGTGACAGCGTGATAAAACGGTGTCCATCACTTTATATCCCGCGGTATTTAAAAGTAACAGATATTTTATCATGTGAATAAAGCCATCCATAATACGCCTGCTGTACAATTCTTGTTTGTAACTTGAGCCCAGCCAAACGTCAGGTATTATCAGAGATTATATTATCGCACAAGTTACGCTGACATTTTTCTCGTAAACATATCAGGCGTCGCTCTGGGCACCAAACGAAGGATTTATGGAATGATTAGAAAGGAATTTTATGTTTATGTCTCGTAAAACCTACCAGAACTATGGCATTATCCTATTCTGTTCAGTTTGCATTTCAAACATGCACTGATATCAGATATATAATTAAATATTGTTTAACTTAGCATTATTGTTTAGAAATGACGAAGCCTGTTGCGGATATCATCATTGGTTTGTTTTGGACGAAGCATGTTGCGGATTTGCATTTGTGGCCACCTGACGAAGCCTGCGTTGTGGATATCCTAACTAAAAATTTGATCATATTTTTAAATATAACTTGGAAGAATTTGTATTTATTATTAATTGTATAATTTTTGACAATGTACTTCTGTGTTTTTGACCTGTGTTATTATGAATTAATAAATTTTATCATCAACTGATACTGATATGTATAAAAAAATTGGTAGCTTCAACTAAAAACCAATTCTCAGTAACAAACTTATAAAATATTGACGGTTATTGGCTATTCTTAAAGCGCCCTTGTGGTCTTTTTGCAGATTACATTTTAAAATTTTAATTTTTTTGACAAAATGATGTATACCTTATCATTCTAATTATTTATTAGAATAGTTTTTAAAAAACATGTGACACAGGTCACAGGTCTATAATAAAAAAAAATGTTTTATGATACAAAACCTAGAAAATGGCTATAACTGGAAAATAAAACTTTTATATACTTAACAGAATTACGAAGTGTCGGGAAATATTCACACAAAGGGGTTTTACTGTTTTAACTACGATTATAAAACTATAAAATTCTCCGCACCTTTTAAGGAGCATAAATTACACTTCATATAATAGCACCAGGTAGAAAATTACATCGCAAAATCGCAATAAAAATAAAACGTGTAAGTACTTTAAACCATAAATACTTATAGGAACACCTCTAGGCAATAAAATTGAGCTTGGTTATAAAACGCACATTACGATAAAGATGTAGAATTGTACACTATCAAAAATAATCCTGCACTTGAAGAAGATTAAAATTCTTCCTGATAACAAGTAGTTATTGAGTACCGACTTGAGCCGTCCAAAGTTACGTGCACTGCCTAAGAGAGATTTAATTTGAGATTAAGCTATTATGGGTCAGCTTTAAGAACAACCCTCACTTTAACTTGTTCTATTTTAAAGTAACTACCCGATAATAAAGGCAATGAAGAGAATTAATAAGCACGTACAGAAGATTAAATTTATTTAATAATCAATCAGGATTTTATTTAGGCATAATTGTTCCATTTTATTTAAAATTGTACAGTCTTAAACTTGTTTTTATATTTGTTTTTCTTTTTTAGTTATTTGAGTTATTTCTACTCAGAATCTCGAGTTCCTACGACCCTAATAGGAAAAAAATGGTTTTCCAAAATTTCCATTCCGTTGCAATTTTTAACTTTGTGCGACGGTAACGGAATGGAAGGAACGAAAAATTTTTGAACAGTTTTTTTCCCCTATTAGGATCGAAAGAGCCCGTGATTCTGAGTGTAAATAACTTAAAAATTCGCAAATCTAAAAAAGGTAGTGTACAACTTAAATAAAATAGCCTAATACAAACTTGAGAATATAACAAAAGGAACAATAAAAGAATAGATTAACAATATTGATAGATGCACATAAAATGTAGCAACTAATATTATGCATATGCCAGTTTTCTACTATTTAATAGATGAAGGAGATTTTATGACAGAGAAAGCTACGGTAGTTAATGGAGATATACTAGCAAGTCCAGTTGGAGCTTTAAGTCTTGAGAATTCAACGCGGTTTATGGTAGATAAATAGTACGTTACTTATTATGGTGGTGCCGGACGTATGTATTTACCTGTTTAGCCAAATGAGGTTGACCGGTAAACATTGTAGAAAAACATGTCGTATTTATAACTTATACTATCAAAAATAGCACTAATAGCATTTTTAAAATATTTCGTATAAAAGAAAATAATTTGACATGCTACAAATAAGAGATTTCTAGAACACTATTTTTGCATCGGTAAAAGGTTTTACTCAAAATTTATAAAAGACTTCTTAGGACTAAAAATAATTGTACTTTGGATACGAAAATGTAAAGAGGTACTTGAAAGATAACACGATAGTGCGATGTAGAAAATGTACTTGAGGCTTTGGCATTGACAATGTTTACTCAAGGTTTTAGAAAAAAACTTTCCAACGAATTTATCATAAATTTCCCACAGATAAATCTCGTAAGCAAAGTGACTCGGTGCCCTTATCGCTTCCTAAACTTAATGATTCTGCGATAACAAAACGTAAACATAAACCAACTGCAACCTTTTGACTATCTCCGGTAGTAAAATTCACATTTAAGCGCAAGCCGTTAAAACTAAGAGTTAAATTTCTTAATTAAAAATCACTCAGATAAATGGCTAAATCGAACGTCTGACTGTTTATTTGAAAAGCTCCTCTAAACAATGGGTGTCATTCATGCTTTTGAAATCACTCACCATTTATATCAGCATCCCAATGGACCACTGCACATGAATTAAAATCACTAGAACACTATGAACTGGATCGATATTTTAAACACTGGGCCAAAAACGCACCCTTGCGGCACTCTTCATATATAATTTTAAAAACGGTTTTTTAAATTTCGATTTCGACACGTGCGCGCGAGTTAGTGGACGCGTGCCTCTGAATAGCTGCCGGCTTTAAACTGACGAGCCAAACCATCGGCTGCGCGCGCGTCGATGTTTACTAACCCCATGTGCAACACAATCAAACGCCTGATCCTCAACCCTATCTTTTACATTTCACAGTCTACATTTCTTTGGCAGTTGTTATAGCATCTGATGTTTATCTGTGTTAGTAAGTCGGACACATGTATTTGTCATTATATGAATGAAGAACTCTACCACACTCTACGATAGAGCTTTGCGCCGGCGCGTTTCATTTATAACCTTAATTGATGTGTTCTTTCCACTTGTTAGATGTCCTTTGAGGTCTTGCATTAGGTATCTTGTCGTGAATCATATCTTTATACTGGGATTTTAAGAGCCTGAAATGAAACCGTAACATTTTTCTTAGAACGTAATTTACACGTATACTTGAATTACTTGACATAATTACGAAATAGCGAAAGTAGCAGCTGGGGTTTGTCCAAAAAGTTGAAAAACACCGAGGACAATAGTTTTTTGTTTCGGATTAATGACTTTCCCGACAATGAGCGCTTGCTGTTTTTTAGTGCATTCAAACATTTTGAGCTCTGATAAAATCCTTAATTGACTCATTAAGCTTTATAGTCTTTTTTCTTTATTTCGTTAAATGTTACTTGAAGGATTAAAATTGCTGTTGTTCGTTTACAGACTTTACCGGCTAATATAATTTAATAATAAAATCGGCCGACCCTATAGCATTAAGCGCTCTCCTATTATTATTTTATTAACAACACGTCTTCATGATCATGATGTTGCCATCTCAGTTTTTTTTAATTAAGTTGCAGTCTAGGAAATACAACCAAAGCTGTTTTCTTTAGACGAAAACTTTAATAAAGATGTGGGTCTCTCTAACAACTTGTAGGACGAATCGGTGCAAATTATAATTCTTCAATCGTACATACAACAACTGTTTTAGTATGAAAAAACTTTTAGTTTTATTTTGATATTCATTTACTGAACTTTAATAATTGATGGGGATTTAATACATCGGTGAAAACAATAATTTTGGCTACGACTTGCTGTAAGAAAGCTTACTAAATTTGGGTCACTCAGAATTAAAAGAAATTGTAATTTTGCAGTCAACAGAAAATTATCAACGAACGTCTAGGTTTTGTAGAGTCAACTAAACCGCATTAGGTAGAGGTGTGGGCAGCGTAGGCGCCTCGATGTCAACTACAGGCCTTATCGGAATAAATGAATAACGAATTATAGTGCAGGATATCCAAGTATGGAGCTGTGTGATTTGCACGCTCTTGTTTCGACGCTAATGCCTCTATATCTACAATGGTTGTCTTTGGTCCAGATTTTATAGTTAATCCAACAAGTTACAAAATGGATTTTGTAAAATAAGTTCTCTAAAATAAGGCTCTCTATTTCAATCTCTGTCTACTTATTACATATTATATTAATTACTTAACTTATCTTATCTGTTTGATGTATGGGTGTGAAGCTTGGACGCTGACTCAGAAAGAAGAGAGCAAGCTCTTAGTGGCGGAGAGGAAAATCTGGCGGAAGATTCTGGGGCCTATCAGAGAGGAAGATGGGACTTGGAGGCGAAGGAAAAATAGGGAGCTAGAGGAGCGTGTTGCGATGCCCAATATAATTGGCGAGATCAAAGCCACACGACTCCGCTGGCTCGGTCACCTGGAGAGGATGGGGGAGGATCGTGCTGTGAGAAGAGCGTATGTGGGGCACCCGGGCGGAAAACGTCCGTCGGGGCGTCCCAGAGCTGGAGTGACGAAGCCCAAAAAGACCTGTCCGCCCTCGGAATACCCAACTGGCGTGAAGTGGCGCAGAATAGGGCAGAGTGGCGCTCTCTTGTGTCAGAGGCCAAGATCCTCTTTGGGTCACTGAGCCAGTGATGATGATGATGATGATGATGATGATGACTTAACTTATCACCCCGAGACTTATCCGACTGTCTGACATGTCATTTTCTATGACGGCTGATCGGTGATCTCCGGAAACTTTGGCCCGGCCCCGGCCCGGTCTAGCGTGAGTTATCCTTTAGTTGGTGTTAATTACAAAATTGGTAGGTACAAATAACTGTCTTGATTGACCACATTGAAATGTTTATAACCGCTTTCGTAGTGTTGTGGCGGAATTAGTAATTTGTATAAACGTTATAATATAATGGTGACTAATTATATCTACAGTTGTAAGTATAATTTAATTATTTGTTAATTTTAATTTACTTATAATGAACGAGATGATGATGAATATACGCCTGAAGGAAATAAGGAATGAACCGCTGGACTTTAGATTTAGAGGTAAAAGTTTATAATAAAGTATAAAGCTGGTATCGAAGTCTGAAGTATCCATTAGAGTAAAATAAAAACAAAGTCAAGAATATTTCATTACAATTCAAATTAAATTATATTTTATGAAAATTTCGTTAAAGCTTTTATTTCAGCGCCCGCTTAAATGCCTAATTGATATTAGATTTCACTGAGTTTTATTGATATGTATAAAAGTCAGTAAAATCTACCCTTAAGAGGCCCACTGATTAACAGTCCGCCGGACGGTATCGGCCTGTCAGTTAGAACAAAATTTTGACAGTTCCGAACAACTGACAGACCGATACCGTCCGGCGGACTGTTAATCAGTGGGCCCCTTAAAATAGTACTTTTTTCGAAACAATAAAGCTAAAAATTTTACTCGTATTTAGGTACCTACTCATGTTATTTTAAATAAATCGTCTTTTTTATTTAAAAATAGGTGAGAAATAGGTACAATTAGTGTAAAAATATTAAGTACTTTCAAGATATGACCACTGCAGCAGAACAAAATTTATAGGATACATGACCTAATATGTTAAAATAGGCTAACCGCAAATATTATAATATTGTTATGACTCTTAATGTCAAGTAGTAAGATTTAAAACTGAACAAAAAGTAAACAGACAAATACGTAAGTATAGGTACTCGTATCGATCATTATTAGAAAACATAGTTTGTTTTCGTATTACAATGTAGCAGTGGCCCAATTTAATTAAACTAATTCCAGCCATGTATATTTAAGAATACAAGCGGTAATTCTTAGAGTATTTCGAACTTTAACTAAATAACATGATTCAAATATCATTCTGATGAGCGTGCATTCGAATGTGCGTTCGAATTGGTCTGTTGTAGGTAGGCATAGATGTAAGTAAATTGAGGTAGATATGGTACCAGGCGCACGATCGTGAGCCATTAAATATAGGTTCCGGAACCTATATTTAGTTAGTCGTATGGGTGACGCGAACCTGTCAAGTTGTCAAAATCGTTGGATCAAATTTTAGTTTTGTCAACTATGAACGTCACACGTCTACATAAATAAAAGGTCATTGTAGGTAGGTAACTTGCAACTTTGTAAAACAGAATCTGCAAGCAACAATGGAAGTACATTGTAGTAGAATTTTTGTCTGTTAAGGCGCGTTCTATCTCAACGTCGATCTTTAGTTAAATCGGTATTGATTGGATCATTTTCCATACATCCAATTTATCCAAAAGTTTAAATTTGTCTAACTGGTAGGCCAAAAATGGCTTGTTTACAGCCAGAGTTCGATTAATCAATGAATTTTATGATAATGGGAGGGCTAAATATGTGAATGAAAAGTCTTAGATACGTAGAAAACACCACACATTGTTGACTTTCTTTATCAGATTGTTAACTGGAGTACACTCTGCAACAATCAAACGGAACTATTACACTATTAATGACTACACATCATTCAATAACAAACCATAGCAGTTCGAGTTAAGGTTGAAAATTGTTTGCGAGATTATTTTTAAGGGCAAGCTACACTATCGGTCCGTCATTAACGTTTACTTTGTTTCCGTAGTTCCAGATTTTATGAACGCAACCAGGAATTTCACGGTTTCTTGGGTTAAAATGTAATTGTCACTTCATGTATGTACCCTACCTACCTACTTTAAAAAAATGCCGATTAACAACATCTTGAAAACTTTTACGGATGGCAAATTAAAAATCATTTATTGTCAACCAACAAAGACCCATAGAAACATACCTTACAGTCTAAAATAAAGCTTGACCATGAATATATTAGGTCATTACCTATGAAATTGGCGTTTTGTTCGGAGAATTTCAACGAAACACGAATTTCCATACAATTAATTTTGCGGATATTTTTTTGATGGCTAATTCAAACCAAACAAAATTTTTCCAGTAATTTTTGACACCTTTAAGGTATGTTTTCAATATCTCCATTTCTTGAAAATTGGTACCATTAGAAAAATATAAGTAATTTTAATACTCGAACCGACAGCACATGAAAAGACCTATTTTCAAGGCTTAATTCTGAACACTTAACAATAAAAAATAACAATTAATTGTATGTAAAATCGTTGTTTATTGAGTGCACTGTAGTTTTATTGTAATTGTGTATGTACTTTTGTAAAAAAAAAAAAACTAGGATCAGACTTATATCTATGAACAAAAACGCCAATTTCATAGGTAAGGACCTAATATGATCACGCGCCATGTTGCGGAATTTCACTGGAACTAATTTTTCCATACTATTCTGAAATGTCACCTACATGAGAATAACAGCGCCCTCTTGACAATGATCATATATTACTTGGTCAGGCTTTACAATCTTTACATACATACCATAATTATAATGTTAAAAATTAATAATCATTTTGGCAACACAGTTTTCTGCTTAGGATTCGGCAGATTACCACTGAACCGCCGAAAACACCACACTCTTCGGCCAGAAGTCCCCAGTAGCATAGAGATAAAAATACATAATTGAACATACCTGGGATAACTCGGGGCAAGTTCTAGGGATTTGATATCGATAAAAAAGATGTCGATATAATTAAATTAATACTTCTTCTACAGTCCGTCCCCCGTACTGAGGATCGTGACATCATATCCTTCTGTTGAAGACCAGGTTCCTCCATAGGGTTCTGTTCCCCGACAAGCGCATGGCCTCGTGCAGTTTTAATTGCATAGGTGCCGTAATTTGAGCACACCATCCGTAATTTGAGCACATACACATTAATACATGTGCTCATTGAACATTCTCGATTACAATAAAAAGGTTCGATGTCATATCTAATATCGAGCCTCTTAAGACTTAGACTAGACTCTCTATTGTGACATCCTTTCAATTCTAGTCAATTTTATTTTACTTATTTATTTTATTATATATTAATGAGTTCAATTAATTTTAATGTATTTATAAATCTTGATCTCATTGTCAATTGTCAAAACATTGTGTCAATTATTTACCTATATGTACCTATAATGTTAATTATTAATTTTAATGTACTTACTAACATGTAGCTGTAATGATATGATACTAACAATATTGTATGGATTTTTTTTTTTAATATTCTGAAATAAAGATATTTTATTTATTTTTATTTTATTTAAGATAATAAAAGAAAGCAGATGTCATTTCAATCAAAATGACAATTTACTGTCAGTACCATTCATATCTTAGAGTAAGAACGTTTAGCGGTTTAAAGTGGATATTTATCTAGACGGCAATCATTAATACCGACGAATATGGAAAAAATATTGATTATATATTATAAAGAGGAGAAAATAAGTAATACAGTGAAACCTGGTTAAGTGGGACCTGGATAAGTGAGAAACCTCTATAGCTGGGACTCATGGTGCGGTCCCGACACTTTAGCACTGTATTACCTCTGTTAGTGAGATAAAACGAACCTCTATAACTGGGATTAGTTGTTGTGATTTTATAGTCACATTTACCTCTATAATTGAGACAGAGAGTGTATTTTACCTCTTTTACTGAGACTATATTTATAAGATTACATTTTCCTAATTGTTTTAGAATTTTATACGAATTACCTCTGTATCTGAGATAACGTCAATCTATGACCTCTCTAACTTGGACTTTATTGATCTATTTCCGTATTCTTACACTTAGTCTATCCACAAATTCCGCATTTGCTTATTTGTGTCTAAACGACTTCAAGTTTCATTTAGTTACTTTATGTAGTTAAAACGATCGAAACAAAAGCTGAAATCTTGATAAGTAACAAGAATAAACAAATTTTCATTTAATAAATTTCTAAGACGCAATGAAGTCCGTATCTAATTTAATTGAAAAAATATATCCTTTGGAAAATCATTCAAAATAAATTCAAAGGAATATTTAAACAGACTTAAAAAATATTTAGGGACAAGGATTATTTTACCTAAATATTTAAAGATAATTACAAAATACCTTATTAACCACCTCTATAACTGAGATATATCCTCTATTCTCACCTCTATTAATAGGACCCTCTGTAAATGAGACCGAAATTTATTTATACCTGGCTAACTGAGAGCCTGGGTAAGTGAAATACCTCTTTAAGTGAGACAAATCTGCTCGTCCCTTGAAGTCTCACTTATCCAGGTTTCACTGCATTTATTTATGTCGAATAACATTTAGATGTTGACAGTAACATCGATATATTTTTTTGTCGATAAAATATTTTGCTACATCACTTTCGTATAGATGCTCCGAGTTTTCCCAGGTATGAATTAATTACTAATATATTTCTCTATTCCAGTAGTGCATTGAAGTGCATGCACATAATGGCGTGGTGCGATCGCAGCGCCCTCACCTCGTAACGGTATTTAGTCACTAAAAAAGCAAAACCTTCAGCCATAATAACTTCTCAAGAACCGTAAGAATAGAACCCTTAAAACAACAGGACAAACGTGCGCAAACACGTACAGATTTAAACGTTCAAGTTAACTTCTCAGTTAAGATAACAGTGTAATCTTAATTACAGGCTGTTTAGTGTTTACTTGGAGTTCACGGCTTTGGTTTAGTTTAACTAAGGGTTAACCTTTCATGGTTTAAAACGAGTTATGCGTACTTATTACCTTTCCTGTTATCCTGAATGGTTAAGAAATACTGACGGCGCCTTGTAGAGGGGGCGTAATGCCAGGATAAAGAAGAAACAAAATATATGACTTGACGCGAGACGCGGTGGACAAATACTGGCTAATATACTTCTGGTGGGTGGATAATATACCTACTTCTGTTTATGGGTTAAAAGCCTGAAATAAACTACATATATTTATCTAATTTTTTTTTAATTTTGCTCGGTGTTGCTATGTGACTGAAAATAACTGATAGTTAGACATGTTTATGTAAAAACTCAATATCAAAACTATCAATTTTGCGTTAGCCGGCCCCTCTTAAAAGTGATAGTAAAATATGACTTTTGTACAATGTTAGACCGGGTCGTGTCCGGGCCGAAGCTTCCGGCGCTTAATTTTCTATGACAGATGACAGGTGATCACTTGATGCTTTCCATAGAAAACGAAGCTCCGGAAGCTCCGGCCCGGACACGGCCCGTTCTAACGTGAGTCATCCTTAATGGTGCTTATAAAATCAGTTTTATTTATCAACATCATTGTCGTATCACCGTCAAAAAGTAAAGTACAATTATTAACACGCCACAATGCTAACACATGTAAATGGCAGCTCTCATCAAACCTGACATTTCCATTCACAAGTAACGTTTCTAACCGGTCCCTATACTGGTGCAACTTAGTAAGTGTCATCTAAAAGGAAATGCATAGACCATATGGTTGACTAGACGCTGCAAATGCACGTACATCATTTGTTTTTTAAACCCTACAGAGTACAGACTCGAAAAGGATGAGCCAGAATATCGAGAGACGAATGGGGACTACGTTTATATGAAAAATTTATGTTATGTCAAACTGCAGTTGCATTACTGTTGCGAATGTGACGAATGTCACATTTAAGCCGAGGCGATGGTGGATGACGCAAAAGAATCGTTAAGTTCGGGGTCTCATAAAATAGGTTCTAATTCGTCCCATATTTTCAGGTGCCAGATTTGAGATTGACGGCCCAATTCTTCAAGTACCTAATGCTTATAATTTATGTCACAGCGATACGATACCAATCTGCCAGTGTCAAAAGCGACGTTTTTGGTTGAACAAATGACACTTTTGGCACTGACAGATCGGTATCGTGTCGCTGTGACATCTTGTAAGCATTGTTCGAATTGGGCCGTGGGACTTGACCTGTCAAGTGTCACTTCCTGTTTATTCTCAAGTCTCGCATTCGCACTGAGCCAGTAATCGCTTGGTTTTCATACCTACTAATAAGAGTCCTTGGGGCATCTATTTTAATCTAAGGTCTTTGAGGAAATGCTTTTTTAAAGCCAATCAAACTTTCTCTAACTCCTATTAAACATCATCATCAGATGCGAATATGGGTTTTATGACACGTGGTTTATGGGTGGTTTTGCAATGGAATGTTTGCTTGAGATAGGAATTTCTGAAAGAAATGTAAAAGAAAACATCGATGGATCGGTCTTTGCCCGTTGGTGGTATTTTCTCTTCTTCGCACGGTTTGTTTAATTTTATTACTTCTAGAATCTAGTGTTCCGTATAGGTATAGGTAATCTAAACAAGTCTTGGATGTTATATAAATCAGTTTTAATTTTATTTGAGTACAACTTAATTTCTAATATAAATCAATACAGTCCAAGATTGCAATTTTTGGTGTTCAAACCAGTTGCAGTATATTTCATTAAAACACGTCAAAAATATAAAAGACCATTAACGCGCAAAAGTGTAGAAAATTAGAAATTTTAGAGGTATCAGTAAAACAAAAAATATTCAAAATTTTCAGTATTAATTTGAAAAATTCCTCGGTAAAGAGACACGTTAGGATTAGAATTTAATAAATGCAACCGGAAAAACATTAAGATGACGACCAAACATGAATCAAAACCCTTTTATAACGGATAAGGAACCCTTATAAACCCATTATATCGGCCATGTTTTTATAAAACTACATCAATCACTCCGTGGGCACATACTTCTGTCCGATTACCAGCGGCGCCTTTCCTATGTTTTATAAAAAAACTGGACATGTCCTCGTGAGAAAAGGGTTCCGCGTATAGGAACAATATGAGGGGTCCTGTCACTCCTGTCATAGTAAATATTGTAATCACAGTAAATTTACTGCCATCTATGGACACACGACTAAAACTCAAAATGAAAACGTATAAAATAATCAAAAAAATGTATATATATGGATAAATGATTTTATTATTTTTATATCATTTTGACCCATGTTCATTCACTGATATCGATGTGTTAAAATTGTTAAATATGAAACGGTGTCGTCACGCCATCTAGCCGAGCATAGGCCAAAGGTGTGTGCGCCATCTATCCGAGAATGACTTTTTCTTGATTTCCTAGGCACGTTTTTTTCTTAGACTTTATTCATCTTAAGTATACGAAGTTACATATGTCTTTGCTATTATACACTAGATAATAATACCCTAATAATATACTTCTGTTTATGGGCTAAAAGCCTCAAATAGATGCTTTTTTCTAATTTTGCTCGTCTGATCCCTCAGCTATGTACTTACCTATACTAAAATTATACTGCTGGGGTATGCAGGGTAAAGAAAAATTGACCAAGTCCAACGATACAAAATACAAAATCAATGGTCACCTTACGTGTGACATAGTAAGGTGACCATTGATTTTGTATTTTGTATCGCAGTGTTTATCTGCCCTGCTTATTGTATGTGCAGTACTTGCATGAAAATCATTGTTTAAATAAAGAACTTATTCAAAGAGAACAAGATAAACAATTGCATGACTTTTCAACTGCGATCACTGCATATGTTTTTAGCACGGCAGTTATGGCCTCTAATTATTTTTGTCAAATGCATAGGGATAATTTGCCTTGAATTTGACATAGTGGAGACCGATTAGATTTATATCACAAGTCTAAAATGTAGTAAATGGATTTTAATTGTAGTATGGAATGATTTTCTTATCGGATTTCTAATGCCGTGGTATTAAAAAAGTTACCGACTTTTGTTTTTATTGTTTATTTTAGTTAGGTCATAGAGAAATATAGTAAGAATAGAGTGCTCACTCCATACATCAGTTTTGGTACCAAAAAAACTATTATTTTCGCAGTCGACATCTAGCATCGAGTAGCGGAATTATCAGGGCTATAACCGCGGAAATCGAAGTTCGCAAATTGCGGGCATTTTTCTCTGTCACTCTAATTACGCCTTCATTGGAGTAAAAGAGAAAGATCCCCGCAATTTGCGAATTTTCACGGTAGCCCGTCAGTACCGCTACTTGATACTAGAATTCTCTAGTGTCGCGACTCACGAAAATTGTATTGAACAACAATTTACAACTAATATTAAAAGCAGAAGGTGTTGAAAATAGAGTTCCGGATAATCCAGCGTTACAAAGTACTGATAATTCCGCTTCTCGATGCTAGATATCGACTACGAAAATAATAGTCGTTTTGGTATAAAAAACTGATGTATGGAGTGAGCACTCTATGTATTGTTTTCTCTATGGTTAGGTAGAGTACGTAAATGTTACTTGGGAAACCCAAATAACAAGTAATAATAGGTATATAAATAATATTAAGAAATCCACAAAAAAATTAACAGAGATTCCTATATAAGTATATCTCGAATAGGCAGGCCCTCCTTGTTATTTAGGTACCCGATTAGGGACTTCCCTCAGAACACACATTAAAAGTATTTTACCCAGTAACCTACTCAACTATACTGATACAAATATGAAATAAAAACCTCAGAACAGGTCAATAAATCTGTTATCTTTATCTTCCACAAGGTCAAACTTGACTCCGATCCTCTAAATCTCAAGTTACACCACAAAAATTAAAGAAAGCTGTCATTTTAATAGCACAAACTTATTATTTGCCTGCGGCTAAAACTATAACACGTTTCATCTCATACTTAATTTTAGCCTACTATGGACCAGTAGCGACAATGTAATGGCAAGATTAATTTGGTATCTCTACAATGTTGTTGACACCGTTGAACAAAATTAGAACTAACGTAGTCGCATACTTATTTTACTAAACGCGCGACGCTAGCGACACTATTAACAGCAGATATAACTTTGTGTTTTTCACCAATGCAGGATACAATTTTACATTTGCCGACGTTTTAATTAGGGATTAAATTTGTCCTTACAATTCTCATACTAACTGGCGCTAACAGCGAATTTGAACTGCAAATGTAAATTTGTTCAGAATGCCAGAAACATAACCTATCATAAAATACGGAGAGATAACCCGTCAAATGAGATGTGGGTTTCCAGCCAGTTATGAAGTGATAGCTGTGGAATGTTAAGAGGGCCCTTAAAGGAGCAGGTGATAAGGGGTTGATAAAACAGTAGATTAGCAGGATTCTGACGTATTATGTTACATATGTTAGTGAGTATTTCTGGGTTAAGTTGGGTGATACGAACCCCGTTATCCTCTGTCAATTCTAATTATAATCTAAAATGATCATTATATTAATTTAGTACCCAGTACAGAACATTTGGTGTTGAAACTCTAGGTCCATGGGGTCCCAGCGCGCATAAGTTGTTCGCAGAAATCGCGAAGCGTCTGGTTGACGTAACTGGTGACCGAAGAGCTGGCGGCTACCTCGCACAACGTATCAGCATTGCGATACAGCGAGGAAATGCCGCCAGCATCCTTGGTACAATGCCTCAAGGGCCTATTTTAGATTTAAGCTAGTTATTAATTTCGTTTAGTAGTATCACTGTATATATATTGTATGTAAATAAATGTTATAATTTTAAAATTGTGTGTTGAGTGCACTGTAGTTTTATTGTAATTGTGTATGTACTTTTGTAAAAAAAAAAAAACTAGGATCAGACTTATATCTATGAACAAAAACGCCAATTTCATAGGTAAGGACCTAATATGATCACGCGCCATGTTGCGGAATTTCACTGGAACTAATTTTTCCATACTATTCTGAAATGTCACCTACATGAGAATAACAGCGCCCTCTTGACAATGATCATATATTACTTGGTCAGGCTTTACAATCTTTACATACATACCATAATTATAATGTTAAAAATTAATAATCATTTTGGCAACACAGTTTTCTGCTTAGGATTCGGCAGATTACCACTGAACCGCCGAAAACACCACACTCTTCGGCCAGAAGTCCCCAGTAGCATAGAGATAAAAATACATAATTGAACATACCTGGGATAACTCGGGGCAAGTTCTAGGGATTTGATATCGATAAAAAAGATGTCGATATAATTAAATTAATACTTCTTCTACAGTCCGTCCCCCGTACTGAGGATCGTGACATCATATCCTTCTGTTGAAGACCAGGTTCCTCCATAGGGTTCTGTTCCCCGACAAGCGCATGGCCTCGTGCAGTTTTAATTGCATAGGTGCCGTAATTTGAGCACACCATCCGTAATTTGAGCACATACACATTAATACATGTGCTCATTGAACATTCTCGATTACAATAAAAAGGTTCGATGTCATATCTAATATCGAGCCTCTTAAGACTTAGACTAGACTCTCTATTGTGACATCCTTTCAATTCTAGTCAATTTTATTTTACTTATTTATTTTATTATATATTAATGAGTTCAATTAATTTTAATGTATTTATAAATCTTGATCTCATTGTCAATTGTCAAAACATTGTGTCAATTATTTACCTATATGTACCTATAATGTTAATTATTAATTTTAATGTACTTACTAACATGTAGCTGTAATGATATGATACTAACAATATTGTATGGATTTTTTTTTTTAATATTCTGAAATAAAGATATTTTATTTATTTTTATTTTATTTAAGATAATAAAAGAAAGCAGATGTCATTTCAATCAAAATGACAATTTACTGTCAGTACCATTCATATCTTAGAGTAAGAACGTTTAGCGGTTTAAAGTGGATATTTATCTAGACGGCAATCATTAATACCGACGAATATGGAAAAAATATTGATTATATATTATAAAGAGGAGAAAATAAGTAATACAGTGAAACCTGGTTAAGTGGGACCTGGATAAGTGAGAAACCTCTATAGCTGGGACTCATGGTGCGGTCCCGACACTTTAGCACTGTATTACCTCTGTTAGTGAGATAAAACGAACCTCTATAACTGGGATTAGTTGTTGTGATTTTATAGTCACATTTACCTCTATAATTGAGACAGAGAGTGTATTTTACCTCTTTTACTGAGACTATATTTATAAGATTACATTTTCCTAATTGTTTTAGAATTTTATACGAATTACCTCTGTATCTGAGATAACGTCAATCTATGACCTCTCTAACTTGGACTTTATTGATCTATTTCCGTATTCTTACACTTAGTCTATCCACAAATTCCGCATTTGCTTATTTGTGTCTAAACGACTTCAAGTTTCATTTAGTTACTTTATGTAGTTAAAACGATCGAAACAAAAGCTGAAATCTTGATAAGTAACAAGAATAAACAAATTTTCATTTAATAAATTTCTAAGACGCAATGAAGTCCGTATCTAATTTAATTGAAAAAATATATCCTTTGGAAAATCATTCAAAATAAATTCAAAGGAATATTTAAACAGACTTAAAAAATATTTAGGGACAAGGATTATTTTACCTAAATATTTAAAGATAATTACAAAATACCTTATTAACCACCTCTATAACTGAGATATATCCTCTATTCTCACCTCTATTAATAGGACCCTCTGTAAATGAGACCGAAATTTATTTATACCTGGCTAACTGAGAGCCTGGGTAAGTGAAATACCTCTTTAAGTGAGACAAATCTGCTCGTCCCTTGAAGTCTCACTTATCCAGGTTTCACTGCATTTATTTATGTCGAATAACATTTAGATGTTGACAGTAACATCGATATATTTTTTTGTCGATAAAATATTTTGCTACATCACTTTCGTATAGATGCTCCGAGTTTTCCCAGGTATGAATTAATTACTAATATATTTCTCTATTCCAGTAGTGCATTGAAGTGCATGCACATAATGGCGTGGTGCGATCGCAGCGCCCTCACCTCGTAACGGTATTTAGTCACTAAAAAAGCAAAACCTTCAGCCATAATAACTTCTCAAGAACCGTAAGAATAGAACCCTTAAAACAACAGGACAAACGTGCGCAAACACGTACAGATTTAAACGTTCAAGTTAACTTCTCAGTTAAGATAACAGTGTAATCTTAATTACAGGCTGTTTAGTGTTTACTTGGAGTTCACGGCTTTGGTTTAGTTTAACTAAGGGTTAACCTTTCATGGTTTAAAACGAGTTATGCGTACTTATTACCTTTCCTGTTATCCTGAATGGTTAAGAAATACTGACGGCGCCTTGTAGAGGGGGCGTAATGCCAGGATAAAGAAGAAACAAAATATATGACTTGACGCGAGACGCGGTGGACAAATACTGGCTAATATACTTCTGGTGGGTGGATAATATACCTACTTCTGTTTATGGGTTAAAAGCCTGAAATAAACTACATATATTTATCTAATTTTTTTTTAATTTTGCTCGGTGTTGCTATGTGACTGAAAATAACTGATAGTTAGACATGTTTATGTAAAAACTCAATATCAAAACTATCAATTTTGCGTTAGCCGGCCCCTCTTAAAAGTGATAGTAAAATATGACTTTTGTACAATGTTAGACCGGGTCGTGTCCGGGCCGAAGCTTCCGGCGCTTAATTTTCTATGACAGATGACAGGTGATCACTTGATGCTTTCCATAGAAAACGAAGCTCCGGAAGCTCCGGCCCGGACACGGCCCGTTCTAACGTGAGTCATCCTTAATGGTGCTTATAAAATCAGTTTTATTTATCAACATCATTGTCGTATCACCGTCAAAAAGTAAAGTACAATTATTAACACGCCACAATGCTAACACATGTAAATGGCAGCTCTCATCAAACCTGACATTTCCATTCACAAGTAACGTTTCTAACCGGTCCCTATACTGGTGCAACTTAGTAAGTGTCATCTAAAAGGAAATGCATAGACCATATGGTTGACTAGACGCTGCAAATGCACGTACATCATTTGTTTTTTAAACCCTACAGAGTACAGACTCGAAAAGGATGAGCCAGAATATCGAGAGACGAATGGGGACTACGTTTATATGAAAAATTTATGTTATGTCAAACTGCAGTTGCATTACTGTTGCGAATGTGACGAATGTCACATTTAAGCCGAGGCGATGGTGGATGACGCAAAAGAATCGTTAAGTTCGGGGTCTCATAAAATAGGTTCTAATTCGTCCCATATTTTCAGGTGCCAGATTTGAGATTGACGGCCCAATTCTTCAAGTACCTAATGCTTATAATTTATGTCACAGCGATACGATACCAATCTGCCAGTGTCAAAAGCGACGTTTTTGGTTGAACAAATGACACTTTTGGCACTGACAGATCGGTATCGTGTCGCTGTGACATCTTGTAAGCATTGTTCGAATTGGGCCGTGGGACTTGACCTGTCAAGTGTCACTTCCTGTTTATTCTCAAGTCTCGCATTCGCACTGAGCCAGTAATCGCTTGGTTTTCATACCTACTAATAAGAGTCCTTGGGGCATCTATTTTAATCTAAGGTCTTTGAGGAAATGCTTTTTTAAAGCCAATCAAACTTTCTCTAACTCCTATTAAACATCATCATCAGATGCGAATATGGGTTTTATGACACGTGGTTTATGGGTGGTTTTGCAATGGAATGTTTGCTTGAGATAGGAATTTCTGAAAGAAATGTAAAAGAAAACATCGATGGATCGGTCTTTGCCCGTTGGTGGTATTTTCTCTTCTTCGCACGGTTTGTTTAATTTTATTACTTCTAGAATCTAGTGTTCCGTATAGGTATAGGTAATCTAAACAAGTCTTGGATGTTATATAAATCAGTTTTAATTTTATTTGAGTACAACTTAATTTCTAATATAAATCAATACAGTCCAAGATTGCAATTTTTGGTGTTCAAACCAGTTGCAGTATATTTCATTAAAACACGTCAAAAATATAAAAGACCATTAACGCGCAAAAGTGTAGAAAATTAGAAATTTTAGAGGTATCAGTAAAACAAAAAATATTCAAAATTTTCAGTATTAATTTGAAAAATTCCTCGGTAAAGAGACACGTTAGGATTAGAATTTAATAAATGCAACCGGAAAAACATTAAGATGACGACCAAACATGAATCAAAACCCTTTTATAACGGATAAGGAACCCTTATAAACCCATTATATCGGCCATGTTTTTATAAAACTACATCAATCACTCCGTGGGCACATACTTCTGTCCGATTACCAGCGGCGCCTTTCCTATGTTTTATAAAAAAACTGGACATGTCCTCGTGAGAAAAGGGTTCCGCGTATAGGAACAATATGAGGGGTCCTGTCACTCCTGTCATAGTAAATATTGTAATCACAGTAAATTTACTGCCATCTATGGACACACGACTAAAACTCAAAATGAAAACGTATAAAATAATCAAAAAAATGTATATATATGGATAAATGATTTTATTATTTTTATATCATTTTGACCCATGTTCATTCACTGATATCGATGTGTTAAAATTGTTAAATATGAAACGGTGTCGTCACGCCATCTAGCCGAGCATAGGCCAAAGGTGTGTGCGCCATCTATCCGAGAATGACTTTTTCTTGATTTCCTAGGCACGTTTTTTTCTTAGACTTTATTCATCTTAAGTATACGAAGTTACATATGTCTTTGCTATTATACACTAGATAATAATACCCTAATAATATACTTCTGTTTATGGGCTAAAAGCCTCAAATAGATGCTTTTTTCTAATTTTGCTCGTCTGATCCCTCAGCTATGTACTTACCTATACTAAAATTATACTGCTGGGGTATGCAGGGTAAAGAAAAATTGACCAAGTCCAACGATACAAAATACAAAATCAATGGTCACCTTACGTGTGACATAGTAAGGTGACCATTGATTTTGTATTTTGTATCGCAGTGTTTATCTGCCCTGCTTATTGTATGTGCAGTACTTGCATGAAAATCATTGTTTAAATAAAGAACTTATTCAAAGAGAACAAGATAAACAATTGCATGACTTTTCAACTGCGATCACTGCATATGTTTTTAGCACGGCAGTTATGGCCTCTAATTATTTTTGTCAAATGCATAGGGATAATTTGCCTTGAATTTGACATAGTGGAGACCGATTAGATTTATATCACAAGTCTAAAATGTAGTAAATGGATTTTAATTGTAGTATGGAATGATTTTCTTATCGGATTTCTAATGCCGTGGTATTAAAAAAGTTACCGACTTTTGTTTTTATTGTTTATTTTAGTTAGGTCATAGAGAAATATAGTAAGAATAGAGTGCTCACTCCATACATCAGTTTTGGTACCAAAAAAACTATTATTTTCGCAGTCGACATCTAGCATCGAGTAGCGGAATTATCAGGGCTATAACCGCGGAAATCGAAGTTCGCAAATTGCGGGCATTTTTCTCTGTCACTCTAATTACGCCTTCATTGGAGTAAAAGAGAAAGATCCCCGCAATTTGCGAATTTTCACGGTAGCCCGTCAGTACCGCTACTTGATACTAGAATTCTCTAGTGTCGCGACTCACGAAAATTGTATTGAACAACAATTTACAACTAATATTAAAAGCAGAAGGTGTTGAAAATAGAGTTCCGGATAATCCAGCGTTACAAAGTACTGATAATTCCGCTTCTCGATGCTAGATATCGACTACGAAAATAATAGTCGTTTTGGTATAAAAAACTGATGTATGGAGTGAGCACTCTATGTATTGTTTTCTCTATGGTTAGGTAGAGTACGTAAATGTTACTTGGGAAACCCAAATAACAAGTAATAATAGGTATATAAATAATATTAAGAAATCCACAAAAAAATTAACAGAGATTCCTATATAAGTATATCTCGAATAGGCAGGCCCTCCTTGTTATTTAGGTACCCGATTAGGGACTTCCCTCAGAACACACATTAAAAGTATTTTACCCAGTAACCTACTCAACTATACTGATACAAATATGAAATAAAAACCTCAGAACAGGTCAATAAATCTGTTATCTTTATCTTCCACAAGGTCAAACTTGACTCCGATCCTCTAAATCTCAAGTTACACCACAAAAATTAAAGAAAGCTGTCATTTTAATAGCACAAACTTATTATTTGCCTGCGGCTAAAACTATAACACGTTTCATCTCATACTTAATTTTAGCCTACTATGGACCAGTAGCGACAATGTAATGGCAAGATTAATTTGGTATCTCTACAATGTTGTTGACACCGTTGAACAAAATTAGAACTAACGTAGTCGCATACTTATTTTACTAAACGCGCGACGCTAGCGACACTATTAACAGCAGATATAACTTTGTGTTTTTCACCAATGCAGGATACAATTTTACATTTGCCGACGTTTTAATTAGGGATTAAATTTGTCCTTACAATTCTCATACTAACTGGCGCTAACAGCGAATTTGAACTGCAAATGTAAATTTGTTCAGAATGCCAGAAACATAACCTATCATAAAATACGGAGAGATAACCCGTCAAATGAGATGTGGGTTTCCAGCCAGTTATGAAGTGATAGCTGTGGAATGTTAAGAGGGCCCTTAAAGGAGCAGGTGATAAGGGGTTGATAAAACAGTAGATTAGCAGGATTCTGACGTATTATGTTACATATGTTAGTGAGTATTTCTGGGTTAAGTTGGGTGATACGAACCCCGTTATCCTCTGTCAATTCTAATTATAATCTAAAATGATCATTATATTAATTTAGTACCCAGTACAGAACATTTGGTGTTGAAACTCTAGGTCCATGGGGTCCCAGCGCGCATAAGTTGTTCGCAGAAATCGCGAAGCGTCTGGTTGACGTAACTGGTGACCGAAGAGCTGGCGGCTACCTCGCACAACGTATCAGCATTGCGATACAGCGAGGAAATGCCGCCAGCATCCTTGGTACAATGCCTCAAGGGCCTATTTTAGATTTAAGCTAGTTATTAATTTCGTTTAGTAGTATCACTGTATATATATTGTATGTAAATAAATGTTATAATTTTAAAATTGTAAATTAAGATTTACTTTTTTAAAGTACTTACATATTTTGGTAAAAAGAATTGATAGGTACTTACATATTTTAAATATTTTAGCTTTAGTTATCTTAATTGTAGTTTTATATTCATTTTTATAACACTTATTATATTTTAAATGAGTTTCAGATATTTTGGAATATTGGGGACTTATTTTGTTAGGTCATATCTCACATATCTGTCATAAGAGCGTTTCATATACTTATTTTTGCGCGCTGCTTTGCTCAAGATTAAGATCTCATTCATTATTATATGTTTACATTTTTAATGGACCCGGGTATGTCCTTAAACTACGTCCAAGACCACCGGTGGACGGGCAGCAGCGTCCCTCAAATTCGGTGTACTCGACTGCGATCGCCAACCCGCCTGCCAAGCGTGGCGATTATGGCATACACCCCCCAAAGGGGGAGGCCTATGTTCAGCAGTGGACGTCTTATGGCTGACATGATGATGATGATGATGACATTTTTAATAAAAGCATCACCCTCCTTTGCGTCGTGCAATCGGGTATATATAGGATATAGGTACTACTTAGCAAATACTAAAGCCCCAGTACGATCTAGTTTACATTTGAAAGAATTGACACTTGACACCACACTCTTGACACCTTAGGTGAAAGGTCATAAGGGAGCGGTTCGACCGGCGGCGATAAAGCAACTAGATGTCGATTATTTTCATACGCATGTGTAAATGTAGATGTTGTATTCCGTGTAACAAAAGACAATACCTGGGCAATTTCACTTAAAAGTGTACCATTTATTTTATTCGAAAATCCATTTTTTTGGGTTATTTCTACTCAGAATCACGAGGACTATCGATATAAAAAGAAAAAAAATGTGTCCCCGAAAAAATGTCAGTTTTCACATTTTCACATACATTTTGTATGGACCGTCACAAAACTGACACCCAAAGTTTATCATTTTCGCTTTCCCTTCCAAGCTTCCAACAGATCTCGAAGGCGGGTTCCTTGACCCAAAGGGTTCTGTCGATTTATTGGTTGTTGCCATTGTTTCAATCGCTTCTCGCTTATTGTTTATTGCGGCTATATATATATTATCCCTGCGGCTAACACTGTTCTCCCCAGGTGAAATAGTATTACTACTGAACAAGCATATAGCCCCTAAAAACAGTACAGACGTCTATGGCATATCACCTAACCTACTTCGATCAGCCGTACTACCTATTGCACCAATCGTAGCCTACCTATTTAATTCCTGCATCAGAGAGGGTACGTATCCTATGCCTCTGAAAAAGGTGAAAATATCGCCCCTTTACAAAGGTAAAGGGAAAAAGTTCGATATGAAGTCTTACAGGCCGATATCCCTGGTTCCTGCCATCAGTAAGGTTCTAGAGGTAGGTTTAAACAAAAGGCTGCTATCCTTTATCGAACAGTGCAACGTGATGACTGAGAGACAATACGCATACAGGGCGGGGCGCGCCACCACCGACCTGGTGCGCGAAGTGGTGTGGCGCGTGCTGAGCGCGCGCGAAGCGGGCCAACACGTAGCGCTGCTATGCTGCGACCTCTCGCGCGCTTTTGACACCGCAGACCACCAGCTCATAGCCGACAAGCTGAGTTTCTACGGTATTCGCGGCCCGGCCTTGTCCCTGCTAACATCATTCATGTCTCACCGCTCGCAAGTCGTTGTTGCGGAAAACGGAAAGATCACATCATCTGAGATGACGAATGTGATGGGCGTGCCGCAGGGCTCGTGCCTGTCGAACACTCTGTTCAGTTTATTACTCAACGACCTGCCCACCGCAATACACGACGCAGAGATATATATGTATGCAGACGACGTTGCCGCCATAGTTACTGCGCCGACCACGCGAGAACTGGAACACAAGTTAAACTCCGTAGTCCAGAGGCTTGAGTTTTGGTTTAGACTGAACGGCTTAGCCTTAAATAGAGATAAAACTTGTTACCTCACATTCCAGCTCAATGGCACGGCGCCGTCGCCGTACTCAGTCACTGCTGAACAAACCGCCCTGCAGATGGTCCAATCGGCTAGACTACTAGGCTTCCAAATAGATAGCGGCCTCATCTGGGACCAACATATCGATGAGATATGTTCTAGGCTTGGCCGAGCATGCTTTGCGCTCCGTCGCCTCGCGGGCACCGCGTCCCGTAGCGTCGTGCTATCGTGCTACTTTGCGACCGTCCACAGCCTCATCACCTACGGCGTGGAGCTGTGGGCGCGTGCTGCCGATGCCGATCGAGTCTTCAGGATGCAGAAGCGGGCGGTACGCGCTATTGTGGGTGTGCCTGATGACGTGTCGTGCAGGGAGTTATTTAAAGAATTGGATATTTTGCCTCTTCCCTGTGAGCACATTTTCCAAGTTGCTCTCTTTACATATAAACACTACGATGCGTTTAGACAACGAGGTGTGAACGAATCCCGCGCGATGCGTAGCAACAAGCTTGCCCATCTCCTCGTCACTCCCGCACACAAACTGCGCAAATCAGAAAAGTCGGTATACATCTCGGGCCCGTCTGTGTATAACAGACTACCTAACGAAATAAAAAGAGATGCAACTTCTGCGGTGGTCTTCAAAGCTAGATTACGCAAGTGGCTTCTTAGTCATATATTTTATTCTGTAAACGAGTTCTACCAACTCCCTACTATATAACTTTCTAGTCAGTATTTTAATGTTTTACTGTAATATTTAAATCAAATAATGATACAATTCAATTTAATTTATCTAATTTTAAATTAGATATAGACTGTACCTGACATGTAACTTGGCGTTATTAATAAAGTATTTGTATTTGTATTTATTTGTATTTGTATTTGTTGGCAGTGACACACATGCCTAACCCTTCCTTCTCGAGAAAGCGGGTTCCTTGAACCCTGTAAAGGGTACCGTTGATTTATTGATTGTTGACATTGTTACGAACACTTGCACTTTTCCGGGTTAAGTGTTATTTGTAGTAAATAAGTGAGAATTAGAACGATGCGAATGATATTGTAGCAGGAGACGGTTTTTTGTTAACGATTGAAGACACAGAAAAAAAAGGTAATAATATACTATACTTTCTAACTTAGGTGCCAAAATGACACTAAACATCCCAAGTAGCACAGATAGCTCTATAACTACTCACTTTTAGTTCTATCTAACGCTCTGTGCGTATTAAGACACTTATAAGAGCACACTCGTGGTCCTACAGCTGTATAATAGATCTCAGTGATATTTATATAGCTTAGGGCTGATTAAAAGCTGCATTACGGCTCTGAAAACTTTACATTAATACGCAAAGAGTGATATAAAGGTATATTTGCTACGACCCTATACAGCTTTAAGGGTTATCAAATGCTTTAACCGTTATAAGGTCTGTTTAGTGGATAAAATTACGCCATGTGCTGTATAAGGAGGTAATTGTGGACTTTTATTACGTTGACTTATTAAGGGAACACAAGTGAACTATTATGAAGCTAATAGACCTATAATGGAACAGATGTGGCACATAATACAGCTTGTCGCTTAACATGTTTACCGCTAAGCAGCTTTTATTACACTGACTTTTAAGGGAGCACGAGTGAACTAATATGAAGCCAATAGACGTATAATGGAACACATGTGGCACATAATACAGCTTATCGCTGAACGTGTTTACCGCTAAGCAGCTTTTATTGCGCTGACTTTTTAAGGAAGCACGAATGAACTATTATGAAGCCAATAGACGTATAATGGAACACACTTGGCACATAATACAGCTTATCGCTGAACATGTTTACCGCTAAGCAGCTTTTATTACGCTGACTTTTAAGGGAGCACGAGTGAACTAATATGAAGCCAATAGACGTATAAATGGAACACATGGGGCGCATAATACAGCTTATAGCTGAACATGTTTACCGCTAAGCAGCTTTTATTATTCTGACTTTTTGAGGAAGCACGAATGAACCATTATGAAGCCAATAGACGTATAATGGAACACATGGGGCGCATAATACAGCTTATCGCTGAACATGTTTACCGCTAAAGCAGCTTTTATTTCGCTGACTTATTATAAGGGAGAACGAGTGAACTATTATGAAACCAATAGACGTATAATCGAACACATGTGGCGCATAATACGGCTTAGCGCTGAACATGTTTACCGCTAAGCAGCCTATATTATACTGCCATTGGGACTGTCTGCATAGCGGCTGTTAAAACGTTCACAAGATGCCTTATAACTGTTTAGAGGTTCACTAGTGTATCGAAATAACGACTTGGACTTTATAGTGGTTCACTTAAGTATCTTTATCAGATGTATAACAGTCGTATGCTGCATATAAGAATTTTAACGGTTCACGTTGCTTTTTAACATTGACCGCCATTTTATTGTATATAACCTATAAAATTGAAATTGCTTTTCCAACTTTTAAGGGTAACAATAAGGTTTTGTGCCTGAGTTCTTAACCTAAATCATTAGTTTAGTACTTCCTATAACGTATTATTAACTTTTTATCTCATAATTCTGTCTAAACCACTGAAATAGTTTTTACACATAGCTTATTTATATCATTAATTTAAATAAATACTGATTATTTTCGTGGCGCACTGAAATTTTCTTAGATAATGTATATATATAATGTCAATAAACTTGCATTCCCAAACATCTTTCTCGCATTAATATATAAAACATAACATTTAACTAAACACATTAACAAAATGACTTATGGTGTCGTTGCGCTTAACGTTTTTGCTTCAATATAAATATGTTCACCTCTGCGTTCGGCGTCACTATACAAAATTTAATAGCTGATTTTTAAGGCAGAGGTGTAAAAGTATGTTATTAATTATCTTTTATTCAGCCCAACGTCAATCTTTCCCGGTATTAGGGCGCACATGTGACATATTAGCTGAATAAAGGGTAACTGGTGGTCTCTTACCCAGTCAATATACACCTCTTATAACTCCTGTTACCCCTTATAATTCCGTTAAATTGCTGCTACAACGCTCTTAAGTAGCTATGTGAACTTAAGGCTGCCTAATTTGTGCCCATTTAAGAGTTATAAAAGCTGAAAAGACGCTTATACAGCTCTTATGCAGCTTTTATATTCCAGCTTCAAGCGTATTCGTACCTCATTATGCGGCTGCTATACAGCTAATCTGTGCTACTTGGGATTAGTCGTAAAAGTACCTTTCGAATTCAAACTACACTAGTATATTACTGCTGCAGATCAGATGTCAATATCGATGTTGCTGCCCGGATTTTTGACAATTGCGGCAGCAATGCAGTCGGAAGTAATATCGCGCCGCAATACTGCAGCGGTAATGCTGGACGAATTGGATGATAGAGACGTGATAGAGACAGAGACAAACTTCGGGTCGGCAAATATAAGGTATCATCATCATCATCATCTCAGCCGAAAGACGTCCACTGCTGGACAAAGGCCTCCCCCAAGGATCTCCACAGCGAACGGTCATTCGCTGCCCGCAACCAACAAATCACCAAGCCAAGGTAGGTATTATTTCCCGAAATTTTGTTTCATTTTGTTATCATGTAGGTATAGGCATGCCTGCACTCAAGAGACAATAAAACGGTTCTTTTTGTATAAAAAATCCATACGACGTTACCTTTATCGAGTGTACATTTTAAAGGGTTTCAAACAGCTAAAGCGCGTATTTCCGGACCGATACAACCTTCAAACCTTCAAGAAAAGAGGGCACTCCTTTCTTAGAAGCCGGCAACACACTTACAAACACGTCTGGTGTTGCAACTGTGTGCTGCTGGTGTTGGTGGGCGACCGTAATCGCTTACCATCAGGCGATTCGTCTGCTCCTTTGCCTCTAACATCAAAAAAAAAGCAAACCCGTTGAAATTGAAAGGGTTTGCCTACACATAGTTCGCGTCATCGTTTCAATTCCCTTGTTGTGATTTTATGCATCAATAGTGTCTTCCCCTTCAACACGTGAACGATCGCTCTGATTATATAATAGCTGCAGCAATCTGCAACCAGTGGTCAAGGAACGTGATCGTTCATGCCAGAGACTTGTCGATAATAAGGACTACTAATAGAACTACCCACCTATCCAAAGTGGCCCTGACTTGTAAGATGCCCAGCGAAAGCAAATATATTATGGTCGCCCTCACTTGGCGCCGTTCCGCGGAGCAAGAGTTGGATGTATTGGGGGATTTGGGGGTGGGGTGGGAGGAGGTTAAATACTCAAACTGTCCAGGCCCAGAGCACCGATTATATTTATTTATTTATCGTATGGCATTTACATTATATTACACTCTTCAATCGTACCTGCAACACCAAATACCAAACGAACAGGCTGGTTTTGTCAAAGGCCGAGGCACCAGGGAGCAAATTGTGAACATTAGACAGATGATAGAGAAGAGCCGAGAGTTTAATGTTCCAATGCTCATGTGTTTTATCGACTACACAAAGGCGTTTGATTGTGTAAGATGGAGTTGTATGTGGAGAATCTTGCAAGAAATGGGCGTCCCTCTGCATCTGATAGCATTGATTAGTAGTTTGTACGAAGATGGAGAATCGAGCATCAAGATCAATAATGTTGTGTCCGGTGCTTTCAAACCAGGAAAGGGTGTCCGCCAGGGATGCATTCTATCACCGCTTCTTTTCAACATCTACGGCGAATATATAATGCGAAGAGCCCTAGAGGACTGGGAGGGAGGCATCTCAATAGGTGGTCACAAGATCAGCAACCTTCGCTATGCAGACGACACAACATTGTTTGCTTCTTCAGAACAGGAACTAGCCGAATTGTTTAGGAGGGTAGAGCGTGAAAGCAAAATGGTAGGGCTCTCGGTTAACAAATCGAAGACCAAAATCATGGTCATTGCTCGAGCTGGATTGCTTGTACGGACTGGTGAACTGTCGGACCTCGAATGTGTACAAGAGTTTGTCTACCTGGGCTCACTCATCAGCAATGAGGGCGGCTGTGAGAAAGAAATTCGAAGACGCGCACAGATGGCAAAAGGCGCCATGAGCAAATTGAACACAATTTGGCGGAACAGAAACGTCTCCAATGACACCAAGATGAGACTTGTGCGGTCTTTAGTGTTTTCAATTTTTCTCTACGGTCGGAGTCATGGTCAATACGGCCAATAGACAGGAAAAGAATTGAGGTATTTGAGATGTGGTGTTGGAGGAGAATGTTGCGCATACCGTGGACAGTAAAACGAACCAACAAATCCATTCTCAACCAACTCAGGATCAAATCCAGACTATCCACAATCTGTTACCAACGAGTCCTGGGCTATTTTGGACATATTGCTCGAAGGCAGCCAGATAACCTGGAGAAACTGGTTGTTTGTGGAAAAGTGGATGGCAAGAGGCCGAGAGGACGGTCACCCACCTGTTGGTCCGATCAAGTAAGGAACATTACAGGACTTACTGTCACTACTGCCCTTAGACAAGCCGAAGACAGGGTGAAATGGAAGCAGCTCGTCGAGGCCTCGGTGAAGGCATTTCAAGACAGGCACGACCTTCAGTAATGAAGAATACGAAGAAGAAGACACTGTTCATTAACAACTTAGTTTATTTATAATCTAAATCTTCATTTTTCCAAGTAGGTGATGGCTGCACTCGTTATGGTTTTAAAATCTTCCACTGGGTCATCGTACTTTGTAAGTGGGCACTCCAAAACAATATGCCGAACAGTTTGCTTTGGGCAACCGCTTTCGCGGCATTCTTGGTCGCTCCATCCCCATTTTTTCCGGAGTTAGGCACAGTGGTCAATTCCTGTTCTCAGGCGGTTGAGCATGCACCAGGTACGTCGTGATTCATTAAAGCCAGGCGCGTGGCTCCGCGGGTTTTAACTCAAAGAGGTCAGATGGAACGTCTGCTTGCGACCATTCTTCGGACCAGGCGTCGTTCAGGTTCCACTGAAAGCGTGGTTGGTGGATAAGGAGAGCCGGTGGGTTTCTAGACTTCAGCCTTTTGCACCTGAACGTAGCCAAGTTGTTACGTTTCAAACGTAGCAGGGGAAAATTTCTTTTTTTTAGTTTGGTACTCACAACGACACCTAGCGGCATTGTGGTTGAACAGACCGCACAGGATTGTCTTCAGCGCCATCTATCCGCACAAGATGGCACTTGATCACTTAGTCGCAAGCTGTTACTCTAGGAAACTTTATGGTTCTTATTTAGTATTAAAGATTTTCTTTAATGATTGAAAGATTTAGGTTTAATTCTTCTAAAATATTAGTACTCAATATCGTTAGTCTTTTGATATGATAATTTTCAAATATTGTTTGGGACATCGTTTGCAATACCTGGCAAAATTCCTTTGCTCTAAAGCGTGGATGTAGATTAAAAAAAAAAATAACAAGAGAGGAATTGGATTGTGGAGCGTGACGAGTCACTTGGATTTCTGCAGCGATGTGAGCGGGCGGCGAGCATATTTTCCAAGTCTCATCTGTTCTACGGGGGCCACCCCAGATAATATGGAAACACTTCTACATTTCTAAAGGCAAGGTATGTCACAGTAAAAGTGTTTAGTGTCAGGAGAAATATGGCCCGGTCTTTATGACGTTCGTCTATACTGATTTTTCATTTCTTTGTTTCAGCATGCAAGACAATATGGCGTCCCATACTAAATTCCTGTAGGGGATAGTTAAGGAAATATTTTTGTTAAATGTCAGCAGTGTAGCACCAATCGCTTCACTTAAAATCCGGGTAAGCAATTGTGATTTTACTGTAGAAAGTGTAGTTTTCCTTTTTTGTCTTTGTCCATGTGTGGCAAATGATCACGTGGCAAACTATTTGATTAATGGTCTAGCTGGTTTCTGTGGAAAATGGGGCGGCAAATGCACTTGTAGAGGCAGGGTCTGACATGTGCGTAACCTCAATCTTTTTTTTTTTTGATATTGGGTTTCAATATGTGGTTTTTTTTTTTTCCTTTAGCTTTAATGCCGGTCTCTACCCTGGGTTTTTTTCTTCGGGCACGTGTCGGCGCTGGGCGTTGCTGTGGACCTTGGGCTGGAGCTTCGTGCTGTTCAGCGCGACGTTGGCGAAGCGGGCAGGCAGCCACCTGGACACGTGGCTGACGGTATCACCGCGTGTCACCGCGACTCTTGGCTGTTCCCCTGCGCGCCTCTGGAGCAGTGCGTGGCCACGGCTTCACCGTCTTCTGCTATGGACACGTGACTTAGGCGTGCTAGTATCAATAGACTTTAATTAGCTTCACGCAATAGTGGCCTCTTAATAAACTTCAAGTGCTCAGTGCATAATTAGTGTATAGACTTAATAAACTTTAACTGAGACTGCCTAGCCAGTCCGATAGCATAGTGTTCTTAGTATACTTAATAGCATAAGGTTATTTTCTGTATTGCTTTACTGTACTACTACTGTTTTCCTTGTGTGAAGCTTTGAAATTATATTTAATTGTCTCGAGCTTAAACAATAGTTTTTCTTTATCTCATCTTAGTTTTACCTATCTGTACGCTCTATAGCGTGCTGGCGCCCAATATTACTGCTTACTCTTTCTCTCTAAAATTAATTTAGTTACTAAAATAGATTTTTAGGAATAACACAGACGTGTAGTGTGACAATAGAGCGTCAGACCCACGAACCCTGAGTACCACCAATAGTCCATGGCTTAATAAGACCAAAACGCTTGTTACATTTGACACCCAACTAAGGGGCGACGCTTTATTATCCTAAATATTGTTGTCACAGTCTGTGGATTCTGAAGAAATCTCTCTTAGCTATTTTTTGAGCTCGATATAACATACTTATAGTTTTAGGACGTCTGTTGCTGCATGCTTGCAAAAGTTTTGTTTATTGTTTACACTGATCTTGGGTAAATTTCAATACTACTTTAAGTAACAAACTTAATTTACTATCTAGATTATCTAGACTTTGTCTACTCTGTGTTTAAAAATACTTCTGTTAATTTAAATAATACTTATACAGAGACAACATGTCCCTACATGTAGATGTTGACTGTCTAAACAAAGATGAGCTCATTTTTGAGCTGAAAACAAATGAAGAGATTTGAGGCAAATGAAGAGTCCACTGTTGATGATTTGAGAAAACAATTTAGACTTGCCAAAGGCACACCTCACGACAGCACTAAAGGTAGCCAATATATTTCAAGTTTGTCTGTTGACGGGGAATTTCAGGTCTGCGAGGAGAAACTCGTCCAGGTGCTGCAGGCAGATCATTCTACGGCGTCGTGTCGGAGGCGTTGTCTTTCGAAGTTGTCTCACATCATTCTAAGGTTAGAAAGATTGACATTACTCAGCTCGGATCAACAGCTTAGGAAAATATCTCTTGTGTCTAAGGCCTTCAGAGCCACAGAAACATTGAAATGTAACTCGGCTTCTACTTCTAATTCCACACAAGTCATGGAGGTCAAGGATGTTACTCCAACCACCTCATGCCACAAGCGTGCCTCTCAGGTCTTGAAGTGGAACTTGAACTTTGACGGACGCACTCCAGTGCATGACTTTATCTTTAGACTACAAGAGCTTCAATACTCTTCTGAAATAACTGATCAGGAACTGCTCAGAAATGCAGTGCATCTCTTCACGGGTGAGGCTTTGTTGTGGTTTAGAACTAATAAAACTCGGTTCGACTCCGTACAGGACTTGATTGACTCATTGAAGGCGGAATTTCAGCCAATTGACTATGAAAGGTGTCTGTTGAATCAGATAAAGGCCCGTCTACAAGGTAAAAATGAAACTGTCAAATCTTTTATAAATATAATGGAAAACCTTTTCTTGAGACTGTCTAGGCCTTTGTCTGAAGCTGAACAATTAGATATTATTACAACTAACATGAGTCCTTTCTTTATATCTAGGTTGGCACTCACGGATGTGCACACTATTAGGGAACTTAAGGAAATTTGCGCACGTTTAGAGTTGTCGAAGTTCAGGTGTGAGAATCGAGGTTACTTGAGTACTGGTAGGGATGCCATTCTGCCAAACTTCTGTAGTGTAGGCGCAGACATAGTTCCCTTAACTCCTAAGCCCAGCGGTAGCAATGTGCGTGACAACACTCAAAGACAGGCAAGTGGTGGCACTGTGCTCTGTGGAAAGTGTGGTGGTGCACATCATCATTCTAGGTGTGACATTCATCCAAATCCCATCTGCTTCAGATGCAAAAAGCCAGGCACCATTACTAGGTATTGCGACTGCTCAAAAAACTGAATAAGGGGTCGGAGATCATGGGTGATTCCACTGAATCTCATGTCTCTGACCAAACTTTTGCTATGCCAAACAATTCATGTCTTGCTAATAAACAAAGCTACTATCCTACTAGGCCGTTGTTTAAGGTTGATGATGATGATGATAGGCCATTTTTGAATGTAGGTATTTTAGGACTGGAACGTAATGCATTGGCTGATTCAGGAGCAGCTGTCTCGCTACTGAGCGAGGATGCTTTAGGGACTTTACATGATGAGGGGCTCACTTTCACTATGAGGCCACCGGATAAAAACTTAAGTGTAGGCAATGGGGCATACTTACGTATGTTAGGTTTTGTAGAAATTCCTGTGGCTTATAAACATGACCTGCATTTTATAAACTTCTATATATCTACAGATATTAACATGCCCATGATACTAGGGGTAGATTTTTTGAGGAAATTTGGGCTCTGTAAGGATATACTAAAAGAGGTGCCACCGGAGGAGGTTCCTCCTGGCAAGGTGAGCATTATTTCAAATACTAATATACACTTACATAAATTTGAGGACTTGAGTGCCCAACAAAAATCACACTTGGAGAATTTAATAGTAAAATTTAGGTCTATAGCGGCTGACAAAGATACTTTAGGTTGTACTGCTTTGGAGGAACATGTAATAGACACAGGAGACAGTTCTCCAATTAAGCAAAAATATTATCCCATACCCTATCACCACCGAGATTATGTTAGGAAGGAGATAGATGAAATGTTGAAATTGGGCATTATTGAAAAAAGTAACTCTCCATGGAGCAGTCCAATTTTGTTAGCACCAAAGGCGAATGGTGAACTCCGGATGTGCCTGGATAGTAGAAAATTAAATAGTGTCACTAAGGTGGACTCCTATCCCATGCCCAGAATACAAGAGGTTCTAGATTCCCTCAGTAATGCTAGATACCTAACCTCTCTAGATCTGAAGTCAGCTTTCTTTCAGATACTGCTATCACCCGATTCTAGGGAAAAGACTTGCTTTGTCGTGCCGGGTCTGGGAGCCTTTCATTTCAAGCGTATGCCGTTTGGACTAGTAAATTCGACTGCTACCATGATGAGACTTATGGATAAAGTATTCGGACCTGAGTTTGCAAACAATGTGTTTTACTATGTAGATGATATCATAATAGTCTCTGACACTTTTGAAAAACATGTATCTCTGCGGGAACAGGTCTGTGAAAAGCTGAGACAGGCAGGTCTAACTATCAATCTAGAAAAGTCAGTCTTTTGTAGGCCATCTTTGAAGTTCCTAGGGTATGTAGTGGATCACAGAGGTCTGAGAACTGACAGTGATAAGATTAAGGCCATAGTAGATTATCCTCGCCCTACCTATCAAAAGGAACTCAGACGTTATTTGGGAATGCTATCTTGGTATCGTCGATTTATAAATAATTACTCCACTGTTTGTGCTCCTTTAAATAGGCTCACTAGGAAGTTACAAAAGGGGCAAGTTTTCCAATTTACAGAAGATGCTGAGGAGGCTTTCAGGATCAGCAAGGAACTGCTGGTATCTGCACCTATATTATGCATGCCTAGGTTTGACCGTCCTTTCATAATTACCACAGATGCATCAGAGGTCGGCCTAGGCTGTTCCTTATCACAGCTGGATGATGATGGCCACGAGCATGCTGTTGCATATGCCAGTAGGGCACTTGTCGGTGCTGAAAGAAATCACTCCACTACTGAGAAAGAGTTAAATGCGTTAATTTTTGCCCTAGAAAAGTTTAGAGGTTACATAGAGGGTTCTCCTCATAGAACCAAAGTTTACACTGATCATAGTAGTCTAAAATGGTTAGTAAGTCTAAAATCTCCAACAGGACGCCTGGCTAGATGGGCACTGCGTCTTTCTCAATTTAACTTTGATGTTCATTATCGAAAGGGTTCTGAAAATAAACTTGCGGATGCACTTTCTCGTGCTCCCATCGTCTCTGGTAACTTAAATTGTATATATCCAGTTGGTTCCATACAGGATACTTGGTTTACTAACTTATTTGCTAGGGTGGAAAATACTCCACACAAGTATCCAGACTATAGGATAATCAATGGGAATTTATACAAGCGTGTCAGGGACAAGAATCCGTTAGCTAAAGACTGTGACTGGAAACGAGTAGTACCATTAGAGCTGAGACAGGACATATTGAAACAGTGTCATGATAGGCCGGATGCGGCACACTTGGGTGTATTTAAAACCTTTAAACGGGTTTCACAAAGTTACTTTTGGCCCCGAATGCTAGGAGACATAAAGAAATATATTAAGAAATGCTCAATTTGTTTGGCATACAAAAGTAGCAATGAGGCATCTCCAGGGTTGATGGAACATCCTAAGCGTATACAAAGATCATGGCAAGTTTATGTACAGACATTCTCGGGCCATTACCCAGAAGCTACAAGGGCCATGCTTTGTTCTAGTGGTCAGTGACTGTTTCACTAAGTATACATGTCTTTTCCCCATGAGAAACTCTTTGGCTAAAACGGTAGTAGATATCATTGAAAATAATGTTCCATTAAAGTTTGGTATTCCCCAATGTATCATAATGGACAATGGCCCTCAGTATATTTCTAAGCACATGCAAAATTTGAAAGATAAATATAAAATACCTAAACTGTTCTATAACTGTAGGTTCACTCCACAAAATAATCCCGCGGAAAGAATTATAAGAGTAGTAGTCACTGCTATCGCATCTTATGTAGGTAAGGACCATCGCAAATGGCCAGAGGAGTTGAGGGGAATTGAGTTTGCTATTAATACTGCAGTTCATGAGGTCACTGGACGCAGTCCCTATTTTCTAAATTCTGGAAGGGAGGCTGTATTGTCAGGTGAATGGTATCCTGCAGGACCTTTGTCAACTGAGGAGTTGGTATTTGTTGATAGATCTTTGAATTCTGCTATGTTAACTCACCTCAAACCGCTGTTTGAGAATGTCAATGAACGCCTACAAAAGGCCTATCAACGTAGTAGAATGTACTATAATCGCAATAGAAGGTCTATAGAGTATGAGGAGGGTCAAGTTGTCTATAAAAAGGAATATCCACTCTCTGATGCTAGCAAGTTCTTCACACAAAAGTTGGCCCCAAAGTTTAAAATGTGTAAAGTCAAAACGAAAATATCAGCTGTTACTTATGAGTTGGAGGACTTAATTACTGGTAAATCGATAGGTATATGGCATGTCAAGGACATTCTGAAATCACAACCTGTGGGCTTGAACACCGATGCAGTTACCTAACTTTCACACTTTCTAAATTGCTTTTCATAACGTTTGTCATGTCTTAACCTCTTTCTTTCAGTAAAGTGAAGTGATTCAGTGCTTTGTGAAGTGAAAATGGTGATTACAGTGCAGTGATGTGTTGATCCATGTTCCCTTGAGCATTGGATGAAGTTTCAATCCCATCTGGAGCGAAATTTTTTTATTATGCACTTGTATATAACCTCCATTTTCAATTCCTTTGGCGCTTACGACCTTTTGGAATGGGAAGCCTATACGTCAAACTATATGCGTTCCGTTTCACGTAAAGATTTAGGGTCGGTTGCACCAAACTGTTCGTATCGTTAAAGAGTTCGCTAAATTTTTATGTATGGAAAGTTTCATAGTAAAGCGCCGGGGCGCGCCGGCTGACGTTGATCAGTCTGTCAAATGTCGTTGGTGCAACTGGCCCTTAATTGGATCTGTGTTCAAGGATTAGTTCTTGTGTTTCGTATTATGAAAATAATTTCAAGGTGTGTTCTTGCACATATTGACACTGGAAAAGGGGAGACTGGGGCAATCTAGTGCCCATCTCTTTTAAAACTCTAACTTTTGTAATGACTTTAAACTTTGATTAGAAATTGAAGTTCTCTCAGTAGGTACGTTCTGCTTGTTGTGCACTGTTTCTCTCTCTCTATAAGCAGTGTACGGGAAATTGCTTCCACCTCTGTTGGAACAAATTCTTAAGGACATATACTTACATAAGTTTATATTTTGATAAAATCGTTTACTCTGAATGCTTCTCTTTGTATCTCTGAAAGGGGACGGTAGTCTTCGGTGTGTTTCTGCACATTTGGTACAATAGGGGAGAAAGGGGAAAAATGTATCACCGGTTTTGACACTTAGAATATTTTGTAGTTTCTTTTAATTAGGAATGCATTTGACTGCTAAGTCGCGGTCTACTTCATTTCATGCATTGGATTCTCGCTTGCGGTCCTTGCATGGGGAGTTCGTGTTCTTCTGCTGCACGCCTCCATGGAGTCGATAAGGTTGAAATTTTGTTTTCTTCCTGTCCGTACGCCACATTGTGGTGTTTCTGCAGTCTACTCTTAGCTTTTAGGGGTTGTGGAGTAGATAAAGCTCGGACGTGCACCCCGCTTAGAACTATTCTTCGCTCGCTGCACCGCCGAGATTTACTCTCCCAATCTCTCACTAGTCGATAGTTTTCTTGCATGTTAGTTATAAACATAGTTTAACTTGATAGTTAGGGTTGTGTATACCTCATGGCATAGTCAATATATAGACGGTCAAGCAAATCTTGTCAGTAGAAAAAGGCGCGAATTTCAAATTTTCTATGAGACGATATCCCTGCGCGCCTACATTTTTCAAATTTGCCGCCTTTTTCTACTGACAAGATCTGCTTGACCATCTTTAGTTAATAAGATGTTAAAAAAATGTTTAACTTACATTAACATTTTTTTTTATCTAAGTTGGGTGGTAATGTTACGTTTCAAACGTAGCAGGGGAAAATTTCTTTTTTTAGTTTGGTACTCACAACGACACCTAGCGGCATTGTGGTTGAACAGACCGCACAGGATTGTCTTCAGCGCCATCTATCCGCACAAGATGGCACTTGATCACTTAGTCGCAAGCTGTTACTCTAGGAAACTTTATGGTTCTTATTTAGTATTAAAGATTTTCTTTAATGATTGAAAGATTTAGGTTTAATTCTTCTAAAATATTAGTACTCAATATCGTTAGTCTTTTGATATGATAATTTTCAAATATTGTTTGGGACATCGTTTGCAATACCTGGCAAAATTCCTTTGCTCTAAAGCGTGGATGTAGATTAAAAAAAAAAAATAACAAGAGAGGAATTGGATTGTGGAGCGTGACGAGCACTGAAATATGAAACCTATGGAAGTGAAACGTCAACGAATAATGCGTGCCACTGTGACGCCATCTTAGAACTAAACATGGCGGTTTTAGTGCTGCCCAGAAGATTTTTACTGTTACTAGGTTTTATCGATACATCGATAACTTTTTAACGTTCTCGGCTCATTTTATTTAAAATACTAAGTATGTATTATTTGTGGAGTTTATGTTTTAATAGGAAGTAAGTAAATAAATAAAAATTCTTTATTAGTATATTGTTATGTGAAAAGATACTTTGATTGAGTAAGATGTGTGGAGTCTAGGACAATTTCGTGCTTCAAATTTGACAGGTAAACGAGATGACGCTGTACTACTCAATACATATTGCGATTTTTGCGGTAACTCTGATTTTCAAAAGTTGACGTTTGACAACTTAGTGACCGCAAAACACATGGCGCAGTACAGCGCCATCCGTTTTGGATGTCAGAATAAGTGTACGTGTTTTTCTTGGACTTTACCTCTCCATTACAATCAATTTTGTTGTGTTGCTAACCCTAAAGTCTGTAACACACTACCGCACTGCACCTCGACCTTGGTGCGCCGTATCTATAAGTGAGAGCGATACAAAATTCAAGCTTATTAAGCGACGGGTGAAAAAAAAAAAAAAAAACACCTTCAGAACATTTTTTTATTACAAAAATAAGGAATGACTTCCGCTCTTCAACTTCTTCAACATTTATTCAGCAAATAGGCCACAAGGGCATTTTTATACGTCAACATTGAATTTACATACAAGCAAAAATAATAACAATACATTAACCATTTTATAAATTACAACTATATGTAAGTATATGGTCTCTTAATGTCGAATCATATAAAAAAAATATAATAATGATATAAAAAAGCCCGCAGGGCAGCTTGTGGAGTAACGACCCCACGGCCCCGAGTTACCCTAGTGCTCCCGAGAGTCGGTCAGGATCTCCATCTCCAGACACTTTCTTTTTATGTTCATTTCTTGGTAACCTATAAAAAATGATTTAATTATTAAATTAAGATAATTTAGTTGGTTTGAAGCGGGGTAGCATGATAAAATAAGAAAATATAAATAGGCAATCATAATATATCGATATCAAAGTCGATAAATAAAGTACAACCCTAGCTGAAATGTTTACAATATTTAAGCGTAAAAATATAGTTAAATAAATCCAATCACTTCATGATCTATAACTGCACAGAAGAACCTTGCTATTTATAATGTGAAACATCCTTACATTTCCCAGGAACATTAACAATAACGAATATTTTTCATGTAAATGATAGCGTACCTGTGTAAGGTTAAAGATGGCAAATTTGGTGGTTTTCTTATGCCGCACCCTAATACACTACACACTGGCATATTCGCGACGTAATTATTCACATTTGGCTTCAATTATTTTCAATCACAAGCAAAATATTGAAAGATAATTAATAATTTTAATTTTCACCACGACTTTTTGACAGGACAAGTACCGGCTGAACTGACAGACAATGACATTTGCGTGACTAAACATGGCGGATTTTCGGCCGCATTAGGTATTTACGTATTTTCATGGAACACTTTATGTCCGTACTGAAATACTGTCACCTTTTTTTGCTATGGGTTACAGTACTGAGTAAAAACGAGATAGATATATATTTATGTGTGTGCCGTCAAAATGGGTGCTATTTCTATAAGCAATTGTACGTATAGAACAATATGTCTTGTCCCTATTATATAGGTCTATGGTGACGAGTCACTTGGATTTCTGCAGCGATGTGAGCGGGCGGCGAGCATATTTTCCAAGTCTCATCTGTTCTACGGGGGCCACCCCAGATAATATGGAAACACTTCTACATTTCTAAAGGCAAGGTATGTCACAGTAAAAGTGTTTAGTGTCAGGAGAAATATGGCCCGGTCTTTATGACGTTCGTCTATACTGATTTTTCATTTCTTTGTTTCAGCATGCAAGACAATATGGCGTCCCATACTAAATTCCTGTAGGGGATAGTTAAGGAAATATTTTTGTTAAATGTCAGCAGTGTAGCACCAATCGCTTCACTTAAAATCCGGGTAAGCAATTGTGATTTTACTGTAGAAAGTGTAGTTTTCCTTTTTTGTCTTTGTCCATGTGTGGCAAATGATCACGTGGCAAACTATTTGATTAATGGTCTAGCTGGTTTCTGTGGAAAATGGGGCGGCAAATGCACTTGTAGAGGCAGGGTCTGACATGTGCGTAACCTCAATCTTTTTTTTTTTTTATATTGGGTTTCAATATGTGGTTTTTTTTTTTCCTTTAGCTTTAATGCCGGTCTCTACCCTGGGTTTTTTTCTTCGGGCACGTGTCGGCGCTGGGCGTTGCTGTGGACCTTGGGCTGGAGCTTCGTGCTGTTCAGCGCGACGTTGGCGAAGCGGGCAGGCAGCCACCTGGACACGTGGCTGACGGTATCACCGCGTGTCACCGCGACTCTTGGCTGTTCCCCTGCGCGCCTCTGGAGCAGTGCGTGGCCACGGCTTCACCGTCTTCTGCTATGGACACGCGACTTAGGCGTGCTAGTATCAATAGACTTTAATTAGCTTCACGCAATAGTGGCCTCTTAATAAACTTCAAGTGCTCAGTGCATAATTAGTGTATAGACTTAATAAACTTTAACTGAGACTGCCTAGCCAGTCCGATAGCATAGTGTTCTTAGTATACTTAATAGCATAAGGTTATTTTCTGTATTGCTTTACTGTACTACTACTGTTTTCCTTGTGTGAAGCTTTGAAATTATATTTAATTGTCTCGAGCTTAAACAATAGTTTTTCTTTATCTCATCTTAGTTTTACCTATCTGTACGCTCTATAGCGTGCTGGCGCCCAATATTACTGCTTACTCTTTCTCTCTAAAATTAATTTAGTTACTAAAATAGATTTTTAGGAATAACACAGACGTGTAGTGTGACAATAGAGCGTCAGACCCACGAACCCTGAGTACCACCAATAGTCCATGGCTTAATAAGACCAAAACGCTTGTTACAAAGTCTCTATTCAGAGGTAGTTCCGGGCGTTCATGGGCTTTGTCAACTTCTCTGAGCAGATGGATGGATGGATGGACCGATTATATAATAGTACCAGAGTCAGTAGAAGAATATGATTCGAGCGCTGCACCCTAACAGAGGGTAACAAGGTGAAAAAAAGAAGAAATTAACGACAGGTTTCTATTCAGTGTCGAATATTTTTTAATACAAGTACAGTGGCAAACAAGCTTACGGTCCGCTTAAAGCGGACAATATTTTAGTCACTTGCATAATTATTATGGCACCTAGAGAAGATGGGCCACTTTTTTTCATAATTGCTGAAATTTGAAGGCGATTTGACCTCTAAAGCAGCAACGCCATCTATTTTCTAAAAGTTTCAGTATGAATTGTTACTGTATTAACCCATTAAAGTAGGGTTGCCATACGTCCCGGTACGCCGGGACATGTCCCGGTTTAAAGCACGGTGTCCCGGCGTCCCGGCCGATAAGAAAATTGTCCCGGTTTAAAAATCATAGTTATTTAGTAGGGGGCTGTACTTGGTAAATAATAATATACCTACATTTCTACGTATCACATGGCCAAAATTAAAAAAAAATGTTTTATGGTACCTACTTTTACCTAATGTCCAATATCAGTTTCTCAGACACACAATAATTAGATGATTATGTAAATTATGTTATTTTATAGCTTTTAAAGTCTGTAATGTAGAGCTCGAATTTCAGGCTCCCTAGGGCCTAAAACCTCATCAATGGAACTTCGGCCCTCCGAGTAACTCTTGTACATATGACACATATTATTGTTGAGTAACACTAGCGCTGCTTTCTTACAGCTCGACCTTCAGTGTTGCTTAAATTTTAACAAATATAAAAATTTGATTTGAGAAGCTTGGCCTTTTGCCTCGCATGAAAGCTCACCGCGCTGGTTATAAGTACGCTTCGGGCTTATTAAGTAATGTGGAGATTTCTGAGCTCGACCTTCAGCCTCACATTTTACCTAAATTTTTGGTTTGTCTTCCAAATCTCGTCTTCTTCAGCTTAGCCTTTGACCTCGCTGCGCCAAGCTCGGCCTACGGTTTCGCTTTTTAATACAATGGACATTGGTTGGCGTCTATGCTCTAGCTGAGCTTATCCTGAAGCACGGCTTCGACCTCGCATGAAAGCTAGCCTCACTGGGGAACTTCGGATTTTTAGGCCCGGCCCGGCCTTTTTAACACGCTTTCACAATTTTGTCAAAAAAATTTCGCGCTCGCTTCGCTCGCGTTTTTTGCTGGTTGACCCTGAATCCCCTGAATCTACATGGTAGCTTAACACATGGAAAATTTATCTCCGAAACTACTGTGCTAAAATTTTGAAAAAAAAAAACACAAAATAGTTCTTTACCTATCTATAGGAAAACCTATTAGAAATGTGCAGTCAAGCGTGAGTCGGACTTAATTATAGACATTTCACTCACGTTTCACATGAAAAAATACATTGTTACAAATTGTGTAACCCTTTAAACGCGACGCGAGTCCGACTCGCACTTGGCCGGTTTTCTTTAAATGTCCCGGTCTGAGTCCCCACACTTATGGCAACCCTACATTAAAGGCATATAAGTTTTATTTTTATTTTTTACCTACCTACTTTATATCATCTACTATATTGTGGTATTTTTTGAGTATGAGGGGATTTCAGCGAGTTAAACGAAGGTAGGTATTTATAGGGTTGTACTCGTACCTAATGGATCAAAGATCGCTGTGTCGCGGTGTGGGCTGGCTCATCAGCAAAGTAAAATTGCGTCATATGGACGTTGACAGTCCTTTTTATAGAGTTATCTCTGTTCGTACCTTGAATCGAAATATAAGTGATCTATCATAACACTTATAAACCTTGTGTGTCTGTCTAGGTCATGGTCCTACTTGACGGTCGCATTGATAACGATCAGATCCCTATCTTATCTTAGTTCCGGGTTCTGTAGTCAGTGGTAGCACTGGTAACTATATCACTTAGTTCGGGCATGCTCGGCTCACGACTGCTCTGAGCAGTAAAGGTGACATTCGGATGTTAGCTGCAGCTGATGTTTGAAGCCACTTCTTCGCTAACTTTATATTAATATTGTTATACATATTACTGTAACAGTTGTAACGTACCTGTAACCCGCTAAGAACCCGCCATTTTAAGAGGAAAGGGGACGTGGGGACGATCTATTCTCCATACAAACGTAGTCCTCATTTTCCTCACTGGATATTAATTTTATGAAAAATTGTGTAAAAATATTTTCAATAATGATAATATCCAGAGGGGAAAATGAGGACTACATATGTAAGGAAAGGAGGTTTCGGGGCGGTCATCCCCTTTCGTCTTAAGAACCAACTAAACGCAAAACTATTACCGGTACCCATTCAACTGTTACCAACTGTTACTGACTTATTGTTACCACAAAATCTTTGCGCATTCCTAGATCAAAACGGCGCGTTAACTGTAAAAATATGTAAACATCATGCGCCTTATCTCAATGGCATAAAGTTCAACTATTGTACCTACAGATATTTTGACGTCAATTTTACCGTTATCAGGTGTTTACTATCTTATCCCGATCCGAGACAAAAAATGCCGTTGTATTATCTTTTATGATTATACAATGACAGATGGTGGTTCGAGTTATGCAATTTAGATTTTGGAGATCCGTCGCTAACCGATACTTATTTAAAAGTTGCTAAGAATATTAAAAAAAAAACGATACTTAGGTACTAAGATAACTATGGAAAAAATATATAGAAGTTTTATAAAATATTTTGATTTGTGATATTTTGTGCGAATGCAGAAGAGGCCGATGACCTTGGTCAATGTTTAATTCGTAAATTGGGTAGGTACATTTTTTTAGTTAACGTTTCGATTTTTTCATACAATGTTGTTATTAAAAACGACGTAAACAAAAGTACGCCAGTAAGTAATCCTATTTATTGCTTTAGACGAAAAATGGGTAGGTACCTACGGTTTTTCTGTTCTTTTTTTATATGTGGGTATAATGATGAACAATCGGTTTAACCAACTGCTAATTTTAAAATTAAAGGAAAAATAAAAAAAAATTGTTTCGGGAGAAAGTTGTAATATCGCTAGCAGACGTCTCTGCTTAGTACAAAATTATTTTAAATTTTATTTAGAACTATCACATAGTAAACTGAAATAAATGTCATATACTAAGAAAAAGTGACCAAGTGACTTTTTCTTAGTATATGACATTTATTTCAGTTTATAATTTATATAGTAGTGTTTCTAAATGATAAAAACAAATTAAAATATTTTTCTGAAATAATTTAATTTGTTCAAATACTTTAGTATCACATAGTAGGTACTTAAAATAAACAATACCTACTCAACTTCCTACCTGTTAAAAAAAACTCCTTATAAAAAAAAATATGTATGCCACTTACCATTAGTAGTTTTATTTTTCATCCAATTTTTTTTAAACCTCAAATAAAACCCTACAATCTCAAGGAACCCTTAAGTTATTCGTATAACGCTACCCCTCAAGGTCGAAGAAAGCACCCTTAGGGTTTATTATTAATTTCCGCCCCTAGGTTCCCACAGGACGTAGCCAGACGGAACCTTAAGACAGGTGGTGGTAATTATATTATTTCTCGTTAAAAGGGTGTATGCGGGTTTGGTTTGTGTGTTGTTCAGACGTTTTGGATGTGGGGAGCAATTTTAAGGCGCTCAAAGTTATAAGCAATAATTTAAAGGGGCCCACTGATAAACAGACCGCCGGACGGTACCGGCCTGTCAGTTAGAACAAAATTTTGACAGTTCCGAACAACTGACAGGCCGATACCGTCCGGCGGACTGTTAATCAGTGGGCCCCTTAAGAAGCCACAAACACACTACACACTAACAAATACTTACTTCGGTAAATATAAATAAATGATATTAAAGTCGGGCCACGGTAACTCTGCACGGCGTTTGGAATGAGAAACAGGCCAATCTAACGTACACTGACATCAGATGGAAATCTGTATGGTGTCATTTAGTCATCGTGTGTCTCGCTCGCGTGAATGCATGTACGGACAAGTACTAGCGAAATACACGATAAGTGAATGAATTCATTTAGATGTCATTCTGACATCATTATTGGGCTTTGTATGGAGAGTTGGCCGACTTGGACGACCTAGGTGCCCCAATAGAAAAAAAAATGTCGTAATCAGAACACGATCACGATACCGAATATGCCCATCACTACATTACTAGAAACTATAAATAAGAAACTAGAACATTTCTATGACTTATGATCACGTGCTTATTTATAGTCACGCTTCGCTTAATTTGTCACTAAAAATGTCCAAATTGCCGATAGTCAATAGGTCAATAGGAAAACAAGAATATTTCAAAGGTTACAAAGTTATACCTTATGTTAAACATTTAAAGTTCAAATTAGAAAGGCCTTTTTGTTGAGTTAAGCCTCTTTGGTTGTAAGGTCTTATATTTCGCGTGAAACATTCATCTAGTCATATCACGTTTCCACGGCACAAGAGTTAATAACCTCGTGACGTCACAATGTCATTGGTCGGCGGACGAACGAGGAACGTGTTTATATAATTCGCCAATGCTCTCACCGGCGTTGGTGGTGTAATGGTCAGCATAGTTGCCTTCCAAGCAGTTGATCCGGGTTCGATTCCCGGCCAACGCACGCGTTTTTGCTGTTTTGTTTCTTGATAAATTTATTATTTTTTTCTTGTATGTTTACTATTTTTAGTCAATAGGTATTAGTTTTAGTTTTGTAGGTAGTTTTAATTTTAGGTTACCTTTTATTGTAAGTTTGATTTTAATTATGTTTATGGTTTTAAATAAAAGTTATGTTTTTAAATACAAAAAAAGTCAATAAAATAAAATTAACAACTCTTCAAAATTTATTAACGAATTTACATACAATGCAAGAAAAGCATTCAACCAAGAATAAATTTCCTCAATTTTAACACATTATCTTTATTTATGTTTCTACAAATTACATAATTTTACGGAAGACTTGGCACATAGGTACAATATTCATTCGGAATTGAACCCATGACCCCAGGATGAGTCGACTTGTATTATTAAAACCTTTTCTCAGTAAGTACCTACATTGGGAATGGTAAACACAGGAAAGGATGCGAAGTCGTTTTCAAGAAAATTATGTACGTACGTAAAGGCAAAAAGATGCTTCGGATTTTTAAAACGCACGCTGCTACACAAGTATGTGTGCGCGATGCTCCAGTTGGTATTTTGATTATATTGCAAAGTATCTATCATAAATTCTGTGTATGGCTCTGAATATTATTTATAAACCTGTAACTTTGTACTACACTTTACTTTACTGTATTTGACTTTTACTTTTAATTTTTATTATGATTTTTTGATTGTTTTATATTTTTTACTTAATTCTTAATTATTTTAATGTTACATGTGTTGTTTAATGCGTGTTTGTGTGTTATTATTGTTTACAATCTGACGATCTTTTTGTGAATTCATGTTATTTGGAAACATTGTGACATTGTTAAATATGATGTAATTTTCAATAAGAAATAAATTAATCTATCTAACTATCTATCTAATAGGAAATAAATAAAATTATTTTATTAAATACTATTTTTATTTATGTTTTTAGGTAGTCACACCACTTTCATGATCGCATCATGATTATCGGAAATTCGAAGATACACCGAAAAAAATAATTTTCTACAATACTACCAGAACGTATAGTAATTAAAAATATAGTTATACCTACTAAAATCCGGTAGTAATAACAAAAAATGTTGTATCGTGTAAAACTTGTTTTCTAAACATCACTGTTTAATTCTAGTTAATTGCAATTTAGTACTGCTTACAATTTCGTTGTATATGTAAAGATGCAAGTGTTGTAAATATTAAACGTTTGTCTCGTTTAATATATGCATCGTAACACTAACTATTGATATGTAAAAATAAAGATACGAGTGTACACGTTACAAGTTATTATGTTGTGGTTACTATAATGCATTGTAGTCTGAACGAATCAAACAGTTGGGCCAACACCACGGTGTATGCGCGGGTGGCGGGGGGCGGAGAAAGGAATTGCGCATGGTATAATCATGGTATAATAATATACTCCGCCTGGTACTCCATTCCCGTCTTTTCTAGGTCACCTAACTGACACGGGCTTACGTCATCATGCGACAGCGCTATATGATAATATGCGATAGCGCTATATATAGCGGCCATGTTGTTGTGACGTAGCCCCGTGTCACTCTGGGAATGGAAGACCATGTTTTATTAGACTATGGGTATAATAATATACTCCGCCTGGTACTCCATTCCCGTCTTTTCTAGGTCACCTAACTGACACGCGCTTACGTCATCATGCGACAGCGCTATATGATAATATGCGATAGCGCTATATATAGCGGCCATGTTGTTGTGACGTAGCCCCGTGTCACTCTGGGAATGGAAGACCATGTTTTATTAGACTATGGAATTGCGCAAGTCACAGAACGGCAGCCATTACGCCAGCGTCTTACGTTCCGGCCGGTCGATATTTTATTTACGTAGATCCTGTCCATAATTTTATTGTAAACTAGTACAAGTGTATAGTATAAGTGCGTGTTGCTGACACAGTGAAATGTGCGGGCTCCGATTAAGGAAAAGTCCTCCCGCACCGATGTGGATAAGGAGGGATTCACACTGGTGGAAAGGAAACGCAAGGCGCGCAGGGCGCCTCGTAAAACTCTGTGTGGCACTGCGGAGCCGGTTAATTCTGGCCTACGAGTTGCGACACCGAGTAAGGCGCTCTACGTGTCTCGCCTGCATTACTCCGCCGGGGCCGACGAGGTGGTGGAGTACGTCCGCTGGAAGACTGGCTACACGCTGAGGGTGCACCAGCTACAGTCGCGTCACTATGTGCACTTCAGTTCATTTGTAGTGCGCGTGCCGCGGCCTCTGCAGGACACCATCGCAAGCGCGAACTTCTGGCCGAAGGGTGTGGTGTTTCGGCGGTTCCGGGGCAACCTGCCGAATCCTACGCCGAGTCAGATGACGCTACGGAGCCACGCTGTTACGTCGTTTTGTGTCTATTGTTTTATTTGTGGAGACAAAATGTTTTTTCATTTGTAGTGTCACAGTGCCTTGGTTTTACTGTAATTCTGTGTTACTTATTTGATCAATAAAATAAAATAAAATAAGTGTGCTTAAAAACTTGTCTGTATTTACTAGAAGAGCAGTGTACTGGTTATATATTGTTCACGTAACCAGAACCCACTGTGCTGAAGGGACTTCTAAACGGGCCATATGTTCACTGCAATATGTGGCCGGCAACTATTAGTGTCCCTCTCTAACATGTGAGTAAGAGGACACCAATAGTTGCCGGCCACATATTGCAGTGAACATATGGCTCGCTTAGAAGCCCCATTAGCACAGTGCGTTCTGGTAACGTGAACAATATAAAACCAGTACACCGCACAAATCGTTCAGTTACATATACTGAATACCTTGTTATAACAACAGGACAGGAACGTATATGTTACTGTATTATTTAGTAACCATTAACAGACCGGCTAGTTGGGTTTACTAAAAGTCTTATACCCACTACTATACACTTCATAGAATTAACAAATTTAATTTAACAAGAATGGTCTGGTTATGTTTACAAAGTGTCCTGTCGTCACATATACAACAAGACAATATAGTACAGCTAACCAGATTCTGGTTACCAGTACCAGGATTTTTTTTCAGTGTACTATTTTTTAGGGTTCCGTACCCAAAGGGTAAAAACGGGACCCTATTATTAAGACTCCACTGTCCGTCTGTCCGTCTGTCTATCACCAGGCTGTATCTCATGAACCAAGACAGTTGAAATTTTGAGTATGATGTATTTCTGTTGCCGCTATAACAACAAATACTAAAAAAGTACGGAACCCTCGGTGGGCGAGTCCGACTCGCACTTGTCCAGTTTATTTTCTTCTTTACCGTATAAGTAACCCGTTCTATTCAATATGACGAAGTTTTACTGGAAGCTAGTGACTAAAAGTTTCCATGAACACCAAAGGCAAGTTCCAAAAATCTAATTAAATATTCACAATTATCCATTGTCATGGCGTCGGCATTACCACCGGTACCACTTCAAACAGTTGAAACGGTCACGTCCGATGTAGTCATTCCTACGTCGCGTATCATTTGTAGACTCGTGTAGGTATGGTATATGGCAATCAGTCATATATATATATTTATTTATTTTTTTAATTCTAAGCACATTTTTTTCATCTGTAAATATTTAGTCTATTGATTTATTTTATTACAAAAAAACTGTACTTTTTTTATATAATTTTGTCATCTTTTCTGGAAGAACTACGCGTTAGGTACTTACCTATTTTATTTAAAGATTTTATATATAATTATCCGCCGCGTCTTTAGCCTCCTAACTCTCCTAAGATCCTGTGTACAATTTTTGTACATATTCCACAATCTATTTTGACCTTTTATTGTGAAAGTAAGGGTTCTAAATAAAATATAAAATAAGTGCTTCTGGGTCTCAGGAGGATGGAACTTTATTAGAACTGCTAGCCTAATTTGAATCGAGATTTTAAAATTAATTCCGGGTATGAGGATGGTATGTTATGCGCGCCGCCACTGAAAGGAACCGAATTCAAATATGGAACACAATGCAGCTTCAATGGAACCCATGACGAATTTGCATTTAATAATGTATTCTGAATTATGTCACATGTTTTGCAAGAAGGAAGTCACGGCAAAACTATTATCGCCAGTATTTCATCTTCATACAAAATCATCATAGGCATTAAAAAAAAAAAAAAAAAATAAATAAATTAAAATTATTTATTCAATAAAAACACGTACAAATGATCAAAGGGATGGAGTCTCCCTGTAAGCAAAATAAATGCTTGTGTTGGGAGACACCGCTCTTCCTTACATAGGTAACTAACTACAACTACATAGTAAACTATTCTTATAGTAAACTAAACTTAACTAACTAAAGTAAGCGATAATACCTTTTCTGCATACAAATAAAGTGCCTTACTCTACTAACAAAAAACCATCTTAGAGATATTCTGTCTGTGTCTGTGTGTGTGTGTTATCCCTACCTGTGTGTGTGTGTGTGTGTGTGTGTGTGTGTGTGTGTGTGTGTGTGTGTGTGCGTGTGTGTGTGTGAGTGTGCGTGTGTGAGCGTGTGTTTCTGTTCTCGCGTGTGTCTGAAGGATTACCGAATTACATTCTCTGTCTCATCGTATGTTTTTGTTTTTAGCCAGTTTATTATGAGCTTTTTACACTCATGATGTGGTTTTGAGTGAATGTCTAGAAGTTTATTTATTTTATTATAGAGATGTGAGGCTTGTATCTGGTATTGTGAGCTAGCAAATTTGGTTCTAATGGTTTTAGGTAGCATGGCTATGTTCGGCATTAGTCTTCTTTTTTTTTATAGTTCGGGTTATATGGCAGAATCTTGTGCTTTTTTAAGGTTGTTTGCAGAATATATAGTTTCCGAACCGACATAAGTCCACTGATTTGGTACAGTAAATCAGTAGGAAATGTAATCTTTTTAAAATACATTACTTTAACTAATGCCCTTTGTGCTCGTTCCAAGTCTATAAAACGGCTTTTTGCTGCACCTCCCCAAACGGATATGCAGTACACTAAGACAGACTGTGCCAGAGATGTATATATTTCATTGAGTATATTACGAGACTTTGTTTGTGTTGTTATTATTGTCCTTGGTACAACGTGTCTCAGTGTCCTAAATATCCAGAGCAGCTTTCGAATTCTACTGATGACCTGATCAATATGTGAGTACCAATTTAAATGCTCATCTAATTGAACTCCCAGGTACTTTATTTGGGAAGTTTTTTCAATAGATGGGCAAACACAATGAGTTATATCACAAGGTTGAGAATCGTGTATTTTTAAGTCCATATTCCCAGTGGGTTGAGTACAACTTGTGATGCTAAAACACATAAATTTAGTTTTACTGGTGTTAAGCGTCAGTAGGTTCATTCGTAACCATTTCGAGATATCAGCCATTCCAAGTTCGGCGCTGTTTCTGACATGCTCCCATGAACTACTTGTGAAGACAATCGCAGTATCATCAGCATAAGAGAACAGATTTGCATTAGGGATAGTCATGTTACATAGGTCATTAATATAGACCAGGAATAACGTAGGACCCAAAACGCTTCCCTGCGGCACACCGTAAGAGACTTCCTCTTCCTCACCGGTGTATTGTGTGAGTTTTACCCTCTGCTTCCTTTCTGTTAGATAGTTTTAAACAAAGAGAGTGGCGTTCCCCTAACACCGATTTTCTGAAGTTTGCATAAGAGAATAGGAATAGAGACAGTGTCGAAGGCTTTTTTCAGGTCCAGAAAGACGGCTAAGGACTTATTTTGCCTATCCAAGTTTTCAACTACAAGAGATGTGAGGGCAGTTATTGCGTCTTCCGCGGACATAGCTATATATCTCGATAATACGCCAGAGAACCGCTTCGCTGAAGCCCCGCGAACAGTCTCGTGAATCTGTATCCGTACCATGAGTCACTGACAGTGTCAATACTGACATATAGGCTGTAAATATAATTATGTATTGTTGGGGTTTTGATAACCGTTTGAAATAAATGACCTCCAATGAAATTTTTAACTTTCCATTTTGTTTTGTTCGATTTTAAAACGAAACATTACCTAATAAATTATAATTATTATCTAATTACCATTGATTCAAAGATTGCCAATTTTTCTTGTATGTAATGGTGGGCCGGCTAGATGTTATTTTTTATTACAAGCTTTTATTTAGTTTCACCTGACCGTTGTCTGTAATCAAATCTTGCAAGTTAAATTTGATCCACTTCCCGATTTCCGATTGAGCTGAAATTTTGCATGCATGTATAAATCGGATGACAATGCAATATTATGGTACCATCGAGCTGATCTGATGATGGAGACAGGAGGTGGCCATAGGAAGTCTGTGATCAAAACAACGCAACCTATATAATTGTGTTAGGGGTTTTTAGAATTGTCTCGATGAGTATTAGTTGTCTGTCGTAAGACAAGTACAGTCAGCAATAAAAGCTTGTACCAAAAATGAAATTTTTGCCAAAAACTTATTAATTAGTATAAACTGTATAAAGGAATCAAAACTGGCTCCTAAGTAATAGTTCGCGGATACATGGCTATTACGTTGAGTTACTTTTTCTTGACCTTGTCTTCTAGATTACTAAATAAAGTACTGGGTGGATATTTAAGTACCATCTAAGTATTCTAAGTAATCTAAGTGATCTAAGACTGCCTACGTACGCATTGTTCCGAATTTCATAATTCATAAGTCATAACGCTTTATTCACGCGGGGAAACCCAGTTTAGTTACGATCAAATTCCAGTTCCAAAGGAGTACAGATGGTTTGTTTCAGCGAATAAGATGGCGTCATTGATTATTTTATCAAGGCCTGACCTGAAATACTGAAAGGTATGAAATCATACTTGAACTACACCAGGAAGGATAGCTTCTAAGGATGTATATAAAAATATAATGTCCTAGACTTTATCTGATAAATGGTAGTGTCCAACCGAAGTTTCAGTTTCGGCACAAAAGTAATGTTTCGGTCGAGGGTTCGATTTTGGCAAAAAACTGCCGAACATATAAACCCCGCCGAAACTGTATTTTCGGTAGTTACTACTTCGGTAGGTACTGTACTCGACCGAAGTCTTGGTTTCGGTTTCGACTAGTTTCGGTAAAAAAAATCATGTATCGGCCGAAGGTTCGGTTTCGGGCGGACACTATTTGTCAATAAGTAGATGATTTCTGTGACCAAAACTATCCTATGTCCCCTACTCCTATCCCTAATTATAAATCGATTTAATGATATTATTACACACAACAAATATAAGATGTTGCACCTTCTTCAGCAATCTGGTGAAAACAGAGATTTAATAATTTAAGGCCTTAATAAAGACCACACATTTCGTGCCCTGTGGCGCCTAATTTGCCATAATTATTGCTTTTAGGCTCAATTTAAATATAAATAACACGCTTCGCGCGAAAGCCTGTTTTAATAATTAAAGGACCACCAGAATCGAACTTTTTAAAGTTCCGCACTGCAAAAACGGAACCTTTAAAGTTCGCATTTCGGAAGTATTTGCTACAAATTAAATTAACTGTTTTTTATATGTGCAGTATACAGAAAAATATATTTACGTGACGCGTAAGTAGTCAGGCCCGCCACTTTTGATACTGACTGTACCAATTATAGTCGTTCATGTTCCTAAGAAAATAAACATTTAGTTTAATCTTAAAACATGAAAGTATAAAACTTTGCCCTTTAAAATAACTTTTCCCACCGCGTCACAGTTCAGTAAAAACACGTTCTGAAGAAAGTGAAGATACACTTTCTTCACTATTAGGCCCACTTGCACCATCCCACTCACCCGGGGTTAAGCGGTTAAACCGTTAACCTAGTGTCAAATTGTACTGGTAACCATGGCAACTCCAGGTTTAACCAGTTAACCCCGGGTTAGTGGAATGGTGCAAGTGGGTCTTAGTAAGTTAAGTAGGTAAGTTATTAAGTTACTTCGATTTTACGGAACTGTGACGTGGTGGGCAAAGTTAAGTTAAAGGGCAAAATGTTATACTTTTACGGTAATTAAGAATAAATAATTAAACATATGTATACTTATTTTTACGCATAACTACTTACGTTACTCATTTGTGATTACAAACAAAGTTAAGTTCGTTAATTATTAAACGCATCATTCCCCGAAATGGTTTTTTGATTATTATCTGCAAAGAGACCCCGAAGTAATTCACAGAAACATCATCTCTACACCAATTATTACTAAAAAGAGCTTGATGACAATTCTTTTAAGACAAAAATCTCAGTTTTGTACGTATCTGGCGGGAGATGAAATGAGAAAACAAAAGCATTACAATTTATAACACACAAAAAAAACTCTTGAAACATAAATCAAAATTCTTATACCTTAAACGAGCAAGTCTTGTAAGTATATTTATATATTTCGGGGATCTCGGAAACGGCTCTAACGATTTCAATGAAATTTGCCACATATATGGGGGTTTTCGGGGGCTAAAAATCGATATAGGTACCTATTGTCTCTGAAAAAACGCGCATGTTTTTATATGTTTTCCGAGCACAGCTCGGTCTCGATATTAAATAATGATGTGTGAAAATCGTAAAAGTTTAAATCAGTGTATCAACCAACATGTTGCCGCCTACGAATTATAAAAAGAATCATTAAAAGCGATCATGATACGCCGACAGTAATTATCAGCAGAACTAATTGTATCACTCACTTTGGATTATTTTTTCTGCAGTCGTATTAATGTCACTCGTTGAATGTAACCGCTCGAGTTACATTTACTTTTTAGAGCTTGAACAGCTTAATTCGTTAATTTCATGCTTGAAATTACTTGAGCTTTTAATCCAACGTATGATACCTACAACATAATGATACCTAGGTCTTGGAACGGCATTCAGAATTTAAAAAATACAGAACCTCCTCCTTCTATGAAAGTGAAGTCGGTTAATAAAAATATTACCTACTTGATTTGTTAAGAGTTACATGAAGCCGCTGCTCCCATACAAATCAGGGTTACGCTCTCATTTTAAAACAACATGCTTAAATTACATGAAACTTGGCATGAACTTTTATCTAATACTAATAATAAAAACTAGATTCGAGAAGACTCGATTTTCTTTTTATAACAAATTTTAGCAACGACAACTAGTACAAGACCAGACATAGATATTATGTTAGGTACTTGAATATTAATGTCAAATTTCATGCTATTTAAGATGGTCCTTTTTGAAATGAGATCGTAACGTATATAGACTATATGGGAGCGGCTAAGTTCGTTTGACCCTAAGTTTGATGCAGATTTAGATTTCGGTGTTTGATTTCAGCTTGGGATGTCTGTGTCTGTATAATTTAGACCCTAATTGAAGTTAAATCTACTCAGAAATAGGTAATTTTCCTCTTAGATACTAATTATCAAACTTGCTCATGTAACAAGCGATCATAACAACAACAACGATTTGAATTTTGCGAACCTGCAAAAAGTAGTTCATCTGATAAAAAGTTCAATGTCGATCAAAACATTTCGGTCAAGTTCCGATCCGACTCCGATGTAGGATTCCGTAAAAAGGCATAATTTTCTTTAACTGAACTGAGGTCATCCATCCATCCATCCATCACACGTCAAGGAGGGGGAGTAGTCCGTGGTTTTACGGCAAATGATGATGATGGAATTTATTTTTGCTCACTTGCTCTTTTTGACTCTCATAGTCATTTGGCTCCCCCAATCGAATTTTTGTTGCAAAATTTTAACTTGGGGGAGTGCCCCCCAAAACTACTAAAAAATAAAGTTTTGCTATGTGGTCCCGGCATGATCTCGAGCGAAGTTTCGAGAACTCATCGGCAAGAAATATCGATTCTTGAAAATGTTGGCTAGCTCTAATGGGAAAATAGACCATAGAACATTGTGTTTGGTGGATGGCCAAGTTTTTTAAAAATATTTTTTGATACGGATCCCTATTATAAATTAGCCTAGGTATGGCTCCAAAAAACCTATCTAGTCTCAGATTGCGCAATAATTATCCTTCTCTCTCACATTATGTAACAAAATAGTTGCGACTATGTTCCGATAAAAAGTCCATATTTTAGAACAACTTGTCTATTTTTCTTAGAAATAAAACCTAACCAAACCAACTCAGACATATTGTCGCCATTCTGAGAAGCCAGATACGGAAGTTATTCACGCCGTATTTTTCTTAATTAGCTTTAAGGGGATCCATAGATTAATTGCATTTTAGACTCTATCCCATCACCATTAAGATTGAAAGTAGAACGCGCTTGATTCAGACTTAGCTCATTTCACTTTATAAATTACATGTGTTATCGTATGGAGCTTTTAATTGTTTTAATGTAAGTCTTAACGCGTTAGCGTTCAAGTTGAAATTAGAATGCGCTTGTGCAAGTTTCATGCTGTTTGGTTTTGGAATGTTCACATGTGCAAACCATGATGTAGTGTGGGATTCCCATTGTTTCCGAGATACGAGGCGAATGAGTGAATGATGGACTTTCTTCCGGGAACATGCTGGGTTATAGTTTTTAGGCAATGAACTAAAATAACTAGAAATAGAAGTCTGACTAGCGCTCAAAAATGTCCCCAGCATGCATTGTAATGTAGAGCTCAAGAATGACCCCACATTGTGCCGCGATCAATTCAACTGTACAGTCATCTGCAATAATATGTTAGTCTTCGAAGGCCGCAAAAATATGTGACACGCTCTTATGGCTCTACAAATAAATTCGTGTCAGATATTTTTGCGGCCTTCGTTGTGTAACATATTATTGCAGGTGACTGTACTGCGCGCGCAGCTTGACAACGTCAATTATTGTTATGCCGCACAAAAGAGCTTGAATATAGAATTTTATTTTAGCCAATCAAACCTTTTAGTGACCAATCAAAACTTTTTTTAAAAAGGTATCGTCTTGGGTAGGTGTATATTTTTGACGGTAACTTGTTTCTATAACCAGAACACGTGAATAAGCACGTATCTTTTAACTTTTTACAGCCATTTCAACAAGTGTGTAAACTCAGGATTAGGTTTTAAAAGTCACGTTTGCAATCACCGTTGCTAAGGCAAACACATAACCTTCCGCGCCGCGCCGCGCGCGGGTATGAGAGCCAAAACGATAACAAGGCATGCTGTGGTTTGAGACAGGAGAGACGTGTGTTTGAAGATTTAGTGTAAGTAATTTGTATTTAGGTAGGCTAGGTACCTACCACGACGGTGGTAAACAAACATTCGTGTTGATGAATGGACATTGGACACCGCAGACAGTGGAGTTTTTGCTTGAAACTACGATGGAGTCACAGATGGAGAAGAAGTAATCGTAATCCTACGAATACTATATTATATGTAATATTCTAAATGCGAAAGTAGCTCTCTCTACTGTCTATCTGTCCGTAAACCGCTGAACAGATTTAGATGAAGGATGGCATGGAAATAGTTTGAGGCTCGGGGAACGATCTTAATATAATATAGGTTAGGAGTTTTAATATCATCATCACTTCACGCATGCGAAGTTACGGACAGAAACTATTATTACTTATAAAGTGAAAGTTTTGTTGTGTAGAAAACAAAAGCAATAAAATTATACCCATAGGGGACTAGGTACTCTTGAATAATGATTTAACTGATTCGGCGCATTTACTTTTTAACCGACTTCAAGGTGCAGTAATCGAAGGAGTTTTAAGCAGATAATAGGCACACCTGTAGCCATTTGTGTACAGACAGCAATGCGGCAGTAGCGCTTGTGTTTGGGCCGAAACTGATATGTTTGTTTAGGCGGCGCGCACGTTTGACAAATCGCTCCCCCGCCGCGATATTTATCGCCGTTTTTGTCGAAACCTAATCTTTTAATAAATATTTTGCTTTGGAAATGGGTAAATGCGTCCTCTCATTTACCCATTTCGTGGGAGGTGGCTTTTTCAGAAGCATGTGCTCATTCAGACTGGAACATCCTTTAAATATACAGGGTGGCTAAAAAATAACTGCATTCCCGTTGCCAGGGAGGTTTTGGGATTATACCGAGCAATTTTCACTATGGGACCAATCCCGAAATCGCGAAAAAAATATTTGTCTGTGTCATATATTTTGTCTGGTCCATTTTCTATGGGAGGGTAATTTTTTTTTTCGCGATTTCGGGGTTGGTCCAATAGTAAAACTTGCTCAGTATAATCTCAAAACCTCCCTGGCAACAGGAATGCAGTTATTTTTTTTGCCACCGATAGTGTTTGTCAATCATTTTCTCTCAATTTCTCAAAGATTGACTGGAAGAAATCCTTTATAGGACATCATCCATTTAAGTCAGGTCAACGTTTTGCAGCTAAAACGGACGACCCTTTTGGACTCGCAATAGTACAAACACATGTAGAGTACGGCGTTTATCACACTAGCGCCGCAGTCGCATCCGAAAACCGCATCGGTGTGATAACCGCCTAAGTTGTGTTATCGCTGCCCCTGCATAATGCAGCGACAGTCCACTTGACCCATATTACGCGAACGCGACGCGATACGAACGAGAGAAGGTCTGGAGATGCATCTCGAGATAAATGTGTAACTCATCCCTTTACCGCATAACGGAGCCATATATGGCGAATGTGATATTCAACTCTATTGACAGCTATTAAAGTTCAAACAAATATTTTTCATTACATGCAGTAAGGGGTTAACTTATCCAAAGCGGGGATTCTGAAAAAAAAACACTCAAAAGACAGTTTTCTACAGGGTTTAAAGGGTTAAATTGGCAACGCGCGGAAAGTGGAGGGATGGGTGAAACATTTCCCTTTTTCGGCCCTCTCTTATCTAATAATTTGTCCGTACGATCTGTTATTTTAGTACAAAATTAGTACGGTCGGTTCCCCAACTTAAGTACCCAAGTTCACGTTGCTATACTAATTGTATAGAAAAGTGGATACTTATGTGAGGGAACCGACAAGGTATACAAAAGCCAGATAATTAATAGATAATTGGGCAATTGAACTGTTTTTTATTTTTATTTGGCACAGTGTTTACCGGTCTATTATCAAGGTCTAAATTTACTAGACTTAGACCAAGGCTTCTAACTTCAAACTTCTATGAAATTATGACGTTTAAAATAACACTTACACAGTCTGGGCTAAACATTGCTGCATAGTTATCTTGGTATAACTCTACCTGCCTTCCCACATAGACTACAATCACCTATGTATTTAAGACCCAGAAAAATATATCGGAGGCATGTTTTTATGCCACAATTTTAGCGATATCCTCAGACGAATCTCGCGACCAATCCTCCCGCACCACACTACTGAAAATCACATTATCCGAACATTAACAAGCGATCGCTCTCATTTCGAGCGGAACAGAGAAAGTGGGCCGCAAATTCGAGTTGACACTTGATAACCCCCTATCTCGACTTTCCCAGGCTATATTAGACTGTAAACTGTTGGTTTAAGGTTTGTTTTCGGATGTTATAGTAAGAGGGTAACCTGAAATGTCGTAATATGTGTAACCTTGTTACGTTTCCCATATGAATCAGAGTAGTGGGTGATAGCTGTTACCGATAATCTCACGTGCTAGTTTATCAGGATCATGTAGAGATAGGTCGCATGTCCTCTTGTACATTCATCATCAGTACAAAGAGGATAAAACAACGCGTCAAAAGTATCTGCCATCCTGTAGGGCTAAGATGGTCGGCTCTTTATCATTTGTCACCATGTCACGTTCTAACTAATATGTAAGTGCGAAAGTGACACATGGCATGACAGGTGATAAAAATGCGACCGTGATACCGCTTCTGGATTATTTTTTTACGCTTCCGGCAGGACTTGAACCCGCAACCACCGCAATCGTGCGTTGCTCTTAACCATTTGAGCTACGGAACCACCAGAACCTCGCAAACTGAAATCGGAAGCTTAACTTTTTCCATTTATTCCTTTAATATAAAAATTTCGCAAACTAGCCAAGTCAAATCCATAATAATTTCAGGATTTCCTAGACAGCACAGAACTTGGCACCCATATATAGATCTCAATTCTTTTGTCGGCAAGTCAACAACGACACATAAGTACCTATTCTTAATATTGCACATCATACACTTGGCTCTCATTTCACATTAATGTTTTTGTTGGGATACTTTTGTTCGTAGGTTGATCCGCTACTAAAGATGCTGAATTCAAACTCAAATATAATTCAATACTTAGGCCACACCACAAGGGCTTTTCAGCTATTTCTCTTCGATTATTAATCGATTAAGTCAAAATTATTACTTATTAATTTTTTTTTAACAAGCTTAAACGTCTGCGAACGATGCTATTAAGCTTAGAATTTTATAAGTGGAAAAATTACTGCCTTGGGTGAGACTTGAACACACGGCCTCTGGATCGATATTCCAGCGCTCTGCCAACTGAGCCACTAAGGCTACATCCATAGCTAGCGAAGTAACCACTAATAAAAATAACTCTAAGCATACACTTACATATTAGTTATCGATATTGCACGCCTAATGCCTCGTTCACAGAATGCGTAGCACACGCATAGTCTAATAAAACATGGTCTTCCATTCCCAGAGTGACACGGGGCTACGTCACAACAACATGGCCGCTATATATAGCGCTATCGCATATTATCATATAGCGCTGTCGCATGATGACGTAAGCCCGTGTCAGTTAGGTGACCTAGAAAAGACGGGAATGGAGTACCAGGCGGAGTATATTATTATACCATGTAGCACACGCCTTTTATTTTTTATCTATATATATAAAAATGAAATGCTGTTCGTTAGTCTGGCTAAAACTCGAAAACGACTGAACCGATTTGGTTAATTTTGGTATTGAATTATTTGTAGAAGTCCAGGTAAGGTTTAAACGGTGAGAAAATATTAAAAATTTCAGAGAAAGATAGTAAAAACAAACAATTTTGTAGATAGGTGATACGAAGTTCACCGGGTCAGCTAGTTACTTAATAAAATATAAAAATGTGACCTTGGAAGCAGTCTAGGAAACTACTCGTATCCAAAACGCGCCCAAAAGGGGAACCACCCCTGACCTGCAGTAATTAAAGAATGCATTCATTCACGGACAACAATCGGCCGCAGATTGCTGCACCTGGCGAGCGCGTGCGCTAGTAGGGGTCCCTGGGCACAATGGCTGGTGTAAAGGGTCCGTGATTCTATATTTCTCTTCTTCCTCTCGTTATCCCGGCATTTTGCCACGGCTCATGGGAGCCTGGGGTCCGCTTGACATCTAAACCCAAGAATCGACGTAGGCACCAGTTTTTACGAAAGCGGCTGCCATCTGCCCTACCAACCCAGAGGGTAAACTAGACCTTATTGGGAGTCCGGTTTCCTCACCATATTTTCTTTCACCGAAAAGCAACTGGAAATTATTAAATGATATGAACCCGCGACCTCCGGAATGAAAGTCGCACGCTCTTACCGCTGTGCTTCCATCCGTGCTTCCATTCCGTCCGTGATTCTATATTACTAGCTAATAATATATATAATTGACGACCGGTCTGGCCTAGTGGGTAGTGACCCTGCCTACGAAGCCGATGGTCCCGGGTTCGAATCCCGGTAAGGGCATTTATTTGTACGATGATACAGATATTTTTTCCTGAGTCATGGTTGTTTTCTATGTATTTAAGTATTTATATATTATATATATCGTTGTCTGAGTACCCACAACACAAGCCTTCTTGAGCTTACCGCGGGGCTTAGTCGATTTGTGTAAAAAATGTCCTATAATATTTATTATTATTTATTTATTATATATTCTCGAATTTTGGTTTTTAAATATATTCAAACACACTCCTAACTATACATCGGTAGACCTTATGCGTTCTGTAATAAGGTCCATCGAAGTACAGTTAGGAACAGTACACTTAACAGTGTGGGGGATGGTACTAGCTTCTGCCCACGATTAGGGCTGCGTGGAATGATGATGATGATTATTGATAAAAATTACCCTAGGTCAACCGGGGTAAATGCGTCCCTTAAGGTAAATGCGTCTAGAAGATATCTTCGAAAGCAACATATTTATTACTATTATAGCCGTCTACATTAATAGTTTGCTCACCATACTTCGAACATAGAGAGTTGCTATAGTTTTTAAAAATCCGTTTAGAAGATATATTTAAAAGACGCATTTACCTCAAGTGACGTGTTTACCCCGGTTGACAATAATTATGTCCTTTTGCGGGCCTCAAACTATCTCACGTGCCTATAAATATACCAAATTAAATCTAACGATGTAAACAGACAGATAGACAGAGTTAGTTTGCCATCTACAATACTAGTAGGGAAGTAGGGATAGGGATGTATAGGTACCTAACCATGACACACTGACGACGTATACAAAGTGACCCATTTTCATTGATCGTAAGTACACATATTCGGTTTATACGCGGAACCATCGCACGTAAATCCGCATTACGCGCGTAACTAATATTTAATGAAGCCCTATTTATAACCCGGATTAAGAGCTATTGATGTAATATTTACAATGCAGCGATAATATTTATTTATTTTCTTTAAACAGGGGTTGAAACTGTTTGGTGTCTAGGGGATTAAGTCAAATGCCTATTCAAATATTTCAAATTATGCTGAACAATGTGTATGTAGGTAGTAAAAAATTTAACGTAGATAGGTACTTAAGTATTGTTATAGATTTTTTTAAATCTGTTTTGGAAGAATAAAGCTGTTTATAAATGTCTAATTAGTTTTTTTTATCAAATGTTTTCTTGATTTAAAAAATATGTGTCCACTTTAATAAATACGATGAATTATGCAAAAAGATAAAATGTATACTCTCGGTATTTTCTTAATTTTATTCTCGACTTACAGGCCTATTCGGATTTCGAGATAATCACAAGATCTTGAGACGATTTAGAGATCAACTAGATCTACATTAGATATCGACTAGATGTGACTTGGATATCTAACAGACCTATTCGGATTTCGTGATAATCACAAGATCTTGAGACGATTTAGAGATCAACTAGATCTATATTAGATATCGACTAGATGCGACTTGTAGCTGGTTTGTTAGTGCATACCGTTGTATGGGGACCTTGCACTTTGAGACTATGCGCTGAAACTTGGCACAGTTGGTTCTTAGCTGGTCCTGAGCAGATACAGACCGGGAGACATCGAGACCCACCTCTCATTTAGTGGGGGGGAGGGGAGAATTCGACGCCGCCGCGCTTCACTTCAGCAACATTTCTCTAAAACTATACCTATTAGGGCATGTGATATATCATTTTCGGATAAATGCATTCAGCATTAAGGATGAGAAATCTATTTTTAGAACAAAAATAATGCACTTTCTAACAAAAAAAAAGCATAAAGTAGAAAAGACTAAAAAACGTATTTTTGTTTTTTTTTATAATTACTAATTTTTTTAAAAAGCGTTGCTGGAATCTGAAAACAAAAAATATAGTCATAAAGCTACATTTATTACGTTTAAAAAAATATATGGTTTATTATACAAATCTGTTGATAAATGGGAGATAAAAAATAATATTAAGCGTGGGTCAGAGTGATCTCATATGAAGGTGAGAAGGTTACTTATAATTTGTTCTACAATCGTATATTTTTTTTTGTTTTTCGTAAATAACTCGTAAACGGTAGCCCACAGCAAAATAATATCTATTACGTAAATAATCTGTTTCAGATTTCTTATAATATAAGTGCTACTTTTTTTCGCTAGGATCAATATAAAAAAAAATATTAAAGGGAGAAAATAAATTCTAAGGTCCCCTTTTTTAGTAATTCGTAAATAACTCGTAATCGATGGCCAATAGCAAAAAATGTTTTATTACATGAATAATGTACATAAAATTTCCTACAAAAAAGATCATATAATTTTTTTCGCTAGGATCAATATTAAAAACGATATCAAAGAGAGAAAATAAATTCTAAGGTCCCCTTTTTAAATATTGATCCTAGCGAAAAAGTTTGAATAACCTTTTTTGTAGGAAATTTTATGTAAATTATTCATGTAATAAAACATTTTTTGCTTTTGGCCATCGATTACGAGTTATTAACGAATTACTAAAAAAGGGGACCTTAGAATTTATTTTCTCTCTTCAATATTTTTTTAAAATAAAATTTTAAAATATTGATCCTAGCGAAAAAAAATTACACTTATTTTATAAGAAATCTGAAATAGATTTTTTACGTAACAAATAATTTTTTGCTCCGGGCTACCGTTTACGAGTTATTTACGAAAAACGAAAAAAAAAACGATTGTAGAACAAATTATAAGTAACTTTTCCACCTTAATAATATTGTTAGCGACGCTACGACAAGACGCGGATAATTGTAAATTAGATTAAGATCAAATTAGATTAAGACTGTATTCTCAATAGAAATTTACTTGATAGGTAGGGAAAACCGCGATTAGATTGTCAGTAGTCATAAGTATTCAAAATATCCGTTATTTAAGTCGTAGGTTCGTAATAAGTTTTAGGTCACACAGTAAGTTAGGAAAAACAAAGTTAAACCTATTTTCCAATTCCCAAGTAATCACTATAAACTTGGTAAAATAATGTAGGCTCTGTCATTGGTTAACCAAAGAAAGGCGGATCAAGACAAGGAAGTCTCAATATGAAAGGGACAGACTGACCGCTTCTCATTGGTCGGCCAAATTCGAGCTCAACGCTCCGATACAGCGTAATTTTCACTTAGAAACATACACGTTTCATTAATTAATTCGTAACCTGTTAAAATTACATCATAACAATATTTGTAGATATTATAGGTCGTTAGCCTAGTCACCTAGTTAGATAAGAATCATAATGCAGTCACAGGTAGACAAAGGCCTGCGAGTCGGCAAAGGGCCATAAACCGTCCATTGTATCCATTTCGGCCGCTTTCCTATCTATTGTAAGCCAAGTCGTAAGGACTAGTGAACTTGTTATCGTTTGTTTTTATAACTAATGAACGTAGTTAACTATTTGTAATAGTTTTAAGTCAGTAATTAATCAGATGTATGTAATATGAGTCGCAGAACGATAGCGGGATAATGAAAATTCACCCGAAAATGACCGTATGACGTAATCAACCAATCACAGGCCGATTAATTCCGCGAATTAAGACATGATTTTATCTCCCTATCGTAGGTGACTCTCTTTCTTGATTTTTCGTATAAAAGTAAGACGGAACCGCTTCGGATCGTACAGTACACCAGGAGCAGCCGAAAAGGAAAAACCAAAAGGAAGAAAACCAAAGGAAGAAAACCAAGGAAGACCTGAGGGATCCGAAGCTGTACCGCCTAATCGTTGTAGGAGTATTTTTATATTTGTACCGCGTAAATAAAAGTCAGTTTTTTAAATCGTGTAGTTTATTCCTTAACGCGAGGCGGTTGAAGATATTCGTCGAGGGCTTCGCACATGGGCATCTAGTAGGCTGGGGCGACTGCGGTTTCGAGCGAGGCGCCAGTAGACCAGTTACCTTCTCCAACTGCTATCGTCGGCTATATTGGGCGTTGAGAGTTCAATATTTTCTGGTCCTTCGAGCCGGATCTACTGTCAGCGCACCGGGACGTCGTGCTCAAGTCTACAGTTGCTGCGAAGAAACGTCACAAATGACCGATAAAATGGTCAGTACGCGTTCGCGAAAGGCTGCGTCGATGCAGAGCGACGAAGATAGGCGGCGTTACCTAGCGGAGGGCGCGGCGGCGGCTCAGAGGGCTGCCCGCGCGGACGCCGAGAGGTCAGAGGGCGCCGAGGCGGCGCGCCCCCTCCTCACCCCTGTAACGTCGTCCGACGCGCTCAGCGAGCGTCCGCGCGCCGCTAGCGCCGAGCCGTTTGGCGTAGCGGCCGCACCACAGCACTCCCTCAGGGCGGACGACTTCACGAGGCCACCGGGGTCTCCCTCGCAAGTAAATACACTGCTGTGGAGCAGAGAGCTCCGCAAGCGGTTACGACGACTTGCGAGGCCCACACCGTTACCACTGCGACGGGCGAGAACGAAACTTAAGGATGTCGCAGCTACGCAGCAGGGAGGCACTATGGAGTCGAGCACTCCGTATGCACCTGCCCCTACTCAGTCCGTGCACTCATGCGCTAGTACGGTCATCGAGGCAAGGCTATCTCAAGTGGAGCTTGAGGCGAGCGAACGTCTAGCAGAAATTCAGCGAAAAGAGTTGCGGATCGAAGCCGACTTAATAAAGAAGAGGCTAGAGGCGCAGAAATCACAGATTATAGCGGAAGGAAGCACGGGCGCAGTCTCAGATGCGGGTGACGTCGAGCCACAACAGAAACGAATCCTGAAGTGGATGGACGACTCTCAGGATGACAAGACTATAACCGAGCCAGTTAAGAAGAGGTTAGCCAACGAGCCACCACCGGACTACGAGACTCCTAGACGGCCTCTGCGGGACGAGCGACATATGCGACGCCGCTCACCGAGCCGCGAGGAACGTCAACGGCGATCGGAATCGCCACCGGAGGAGCCCCGTACGCCGCACACGGCGCGTACGCAACACACGCAGGAAGGCACAGTTGCGGAGTCTATGCTGCATTTGTTCGAGAAGATGCAGATGGCGGCTCGTCCGGCACCTAAAGATATCTTCGAGCTACCTCACTTCTACGGAGATGTGAGCGAATGGCGAAGCTTTTACAATACCTACATCGAGACATCGAAGCGCTACAAGTTCACCGACTACGAGAACGTTGCAAGACTGCGTATGGCGTTACGCGGGGACGCTAAGATGTGCGTGTCACATGTCCTGTCTACAGCTACTCGTCCAGACATGGTTATACGTATTTTGAAGAAGCAGTTTGGCCGAAGCGAGGTGCTTTTGGATAAAGCGATCGAGGACCTACGAAGACTGCCACCGTTGGGGCCGAGCGCGAACGACCTCAATACGTTTGCGATCAAGATTATGAACGTCGTATCTACTATCATGGACATAGATAGAAGACACTACGCCGACAATCCGATGCTGATACGGGAAGTAACCGATCGATTATCGCCTCATCTACGAAGCAGATGGTGCGACTACGCCAACAGACATCGCGATACCGACGACCCCGAGATCCTGCAGTTGGCTGATTTTCTGATGGAAGAGAGCGAGCTAGAGATGTCATTCTGTCACGCGCGCGCACCAGCGAAGCGCGCGCAGGGACCGATGACAGCACCGTATGCGCGCGCGCCTGGCGCTAGACTGAACGCGCCCGCGCCGCGCTATCCCATCCCCACTCCAGCTCCGGCCGCAAATCGATGCAGCGGAGGGCAGAAGGCGACGTATGCGGCTCGACAAATCACAGCGAAGAGCACGTGTTTGTACTGCGGTGGCAATCACATTACTACAGATTGTCGCAAGCTGGCCGCACAGAGTATAGGCGCTAGATGGGAATGGGCAAGACTCAATCGTATATGCTTCAGATGTATGGACGCGAAACATTTGAAGTCGCAATGCAACGCGAAAGGGTGCGGCGTGACAGGCTGCCCGCACACGCATCACCGTTTGCTGCACACCGAGCCTACACAGGCGAACAACAGCAGTGGGGCTACAATAGCGGTAGCTCAGTCGACGCATCGAGCGGTCGCCTCACCGAGAGTGACGTCATCGTTTGCGGCAGCGGCCGAAACGGAGTCGCGGCCTACAGAACGAGAGGACAACGATCCGCGCGTCTACGTGTCGTCAACCCCAAACTTCAACGTGATACTGAAGGTGCTGCCTGTAACAGTCACGGGGCCGAAGGGTACGGCTCAAATATTCGCTTTCCTCGACGACGGGTCAACGCTTTCCATGATAGATCAAGACGTCGCAGATGAAATCGGAGCAGTAGGCGAAGACGAACCTCTCTGTCTACGTGGGATAAGAAACCTGAAGCACACATCTATCACGCAAACTGTAAAGGCGCAAGTGGGACCGCTGCGAGGAGGCACCGTGCACGAGATCGTCATGAAGACCGTAGAAGGACTTGGCATACGATCGCAATCGCTTAACAAGGCCGAATTGATGAAGCACAAACACTTAGAAGATTTGGGCGACGAATGCTACGTGGGTACAGGAGTACCGCAGATGCTGATTGGAGGCGATTTCTGCCACCTGAAAACTCCCATCGAGATCAGGCAGGGCGGAGAGGACGAGCCTTGCGCAATGAAGACACCCTTGGGTTGGGTATTTTTTGGGCGAATGCCGCGCATCATTCGCACGATCGAGCAAACCGTACTTCATTGCCGCACAGAGGACGACGAATTAATCGATCAAGTTAAGAAGCATTGGTCGATCGAAGCGTTAGGAGTAACGAATAAAGAAAACGTCAGTCCGAGCGATCAGCGAGCCATCGACATTTTCAACGCTACGGTACGCAAGACTGCAGGGGGCCGGTACGAGGTCGGTCAACTGTGGGCGTCGGACAACGTGAAGCTACCACCGAGTTACGTAATGGCGCGGTCGAGGCTACACAACTTGGAGATGAAAATGCGGCGCAACAAGGACTTCGCTGAAGACTACGAAGCCCAAATTCAGAAGTTACTACAGAAAGGATACGCGGAACGTATCATGGAGCCGCCGCAGACCGACCGAACCTGGTTTTTGCCGCACTTTAATGTATTTAATTTAAATAAAGGCAAAGGAAGAGCCGTTTTTGACTGCGCGGCAAAAAGTCAAGGAAATAGTCTGAATGACTATATTTTATCGGGGCCAGACCTACTACGAAGCCTATTAGGAATTTTGCTACGATTCCGCGAATGGAATTTCGCGGTGGTCGCGTACATACAAGAAATGTTCCTGCAAATTCAAATGCGAGAAGAAGATCAACAGAGCCAACTCTTCCTGTGGCGCGGCACTAGAAGAGATATGGAGCCCCAGGTGTACAAACTAAACAGAGTTTGTTTTGGCAACGTGTCATCGCCTTTCCTCGCGCATTCGGTGCGTAATAGGAACGCGCTCGACAACCAGGACAAATATCCGGAAGCTGTCTACGACATCCACAATAACCATTATATGGACGATTACGTGGCATCGTACGAGACAGAAGATGAGCTGCTACGAGTATCACAACAAGTGCGAGACTCGCACGCGGAGGGCAGTTTTCATCTACGAGGCTACGCGAGCAACAGTACGCGAATGCTGGCAAGCGTCGAGCACGAACTACACGCAGCGCAAGGACCGACGCATCTGGGCGAAGGTCAACCTACAGTTCTAGGCATGACGTGGGACCCTAGGACGGACACTCTGGGCTACAACACGAAAATGCTGCGAGTTCCCGAGGCTGTGAAGACGCAAGAACGGCCGCCGACAAAAAGGGAACTTCTCAGCGCGATAATGTCCATATACGACCCCATGGGACTTATCGCTCACTACGTCATCAGCGCTAAAATGATATTTCAGCGAGTTTGGATAAAAGGCACTACGTGGGACGCACCGCTACCAGACAAAGAAGCTGAAGACTTCTTTCAGTGGCACAACGCACTGAAACACGTAGCGGCGCTACGCATACCTAGAAGGTATGAGTCACCGGGCGGAGCTACGAGATACACGCTACACGTTTTTACCGACGCGTCAACTGAAGCCTATTGCGCCGTGGCGTATTGGCGTATCGAGAACAAAGAAGATGTACGAGTCAGCCTAGCAGCGGGCAAAAGCAGAGTTTGCCCCCTGAAAGTATTGTCAGTACCACGACTAGAGCTTACAGCCGCAGTAATCGGAGTTCGACTGGCCGAGACGATTAAAAAGGAGCAACGATACAACGTCGAGAAAATTATCTACTGGACGGATTCTCGAGTATTGCTAGGATGGATCAAGGACGACGCAAGAAACTACAAGCCGTTCGTGTCACACCGTTTGGCTGAAATAGCTGAAAAATCGGACCGGCGGGCGTGGATGTACGTGCCAACCGACGTGAACCCCGCAGACCACGCTACGAGAGGGAAGCCGGCGAGGAAAATCACCGCTCACGACGAATGGTACAAAGGACCGTCATTTCTTCACCGACCAGAAGTGGAGTGGCCGAGTCAAGAAATAGGCAGACCGACTGAAGACCTTCCTGAAAGGAAAAGCGGAGTCACAGTAGAGACTACGTTATCTACTACTACGTCAAAGTCAGATCCGTCGAGCGTGCTACCTGACATACGACGCTTCAGTAATTACGATAGGCTAATGAATTCGACGGCCTACGTTCTACTTTTCATAGATAAGATGAAAAATAAGAACAAGACGCTGCAGCTGCAAGTGAACCATATAAAGCGAGCCGAGCATATGTGGCTACAGAATAGCCAACGAAGAAGTTTCCCGGACGAGCTGCGCACTCTAAGCGCAGGACGCGATTTGGACAAGAAATCGCGAATATACGATCTAGCACCCGAGCTGTGCGACGACGGCGTGCTGCGAATGAAGACGAGATTAGGAAACGCTCCAGTGTTGTACACATCGGTACGACCCGTAATATTGGACGGCAAGGACTCGTTTACCAGACTAATGGTCCAACGCGCACACAGGCGAATGGCGCACATTCATAACGAGGCAGTGGTGAATCAGCTACGACAAGATTACTGGATATTACAACTGCGACCTACCGTGAAAGCTGTAGCGCGAGACTGCGCGCTGTGTAAGCTACGTCGAGCTTCACCGCGAGCGCAGCCCCTTGGCGATCTACCACCCGAGCGGCTACAGGCTTACCAGAGGCCATTCACCTACACCGCGCAAGACTACCTCGGGCCTATGTACGTGACCATAGGACGACGACGAGAGAAACGCTGGGTGTGTCTGTACACATGCCTAGTAACTCGGGCTATTCACCTCGAAACTGTACATAGCCTGTCTACGGATAGCGCTCTACTGGCGCTAAGGCGCTTCGCCGCACGAAGAGGATGGCCGAGCGTTATGTATAGCGATAACGCAACCTGCTTCAAGGCGGCATCGAACGAGCTACGTGAGGCCTACAGGCAATGGCTTCCGCAATTGCAACACTACGGCGTGCAGCGACGAATGGATTGGAAATTCATTCCCCCCGGCAACCCATCTGCAGGCGGAGCCTGGGAGCGGATGGTACGCACCGTGAAGACAGCGATGCTCTATACCTTCAACACTAGAGCACCGAAAACCGAAGTGTTCGAGACTCTACTGGCAGAGATCGAGAATATCGTTAACAGAAGGCCGTTAACACACGTGAACGTCGACCCAGAGAGCGAAGAAAGTCTCACACCTGCGCACTTTCTTCTACTTCATAACGCTAACTTACCTATGATTGGCGCTTACGAAGAAAACGACAAGCGACAATGGAGGGCTGCCCAGGCGCTAGCAGACCACTTCTGGCGGCGCTGGACCAAGGAGTACTTTCCACTGCTGGCACCACGCAAATTATCCGACGACGGAGGGCGACAGATCCAGCCGGGAGATGTTGTCATCATTTCTGAGCCCAACGGACCACGCAGCGTGTGGCCCAAAGGAGTCGTCGAGACCGTCTATCATGGACCCGACGGGAGGGTTCGCTCCGCAGACGTCAGAACGAGGCACGGGACGCTACGCAGGCCGAGCTGCAAGCTGGCGGTCATCGCGTCGCAACCCATGCACCAGGAGTCTTCGACTGCGGGGACAAAATGTTAGCGACGCTACGACAAGACGCGGATAATTGTAAATTAGATTAAGATCAAATTAGATTAAGACTGTATTCTCAATAAAAAATTACTTGATAGGTAGGGAAAACCGCGATTAGATTGTCAGTAGTCATAAGTATTCAAAATATCCGTTATTTAAGTCGTAGGTTCGTAATAAGTTTTAGGTCACACAGTAAGTTAGGAAAAACAAAGTTAAACCTATTTTCCAATTCCCAAGTAATCACTATAAACTTGGTAAAATAATGTAGGCTCTGTCATTGGTTAACCAAAGAAAGGCGGATCAAGACAAGGAAGTCTCAATATGAAAGGGACAGACTGACCGCTTCTCATTGGTCGGCCAAATTCGAGCTCAACGCTCCGATACAGCGTAATTTTCACTTAGAAACATACACGTTTCATTAATTAATTCGTAACCTGTTAAAATTACATCATAACAATATTTGTAGATATTATAGGTCGTTAGCCTAGTCACCTAGTTAGATAAGAATCATAAGGCAGTCACAGGTAGACAAAGGCCTGCGAGTCGGCAAAGGGCCATAAACCGTCCATTGTATCCATTTCGGCCGCTTTCCTATCTATTGTAAGCCAAGTCGTAAGGACTAGTGAACTTGTTATCGTTTGTTTTTATAACTAATGAACGTAGTTAACTATTTGTAATAGTTTTAAGTCAGTAATTAATCAGATGTATGTAATATGAGTCGCAGAACGATAGCGGGATAATGAAAATTCACCCGAAAATGACCGTATGACGTAATCAACCAATCACAGGCCGATTAATTCCGCGAATTAAGACATGATTTTATCTCCCTATCGTAGGTGACTCTCTTTCTTGATTTTTCGTATAAAAGTAAGACGGAACCGCTTCGGATCGTACAGTACACCAGGAGCAGCCGAAAAGGAAAAACCAAAAGGAAGAAAACCAAAGGAAGAAAACCAAGGAAGACCTGAGGGATCCGAAGCTGTACCGCCTAATCGTTGTAGGAGTATTTTTATATTTGTACCGCGTAAATAAAAGTCAGTTTTTTAAATCGTGTAGTTTATTCCTTAACGCGAGGCGGTTGAAGATATTCGTCGAGGGCTTCGCACATGGGCATCTAGTAGGCTGGGGCGACTGCGGTTTCGAGCGAGGCGCCAGTAGACCAGTTACCTTCTCCAACTGCTATCGTCGGCTATATTGGGCGTTGAGAGTTCAATAAATATTTTGTATTGAGATCACTCTGACTCACGCTGTATATTATTTTTTATCTCCCATTTATCAACAGTTTTGTATAATAAACTATATATTTTTTTAAACGTAAGCTTTACGACTGTATTTTTTGTTTTCAGATTCCTGGTACACTTTAAAAAAAATGGTGATTATAAAAAAATAAAAAATACGTTTTTTAGTATTTTCTACTTTATTCTTTTTTTTTGTTAGAAAGTGCATTGTTTTTGTTCTTAAAATAGATTATTCATCCTCAATTTATCCGAAAATGATGTACTACATGCCCTAACAGGTATAGTTTTAGAGAAATGTTGCTCCAAGTGAAGCGCCGCAGCGTCGATCTTTCGCCCCTCCCCCCCACTAAATGAGAGGTGGCTCTCGACGGCTCCCGGTCTGTATCTGCTCAAGACCAGCTAACAATCAACTGTGCCAAGTTTCAGCGCATAGTCTCAAAATGCAAGGTGTCGTGCACTAACAAACCAGCTATTGGATATCTAAGTCATAACTTGTCGAAATCGTTCAAGAGGACCTCCAGAATCGCGGAAACGTCAAATTTGACATATCTATCTTACAAATATCTTTAAATTATCCGTATCGTAACTTGTTGAAGTCTAGTAGAAATCTAATTCATTTTGCGAATCGAGCCGTTAATAAATAAATTGCCCATAATAAATTACGTAGATCCTTGCAATGGGGTTAATAATAACTAAGCCCAAAACTGGAAAGAATTAGTAACTTCGCAAAACCAACGAAAATATTCAGCTAAACTTTATTCAAAATCTTGTAAAAAACAAATAAGCTACCAATTGTAACAAACTATGAATGAATGCTCACCCTACGATTAGGGTAGGTCAAACCCATTCCCTACTATATTTACACTATACTAAATGGTCGTATGTGCTATAGAGTTTATATTACACATAAGTCGTTATAGAATAATGTGGTAACTTGTGGTAGGGTGCCTAATTGTAAAATGGAGTGTTGTTCTTTTTGGTTACTGTGCAAAAAACGTTAATCTGCGTGCTTAGAATCAATTTCTGATTTTATTATTCGAAACTTATTGTTATTTTTTGTCTATGGCAGATTGGTAGAGGTATTGTTAAAATTACATAGCTCCAAGCTCCAATCGATATTTTCTGTTACTAATCATTGCATCTCGCTCGCACCAATAAACGCGAGCAAAACACTATGAGCAATGTTAGGTAAATCAATACCAAATCATGTTGAGATTTTTATACTTTTAGGGTTCCGTAGCCAAATGGCAAAAAACGGAACCCTTATGGATTCGTCATGTCTGTCTGTCTGTTCGTCCGTGTGTCACAGCCACTTTTATCCGAAACTATAAGAACTATACTGTTGAAACTTGGTAAGTAGATGTATTCTGTGAACCGCATTAAGATTTTCACACAAAAATATAAAAAAAAAAACAATAAATTTTGGGGGTTTCCCATACTTGAAACTCAAAAATTTTTTTTTCATCAAACTCATACGTGTGGGGTATCTAGGGATAGGTCTTCAAAAATGATATTGAGGTTTCTAATATACACTTCCAAAGTGGTAAAATGTGCCCCCCCCCCCCCCCCTGTAACTTCTAAAATAAGAGAATGATAAAACTAAAAAAATATATGATATACATTACTATGCAAACTTCCATCGAAAATTGGTTTGAACGTGATCTAGTAAGTAGTTTTTTTGAATACGTCATAAATCGTAAACCGCAATTTTATTATGTTAGTTGCTGCTACGGAACCCTTCATGGGCGATTCCGACTAGCACTTGGCCGCTTTTTTATAGTTCGAATGGGCTTTGTTAATTTTGATATCCAAATTTCATAAAAGATGGCGCTGTTACAAACGCAAACTAGGTAACGGTAGTTCATCGTAGAATATCTCTAGAATATACATAATAATATGTAACTGTCAAATAATCGATTGGTATTGGTAACGTAGCAACTTATTTAACAGGCTTCCAGCTCAATACCACAATAGTATTCCATTGTCACCAAACTTACCCAATCCATGCCAAATGGAAGTGAAGCTTTATTATTTTCATTAAGACCGCCAGCGCCTAAAGTGTTCCAAACGACCACTACAGTTGTCAAAGCATACAGTTTAACCAACCTTTGAAATATTAGCTTCGGTGTTTTGACAAAGAGCTTTGTTCGCATGCATTTAAAAATAAGGAGACCGATTCTGTGTTAACTATTTTACGTGGTTTTCATATTGTTATGACACGACCTTGTCAAAATCTGATAATATTCAATCTGGAGTCGTCTCATAACATAAGCCTTATGCTATGAGACGACTCCAGATTGAATTTCACCACGTGATCACCACGTGTTATGTCATAGAAAAGTAGGCCCGGACCCGGACACGGCCCGGTCTAACGTGAGTCATCCTTTATTGGTGCGCGTGACACCGTGTCATTTTGATACGACTCAAGAAGGCCAATCCTCCACACTTTGACATCAACATCATATCTGCAACGATGTCATTTAGCTATCATTCGTCCGTGCATTTATTTATTTTATTTTATTGATCAAATCAGTAACACAGCGTTAAAGTAAAACCAAGGCACTGTGAAACTACAAATTAAAAAAAAAATACAAGGAGACAAAGAAAAAACAAACACATAAAAATGAGATACAAATTAAACATTGGATTTGGGCGACGACGTAACAGCGTGGCTCCATAGCGTCGCCTGACTCGGCGTAGAATTCGGCAGGTTGCCCCTGAACCGCCGAAACACCACACCCAGAAGCCAGAAGCCAGATCTCCGCGCTTGCGATGCTGTCCTGCAGCGGCCGCGGCACGTGCACTACAAATGAACTGAAGTGCACATAGTGACGCGACTGTAGCTGGTGCACCCTCAGCGTGTAGCCAGTCTTCCGGCGGACGTACTCCATCACCTCGTCGGCCACGGCGGAGTAATGTAGGCGTGACACGTAAAGCGCCTTACTCGGTGTCGCAACTCGTAGGCCAGATTAACCGGCTCCGCTGTGCCACACAGAGTCTTACGAGGCACCCTGCGCGTCTTGCGTTTCCCTTCCACTAGTACTTCTCCGTGTTTTTCTCTCGTACTTCTTGTCCGTACATGTATAAATTGGCGTGAGTGAGACGCATGGTAGAATGAGAACAAAATGACATCATTTTGATGTCTAATCTAAGTTTGAATTGGCCTCAAGGTCGTATCAAAATGAGAGGAAGACCATATCAAGTCCTCGAATTTAAACTGCCGTGAAACATACTAACATTAATTTAAATCTTATACCTTTAAACGAGCAATTCTTGTATATTTATTTATTTATATACCTACTTATTTCGGGGATCTCGGAAACGGCTCTAACGATTTCGATAAAATTTACTATGTGGGGGTTTTCGGGGGCGAAAAATCGATCTAGCTAGGTCTTATCTCTGGGAAAACGCGCATTTTTTGAGTTTTTATATGTTTGCCCAGATATTATTACAGTTTAACTCACGTATTTTTAGTCACTCGCGCGACATGCCATAGACCTTGACCTTGACACTAGACAGTGGAGACTTTGGCTTTCCGAAACATGTATTTACGTGAGTTAAAATAATTAATCAAGTTGTTATTACAGAATAGGCCTCAAACTTTTAACGCCTAATTGTTTTCAGAACGCTCACAAAACCCGTATAGTGTTACATGAAGCTAATTTGTCCAAAGTTTGTCATGTTATCTTTATCTTGAATGGCGTTGTCGTGAACAAAAAGACGCAAGTGACGACTTATTTCTTATTAAATGTGACCTTTTCATTATGAGAACCAAACTTCTTTTCTTGTGATGTTTTAAATCCGTGTTAATGTAAAAGAAACACCCAAACTGATTACCTACTTAACTAATGAAAACAATATATGAGTATAAAATTAGTTTAAGTAGGTATTTTTATGCCAACCTAGGTATTATTTTACTACGGTCTGCTGTTTTTAGGGTTCCGTACCCAAAGGGTAAAACGGGACCCTATTACTAAGACTTCGCTGTCCGTCCGTCCGTCCGTCTGTCACCAGGCTGTATCTCACGAACCGTGATAGCTAGACAGTTGAAATTTTCACAGATGATGTATTTCTGTTGCCGCTATAACAACAAATACTAAAAACAGAATAAAATAAAGATTTAAATGGGGCTCCCATACAACAAACGTGATTTTTGACCAAAGTTAAGCAACGTCGGGAGTGGTCAGTATTTGGATGGGTGACCGTTTTTTTTTTGCTTTTTTTTTGTTTTTTTTTTGCATTATGGTACGGAACCCTTCGTGCGCGAGTCCGACTCGCACTTGCCCGGTTTTTTAAAGACCTAAGTGATTTTATGGAAAAAATACTTAATTAAAAGTTTAAAGATTTTACTAAGCGCTTAAATAAATACGTACATAATACTTATAAGCAAAGACTTATGGGCTTATGGACATAAATAAATACATGGTCCTAACCATTCAAAAAACAAAGTTCGAAATTTCGTTATCTGCCTAGGCACAGAATTTCAATGACAAAGTGTGGAAGTGTAACGACAAACGTCAAATTTGATGAAAATGTGACGCTTATCATGGCATTTCCATACTTTGTCATGTCAAAGTCAGTCTAAAATTGCCTTGGTCTGATCACATGCGATTTAGAGCACGATGCTTGTTTTTGTATTAATTAATCTTAATTGTAAATAGTCGTTATGTTGTATCTTCTTGCTGTGTAACTTTTTTCTGTTTACTGTATGTTATTTCTGTCTTTTTTCTTCTTGTCTGTTACCTTCCGTGATTCTTCTCACTTGATGGTCTCATCGGAAGATCAGCGCTGGAAGCCACCAGCAACATGCTGAGATGGGGCCATTTCGTGGCACTTTAATCTTATTTTGTGTTTTCTTTTATACTATGTACTGTTCCGATTGTTTGTGCTTACGAATAAATCTATTCTATTCTATTCTATTCTATAATATGTGAATGAGGAGGAAAACTGACATTTTATCCCGCCAGGCGGCACCTCAATTATCGTCGGCTGTCACTGTCAAATCACATACATTTTTTCAAATAAATTGTAAACATTCTCCTTTTTCTCCAAAATACTGAAATATTGTGTGACAAATTGTAGAAATATAGCATCTCCCTTTTTTCCCCAAGGACCCGATATGCATAAATTAGTAAGAAAAAGCTTTGAGTATCAAAAAGTAAAGCAAATGACAAAGACCGTTTTTATATGCTGCATTTTAAGGAAGACAAATATTTTGGAAAGAGTAAATACACAGGTAAGCTAAGTTTTAATGAAGTAGTACATAATTTAAGGCATTGTCGTAAATAGCTATTAGGGTTCATGCATGTGTTAAATTAGTCTTTACGTTTAGGTTGCTATTTTTACTTTTGTATATCATGTTTTACTTTGTGCTCGTATATTTTATGTGTTTTCATTTCACACAACACATATACCGGTAAATGGAAGTATAGCGGACTTCGAGACAGCACAGCGGCCAGCGCGTTCCAGCGGCGAGTTTCTACGCTTCTCCCAACGAACCCCCATCACGAAAAGCTACAGTCTACACTCCACAGGCATAATGGCTTGGCCACACATGCTGTACTCCATACGCATCACGACTTTGTGTACCTATCTGATGTATCGAGGGCGGGCGTATATTAAACGCCTTCTTGTACATCCAGGTGATCCAGGTGTTCGCGCCCCTTTTCATTCATTATCATTCACATTCATCCATATCGCTCACTCTTTCTTTCATTAATATACTCGACCTCATTTCTCATGTCACTCGCCTTTTGCCGACCTCCTTTTAACCGCCAATAAATAAAAACGTAATAGAATTCAAATTTAAGTCAGTTCTGTCAGTCACAAAATATACGTCAATCGTAAAAATACGTAAAGTAAAGGAAGTTTTGTTCGTCCTGTCGTGCGATTGTGCCCACTGCCTAACCAATAATATGTATATAGTATAATTCGTTAGGATAATACTTTTCTTTTAGTTTGTTATTTCGCTATTGTTGTGAATGGTCGTTTAGTTTGATGAGAAGGGTTATCTCTGACTTTATTTAGTTTTGTTTCCTTTAAAGGAACCCTTTAAAGCCGGGGGGGAATGTTCGCGCCCCTTTTCATTCATTATCATTCACATTCATCCATCGCTCACTCTTTCTTTCATTAATATACTCGACCTCATTTCTCATGTCACTCGCCTTTTGCCGACCTCCTTTTAACCGCCAATAAATAAAAACGTAATAGAATTCAAATTTAAGTCAGTTCTGTCAGTCACAAAATATACGTCAATCGTAAAAATACGTTTTCGCGAGTTTTGAATAAAAAAGGTGAAAAATAAGTGGAAATAGAAGAAGAAGGAAACGAACCGTATCACATATCTGGCGGCCGCCAAAACCCACCGAAGATTACATCCAGGTACGGTCGGCCCCATTAATATCATAATATTATCACACATAGCCATAGTCCCCTTTTATCTTCGGGCTGCGCTACCGCAGGTCCTTCGAAATTTATATTCCGCCCCACCAGGTATACACCAAAGCTTTGTTTTCGATCTAACACTTGTAATATAAGAGGAAAAACTGCACGTGAGCCTTCGAAAATTTGAATAAACGGTAAAATACACAAGATAACGTCAAATATATTAAGTGATTAATTGATTATCTTTGTATCAAATCAGCCTTTTTTCCACCAACTGTAGCATTTCTCCTTCGAAGCTCGGTTTGCAGTTCCCGTACAGTCATAATTCATAAATGAATACATTTTACTTTAATAATCGCGAGTATTACTGAAAAATTCGCACTTGTCACTTGACAACAAAACGTAAAGAAAGCCGGGAGCAGTGGCGACATCTGTCCTAACCTTTCAGTGTGCCTCCTCATTACGACTAGAGTCTCAAGCCTACATTTGATCATGTATATACTTTATATACATGATTGCTTTATTTATTGGCACTGAGTCGAGAATCATTGTACTTATATTTTATGAAGTGGCGTTGATATATTGGTCTCGCGATACAGGAGGCGTGTCTACTAACAAGGAACCGGTCCGCAAGAATAGTTTTAAGGGGAATACTGCTTTTACATTAATTTTATATAGCGTTGGTAGGCCACTGGTTAAGAAATGTCACTTTAAACTCATGGCAACATATTGTATTTTCCACTACCTACCTTTCGGTATAATCATAAACTATACTCTGGCAAACCCACTTTGTCAGAAGAAAAGGGTGCGAAATTCGAATTTTCTGTGGGAGGACTACCCGGCTATATTTTGGTCGCCTTTTTCTACTGAGGGAAATAGCTTGGCAAACTATAGTACCTATATACCTATTCCTAGTTTGCTACTAGGTTAGGTAAGTATAACAATATCTGGGTCGCAGTCGCACTGGCTAGTCAATTGAGTTACCTACTTTTAAATATTTCTTTATTTATATATTGTTAAATCATACTGGGGAATAGTTTTGACATTTCGTTAAAAGTGTCAAAACAATATATAAGATTAATTTTTTTTTAAATGCATACATATATGAATGCTTGCTTTATTCTGGGTAATCTTGTATTTTTTCTTAAAACAACAATGCCTTAACAAATCATGCTTTATAGAAGGCTTCCTCATAACCAACTCAGAATAACAATTATCACTTAAAATGAGACTCTCTCCCTTATAAGTAGAGTTCAAATTGCAATACCACGGTCTGGCAATATTGCAGAATTGATAATCGAAATGAAGATACAAACAAATGCAATAAAGGCATTCACGCTTTTATGTGCACGTACAGTCGGACTCACGTACACTTTAAAGCTCTATCATTTTTCCATACAAAATATGGTACTACCGCTAGCCTATAGGTTTCCCCGCGTTGCTCAGCCCCAAGGCCCCAACGTTTTCTGTTCTCTTTGACGGCGCAGCAACTGGTATCATTTCTCTCTCCTCGCTCTTTTAAAAATGCCCTTTGTCAAAAAAGGACAACCATACTGTTGACAAGATGGACTTCAAATCAAAGTGTTGCCTTTTTTGGTAGAACCAGGTTGTGTATGTGTGCGTAAAAGCATATATGTGTGCTCTTTTAGGGATGTGAAAAGTCGATTTTAATCATATTATATATCGATAAACGCTACACAGCGGAACGAAATAGCGATTAATTGAAGCTTCAATATCTTCGTTAACATAAACATAATTGAAATGCTAATGGATAATTAATATATTATATTTATAATGTAATAAAATAATTCAATTATTGCGGAACACATATTTTAGTAGGTATTTATGTATTTTAATTAAATATCTGAACTTTCCCTTGGTTCCCTGTTGGGGCGTGACGATAAAATGTGTGATCTGATAACCACAATAAAGAATAAAAGCGTTTTTGTTCATTTTAGCACGCGTAGCACGGTCGCGTTTTTATCGCTTGTCACCATGCCTGTCATGTTCTAACAAGTATGTAAGTGCGAAAGGGACGCGCATAGTGATAGGCGATAAAAATGGAACCGTGCTGCGCCCGTAGGTATCGTTAAACCTTTGAAGTAAAATTAAAATTGCAAGAAATGTCGATAGTTTATCGATATGACTTTATCGACATGGCTACAGCAAGGTGGGCCACATTCACTGATTTAAACTTTCACGATTATTAAACATTATCAAACTGCACAACGGGACTTAATCGCGTATTTAAGTTTTAAGATTTACCTCCGACGTTTCGAGGACGGCGTTGTCCCCGTGGTCTCGGAGCAGACTGGCTCAAGTTGACATCAACATCTTCTAGCCGCGCGAGTTTTTCGAACTACCCGCACTTGGACTTGTTTATCAGTTTGAACGTTTTGCGCACTAGGGATGTCACTCTGTCGACACACAACACTAACGATATTCGATTTATCGACTGTCGATATTCGTTTCCGCTTACATTTACTAATGACTGGATTCCATGTGGATGAGATCTTAAAACCCTCGTCCCGATTAAAATTGCAATGTTTTTTGATTTCAATGGCTTCCCGCACTTTTCTACTGTAGAAATGGCGATCCGTGGAGAGGATTTTAGGGTTATGCAGCTCAATCCAGTGGTTTGGTCCTGACTCCAGCAAATGCTCAGCCACCGCAGACTTGTTGACCTGACGATTTTTGACAGCTGCGATATGTTCCTTAACTCTTTCTGCTATGGTGCGCTTAGTTTCTCCGATATAGGAACTACCACAACTGCAATCTATTTTATAAACGCCCGGTGACTGGAACGGAATAACGTCCTTCGGTGACCTTAGGCTCCCTGCTACTTTGGATAAAGGTGTGTACACCGTCTTTATAGAGTACTTCCCAAGTACTGTGCCAACTTTATCCGTTACCCCTTTTACATACGGCAAAAATGCCGGCTGTCTGGAGACATCAGGACGTTTCCGCGTTGCCTTTCGTCTGGGTTGCCACTTTTTTACCTTGTACCCATTCCTCCTTAGTACCTCCTGAATATGCGACATCTCACTCTCTAAATATTCAGGGTCACACAGATCATGTGCTCTGTTTACTAGCGAGGTAACCACCGATTGTAAGTGACGAGGATGGTGGTGAGAAAGGGCGTTCAAATACCTGTCAGTGTGTGTAGGTTTCCTATAAACAGTATGAGTTAGGGTTCCATCCACTCGACCAATCACTTTCACGTCCAAAAACGGCAAACTGCGCTGTGATTCCAATTCATACGTGAACTTCGTCTCACCGTCCCGTTCACCGTCGTCGTTCGTCGTTCGTCGTCGTGTTGATGTCAACTTGAGCCAGTCTGCTCCGAGACCACGGGGACAACGCCGTCCTCGAAACGTCGGAGGTAAATCTTAAAACTTAAATACGCGATTAAGTCCCGTTGTGCAGTTTGATAATGTGGGCCACATTGTTAATCGTACACTAAACAAAAGTGGCAACAGTGACAGCTCGCTGAGGCGTCATCTAAGTATATTATTATATCTATGCTCAGAGTTGTTTACCTATCGGAGTTTGCACTTTGCACCGACTTGGAAGCGACAAAGTGTGGCACCGCCACCACTATAAATGTCATATTTTCATATAAAGTGATGTTAATGGCCGTGCTACATTCCGTCGCTTGACAAGTTGGTTCAGACTTAGCTTAGACTGAAGACTATTTCCTCCTATACTATCTCAAGCCAATTGAATTAATGAATATTTTATTTATTACGTGTAACACATGGACATTTTATTAGTAAAGCTTACAAACTAAGGGGTTAGTAAAAGTTTCAGGATTATTTTTTTAAAACAAAACAACACTGATGGGGGAATGCAATCCCTCACAATCCTCCCAGTGTAACAAGTAGGGACAGTCAACCCTATCCGCTATCATGCGAAGGATGCTGTTGGGACCGCCACGCACACGGCGCACCAGGCGGCGTAGCACGGTCGCGTTTATATCCCTTGTCACCATGCCTGTCACGTTCTAACAAGTATGTAAGTGCGAAAGGGACGCGCATAGTGATAGACGATAAAAATGGAACCGTGCTGCGCCCACAGGGATGTGTACGTGCAATTGAGGCCGACTGTACATTCCTTTCCCGTCGGCCCTTTCTTTATATGTAATGACAAGTTATTCTCGTGAATGATCGTGGATCGTTAACGACACAAACACTGAACTGTACGTTTTAATTCCACAATACCATACTTGGGTGTTTTTAATAACTATTACTGTGTTTAAATAGTAACCGGGCCTAGTAAATAAAAAAAAACTGAAGCTTTTTCCGTGTCGCTCACTCATCATTGTTGTAGGTGGCACATTTTGTTATCATACTATGTATAATTATTGCTACTATGTACTCGTAATATACCATCAGTCCCCATTTCTATCAGTACAAAAAAGTGGCAATTTTTAAAAATATAAGCGCGAAAGGTCCCATAGAAAATTTTTACTCCGCACCTTTTCCTACTAACAAAGTTGTTTGACCGGCTATAATATCCCCATTGTAGTTGCTTCGTCCGTACATTTCATTTATGGGTAAGTCATGTTAGATTCCATCCACCACAGCTCTAATAACACTTCTACTAGGGAGTTGGTGTGCTCCTGATGAAGTAAAGATGGCATAGTTTACCCCTAGTGTAAATTTCATTCGACAGCGTGACGAGTTTGCGTTACGTCTATTTTTGTATGGGATTTTGAACAGCGCGCCAAGCGGGATGTTTTGGAAACTCAAATTCCGTCACGCTATCGAATGACACTATTGACCTTTTGACCGCCACAGACGGCAATTGACGTCAACGCAAAATCGTGACAACGACGCCAAAGACGGCATTTGACGTCGATCGTTTTTTGATGAAAATCTACTGAAAAACACCCCACTTTTAGGTTGGCATTATTTATTCACAAAACTAAATTTTACCCCTGTGGCGTCAGTGGCACGGCAAATGGTTGCGCCGTTTGGTGTTCAAAAGGTTAAAATTTCGGAACTCGGAATCCACTTGAGAGATTACCTGCCGTTGAATGGCATTGTTATCTTTTGTTAAACCTGCTAATTACGTGTGCAAATTAAAAAGCAATAACAACAAAATATTCCATGCAGATAACAACTTTACCGCTTAAAGAATAGAGTTAGAGTTACATTAGCAGGTACTCGATACCTGTAGGACCTTTTGGAATTTACAGCCGTGGTCGCCCAGGTGTTAGTTTATGTTTCATGTTTAATTTCCAAAATTCTATATCAAGTACTTGCTATTGTAATTTAACTATATCCTTCAAGCGGTAAAGATGTTATCTGTTTGGAATCTTTTGTTGTTATTGCATTTCATTTTGCACAGGTAATCAAAAGATAACAACATCGCCAGGTAGTATCTCAAGTGGATCCCGACATTTTAAAGCCATCCGACTATAATTTATTTTAATTTATTTAGAAATTTAATTCAGGCAACAAGGCCCATATTACAAATACCTTACAGACCAACATACATAATATGTATTTTATAAACTTAAAACTAAACACTATTTAGTCGACAAAACGGCGTGGCTCCGTTGCATCGGCTGCTCTTGTGTCGGATTCGGCAGTTTGCCCCGTTGCCGTAGCCGTTTGACTATACCTACCTACATCATAATCTAATAATAAACAGGCAGCAACTCGCTTGTGACACTACAGAAGCATTAAGTCCGCCGTTGGTACTTACTTGTATTCTGAAATATCTGTATAGGTTAAATAATTAAAACAGCAAGCTTTTATAGGATGCGGTAGCCGCTTACCTTTAGCTTTAGACGAACATTACGCTTGTTTACCACAGGTATAAAAACATAGTTACAAATTCGACATTTATTTTTAGATATAAAACATTCTCATTTCCCGGGGAACTTTCTCTGATCAGATCGGGGAAATCCTGAAGAAAGGCCAGGTCAAGTCTTAGAGCACCCTAAACCGGCGAGCGTTGAGGAATGTTATGAAAGTGAAGGAAGCGAAAGAGGTATGTCAGGATCGTAGCAAGTGGAAATCCGTGGTCTCTGCCTACCCCTCCGGGAAATAGGCGTGATTATATGTATGTAAGTATGTATGTATAAAACAGGGCCTAGTCATGGTAATCGGAATCGTCAGGTTTGAAGCTGTCGGAAGACACGGACTCGGTGTGATTGTAGCCCCAGGCCTCCACTTCGAAGCTGTACTGTGAACTGAACTGCAGCATGGGGATGTCCACCTGGGAACAAGGCCAGAGTCTATCAGACACAGACTTTACAGGGTGGAAAAAATTTATGGGCCCTGGAAGGAAAGTGCCTTTTTTTTTAATTCGCTTATTCTCTCCCGCGGGAATCGAACCCACTAAAATTAAAATTATATGACGATAGTTCTCAAATTTCTTTTTTACTTATAAATTGTTAGTTTTTATCATTTGTATTTTGATTATCATTGTTGACATTGTATAATTATACGTTTGCATGCTAAATTATTGACGACCATAATGTAAATTCATATAAATTAGCGTAAGAATAATTTATACTGTAATTTATCATTATGAAATAAATAAACTAAACTAATACCACAGAATAAATAATAGTACTAGGTACAGAAGACTCACTCTCTAACAAAACGCGTCTGTTACGATCAGCACAGATATGGCCGCTAGGTGGCGACAGCGCCACGCGCGGCTTATGGCAAACCCCAAAATTGGAGCCGAACGGATGTACTTTTAGCTACCTGTAGCAAAGCGACGAAATCGCGGAGTGAGCCACGCCTGCTAATACTCGTACTCAAAGCTCCGATCACGCTGAACCCCTTACCGAAATCTCAGGGGAGTCTAAATCGTACACCCTGGGATGACCGATCTGGTACGGCATGCCAACCTTCACGCAGATAATGATAGCTTCTCTGGGTGACACGATCTGACAACAAACCATTCAAGAAATTAAGGCGGTGGTACTAGTGCTTGACATGCTAATGCCCAATAGATGCTGTCACCTCTATTGACAATGACTTAAGTTTCAAGATGACATGTAAGTAGGTACTGGGACCGCGTCGAGCACCAGTACCATCACCTTACACGGAAACAAATTAAAAGTGGAAAAATTCACTGTCTTGGGTGGGACTTGAACCCAGGGTTGGGCAGTATTTCAATTACATGTATTTGAAATACGTATTTGAAATACATTTTAGTATTTTGTATTTGTATTTCAAATACTACCTGGAAAAGTATTTTGTATTTGGTATTTCAAATACTGCACTCACATGTATTTTGTATTTTGTATTTCAAATACTTTAAGCTTCAAAATACATTTCTACAAAATACATTTTTTTATTAAATTCTTTGATCCTAAAATGGAACGTTTTTTTAAATATAATTAAATTAAATTAAATATTCCTTTATTTCAGACCTGTGGCCCATAAAAGTTGTTAGTAACAATGCCTTATTCTATGTTAGTATACAAAAAAGTAAAAACTAATAACAATTAAAATAACAACTAAATAAATTAATATCTATATTTTACACAAGCCCCAGCATTGTTTGCCTCCATTTGTTATAAATGGGGCAGTCAAACCTATACGCAAACAGTCCCAGGATGCTGTTGCTGCTGCTTCGAACGCGACTGAGCAAGGAGGCCACTTTCTTGCGGATGATGGCGTGGAACCCGTCCGTGTGCGCCTCCGCGAACATACCAGATGCGCTACAGAACCGGGGCAGCTTCATCAGCATCCTGAAAATGTTGTTGTATTGGATGCGCAGAACATTGGCAGCCTTACAGGTGTATGTCACCCACAGACTGCTCGCGTAAAAAGATTGGCAATATGCCTTAAAAAGTGCCACTTTAACCGGCTTAGAGCATCGAGCAAATCTGCGAACAATCATGTTACCCCTGACTGCCAATGCTCTGCGCTCCCTTTCAAGGTCACTGTCATCTTTCAAGTCTTCGGTGACTACATGACCTAAATATTTAAATTTAGTCACCACCTGAAGTGCGCTGCCGTTCAACTTAATGGGCGGAACATTCATCGGCTTTATTTTACCGCTCTTAAAAACAAGCACTTCACTCTTATCACAGTAATATAATGTACGACTTGTACGAGGTACAAATATGTAGGTACAATGCGCGAGCTATTCTGCGCGGAACTTTTCGTCAACAGCCAGGGGATAGGGTCATTGCAGTAGTTTCCGTCCATGCTCTAGTTTTCGACCACTTGACAGATTCATCATCATCATCATCAGCCTACTCTCGTCCACTGCTGGACATAGGCCTCTCCTATTGCACGCCATTGAGCACGATTTGCGGCAACTCTGATCCAGCTCTTGCCAGCCGCCTTGCGAAGGTCATCGCTCCATCTAGTCTGAGGGCGTCCTACGCTACGTTTGCCGATGCGCGGTCTCCACTCCAGAACTCGCCTACCCCAACGGTTATCGGTTCTACGGCTAATATGACCGGCCCACTGCCACTTCAGCTTGCTAATCCGGTGGACTTTGAATTTATGGACCAGTCCTACCGTGAGTATCCACGTTTCGGCTCCGTATGTCATCACGGGTAGGACGCACTGATTGAAGACTTTTGTCTTCAGACTTTGTGGGATTGATGACGTGAAGAGTCGACGCAGCTTCCCATATGCTGCCCAGCCCAGCTGTATCCTTCTATTCGACTCTTTCTCGAAGTTGTTCCTTCCTAACTGCAGTATTTGCCCGAGGTAGACGTATTCCTGAACAACCTCGAGAACAGCCCCTTGTACTGCAATAGGTCCCGGAGCAACACGTTCGTTGAACATAACTTTCGTTTTGTCCAAATTCATCCGGAGACCTATGCGTTGAGAAGAATCAGCTAGACCGGTCAGCATATGCTCTAAATCCTGCAACGTCTCAGCCATGATGACGATGTCGTCCGCAAATCGCAAGTGTGAGATGTATATTCGCCATTAATGTTAATACCATGTCCCTTCCAGTCGAGCGTTTTAAACATATCCTCCAATGCATTTGTGAACAATTTGGGGGAAATCACATCCCCTTGTCTCACACCACGATGCATGGGGATAGCCTTAGTCTGCTGGTTTTGGACTTGGACGGCCATGGTAGCTGCGTTGTACAGACATCTCAACACTTGGATATATCGCCAGTCGACTTGGCATCGCTGCAGGGAATCCAGAACAGCCCAAACTTCAATGGAGTCAAAGGCTTTCTCATAGTCCACAAATGCTAAGCACAGGGGCCGATTATACTCTTCAGTCTTCTGTATAATCTGCCGCACTGTGAAGATGTGGTCTATGGTGCCGTATCCTCCTCGAAATCCGGCCTGCTCCGGTGGCTGAAATTATGGTTGACACTTGACAGATTAGCAAATAATATATTTCATTTTTAATTTACTATTTGCCAAATATAATTTTTATATGTAGACAGATATATTGTTTAGCTAAGGATTGAAATCAGTCCAAATTTGTGCAGCAATGTAGGTTTATACCTATTCAAATTTCGTCAAGTGGAAGAAAACTAGAGCTGGACGAAAACAAGCACAATGACCCTATAAGTTTTTAGGAAAGGATATTCGTTAAAAACCGGCCAAGTGCGAGTCGGACTCATACCATAATGCAAAAAAACGGCAAAAAAAGACGGTCGTTGCTTAACTTCGGTCAAAAATCACGTTTGTTGTATGGGAGCCCCACTTAAATCTTTATTTTATTCTGTTTTTAGTATTTGTTGTTATAGCGGCAACAGAAATACATCATCTGTGAAAATTTCAACTGTCTAGCTATCACGGTTCGTGAGATACAGCCCGGTGACAGACGGACGGACGGACGGACAGCGGGGTCTTAGTAATAGGGTCCCGTTTTACCCTTTGGGTACGGAACCCTAAAAAACTAAATGATTAAACAAAAAAAAAATTAAAAGTATTTTGTATTTGAAAAACATTATTTTAAACACTGTAATTTGTATTTTGTATTTCAAATACCAGTCACCAAAGTAGTTTGTATTTGGTATTTCAAATACTTTTAAAAATGTATTTTGTAATTTGTATTTGAAATACGTGGAAGCCAGTATTTTGCCCAACCCTGCTTGAACCGACGATCACTGGATCGCTAGCCCAGTGTGCTGCCACCTGAGCTACCAAGACCGTACCCAATACAGCGAATATTTCCACCATATATGAGCCTTAGGGAGGCTCTAGCGACATCTACCGTGAGAGTCTTAAGCTTCTTAAACGGCTATCGGAGTTCCAAGTCATATTTCATTTCATTTCATTTATTTATTGCATAAATTGCATTCCGTGGTATATACCTACAGATGATATTTTAAATTAAATTGAACAGCATGTATGTATAGGTACCCTGAATAGGGTATGACAAGTTAACCTTAATAGCGAATAAGTTCAAAAAATTCATTTTTGGTACGTACAAGCTTTTATCGCTGACTGTACTTTTCTTACGACAGACAACTAATACTCATCGAGACAATTCTAAAAACCCCTAACACAATTAGGTTGCGTTGTTTCATCACAGAGTTCCTATGGCCACCTCGTCTTCATCATCAGATCAGCTCGATGGGTATCATAATATTCCATTGTCATCCGATTTATCCATGCATGCAAAATTTCAGCTCAATCGGAAATCGGGTAGTGGATCAAATTTAACTTGCAAGATTTGATTACAGACCGACAGACAGACAACGGTCGTGAAACTAAATAAAAGCTTGTAAATACTTAAAATTACCTTACAAAACGTATTATCTATTGCTTGATAGTTAATATCTAGTGAGTTTTACAATCACAGTAAATAGTAATTATGGAATGTAGACGAATATTGGTTTGCAGACGTTTCTGCTTGATACAAAATTAAATCATTACATGATAAGAGCATGCCACCAAGCTCTAACGGACTTTTACTTTATTTACTACTTAATTTTTTATTGTTGGCATTTATTTTAAAGATCTAGAGTCTTCCACTTACCACTTTCCAGGAATAGATTTCTTTCTGAACTAGAATTTATTTTCATTCTCAATTATTCATACTCCTCGGAATATCCTTCTGAATTCATTGAGGGAAATTTTTGCATTACTGGCAAATCGCTTTTTCTATTTATCTTTATTGAACAGGTCTCACTTGCCGTTCATTTGGCTCGTCTCTAGAACGATCTTTCCTTTAACTCTATTAAACTTTTTAAATAATCTCCCTTTTACCTCTAAATGATAGTTGAGCCTGGACAGCGCAACAGGCTTCACACTGAAGATCTCGTGATAAAACCTGAAGATGTCTAAAGCAGCATCTCCTCTGTCATAACATCGCACGCCACCCATCCACCAATGGCCCACCCAGGCGTGACCAACTTGGTCGTAGGGGGACGCGCGGGGCATCACGAACCCTGGAAACAAAAACTTATTTTTCTTTTAGAGTACATTAATGAGCACAGACAGTCCAAGGGCGGATCCAGCTTTATGGTCAGGGGGAGGTCATGTCCCCCGGGAGACGCGCCCCCCTCCTCTTCCCCCTGGATCCACCCATGAGACAGTCAGGAGTTGGAGACGTCTCGCAAACGCTGCTGTAAGAGGATGTTATCGACCTACAACCGTACGTACGACCAATATCAGCACTGACCTACATGAGAACACTATCCTCCTAAGGCCCAGCCATACAAATGAAAAATACAATATTTGTCACAGAAATTTAAACCTTTAGTGTAGGAAATAGAGTTGAGTTTGAGTTGTTCAAAAACTAAACGAAACAAAGCAAAAGCAACTCTGTTCCAATCGAATATGATTTAAATTCCATTGAACTGAATAAGTACTATAGGTAGGACCTTGGGCCTTAGAAGGCTAAAGCAGGACTAAAAGGTTCAAAATACTTCCCAAGTTGAGCTGCTCTCAATTTAAGAAATAGGTACTAAATTCCATGTGACTTTTTTTCTATCTAGAAGGCATTTTAACTCACCGAATGGATCATCTTTGGAGAAAGCGCCCAGGGGTTTGCCAGTAATGGCGGCTGTTATCCAGGGAACGTAAGGGTAGAGCACTGTGTGGCGAGGGGGTGCTGGAGGCCGGTGGGACCGCAGCGGATCGGGGCAAGGTGTTCCGCCTGGACAGATCAACTAAATACTACTTACATATAATTTTTATATAAACACTAACATCATGGGTTTCCTGATATGCCGATTTAAGGATGACTCACGCTAGACCGGGCCGTGTCCGGGCCGAGGCGTCCGACATGTTATTTTCTATGACGGCTGATCGATGATCACGTGGTACTTTCCATAGAAAACAAAGCGCCGGAAGCTCCGGCCCGGTCTAGCGTGAGTCATCCTATAACCTGGTCTAGTAGCCGTTAGTGAGATTATGTTTTAAAAGCTCTCGTCGCGTTTGTGCGGGGAACATATCCAGAACTTGCGTGTCATGTCTTCTCGGCGCATGACGTGCCCAAACCATCGAAGTCCGACTTTACTGACATGAGTATATCTCACCATGTGCGAGAGAGACAACGGTCCAATGTCCAGTGTGCTCGTGAACCAGGCTCGGGGCGCCAAAACGGAACCCGCAGCCAGTCGTGCAGGCAATGAGGAAGAAGAAGTATATCTCACCATGTGCGAGAGAGACAACGGTCCAATGTCCAGTGTGCTCATGAACCAGGCTCGGGGCGCCAGAACGGAACCCGCAGCCAGTCGTACATGCAATGAGGAAGAACAAGTATATCCCACCATGTGCGAGAGAGACAACGGTCCAATGTCCAGTGTGCTCGTGAACCAGGCTCGGGGCGCCAGAACGGAACCCGCAGCCAGTCGTGCAGGCAATGCGTTCCTTCTTCAGTCGCGTGTTGTTCTAAAATAAAAAATCTTAATAAATAAATATTTGCGGACAATCTTATACAGATCAGTGGTGGTGATGGTCAGTGGTGGAGAAGCTCGGTCAAAATCCAGCTTGTTCGGGTGGCTGATGTCTGTCCAGCAGTGGGGCAATTCTATTATCCTATTATTTTAATAAATAATTTATATAAATGTGATATTAGACTATAATGGGACGATAGTTATTTAAGTCTGATTTATCTCCTTATTATACAGATCTACCTAGCCACAAACTTAGCAAAGCTTGTACTTGACTAACTTGGCTGTAAGGATATCTGTTCGCATATATTTAGTCCATATCGGCGCTTTTAAGATTGTATGAGGGTGAGGGACTTTACACCACTAACTGTCTCTTACCAATGCATCTAATTTAGATAATAATAAGAAGCCAATTTTTTGGTCTGATAGTCTCGGCGGCGGTTATTTAAAGTAAACTCGCAGTAAAATAAATGCACAGATGTTATAAAAATAGCAGAAAAGCAAACCTTGGATTTCGAAAAAAACGGGATTAACTCTACGATGTGAGAGAGATAGAGAGAGAGAGAGAGAGAGAGAGATCATAACCATACTTCTGGCAAGTCGTATATGTAGCAGAGCTCTCGTGGCAGCAGGCTGATCTTGGTAACTTCCTTTTCTTCCTCTACAAAATCTCGGGGCACTTCTGTGAAATAGCATTTTTATTACAAATCAACAAGGGATTGACCCTAGCAAGAGCGTCGCCAGCTGATGGAGGGGAGGAGGGGCAGTTGATATGGCCGGTGCCCAAGGGAAGGAGCATACATTTAGTTGACCTTGCTTCACCGAGATTTTTAAATTAAAGGAAAATTTGAGAAACTCACCGCCCTCTGTATTCCCGGCAAGATTTGTCAGGGATTACAGATGACAGGTCTCCATTCCTTACCAGTTTTCATTAAGAATAAAGAGGTAAATCGCATCTTACTAGTAAGTTAAGTGACAATCCCATTGTACAATTGTGCTGATGTATTTTATGAAAGAGACCGAATGTTGCTATAAGAACTGTAAATATTAAAAAATAACGGCATCATTGAGTTTTGACGAGTAGATAAACCATGTCGAGTAGTACCGATGAATACAAGCAACCAACTCACCACTGTCAAAGTCAATGTGGTAAAGCCTTTCCACCATCATCTTGCCATTGCTGCGCTCGAGGAAGTTCCTGAAGGGCAGGCACACCGGCAACACGAATTCTGAAATAATATGTTCATGTTACTTCTCAAAGAGATCCACGTTAAAGCATCAGCTTTTTCGATTGTTTTCTGAAACTCTAAATTTTCCAACGTTTTAGAAACTTACCGCAAATTGCGCATGTGTCTCACATTCTACTTCAATCAAAACTTACTTGAGCAGTCTTACTCTAACTGTATTAATTAGAAAAGGACGGCTAGTCTACCTGACGCCCGAGATATTGTCCCGGCGCATTCGTCCTATTAAGCCTACTGAGCTGCCATCAGAAAGTTTCTAAAATTTTAAAATTCCCAAATGGAATGGTTTCAAAAACTTCTTATGTATTTGCATATCTAATTTTTCTTTTAATTTTTTCCTTTTTAATTTTCTTTTCTAGTGAAATTTCCTGAAAGTTCCGAGAATTTTTCCAACTTTTGAGAAAAAATTCGCAAACCTCCACAACATTATTCCTCGCATTCCACTTGAATCAACCAACTTACTGGACTTGACGGTGGTGATAAGCTTCAGCAAAGCCACGCTGCTCCTCGCCCCGAAGTGCTTAAACTCCGGATGGATCAGCACGTCAGCTATTGGCATCACCAGGATGGCTGGTTCGCACTCCGCCTTCATGTTGGCCAGAGCTAGGACTGTGGTCTCGCATTCCACTTCGTCTCGCTCGTAGTCGCCGAAGATCACGTTTCCTCTGTAAGAGGAATAAGGGGTATAATTTTCAGATAAGCAGTAGACTTTTCAGGTAATTTAGAAGAGCGATTTGAAAGAAAATCTCAAGAAATACTTTATGTTTACGCCGAGAGACGCACTAAATAATCGGTTATAGTACACGGAATAGGACACCTACAATGAGACAATATTAGTCTCCACTGAAATATCTCGACGAAATTTCTATCAAATTGGACACACCATAAAGAACCGTTATGTAAAGTAAACGAATGAGCAGAAGTATGTACAGTCAGCTGCAGAAAGATGTGACCCCTCTGCATAGAAACTTGTTTGCAGGGGGGGCACTTCTCTCTGGTTTACTTTACCTAACGCTTCTTTAAGATATGTCCGATTTGATAGAAATTTCGTCGAGATATTTCAGTGGAGACAAATATTGACTCATTTTAGGTGTCCTGGTTCAAGCTGGCCAACTTACAAAGCATATCCATGAGGAATTACGGCAGCGTCCACTGCCGTGCTCAACACGAACTGACGACTAATTAACACCACTCGTGGCACCCTGAAGTAGTGGGGGGTCCCATTCTTGACTGTGGAATTATTAAACAGATTAGATCCTCAATTCAAGCATGGCTGCATCATTTTTATACCAGTGAATGTATTTGTCCATCAGTATGAATTTGATGAATGAAAGAATTTGATACGTTTTCTTGAAGAACTACCTGTTTCTAAGAGTTGATGTTTTTTTAATATGTCCTGCCAATTTTTTGCGCCGGTCCAGCGCCAGTCGGAAAACTCGTAAGATGTATAGAGCCACCGTACACTAGCGTCTTTTGAGCGTCGGCGTCGAGTTAGCGTTATAGAAAATAGCGTCGCTGAGCACGAGCAGTTGCGCCAACGTGGCGTCGAGCAGCAGCCAATAGTTTATTAGACGCCGATGCTCGGGAGACGCTAAAGGTTAATAGGTGATGAGTGTTGGCCTACCATGTATATACTGCAAGGCGCCTAACCAGGAGTATTGCAGCTCTGTGACCTGACCTTCGTCAGGGTCGTAGCTGGGGTCATCGTGGCAGTCGAAGAACTGACTCCACACTGAACCTGCCAAATAATACATATTTAAAATATCCTGAGATAGGGGTCATCCATTAATTACGTCACACGAATTTCTAGGTTTTTTTTCCCTCCCCCCCTCCTTGTCACACTTGGTCACATTTGGCAAACCCCTCCCCCCTGGTGTGACGTCACATTTCTTCAACGAAATCGGCAAATATTCATTTAATATTTTATCAAAATATTTTTGACAAAAGAAATATTAGTAATGTTATAACCCAAAACTGATTAAAAAATAAAATTAAACGAATAAAAACGATTATCGTTTCAAAAACTTGTTATTTAAATGTATATTAGCGTATAAAATAATTTAAATAAATTTTCGGTTACTGATGAAGTTAAAGTGACGTCACAAAGTTTGTGACTCCTCCTCCCCCTTGTCACAACATGTCACATTTTCTTGACCCCCTCCCTCCCCCTAAACGTGTGATGTAATTAATGGATGACCCCATATTAGCGATGAGCAGTTACACGATCCTAATGCAGATAGGCTTACGACCGGTCTGGCCTAGTGGGTAGTGACCCTGCCTATGAAGCCGATGGTCCCGGGTTCGAATCCTGGTAAGGGCATTTATTTGTATGATGATATAGATATTTGTTCCTGAGTCATGGTTGATTTCTATGTATTTAAGTATTTGTATATTATATATAGCGTTGTCTGAGTTCCCACAACTTTTGTTGTGCCTTCTTGAGCTTATCGTGGAGCTTAGTCAATTTGTGTAAAAATGTCATATTGTCTGTAAGTTTGTCAGGAAATCCTAAATTTGCATCTGGTAACTCAGCAACGAAGCCAACGTGCCAATCGTTAACGCTCCTTAGCGAACGAAACGCAACTGTCACTGTCGCACTAATATGGAAGAGTGATAGAAAGAGATGACTACGCTACGCTACGGAACATGAAAGATTCGCACGTTGGCTAAGAACCCACAGTTCCGTCATCAAAAAGCTTTGAAAGCTACACCACCCAGCGTCACCTAGAGTACCTAGACCTAGACAATCCGAGCCAATATCAAGTAATCTAGCATATTTAATTTTTAGGTTTATGCGTTGTTGGACTAAAAGTAAATATGGCGATGTATAAAAATGTCTACATATAAAATAAAAATTGGTCCGAGTATTAGAAAGCCAATACTTCAAAATGTTTAAGTCTTATCAAGTCGGAATATAAAAATGACTACTTTCAAAGTATACAAATGTCTAAGTCTTATCAAGTCGGAATATAAAAATGACTACTTTCAAAGTATACAAATGTCTAAGTCTTATCAAGTCGGAATATAAAAATGACTACTTAATAAATTTTACATGCATACATTTTCATTTCTCATAATAAATATAACAAAGAGTAATTTTAAAATACATCGCCATATTTACTTTTAGTGTCGCAACATATTTATATTTGGTCTAATATACAGATGCACATTTTTATACTTCGTCAAAATTATATACGCCCGAACTTATGTAAGTGGACATTTTTATACATCGTCATATTTACTTTTAGTCTAGTGCCGCAACATATTTATATTTGGTCTAATGTACAGATGCACATTTTTATACTTCGTCGAAATTATATACGCACGAACTTATGCAAGTAGACATTTTTATACATCGCCATATTTACTTTTAGTCCAACGACGCATAAATCAATTTTTATTGCACATAATAAAACACATTGTACAAAAGGTGAACTTAATGCCATAAGGCATTCTCTACCAGTCAACCTTTAGGCAAAGCAGATAAGTTAAACCATATAAACCATTATACATATTTGTAATTTAGTACCTACGTACTTACCCCAAAGAACGGCTAAAGCTACCAACCGCCACATCTCCCTGATCGCAACTGATCAATAAATAATGTGAAAACACGAGAAACTGGCCATTTGTTGTTTTTGGAACCTCGGGCAGCTATTGGTAAACACTAATACCAGGTATCTGACGTCGATCGTCATTTTCTGACGTCTGTGGAAAAAAAATATGTTCCCTCTTCCACCAGTCAGACAATACCTATTTGATGACACTGTATGTATGTACAGTACATCTACCCGACTTAAAAGGCCACACCACACTAATAGCGTCTTTTGAGCGTCGGCGTCTAGTCAGCGCTATGGAAAATGGCGTCGCTGCGCAGTTGCGACGTTGCGTCGAGCAGCAGCCATATTAGAGTTGACTAGACGCCGACGCTCGGGAGACGCTAGTGTGGGTCTCCCAAAGGACAGTCGAGTTTTTTATGCATCATGCATTAAAAAATACCCTTCCTCTTCCACCATCATCATCATCTTAAAGTCTGTTGCAGATTATAGAAACAGTGTCAGGTAGAACGTTTTTCATGGCTGTGTATACGGGAGCGGCAAATACCCAGGTACCTACAAGGAATGAACATGTCTATTGTCTAGTCACTTTTTTTTTAAACTGATATTTTAATGTAGAGTTCTCAATGAACTATTTAGTTACAGCTTCTGTTACCTCTGTAATCATAACTATAACTTCTTTTTTTCTCACTTTAAAAACACCTAAGTATACACGAAAATAATATGGATAATTATGTACATCGTTCCTTTCAAACCGCGATAACTCAAAATGTTGTCCGGGTGACTAGACATATTCTTTCCGTGTACCCTTCATGTGTCCTCTTCCACCAATCAAGCGATATTTGAATGATTACCTACAATACCTACACTGATTAGACACATTAATAGGTACATCTACCCGACATATAAAGGGTAGAGTTTTAAATTGTTTATACGACAACGGTTTCACTCACTTGAATTTTTAGTCGCTATTGGCGACATGTTTCGGGCCCGTCGGGGGTCCTTCCTCAGGCTCGAGTGTCGGGTGTTGTCGTATAAACAATTTAAAATATGTCTCACGAAAGTTTAATATCGATTATTGCAAACCTTTGGGGTAGAGTTTTTTTATACTTTATTTTCAAAACACGCCGTTTTCCACGCCAATGTGTACGCAGCATTATAGCCTGCATTTATAGTTTGTATGGCGCTATGCAATTTCATCATACGTGCTCGCGTTATGCAAGTTGCATTGTGTGATTATAACGGTACGAGCAATGTTAGGACGCTTATTGTGCACCAGCCATATGAGATGCATGACAATATTTTAACCGATTTCATAGACAGGAAATTCTCAATAGCTGTTATTATTACATTAATATAGGTACCTGCTTTTACTCGTAGGTATTAGGTCTTTTTTACGTATGTTTAATAGTCAAAGAAGGTGGTATTTAGATGAAGAGTGGAAATGCTCTTTTTTAAGTTATTAGTGTTATTACAGGCTTTTTTAGTTATTAAAGACTCACTCAATTATATGTCACTTAGGGTCAAGGAAGGAATAGTGTGGCCCGGTAGAAAATAGCCGGATATCCGGTACTCTTTGACCCTACCTATAGGACATTGAATCTGGTTATAAAACAATTTGGTTTTGAATCCAGGTGACCAATGACGTGATAATAATAGGACCAACTATGAAGCGTGAACTATTCCCAACAGAACTTGGTTTTTTTGAAGTCGGTCAATAAATTCTAGTGTAAAATATCCACTCCATCTAAAATCTCAAAGCAATTGCTGTCAAGCAATGGGATGTATTACCATAACATTCATAACACCATAATTTAGACGCTAACCTATAAACCTTCGATTCAAATGCAACGTTTCATGCGCAATTACCATCGAGCTGCATTTAAATCGATACAAATCACACACTTCATTGACATTTCTTGTTCTTATAACTTGTACTTTATTGTTTACACAATAAGGTTGGTTTTTGTTATGTGATGGAATAAGATACGTTGTCTGGTGTGTAAGTGATCGAAATTGCCCGTTTCCTCTGTGCAGTGTCGATAGAATTGTAAGAGAGGCGTGAAGATATGCGATTGAGTTGTATTTTGATTTGATAGCTTCATTCATAAAATAAATACGAGTAGGTGCCATCGCCCATACTGTTAACTGACAGTTCGTAAACCTTATTACAATCGGCATAAGGTCCACAGATGGTCAGTTAACCCTTCGGGTGGCAGCACCTCCGGTTGAACGGTAGGAGAAATGGCGCGGCCATTTTTTTGAATATGCCTCTAAGTGGCAGAGGCCGCGAGAAGGTTCGGTCATAACAAGCCCGTAATTGGCAGAGACCGTCTCGCGGCATCTGTGCGACGCTGCATTTCGCGCCTAAAATAAAACCGTTAAAACTACGCCTTGCTTGCTCACTCTTGCAAGATGCATTCGTCAATAAACAAGGATGGTATTCCCTAACGGTCGAATTCCCGCGTAAAACAAAGTTTGTTAGAAATGACGTGATGTTCCTGCCCCACCTCGCCCATTACGCGCCGACTGTCGTCGAGCCGCGAACATTCAAACGGAATACGCACTGATAAAAAGTGAAATAAACTGTGTGAATCGTGTTAAATGTATTGTTTTGTCATAAAGACTGCTTTTTCTACAATCAATTGTTTTATTTCGTAATTATACGTATTTTTACATGAAAGTAGAAAAAAATTGGTAATATGAGATTAGAACAAGTCTAGCATAATTCACATAAATAGAATAGAATTCATTGGTATACAATCAAATAACCAATTTTATGCTGAATTCAGTGATATATAGTTTGTATATATCATTCATAGATTTTTTTTGGGAAACGGTCATATTTCTAACACGCGCCAAATTCGCGATGATCACCCGTTGAGGCCCCGCCACTTGACGTATATTTTTCCAAAATGGCTGCGCCACTCAACCGGCTTGTTATGTCAGTCCGTCTCGCGGCCTCCGCCACTTACCGTAGAGACCTCGAGGAGGACAATGCCACTCGAAGGGTTAAGAGTGTTGCTACTTGAATGTTGTTACTTCGGTACCTACTTGTGTCATTTGCTGCCCGATTCGAACATTAAGATACGTCAGTTAATAGATCTAGAAACAATATGGAATAAATATGACAGTGTCATATGTGACGTTTCTTCAAACAAAAACATCACTTTTGACACTGATACGGTATCGTCTTGGGTCGTCCCATTAGTTTTTCGTCGAGTTCTTAAATTAGTCCTATTCTGCTTTCGTCACTCATTCTACATTGAAAGCCACCGACGATTGTGACGAATGTAGAATGAGTGACGAAAGCAGAATAGGACTAATTATTTAAGAACTTGACGAAAAACGAATGGGACGACCCAAGACGATACCACTGATACATCTAACCCATATCGTTTCTAGATCTATTAATTGACGTATTTTAATAATCTTAAAGTTCGAATCGGGCCAATTATCAACAATGAACGAACAGGGAACTAGCTAACTAGCATCGACATGACTCCAGCAGCGGTATCATGGTCGCATTTCTATCACTTGTCAAATCATGCGTCACTTTCGCACTTTACATACTTGTTAGAACGTGACAGGCATGATGACAGATGATAAAAAACCGACCATCTTAACCCTGCCCTACAGGACCCCTAGTGTGAATTTCATTCGATAGCGTGACGTGACGTGACGTGACGTGACGTGACGTGACGTGACGTGACGTGACGTGACGTGACGTGACGTGACGTGACGTGACGTAACGTGACGTACGCGATTGCGTTAAGTGTCATTATGGTACTGCTCACCTTGCTTCAGTTCAGAATGAATAAAATTGTGATAAAGTAAACGCCTGTCAAAACTAATATAGCAATCTAATGTCATAACACTCATAACTCTCAACGTACATGTTAGGCGTATTCAAATCATTAATTCGATCTGGATTAGATATGAATCGGATCTGTCAGTGTCAAAAGTGACATTCCTTCAACCAAAAACGTCACTTCTGACACTGACAGATCCATCTATTTCCAATTAAAATTAGAATACTTATACGCCTGTATGGATGGGGCAAGTGTAGGTACTATAAAATTATGTGTAAAGTTTATCTCGTCATAATCTATATCGGGTATTAGTTTTCGTTGCAAAAAAATATTATACAAAAAAATTAGACCGAGTAGAAGTTTTACATACTTACTAAATAAATATTACGTGACCCTTGACCCGTGGGGTCCTAATGCTCTACAATACAACTTTTTAAAGAGCTATCAAAAAGACTGGTCGACTTCACTGGTGACCGAAGAGCTGGCAGCTTTCTCGCACAACGTATTAGCATCGCAATACACCGGAAATGCTGCCAGCATCCTCGGCGCCATGCCAAAGGGAGATTTATTGAGTAGACGTATTTTAATTTTATTTTGTATTAATTTTTAGTTTTAATGTAGTTTTATTTAATGTAGCATTATATATTGTAGATTTTGTTTATTGCAATAAATACTATATGATGTGACAATGTTACACTTATCGACCAGTACGGATATGATGGTCGTTCTTATCTACACATACAGCGTGATAAAACAGTGTCCGTCACTTTTCACTTTCTATCCCACGGTGTTACAAAGTGACAGTTATTTTATCACGTGGATAAAGATGGATAACCATCCATAATACGCCGGCAGACCTATAATGTACTACCTAAACTCAAAAAATATACCAATCACTCATATAGGTACCTAATATCTGGGAGACCGAGCTTTGCTCGGAAAACATATTTTAAAAAAAATGCGCGTTTTCCCAGAGATATGACCTAGCTAGATCGATTTATCGCCCCCGAAAACCTCCATATGGCAAATTTTATCGAAATCGTTAGAGCCGTTTCCGAGATCCCCGAAATATATAAATAAACAAGAATCACTCGGTTAAAGGTTTAGATAGATAGATATCGTCATTACATAGGTATATATTATATGCAATAGTAACTATGAGGCAAGCAGTCACATAGGGGTAAAAATATGCATAAATATTTAGCTCAATACAATATTGCATGCAAACATACATTTACATAGGTATTAAGGTATTAACAATATTGGTATGGGAGAGGAAAGTATATAAGTAGTGGGACTATGTGGGATGGTTTGTTTAGAGTATTTATAATTGTCATCATGGCTTCGTTGTTATTGGTCGTGTTTGGGATATTCCCGTTATTAGGTAAGGTAATTTTTACAAATTTTACAATTTAGGTCAATCGGTACCTACATAGTGAACTCAAAAATAATTTAAACTAAATAGACACTGTAAAATTAAAATTATCTCACTCGGTACGTTCCACTAAATTCAAATATTAAACTTTACTAAAAACAAAAGCAAAGTTGCACTTTGCTATCAGTAATTCACATGTGAGGCAAAGTAATCAAATGCAAATTTTGAGTTGTTTTCTTATGTTTGCTGGTAGAATTGACTTTTAAATTATGATTTTGGATGATAAATATTTAATAACATTCATTTGAATTTGATTTGGTATGATTTTGTTTGATATTTGCTTCGGGTTAGTGTGGTGAAAAATTTTGTGTTTCACTCGGGGGAAAATTATGTTTCACCCTCGTGCTTTGAAACCCTCGCAACGCTTAAGATTCCATTTTTCGAACCACTCGTTACACTCGTGGTTCAATTTTGGAAACTTTCGCTTGCTCGGGTCGGGTATCAATATTAGCACGAGCGGTTAAACAACAACTTTGCCCCCTTGTAAAACAAATAACTATTTAAACGTCATAATGTACTTCATTTCATAGAAGTTTGACGTTTTTCAACACTTCCACCCATACTATGTGATGTGCTATGAAACACGGTGCAGAGTTAGCTGAGCCTGACTCTATGTTTAGTAAGTTAGTAACAACTAAAGTAAGTGTAAACTCTTAACTAATAAACTACGATTAGATAATACTTGTTCTACTATCTTCTACCAGTAGGCACCGTGACGTCATAACATGACGCAACACACGTTCCAGTGACTCAAACAGCCAATTAAACAACTAACGCAACTGATAGCAAATTTCGCCCACATTTAACAAGTCAGGATGGCCGAGCGGTCTAAGGCGCTGCGTTCAGGTCGCAGTCCACTTCTGTGGGCGTGGGTTCGAATCCCACTTCTGACAGACTTTTTGCGTTATTTTTTAATGTTAGTGTTTTTTTTACTTTTTAAAAGAATTCGTTTATGTTCAACATAATACTTACAATAATTAGTTATAATTATAATAGGTAACTTGTATTACCTTCAGAATGAAATCAATTAAATCGTAGAAAAGTCATTTCGTATTGTTTAATCCTTGTTTTTAATTTCATATTTAAAGTAGGTATACCTACATGTTTCAAATAAAGAAAAAAAACCAGGCTGTCGAAAATTGATACAGGCACCGTGTAAAGTAGGTATATAGGCAGCATACCTAACTTAACTTTTTGGCCCTGTTATTAGATACCTACATTGATACTTGATGCGTTCGTTTGTCATGTGTGTTTTATTTTAAAAAGAAGCAAAATACCACAAACGATTTAACTTATTAAAATTCCGTCCTTCTTTTAAAAAGTTATTATGTCGAAAATGTAGAGTTTTATTTTACACGACATATAAATTCGTAATATCCGACCTGATCCAATTCAAATATTTAATTAATTTATTATCAAAAATATTTTGTTATTTTACGCAACCGCGCCAAATATCATTATTAACCATACATTGCCTAAGCTTGAAAAACTTTAGAAGTTAAAATTGAATTTCTAATACGATAAGTAATTAAACATTTTTAACCCAGTGTCCTCCGAGTTCTACTCATCAGAGAAGCAAGCTGACTGGGAGAGAATCGTAGGCGGCACTAAGGCCGCCAACGGCTCCTACCCCTACCAGGCTTCGCTGCGGGTCTACGGCGTGTGGCACTACTGTGGAGCCTCCATTTTGACCCCTAGGGTCATCCTCACAGCGGCTCATTGCGTCGAACGGTACTTTAATTCTACATGTTTAGAATCCTTATCAGGCCTTTACCGCCTTTAATATATGATGTCCACAGGAAACTCGCATAATATGGGGCATTATCTATGAAAAGCGACCTTATTGTCGATGGCGCTTACGCCGCACAGTGTCGCGCGGTATTATATTTATATCGGAGCATCGTTAGTAACGGCGTAAGCGCCATCGACAATAAGGTCCCTTTTCATAGATAACGTCACATATTAACACATAGGTAGGTGCAAAAAAAATTTTCACGCGACTGCCCCCTGACAGATCCACTTATTTCAGCATGCGCCCTCAATACCTCAAAGTGGTCGTGGGCACCAACCAACTCCTCGCCGGCGGGACCCCGTACGGGGTCCGCAAGATCGTCTACCACGAGAACTACGACAACTACGAGATCGTCAACGACATAGCCATCGTGTTCACGCAGGTTACAATATCAGAATACCTAAAATTAACTTACCTAATGTTTAAACACCTATGTATGTTGGATTCACCTAATTTTTTAAATACCTAACGATCATTTTACCTATAAATTGAATGACCTATGTTTATAATACCTAAGTTTAAATAAAAAATTGACGATACACCTAATCAACCTAATACGTGCACGAAATACTTACAGCACGTTTTACCTGATGCACGAAACACCTAATGCTGATATAGGTACCTAATGGACGATATACCTAAAGCTGACACCTAATGGACGATATTACTAAAGTTGATTTACCTTTCTTACGCAGGAGGAGATCGAGTTTAGCAGCACGGTGGACGCTATTGAGCTCAACGATGAGCCGGTCGAGAAAGGGGAAGATCTGATTTTGACGGGGTGGGGGACGACTTCTGTAAGTAACCTTCTACCTACATTAGTCGCCTAAATCTTTGAGATAACTACGCCAATCAAAAATATCGCTAATTGTCCACAATCACTGGTCGTACGGTGCCCTCATACAACGGTGTCCTAGCAACATCATCCGTTACATCGTCAATTATACCTATTGGCAACATCGTGTGTAGGTACACCTTGTTATGCCCTTTTGCTCCAGTCGATACTTTATAGAAAAACATTTATTTATGACAAATAAACACAGATGAGAAAAACATGTTGACAAATATACAATGTATAACATTTAGTACAAAATGCCATAAAAGGGTCACAACTCAGCAGTAGCTGGCAAAGCCAGCGCTGTTCTTCCGTTGTGACCCAGGCGTACGCCGTTCGACGACGAGGCGGTTATGCTATAATTTACTAAACTAATTAAAAACTAGAACTATATCTAACACATACAATTGAAACGAAAACTATTTATACAACTGCAACATTAAAACCTTTGCCATCGGTTCTGCATCCCTATACAAACTTCCATCAAAATTCCATCACGTAGAATGTAAATGTAGATTGTTGGAAGTCCGTTAAATGCAGGCAACAGTAATGAGAGCATATTTTTGAAACAAATTTTGAGGTGAATTTCACTTCACTTCACTTTTTATTTGTGAAAACATAGGTACAATTATGGTGTCAAAATTATGTACAGGTTTCTTTATGTCTTACCCACGGGTGCAGGTATACAAATATTTGATCGTATGCAGCATGCATCTTAACTAACTCTATGAAATTATGACGTATAAAAAACACTTGCACTGCGTGGGCTATCAAAATCGCCGCAGACTTTTCTTGGTCTAACTCTAGACGATGTTATTTTTGGGTAAAGATAGTTTTTCCTGATTTTCTAGAGTGAGATGTGCAATGTTAAGTATTTTCCAGTACCCCGGCCGCCTCCCCAACGACCTGATGCAGTTGGAACTGAAAGCCATCACATACGAGGAGTGTAAGAAGGCCCACGAAAATATCAACGCGGTCTACGAAACTCAGATCTGCGCGCTGACTAAGAGGGGAGAAGGGGCTTGTCATGTGAGTTCCATCTTTTACTCTACTTAAAATAAGTTCAACTTTAATGTTGTTTCTGTTCAGGAGTACGAATTATTTACTTTTGAATTGATTTCAGGGAGACTCCGGAGGTCCCTTGGTCCGCGAGGGTCGGCAGATCGGCGTCGTGTCATGGGGCATTCCCTGCGCCAGGGGCAAGCCGGATGTTTACACTAAAGTAAGTCTGGTTATCCTCTAATTTTAAATACTTAATACTTCTAATTTTGCATTGGTTTACGGTTAATTTTAAAAACCGTTAAGAACAGACTAGCGGAGGTTTAAATCCTTTAAATAACCGACGTATTTATAACATTTAAGATTTTAGTTATTTATTCAATGTGATGTTTTGTTGAAATCTTCAACAGTAGGACCGGTTTTTGTCGATATTGGCAGAATATTCTCTTTTATACGAGTGTGTATTCTGTGTATGAATTTTTATGGTAAATTTTATTTTTATTCCAGGTGGAAGCTTTCATGGGCTGGATAGAGAAGACCCTCGGGGACGACGATGAAGACCACTGGAGATACATCAACAACAAAATGGAGGAGGCTGGACGAAGGAAGACCAACAGACACCGGAACGTCCGATTTTAACCGACAATTCTGAACGACATCTGAGGGCTTACCGCGAAAAGCGAAATTTCGTTTAATCTGCCTCTCTATCGCTCATAGATATTCGCGCGATAGAGGCAGATAACGAAAGTTCGACTTTCGCGGTAGGCACTCTGGGCCCCTGTAGTCGAGATAATGACCGTGGTACAGTCTACAGTATAGGTTAAAATTGCATTTTTTTGGATTCTTTTTCTTGTATTATGGCTGAGCCAAGACTTGATATCAATCTGTCGTCAGTAAGTTTTAATATTTAGTTCGGTTATAGTCATTTTAATATTATAAAAGTAGGTAGATTTAAAACAGTACTTTTTTTGTAAAACCTTTTATCTTTTTTTTGAGTTTACTTTGTTTAGTCATAAAATTACAAAAATAAGTTTAAAAACCAAACAGGCTTATTTTGAAATGGGTAATTCGTTATTTTATTAGTTGTGAATATTTCATCGTAGGTATTTCTTTATTTTTAAGCATTAAATAAGCTCACATCATTATAAATATAGGTACTGTTATTATTATTTTTATGGAACTTAGTTATACTTAAGATGGGTTATTATTATTAATAAACTTTTTGATAATTTAAAATACCTCAGTATTTCTATCCTTATAAAATTATTACAACATAATAAAAACACTAAAACTTATAAATATAAAATTTGCCCTAAGTCGTAGTCCGTAGGTAGGGTGCCCAGAAGGCTGGCCGCATTGCCATGCTGATCCGTTGGGCAAAATATTAGCCAGCCCTCTGGTCACCGGAGGCCACTATGAGGCGCTTTGGTAGCTCCTCATAGAGGCGACGCGCGCTAGGTCCCCACGGCCCCAAGGTTTCCACACCAAACGCCGCAAATATGTAGCTACTACCTATTGTGTAGGGAATGCAAATCGGTTATTTTTTGTATGGAAATTATCGGTTATTAACCGAAACCGCGGTTATTTCCATACAAAAAATAACCGAAAATAACCGATTTGCATTCCCTACTATTGTGACATATTTGTGGCGTTTGAGGCTTTATGACTTGATATCAATCTGTCGTCAGTAAGTTTTAATATTTACTAGTTCGGTTATAGTCATGTTAGTATAATAAAAGTAGGTAGATTTAAAACAGTACTTTTTTGTAAAACCTTTTATCTTTTTTTTGAGTTTACTTTGTTTAGTTATAAAATTACAAAAATAAGTTTAAAAACCAAACAGGCTTATTTTGAAATGTCTAATTCGTTATTTTATTAATTGTGAATATTTCATCGTAGGTATTTCTTTATTTTTAAGCATTAAATAAGCTCACATCATTATAAATATAGGTACTGTTATTATTATTTTTATGGAACTTAGTTATACTTAAGATGGGTTATTAATAAACTTTTTGATAATTTAAAAAATCCTCATTATTTCTATCTTTATAAAATTATTACAACATAATAAAAACACTAAAACGTATAAATATAAAGTTTGTCCTAAGTCGTAGTCCGTAGGTAGGGTGCCCAGAAGGCTGGCCGCATTGCCATGCTGATCCGTTGGGCAAAATATTAGCCAGCCCTCTGGTCACCGGAGGCCACTATGAGGCGCTTTGGTAGCTCCTCATAGAGGCGACGCGCGCTAGGTCCCCACGGCCCCAAGGTTTCCACACCAAACGCCGCAAATATGTAGCTACTACCTAGTGTGACATATTTGTGGCGTTTGAGGCTTTATGACTTGATATCAATCTGTCGTCAGTAAGTTTTAATATTTAGTTCGGTTATAGTCATTTTAGTATTATAAAAGTAGATAGATTTAAAACAGTACTTTTTTGTAAAACCTTTTATCACAATCTTAATTAAAATTATTAATTATATTTTATAATACAAATTAATTAAGGGTCATTTTTATACTTCTAGGTAGGTGTATACTCTGTATCTTTAGGTATTTAAATAAAAGTAAACAAAATGTACTCTCAAATGGCTCCTTAAGGCAGTTCAGGATAGATGAAAACATTACATGATCAAATAATGTAAGTTAAAGTCAGGTTATTCAGTGCCTGATCCAGGCGGTTTTGTATTTGTCCGGTTAGCCAATAAATGTTATAACTACCCGAAAATTTTCAAATTGTTTGTTTACTTTTATTTAAATACTTAAAGATACAGACTATAGGTACAGGGATGAATTAATGAACAAAAGTAAATATAAATGTTAAACGATCTTTATTTTCCACCCATGCGTAGGATCTCATAATCTAATATCACAGTATTCAGTCGTTTACCATAAAAACACGCGTTGCCATTTAGACAGCTGACTTAACTTAATATTTTCAGATACAAAAAAAATAGGGTAAAATACCCATTAATTGACACCAAACTTTGGTATCCACTTTCTGCACGTTTTAATACGTGCCATGCCGATTATCGAGCTGTGCTGTTAGTAGGTAGTTTTCCCTATTCAATACATAGAATTAACATAACATTTGTAGCATGTATGTTTATGGACATAGGAGGTACCTATTCTTAAATGTTACAAAATGAAAACTTAATTCACACTGATAACACACTGATTGATGAACTGATAACTAAGTACAAGTAGGTAGTACTTAAAAATCTTAAAATCAGAATTCTTAAAATATCATACCTGTTATTTTAATTTACATTTACATACGCTGACATACAGTTTAGGGGTTTCCAAGTGGAAAACACTGCATTAATGAGGTCTTTGTACATACATAGTTTATTTTAAATTTGCATACGAAAACTAGAAATTCCTTAAATCTTACATGTGAATGAAAACGTGACTTAGAAAATACCGTCACACTCGTCACCAAAACAATACAATAGTTACCTGTGCCATATTATACCATGTGCAAATATTGCTCTTTAACCTAACCTTGGTTTTTCGCGAATATATTTTTTAACATGCTTAATTTAATTTCAGTAATTTGTTACTAGGCTTTCGTAAATATGTCGAAGTACCTTAAAATATATTTCATATATTTTTTATGGTTTGTATGGCAGGCATACCGAGGTAGGTACCTAAATATTTTCTGAAATAAAAGAGTAGACTTATAAACAAAATCTCAAGAAAATACATCGCAACAAATAACACTGGGACGGGGATAATTTAAAAATTAAATGCAAAAATAGGAATTTTAGACATGACATTTGATTTTTTGGTAAAAGTTTATAAGTAAAAAATAAATTTAAGTACCTATAAGTTTATCTAGGTACTTAATAACAGTCGTAATAGCATGCCAACTGGATTTTTTTTACCAAATTCTTAAGTTTGATAGCTGCGTTTCGTTGAAACATTAACATATTACAAAGTACCTACTTATTTAATAAATATTTTAAATACGCAAAAAATATGGCGCGATGACATTCTGTAAAAATAATATACCTACTTAATTACAAACTTACATTTACATCATTTCCAAAACATAGATAGAAACAACGAAAATAAGTACCCTCAATCGGATCCAGACATAATCACAGAACTCTAGAACCTCATCACTGTTAATGTACTCGTAGATCTTATACGTCAAACCATCATTATTATCATAGATCACAGTTTTCTCTACATAATCCTTCGAGAAATCTCTTCCAAAAATGCCGAAATTCAAAAGGTTTTGTGCATCGTACAGTTTGACAGTTACTTGGTTAGTATAGTTCTCATGTTTGCTGTCAAATTGGAATTGGCTGTTTGACAGTGTGTCAGTTGACAGGATGATCGGGAATTGAGCAGATTCTGTAGGTTTGAAATTAGCGGTGATGGAGATTTCGTCGAATATGATGTTGGTGCTGTTCATGGATCTGTGGAAAATACACAAAATTATAAATAAACACCAGAAGTTAACATACAAATTCTATGCCATTATGAGATAAAATTTAAATTAAAAAATATATTGGGGTTAGGGTGTCAAAAATTGGGACGTTTACCTTACAGTGTGGCAATTAAATTATACATAATACCTGCTTCAACATACAGAATCGTATTCACAACCTATGTCACAATTTGGACAAAATATGGGTTGTTACCCATTTAGATGTTTCTAAACTATTTAGACCAAAAATACTTTCTAAGTATAGGTATACGGGATTTCATCTCAAAAAGTTGAAGCTTCAAGCTTTCAACACAGGCGAGAAGAACGCATTTCTGTGTGCTGATGTTTTGACCACCTCCGTAATGGCGGATGCCTTCAAACGCGGCGAGCCCGAAGTTCAAGCCTTGGAGTCCTAAAAAATGTCAACTTACCCAATATCGCAAGACTTGAAGCTTCCAATGCAGGGCAGAATAGCGCACTCCTGTGTGCCGATGTTTTGACCACCTCCGTAATGGCGGAGGCCTTCAAACGCGGCGAGGCCGAAATTCAAGCCTTGCGGTCCTGAAAATAAGGTTGGTTTATTTTATTAATACAACTGCGAAATAGGAAAACAGAGCAGCTTATCAACTTCTATCAAGTATTATCGCTTTCCTAACATATTTTTCATATAGGCTAATATACTTGTTATTGTACCTCATAGATACTGGATCGCGCGATCATACGTCACTATAATATAACTGTATTAATTATTAAGATAACTTGTTGTTCTCTTTGTTGTTACTTAGAATAAGTATCATGCTCCACACAGCTTAGAACGCCACGCATATAAAAAAAAATCTGTTTATTTCATAAAAAAGCATGCTTATTTACAAACTTAACTACTAATCTTAAATTAAAAAGATTTTTTGAGTTAAGGACTACTACACTACTATTTATTACAGTAGTATATCGTGCACGGCCTTAGAGGATATAACCAACGGAGACGCCATGTCTAAAATTTTCGGTACAAAATAGTCTGCCGTTTTTTGCGGGGGAGGGGCACATCAAATGTATAGGTACGTCATGTCAGATAAATGTCAGTCCATACATATGGTTGACATGTGGTTGACCATTGGCCGCCTATTTTCGACAGAGGGGAACGCCTGTTAATGGCGGCTCCATTGTTAATAAAATTACTCCGAGTGCACGGCGCGTCATAGTGAACCTTGTCGGGGAATTAATGTACGAAGTTTTATATTGGGCTGTACCACAGAATAACTAATAGTACTATGTACCGTAACTGTACCCGCGCGCGTCAGTTGGCGTCTTTGGTGGTCTAAGAGTGAAGAGTGTTGTTAGTACCCAAGTATCGTATGATGGTAATGATGACACGTTAGTTAAACGTCATAATACTCATAATATTGATGTGACATCTAAATGAAGATAATAATATTTACTGTATATTTGATGCAATTTGTATTTGTGATTAAATCATATGTTACTGCCCTGCCCTTCTTATACAACAAAAACATCGTTTTAACTCAAACGTATCTGTTTTCAAATCTGCCAATTGCAAAAATACTTAAGGTAAATGTCCCAGTGATCAACTCTTACTCATTAGTAATTGTTACAGTATTAATTATTTCAATGTCAAACATTGAGACGTTTACCCGTTTACCTTATTAAACAGTCATAGGTACATAATACAAACAAATTGTATTTCTTCTGAACTCTACCGTTAAATGATAGGTAGGTGGAATATTCGAACAAGGGTACTTTGCTTCTTACAAACAGTGAGCAAAATGCGATTTTGCTCAATGAGTGAGACTAAATGACTTTCAAGTGACCTTTATATTCAAATGTCATTTCAACATACGGGGACAAAACAAGTTCGAAATACTTGGGTTATGATAATGTCCTATATCCGTCACGCACAGAACAGAGAGTTCACGAAAATTAAACACACTGGCAAAATGTCAACAATTTTAAAATAATGATTAATTTAATTTTACATGTAAAACAGAAATAGTTATTTTTACAACAGTATCAGTCGAAGCAGCTCTTACAGCGTACCATGGCTACGTGTCTTCTGTTTTAAGCTACGGATTATTACTTTGGGGAAACTCCATAGAGATAGAAAGAGTTTTTAAGCTACAGAAAAGGTGTATCCGAGCCTTAGATAACGCATGGTATCTTGAAAGCTGCAAACCCTTATTCAAAAAATTTAATCTGCTCCCGCTCCCATGTATGTATATAAAAGATGCGTGTCTATATGTCCAAGAAAACCCTGATAGTTTCATTCGACGCACTGAAACTAGCACAAGGCACACAAGGACTCAATACAGATATCTATTACATCAGCCTCCTTGTCACACTACAATCTATAAAAAAAATAGTTTTAACATGTGTTTAGTTCTGTACAATAGATTACCTGACGATATTAAACTACAGAACAGTCACTGTTTTAAAATCAAATTGGTTGAGTGGCTACAGGAAAAATGCTTCTATAGTACAAAGGAATATTTAGATAATATGTAATAATTGTATGGGCAAATATTGACGACCTAGAGGAAAATAAATTTTAATTTGTAATTTATAATGTAATTTTTATCTTATTTTTATGTTTGTATTTTAAATTATTTTATTGCAACTATTAATTTATTATTTGACTATTCCTAATTGAAGTAAATTTGTAAAATTCTTTTCTGTTTGTCTCTAATGTAATGTCTAGAATTGAATGTAAATATGTAAATAATATAGAATAATATAAATAGGGACTAAATGGATGCGATAATATGTAAACACATTAATATTACTAATGTATTGACCTATTATTGTATAAAACGTTGCAATATTTGTACACCTGCATGCAGGTTGAATACGCATGTACTACTTTAAATTAAATTAAGATCCCATGTAAACCGTATTATGACAAATAAAATATTGATTGATTGATTGATTGATTGAACAAGAGATCAAAGTTTGATATTTCTTAGAGTGCTTATTTTGAGTCCCGTGCAAGCGAAAGATTCTATAATAGAATTTAATTTAGAATCTTGAGCGTAGTAAGGGACTAAAAGCGCACGAGATGTAAATAACTTTGATCTCGTGTAGTACACAGAACTTTTCACCGGAGCAGTGAGAACACACCTATTAGACAACTTGAAAAATGTAATCCTTCTTCGTCACTTAATCACTATGCACTCATGTTTTCTTAAGATATATACTAACAATTAAGTTTAATTACCGCAATCGAACACAAAAACAAAACGTAATAAATTTCAGAAAAATAATAGGTAATTATGGAAATAACGAACATCACCAACTGAGTCAACTGACACTTCAATCGACAACTTTTTTTGTAAAAAAAAACCTTTGAAGATACGGTTCGAATTGCGGATACACGTGCTATTTGTCAACTAAGTACCTAATAGTAGAAATTCTTAAAAGTAGAATAATTATTTTTGCGAGATAATCTGTGTATTTTTTTTTGTGTTAATTATTTTAATTGTACTATAAAAATATAAAATACATAAAATATAGTGTTTTTATCAAATCTTAAACATTATTTGTATTAATTAATTATTAAGAATTCATACTCGTACGTGAGTCGTACGTGGTTTGGAACGATGCGTTCTGACGTTTTTCGGGGGTCTACTATAAACCGTCAATATACGGATGTCGTTTGAACTTTTTTTTTGTCCGTTTCTTTTTGCTAACAGTGGGAAAGGGACAGAGATAACGGATATAGGACATTACACGAGATCAAAGTTATTTACATCTCGTGCGCTTTTAGTCCCTTACTACGCTCAAGATTCTAAATTAGATTCTATTATAGAATCTTTCGCTTGCACGGGACTCAAAATAAGCACTCTAAGAAATATCAAACTTTGATCTCTTGTTGTAAAAATAACTATTTCTGTTTTACATGTAAAATTAAATTAATCATTATTTTAAAATTGTTGACATTTTGCCAGTGTGTTTAATTTTCGTGAACTCTCTGTTCTGTGCGTGACGGATATAGGACATTTTGCAGTCGCTTTCGTAACAACACTGTGTCCATTTTTGGGATAAGATTAACTTACCAGAGGCACTGGTCTTGACATGGAACTGGCAGCAGAACTGTCCGTGGCACACTGTCTCCCGCACATCCTGGTTTAGGTCCAGGGGCTTAATGATGTACTGGCTCAGGTCCTGAACGTGTGGAGTTGTGGTGGCGATAGGAGTGTTGATGGCGTCTGGAGAAGACAGGTTGGAGTGAAAACCACAGTAAATAAACGTAGGTATTTAAATTTTTTGGGGTCAAGAGCAATATGGCCCAAAGAATCTGGAATTTTCTGGATTCAACGAGCATTAGTAGTGAACTTTAAAGGGCCGTCACAATAGATCACAGCTTGGTCGACGTGGCACTCAAAGGCCCACAACACCCCAATAATAATAAAATACATATTTTGTCTAAAACGGGACTGAATTGAGGATAAAATAAACTTAAAATTACCTCCAACGTTTCGACCGCGTGAAAAACTGGCTAACCATCATTTTATAGGTACGCGATTAAGTTCCGTTAAGGTGTAAATAGATTTTAACAATAATTGATCCAATTTCACAAAACAGTTGGAAATGCTATAATTTCTTCCATGAATCAATAGGTCCACTGCACTAAATGGTGCATTTCAAAACAAATGTAAACAATTTCCAAAAACTATTCATAAATCATGGAACATACACAAAACATAAAGATCTCGGCGAATTGAGAACCTCTATTTTGATGTTGGTGGCCTGATGGATGGATGATGGAGCATGTTAAATGCTTTACCTTCTCCGTCCTTCGTCAGTTCAGCGACAACGAAGTCAGTTCCATGGCCAGTTTGTCCAGCCTTCCCAGAGAAGACCCCAAACGACGACACCAGGTTGGCATTGGTGGTGAAGGCCCAGGATTTGAAGAATTGAGGAGCTGGAAATATGAGGAGTTAGTTTGAAATAATTCACCGAGAGAAACGAGGTCTTTTGGTCAAACCTGTGGAATGTTCCAAAGGTAGGTATGTTTACGAGTAATTTGGTAGAGAATATGAAAGGGCAGAACGTAATTTTTTTGCATTATAAATAGCTCCGCAAGTGGACTTAAATATGGGAATATTTATCGGGTAATTTATGCGGTATAATAATTAAATATTTTGCATGATTTTTTATATTATATTATTTAAATATTCAATTATTCTTTGGGGGCAAATAACTGCGCGTTACCGAAGAGTTCGAAGGTGTTTATTTGAGTGGTGTTTAGTTTAGTGACTTGAAACTTGACCTCCTCCGTCACTTAGAATTATTTAATTACAACGACTTAAGATTTGTAATAAACCTTACTAGAAACACATTATTAAATATGCTTACCTGCAAGAGCTGGAATCTCTGATCCCCACTCCCCAGCCACTACAAAGTTCTTCCCCTGCAGATTTCTCAGCACCAAATCCTCTGGCATCAGCAAACCGAAGGTGACACCGAAGTCAGTTACGAAGGTGGTTTCGGTGGCCGTGACATTGCAAGTGGCAGTGGGGTCCAGGGGCTTCCTATGGCTGTAAACAAACAGATCATAATACTTATTACTAAACCCATTATATTTTTTCGTTTCTAACAAACACAAAAGGCAAGGTGACGAAAAAACTGCATACAAAGTTTAGATATATTATTTCGATGAGATAATGAATATCTAATAAAATTATTAATAGCAATGTATTAGACATACTAAAGTAACATTCGGTTAAAGGGAATTAGGACAATTAGATAAACCTTTTGCAATGTCTATTTCTCGAAATGGTTTAATTAAGTATAGACGCGTCTACCCGTTTTAAGGATCTATCAAAAAGGATAGCTGACGCCACTGGTGACCGTAGATCTGGCAGCTTCCTCGCACAAAGAATAAGTATTGCGATACAGCGAGGAAATGCTGCCAGCATCTACGGCACCATTCCGCAGGGGGATATTTTGTAATTTTTTTTTTTTAAGTTTAGTTTTATTTATTTTTAGATTTAGTTTTTAAGTTTTGTAGATTAGTTATTTAATTATGTTCTTTTTTTTCTAGTTATGTATATTAAGTTTGTATGCACTAGTAACTACATTAAATAAAGCTTAACTAATACTTATAATATTATATAAAAACTAAAATATACTAATAAAGTATAGACTAATAATGAAGAAATCTCTTCAGTACCTAACATAAAAAATAAGCAATAGATAACTGAGCAGTTACCGACTACGTTAATTTTGGATTATTGGCCTGTAAGTTCATATTTAAGAGTAATTTATCAAACTGTTACGTTGAAATGTCTTACATAGAAACGACGCTCCCTTGACGATCGAATACCAGGTTACTCCTGATAATTTCAGTTTTCTCTTGGCATCGCACCTTCTCCAGCAAATGTGACACGATGTAGATTTTGTTGTCCTTCGCTAAGCCTGAGATTACTTTCACTGCCTGTTGAATAAAAAAATAAAACTTATTTTCGTGACATCAAAAGTTGGTAAATGTACAAAACAAAACAAATAAAAACCGGACAAGTGCGAGTCGGACTCGCCCACCGAGGGTTCCGTACTTTTTAGTATTTGTTGTTATAGCGGCAACAGAAATACATCTTCTGTGAAAATTTCAACTGTGACAGACGGACGGACGGACGGACGGACGGACAGCGGAGTCTTAGTAATAGGGTCCCGTTTTACCCTTTGGGTACGGAACCCTAAAAATCACTAGCTAGCGAGTGATTCCATTATAAAATCTTTTGCTTGCTCAAGATACAGAACCGACGCGCGCATCTAAAAACTTATTAGGTATGTAGCTGAAAAATCTTCACTCTTGGTATTCATTTTACTAAGTAACTAATTAGAATTAGGTACTTATTGATAATATGTTATGTTTACCATAAAGACGGATCTTTAATTTACGATATACTTACGAGTAGGCATGTTTTTGTTTAAAGTTTTCAGGCCTATTGAATACTATTTATGGATTATTATCGGTTTGATAAGTTATATTTGTCAAATATTTTGCACAGAAGTCATCAGGGTATCGTTCACGTGACCTAAACGTGTCTTTGTTGATTAAATTGATTAATCAGTAGGTAAACTAGATGTGCCATTGCGGGACACTGTCTCAATAGTTGTCGGATATCGGTAACAGATTGAATAGCTAAAACTCGAATTAGCCTGAAAGTATTGCATACTTTTAAAACTGAAACATGACGCCGAACTTATTATTGTCATTGACGGTGTCAGTGACTTTGTTATCGTTAAGTATATTATATTTTGCTAATTGTAAGTTATTTTTCATGTTAAAAATTAACATTAACACACAAATTAAAACATTTAACATCGCAATACTAAATTTATGAGAAGTTACGTGCTAAGTACCTACAGAGGTACCTAGGTATGGAACCTAAGTACATTACATATAAGGTAAATAATTATAAAAGGTGTCAACATATTGTATTTACCTGCGATTTGCGTATTTTGCATGTTAAGGATCTCTGTGTGAGGATGAGGATGCCTCATACTCATAGAGAGGCGATCATTCATTTTTATGTAATTGGTATAGGTTTGTTATTGTTATGATTAAGAATAATAACTTACCTCATCAAAATTATCTGTTTGAACTGATCTGGAAATATCTTCCGGGACAGGCAGCACCAATATATCCACATTCTGTAAGAGACAGAAACACATTTAGGTACCTAAAAGAAAAATAGCCGTATCGCGCGGTAACGAAACGACCGAGTTAATTAACTTTTATATTTTACATACTTTTAAAGTATTATAATTATTTCTAGAAAAGGCTCTAACTATTTTGACAATACGTGTGTACAAAGAAAATAAATTAATCTAGCTAGGTTCATTTCCGGAAAATTAATTTTACTAGATAAAAAGCAAAATAAAATCCTAATATTATTTATCGGCACTATGAGGGGCCGAAAGCAAAAAAGTAACCATAATAATAAATGAATTTACCTCCCAACATGAAGACCTATTACATGATAATGGCGGTCACCCATATAAAATAAATAACGTAACAAATGACCAGCATTTTGACCTTTCACACTATTTATTATAACAACATTTTAATAGCGGTACTTAGCTGGAGGTGAAGTGTTAATTGCAAATAACCCTCGAGTTGTATTCTTACGATTAGGTACCTAAACATAGTCTTATAATTTAAGTTTTTTTGTAATTAAGGGCAACAAGGTTAGTTTGTTATGTAAACAAACAATAATGTTAAGTAATTGTATTGTATTTATTTTAAATATGACTAATGTGACTTCGAACATTGTTAGCGCGACGAAGATAATTTTAAATAGTCACCTAAGTCGTTAAAACAAATATTTGGAAAAGTTGAATATTATTTTCATGCCAGAAGTAGGTTTATTAAATCATAACCCTACTTTAATGCTTTGCCGTAGTCGGGTAATTAAAGGGATCGGACTGATAGTCATATTAGGGGATTTGAAGCAACGTTAAACGTTATGTTGGTATGATTTTAGTTATTAAAGTTTCATTGTTCATTTAATCGTTTTAATAACTAAAATAAGTGGAAAAACTTATAAAAGTTTAATTGATTTTGTAAAAAGTAGATTGTTATATTTTATATATGTCGCAGTCGGATCGTATAATCCGCCGTATTACATTACAGCTAGCCGTTTTCAAAAACAGGGGCGTTTTGAAATGCGGCGGTTTAACGATTAGCCGGATTGAATGCGGCTGAATGAGAATCCGCCGGAATGTATTCGGCGCCATACGGTCTTCAACACGGCTAGCCGTAATGTAATACAGCGAGTCATTAGTCGCCGCTTTGACAGTTTTTAGTTCCCATTTTTAACACCCGTGGCGCTGCCTGACAAACGCTGGGGTGTCCATCAAATCTGGAGTTCGTCGGACTGTTTCTTTTCAAAAAACATTTCTTTCGCAACTTAACTAGACGGAGCCGAAGCTACCTAACGAACCCAACCTACTTACCTACCTACGCTTTTTTCCCCAAAGTGTAATGTTTTCACGGACGTCTCACTAACTCAATAGGTAGGTAGGTTAGGTTCGTTAGGTAGCTTCGGATGCCCGAAGGGCAAACCGCCCAGAAATAGGAGCCCCGCTTGCGGGGCTCCGTCTATTTAAGTTGTGAAGGAAATGTTTTGGAAAAGAAACACATGTAGTGCGGTGGGACCATGGTAAAAATAAATTAAATTGCAAACATTGTCAAACTCCGGTTACGTAGGCGACCGAAAGAACTGGTCACTCTACAATCTAAAATAGTAGTACGATGCGGCTAAACGTAGGCCGCCTTATTGAAGAACGTATCGCAATGACAATCCGGCTAATCGTCGAACCGCCGCATTTCAAAACGCCCCTGTTTTTGATAACGGCTAGCCGTAATGTAATACGGCGGATTATACGATCTGACTACGACACATACACCGTGTTTTTATTGAATTCCGTTAACTTCGGGGTATAGTTAAGTACGTTTATAAGAACTAAATGGCATAGTTATTTTTCAAAAAAAAAATTTTTTTTTGTTTTTTTTTTTGTTTTTTTTTTTTTGTTTAAAAAGTAATTAAATGTAGCATATAGCGTTGTTGTAACACGGGCATTACATTTAACTCAACCAAACAATTGAAATCTGTGACATATCAATGTCATTTCGTACATCAATCGACCGAGATTGTACTTAAGTTTAGTAGCAAATGTATAAACTCATTCTAAACACTAATCGATATGTAAGCCGGCCCTAAGGCAAGTGTACACGCTTGTAGAGGCCTTATAGGAAAAAAATAAATTATGGATAATATCTCCGAAATGGACTTAATTAGAACATCGGTGTCTTTGAGAAAGTTACTTGATTTAAGCTCAAAAAAAACACGGTGTATAATGTTAAATTCGATTTTGCCATAAGTTCGGAATCGGAAATATTTAGTACTTACAGCTTTAGCCGCATTCTGGACGAGCTGCGCGCACGCATCGAAGCTGCATTGGGTGCTGCTCGCGATCCCAGCTCTGTAGGTGTGCTGCAATTGATGTTAGGTTTAGAGAAATTAACTTATATACCGATACCTTTTGATACTATTTCACATAAAAACTTTAGTACCTATAATTTTTTTATTAAATTTGACAGTACAGTTCCATAGCCGGTCGGCAGCCCTAATTTGTTTGGTCGATCTGTCGTTTTAATACAAAATTGGCAAGTACGTTACGCAAACGTTTGTTAAAATGATCAACAAAATGCGGCAGTAGGTACAAATATTTTTTTTTTTTAAGACAGTTTTTATTTATTTATAAATAATAAAAAAACATTAAAAATAACTATGAATTAAACATTTAAAAACTAAACTAAAATTAAAATAAACCCACTTATAATATTATATTACTTTTTTTTTTACTTTTCAACCCTACAAAGTTATTTAAGTATATTTATTTAACTCATATTATGTACACAGAAATTTACAAACTTATAACTAGGTAAATATAAAAATTAAGGGTATTTTATGCTATTAGGCCATAGGTACCCGGATAAAAGTACCTAATTATTTATAAAAAATATATATATATATAATTAGAAAACTTTGTCAATGTATTTTTGGCCCAGCCAGGCTGGACCAATCGAACTGTCATTTGAGCCTGTGTTGAATACCTACCAGTAAAGATAATAAGGTTTAGTGAAGCGAGTCTATCCCTAAGGTTCCGTCGAAGTCACGATCTCCACCAGTGACGAGAAAGATATCGTACAGTCGACCTCAAAGATATGTTTACATTTTTAGCTTTATTACAAAGGAGTAAGGAGCAAAAGTGTAAACATATCTTTGACGTCGAATGTACGAGTACCCCATGCGTACGTGAGCACGCATGCGTTTAAACATCCCAAGTCGTCGTATTTTTTTTGTTGTTAGCATTGAAAAGTAGACAAAGTTGAAATGTGTTAATATTTTTTCTTTGGTAGGTAATACAATATTCATTTTTGCATAAAAGTAGTGTGGTTAGTTTTGTTAACAGAAATCAATAAGAATTGAAGTACCTACTTTAGTCAACATGTAATTTTTTTAACGTCTACCCTCTTCTATAGGAATTATACAAAAATAAAAGGAATGTGATTTTTTAAGTTGAATTAGCTTTGTGTTGACAATTTTAAACTGAGGGCTTGCTTTAGGGCGTGTATAATTTTTCCAAAAATTGTTACATATTTTTCCGCGTTTCAATTGTATTGTTTTACTTTACAATTGAGTTGAACCGCTATAAGTGTAGTGCATATTTTGTTTACTTCTTTAAAAATATTAATTATACCAATTACGAAATAAATATAATTAAATAATTACACAAAACATATAAAACCTTAGCTAATATTTAACTCTGTTTAATTGTTGTTTCGTCAAATTGACCCAACCAAATCTCAAAAAAAATGGAAATCCACTTACCGTTGAAGACTTCGTCAAACCAACAAGTAGAAATACGATCACTGTATTTAACAAACACCCCATTTTCACTCGCGAATATATTTGTACTATTACTTAAACACGACCACGCTCTTTGAGACCTCGCGAAGGAATGACTGAAAAGTAAATAGACGGCCTAACATATATATAATTGAAATCGAACTCTGTAGATATATATCGTTTGGTTATCTGGATATTGTGATGTTCATTGCCGAGTTATCATACGATTGCTTGTGGTGTTTGTGTGGACCCAGTAATGGATGAGTCTTCTGAGCTCGTGACCATTTTCTTATAAAGATTTGGTGGTGAGAAAAAAATGTATTATTTGATAATACATTTTTTCATTATAAAACCTTCGTATTCATTCTGATTTTGTGTTTCGCAGCTCTATTCCACCAGAAGAACCTGAGTTACATTGCTTGTAATTAAAGGTATATTTTTATTACCAAAACGCGGATTTAACACCCAGTTAACAAGCGTCCGCATTGGCTACAGCAACCGCTTACCATAACTCTGTCCATAAGGGCCATATGTTAGTACCATCAACGGCATAAAATAAAAGTATCGTGCATACGTGACAATCGTAATTTGTAGGAAACAATAAAATTGTCTGTGTATAAAATGACAAAAACGTGTGCCATAAATGTCCATATACCTACGTAAATACATTGACAAGTCACATAAGGTTACCTGACCCTATATTCTCAAACCGGTTTCCATCCACTGTTTTACCCTATTACCGTCCACAACTCCACACTAATTTGACCCTTAAGTTCTTAGTAACAGTTCTTAGCAAGAGCTCTGAGTTATTCTGGTTTTCTTAGGGTATTATGTTGTAAAGTTTAGTGAATTACATAGTTTTACTGGAGTCCTAGGTCATTACCATGGCTTGCGTGACTTACGCCACGATGCTTATTTTTATCAACGTACTGATTGGAAGAGAACAATCTCACACCTGAGGATGCCGAAGACCGGGCAAAGTGGAGAAGATTTGGGTAGAAAGCGGACCCTGGCGCTAGGTCGGGAAAAGAAGAAGAAGACTGATTGGTCGAATATTTACGTTATAGTTGGTACTTTTGTGGGTGTTAAACCTACGTGGATCGTAAATGATAATGCACTCACTTAGTAAACAGTATGTAATGTTTCTGGAATTACAGTTTAAGGTTTATTATTTGTCGGGATTAGCATTTAAACAAGCGGTTAGTACAGGCACACACAATTCAATTCAATTGCGGTTTTTAGCTGTCTATGCAGACGTTCGATCATGCCGTTACACTCAGGGTGGTATGATGTTGTGGGGCAATGGTTGGAGCCGAGGAAACCTGTGATGCTTTTAAATAGTTGCGACTCGAATTGTCTTCCACGATCGGTCGTTATTTTGTTTGGGCAGCCAAAACGTGCCACCCAGCCGAAGACAAACGCTTTTGCACACGTCTCTGCCGTCATGTCTGGTAGTGGGTACACCTCAGGCCATCTTGTGAACCGGTCGATGACGGTGAGGCAGTACCTGTTGCCTGAAGAGACGGGAAGGGGGCCAATGAGGTCCATATGCACGTGGGAAAAGCGATCGGAAGGAGTTTGTATGGGAGAAAGTGGAGCTGAAGTGTGGCGATGTATTTTGCTGCGCTGGCAGTCTGGGCAACTCTGTGCCCAGATCTTGCAATCGCGACGAACGCCGGGCCACACATATCTGTCAGCGATTAATTTGGCCGATGTTGTGGCGCCTGGGTGGCTTAAATTGTGAATGCTGTCAAACACCTGCTTGCGGAACAGTGGTGTCACATAAGGTCTTGGTGCGCTCTGAGAGAGATCGCAGTATATACTTGCGCCTTCGGTGTTCACTTTTTGCAGTCTTAGGGAGGAACCATTAGTTAGGAGGTGTTGCAGTTCAGAATCTGAATCCTGATCTTCTGCCAGTGCCTTGTAGTTTATGGTTACTGCGACGGATGCTATGCGTGACAGCGCGTCGGCGACTGAATTATCTATGCCAGAGATATGGCGAATATCTGTGGTGAACTGCGCGATGTAATCAAGGTAACGGTATTGCCTTGGTGAGCACTTGTCGCGTCTTGTGGTAAAAGCAAAAGTGATGGGCTTATGGTCGGTAAACACAATAAAGTCTCTTGCCTCCAGCATGTGTCTAAAGTGGCGTACGGATTCGTAGATGGCAAGAAGTTCCCGGTCATAAGGAGAATATTTTTGTTGTGCTGTAGTTAATTTGCGCGAAAAAAATGCCAGAGGCTGCCATGCTCCGTTTTTGTATTGATGTATGGCTGCGCCGATCGATGTGTCAGACGCATCTGTGACTAACGAGAGCTCAACATTGCAGTCTGGGTGTGCTAGGAGTGCTGCATCGCATACGCTTTGCTTGCAGTCCTCAAATGCTATGAGTGCATCACCCGATATGTCCACGGGGTGTGAGCCTTTCACGGAGCCAGTCAAGAAGGCGTTAAGCGGCGCTTGGAGTTTGGCTGCATGTGGGATGAAACGGCGGTAAAAATTAAGCATGCCCAAAAATCTTCTAAGCTCCTTTACCGTCTTGGGTACAGGGTAATCCTTAATGGCCTGAACCTTTGTTTCTAGAGGTTTGATACCGTCTGCCGAAATACTGTAGCCGAGGAAAGTAACTTGCGACTTCCCGAAGACACATTTTGATGTATTTATAACCATACCGTATTGCTGGAGTCTGGAGAACAACTGGCGAAGGTGGTCTTCATGCTCTTCATGGCACGTAGAGTACACCAGGAAATCGTCCAGGTATGTGTAGCAGAAGTCTAGTCCTCGCGTCATCTCGTCGACGAACCTCTGGAAAGTCTGACCAGCGTTTCGAAGTCCGAAGGTCATGAAGGGGAACTCGTACATACCAAATGGCGTAGTAATGGCAGTTTTTGGGATGTCGTCTTCGTTGACTGGGATTTGGTTATAGGCTTTTACGAGATCGATGGTGGAGAATACTTTACAGCCTGTGATGTTCTGTGTAAAGTCATGTATGTGACGGATGGGATAGCAATCGGGTATGGTGCGGGCATTGAGCATTCGATAGTCACCGCATGGACGCCATCCGTTATCTTTCTTCGGCGCGAGGTGTAAGGGTGAAGACCATGGGCTTTCAGAAGGTCGAGCTGTTCCACTTTCGAGCATCGACTGAAATTCCGCTTTCGCTATCTTCAGCTTGTCTGGCGCTAGGCGACGAGGTGGGCTGACGACTGGCGGACCGGGTGTTGTACGTATGTGATGAACGGTGCCGTGGTTCAACTGACGATGGGTGCCGGCCGGGCGAGTGACGTCAGGGAAGTCGCGTAAAATATCGTAGTATTTTGATTCTCCAATGATAGTCTTGATTGAGGCTATCGTATTTGATGATGGAACGGGTTTCGCTGGGGAATGCAGCGACGTTAGGCAGTCTATGAGGCGCTTGTTGGTGCAGTCGACGAGGAGGTTGTAGTGGGACAGAAAATCGACTCCGATTATGGCTTTAGTGACGTCCGCAACAATGAATCGCCAGCGGTAGCAACGTCGCAGGCCTAGGTCCAGCTCCAGGTGAGCATATCCGTATGTTGCGATGATAGAACCGTTTGCGGCGTATAACTGGAAGTCGGTTTTGGATCGACGACCTCTGACATCTGATCGAGGGTAAACGCAAAGATCGCTTCCCGTGTCGATTAGAAATTGTACTTTACTGTTTTTGTCTGTTACAAATAGGCGGCCGGGTCGCGTAGGGCAGTCATTTTCGGCCACTTCAAGCTGCCGCGCTAGTTTTCCGTCTTGTAATCGCAGGGATGGGTACACCTCGTTGCATCCGAACCGAATCTACGATGGTACCAACACACGCCGTCGCGCACTTGTGAGCGTGCCCCGGACTTGGAACGCGAACGACTATTGCTCCGACGGGATGACCTGGTCTGGGAGCGAGAGCGAACTTCATACACGTGACTGGTGAGTGCTGCCATCTGTCGGGTGAGTTCAGCGATCTGCAAGGACATCGTCTCTAGAGGCGACGTCGGGTGCGGCGTAGAGTAGGGGTTGTGCGCTGATAACGTTGAAGGCGTAGCGCCGGGTAAGTGCGGTTGCAATTGAGCAGCTGTGGGTGACACTTCCGCAATGCGAGGGCTAGGCGAGGCAATCTCATGAATGTGATCTGCTAATTCTGACAACTTTGCCAGAGGAATATCTGGGTGTTGAGCTACTACAGTTTGTAAGTGGAGTGGGAGCCTGCTGGACCAAACAGTGCGTATGAAATTTTCTGGTAATTACAGTTTAAGGTTTATTATTTGTCGGGATTAGCATTTAAACAAGCGGTTAGTACAGGCACACACAATTCACCAAAACACTTGTTAAGTTCATGCACCACACCATACATAATCAGTCAAGTAGTCTTTTAGTTATGGTAGAAGAGCCGGCCGCAAAATTTCTAACCGACTTGATACCACGATGAAATGCACAATGGTTTCCCAGAAAAGTTATGCTAAGTCCGAATTCGATAGTCTGCCACGGCGGAACTTGCCGAAAGTACGAAAAAGAAGGCCACTTCCGGTGCGAAAAAAGGGGCTGATTTAACCCATCTGATACCGAGATAGTAGTTATGGCAGCAGTTAGAAATTTACATGTAGACACAGAAAAGCGAAGTCTGCCACTATTTTTTTTGCCGGAAGTGCTTGGCAGACGCTCTCAAAGGTGACCATCGGGACCCCTAAATTAACCCATCTGATACCACCATGAAACCAATGCCAGTCGGTAGGTATGAACTCTCATGTCAGGAATATATAAGTCTGCCAAGGCTTTTCCTGCCGAAACACCATGGCAGACGAGATTATGTAAGCAAGGTCGCCATCGGTTACCCTACACTAACCCATCTGATACCACCATGAAACCAATTCCATTCGGTAGGTATGAACCCCCATTTTAGGAATATATAAGTCTGCCAAGGTTTTTCCTGCCGAAACACCTTGGCAGACGAGATTATAAGCAAGATGACCATCGGTTACCGTACACTAACCCATCTGATACCGCCATGAAACCAATTCCAGTCGGTAGGTATGAACCCTCATTTCATGAATATATAAGTCTGCCAAGGCCTTTCCTGCCGAAACTCCTTGACAGACGAGATTATGTAAGCAACATCCGCATCCGTGGGACCGGTATACGTGATTACTGTAGGCTTATTTATTACTTTATGCTTTTACATATTTGTATATTATTATGTTATTAATGAAATATATTTATAATTTATTAAACCTATACCTAATACATTGGGAATTCATTACCTGCTTACGGCAGTAGTAGGGAGTAGTGGGTGAGTTCTGGCTCACTTAGCCAGGCCAACAGTCCCTCCCCCTTTTTTTCCCTTGTTGAGGCCCTGCAACCTTACCTTGAACCCAACCTAATGTCATTGTAGCTCGAATCTAACCTAATCTATTTTTATTGCTTTTAGAAAATATTCTAATAACAATTATCTACTTTTGCAAAGTTAAATGTTGAATTCTTTATTTCGCAAAATGGAATTTTAATGTGACTATAATGTATGTGCAATCTACTTAGAAACTGGGTTTAGAAATATAAAAACACACATTTTATATAGGATAATAAGTTTATTCAAGTAATATTCTGAACATATGAGATATAGTAACATCATATTACTTATTCTGTGTACAGTGGAGAAAACATGCAAGTTGACATTTTTCGTTTTAAAATAAAGATAAACTAAACAGTATTTGCCACAAACCGATGTTAAAAAACTTTGCAGTTGTTTTTTGGCATAATACCATCTCTTACAATTTCTCTTCATTAACATTTTATGATACCTTCCTGTTTTTATTTACTTAATTTAATTTTTTACTTTTTATGTGATCGGTACTTCATTTATTTTAGATTTTGGGCTAATATTAGTTTGTTAACCGACTTCCAAATCTCAAAGAAGGAGGTTATCAATTCGGTTGTATGTTTTTTTTTTTTTTTTTTTTTATGTTTGTTACTCTATATCTCCGTCATTCCTGGACCGATTTTGAAAATTAGTTTTTTGATTGTATGTATATGCATACAGATTGGTTCCGTTTTTGTCAAAACCCAGTTCTGATGATGGGATCCATGAGGAATCGAGGGAACTCCTCAAATTTTAAACGCATACATATAGTGATTTTTAGGTTTTTATCATCAAATTAAGCATACACATTCAAAAAAGTGACATTTGATGAAGTGCAACTGCTGATGATGATCAGAACGGAACTCTTCAACGACGCATAGTTCACGTTTGGCGATTTGTCGTCTTCGTTATGTTTGTTAAGCAAGTCAAGTTTTTAAGCCACATTTTTGTCAAGCTCGAGTTCTGATGATGGGATCCATGAGGAATCGAGGGAACTCCTCAAATCTTAAAGGCATGCGTATAGACATTTTTGTATTTTCATCAGAAAATCAAGGATTTTCATTAAAAACTGGTGCATTTGATGAAGTGGAACTGCTGATGATGACCAGAACAGAACTCTTCAACCACGCATAGTTCACGTTTGGCGATTTTTCCTCTTCGTTATGTTTGTTAAGCAAGTCAAGTTTTAAAGCCACATTTTTGTCAAGCTCGAGTTCTAATGATGGGATCCATAAGGAATCGAGGGAACTCCTCAAATATTAAAGGCATAAGTATAGATTTGTTTTCAGCGTTTTAATAACAACACCGAATCTTACATCAAGCGCTCTCCTAAATTCTTTTGGAAATATGTCAAATCTAAACGGGGAGGCTCTAATTACCCTAATTGTTTCAATTTAGGTAGTAATCACTACAACAGTGGCATGGATATCTGTAATGCGTTTAATACATTTTTTGAGAGTGTTTTTGATACCTCAAACTCCTCTTATAACCTTAACAATAGTTCTATGAGCAGCAATCAGTGCGATGCAATGTCCGGAATCGATGTAACTTGCGAGATCGTGTTAAGTTTCTTAAAGCGACTAGATAAAACTAAGGGACCTGGTTGTGACGGCGTTCCACCTATCTTTTTATCTTCTTGTGCTGAGAGCCTTGCATGCCCACTAACCATTCTATTTCAACGATCTTTAAAGGACTGTATTTTCCCCTCCATCTGGAAAAGGGCCCACATTATTCCTATATATAAAAAAGGTTCAAAGTCCAATATCGAGAATTATCGACCTATCCCTATCCTCAATACCATAGGAAAGCTTTTTGAATCCATAATTTTTAAACAAATTTACCCCCTTGTCTCTTGTGGGATCTCGGATAAACAGCACGGTTTTCTAAAGGGACGTTCTACAGTTTCCAACCTAGCTTGCTTCACGAATCATGTTTTAACAGAAATGGAAGGAGGCGGTCAAGTCGACGTGATATACACAGATTTTGAAAAAGCGTTCGATCGTGTCAACCATGCTATACTTCTCATGAAGCTTGAAGCACTCGGAATTCATGGCGACTTGCTCAGATGGGTCAAATCATACCTCACTAATCGTTCCCAAGCTGTAGTTCTTGGCGGCTATAGGTCTGATTACATTAATATTCCCTCCGGCGTGCCCCAAGGCTCCCATCTCGGTCCTCTCTTTTATAATGCTTATATATACGATATTAATACATGTTTTGTAACCGCACGCCATTTATTATATGCAGATGATAAAAAAGTATTCATGCGTGTTAAATCTTTAGCAGACTGCGAACTCCTGCAAAATGATCTTAATAACCTAGTCGAGTATTACTTCCGTAATAAGATAACAATAAGTGTTAATAAGTGTCAGTGTATAAGTTTTACTCGAAGTCTTAAGCCATTTAATTACTCATACCACTTTAATGGCGTAGCGGTGAACAGAGTCGATGTTGTGCGTGACCTGGGTGTAATTCTAGATTCTAAAATGACAATGAGAAATCACGTTGACTCCATTATTAACAGATCATATCGCAGTTTAGGCTTCGTCATGAGGACCTGTAAACCTTTTCATAGCTTGTCATGTCTAAAAGTCGTATATTACGCATATGTGAGATCCATCCTTGAATATGCATCACCTATCTGGTCAGTTTGTTACGCTGTTTATAAAGACCGCATCGAAAAAATTCAAAAAAAATTTGTAGCTCATTTAAATTTTAAATTTAAGAAACCATCTGCTGGGTACAAAGGTAATTGCCGGGAATATAACCTACTTTCACTTGAAGCTAGGTGCAAATTAGCTGATATGAGTCTACTTTTCGATATAACTAGAAATCGTTTAGACTGCCCTGAATTATTATCTGGTCTAACGTTTCGAGTTCCAAGACGTCGAACTCGACATACAACTCTATTTCATGTTCCCTTCCACTCCACTAACTATGGTTCTAACGCCGTGTTATCACGGATCCCTCACTTGTATAACACTGAATTCTGCACTGCCGATCCTTTTGTAGGTTCTAAAAATAAATTCAAAAAATATATATATTCCATTTTGTTCAAAGAAAATTAACATAAAATCAGTTTCTGTTTTTATTACTATTGTGTTTCTACATTTAACTTCAGTACTGGTACTAATTGCTCCTTAAATAAATACATACATTTTATTACAACATCTCTTTATATCATAAGATCATAATTTTTTCAAGCTATGTGTTCCTGGTTGCCAGGGAAATGCAGTTAGTTGTACGTTCAGGTAGGTGTACTTTTTAGATTCTAACTCCTATAATAATTCTATGAACAATAAACTTTCAGTTTGAATAACTACTACATTATGATGTTTATCTTGATATTTTTGTGAACGTCTGCTGGTGTCTGATTTTCAACTAATGCAATGTCATGGTTTTGTTTTGTATTAGAAGTAGGTATTTTTAACTAGATTACTTATACATTTTACAACCGGTTTATAGTATTTCTAGCGTATCGAGCATTTGTGTGTATTGTACATTCTCATTGTTTTCTTATCTTTGTTATTTTTAATCGTTATATAATGTAACTCAATGGATGACTGTTACTGGCCTTATTTTTATGTAAGCATTAATATGTCTTAGTTATATTTACGGCTGTTGTTATCCTGAATACCAATAAATAAAAAATAAAATATTTTTTTTTTTGTATTTTCCTCATAAAATCAAGCATTTACATTAAAAACTGTCGCATTTGATGAAGTGGAACTGCTGATGATGACCAGAACAAAACTCTTCAACGACGCATAGTACACGTTTGGTGATTTCTAATTTCGATTTTGACTTGGACTGCGACCCGGACTCGGACCCAGAACCGGACTCATACCCGGATCCGGTTCGAACTCGGACCCGGACTCGGACTCGGACACGGACTCGGACTAGGACCCGGACTCGGACTCGGACCCGGACTCGGAACCGGACTCGGAACCGGACTCGGACTCGGACCCGGACACGGACTCGGACACGGATTCGGACCCCCCGGACTCGGACTCAGACTCGGACCCGGACTCGGACCCGGACCTTGACCCGGAAAACCACTATAATATAATATATTATAATTATTATTATTACACGTAAATTTGTTCACGAAGAAACCGTGTACCGACTCTTCATGCCATTATATTTTTAATTTGCTGTTATTCTCTACAAATCGACACTAAAAGTATCAAAATATCAAAATATGGAGTTCCGTTTGAGAAAGAAGCAAAACAATTTTGTCTTTGACAGTAATTGAATTATTGTGTGATTTTGAAAGCTAGACAATTCAAGATTTATATTTTTACTCACAAAGACAACACAGAAATTCAATCTCAAATGTAAACCTTCGAACAATTTCCATACATTGACGACATCACTCAAAATTCTTCTTCAAGTCAGATGCCCGCTGGGGCTGCACCGGAGCACACGTATAATTCTTCAAATAAAAATGACAGCTTGATTTGACATTAAATCATATACGCACACGAGAAAGTATACCAGTAGATAAATTGTATTTCAAAAAATAGGGTACATAAATATCAGCTCGCGTCTCCTTTAAATTTGATTTGCTGTTATTTACGGGTCATAATGGTTGAAAACCTCAGTAAACTATCTTAAAACAATACGATTACAGTCGAATTTAAGTATTATGTTCCTTCAAATCAAAACTCGCTTAAAATGAAAAAAGTTTAAAGACTCATCCTTTACTGATTGGGATTAATTTTCATTTTGCGTCATTTTAAAAACGTATTTGACTTCTGTACGTCAATTAATTTTGATGACAATTGTAATCTTGTAATATATTATAGAACTTTTATCTTAAAATATTGCCTATTAACAGGAAGCGTTATGTAATTCGTATAAGTAATACCTGAAAGTCTTGTACCTAGATCTGTAATACCATGGATTGCGACGAATAAATGATTATGATTATGCCGTTCGTTCCGTCTATATGTATAATGCGTGTACGTGCTGTTCTCTGAAAATCTTCAAGAAAAAATAACGGCTAGACCAGCACGAAGTACTAGCGAGTTTTTGCGGCTTTGGAGACCGAGATAAAGCTTACAGGCCAATACCGCTGTGGCCTGGTTATTGTTATGTATACCTATGTATCGAATGTTTTTAAAAAAATTTACTATAAAAAGCAATGTTTTATTTCGATTAGGTCTACATTTTGTGCATATTGTATATCTGAAGTATTTTCGTACTAAACTTGAAACTTTCGTTGAAACTAAATAAAATAATTATTCCTAATATACAGTCACCTGCAATTTATGTTACACAACACACAACGAAGGCCGCAAAAATATCTGACACGATCTTATTTGTAGAACCATAAGAGCATGTCATATATTTTTGCGGCCTTCGAAGAGTAGGTACCGGTCATTATCACCAACTTTGCCCGCATTTAAAAAAAAACACGAATTTCTCAAAAAAAAAAAAATCGTAATTACTTTTTTTGCTCAGCACGTCCATTGTGATCAAACGCATCAGTTTATTTGAAGAAAAAATATTTTTATCGTGTTTTTACCCATTTTTTTGCGTTTTAGAGGGTGGGCAAAGATATCCGGAGTTTTCGCCAACATTGCCCACGTCAATTTGGTATTCAAATACAGCTCGTATGATGATGATGTCTAAGGATCACTGGTTTTGGGCAATCCTACCATTCCCTGTTAATAACTTAGCGATAAGTGTAAAAACTTTTAAATAAATTTGCTGGGCAATGTTGCCTACCCGTTTTTGCTCATTTCCATATAAGGCTCGCCTAAGCATTTTACAAAGGCTAGGGTTGTCACTTTTGAGAAAATCTGTTACAATAGTTTAATGGCCAAAAATATGATTTTTGCTGTGTTTTTCATTAGTTAACGGGATAAAACATCTAAGTAAAGGATAATAAGACAAATTAAATACAGTATATATTTATAAACTTACTTTAGTGTACAAACATAACCTTATTTTACATGCGAAGTTGGGTAAATTAGATGAAAGTGACAACCCTAATCCGTTTTTGGTGGTGGGCAATGTTGGTATGGATGCCAAATCACCGGATTACTTTGCCCACCGCTAAAACTCGCTAAAAATTACAAATTAAAGATATCTTATTGATACTGTTTTAACACCCCCTGGCACTGATTAAAATAACCGACTTGGTTTCACATTACATCTCAAAACTTTTTGAAGTGAAAATTTCTTTAGCGGCGTGTAATAGTGCCCTTGCGGCCTATTTGCTGAATAAATGTTGAAGTTTGAAGTTTGCATGCCAAGTTTCGTGCTTTCTGCCGGATGGGACAGGATTTAGGATGGGTCAGACCAGGACCGCATTTTTGCAGGTTCATCTTTTATTAGCCAGACTCTACCTCCATACTAAATCGAGCTAAGGAGTCGCACTATAAAGAAATATTGAACATTTTCTTTCAAGTTGATATACAGGGTGTCCATGCATTAGGGTATTTATATTCAATATTCAATAATTTATTCATAAAATCAATACAATTTTACACGTCAATGGTATTTAGAACCAGTATACAAAGTATCATAACAAATTACGATTTTTTTACTTTGAAGCAACCTGTATGTGTTAGTAGCTCCTGAGGTAATAAATAGTATGACTAGATTTTGCCCTGTGCGCGGGGCCCGAGGGCCCCGCGGTCTTCTTGTAGTTTGTTGTTGGTGCTGTTGTTTTTGTTGTAGTAGTAGTAGTAGTAGTTTGTTTTCCAAAGGGAAAAAGAAATAAAGTTGTACTTTTGCTAGGACGAAAAGATCCGCGTGAAAGCACTACATTCCCGCAGCTCGGCCTGGCCTCGCGTGCTTGGGAACTCGTAAGGGACGCTCCGGGCCTTCGGCCCTACGCGGAGCTCGGCCTTCGTCCTTCGCTGGGCTTCGAAGCTCAGCGTCGGGCCTTCGGCCCGCCGCTTCGCTTATTAAAACAGTTGGGAGGGTTGGTTTTGCTTCGGGGCTTAAGCGGGAAGTTGGAGCTTAAACACGACCCAATAGGAAAAGTGTCTTAGACAAGCGAAACGGCGGGCCGAAGGCCGAAGGCCGTAGGCCAAATTCCCCCTCTCGTGTGACGCTTCGGGCCTTCGGCCCTACGCGGAGCTCGGCCTTCGGCCTTCGCGAGCCTCGACGCTTCGCCGTCGGGCCTTCGGCCCGCCGGCTTCGCTTATCAAGACAGTTGACTTTGTAGAACGCTTGGGGGAACTGCATTCACGCAGCTCGGCCTTCGGCCTCGCGTTTTGGGAGTCGGGGTGGAGGCTCCGGGCCTTCGGCCCTCCGCCGGGGTCGGCCTTCGGCCTCCCGGCCTGAAGCTCGCCCTTCGGGCTCGCTTAACACACTTTTTGTATAGGATTTTGCTTTGTTCGTCATTCCCGCAGCTCGGCCTTCGGCCTCGCCCAAAATTACTGGGGGTGGGGCACGCTTGGATATTCGGGGTGAAGCTCCGGGCCTGACGGCCCTACGCGGGGTCGGCCTTCGGCCTCCCGGCCTGAAGCTCGCCCTTCGGGCTCGCTTAACCTACTTGGAAATTTGAATTTTGCCCTTGTCGCCCGCCATTTTGGATTTTTCCAAAAATTTTTTTTACATGGTAATGCTGGGCCCCCTAGCTCGCCGCATGCCAAATCTCAGCGCACTCGGACCAACTTGAAAAATTTTAAAAAAAAAGTCGGCCATTTTGAATTTTTTTAAATGCAGTTTGCTTTGTTTCGGGGCCCTCTATGACATTTGGTCGAGCACCCCCCACCTACCTCGCACCGTTTGAAAGTTGCCATACAAAATTAAAATGACCATTATTTCCGCCATCTTGGATTTTTTCCAAAAATTTTTTTTTTCATAGGAATCTAGAGGCTTCTATCTCTCGCCATGCGAACTCTCAGCGCGCTCGGACCAACTTGAAAAAATAAAATAAAAAAAGTCGGCCCGTTTGAAAATTTTTAAATGCAGTTTATTTTGTCTCGGGGCCCTCTATGACATTTGGTCGAGCACCCCCCACCTATCTCGCACCGTTTAAAAGTTGCCATACAAAATAAAAGGGGCCATTTTTTCCGCCATCTTGGATTTTTTCGAAATTTTTTTTTCCCATACGAATCTAGAGGACCCCGAGATTCCGTGACCAAAATTTTAGCGCGCTAGGACAAACTTGAAAAAATTAAAAAAAAAGTCAGCCATTTTGAAAAAAAATGGCGGCGTCAAAAACTGCCAGGGTCCTCTATGACATTTGGTCGAGCACCCCCCACCTACCTCCCACCGTTTGGCCGGGCCGTCGAACATTTTTCTGACCGGAAGCGGTAGGCCAAAAGTCGGAATTTTCTGAAGTCACGAGACCGCCCTCTATACGACCGTACCAAAGTCTAACACCCCACGAACCTCCTTCTGGGAGAACAATCATGTCAATTGATCAGTCGTGTTGCAGCTTTAAATAAGATTAATTATTAAATTATTACATTAAATTAAATTAATTAAAACTTTCTTCGACCGTTTTGATTATCTTTTTTATTTATGACATTAATAAGATTCTGACTTTTGACAAATGTCATCATTGCCGCACATTTTCAAACAAATTGTCAAAAGCACTGCCAATGATTAATACAGTATGTTTCTTTTTGTTGTCGATTATTGGAATTAACTTTTGTTTGATAATTTAATGTTTTATCTTTTGTTCTAATTAAAAAGAAATTACCGTTAGAGCATTTCTGAGAAGTAACCCTATGTGGGATTTCAGGGTTTGTCCAATGGCTAAGGTCACCCTGTATTTAAAAACGTAAACGTTAAAGTTTTTGGGATATATGTATAGTAGACTATTTATACTCCACATTGATACCATAAGAAATTAATAAAACTGCCTGAAAGTTAGAGAGGACTATGGAGGAGATTACTGTTTACTAGCTTTTGACTTAACTCCTGGCCCCTGTTTCACCAACGTGACAGGTGCGACGAATTGTAAAATCACTGTTGCTGACGTCACAGGCATCCATGAACTACGGTTACCGCTTACCATCGGGCGGGCCGTATTCCTGTTTGCCACCATCATTGTATTATTAAAAAAAAACTTTATGATATCGGAAAAAAAACAGATATTTCTCTTGCTAAGTTTATGACAATTGTCACAGAAACACTGCAATTGTCACGAAATTCCGACATAACTCATTACCTGTCAAGAATTACCTACAATTCTTCTAGATCTTTGACAATTGTCAGAAACTTCACAGGAGAAATATCTGTTTTTTCCGATATAATAAAGTTTTTTTAAATAATACAATGATGGTGGCAAACAGGAATACGGCCCGCCCGATGGTAAGTGGTAATCGTAGCCCATGGATGCCTGTGACGTCAGCGATAGTGATTTTACAATTCGTCGCACCTGTCACCGATGTGAAATTGGGGCCTGGCCTCTATTTCACTACGGTGGCAGGTGCGACACTTGTCGACATCACAGTTGGTACTGACGTTACAGGCCTCCATAGGCTACGGTAACCGCTTACCATCAGACGGGCGGTGTGCTTGTTTGCCAACAACATGTTAATAAAATAAAAACTCCATTATATCGCCAAATACTAAGTACTTATTTTGCGAAGCTAATGACAATTGTCACAAGAAACACGACAATTGTCGGTAATTCTTGACAGCAAATGAGTTCTGTGTAACACTATATGAGTAAAATGAATATAGGCGTGGAATCGAATGTATTTGCAGCCAACAAAATGCCAATGTTTGTTCAGCTACCTGTTCACCTGTTTAAATTGCTTATTATCAATTTAGATCCGGATTTTAAACCTGGCTGACATCGGATAGCCATTTATATTGATGTCAATGGTGTTGGTGAATATTTTAATTCATTCGGGCGAAAACCGGAAGGTTGGTTGGGTATCATAAAATGTTCATGGAGAGAAATTGTAAAGGCCCCAGTACACAATGGGCCATTGCCGGCCACTCCAAGGGACGCAGCCATGCGGTAGAATGAGATAGCAATATCATTTGCTCCCTCTAACGCATAAATGCGTCCCTTGGAATGGCCGGCGATGGCCCATTGTGTACTGGGGCCTTAAGATATGGTATTGTAATCAACAACTGCAAAGTTTTTTTTACATCGGTTTGTGGCAAATACTGTTTAGTTTATCACTTGCATGTTTTCTCCACTGTACACAGAATAAGTAATGATGTTACTATATCTCATATGTTCAGAATATTACTTGAATAAACTTATTATCCTATATAAAATGTGTGTTTTTATATTTCTAAACCCAGTTTCTAAGTAGATTGCACATACATTATAGTCACATTAAAATTCCATTTTGCGAAATAAAGAATTCAACATTTAACTTTGCAAAAGTAGATAATTGTTATTAGAATATTTTCTAAAAGCAATAAAAATAGATTAGGTTAGATTCGAGCTACAATGACATTAGGTTGGGTTCAAGGTAAGGTTGCAGGGCCTCAACAAGGGAAAAAAAGGGGGAGGGACTGTTGGCCTGGCTAAGTGAGCCAGAACTCACCCACTACTCCCTACTACTGCCGTAAGCAGGTAATGAATTCCCAATGTATTAGGTATAGGTTTAATAAATTATAAATATATTTCATTAATAACATAATAATATACAAATATGTAAAAGCATAAAGTAATAAATAAGCCTACAGTAATCACGTATACCGGTCCCACGGATGCGGATGTTGCTTACATAATCTCGTCTGTCAAGGAGTTTCGGCAGGAAAGGCCTTGGCAGACTTATATATTCATGAAATGAGGGTTCATACCTACCGACTGGAATTGGTTTCATGGCGGTATCAGATGGGTTAGTGTACGGTAACCGATGGTCATCTTGCTTATAATCTCGTCTGCCAAGGTGTTTCGGCAGGAAAAACCTTGGCAGACTTATATATTCCTAAAATGGGGGTTCATACCTACCGAATGGAATTGGTTTCATGGTGGTATCAGATGGGTTAGTGTAGGGTAACCGATGGCGACCTTGCTTACATAATCTCGTCTGCCATGGTGTTTCGGCAGGAAAAGCCTTGGCAGACTTATATATTCCTGACATGAGAGTTCATACCTACCGACTGGCATTGGTTTCATGGTGGTATCAGATGGGTTAATTTAGGGGTCCCGATGGTCACCTTTGAGAGCGTCTGCCAAGCACTTCCGGCAAAAAAAATAGTGGCAGACTTCGCTTTTCTGTGTCTACATGTAAATTTCTAACTGCTGCCATAACTACTATCTCGGTATCAGATGGGTTAAATCAGCCCCTTTTTTCGCACCGGAAGTGGCCTTCTTTTTCGTACTTTCGGCAAGTTCCGCCGTGGCAGACTATCGAATTCGGACTTAGCATAACTTTTCTGGGAAACCATTGTGCATTTCATCGTGGTATCAAGTCGGTTAGAAATTTTGCGGCCGGCTCTTCTACTATTAGTGTCAGGGTTTTATAATAAGATATCACAGTCGGTAGGTCGGTACACGGATAGGATTTAAGTTATTGATGCGCGTGCGTCTGATCCCGTGACGTAGGTAACACTGCCGGAGGGGCGCGGCGCGCGCGGCATCGGCGCGAGCGACGATCGTTGCTTAGCAACGGTTGCCGGCTCGCGCGCGGCCATGTTGTCGAGTGTCGACTTACGTTGTGGGTCCACACGAAGAAGGTTTTGTGGATTTATTTCTTTTGCGTAATTTTAATACTAATGTGGAGTAGGCCACACTTTTTTATGATATGGGAGGTCTACATGTTTAGACGTCCGTCGCCCATGGACACCTAACACACACAAAGGGGTTGCAAGACTTGCAAGTGCATTGCTTAGCCTTTAAAATGGGTAGGTAAAGTTCGCTCTTTTTTTGACAGTTAGTTTCTGGAGAAACGCACAGCTGACGACTGCCAACTACCTAAAGTGGGGAAGATGGAAATGACGCGTAGAGCGATGGCGGAAAGAAGCGGCAGAGATTAATCCGAACAATCCCTCAAAACAATTTTTCAATGTCTGTTACGGCAATATATGGGATAGGATATAGGAATTTACCTTCCGTCACTTTCCAGTATCAAAATCTGGGAGACCGAGCTTTGCTCGGAAAACATAAAAACTCAAAAATTCGCGTTTTCCCAGAGATAAGACCTAGATTGATTTTTCGCCCCCGTAAAACCCCCATATAGCAAATTTCCTCGAAATCGTTAGAGCCGTTTCCGAGATCCCCGAAATATACCTAGATGTAAATAAATATATATACTTACAAGAATTGCTCGTTTAAAGGTATAAGATAAGATTAAGTTCTGTGGTAGCCAAGATGACAATCGTTAATTGACGAAAGTAAAAGCGAAATTAAAATGTATTGGGATGACAAATGCGAACGAAAAGGCACATGGAGTCAGACCAAGGGTATCGCTTTGGACCAACAGCTATCAAATCGCTAACCCTATTTGATACTGAGTTAACGGTTTAACGGGTTGACCCCGGGTTAGTGGGATGGTGCAAGTGGGCCTAAGAGTGTCAATCATTTGATCAATAATATGATTTTTTAATGAAAATATTATGTTTGTATATAATGACGATGCAGTGCATTTAGTTCTATTCAAGTCTTCAAAAAACGGACTTCATACAATTCCATACATTATTTAGGTTATTAGTGTTATTACGATTGACGTTTTCCATAAAACGTCACTAAGGTTCTTGGCCTTGGTATATTTATCGCTTATCGCCTAATAAGACAGTTACCAAAGCAAATGCACTTTTATCAGTTATCGACGTCTTTACTATCACTGTTATTTATCACCACGTGTAAAAGTCGTGATGATCAGCCACTGTTCATGCATGCGTGATTGAGATTGTCGTTATAGATTTAATTTATTTACACTTATTAAATTTGGATTAAGATAAACATCTGTTTGATTATTTAGGGCATGACTTCTGAAAATGTCAACTGTTTAGCTATCACGGTTCATGAGATACAGCTAGCCTAGTGACAGACAGACAGACAGACGGACAATCGAGTCTTAGTAATAGAGTCCCGTTTTTACCCTTTGGGTACGGAACCCTAAAAATCGCCAGTTCTAATAGAAAATGACAAAGAGCAGCAAATGTGTTGGTTATAGTGGTCTAAGAACTCTAGTGTGCCGAACTGGTTTGGTGCAACTGACCCTATAAGACCTTTTTTTGGGTAGCTTGAAGACAGGGGCGTATTTAGAAATTTGGCGCCCCGGGCCAATACGTTTTGCCGCCCTAGAAGTCAAGGAAGAAAAACAAAATGCAATCCGCCAGGGGCGCGGCATATGCCGCCCATGGGGGTTGGCGCCCCGGGCCATGGCCCGGATGGCCCTAGGGTAAATAAATAAATAAATATTAAATAAATAACTACGGCTTTGATCTTATACCTACGACCTTGACATTCGCTATCGCTGCTGATTGGTGCATGCGAAATGAGGTGAAAGCCATGCGTGAGATGCGTGCCAAGCACTAAGCCAATTGTCAAGGTTGTATCAAAACCAGTTCGAAATGATAACAATTATATTTTCACCACACCAGCTCGGAAAGACTTACTTTGCACTTCAAAAACGGATAGCAAAGTTGCACTTTGCTATCAGTAATTCACATGTGAGGTAATCAAATCAAAGGAAAGTAATCAAATGCAAAATTTGAGTTGTTTTCTTATGTTTGCTGGTAGAATTGACTTTTCAATGATGATTTTGGATGATAAATATTTAATAACATTCATTTGAATTAGATTTTGTTTGATTTTGTTTGATATTTTACATTTAATATTTGCTTCGGGTTGGTGTGGTGAAAAATTTTGTGTTTCACTCGGGGGCAACTTTTGTTTAACCCTCGTGCTTTGAAACCCTCGCAACGCTTAAGATTCCATTTATCGAATCACTCGCTATGCTCGTGGACCGTGGTTCAATTTTGGAATCTTTCGCTTGCTCGGGTATCAATATTAGCACGAGCGGTTAAACAACAACTTTGCGCCCTTGTAAAACAAATAACTATTTTATCGACCTCCTGTAGGGCTAAGATGGTCTCCTTTTTATTATCTCTCATCAAATCTCATCATGCCTGTCACGTTCTAACAAGTGCGAAAGTGACGCATGACATGACAGGTGATAAATATGCGACCATGATATCCGTGCTGCAGCGGTATCACTTAGATACATATTTGTTAGAACGTGACAGGCATGGTGACAAATGATAAAGAGCCGACCATCCTAGCCTTACTGCACTATTAATAGGTAATCTTAGGAATCCCTCTAATATTGTGCGGGTGCCCTGGCGATAAGCTGGGGCTGGCGGAGGGCGACCGACCTTTTGTAAGTATACCTAATATGTACCTATGCTTCCCTTTAAGGATTCCTGCAAGCGGGACATGTTGTCCTTTGGCATCGACTCGAACACCTGGGAAACGGCCCTTAAAAGAGAGGAATGGCGTATCCTTTTACATGACGGCATAGCGAAGCATGATGAAGTCTGGCTCGATGATTTAAAGCAGAAAAGACTTCGGGCTTCACAGGAACCATCAACAGATTCGCGTTTCACCTGCGATCTTTGTGGCAGGAAGTGCCGTGCTGCAATTGGACTTTAAGGCCACAGGAAAAGGTATGTGCCGCACCTCCGATCTCTGACGGCGCACAGACCTCTTCTTCTTAATAAACTGTCGCTGCAGCAATCATCTGTCAAGATGCTGTGGCCAATGATGATGATGATGTGTGGGGATGCTGAATCTTGGTTGGTAGAGCATTGGGCTAGGTATCTAATGTCCCTAGTGGCGAGTTCAAGTCTCGCCCAAGTGAACATTTCCATTTCCAATGTTCCTTTATTCAAACATTGTTACAATACCTACTTCTTATATTCAATAACATATAATTGAAGTAACGCGCCACAAAGAGCTATAAAAATACCCCCCGCAAATTATCAAGCAACAGTTATCGGAAAGATATAACCGCTAGATAAAAAGGTTAAAGTTAAACAAACATGTGACGTCACGTTGTTATGATGTGTCAGGCTTTGGCAATAACATGATTAGGATGATGGGCCCATTTTCGAATGATATCAATATTATTATGTATTTTCATAACGACAAGGCACTAATAATATTAGACCCATTAACGAAGCCTCGTATCATAAATGCCTAAATTCGTCGCAATACTAGCAAATTAAGTACAACATTTTCAAGCGAGATTTCACTCTCTCTGATTTCTGAAACTCGCGGCTCAGGTATTTCTCCTGTCCAATTTCTTTGTCCAATGTGTATTTGCATCTCACATTTTGCTTAGTGAGAGAGTGAGACGCAATGCACATAGGACCAAGATATTGGACGGATGGAATAGCAGGGGCACTGTTACCTTACCACGCTAGACAGAGAGTAAGAGATGAAAAAAAAAATTAAAAAAAAATATTTTTCTCAAAAATGGACGGCAAAGTCGACTTTGCCGTTTAAAAAATAGGTTGCGAAGCGCGTAGTTTATGGTCAGTCAAAAATTAAAAAGTTAAAAACATTGCAGTCTCGATTTTGGGACTGCAATGTTGCATACAAATTCCATTATTTGTCGAGTTCCAAACTTTTTAAAAGTTGAAATGGCCATATCAAATGAAGGCACAGGCCCATTAAACAGCCAAACAGATCATTAATACCGCGACTATTTAGCTGTCTCAAATAGGTTGGCGTATTTTCGGCAGAAAAATACACTTCTATTTTTTTATTAAAAAAATAAAAAGGCGGCAAAGCAAATTTTTTCAATTGTTTCTACTTTTTTCTGTGAAAATATGTACGTAAGAAAGTTGCTTTTGTAAAATATTTCTATGATATTTATATTTCTTGCACCATTTTTGAGAAAAGCACTATATATGACTCGGCTGGAAGGCTACTTGCTGGCTTCGGCAAGTAGCTACTTCCGAGCCTCGACAATAATGTACTATATTCAGCAAAAAGTTATTACAAAGTTGATAAACATTGGTAACTGCACTAGGCACACCTGTATCGCGGCGACCAATAACATACTCGTATTATGTTATAACTAAAGTATGCTTCAGTCGGTTGACAGATTTAATCGGTTGGTTTTGTCTACAACTAAGTATGTACTTATACATTTAAACATTAAAACTAAACTAATAATAATAAAGATAGACATACAAATTAGTTAATTTTGCATGTGAAAAATTTCAACTATTTCGAATTTGGACTATTTTTTCCGTCTCATCGTAACTTAAGTTGGCTATTAGCCACTCCCTTATAAGTTGTTTTGCTTTAAATACTGGTTTTTCTTTAATATTTAGATTTCTAGTGACAATGTTTTATATAAAACTAGATATATAAGGGTCAAATCGTTTCGCAAAGGCAGTACGAAACGGCGGAACTTGTGTTCGATACACTCTTCTTTTTAGCATATCTTTGTATTCATCGACAAACCATTTTTATATCGCAGTCTCCTCCATAGATAAACCGCGCATTTTTATATCACAGTCTCCTCCATAGATAAACCATTTTTATATCGCAGTCTCCTCCATAGATAAACCATTTTTATATCGCAGTCTCCTCCATAGATAAACCATTTTTATATCGCAGTCTCCTCCATAGATAAACCATTTTTATATCGCAGTCTCCTCCATAGATAAACCATTTTTATATCGCAGTCTCCTCCATACATAAACCATTTTTATATCGCAGTCTCCTCCATAGATAAACCATTTTTATATCGCAGTCTCCTCCATAGACAAACCATTTTTATATCGCAGTCTCCTCCATAGACAAACCATTTTTATATCGCAGTCTCCTCCATAGACAAACCATTTTTATATCGCAGTCTCCTCCATAGACAATCCATGTTTATATCGCAGTCTCCTCCATAGACAAACCATTTTTATATCGCAGTCTCCTCCATAGACAAACCATTTTTATATCGCAGTCTCCTCCATAGACAAACCATTTTTATATCGCAGTCTCCTCCATAGACAAACCATTTTTATATCGCAGTCTCCTCCACAGCGCCTACACTCACATCTAAAATAGGTAATCTAAAGAAGCACGAAAGTAAGCACAACAAAAGTTAGTAGACTCAGGGCCGGATTAAGCATGTCGGGGCCCCTAGGCAGTGCGAGGCTCGGGGCCCCCTACAGTCAATTCTGCACACAACATATTCAGTACAGGGAAATAAGTGCGTTTTTAATTTCAATCTTCAGGCGTCGGCCTAGCCGATCCAAATCGAACGATGTCTTTTTCGCTCTTATTGCGTGGACATAAAGCTTTGTTCTATCGGTTTTTGCCGATTCCGCGTCGTGTCAAGTGTGGGGAGAGCCCTTTTAGGCTTAAGGCCAATTCCCAGTGGAATACCAAAGATGTGAGCTTCACCGTCACTTTCCTATCTACCTCTATTTAATGGCAAATTTTCAGCGAGGGCTAAGCTCAACTAGTGCCGCAAAGTTGATTTTCTCAATAGTTAATATTTTGCGAGGCTGAACAGCGATTGTCCGACCATAAGATCAAACGCCGAGCCACACGATTAGAATTAACCTAATAATAAAGAATTTCCATATGTTAAAATTACTTAAATTATTAGAGTTAGACCAGGATAAGTCTGCAACAATTTTGATAGCACTCGCAGTGCGAGTGTCATTTTAAACGTCAAAACTTCTATGCAATTATGACGTATAAATAACACTTGGACTGCTTATGCCATCAAAATCATTGCAGACTTTTTTTGGTCTACCTCTATTTATTCACCAGTCAAGCTAACATGTAGATGATACAGGGTCAACTAAGGAACCAAAAATAAACGCGAGCGCAGCGAGCGCGAATTTTTTTTTAACTACATATATCGCAAATTGTGAAAGCGTTTTAAAAGGCCGGGTATCGATCTTCATCTGGGCCTAAGTCCGAAGTGCCCCAGTGAGGCGAGCCTTCATGCGAAGTCAAAGCCGTGCTTCATCAGGCTTCAGGATAAATAGTTGAGCACAGACACGAACCAATGTCCATTGTATTAAAAAGCGAGACCGCAGGCCGAGCTTGGCGCAGCGAGGCCAAAGGCGAAGCTGAAGTAGAGATGTGGAACACAAACCAATGGGTAAATTGAGGTAAAAAGTGAGGCTGACGGTCGAGAATTCCTATGAAAAACTGGGGACACGTTCGTCTTCTTTCTTTTTCTTTGTTTTAATCAATAGTCCTCGTGATTTTGGGTCGAAATAACCCAAAAGTTGTTGGTTGTTCGAGAAAAAGTGAACCATTTTTCCTGAAAACCCCTATTATTACAACTTTACAACAGGTACGCAGAATACGTCCCGTAAACTGTAACGTATTGCTTAAATTTTATTGCAGTAAGTATTTCATTAATTAAAGATTCAGAAAAAAAAAAAACAATAACAAAGCATAATAAGAATAAAAAATTTACTCATGAATTTTGACCCTATGGAACAAAATTTTTATTGGTGCGCGCTGAGCCGCCGGGGCCCCCTAGCCGAGGCGGGGCCCCTAGGCAGTTGCCTACTTTGACTTAGGGTTAATCCGGCCCTGAGTAGACTACATACTTATCGCATTGGTTTTTTGAGCATTTCATACTACTTGAGTGCTTATAGAAGTACGATTATTTTAGACGGTGGCGAAGGTGTACTTAAGGGTGGTATTCCACCTGTCCAATTTCTTTGTCCAATGTCATTGCGTCTCACTCTCTCATTAAGCACAATGTGGGACGCATTGGATAGGTAGAATACCACACTTAGAAGCACACACCACACACACACTTTAGAAATGGTTTACTACACTACGAGTACCAGGTCAGCTTCGAAATTTTACCCAACGGCAGCGAATATTTCACTCATAGGTGCTTGGCACACTGCGTCCGATTCGCACGCTCTGACGGGCGAGCGGGATACGCGCATAGCGTTGTCTGCCTCGCTCAAACTTCGGAGCGACGTGCGAGTCGGACGCAGTGTGCCATGTCTCATACACTTGTTGCGTACGATGTCAAAGCAACCTTCCTGCTTTCTAATAAGGTTATTAATTCGATCTGTTGTTCTCTAGTCGTTGTAACTAGTGTTTGTCGTTTAAGAACCAATTTTTATTGAGCATTGATAACGTCGAAATAAACTTTTTATCTACTCTTTACAATCTAAAATATCGATACGGACAAGGCACCTAAACTATATGTACATTACCTTATTGCCTAGACATTAAAGTAGCGTATAGATTTCATTGACTATCCGTATCAATATTTTAGACCTTGACTGAACAGTAAATGAAAATAAAAGTTGGTATTTCTATTTTTATTAAACATAAACTATACATTAACTAACAATTTGTCTGCTTCAGTACCAGTAGGTCCTGGCCGGCACCCGATCTTCTTTGATGCCCAAGGATTCCATGACGTCCATCTCGAACGTGGCTAGTCTCGGCTGGAACGTGATCTGCAATGAGACAGATATATTTAAACTTTCATAGGGAAGATGGATTTGTTTTATTCTATATTTCATGTATGCCTGGTAACGAAATACATTTTTGTATTTGTATTTATACTTTTAATATGCACTAGCAAATTAGCAATTCGCTGCCCCAATATTACAGGGTTCTATGTTTCACTTTTATCGAACTGAAATTTGAACATTGTCATAGTGACATTAAGTCGAATTTCAACTATCTTGAAAATGTAACATAGAACCCTGTAATATTGGGCCAGCGAATTGATGTTTGAAGTTGGTTTGAAACGGTTGATGGTAACCTCCTCCTTTTTTGAAGTCAGTTAATAAGGATCTTTGGATAGCAACAAGACGCACTCGTAATAAGAATACAGTTTCGTAATAAGACGGGCCCCTTTCTCGAAAGCTTGTAACTTGTAATACAAGCGGATGTCACTTCTTGACAGCTTTTGTTAGAAAGGGACACGCTTTTGAGAAAAGGGCCCCAGGCGTGGCTCACTCCGCGATTTCGTCGCGTCGCTATAAGTACATGCGGCCACACCAGCTTTGGTGTCTAGCCATAGTAGTTGCCGCGCACCGCTACGGAACGGACGCCGCCGGCTCGCGCTTGCGCCACTTGGCGATCATATCTGTCGTAATAGACGCGTTTTGTTAGAGTGAATCTTCTGTACTAAAACTATTACTACTAGTGGCTCTGTGAGCTGTAGACCTCGCGAGCAGAGCTTTAAATTACATGGTGCTAAGAGCTTTAAATATAGTAAATTTAAAAATAAACAATACGAAATTAAAGTGTAAAAAAATAAAAAAAGTTATATCCCAGCATACAAATACTGGGGATCGAACCCAGACTCCCTGTGCAATCAAAAAAAGCGAACGTTTACAAACTGAGCCAAATAGTTCTTAGATAAGCTGACGAAATTTAGCTACTCATTCTCAAGTTAAAATTAAATATCTCAATACCTCCGAAACCAGCGAAATAAATTTTCTGAATTTTTGGCCATTTAATCTATAAACATATCTCAAAAAGAAAAAACTTATGATATCGATACGACTATTTGTTTAGACGCGAGGTATCACTACTCCGCCATTTTCAAAAAATTTCCAAAAACTGGATTGACATAAAAAAATTATTTAATCATAGAATCCGGTCACAAAATTTCACGAGAATCGGTTGAGAATTGTGACCTGTAGAGGAGAACATCCGGACGGACATACGAAAGCAAAATGCCCGAGTCAAAACGTAGACCTTCGCTACGCTTCAGTCAATTATTAATTAATTCTGTGGTATCGTAGTAAGACGCACCTTGGTGACGTCATCAGTTTTGGTGTCCTTCTCGTCGTTCTCCAAATACAGCTCCTTGCTTTTATAATCTATGGTTTCTTCGGCCGCCTTTGGTATTGGGATGATGCGGCTGCTGGCTGCTGACACTCGAACCTGAAACAGTCAGTGTGAGTGAGAATGGTGGTTATGTCAGCTAATGACCAGAAGTTGGTGTGCTTTCGCACAACTTGTGGATTTTTAACGTTTTTCCCGAAACGCAATCATTTTATTAGGTGTGATTAGGGTTGAAAAATCCCGGAAAAATTCCCGTTTTTTTCTAAAAGCCATGTTTTTTTAGTTTTATTCGGAAAATACAAAAAAGCGGAAATAAACGCAAAAAAACGCACTTTGAAAAGAACTTTTGAATTTTTCCATTTATATTTAATCCATAGTTAAGGTAACTACACCTGCTTAGTCGTGTGTTTTGTTATCTAAATGCTGGCTGGCGATCATTTGTGAAAATGTCTATTGCCTTTGACGCTGTCGTTAGTTTATAAATGTTTCATTTCGTTCCCAAAAAAAACTGAAAAATACGGAAAAAAACTAAAATTTCAAGACATCCTGAAAAAAAATGATTTGATTTTTTTGAGAATTTTCAACCCTAGGCGTGATGTAAGATGTAATGGGGTTGCCGGTCGAAGTATTTAGCAGATGGCGCCAGCATAGTTTGCCCTGTCAATCTGTGTCAAATTCTTGTTTTTTTTTAATAGAACTTTATGCCCTGGATGGCATGCCAGCCCTTTAAGCCAAATCTCATAGAACTGAACTAGAGAAAGGGGCAAGCAAAAAAAAAGTATGTTTAAATCGAAATATATATTACGAAATATATATACGCTCAATAATGTTTTTATTTCATCAAAAATATGTCAGAACTGCATCACATTGCAATTTCTTCCATTAACGCATACTAATGTACCTGAATTAAATCATAATGTCAGTAGATGTGGAATGTTACAGTAATAGTTATTTACGATACAAGTGCGGAAAAGAGGAAATTCGAATTATCTATTCGCACGTGTATCGTACAACGTTTTACAGTACATATAGCCCTTTAAACTTTTGACATACGCACTAAAAGTGCTATTTTACGCACTAGTGCGGGAAAGAGCACTTTCCGTGCGTATGTCGAAAGTCGTGTCGATTTAAAACACTCCCTTCGGTCGTGTTTTAATTTATCGCCACTCGTTTCGAATTTCCTCTTTTCCGCACTTGTATCGTAAATAACTATTTGCTTCTTGTGCCTTAGAGTCTGGGTTTGCTGCAAGAAGCAAAAACTTTGCTCTAATGTCGCACCTATTCTGCCCTCCTAAGCCGAATAGCGCTATCTCAAAAACAAATGATTTTAAAAATTGAATTCTCAGTAATAGAAAATAAGTATAAGTTAGCAATGAATTTTCTTTTGAGATAGCGCTCTTTGGCTTAGCAGGGCAGTATTATATATTTTAAATGTATTATCTTACTTTTTCCCCCTCCTCTGTATACCGCCACTCAACTTCAGTTGGCTTGAGTGTCTCGGGATCCACCAATTTCACATCGGTGGTGACCAGCAAGGGTGCTTCTGATCTTATTGTCACGCCCGGGAACTCCTTGTCCTTGCCTACCTGAAGAAAAGATTCACATTTAATTAACATCATGCTAACACACAGGGCCGTCTTAAACTATGCTGGGGGCCTTGGGCACATAAGAATTTGGTGCCCTTTTGGAATGTAAAGAAGGCGAATTAAACTAACATTTTTCTAGAAGAATTGAGATCTTTTGTAAAAATCGAGAAACATAACATATTTTGCACTGATCAATTAGAAATCCAAACACTTTATTGGCACTTGCTTGCCAAAGGAAACTAAATTAAATTAAATTAGAAATATATTTATTTCAAGTCAGTCAGGCAGTCTCAAAGGCTATTGAAATAAAAAAAAATAACTGACTGCCAAAAGAAGGGTTGTTTTGAAATGAATGTATGTCTAATTCTTTGGCACAGTCTACAGAAATTGACGGTTCCAATATATGAGATATCATTCGATTTATTTCAATGAGGGAATGTCATAGGATTACTAAAATTGTGTCACAGACAAGTACTTAGTTTGGTTATCAGCTTTTTATAATTATTTCCTCTGGTGTCCGATACATACTGTCCTGAGATGTGTGTTGAGCCCCTCCACGATGACCCAGTTGCGCTCCTGTATCACCTGCACCACAATGCCCTGCTTGCCCTTATCTTTGCCCACCATCACCTCAACCCGGTCACCTCTGAAAACCATACAGCCCAGTAAAAATAAAAAGAAATGACAGATAAACAGGTTTTCTATTTAGATTGAAAAAGGTTAAAACGCCATAATTTGATAAGGGGCTACCCGCAGTTTTCATCAATCTTTGACAAGTGAAATGTTTGAATTGTATCTCCTACACTTGCACTACAGATAGAATTAAAAGATAAACGACTAGGACTTTTTTCGTAACTAGATTGCTGCGAATGATCTTACATATATGAAATCTACATATTTGGGTTCATCTTTAACATCTCAAAAAATGTGTCAGATTTTAATTTTAAACTAATTAAGACAAAAGTTATGTGGATGACAAATATCTCGAACACAATGAACTTTGAACTAAATATGGGATGCTATAATGCTTCAAGCCGTTGCTTTTAATATGATAAGCTACACGAAACATTAGAAATTCAGATCGAAGGTCATTGGCATTAAGGAGCCCCTTAATTCGATCAGTGTATTACCTAAAGAAACTCCATTCTCCAACAGGCTCCAAGAATACTTTTTTCCTATGCACATTTCGTTCATTTTGCATACGGAACTGGCCAGTCCACGGACGGTTCGTGGTGAAACGGTACTTCTTGCGAGCTACCTGTGCCTTCGGATACTGTGGATAGCCCGCGGGGTTCTTCCAATACACCTGAAAATAAACATAACAATTTATAGGTTATGTACTACAAAATAAGGGAAGTACATGAGTATTTCGATTTAAATACCTGCTCATAACTTCTTTTTATGTAAGACTCCGGTAAATTTGAGTATTTAACGGTGAGGTCGCCGACTTTTTTTGCTAGAAAACTTATTATTCGCATTTTGTTCCGTAATTAACCTAGAACATATACAACTAATTTTTGACACTTTTGACAGTGACAGAAGACAGAATTGACAGGAGTTGAAATTCAATGTATAGCCAATTCTTAATTATAAATAGCGTGAAAAAACGCTACACAAATATAGAACGCGACGGCAGTCGGTAGTAAAATTAAAACTAAAAGCCGGTGGGTAATTAACTTTTAAAATTACAAAATAAATTCATAAAATAATTCCCTCGGACGAAGATGTTTAGCTAGAATATTTCAGTGAATAATTAACAGCAAGTTTTTTCTCTATACTTCAGTTTTTATATCACCTGGCAATTCGAAAGCGTTTCGTTTCACGGTAATAAAATCTATTATAGTTAGCAAAACTTTGATAAAGAAAATATCAGAATAAAGTCTTTTTGCAATTATATCTTCTAGTTGAACTTATTTAAAAGCTTAGGCATATCTGAGTATTAAAAGATTAAACGGTCTATTGACAGTCCGATTTATACCTACAAACAATATTTAAATAATAGACAAAAAAATCAACATGTCACTGTCAAAATTTTAAATTCTCCTAAAATTTACTTGTGCCACAAATATAATATTTTTTTGTTTCCTATTATATTGAAAAGAGTCTCAAAATACTGATAAATAATAACGTTGAATAAGCAAATTTACAAATTCTCTGTTTTTTAATTCGCCAAAAACATAGTGCACCATAGACAATTGACGTAAATCAGCTGTCTGATATCAGTCGTTGTAGGTGGCAGCACAGCGTCACGTGAATTTTCATGGCGCTGAAGCAGGGCTAGTCCCGACGTCTTGTGATTTCACGAAATTATAGCTGTTTCTAATATTTACTGTTAAACAGCATTAATTTTTAAGTTCTAGGTGAGTACAGTAATGTATTTAGGCTTATTAAGTGCGCGGTGTGCTGTTAAAATGCTTTTGCGCGGGACTTGAAAGTGTCAAAATAGTGACGGGTGTACTATGGGGTGGTTTGGGGTGAATTGGTGTTAGTAATTGTGGCGCCTGGATGTCTGAGCGCTAACGGGGCGCCGGACAGCCGGGGCGAGTATCGATTCCCAATCCCACCGCGTCAGACCGCGCTAAACACCACTTCGTTGCCCATATTCGCGTTTAACAGGACGTCTCCAAATTTCTCGGAGCTTAATCGATTTTTTCGACAAGGAGTACTATATGTTTCTCAATATGAAAATCGCTGCGTATTTGCTTGGGCTCTGGCCTATTACGGTTTCCATAGAAGCTTAATTCTCACTCAAGGTCAGTCCTCATTCCTCAGTACCTAATATTTAACATTCGCGTGATGTTCTGTTCTGAGTTTTAACTATGTGTATTTTTGGTGTGTGAAGTGAACCCCTGGTCGAACTGTAAGCTAGAGTGTAATAGATTTCGAGTTCACCCTCAGGTTAGTTGGTGGTTTATGTTACTGCATTACTTTATATCACAGTGTATAAGGGTGGCACGCCACCTATCCAATTTCTTTGTCCAATTTGTATTGGACCCTAATAAGAAAAAATAATATCATGCACCTATGTGTACTGCAGTCTTCTTCAAATAAGTCATATGATTTTTTTACGAAATCCTACAGTAGGAGTCTTTCGTGTTTGGATTATGGGTTATGTATCACTATTATATAGCTTATTTACTTGAAGTTGTTGAATTAAAAAATGTAGAAAACATAATTTTACAATTAATAAAATTACTAATAAATTCTACTGGTCTAAAAACATGGAGCCCTAGGAAGAAGCACTGAAATAAATAATTGTCAAGAAATTCCCTAAATATATTTATGTCCTAATTTTAACTATAAATATCTTATTTTTATAGGAATTTGTTGTTTATGGTAGGACATACTCTTACTTGTCAGTGCTAAATGAGCTTGGTCAGACTTAATTTTTATTGTGTTTGTTTCAATTAAAAAAAAGTATTAAAAGCAACAAATATGATGTTTTTTGTTTACAGTGAAGATGTCGGAGTACTGGGTGATCAGCGCCCCTGGCGACAAGACGTGCCAACAGACGTGGGACACCCTCAACAATGCCACCAAATCGGGCAACCTTAGTGTCAACTACAAATTCCCCATTCCCGACCTAAAGGTACGTATAGTGAAGGAGTACTGGGTAAGCAGCACTCAAGGGGAAGCGCCATGTCAACAGACCTGCCTGCAGGTCTGTTGGCACGTCAGGACTAGAATTATATGCTAAACCCCCCTATACATGACAGATGAGAAGATGTGTTTTTATCTTATTCAATCACAAATCACAATTTACATCAGTATCACTTTTTATCAGTGTCTAGATATACAAAATCATATTGGGAATAGGTACATTAATGAAAATAAATAATTGTAATTCCCTAATTAACTTTCTTAAATTGATATATGTATTAATTAAAAATTTTAATCGGTACCTCACCAAATAGTTTGACATGATTTGGTAATCCATAGACATGAGACTGACATTATTTTTATTAAACTTTCTTCTTCAGGTGGGAACGCTGGATCAGTTGGTGGGTCTGTCTGATGACCTTGGCAAGCTGGACACCTTCGTCGAGGGAGTCACCAGGAAAGTGGCCCAGTACCTCGGAGAGGTGAGTCCTTATAGCCAATTATTTGACATTCGAGTTGTGCCAGAGATGTGCAAATTATAGTTTGTCAACTGTACCTAGATGTGTTTTTGTGTGTTAGTTACCACAGAATAAATAATAGTACTAGGTACAGAAGACTCACTCTCTAACAAAACGCGTCTGTTACGATCAGGACAGATATGGCCGCTAGGTGGCGACAGCGCCACGCGCTGGTGTGGAACGGATGTACTTTTAGCTACCTGTAGCAAAGCGACGAAATCGTGGAGTGAGCCACGCCTGGTGTTACCAAAAATATCAAAGATTTCCACTTTTTTTTTTATATTTGCACTTCTATTGCCACAGGCCAGGCAAAATCAAACCTTGTGTCAATGCCATAAAAACTGCGACATGTGAAAGCTTCTCTTGCTTATTCTGTATCTACATAGGTACTTCATTGTTTAAATCTTTCAAGTTTTTAAATTGTTTGTATTTATTTATTCTTAAAGTATTTTATTTAAAAAGAATTAAATATTATTCGACAGGTACTAGAAGATCAACGCGACAAGCTGCACGAAAATCTGATGGCAAACAACAGTAAGTCACTTTTTAAATTTTTTGGGGCAATTTATTTTTCATGTGGCACTAAACATTTTATTTGTTTTTGTTTAATTACAAAGCTATATATAACTATTTTAAGTAATTCCGTAAAGATAAAAAACAATTACGGTACTTTGTTTGGTGCCATTTGTATAAAAAAATTAAACAAATGAAATAAAATTGAAGTTATACCTAGAGTCTTAGTAAGTTAAATAAAGTTTTTAAAAAGACGAGAATTTTGCATGTAAAGTTTTAGAATTGAACGATGGCATGTTTTTGGGCTAGACAGGACATAGGCTGTTTAAAAGCAGGAAAGTGGCCAGCATGAAAAACTAATTCATAGACAAGAATGAACTGATGTAGACAAAAAGAAATAAAAGCACAGAGTAGTGCGAACATTTTTAGCATGCGTCGCTGGATCTCGATGGTTATATTTTTTATTTGGTTTTTTATACTTCCTATTTGATTTTCGTTAATTATGTTTCAACTTGTGTATATTTTGCATGTATTTTTCTTTATAACGAACACTTTAATATTTTAATTATTTAATTCTTGAACCACTGTCAGTAACATTATCTCTCTGGATTATTTTTTAAATTTTATTTGCAATATAAAATTGCACTGTATATACGAGGGGCGTTCAAAATATTCTCGGTATTGATATCTTACAACCTCTTCTAAAATTTCTTTCGTTACTGGCCGCTAAGGTTTATTCGTTGACATTAAAAAAAAGTATAATTCGAACCGAGATGTTCTTTTGTTTTTCTGCAATTGCTGAACAAACACGGACATCATGTGCGAATTGACAATGTTAACAAAATTAGAACATCGATGCGTCATAAAATTCTTGACAAAACAGGGTAAAAATCAAAAAACCATAAAAGAGGAAATGGATTGTGTTTACCGCGAGTCTGCTCCTTCTTTATCTACCATTCAAAAGTGGTCAAGCGAGTTTAAACGTGGAAGGGAGAGTATTGAAGATGACCCTAGACCTGGCCGGCCTGTAGTAGCTACTTCACAAGAAAATATAGATAAAGTGGAAAAACTTATATTAGAAGATGGTCGAGTGAAAGTAAAATCTATAGCTCAAGTAACCAATCTCTCTATTGGTACCGTACATGATATTATCCATGACCATCTTAATATGTCAAAAGTAAGTGCAAGATGGGTTCCGCGAATGCTGACTCGGCTTCAAAAAGACATGCGTGTTGCTTGTTGTTCCGATTTTATTGACCTGTGCGGTGAAAATCCTGATGAGGTGCTGCAAAGAATAGTTACTGGAGATGAAACCTGGGTTCATCATTATGACCCAGAGAGTAAACAAGAGTCCATGCAGTGGCACATTAAGGGTTCAGCTCATCCCAAGAAATTCAAGGTCATGCCTTCAGCTGGCAAGGTCATGGCCACGATATTTTGGGATTGTGAAGGAGTATTACTAATCGACTATAAAGAAAAAGGTGTCAGTATCACAGGACAGTACTACGCTAATATTCTACGTCAGTTAAAGGATGCAATCAAAGAAAAGAGGCGAGGAAAGTTAACCAAAGGTGTTCTGCTTCTGCATGATAACGCCCCCGTCCATACTGCTCATATTGCCAAGGCAGCTATTGTTGAATGTGGGTTTGAAACTGTTACTCACCCACCGTATAGCCCGGACTTAGCCCCCAGCGACTTCTTTTTGTTCCCCAATCTTAAAAAGGATCTGCGTGGAAATAAATTTTCTGACGATGAAGCATTGAAGGCGGCAGTGGAGGAGCATTTTTACACCAAAGATAAAAAATATTTTTATGAGGGATTAAAAAAAATAATTGATCGATCTCTTAAGTGTATGAACATAGGGGGGGAGTATATTGAAAAATAAAAATATCAAACTTTTCGTACTTGTTTGTTTTCATTCTCATACCGAGAATATTTTGAACACCCCTCGTAAGAATGTTTGTACTTACATACATAATTATTTTATTTAACACATAACATTTTCATGTACACATCTCATATCACCTGTATAAACTTTAATCTTTTTATATTTTAATATTGAATTAATTAACTTAAATGTGATTTTCAAATGACAACGAATCTTTACCTAAAGCCAAAAACCATGAACCTTCGTCAACCAAGTACTTAATTCTACTACAGAAAAAAAAACATAGCAAAATATATTTTGTAATAAAATATTAAGATGTCAATTGTGATGATATAACATAAGTTGAATCGATAAAACTCAAGATTTGTCAAGTCAAAATCAATTGTCAAGGATACTGCACGTATAGTAGTATTTAATTTTAAAATGTTATAGTATCCATAAGTTTGGGGCTTTTCGTAGAAGGTTCGTTGATTACACATTGTAAAATGGCTAAGAATGTTGCGTGGACAGTGTTTGTTACGAATGTTTTATTGTTTTAGAAAGAGGTTCGTCTACTTACAGCTATACTGACCTCTCGCACCTTGCATTACAGTATCACTTTGTATTATACGATAGTTGTTTTAAATATTATTGTAGCGTAGGTTTGATGTTTTATACTCCGACTCCGCCATAGGAAAGGAACATCATAAACTAATTTTATAGGTTGGCGCTTTTGACTATTCTATTTTAGGGCCAACTTCTAGAAACATTATGCAGTGGATAAAGTTATAAGTATAGTTGGTGAGTGATTTTTTACATGTATAATAATTATTTTTTTGAGAAGTCATTATTTATTAAGACAAGACTTCTTAATTTTCTTTTTCGAAATTATTTATATCATATGGTAACATCGTAAATCACAAATATTTTTTTTATTTTCGATGCTTCTTTTATGTATTTAAATATATAAATAAAGGTTCGTTAATGGCCTTCTTAATATATTCGTTCCTATTGTAGATGATTGCAAATTAGTGTTTGGAATTGCATTTCAGTGTCTGAAAAGTGGAAAAAGTTTTTTGGCAGTGAGTAACTATTTAGTAGTATGTATATGTAAAAGCTTAGCAATTACTGCGCTTCTGATGCTTTGAGGATATACATGTATGTATATTCCACGTATCGTGTATGATATATGTATTAACGGCCAAAGTAAGTATAGGTATATGCGTTCTTATATTCACTATCTGATATTGTCAGTTTAGTTTAAAAATACTTATACTCTGTTGAAAAAAATAAAGTCTAGTCTCTTCTTCCTAGTCCTTACTGCAGGATATGTTGACTGGAGCTACACCAAGTATCAGTATTAGGGTGGTTCACGTTTGTATGGGAAAAATTCAAACTCTAGCTAGAAGAAGCGGCACCCCCTCATTTTTTTACACTTGTTATGTTGACAAAATACGCCAAGTTTTGTAATCTTATCTCAACTACAAGGGGGTGCTCAAACTCTTTGAAATTTTTCAAAGTTGTATGAAATTCAAAAAAATCAAGTTATTATTTTTTAGATGTGTATGATGTTTGTTTTGTAGTTTTCACATTATTTGAAAGTGTGATTTAAAAGTTATTATGTAAAAAAACATTTTTATTTCTATTCTTTATGATTTTTTTTGCTAAATAAAAAAAAATACTTTTGAAAAATTAAAAAAAATAGAAATAAAAATGTTTTTCTACTTCAAAACTTATAAATCACATGTGCGAATAGTGTGAAACCAGATACTTAAATAAAATTCTGAATAATAAATCCTTATTTTTTTGGATTTCATACAACTTTGAAAATTTTCTAAGTGGTTGAGCACCCCCTAGTAGTTTAGATAAAATTACGAAACTTGGTGTATTTTATCAGCATAATAAGTGTAACAAAATAAGGGGGTGCCCCGTAGGAAAAAAAAAATGTTTTTTGAACCACCCTAATCAGTATCAGTAACTATAATTTTGGAAATTTTACTTTTGCATGTTCGTCGCTTTGTAAATTTTGTCTTATTTCTTTTATTTTCTAACCAATACGATCGATGTATGGTTGGATTTTTTTTTTGACAATTATAGTAATTGGTATAGGTAATAAGGAATAATAAGTGGTATAGAGAAAATAAATTCTTCGAACCATTCGCCTTTTGAATAATTTCGTTGTATTATGTAGTCTAGCTAATTTAAAAGTCTTGTGTACGTACTATGTTTTTACAGTGTTTTAGAAGTTTAAATGCGTGTTTTAGGTTACTTGTCAAATGTAACGTTTAGTATACATATAAAATAAGTAATCGGTGTTTAAAATAGATTATATAAGTGTCTATAGAACTAAAGAATATTGTGATAAACGTGGATAAAAACGGAGGCTTTTCTATATAGTGGCAAGGTTAATATGCGGTCGTTAAGTTACCATTTTAAATAGCAACAAGCACTATTTTTTTCCTAAATTTGAAACTTAAGTGGGCAACGACACGACGGCTTCTGTTTTTAATCAAAGTTCTACATAAAATTACAAAATACCTATTAACTTGGTGTTACCATTTCAATCGTTCGATCAGTGAATCGATCGGTTGCTGTGGTAAGCCCTTTACATTTTTACCACTACAAGAAGAGGTTCCTTAATCCATATTTATCTATATTTGGCTCCACAACCGGCGTTTATGATAACTATACATGCACAAGTGTCTCGATATAAGATATACGTAGAACTATGTCGTCATACCATAGATATCGCAATCACTGCCTCACAAGACATTCATAGCTTAGCCATACCGAGCTTCTACATACCGTCTATGCTTTGCGCTTCTTGTTATTATTAAATTTTAGTTTATTTTTCCTTAAATTTATTTGTTATATTTTGCTCCTATCCCACTAAAATCCTATTTTTATTTTATTTTCAATAAAACAAGCTTAGGTTCAAAATCTGACGCTGAAGAGCGTTTTATAGGCGAATAAAAGCTTTATGACATCGTAAACGATAAATAATTTATAACAATAACACGTTACGAGTCTTCAACCTAACTATAGCAGCGGCGATTATACGGGCGATGCCTACTGTGAGGGAGCGTGTTAAGAGATTTGAAAATGGCAAAAATATCCAGATAAACCGGGAGAGTACGAATTAAGAGTTAATTCAAAATGTTTCAGATAAGTAAAGTTCTCACTGAGTGATATCACATTTAGGTGATTGGATATCGGAATCAGGTCCTTGAAGCTTCATATTTTTAAAAATGTTATATTAATACCAACCTTTTTGTTATAAGAAACATTGTTATAAAAAAAGAAGAAAGTTGTCTATTAGTCGGAATCAGTACTCTTAACATGTTCCTTAACATGGCATAGAACCCTGCAGCATGTGTTGTCGCGGGTATAAGAGCATCCTTCTAAAAATTAAAGCGAACGATATTGAAAAGGATATTCGAATTCTAATGATACCAGCAAGAATGGCTTCCTTGTTCGACAAATTATATAATTCTATATTCACCGGGCCTATAAGCTCCATGGGAATGGACTGATGTTTGATATAATATTTATAATACTATTTATGACAGTACCTCGAATGGGTTGTTGTGTCATAGCTGGCAGTGCTATAAACTGTCATAAATAATTAAGGACTGAAATAGGTACAGGTAAATGTCGCATCATAGATTAAGGTATGAGATAAAGATTATTCGTTTTATTTGAATATAGACTCAGGCGCCAAGGCCCATATTACACATACCTTGTAGACTAACCACACTGAGTCTTACAAAGGGCTCTTCGCGCTTTGTTCGTTCAATACAACGGCACCAGGGAGCTTCTCCTTAGGAGCTCTTCAGTACCCTTTGAAGGTACGCTAACCTCGATGCGACTTTATGACTGCGCAAGCACGATTATGCTCTTGAATCCGCGACAACTATGCTGCCAGGCATGGACTCATACGGCGACCCCGGCGGGGGCGAGCCGCCCGGCACGCCGACTTCACCCATCTGTGACTCGGCGTTTTCTGAACACCACGGCTGCTGGCCGTGCGAGCACCGCGACTCCTGCGAGCAGTCCCAGGCCTCCAGCGGCCGCAGCTCGCCGCGGTGGGACGACGACGAGGAAGAGGAGAGGCCGCATCACGTGCTCTCACAAGGTTTAGGTCCCAAGATCCTTGTCTTTGATGCTGGAGAATAGTCCTGGAAGTCTACTAAAACTTAAGGCCTGTAATAATCCTGTGAATACCCTAATTAGCGCATAGAAATCAATATTATAACCCTAATCCGCCGATAAGAAGCCTGAATTCTTCGTAAGTCGTATTGTAACTTAGTTTTATGTTGAAGGTGTTTGCAAATTTGCGCGCACCATCTACTACAGACTTAGCAGGAAAGGAAGATCGCACGCACTCGCGACAGGTGACGAAGCATATGAAATGCTAGTCCTTATAACCTAAGCTACTTATCTGTACCCTAACCTTGTAGTTACAGTGTTTAAGCTTGAAGAAATTATGTTACACAATCCGATAACTCTACAGTATTGCCAGATGATAAAGTCAAAATTAGGGACTATTATCTCAGCATCAATGACTAAATGCCCTTCCCTATCCGTTAGGCCCTTCGCTCTGACCCCGTAGGTATTCCCCTACGAACAGCGCTGCCTGCGTTTTTAGTCTTAACTAATGTGAAGGCAGTGATTGCGTAAACAATAGGTATCTAGACTATCTAGGTTTTTTAGTTGCTAATTAAGCAGTTGGCGCTGGCCGTAATATTAAGTGTCAAGCGCCATTCTAAATTTGTAAAATCGAGGTTCGTTTTTCAATTAAGAATTTTCAAAAGATTTGGTAAAAAACCTACTTTAAATCGCTGTTGCTGATACCCCAATAATTTCAGATCACTGTTGACTTTGATAATCAAAAGATTTAAAGTCAAATAGTATATTAATGTTTAAACAATTCTTGAGCAGTTTGCACGAAATAATAGGTACTAAATAAACACAAAATATACTACCCCTATATTTACAACCTTTTTTTCTTTTGACAGTTGTCAAAATATTTTCTGCATACCTAGTTTAGTATTACAAAGCGTTTGTGGAGCTACACGTTTAGGTTGACGCTCTGACACTGGCATTATCCGCAAATTGTACGTCTTGATTGTCATTTCTCAATGTCGCTTTTAAGTATAACTGCTACATTTAAGTACCTATTTAACATGTAGACTAAAGTGAAATTTTTATATTTTAAAAATTTCACCAACGGCTAAACACCAATGTTTTATTTAGCTTTTGTTGTTTTTAGGTTTAACTTTTATTTTGCATTGATGTCTTATGTTTACTTTATATGAAATATGTAAGTAGCTTTTATTAAGATAAATTTTTAATTCCGACCCAAAAATGTGATTTTTTGGGTTATTGCACTTTTACAGGTGAACATTCAGTTAGGTTTCAACCAGTTTTGGAAATCTATCAGACTATTTCTGGATGCATTCCATCGTGCATTTTGCTCGTATTTTATTCATATGTATATTATCATAACATAAGTAATATTATCGTATGTATGAATTTTCTAATGAGTTGCATATTTTTAAAATACTTGTATGCGGCTTTTCTAGGTACCCAAAGTAAATGTTTTATTTTATTTTGTTGAAATTTATTTTATTTTATTTTAAGAATTTGGTGAAATATAAAATTACATTAATCATGGTTATTCTTATCTTACTTAAACACTATATTTCTAAATATTTTAAACGCTTTATCGGTTATAAAAGGTAAATATAGATGTCCTGAGTCTAACAAATCTCTTGAAAAGTAATTTGTGTGTGGAAAAAGATGTGGATGTTTTTGCACAATACTTTGGTATCCTAATGTTGCCCGGTGCTTAAAAGTCAATTTTAAAACGTGTCATTAACGCGGGTCATACACATTTTATAATATGCTTAACGCGGCACCCCTACAAGCAGGATACATTACTTCGATACTTGAGACTCAAGTAAGAAAAACGGGATATATATATACATATACCAGAGTCGTTAACTTTTGTATTGTCCACAGACGTGTTCTTTTTCTAAAATGTATTTAACCCACATTTGTATCAAAAACATCACTTGGACATAAAATGTATTAAGTGGCAGGTATCTAAATTGACTTCGAATAAGGGAGCAACAATTATGGTCAATATTGATATATTCTTTTTAGAGATATAATTAATATATCTTGATTTTCTAAAAGGTTTGTGATAAGTACTTATAAAATTAAATATGTATAGTTTGTATTACTTTGTATGTGAAGCTTTGCATTGGTTGTAGGCATTTGTATGAAAGCATGAAATACCTATATGTTGCATGCTGTAGTACTTGGTGTTAAGTTATTTTAAATTTGTTTCACGTAGGTATAACGCATGAAATGTGTTATTGCTAGTGTTTTATTGAAAGGCCTTTTATTTTCAGTTTTTCTTCGCACTTGTGAAGACGACCCGAAAAATTGAATTTTGTACTTGTGTACTTTTTGCGTTTGGCGTTGAAATAGTTTCGTACATGTTGCATGGAAAGTAGGAAACATTATTTAGTTTAGTTTTACCGTAATAATAAATTGATTTAGCATATTTTTGAACTTGGTCCTAATGATTGTTACTACGTTATTACTTATTTGACTTTAGTTTTTTAGTAAATTATAGCCACGTAACCCCATATTAACCTTTTTAGATTGCCCCGTTTAAGTTTGAACTGTTTATTTATATGTGCGGAAAAGGAAACACGTTTATTTTTTATTTTGTGTAAGACGATAAAATTAGTTTTCCATAGAAAATTAATTCGTTCTTATTGTATCAAGAAATTCAAGACATTTCGGCTGATTTAAAATCATCCCAATCATCATAAGTAGACTGCGGTATTCTATTCCAAACTTTTCTCTTGACGTTTCCCTAAAATTTGCCTACAAACTAAAAGTAAAATACATGCAACATGTACTTACTACTTATATCTACATACAACCTTAAGCTTCACCACAATGATTTGTCGCGTGTCCACTGAGTTCATATCACCATAAACAACCCTGGCTCTGATTCATGAAAATATTGCCCGTACCTAAAAAAAATATTACACTGTGACATTTAATGCGTCAGATTACTAAGGTGCCTGATATTTTTAAAAGCGATAAAACACATAAGTTGAGCAATCAGTCCAAATCAATAAGCTTATATACTCAGCCGGAGTTTGCACTAACAATTAACTCTTAAGCGTTTATAAATATTATTAAGTGACAGGTTTCAATTAGGCGCGTATACAGATGTAGAGCATAATTATTTTTAATAGTAATATCACGGAAACGTATCGAATGTGTCTTGCTATTTCAGTCAGTCTCGGTACAAAAAGTACTGAGGTTGACAGTAGCATGCCAAATACGAACGTTTCCGAGAAAATACGATGGAAGACAATTATACGCTACATCTGTAATTCCTTATATTATATATACAACTTAATGCCCGTTTAAGGATTCAACTACTTTTAATAGACAGCAGTAGGTGTGAGTCAATCAAGGTCATATTTCTATCCCTCTTTTTCTACTTGCAAACTCCAGATGCTTATATAAGCTTCTTGCTAAAATACCGATTTACAACGACTTTGACTGGCCCTGCTCAAAAGAGTATGTTCACCAAATGTGTAATACAAGTGTAAAACGGATGTGTGTTTACAGCCGACCTGCCCACTTACCTGACTCGCTTCCAGTGGGACATGGCCAAGTACCCCATCAAGCAGAGTCTGCGCAACATCGCTGATATTATTAGCAAACAGGTATGATTTAAAAAATATAGTCTGTTTAATAACAAATATATATACATACATCAATCTCATCATGTTGTACACACTTTGTCTCATATTTCTTACTTGATAGGCTTTGTAGGTAGATGTTTATATGTTAAACGTTGTATTGTTGTGCAGGTGGGGCAAATCGACGCGGACCTGAAGGTGAAGTCGGGCGCCTATAACGCGCTCAAGGGCAACCTGCAGAACCTCGAGAAGAAACAGACGTAAGTGCCCAATAATAATAATTAAGCCTATACACGTCCCACTGTACTCTCATGCGCGAGAGGGCCTGTGTTGTGCTTTAGTCCCCACTGTGGCCCAATGCTATCCCGTTATCAAGATATTTACTTTTCGCTTCTCATTTGTCAATAACGATTGTGATCAATTGATCATGACACCGACTGGTATCGGGACGTATGTGGTCAACTGGCGCTGCCATCTTAATAATGTAGCGAGATTTTAGAAATATGTACGACAAACGTTATATATTTGTATAGGCTTTTCTCGGCCTTGCATAGACCTAGCTAAGATAATGCTTTAATTAAATTAAATTGGTGTGTTTACAGCGGCAGCCTTCTAACCCGTAATCTATCGGACTTGGTAAAGAAGGAGCACTTCATCCTCGACAGCGAGTACCTGGTCACGCTCCTCGTCATTGTGCCCAAGTGAGTATCGGCTATGTGCGAAGTTGGTAGTGGGCGAAATACAAGCGACGCCAACGCGCAAATGCACGAAGGTTGATATCGGACTTTAGCAGCGCGCGTCTGTTGACATATTTGGCGGTCAAAGAGTTAACCGTTAATGTATCATACATGTGTGCCTTCAACAGCCTTCACAACTTTCTTTTTGGTTCAAAGGGCCATGTTTAACGACTGGAACACCAACTACGAGAAGATCACGGACATGATCGTGCCCCGTTCCTCGCAGCTCGTCCACCAGGACAACGACTACGGACTGTTCACCGTCACGCTCTTTAAGAAGGTGCGTCTCTTTCTAACATATACAGTCAACTACGAGAAGATCACGGACATGATCGTGCCCCGTTCCTCGCAGCTCGTCCACCAGGACGACGACTACGGACTGTTCACCGTCACGCTCTTTAAGAAGGTGCGTCTCTTTCTAACATACAGTTAACTACGAGAAGATCACGAACGTGATCGTGCCCCGTTCCTCGCAGCTCGTCCACCAGGACAACGACTACGGACTGTTCACCGTCACGCTCTTTAAGAAGGTGCGTCTCTTTCTAGCACATACAGTTAACTACGAGAAGATCACGGACATGATCGTGCCCCGTTCCTCGCAGCTCGTTCACCAGGACAACGACTACGGACTGTTCACCGTCACGCTCTTTAAGAAGGTGCGTCTCTTTCTAACACATACAGTCAACTACGAGAAGATCACGGACATGATCGTGCCCCGTTCCTCGCAGCTCGTCCACCAGGACAACGACTACGGACTGTTCACCGTCACGCTTTTCAAGAAGGTAATCGTATTTAATGGATCAAGTACTTTTAGGAACGATCAGGGGCCTATTTCTCGTACGTTACAAGTCTTGTAATACAAGTGTGTATCTATGGTAACGCTTGTATTTCAACATTTTTTACAAGTTTCCGTTTCACGTAAATGTATAATTGTTACAAGAGCGGGGATAAAAGAGTTTTCACAAGTGTTTTTGTTTCACAAGTTGACAAACACTAGTAGATATTATATACTAAAATAGTAATTTCGTTTCTCAAAAGCTGTACTTTATACTTGTAGCTTGTGACTTATCACGAAATAATGAGGAGTCTCTATAAACTGCTAATATGCGTTTTTGGTAAAAATCGATTAATAAATAAATGAAGATATTGTATTTTTAAGATCTCAAACGTGTAAGTTTTGAATGCACTTCGTTAAAATCAGTAATATTATTTAAATTTAGCTTTTATTCTCGAAAAAAAAACAGTAAACTCATTCCTATGAAATTATTATAATTGGGAAAGAACCAGTAAATGACCAATAACATAATAATTTTGTAACAAATTCACCCGTATTATAAAAAAAAAACTGACCCACCCTGAAGCTTGTAAACATTCATAGAGTGACTGACGGAACTGAGTTTGATTTTACACTTGTAATTGATAATTTTGAGAAACGCTTTTCATTACTACTTGTATTATTATACGCTTGTATATTCCGAAAACACAAGTCAGCCATTTTATTTTCCTCTTATTAAGATTATGATGCATAACAGTGACATTGACATTAAGATAACATTTATAATGGCCATTGCATTTCCTTTTTGCATAGTAAACAAACCTATTTTCTAACTTTAGACAGCCGCCTTGTAGCACTTGTAGTAATCATTCCTACGAGAAACAGAATTAAAACACACACAATGAAATTTTAAATGTAAGCTTGTAGACTTGTGAACTTGTAACGTAGTACGAGAAATAGGCCCCAGGTCCCTTGTTTTAAGTCACTCGCGCGACATCTTTCGGAGAGCCTAGGTCTCCTTTCTCAAGCACTAACAGTGCGAGCAGCGTTCATGACGGTCGTGTATCGCGTCGCACGCTGCGTAAACCGTGAAATTATTCAATGTTAGTATGTCTCACAACTGTTTAAATTCCATCTGGTCCCTATTGAAATATTTGAAACGGGTCAAGATTGACATTTCGATCTAAGCTTCGCCATATTTGATCTAAGTTACGTTTTGAAAATTGAGTGTTACTAGTTGAACATAATTTTATTAAAGTTAAAGTCACAAGGTTTTTAGTGAAACCTTCAATGAGGAGAACTCCAGGAACAATGATAATACACTTGGGTTTTAAAATCCCTTCTTTTTTTATTCACTTCAATTCTCAATATTACACTTATAATTAAACCGAACGGGTCTAAGGTTAGACACGAAGTGCCCGTTCCGAGCTGGATAACGGCCTTTTATAACCTCTGGTAGCACCCCAACTGGTTCTGTCCGAGTTGTATCTACCCTCAATATACCGACCGGTAGTGAACCAGTAATTGTATTGGAAAAAAGGGTAGGCGGGTTGTTACATTAGGTATTTAATGTCCTCGTCGGCGATGACTTGTGCTCTTTTTTGAGAGACTGGTCAGATGTAAAATTCCTCTTTATCCATTCGTTCCGATTTTGTGGGAGGCTTTTGCCCAGTGGGACCCGATAGGGTCCTTTGTTCAGTAATGGAACACAATATGGTCCTTTGCCCAATAGTGAAACACAATAAGGTCCTTTGCCCAGCAGTAGGACACAATAGACCCTAAATAAATGTATATATGTAATACGTATGCATCTTTTAACACGTGTTATATGATCCAGGTGGCGGACGAGTTCAAACTGCACGCCCGCGAGCGCAAGTTCATCGTGCGCGAGTTCTCCTACAACGAGAACGACCTCTCCGCCGGCAAGAACGAGATCACCAAGCTCGTCACCGACAAGAAGAAGCAATTCGTACGACATTCTCTTTATTTCCTTCATTCTCCTCATTTCCATCATTATCTTCCTAAACAAAGTGATTATCTTCCTAAGCAACGTCACTGTCATCTAAAGACCGTCATTGTCCTTAAAACCGTCATTATTCTCCTAAACACTGTCATTGTCCTCCTAAACATCGTCATTGTTCTCCTAAATAACGTCGCCCGCTGCTCGATGATCGTCATTCGCATCAATATTGTAGTCATTAACAAGTTCATCGTGCGCGAGTTCTCCTACAACGAGAACGACCTCTCCGCCGGCAAGAACGAGATCACCCAGCTCGTCACCGACAAGAAGAAGCAATTCGTACGACATTCTCTTTATTTCGTTCATTCTCGTCATTTCCATCATTATCTTCCTAAACAAAGTGATTATCTTCCTAAGCAACGTCACTGTCATCTAAAGACCGTCATTGTCCTTAAAACCGTCATTATTCTCCTAAACACTGTCATTGTCCTCCTAAACATCGTCATTGTTCTCCTAAATAACGTCGCCGGCTGCTCGATGATCGTCATTCGCATCAATATTGTAGTCATTAACAAGTTCATCGTGCGCGAGTTCTCCTACAACGAGAACGACCTCTCCGCCGGCAAGAACGAGATCACCAAGCTCGTCACCGACAAGAAGAAGCAATTCGTACGACATTCTCTTTATTTCCGTCATTCATTACCCTCCCCTAAATCGTCATTGTTCTTCCCAAAACCGTTATCATCCTCATCAAATCCGTCATTAAACATTATTAATCCTCCTCAAATCTGTCATTAGACATTATCCTCCTCAAAACCGACATTGACATTATGCTCCTAAAAACCGTCATTGTCGCAGCATGAACGTCATTCGCCTCAATATTGTCGGCATTCACAAGAAAAAAACCGTTCGTACGTATTGTGTACAACTGTAGCATGCGTCTATAGGCTACACTCCTGCAACGAGAACCTCCCCGCCGGCATAAGCGAAATTACCAGCAAGCTCGTCACCGATAAGAAGAAGTAATTGTATGTCATTATGCTCCTCAAAATTAATTTTCCTCCTAAACACCGTCATTGTCGCACCATTATCGTTATTCGTCTAGCATCTAATAGGCGATTTATTGGATAAAAAAACTAAACGTCACGAATTATAATTGATTATTTTCTGTTGCACAGGGTCCCTTGGTCCGATGGTTGAAGGTGAACTTCTCAGAGTGCTTCTGCGCCTGGATACACGTCAAGGCGCTGCGTGTGTTCGTAGAATCCGTACTCAGGTTGGTATTAAGTACATTTCGGGGTTGGCCCCATAGTAAAAGTTGTTCAGTATGACCTACATATCCACCCCTCAGAGTATACTCAGTCATAACAAAATACCCTGTTTTGCTTTTTATCCAGGCTTCAAATATAACCTTTGCTTCCAGATACGGCCTCCCCGTGAACTTCCAGGCCGTAGTGATGGTCCCGTCCCGCAAGAGCATGAAGAAACTGCGCGACGTGCTGCAACAACTATACGCGCACCTCGACCACTCCGCGCAGAGCCACGGGGCCAACGCCGCAGACGTGAGTATACTACACACGATATAAGACAGCGGCACCAATGAACAGCTGCCAGACGCCCGGAGTAAGGTATACGCAAAGAGAATTTAGTATAGAGGCGGATTGTCAAAGTAATTTTTGTAGTTACAGTAAATTTACTGCCATCTTTCGCCACATGATTAAAACTTTTAGAACGCCATTTGACTTTAATCCTTGTTCTTTCACTGATATGTGGTACATTTGTTAAAAGTCAAAAAGTGACACGAGCATTATATTTTGGCCAGGTACAGGAAGGATAGCAAACTAAACTAGAGGAGTTTAGGGTTAGTCCCACATTGGGATACCCTCCTCCAATTTAGGAGGGAAGTAAATCTTCTTGGCAGAGGTTAGGGTTAAAGCCGGTGTGGCTTTATTTGACGTTCATAAGCGCATTGTAATATGCCTACTTGAAAAATAAACTAACTTTTTTTTAGTTTAGCTCTCAATTGTATATTTTGTGGATCCTAGCGCGCCATCCATGTAGGCTTACCCCAGTACCCGTACCATGAGTCACTGACAGTGTCAAAACTGACATATACGCCAACGTCTACGTAATTTACTTTCTATACATCTCGCTCGCACTAATATGTCAGTACGAGCGAGATGCATAGAAAGTAAGTTACGTTCACGCTAGCGTTTATGTCAGTGTAAAACACAGTTTATGTATATATTTTTTCTCAATTTGTTTTTGAATGTGTTTCAGACGGCGGAACTCGCGGGTCTGGGCTTCGGGCAGTCGGAGTACTTCCCATACGTGTTCTACAAGGTCAACGTCGACATGATTGAGAAGGCCTAGGCCATAGCTAGGTACGTCACTACGTTTATTAAAATATTGTATTCAATCGTTGAAAAGTATTATGACAAGCCTAAGAAAAATCTTGCTCCAAGTTTGACAACTGAGCTAGGCGGCGCTTTAAGGCTCCATGGGACAGAACATACGCAATGCGACAAAATGATTGGTAGGTTTATTTGTTGCCCACCATAAACCATACAAAATTTACGGTGGGGAATTTAAAAAATGTGAGACTAACAAGGACAAACAATAATAGCGCTTTCTCTGCTACTCCTACTGAAACATACGTAAGATTATCCTGTTCTGTCAGTTCCCCCCACCACTCATGCCTGATCCAGTTATATACTAGATTCATGTGGTAACTGGATTGTGAAACATTACCATTTGAATACCAGTTACCGCATAACGTATGTTTCAGTTACCTATTATTCTCTTTATTCATTTCTCATCTTAAGTTAGGTTATTTTATAATATGAATATAAAAGTAAAATATAAAAACACCGCATTACCTATTATTATTATTTCTATTATTTATTTTTAATTGTTTTTTTTGTTGCAGGTAAAATAACTACATGTCGCCCGGCTTGCGCCCGCAAGAAATAGTTGCAATCTGTTAAAAAAAAATGTACAATAATTATATTTTTAAATAGAATATTTATCAACCGACAAAATATATATAAACGTGGCCTGTATGAATAAAATCATTTGCGATATATTTTACCAATGTACAGTTTTTGTTTTATTTTACATTTCGAGGCAGGTTTGTATGTTTTGAGTTCTTACAATAGTAACATTTTTGAAAATCAGGCCAATTTTCTGTGCCTTTTTATTTGGCATAATAAACGGCCTGTCAATGTCTCATAAAAAAAAAACAGTAACTTTTTTTGTCTATTATAACTGACATTTGTTAAGCATGTTTTCTATTGTGTTATTATTGTAAGTTGTTATTTAAATAAGGTATTTGGAAGTGTTTAGCTTTGCTATGTTCCAAGCGCAACAATCTTATGTTCAGTATTATGTGAGTTGCGTTAGTAGACTAGTTGCATATCATCCGTTTGATGCTGTATAATAAATGTTCAACAGATATTATATTGGAGTTAATGAAATGGAAAAAAACTATGTAAATAAGAACATTCCTCGTCATAACTTGTGTAGTAGGTACATAATAAAATAAAAATATTATTCAAGTTACTGTTTGTGTGTGTTTTTTTATTTATATGAGCTTAGAGTGCTCCCCGGCTGGGCAAAGGCGTCCCTCCTCCCTTTCCACGTATCCCGGTCTCGGCCCGTCTCCCACCAGTTCCTGTCAAAGGCGTCGAGGTCATCTCGCCAACGCCTTTGAGGTTTGCCACGACTTCGGGTTTGATGTGGGACCCAATTGGTTGTTGTTTTAGCCCACAAGTCATCCGGCATACGGCAAACGTGTCCCGCCCAGTCCCACTTCAGCTTGGCGGCTGTTTCAGCCACATCAGGTATCTACTTGCGCCTATGATGGCCCATTGTAATTTTTCTTGATGAATTTGCAGCTTTGTCTATGGTACTAGCAAACATGGACATCAAATTTTAATTTACATTTATAAAGCATGAAATTTTGAAAGTAGGCAAACTAGAACCGTGCCATTATAGGCGTAAGTACCTTAGTGCCCAACCCTGATAAACATAATTATGCAAATTGATAGTGCTAAGTTTCCCAGGGGGTGTAGCGAGATGGCAAAGAGGCAACAAAAGTATTAAGAGGATTCACAAATGTTGGGAAGCCCTGCAACCATCCTGCAACAGACAAAGCAGGTACCTATCAACTATGCTAATGTTATTTTATGCAAGTTTAATTCCAGTTCCTTTATCGTTTCTAAAACATTCCTATCAGCAAGTATTCATTTAATGAGTTAATCGCGGGATCAATTGGGGATCAAACTATTTCTTGTGAACTTCTGATTCAGTTCGTTCAATTGGCAACTCGACTGCGTACTCAATGCAATAATAAAAACAATGTCGCTTTTCACATTAGAATATATTTTACAACTAGCCTTAATTAATACCGTACAAAATTACAAATAATGCTGCTACGTTAGTCCTTCCATTCGTCGTCTTCTGTGGTGTTTTCCGTTTCCAACATTTTTGAGGCAGTGGAATCTTCCTCATCCAATCTTTTGAAAAGGGAAGTCAACAATTTCTTGTTCAAATGATCGGTCTGGCTTATTTCTCGAGTCGGCTGCTGTTGAATTTGTTCAGGGTTCACTGGGTGGGTCTTCTCTGGTTCAGGCATTTTAGAAACAAGAGATTCAGATGAGTAATTTTAATAAAAACAAAAGAACTTGTAAAAAAGTACACACCTATCTAAATTTCTCATAAAGTATAACCTGTACAAATTACGTTGAATACGAGACAAGCATGTTACTATAGAGAGTAAAAACTTCTGAAATTGGTCGGTTTAATCCCTCGTTATCGGAGGTAACGCTCCATTCCACGCATTTTGATATCTGGTGATGTTTCAATATTTTTCTGTTGATGTAAAGACACGATCTACTCTATATAATTAAAATAATAACTGATTATAAATATAAATAAAACAATAGTTTTAACATAAATATAGCGTTCCAAAATATTTAAAAATTTATTTTACCCTGAGGATAGTCTTTCTAGGTTGCGTTCCTTATACCATGAGTTTTTTTTTTCTGTGGCTAACCACGAACGACGTTTCCAACCAGCTACATTATCGTCGGCTGGTGTACTTGACCAAAAAACCAAAAAAAGTTAGTATAATAGCAATTAAAAGTGCACATTTCCCTTCACAAATACGTGTTCAATACATCCGTGTAGAAATTGAGTACTTATAAAGCGTTAAAGTTGTTTCAATGTCGGCGGATCAGGGTGTCAAATTCTTACATAACTGCACCTAACCTGCGTTTCTATCATCTGATTTTGTTTTCAGAGCCGTGAAAATGTTGGGACGTATCGCGCCTGGTGTCGCCCAGGTGACGGCGGTGGTCAGTCACCAGCAGAACAGGAATATGGCCACTCTGAAGTCCATTTCCCTCCGTCTGAAGTCCGTAAAGAATATTCAGAAGATCACCCAATCCATGAAGATGGTGTCCGCTGCCAAGTAAGTACAAAATAATGTCTGATGGTGTCTTAGGGCAGATGTAGCACCTGGACAAAGTAGCATGTCGAAGCTCATTCATAGACTCCGAATCTATGGTGAACTGTCACAGTGTGACAAACTGGTAATGTAAGTAATGTAGTAGGTAGCTAAAAACTCAATGTAATGTATGCCACTATAACACTAAACTGAGGTTTAGACCTCTAGACTACTAAAAACTTGCATGCAATTTCCATTACATTGTGGCATCTGAGCAAACTTTTGAATGCAGTTTACCTTACAAGTCGGCAACATAACTTGCATGCAAGTTCTTGCTTACCTAAAGATACAGACTATAGGCCTTGCTTAACTTAATTAGGCTATTGGACATGACATATGTTTGAGTGATCTAATAGAATAGTACAAGTGCAGTATCATCATTAGATACTGGCCAGTTTTTGTATACCCTCCTAACACAAAATGAATGAATTGATATTTTAGTGTCTTGGTTGTCATAATTAATTATTGATTAAGAAGGCAGCAGTAAACCTGCTGTTGTTTATACTATGTTAGTGGGAAACATGCATTTACTTAGAGTTGCTTACTAAGTACTTTAGGGCTGTTGGGTTTTTTTACCACCATTTTGAAATTTTAATACTCTACTGACATCATAATAAACTTGTTATTTAGCAGCCATGTTCAATATTTACACACTTGTGGAAGTCAAAAGCCACATGTGACAAAGATGAAGACGAAGTAGTATGGTGTGTGAGTGTGTGATTATAAGATATGTAACACTGTGGCACCAGTGACTGACAGGAACCTATAATCGACACTGATTATTTATCCAGCAACTGCACAGTGTTGCCATATCAAGAAATCGCCTCCTCCCTTATTTTCTTGGATAAAAAATCAAAGTGTCCGTTATAGGTTCCTGTTGGTCACTGGTGCCACTATGTTACTTCGAGAAAAGAAGCCAACCACATTGTCTTTCATTCTTCTTCTTCCTTGCGTTATCCCGGCATTTTGCCACGGCTCATGGGAGCCTGGGGTCCGCTTGACAACTAATCCCATGATTTGACGTAGGCACTAGTTTTGACGAAAGCGACTGCCATCTGACCTTAGGGGAAACTAGGCCTTATTGGGATTAGTCCGGTTTCCTCACAATGTTTTCTTTCACCGAAAAGCAACTGGCAAATATCAAATAACATTTCGTACATAAGTTCCGAAAAACTCATTGGTACGAGCCGGGGTTCGAACCCGCGACCTCCGGATTGAAAGTCGCACGCTCTTACCGCTAGGCCACCAGCGCTTGTCACATTGTCATTCATTATTAATCATTATTCTCCTGCAATACCGTGTGGCTTAGTCAATTTGTGTAAAAATATCCTATAATAAAATATCCTAATATAATACCTAAAACAAAAATTCAAATCTATGAATGTTTTTGAATAGAGCAATAGATGACTACTGATTTGTCTATGGAATTTGGAGTTTCTAAAACCCCAGAAAAAAAGATCTATTCGGAAAGCTTAGCACAGAACCATAAATTTTTCAATGACAAGATAGACATCCTAGTGATGTGAGTTTTGTAACCTATGCTCATGTTCCAGATACACTCGCGCCGAGCGTGACCTGAAGGCTGCGCGCCCCTATGGTGAGGGTGCTGTCCAGTTCTATGAGAAAGCTGAGGTAATATGCTTAACTGGGTCTTAAAATTTACACAGATAATGCTTACTGACAGCAATCTATTGAGAATATAGCATTGGATAAAGACTTGGGTATTATGAGTAAAGTTGGGTAGAAGACCTCAAGTAATAGGCTAAAGTTGAGAACTTCAAAACTAGTCTAGCCTCCTAAGACCTCGAGTCATTTTTGCAGTTTTGAATTTGGAACCTTCTATAGTTCAAAATTCGATTTTATCTTGTTCTTTTTAAAGGAACTCAGGAGTTAGGAGGCTAGTCTAACAATGTTGGTGAGAGTTGCAGTTTCAATTTTGAATCTGTACAGCTGTTTTCACTTCTAAGTCATATAAAGTTGAAGTTCTTTCCAATTTATACAATAATTATTTCCACAAATAACAAGCTAAATAATTTCCCAAAAATTTAGAATGCTTTGCTTAGGGTGGTATTCCATCTGTCCAATATCTTGGTTCAATGTCATTCCGTCTCACTCTTTCATTAACAAATACATAGTGTAAAATCATCCTAAGTCACTACTGATATCTCAACAGGTCCAGGTACCCGAAGATGAGCCGAAGCAGCTCTACATTGCCATGACCTCAGACAGAGGTAAGTAACCAGCATAATCATTTTTAACTTTTAAAAATTCATAAGGAAAACGGTCAAATTTAGGATTACGTTAATAGTTGAACAGAAAATTCAAAAAATAAGAAGCTCGCCTGTTGATTGCTAGATACAATGCAAATGCTTAAAGGCTGACAAGTTTTTGATGGAACTCTAGGACTCTACTCATATTATCTCCTCAGGTCTGTGCGGCGCCGTTCACACCGGCGTGTCCAAGGTCATCCGTCTCCGCCTGGCCGAGCCCGGCGCCGAGAACATCAAAGTCATCTGTGTCGGCGACAAGTCCCGCGCTATTCTGTCCCGTCTGTACGGCAAGCACATCATCTCTGTGTGCAACGAGGTAAGTCAGGTGTCAAGGTCATCCTCCAAATGACAACGGATCTGTGTTGGCAACAAGTCGCGTGGTGGCATTTTGTCGCGATCCCCATTGGGGTCATAAACTCGTAGTAAAACAAAAGTTGTTATAGTGTGTAGCTTTCAAATAGAGCTCGACGGCTAATCCTATTGTCTATTGTTAAGTAAAACCGCTCGTGCCACGTGCTACAACCACCTGCATAAAAAATACGTACTTCGGTTACTGAGTGCCGGCGAGTCGAACGCTGCAGAACGTCTAAAATGTGTTATCGTGATGCGTAACAAAGGCGCGTTATCGGAGAGCGCACCTACACTGGTTTTTTGAGCGTTGGACTAGCCCGCGCTCAGGTGCCAAACAGAATAATGAAGACCCTTTTTTGCAGGTAAGTAGCACGTGCGGTGCGGTTTTACTTAACAATAGACAATAGGATTAGCCGTCGAGCTCTATTTGAAAGCTACACACTATACTATTGTTTCCGAATGTAAAGATACCTAATGGCGCCTAATTTCTGCCTGTGAAACCACCTTGATGTAGTTTGTCTGTACCAAAATTCTGCATATTTGCGTCACTACTTTCTTAACTCTTAGGTATTACTGAAAAGATTATATGTTTCTTAACAATTAAACCTTAAAAAATCTATGCAATACGTATTTTTTCACACACAGAGAAGTCATCACACAGTTTGACTATTAGTCAAATCAGTTTCTTTTTTCGAACTGTCAAAACGATTTTTCTACTATGGAAATTATATGAAACACTAGCATGTGATGTCATGATCAAATTACCTACTTTTTATAGTTTTACACGGGTTTTAAAATATAAATTGTGTCTAATAATAAAAATTAGTCCTGTCTACGTTTCTCTATTAATCTTCTGGTGCTTTATTTCATGCATGTTGTAAAATAATTTATTTTAAATACAGTCAAATACCCTATTGGAGCATAAACTATATCCATGAACTATTTCAGATTGGGCGCCTCCCCCCCACCTTCCTGGACGCCGCGCAGCTGGCTAACGGCATCCTGACCTCCGGCTACGACTTCGGATCCGGCAAGATCATCTACAACAAGTTCCGCTCCGTCGTGTCCTACGCGCAGGATGACCTGCCCCTGTTCAGCAGGAAGGCTGTCGAGGTAAATGTACAAGTTAATGTATTAGATTTTCCTTCATATATTACGGGCTTAGGAGTGCCACGTCGTTCTTTCATCTCGTTCGCATTCGTACCAAGAAATTGTCAACCGTTTCGTTCCATCCATTTACCGTTTCACTAGGTCAAGCCTAAAAGTGGGGTGTTTTTCAGTAGATTTTCATCAAAAAACGATAGACGTCAAATGTCGTCTTTGGCGTCGTTGTCACGATTTTGCGTTGACGTCAATTGCCGTCTGTGGCGTTCAAAAGCTTAATTTGACACTAAACAAGCGTTTAATTTGCAGGCTGCTCCCAAGCTGGCGGTGTACGACTCCCTGGACTCCGAAGTGCTGCAGTCCTACATGGAGTTCTCGCTCGCCTCCATGCTTTTCTACGCTCTGAAGGTTTGTCTTTTATTTATGTTGCTGTGTAATTTCTTGTTATTGAATGGAATTTAGTTGAGCAATACACTTTTCGTCTGTCGCGACACTCGTGACATCTAGTGTCAAGTAGCAGTACTGATAAATTTGCTACATATATATATTATATTATGTCATTTAAATCATTTGATTTGTTTTTGTAGCCTAATGAGATACTAATCCTAACTGAGAGAACTCAGTTTTTAGGGTTCCGTACTCAAAAGGTAAAACGGGACCCTATTACTAAGACTTCGCTGTCCGTCCGTCCGTCCGTCCGTCTGTCTGTCACCAGGCTGTATCTCACGAACCGTGATAGCTAGACAGTTGAAATTTTCACAGATGATGTATTTCTGTTGCCGCTATAACAACAAATACTAAAAACAGAATAAAATAAAGATTTAAATGGAGCTCCCATACAACAAACGTGATTTTTGACCAAAGTTAAGCAACGTCGGGCGTGGTCAGTACTTGGATGGGTGACCGTTTTTTTTTTGCATTTTTTTCCCGTTTTTTTTTTCATTATGGTACGGAACCCTTCGTGCGCGAGTCCGACTCGCACTTGCCCGGTTTTTTCTAATTCAGTACGTTGCAATTATCATTTAGCACACTTCTATTTTCCATCATTTTAAAGACAACTTTATTCACGTGAATATGTTAACTTCCTTCTTTCTCTTATCTAAAATCATTGTCATTAAAAAGATAATGAATTCTAAAATGTCTAAGCGCCACATGCACCATTCCACTAACCCAGGTTAACCGGTTAAACCTGGAGTTACCATAGTTACCAGTACAATTTGACACTGGGTTAACGCTTTAACCCCGGCTTAGTGATATGGTGCAAGTGGCCCTTAGCATTCTAAGGCCCACTTGCACCACCCCACTAACCCGGGATTAAGCGGTTAAACTGTTAACCTAGTGTCAAATTGTACTGGTAACCATGGCAACTCCAGGTTTAACCGGTTAATCCCAGGTTAGTGGAATGGTGGTGGTTAGAGGAATAACATGGCAAGACAGGGTGACAAACGAAAGGGTTCTAGAAATTGCACAGCTGCCTAGCTTAACAGCGTTTCTCAAGCAGAGACGTTTGCGTTGGCTAGGGCATGTGCACAGGATGGAACCCTCTCGACTACCTCGTCGTGTCCTTCTTGGTACGGTTACGAATGCAAAACGTAACGTTGGGAGGCCATTGCTTCGCTTTAAAGATTGCGCAAAGAGGGACATGATTGCCTTCCATATCGACCACCGAGACTGGGAGAGGCTCGCAGAGCAGCGGACGGAATGGCGCAAACGTGTTGTGGAGGGTCGCAAGTTTTGTGATGAGACCTGGTTCGCCACACTCGCTGACAAGAGGCAAAGACGACGACAAGGTGTCTCAGTACCGGTTTCCGCAAACTTCTCTTGTCAGACCTGTGGTAGACCATTTCGGTCTCGCATCGGCCTATTCAGCCACCAAAAACGGTGTTTGTCCGGTGTTACACCATAAATCGTCTGCTATAGACGAAAAGGCCTATGATGAGTGGAATGGTGCAAGTGGGCCTAAATGCTTCTAATTCCATGATAGTATCACAGTTAATAGAACCTGTGTAATTAATTTTATTCAGGTTACATAATTTTGCTTTCCGTCCGCATGTACTTATACAATTTCCCTAAAATCATATACCAAAACGCTATTTATTTGTCGTAGTCGACATCTAGCGTCAAGTAGTGGATTTATCAGTACCGCTGTTTTCCAAGGCTGTTATGTGTGGGACAGAATACAAGTCCACATTATGACAACAACCATTAATACATTCATTGCCACCCAGCCAAACAAGACGTCCGCGCCAGGCCACAATAATTTCGTCATATAAAGCAGTAGTATTGTATTGTAGTTCGGGCGATTTTCCGCAACTCGACGACTTGCGTCTCTTTTGCGTGATAAAGCACTAGTACCACGATCCCGACTATCGGGTCGTCCGGCCCGGGAACGAAATCATAAAATACCCGATAGTCGGGTTCTCGGCACTGAATGTGTTAAACGTTTTGTTTTTATTCCAGGAGGGCGCGTGCTCGGAGCAGTCGTCGCGCATGACGGCCATGGACAACGCGTCCAAGAACGCCGGCGAGATGATCGACAAGCTCACGCTCACCTTCAACCGCACGCGCCAGGCCGTCATCACCAGAGAGCTCATCGAGATCATCTCTGGTGCTGCTGCGCTCGAGTAAATGTACAACTTTGACAGCGGATTATTGGAGGAAAATCGAAATTGTGGAATCAAAAATTGTTTTTTTATCCCGGATACTAAAATAATGGCCCAATTTGTCCAACCAGTCTATCGTTTTGGTAGAAAACTGGCAATTTGGCTCTCATTTTATTACCTAGGATTTAAAACAGACAGATAAAATATCTGAGACAGTGGGTGGATTAGATTGATATTTCTTCAGACCTGAAGAAAAGTTATTCTGTCTTTAAATATAAAAGATGACGAATAAGTTTCATTTCGCTACTGTCCTGCGTAAGAAACGATATTTTATCTGGCGACAAAGATCTATACATCTTTTTAGCATGGTTTTTTGCCAAGCGGGTGTTATCATCTAGAGTGAAACCTAACATAGTAACGGTGTTAGGCTCATGGGTTATTTACCATACAAGACACACTAAGAAAAGCTTGAAATTCGTTGTCAAAGTAAAAATTGTTTTATTTATATTATACTGCCGTTTAAAAAATGTAATCAATAGAAAAATGTACCGTATTGCTGACATTGTCGGATGGTGTTCACATTTATTTGTAAAAAACACGCATTTATATACATTACTGGCTTTAACACCTTTTTATAAATAGTTTTGGACACTGTTAGATGAGGTTATTCGTCGATCATGGTTGGAAACCAACGGTGAAAGTGGTGGTTTATTAAATAAAGTATCATTTAGATTTATTCGTTGTTTTTATTTAAAGCTTACATTGTAAAAACCAGTCTTTGTAATAGAAGTCCAAAGAGGACTAAAACCCAATTTCACCCTTTGAAAGTTTACTTAGGGCCACTTGCACCATACCACTAACCCGGGGTTAACCGGTTAGTAACCCCATAACCAGGGGTTAACCGGTTAGTAACCCCATAACCAGGGGTTAACCGGTTAGTAACCCCCAGTTAGTGGGATGGTGCACGTGGCGCTTAGTTCGATGAACAAATATTCTGTACATAATTTAGGACCCGCCATTACTCGGCAGCTAATTTCCAGTTAACACGACATGTATGGCGCCGTACAGCGCCATCTATTTCAACTGTGCTACAATATTTTGTACTAGTGAAACCTTTTGAACGCCAAGAACACCTTAAGGCGCCGTAACTAGTCGTGCCCACAGCGCCATACACTTTCGAGTAAGGTTTACATTAGCTCGCTTGCGCCTGTGACCTTGGCGTGTGAGTGACGTTTTTGTTTATGACGTAAAACGTTCAAATGGTTAAACGTTTCACATCAAAGGGCTAATCCTAATCAAGGTCTATTGAAAGGAATATATATTTATGAAGAACAAAAAAAACGCATTTAGATTCACGCTGTTTTATAAAACTTTCAATTGCACAGCGACAAAAAAACATTACATACAATCTTTATATATTATTTAAAATTCTAATATACGTCAAGGAAACGGCTGCATTCAAATTTATATAAATCTAACTGTATTTAGTGTAACACAATTTTTACAAGAATTTTTCCGACTACGTCTGTTGGCTATGTGCGCAACGCGTAGGGAGAAAACTAAAAGACAGCAACGCACATTGTGGCAAAAATGGACACATAATTTGACAAATAATGTATTCAAAAGTGAGGCAACAGTCGCGCACATAGCCACAATATATCAGCGTTGGTCGTAATGTAAAAAGTTAATATTTTAACGATTCTATGAAAATGAACCTAACCATAGAGCACATAAAGTTTAATTTAGAAAGAGCAGATTCATAAAAATTGCACACAAATTATGTCAACCTAAACATGCAATAAACAGCCTTATATCGTTAAGTTAAGGTTCAAAATCAAAGGTGCCTTTAAATTGCCTACTAAAATTGAATGCAGTAGCCACGTCGTAACTTAGCGCTAATTCTTATGTCGTCAGTTTTAAAACATAATGTTTTAACAAAAATCTAATAATACGCTAACACGAAACACCTAAACAATATCCATTCGCCTAAGAAACATGATTACATTTTAACTATAACAATAAAAGAATCTTGACCGTTTTCAAAGTTTGATGTCACTGATGTCAATTTTATAAATACATTTGACAATACAATTTTGCACCCGAGAATTGTAATTTTCTAAAATTCTACTGACAGTCTTTATATAACCAACCCTGCCGCAATTCTGCTATACATTATCAAATTTAAACCTTTTATTGGCAATACACAGTATGTTGTAGGTAAATAACAAGAAAAAACAGTCCTATGGTGGTACGGTCGAAAGTATTAACCTTTTGAACGCCACAGACGGCAGTTGACGTCAACGCAAAATCGTGACGACGCCAAAGACTGCATTTGACGTCGATCGTTTTTTGATGAAAATCTGCTGAAAAACACCCCAGGCATTATTTAGGTTTGCATTATTTATTCACAAAACTAAATTTTACCCCCGTGGCGTCAGTGGCACGGCAAATGGATGCGCCGTTTGGCGTTCAACAGGTTAATTTATGACCCATATTGTCACCGTGACAAGGTACAAAATGGGTCATAAATTAAAACTCGGACTGTGCGAAGGAGTATTAAATCACCGTGCAATGGTCTTACGCTATTTATGAATTGTTATTTTTTTTTCATGGTGTAATTTTGGATACTAATTTACAGTCTTACCCCGTATTCATAAACGCACTACAAACCTCAATTAGCTAATAATCGTTTGTCTTTATCTATCATTTTGACTTATGTATGTGTAAGAAAGGGATAAAACATAATTTAACTAAATCAGGGCCGTAAAGTTTTGTGAATAAGGGAGTTAGGGTGGTATTTCACCTGTCCAATACCTTTGTCCAATAGGGAATATTAGGCAAAGCTCTACGTAGGTGGCACCTTTGTGGCACATACAGTAAACAAACCACATTGACACATCACACGTCACATGGCTTACCGCGAAACAAGAAAATTGAAATTTCGTTATCTAATCTCTCTATCACTCTTGCATATTCGAGCGATAAAGAGGCAGATAACTAAATTTTGATTTTCGCGTTTACCGGTAGGCCCTTGTTAACAAACCGCCTTGATGCATCAATGTCATATTTTATGGTCTGTGAAAACTTGTCAAAAAACAGTTTAAGGCACAGTATGCATAAGTTAGTCTATGAATTTACTGTGTCGGTAGTGCTGCACTCTGGCGGCAGAAAATTGCAGTAATATCCCCTATTGCGTCTTACATTTTTTAAGCAAAATGCGTGACGCAAATACACATTGGACAAATATCTTGGACAATTGGAATACCACCCTTAGAGATAAAGTTACACTTGGAAGAAGCGTAAATTATTTCCATGATTACTGTAGGGTTTAGAGTTAGACCAAGATAAGTCTGCAACGATTTTGATAACACACGCAGTGTGTCATTTTAAACGTCATTATATTATGACGTACATATAACACTTGCACTGCGTGTGCTATCAAAATCGTTGCAGACTTATCTTGGTCTAACTCTAGAAGGACTCTATTTGTGTATGATTGCCTTATTTATTATAATTTCTGGTGAATAAAATTAGAATGTTACTATACTGAGAACATACATGATGGCAACAGCAGCTCATTATATATTAGAAAATTAGAGTAATTTTGGGCGTGAACAGGTCTTTAGTAAATGGTCGGCATTATATATCTATATATAATTAGCGATAACATACAAATTACATAATACTATTTACAATGATCGCCCGCGACTGGTCTCAACTCGATGTTATACCTGAAAAATAAATTGAAAGTTCAGATTAAATAAACGCTGTAGGGTCAAGGAGGGAACAGTGGCTCAATGCAGACAGTGGCTCAGTCGCCCAAATACCGCTATACACTACCACCTAGCACCCTTACGTGATAGAATAACCATTGCTCGTCCAATTGAATTTGTTCGATTACTGAATGTTTCTGCTGTATTAGTAGGGAAGCTAATAGCTTATCTCGTGTTGGATTTAGGTTGAGTGAGCCACTGTACCCGGCTATTTTTTCAAGCCACTGTTGCCTCCTTGACCCTATACATTTTTGGGAGAAAATGTTTCCTACATAGGGTTTATGCTCTTGAATGCTAAGTTTTAATGCATAGATAAAAAAACAAATAAACCCTTGCAAGCCCTTGTCCTTTCACCTTTATTATTAAGTTTACATCAAATTGAACTAATTACTACACCTTATAAAACAAAGTCCCCCGCCGCGTCTCTCTGTTTGTGTGTTTGTATGTTTGTTCGCGATAAACTCAAAAACTACTGAACGGATTTTCATGCGGTTTTCACCTATCAATAGAGTGATTCTTGAGGAAGGTTTAGGTGTATAATTTGTTAACCCATGCGAAGCCTGGGCGGTTCGCTAGTAATTATACAAAATTTTAATAAATCATTAAAAAATTACACCCATGCCAGGAATTTTAGGTATAGACACGATTTATTTCGACAGGTTCGTAAATAGATCAACAAATGTATAAATCAAAAGCCCTTTGCCACAGAAAGAAATACAAAAACTATGCCCCGGGTGAGGATCGAACTCACGACCTTAAGATTATGAGACTTACGCGCTGCCTACTGCGCCACCGAGGCCGGTACTGGGCCGACGAAAATAACCAACTATTGGTGTTATCTATATAAACATACTTACACTCGTTTTTCGGTTATCTATAAAAAAAAAATTGAAGTGCAGATTTATTTTTGGATTATCTGCTTTAGCGATACGATATAGTTCGCGAAGTAGCTGATCTTGTACTTAATAAAAAAAAAGTTGTGGCAATTTTATAAATGAATAAATGTTTACACCCATTACTAAGGGTGGTATTCCATCGCACTCTCTCATTAAGCAAAATGTGAGACGCAATATACATTGGACACCACCCTTACTGAGCATTGATATAGAATAAGAACTGGATACCCAATCAGCCGCCAAAAATGGCCCCGCAAAAGTAACGTTAAAACAGATCACGCGTTACTTTTTCGTTTAGTCTTGTATGGACCGCTCAAATGTGAAGTTGTCAACAATGTCGTAAAATGGTCGTAAAAATATGCAAAAATAACAATGATAAAACAAGGAAAAAGCATGGAATGTCTTTCTTTCGGTTAGTTCTTTGGATAGCATTACATATTTTATGTAATCTGGTGGTAATTTCATGGTTTTGAATAAATTATTTTGTTAGTACCAAAGAAGGGACGTGAAGGAACAAAAATCTAATGAGTCGATGTGAGGTCAATACTTTTTTATTTATATATGGAATTCGTAAGATAAATAAATAAAAATAAAACTAAAAATCATTTATTTCAGGTTCCAGGACCCATATTACATTTACAAAAAAATAAAATAATAATAATAATATAAGAATAAGATATAATATGGGACAGGATTCTCTGCCTCTGGCTTGCCTTAGCCGGCCGGCCAGAGTGGAGTCGTTAGAGCTATAAGCTCCAGGGGAGGAAGTGAAATATGCATAAGACGCGAGTTGGCACAGTGGCTGTTAACAGCCACTGGGTAGAAAGCGGCGCACACCTCTCGACACCCCTGAGCCGCTCACACCGGTGTTGCCCTTGAGCCATCCTAGATGTCGCTTTTTGTGGGGGCCCATCTTGTGAGGGCGAGTCACCGTCTGCCGGAAATAAAATTGCATACCGTTTTATTAGGCAGGCGTCCGGTTTTTTACCCCATAGCTCAGTTCTTAGTCCATCGCTTTCACCCAATAACCTAGTTCATTTTAGATTCCATCAACTCTCAATAGTCCTTACACCCTGGCGGGTGCTGCCTCTGCGTGCGTCCCATGACACGGGCAAGGGCAGCCTCCACTCGGTGTACCCCTTACATTTCATTAAAGTGTCAAAAGGGCCTCTACGTGTTGGCTTCGGCTCCGCGCACGCCTCCCAAAGGTCCGGAACACCATTGTTCCGTGATGGGAAAGAGATATAATATTATGTTTAAATTCGAGATTTCCAAGAAAACCTATGCGACGTGCAGAGGACTGCTATTATAGCAAGAGATAGGGGTGATGCAGTTTTAAACAAGGCAAAACGGCAATTGTGTGTTCGGCCCATTTCCCTGTTTCCGACATAGGGGCTATTCATAAATTACGTCATTTCAAATTAGGGGGGGGGGGGTCTGGACATCGGATGATGCTAGCATGACGTAGGAGGAAACAGGGTCATTCGAAGCATGATTTTTGGATGATTTTAGGGCGGGGGGGGGGGGGGGGGGGGGGTCAAAAATAGATGACGTAATTTATGAATAGCCCCATATACACGACCAATAAGGGCTTACATCGACTAACTGTAAATGCTAAAACTGTCTGAACACAGTGACAACCACAGGATTTTTTTGATAAAGACCATAACCAATCAGTACCAGTAGCGACCTAAATGTCCCCGTGCACTATATGCAAAGAACGAAAGTGCGAAGAGTATTATGTAGATCTAAAATACACAGTTATTTAATAAGTTGAATTTATTTCAAGGAAAATAGTATTTAAACACGTATACTACTTATTAAAAATAAATTTGTTTTATGATAACTTACACGGGTTGTTACAATGAATTAATTTTATTTGAACTTCCGATCAAATTAAATTTGTTTCTTTTATTACTTTGGTTTTTCTGTACAGTAATACCTATTAAAATGAACCAAAGGGCCTCCATTCGTTCATTATTCTCGTTTGACGTAAATACAATGGTGACGTTACGTTTAGTGCCATCGGACTTAAAGTTTTAACAGTGTTGGTACTAATGTTTATAAATTTGACACTTAATGCTTACGACAGTAAGTTCTTTTCCGAACAAAACATTTATCTTGACTCAAAATTTACGTAAGCGTTTTTATCATCAATGCAAATTTGGCGCTTGTGTCATTCTGACCCACGTTTTGTTGACGTTTTTGTTCCGCTCTGTGTGTCTATTTCTAATATTAAGTCAGTGTTACTGAGAGAATTAGACACAATGCACATTGGACCAAGTAATCGGACATGTGCAATACTACCCTTTGTTCAGCAAAGCAAGTAAGTTGACTTTAGGCTACTCTTGTATAAGTAATATATGATGTTGGGGGCATTAAGTAGACTTGACAGTAAAAATGTTTTCAAAAATAATTTTTTGACAGAAATTAATAAAGAACATTTCAGTCTTTAGAACGTAAACCAATCTAAAATATAATTTTTAATCACAATTAGGGCAGGTTATCGTCTCGCGGATGGCGAGGATGTCATTAAGGTCGTACGATATGATGATGCTCAAATCGTATTCCGGTAATTTCGAATCATGTCCAAAGTCGAAAAATTTTGAAAATGGACTCCGACGTGTAGAATTTGGGAATGGGGCGATTATACTCACCGGAGACTCCTGGACCCTGGACAGGTGTAAGGTTGGCGGGGTGCGCCACACGGCGGACGAGGTGCGCTTGAGCGCGGCGCGCTCCACGGCCGGGAATATAGCGCGCAGGTCCACGTGGTGCACGCGCACCGAGAACAGCGCGTCCACGAGGCCGTTGGGAAGCAGGTGCTGCAGCGCCAGCTGCCGGTGCCGCGACTGGAACACAAACATTTGCAACAAGCATGAACTAAACGCGCCCACAGAATAAGTAATAGTACTACCGTACAGAAAGGACACTTCCTACGAAACCGAAGTTTGATAGCGATTCAGGGTCGAATCGTGTTATCCCTTTGTAACTTATCGCACTATCCCTTTCGACTATTTAGGGTTGTCAAAATTCAGGTAATTATCTTATTGTTAACGCAACGGGACGTCAAGTTGTGCCAACCCTAATAATTGCTCGGAGCAATGCTGAGCCGAACGGATCCGAGTTTGCACGAAGTCAGGAGTATCTCCCCACTGTTAATGGTACTAGGCACAGAAGATTCAATGCTGTAACAAAACGCGTCTATTACGACAGATATGGCCGTAAGGTAACGCAAGCGCGAGCAGGCGTCCATTCCGTAGCGGTGCGCAACTACTACTGCTAGACACCAAAATTGGTGTGGCCGCATGTACTGGTAAAGACGCGACGAAATCGCCTGCCTATGTATGCACATGAAACTGTTGGAAGTTCATAGTCTCTTTTTTATTTAATAAAAATGAAGATCTCAAAATTGATTCTATTAAATCCTCGGGGTGAGAACTAAATTCGTCCACTATTTACTTTTGAATACTAATACAATAAGTCGCGGGTTCAAGTCCTGCCGGAAACGATATTTTTTCCATTTTTCCTTTAATATAAAATTTGTGTTACTAGTACAATAATACCTTGCACCAGGCGGGGGTGGGGAACTTAGGGGGCGCGTCATCATCATCATCGTCCGAGTTGAGGTGCTGGAAGCCGTCCTGCATGTACACGGGCTCCATCGGAGGCGCTTTCGTGCCATTCTTCAATGGCGTATGCACTGAAAACAAAAAGTCAACACATTAGTCCAGTCTAAATGAGAAAAACCAAAATACATTATTTTTTTTGTTATGAAAGTATATATCATTCAGCCTATCTACGTCCCACTGCTAGGCACAGGCCTCCTCTCATGCGAGGGCTTGGGCTATAGTCCCCACGCGGATTGGGGACTTCACATACACCTTTGAATTTTTTCGCAGATGTATGCATTCCTCACGATATTTTCCTTGACCGAAAAGCTAGTGGTAAATATCAAATGATATTTCGTAAGTACATAAGTTCCGAAAAACTCATTGGTACGAGCCAGGCTTTAAACCCGCGACCTCCGGATTGAAAGTCGAACCACCGGTATCCACTCGGCCACCACCGCTTGAAAGTACTCTTGACAAAATCTTGTAACAATCTCAATCAAAAGTCCTACAGTAATCGATAAGTGCGATTTGTAACTAAATCTTCTTCGATTAAATTACCCTTTGCGGCAGAATGACGCAAAGTTTTTGTATTTATTTATTTCGAAGTTTTTTGCACATAAAAATAGTAAAGCAGGCGGACTTAATGCCACTATAGGCATTCTTTACCAGTTAACCATAGGAAAAAACAGAAAAGAGTCAAGGTAGCTGCATTTGTAATATTATGCAATAAATTTAGACCATTACAAGCGTCCAATAACTTAAATATAATTTAGTGGAATAATAACTGGGGGCCGACATTTGAATTTCGAGCGCTCGATTTCGTGTGGCACCCTTCAATGTATCTCCACCATTAGGCATTTAAATTCTACTCAAATAACGTTAGATTCCCAATTTTCTATTGCTCGTATATCAAAAATATCAATTCACCGTTTTCCACAGATTTAGGAGTGACAAAATTTAGCGCTCTAAATTCAAAAAAGGGAAAACCGGACAAGTGCGAGTCGGACTCGCCCTCCGAGGGTTCCGTACTTTTTAGTATTTGTCGTTATAGCGGCAACAGAAATATATCATCTGTGAAAATTTCAACTGTCTAGCTATCACGGTTTATGAGACAGCCTGGTGACATACAGACGTACAGTGGAGTCTTAGTAATAGGGTCCCGTTTTCACCCTTTGGGTACGGAACCCAAAAATCGCCCCCCCTGATATGTTTAACTTACTTTTGTCAGCTTCCATTCTTTGCTTCATCTTCTGTTTCTCGAGATACTCTTTCTGTCTCTTCTCGATGTCTTTAGCCATCATCGCAGCCTCTTTCTTCATACTGGAAAATATTTCAATTTTTTTTTAATTATGAATGGGCTTACTCATGGCCACAGACTAGCCGAGGCGTAGACGTGGCCTACGATGGAGCGAGCTCGCCCAGAAGGTTGCCGGGTTATAAGAACACGGAAATATAGACGCCGGCAAGGAATATTACAAGCTTTTATTTAACTTGCCCTGTGAGTTATTTTACAGTACTTGTGGTGCTACTTTACCACACTAGTGCGATAATTAGCACATTACGTAACTATGTCGAAAACTTAAAGGGAAATATGTACTGTAAAACGTTGTACGATACATACGCGAATAGGTAATTCGGAATTCGTGACGATTTAAAACACTCCCTTCGGTCGTGTTTTAGTTTATCGACACTCGTTGAGAGTTTCCTATTTTTCGCACGTGTATCTTAATGTACTATTATTTATTTAATAAAAGATAAAAATAGAAGCGTGACAGAGTGGTCAGAAACAAGTCAACGAAAATAATTTTGATCCAGTTGAGTGTGTCGTATGTAGTATGGTACAAACAGCAACACTCTGTACATGGGTGGACCTTATTACAATAGGCATAAGGTCCACCGATGTACAGTTACAGTGTATGGGATGGTACTTACGCCTCGCTTTCCTCTTGCTGCTTCTTCCTGGCCGCGTCAGCCTTCCTCTGTTCCTCGGCGAGTCGCGCGAGCCTCGCCTGCTCCTCGGCGCGGCGCCGCTCCTCCGTCTCCGCCACTTTACGCGCTAGCTCTTGCTTTTTCTAAAACATACGTTTATACACTTAAATAGGATCATGTCAATAAAAATACGTGCATTAGGTCGTTAATATGATAGGCATACTGTGTTTAGTAAGGAAACAACACCGACTTGCTAATTTTAATTAAAAAAAAAATCGAAAATCAATGAAATTGGTGACTTTTCATGGGACAATTAAAAGACAGTCATATTATAAATGCAAACAAGTTAGGTATATGACTTCAATTAACTTATGTAGGTACAAAAATCATATATTTTCAAGGCACCTTACCGCGATAGCAGAAGACGCTGGTTCGATTCCAGCCTTGGGCACTGGATGCTTTGGTTACTTTTTCTTAGTATATGACATTTATTTCAGTTTATATTTTCAAGTCATCATCAATATCATCATGTTTAGCATACATTTTACTTACCCTTTCTACCTCCTTCATTTTTTCTAGTTTCCCTTGATCAGCATGGGCTTGTTTCTCCATCCTGATGACAAACATTCACACATTTGAAAATATTCATTTACAGTACATATGGTCCTATTTTCCCGCACTAGTGCGTAAAACAGCACTTTTCGTGCGTATGTCAAAAGTTTAAAGGGCCATATGTACTGTAAAACGTTGTACGATACACGTGCGAATAGGTAATTCGCAACTCGTGTCGATTTAAAACACTCCCTTAGGTCGTGTTTTAATTTATCGCCGCTCGTTTCGAATTGCCTCTTTCCCGCACTTGTATCGTAAATAACTATTTTCAAATCAATAAAAAAATTGATTAGACTTTTGTGTCCTGGGGAAGGACATAAGATAGTCTTTACCAAGGAAGTCAATCAAAATCTAGATTTTTCCCTAGCCTGTTTTAGTGTCCCACAGCTGGGCAAAGGCCTCTCCACGACTCCCGATCTAGCGACTCTTCCGGCCAGTTGTTGAGGATGGTGTCTAGGTCTAAAATCTAGTAAGAAATAAAAATGTGGCTTTCCATTATTTAGAGAAGGGTCCTTATGCTTCATGTGCAATAAGGATCTTTTTATCAGAATTTCTGTTGGAATTTACCTTATTGTACTTGAAGCACAAGGACCCTTCTGTGATGGATAGCCACAAATAAAGTACCTGTCCCTCGCCTGCGCCTGTAGCGCGGCCCTGCGTTCCTTCTCGGCCGCTTCCCGCGCCGCTGCGGCGGCCGCCATTTTCTCTTCGCGTTTTCTAAAAAAAAATAATAAAAAAAAGTTTTTAAATCTGACAGCGCACGGCCAGCTGCAGTGGAGATCCTTGGCTGAAGCGTGTGTCCAGTAGTGGACATCCAACACTCAATATGATAATGATGAACAGCAAATGCAGATATTCCAGGCATTATTATTATTGCTCTGATTACTGGTATGCCGACGGAAATTTTCCAAAAAGTGCGAAATTTCTACATGATTACGGAAACTTGAAAAAATATGTAATTTTTGTATGGAAATCAAAAAAAATATTTGTATAATGCAAGTTGCCCTTGTTTTCTGTGAAATTTTCCTAGAACTTTTCCAAGTTTTTGGAAACTTTCCGCAACTTCTGTGACTTTTGTCTGTTCTCACCGTTTCTGCATCTCCTTCTTAGCCTCCAGCATGGCTTCCTTCTTCTTCCTCGCGTCATCTTTGCTGAGCAGCTCCTCGCGGGCTTTATTGATAGCGGTCACTTTAGATGCTGAAGCCGGCAACGTCTTTACAGGGGGCAGTTTCGCGGTCGGCTTTGTGGCTGAACTTGATATCTGGAAAATAAAGAAAAGGTAGGTTTTACATATTTAAAACATAAAACAAATGTAACATTACACTGAAAATACAAAGTTAATTTGTTTCATCTGAAAATGTCACGCACACGCCAACAATATTTTATATAATTTAACTCTTAACGCCTAGGGTTCTTTGACTTTAAGGGGTTCTTGGATTCTGAATTCCTTTGGTTTTTACACCATGTACTTATCTTAGGGCTCACCTGAGTGGTCTTGCCGTTGAATATCATGTTGTTCATCTTGGTGAGCGTGTCCGCAGACAGAACCTGCTTGGATATTATTTTGTCGGGCGGCGTACTGTTTTCTGTTTCGGCGGCCTGTCAAATTTATTTAAAAAAATTAATTCCAATCAAAACTAACGAGCAACATATATTTAAGATTTTTCAAAACAGAACTAAAATTTATATTACCTTTTTGGCCATAGCTCTCGTTTTTGTCCTAGTGGTCCTGGCGGCCATCTCTTCAAATTGTTGTACTTTGGCTTTTACAGCAGAACTGCAAACAAATCACACGTACAAATTAAATATACTTTTTAGGATTTCGCCAGCAAAAAATTAATCAAATCAAAGGCAAATCAGATAGTAGCCATTGAATAGATACATGGCACGCGTTTTTCAAACAGAATTTCGCGCAATCGAACTCTAGAATCTGTATCTTTAGGTACTTAAATAACAGTAAACAAATAATTTGTACATTTTCGGGTAGTTATAACATTTATTAGCCAAACCACAAACAAATACAAAACCACCTGGAGATGTCACTGAACGACCTGACTTTAACCTACATTATTTGATCATGTAATGTTTTCATCTACCCTCTACTGGCTTAAGGAGCCATTTGAGTGTAGGATTTGTTTACTTTTATTTAACACCTAAAGATAGAGTAGTTTTAAGTCGGGTACCCACTGAAAATCAGCGTCACGTCCTGCCGTGGCATTATGTATTGTCTTAATGTTTTTACAAATTACTATGTTAAATAAATGTTTTTTTTTCTTTCTAATTAGAAAGTGAAAGAAGGCTGACAAAGAGAGTGTATAAGGTAGAAGTTGAAGTGGGAGTTGGAAGGGGTAGACCTCGGCGGACTTTCTTTGATCAGATCGGGGAAATCCTGAAGAAAGGCCAGGTCAAGAGCACCCTAAACCGGCGAGCGTGTATGAGGAATGTTATGAAAGTGAAGGAAGCGAAATAGGTATGTTAGGATCGTAGCAAGTGGAAATCCGTGGTCTCTGCCTACCCCTCCGGGAAATAGGCGTGATTATATGTTATGTTTTTAATTAGACTGCTTGAGTGATTTGATTAGGTCCTTCCGGATGCAACTGGTGCAAGCGGTGAGACTTACGTGGGTTCCGGTTGTTTGTGGTCCTTGGTGGGCGTGCAGTACTCCTCGCTGTTGTCGTCCGTGAGCAGGGACAGGTCGTCCGTCATGTTGGGCGTCGCGCCGTCTGAAAACAATGCCTATATTTTATATATTTTTATAAGCAAAATATATTTATTTAGTACTAAGTTTACAAGTAAAAGATAAAGAAAAATACAATCACTAAAATCTTTAGAACTAATAATAGAATATCAATTTAAGTTGAAGTAAAATGTTACCTTTCTCTATAACAACTGTGGAGTCCATAATCTTAGCTTGTGGTTTGTCCAAAACCATGGTGTCTCGGTTGATTTTGTCTAACACGACTGTTTCATTCATTGCAATCTGTAAAAAACGAAACATATGTTATTTATCTTTACAACCTATCATATTTTCCTTTGTTCTTAGAGTGATTATCCACACTAAAATTATAAATGTGTCAGTAATATTAATTTTTAGTATAATACGCGAGTAAGAAATATTTCCACAACTCCTAATTCTACGCCGATTTCCTCAATGAATGCTTGAAAATATAATTACTTGAAAATATTTTTTTACCGATTAATAAGATTTTTGCTTAATAGATAATTTAACATCAGTTTCTGCAACTTTTATTCATAATCTTTTTCATGAAAAACTTAACGGGTTAAAGGGGCCCACATACCAATTTCGCCGGACTATATCAGCTTGTCAGTTGTTCGGAGCTTTCAAATTTTGCGTTTAACTGACAGGCTGATATCGTCCGACGAACTGGTAAGGGGCTGTCCATAAATTACGTCATCGTTTTTTGACGATTTTAGACCCCCCACCTCTCTAAAATCATCCAAAAATCATGCTTCGAATGGCCCCATTTCCTCCTACGTCATGCTACCATCATCCGATGTCCAGACCCCCCCCCCCCCCCCCCCCTAATTTGAAATGACGTAATTTATGAATAGCCCCTAATCAGTGGCCCCCTTTAGGCGCGATTTAGTGCAGTCTTGACTCAGCTCACTCAACTCGACTGTACATTCAGTCGCAATCACTTTAAAAGTATAACATTAATAACCACTTACCGTAGTCTTTCCGTCAGTATGGTCATACACCCCATTAGTCAGCACGACCGTCTTATCCATACTAATAGTCACCGTTGTATTCACATTGCTTATAACCTGAGTCTCCTCCATCGCTTGCTTGTCAACTTTGGACTTTGGCCCCTTCTTCTTACCGCCCTTTTTCGATTGGATCGAGTCATCTGAGATAACAGATTGCGTTGAGTCGTTTTTGGTCTTTTTGACGGTCTTTTGAGGTATGGCGGGCGATTGGGTCTCGGGGATGGATATTCTTTCTTCTTTGGGGGTGATTATTTCTGGTTCTGGGGATGGATCTTTTGGTTTAGGTGGTTCTTCCTCGCTGAAAAAAAAAAGTTTTTATTGTGTTACTTTTTGACAATTTTATGAGTTATGACATACATATTGTATGGGTCGTTACAAACTATGTTTCTAAATGTGTGAAAAACTGGGGACATTTTAATCTTTGCCTGATTTAAATTTGTTCCTGATACTTACGCTGCTTTCTTCCCTCGTCTAGTTCTCTTTGGTCGAGGTTTGTCTGGTGTACCTGGAAAAATATTAATTAATATTTTATATTTATTTATAAAAATAAAATAAAACATACGGAAATCAATGTTGTGTAATGAAATTAATATATGATGCGTTAGAAAGTAAATTTATTTTAAAAGGTATATTGTGTGATTTGTGTGCAATAGAAAGGGGTAAGAAATAACTTACCAATGCTGTTTTCTACGGGCGGTTGTGTATTTTCTATGTCTGTAGTTGAGGACTCTGATACTTTCTGTAAAAACCATGAACATATGTACTTTATATTTTATGGAAGGAGTGAAACATTGTAAAGTTTCATTCTGTATGAAATGGTTTCACTGAATTATGTGGTCGATTAAAGGTACAAATTAGAACTTGTAGACGTGTCGCGACCGTAGACGACAACTGAAGCACTCGTGTCGCGGCGACGCGTCGTCTGTAGTCGTCGCCGGGTTACAAGTTGTACCTTAAAGTCGCAAAGCTCTTAAGTATATGTGAAAGGAGATAAGGGATTTGCGACTTTATTTGACAACACCAACTTCTTAACAATTGAATTGATGAAGGAGGTAATTAACTGGGTAATCAAATTTTAGTATTTGTGATATAAATAAAAACCGGACTAGTACGAGTCTGACTCACCCACCGAGGGTTCCGTACTTTTTAGTATTTGTTGTTATAGCGGCAACAGAAATATATCATCTGTGAAAATGTCAACTGTCTAGCTATCACTGTTCATGAGATACAGCCTGGTGACAGACGGACGGACGGACAGTGGAGTCTTCGTAATAGGGTCCCGTTTTTACCCTTTGGGTACGGAACCCTAAAGAGTTCAGTAGTACCTTTTTAGCTCGGGTGCGTTTGGGCCTGGGTTCTGGAGGCGGTAGTTGCTGCGTGTCCGCTTCGGCCTGCCTAGCGGCCGTGCCGCGGCGAGACGCTCGCGCTGCTCGCTCCACAGGTGCTGGAGCTAAAACACAAACACACATTAAATACATACTAAGATAATAGCAAAGGGAATAGAGTGTATAGAGGCGGATTGTCAAAGTAAATTATGCAGCCACTGTTAATTTACTGCCATCTTTCGACAGAAGATTAAAACTGTTAGAACGCCATTTGACTTAGACCATTATTCTTTCACTGATATGTATTAACTTGTTAAATACATATTAATATTAACGCCATCTACTCGAGAGTAGGCTGAAGGTTATGGCGCCATCGCTCAATAATATTGCACCATACCTTTGGCCTACAGTTGAGTAGATGGCGTTAATATTAATATCAGTGAAAGAATAAGGATCAAAGTCAAATGGCGGTCTAACAGTTTTAATCTTGTCGAAAGATGGCATTAAATGTACTTTACCTACATAATTTACCATCAACTCTCTATTTCAAATTCTCTTTAATAATAGTATTATTAAGACAATATAGATTCTTATAAATTGACATTAATGTAATTTGTACTGTAATCATATGTTGTGAAAAAAAAGGTAATAATTTTACAAGCAAAGTTTTACCAGGTGGTGGCGGCATGGTCTCCGTATTCTTCCTTGTTCTTGTGCTGCGCTTGCCGGACGGCTCGTCCTCACTATCCGTAGATTTCTCCTTTGGTGGTAGCTTGCGGGGCTCTAAAAGTTCAAATACAATCTATACAATACAATAAAAATATGTGTACAAAACACATACATACATACACACATACAATCACGCCTATTTCCCGGAGGGGTAGGCAGAGACCACGGATTTCCACTTACTACGATCCTGACATACCTCTTTCGCTTCCTTCACTTTCACTTCACTTATTTGAATAAAATTAGAGCAGAGCTCGCATTGATGCATTTGAGATGTGGTGCTGGAGGCGAATGCTTCGAGTGCCATGGACAGCCCACGGCACAAATGTGTCCATCCTACAAGAAGTGGGAGTTACTGTCACGCTGTCAACCATCTGTCTTCGCAGAATTTTTGAATTCTTTGGACACATAGCCAGAAAGAAAAATGACAAACTGGAAATGCTTCTGGTAACGGGGAAAGTCCAAGGAAGGCGACCACGTGGAAGAAGCCCAATGCGATGGACAGATCAGATCCGCGAAGGCACTAAATTATTATTATTGAGGGCGGGTTTAAATTCAGCAAGCTGTACCCGCACCTTTTTCATTACTTACACAATTTGTTACACAATGTTTAGATTAATACTTACCTACTTACTCCTTATACCTAAGATGGACTAATTACCTACCTAACCCTTATACTATACCTAAGAACTTATGTAAAAAGTAATGAAATAAACGCATTTGTATTTGTAAATCTAAAATCCACGATGCACTGCACACTGCTGAAGATCGCAACAAGTGGAAGGAGTTAGTCCACAAAATAATTCGTGGAGGCCACGACCCTCAGCAAGGAGGGAGGAGGAGGACTTGAATAAAAAATATCTCGACTTATCGGGTTTGCAAGCAATACTTAATTATGCAGTTATATAAAATAATCTTGATCTTACTTGGAACAGGAGCGGCTGGTGGTGGCATGGAGGCTTCATCCTTACTGGGTTCTTGTTTCACAGGCACCAGCGGTATGTCTAACACCGCTTCTGTTTCCATGGGCTCCGGAGGGAGGGATATCTTCTCTTGTTTCACTGTAATTTTGTAGTCATTGTTAGTATTTAAATTCGCTCATCAAAATCGTACTAGACACAGGAGGATTAATTATTGCCACTTAAAAATAAATCTGTAACAAATCGTTAAAAAGAATGTCCGGGTGACATTCTTTTTAACGTTTTTTTGTTTTAATTCACCCTGATGTCCATATAAGGTTGATAAATAAGGCATATTCACGTGCCCTAGCTACAGTCCAGTTCATAAGTATGTATACATTTCTTCACCTTAATCCATTGCAATAAGGTAAAAAATGTATATATATTTATGAACTCTACTCTACAACAGTAAATAAATTAGCGTTTTAAAGGACTTAAAAACGCTACCCATGAGCTCCATCATCCGGCACATGGAGATGGTGGGAAAAGCTCTTGAGTAGTATCGGCTTTTGCCGATTGCGCGTCGATATATCTGGGAAGACCCTTATGGAACAAAATGGCAGTTTGGACATAGCTTTACATGTATTTATGCTTTCATAGTAAGATTACCCTGTACAACCGGCAGCGTGTTCTCCTTGTCGTCATCCTTACGTCGCCGTGTCTTGTCCGTGTCGTCTCGCCGCAGCTTCTGTGTCAGACTCACGTTCACCTGCAGATTATTAACATTTTTTACATTTTATGCAAGCAGTACTTTTTAACGAGTACTAGCGACCCGACCCGGCTTCGCACGGGTTACACAAAACTTTAACAAATTATACTCCTAAACCTTCCTCAAGAATCACTCTATTGATAAGTGAAAACCCAATGAAAATCCGTTCAGTAGTTTTTGAGTTTACCGCGAACATACACACACACAAACGGACCGACGCCGTGGGGGACTTTGTTTTATAAGGTGAAGTGATGTAAGTGGGAAACGTTGGGACAGATCATATAACCAGTGTGTAAGTTGCCTTAGCGCCACTTGCACTATCCCACTAACCCGGGGTTAGCCGGTTAAACAATTAACCCAATGTCAAATTGTACTGGTAACCATGGTAACTCCAGGTTTAACTGGTTAACCTCGGGTTAGTGAATGGTGCAAGTGGCCCTCAAATAGTAAATTAAATTAGGGTGTATTTCATATGTCCGATATCTTGGTCCAATGTCATTGCGTCTCACTCCCTCATTAAGCAAAATGTGAGACGCAAAGGGGCTGTCCATAAATTACGTCATCGATTTTTGACCCCCCCCCTATAATCATCCAAAAATCATGCTTCAAATGACCCCATTTCCTCCTACTTTATGCTACCGTCATCCGATGTCCAGACCCCCCTAATTTGAAATGACGTAATTTATGAATAGCCCTAAATACACATTGGACCAAGAAATTTAACAGGTGGAATACCAGCCTTACACAAAATGTTTTAACTACAATGCAACTAGAAATATATGTGAAATATTATGGGATAAATTGTCCTAATAATATCAACCACCTATCTAGGAGAAAGAACTGCTGAATACCTAATAAAACAAGAATATTTTACATATAAATATGACCTATTCCATTCCATATGCCATAAGTATTCAGTTAGGGTGCCATTCCCTCACATTTTGCTTAATGAGAGAGTGAGACCCAATGACATTGGACAGGTGGAATACCACCCTTATATTATGGTAATGCTTTCCATAATTTAATTTTAGATAGAACTAAACCTAAGCAAGAAATGGTAAGAGAAAAATAACTAGCTATTACTACTGATTTACATTACATTCTATGGACTTTGAAACAAATTTTAAATTTACCACGTCTTCATCATCACTGAGAAGTAAAATGTTCTGATTTAAAGACTCCAGGGCTTGTCTCTGCACAAGAAACAAATAGAGTTATTTTTTAGGGTTCCATACCCCAAGGGTAAAATTCGACCTTATTACTAAGACTCCGCTGTCCGTCCGACCGTCTACAACAACAACAACAAATACTAAAAACAAAATAAAAATTTAAGTGGAGCTCCCATACAAAAACGTGATTTATTTTATTTTGCCGTTTCTTGCGTAATGGTACGGAACCCTTCGTGCGCGAGTCCGACTCGCACTGGGACGATCTTTTTATATTGATAAAATTATTATGATTAGGTAAGTGCGACTTCCTCCAGAAAGATTCGGACTCACATCTTTGGAACACTCTCTCAGCCCTGTATCAATTCATATCTTTTCCATTTTTTACACTTTGGCTGCCCAAAATGGCTACAAAAGTGCATGGTTACAGTTTAAAACAAGCCTTAGTGAATTCTCAGCAGAAACGTCCATTAACTTTTTTTTTATGATACAGGAGGCAAACCAGCAGACGGATTACCTGATGGTAAGCGATTACCGCCGCCCATGGACACCCGCAAGACCAGAAAGGTTGTAAGTGCGTTGCCGGCCTTTAAGATTATTTATCATCATCAATCCACACTGACCAAGTCACAGGAAAAAGCTAGTTTCCAATAGTTAGTATAACAGTAGTAGTTTGTGATGTTTACCTGTTTGGTAATATTGTTCTGAGCCTTAACGGAGGCGTTTCTCTTGGGTCTCTTCTCTTGTTCAGGGCTCAACATGCCGTCCACCTGCTCCTTGCTCCGCTTGTTCGAGAGCCGCTTCTCCGAGCCATCCCTGGACTTCCTGACTTCTTTGGGGGAGTTTTCATCTGGAATTAATATTGTTATATTTGGTACAAACAGATATAATCTTTACTGTCTATTGGTGGACTGTATGTCTTTTTTAGGTTTACGAACTGTCAGTTAACAGTGTGGGCGATGATACAGTTAGAATTTCCTCAGATGTCTGAATGCTGGAAATACTTATAAATACAGTCAGCAGCAAAAGTTGCTAAGAGGGTGAGGTGTTCAAAATGATCTTGACACGACGTAATTGAATAAGCGTGTCAAGGTAATTTTGAACCCCACGCCCACTTAGCAACTTCTGCTGCTGACTATGCCATTAGGCAATATTAAATAAAAGGAATAAAAAAAGTAATTATGAAACTTATTTCCTTAGTCCATTCATATTCAAACACTATTATTCAACGAAGTCTCACAGATCTTAAATTTTGGTCTGAATAATCATCAGTTTTAAGTGCCTATTGTATATTTAATTATTTAAGTACTGCAGAATGGAGTATCAAGACAAACCATCCTGGTTTAACAATGCTTTTGGATCAAAATATTATGTAATTGTGATATATCTCTAATAAATAAATAAATAAAATCTTCCTAGTGTTGACCTGGTCTTTTGCCATGTCTCATGAGCGCCTACAGACCACTTGGAAACTAAGTTTAGTTGGTATAACATACTTTATAATAAATATGTTGAGCAAGACCAAGATAAGTCTGCAACGAATTTGGTGGCACTGGCACACACAGTGGAAGTGTTATTTTAAACATCAAACTTCTATGAAATTATGACATAAATGGGCATTTTCATTTAACTTGTACTTTAAAGCGTGACTTAAGTCGTGTTTCAGTAACGTCTAACCATTACATTCCTGACAAAATGTATGGGATTTGACATTGACCGTCAGTTTTGTAACGATTGCTAACCGGCCATTAAAGGTGCACAGTTAAGTGAAAATGCCCAAATAACACTTGCACTCCATGTGCTATCCAAATTGTTGCACTTATCTTGGTCTAACTATAAATGATTCTTTATAAGCAGAGGCTTAACTTGAAGACAGTTCATAGGCACTCACCAAGTAGTGAGCTAAGTATAGTATCAAAACATGAATGCCCGGTTGCCCTGCACCAAAAGGGGACCGTTTCTATGATTTTGGCTAAAATTTTCTAAGTGCCAGGCCCACCTTTCCTACAGTCCAATCGAATGCCCTCCTACTTTAACAAAAAATTATTCAATAATTGCTTCAGGCTGATTGCTACACTTATACTCACGGTAGTTGCAAGTGTTTTTTGAAGTCTTCAAATACAGGTTTGTAGGCTGTTGTCGGTCAAACCAGTAAGCATTTTAGACCAAAACAAACATTTTTTAAGCATTTAAATTGTAAATTGGACATATTCTAGTAAAATGGCGTACCTTCGTCTTCATTTATGCTCATAAGCGTATTCACCAGGGCCTTTTTCTGATTCTGGTCCCGTTTCCCGCGTCCGTTCTGATATTCCTCAGCAAACTTATCTATAGCGTCGAAAGCGACCTGCAAACCACGTCATTGTAATCACTAACACTGTATTCCACTCGGTAATTGAACACTTTATTGAGATTTTAGACGGAAAAGCGTCGCAACAAGAAAATTTGAAATTGAAGTTTTGATGTGATATTTCTATACTTGATATGCGTTTTATAGTTAATATAAAGTATTATCCTGGATCAAAAGATCTAAATGTGTTACAAGAACACAATACAACACCACTTTCAATTTCACATCGCTTCAAAAACGGTTTGATAAGTACACTGCAAGCCACCATTTTCACAACGTATTTTTAAACACAATATCGCTGTACCTTTATGTCTTCGTTTAGGGAGCGAACATAACTGTTCGATATTTCATTAAGTTTACACATTATTTCATCAAATACGGACATTATTGTAATAAAAAATACACTTTAATAAATGTTTCACAAATTGACAAACGACCTAAAACACTACACAATCGAAAACCGTTTGAAATTGAAATTTTACGTTGAATGTTGCCATGTCGTCGCCAGATGTAAATCGGATGCGTTCCAAAATAATATTTATTTTGTAAAAAACGCAAGATTTTTTTTTAAATATTGTTATTATAATTTTGAGTTGAATTCATAATATTAATTAAGAAAATAAGGCCAGCTAATTAGTTTAACACATGCTAGCACATGAAACATAAGTTTTTTCTAATACTATTGAGTTGATGTTGAGCAAATGTTGAGGCACTCGTAGTCAAAGAGAATGAAATATGCTCGTAGTAGCCCAAAAACAGGGGGGGGGGGGGGTTAAGGGCAAAGAGTATATTAAGTACTAGTTAAGGTTCAGCTCCCGATCGGTAGAAAAAGGCGGCAAATTTGACAAATGTAGGTGCGAAGGGATATCGTCTCATAGAAAATTTGAATTTCGCGCCGTTTTCTACTGATAAGATTTGCTTGACCATCTTTATATTTCTTTCTTACTGCTCTTAACAACTAGGGCAAATTATGCATTGTTAAGTTGTATATAATTATTATCATTATATAGGTAATATAATTTTGGCGCATTTAGCATCTACTTACTCTTAATTTCCTGCAAAGCGACTGGAAACAATGAAGCATCGTAATTGGGTAATAATAATATACATAATTATGTACATAATAATTTAAATTAAATAACAAAATGAAACAGCCGCCAAGCTGAAGTGGGACTGGGCGGGACACGTTTGCCGTATGCCGGATGACTTGTGGGCTAAAACAGCAACCAATTGGGTCCCACATCAAACCCGGGGTCGCGGCAAACCTCGAAGGCGTTGGCGAGATGACCTCGACTCCTTTGACAGGAACTGGTGGGAGACGGGTCAAAACCGGGATACGTGGAAAGGGGGGAGGGAGGCCTTTGCCCAGCAGTGGGACACTCTAGGCTCATATAAATAAATAAATATAAATAACAAAATCATCGGAAACACCTGACTGCCCAACACCACGCGACCATACGAATTTATTTTTCTAATACTTATTTAAGAGCGCTATTACATTTCGGCGTTGAGCGAGTTTAGGTATTTTACGCGCTGCGGCAGGCCGTGCGAGCTCAGTATGCCGATCCCTTCTACCACACTCGCACTACAATGATGGATTAAACATTCTTGATCCTTCGCGAAGCATATTGAAATCAACCATAACATAACAACACTAACTGTACTTAACTTTTAAGTTCTAAAACTGTTATTTGGTAAGTACGAAAATACTAAATGCAGTGCAAATGTACATAGGGGCTGTTCATAAATTACGTCATCTATTTTTGACGATTTTTGACCCCCCCCCCCCCCTCAAATCATCCAAAAATCAAGCTTCGGATGAATCTGTTTCCTCCTACGTCATGTTACCATCATCCGATGTCCAGACCCCCCCCCCACTCCTCCCATTTGAAACGACGTAATTTATGAATAGCCCCATACTCGTACTTATGAAGGTATATTACTCGAAAGAAATTATAGGTACCTACTCGCTTATTTACATGTTTCGTCATTGCATTTGGTACCTATAGGTTGTAAAGTTTGTATCAACGAGGGTTTAAAAACGAACTGGTACTGAGGATCTGATGATGATTAAGGTGGTCACGGATACCAATCAACCATGTAGTAACATGATTAGGCTCGTTTGATTCGTCTCAACAAGATCTTTGACACTGAAGATACACAGGGTCTGATGATGGAGCTGGAAGGTGGCCACGGGTACCAGTCTATCATGTAACTAAACAACTTCGTGTTTGGGCTCGTTTGATTCGTCTCAACAAGATCTTTGGCACAAGATAATACTCAGGGTCTGATGATGGAGCCGGAAGGTGGTCACCGGTACCAATCAACCATGCAACTAAACCACTTCGTGTTTAGGCTCGTTTGATTCGTCTCAACAAGATCTTTGACACAAGATAGTACTCAGGGTCTGATGATGGAGCCGGCAGGTGGTCACCGGTACCGATCAACCATGCCACTAAACCACTTCGTGTTTAGGCTCGTTTTATTCGTTTCTATAAGATCTTTGACACAAGATAGTACTCAGGGTCTGATGTTGGAGCCGGAAGGTGGTCACCGGTACCAATCAACCATGCAACTAAACCACTTCGTGTTTAGGCACGTTTTATTCATCTCAACAAGATCTTTGACACAAGGTAGTACTCAGGGTCTGATGATGGAGCGCGAAGGTGGCGACGGGTACCTGTCTATCATCATCAGCTCCATCATCAGACCCTGAGTAGTATCTTGTGTCAAACATCTTATTGCGACGAATCAAACGAGCCCAAACACGAAGTGGTTCAGTTACATGGTAGACTGGTACCCGTGGCCACAGTCCAGCTCCATCATCAGACCCTGAGTACTAACTTGTGTCAAAGATCTTGTTGCGACGAATCGAACGAAGCCAAACACGAAGTGGTGTAGTTGCATGGTTGATTGGTACCGGTGACCACCTTCCGGATCCATCATCATACCCTCAGTACTACCTTGTGTCAAAGATCTTGTTGCGACAAATCAAACGAGCCCAAACACGAAGTGGTTCAGTTACATGGTAGACTGGTACCCGTGGCCACAGTCCAGCTCCATCATCAGACCCTGAGTACTATCTTGTGACCAAGGTCTTGTTGAGACGAATCAAACGAGCCTAAACACGAAGTGGTTTAGTTGCATGGTTGATTAGTACCGGTGACCACCTTCCGGCTCCAACATCAGACCCTGAGTACTATCTTGTGTCAAAGATCTTATAGAAACGAATAAAACGAGCCTAAACACGAAGTGGTTTAGTGGCATGGTTGATTGGTACCGGTGACCACCTGCCGGCTCCATCATCAGACCCTGAGTACTATCTTGTGTCAAAGATCTTGTTGAGACGAATCAAACGAGCCTAAACACGAAGTGGTTTAGTTGCATGGTTGATTGGTACCGGTGACCACCTTCCGGCTCCATCATCAGACCCTGAGTATTATCTTGTGCCAAAGATCTTGTTGAGACGAATCAAACGAGCCCAAACACGAAGTGGTTTAGTTGCATTGTTGATTGGTACTGGTGACCACCTTCCGGCTCCATCATCAGACCCTGAGTACTATCTTAAGTCAAAGATCTTGTTGAGCCGAATCAAACGAGCCCAAACACGAAGTGGTTTAGTTGCATGGTTGATTGGTACCGGTGACCACCTTCCGGCTCCATCATCAGACCCTGAGTACTATCTTGAGTCAAATAAATACATATAGAATGTCAGGTCGTTTCAAATATTTTTAATCCTGTCCGGTAGTTTATTAAACTGTACCATTATAAATTATAATACTATAAAAACAGTGCTAGGATCAAAGTCTCTCGTTGCGGTTTACACGCACACAGTATAGCGTTTTACACGGCGCCCACCGCACACAATGATAAAAACCTCGTCGTCGCCGTTGAAAATGTGCGGAGCCGACCGACACACGTCCTGCCTCTACAAGCTCTGCCGCGGCACTGAGCTGGCGCAGCGCGCGTCATCGGTAATATAGAGTGGTTATCAAAAAATTGCCAAAAAATTATAGTAGAATTTCATAAACACTAATGTATACCAACAGTATAAGCAAACGTTGCAGATTGCTTGAGTATGAAAATGACTTCGATATTAAGTAGATTTTCGTAGGAATTGACACTTGTTTCGGAGAGAAAATCGAGTTCGTTTTACTTTGATTTTCTCTTTCTCAAAGGTATGTAGGAAAAATATAGTTTGATATGCCTAAAGTACAGGGTATTAGTAATACAAAATAGCCAGGTTTAGCAGAGTAAAATTCTCAACATTTCCAAATAAGAGCTCGCCATTCAGTGCTTCACGGGGTTTTTCGGAAACGACCATCAGAAAAAAAATCATTACTAATTTAATAAGTCCTTTTTCTAATATTTACAACGATATTTATAAAGATAAGAAGACGCTTTTACTGGAACAAGTACTCATTGTTTCTAATAATGAGCGCAAAGTCCTGAATTTCGTCAACTAGTATCATCAATTTTGCATTATTTCGACTTTTCTTGTAAGAGCGCTCTTAAGAAGTACTAGCTTCTGCCCTCGACGTGGCCTGGGTGGAATGATGATGATTGATAAAAGAATATCCTAAGTATGTCCTTTTCCGGGCCTCAAACTATCAACCAACTAACTAAAATGGCTAGCCCAACGAGGGTCTTGGCCTCCGAAACGAGAGCACGCCACTTTCGTTCACTAGCTTTTCGCGGGTAAACTTTTGTACTTTTTATTTAATATTTTAAGCAATTAAATGATAATTTAATAACGGAAATGCATTTGTAACATGATATAACGGCAACAAACATCCGAATAAAAAATATTTCGTTCAAATGTAAACTTCATGCATGAGGGTAATTATCGGTTCTCCCCAGCGGTATCTGGTTCGACATACTGGGCGTCCACCAGTCGGTCTTCCCAAGTACGTCCTCTTCGCAGCCCGATCCTCTCCCATGCTTAATAGGTGACCGAACCAGCGAAGTCTGTGGGATTTCGTTTCGCCGATGATATTGGGTCCGCCCACCAACTCCTCTATTTCGGTATTCTTCCGTATCCTCCACGTCTCGTTGTCTCTCTTGATAGGTCCCAGGATCTTACGAGATCTTTCTTTCCTCTACCAGGAGCTGACTTTCCTCGTATATAAGGATTGGTAAGGATCCTCTAGCTAATACATAAGGATTGGTCGAATGACGGTCCTAAGCTATCTCCATACTAAAATATCATCTAAATTGGTTCAGCGGTTATTGATTCCCCATACAAACTTCCACCCCCTTTTCATCCCCTTAATGGGTGATTTCTGGGATAATACTATCTTTATCTTATGTCCCCGGGACTCAAATTATCTCTCATCTCAATCGGTTCAGTTCAGTGGTTTAAGCGTGAAGAAGTAACAGACAGACAGACAGACACAGACAGACAGAGTGCACGCGCGTATCGAGGAGCCAGTGCGTGAATGCGTAATGCAACTTATGCAAAACGTTACCGGTGGTTGAATACTTAATATTCACCTTGAAGAGAGGGCAAACGTAAAATTGTAGTTTTTGTGCGAATATTGAACTAGACCTGCCTGCGGCTCAGCTGGCGTAAGTGGAATAAAAAGCTAGTCTTATGTTAAATATTAGATGGGGTATTGGGATTTATCGCCAGGAAATTAGAAGAAAACAAAAGAGGAGAAGAAGGAAAGAAGACAAGTTGTAAATAATCGGCCAAGAGCATGCCGGGCCATGCTCAGTGTAGGGTTTCTTCGTAGTTACCATTCTGTCAAAATAGGCCAAACGGGGGCTATAGTAAGTATCACAAGGGAGTACCTTTGCAGCGCTTTGTACCTACTTACGTCTTAAGATTTTTTGCAATAACTCAAAAACATGATCGGTCCAGCAGTTTTAATTTAATTAGGGTTCCGTACGCAAAGGGTGAAACGGGACCCTATTACTAAGACTCCGCTGTCCGTCCGTCCGTATGTCACCAGGCTGTATCTCGTAATCTGTGATTTCAGCTCAGCTGAAATTTTCACAGATTATGTATTTCTGTTGCCGCTATAACAACAAATACTAAAAACAGAATAAAACAAAGATTTAAGTGGGGCTCCCATACAACAAACGTGATTTTTGACCGACGTTAAGCAACGTCGGGCGGGGTCAGTTACTTGGATGGGTGACCGTTTATTATAGATAATGGTACGGAACCCTTCGTGTGCGAGTCCGACTCGCACTTGGCCGGTTTTTTTTAATTACATACATGGAAAACCAACAGCTATTAACATTTCTAAAAGCTACAATAGATTTACCTACATAGGAATAGGTTTTGAGTTATATTGCAAAAAAATCTTCTCTCCTTAGTAAAAAGACGTACAAAGCGCTGCGAAGGTACTCCTTTAGAGTCCCTTATGCTGGTTATGTACATGATACTTACTAATAGCCCCAGTTTGGCCCGTTCTGACAAAATAGTAACTACGAAACCCTCACTGAGCATGTCCCGACATGCTCTTGGCCGATTTTTTTATTCTTTACCGCAGGGCGATCATGACGAGCTTCGTGTGGCAGCCGCCTAACCTCCTCGAGCTGTGCCCGGCGCACACACACACGCACGCACACGCACACCTCGCCGCATGTTCGCCTTTCGGCATCATGTACCTGGACTTGTTGGTCAAGCTGTTTGGTTCAGCGCCGGACTATCCGGAGCCTGCCCTCGTGGACGGTGGTAAAATAAAAATATAAAAATTAAAAAAAAATTAGTGATAAGTAGGCTCTAAAAGTTACGTCTCTAGAGTCGGACCAAGATCGAAGGCCTAGAATGAGAGATGTATTATCATTATTTCATTCTAACAAATAGCTTGTTAGATCAAGAAAAGTCTGCAGCGATTTTGATAGCCCACGCAGTGATAGTGTTATTTTAAACGTCAAACTTCTATGAAATTATGACGTAAGTATAATAACACTTATAATGCATTGCGTGGGCTATCAAAATCACTGCAGACTTTTCTTGGTCTAACTTTGACTTACGTTAAGTAAAACTTACAATTGTATTTTAGAGCCAATCCCAACAATTGGCGTATGCACTAGTTTTTACGAAAGCTACTGCCATCTGAACTTCCAACCCACAGGGTAAACTTGGTCTTATTGGGATAAGTCCGGTTTCCTCACGCTGTTTTCCTTCCCCGAAAAGCTACTGGTAAATATCTTCCGAAAAACTCATTGGTACGCATTGGTACGTGCCGGGGCTTGAACCCGCGACCTCCGGATTGAAAGGCGCATGCCCTTACCGCTAAGCCACTAGAGCTTATCATTTATTTTGGTTGTCTTTCAGAAATCTACGATTTCATCGTGGTGGAAGCTGGGTCTGCCGGATGCGTTGTCGCGAACAGGCTCACTACTGTCAAGGAGTTTAAGGTGTTTAGATTTGTTGTGTTATCATAGGGGAGACCGAGGTGAGTTGAAACAGAGGTAAGTTGAAACAACGACAATTTTGTGGTATCTATTAATCGTATTGACGCAAGGAAGCATGTTGAGGGACCCGCGGACGGTGAGGAGCATCTGAAACATTTTATTTTCAGCTCTCAGTTACAGAGGTTTCAAAATTGTATTTTTTTCAATTCACCTCTGTTTCAACTCAGCTCGGTCACTCCTACTCCTACTACGATGGGAATACATGTCATATATGGTAATAGGTACCTGCACCAAAGTAGCCGGTCCTTAAACTTGTTAACTTTTAAAATTCCATACTCTTATAAGTGTGATAGGCTTGAAATTTTGCGTCCATGTTCGCTAGTAACATAGAAATAGTTATTTGTACAACAAGAGATCAAAGTTTGATATTTCTTCGAGTGCTTATTTTGAGTCCCGTGCAAGCGAAAGATTCTATAATAGATTCACGAGCGTAGCGAGTGAATCTAATTTAGAATCTTGAGCGTAGTAAGGGATTCAAAAGCGCACGAGATGTAAATAACTTTGATCTCGTGTAGTACACAAAATTTTTCACCCTAAGCAGTGAGAACATACCTAGAGGGACAGAGATAATAGAACCCAAGTATATCGAACTTGTATTAGACCCCGCATGTTGAAATGACTATAAAGGTAACTTGAATGTCATTTTGTCTCACTCAGTGAGCAAAATCGCATTTTGCTCACTGAGTAAGACCTTCAGTGAGCAAAATGCGATTTTGCTCACTGAGTGAGACAAAATGACTCAGTGAGCAAAATCGCATTTTGCTCACTGTTTTTAAGAAGTAAAGTACCCTTGTTCGAGCTGCTGAGGTGAAAAGTTTTTTTTACATAAAATAAAAATAAAAAGCTACAGGGTCTTCGTCAGAGCAGGTGCCTTACTAAAGTATTAGTTTTAGTTTTGTAGGTAGTTTTAATTTTAGGTAACTTATTATTGCACAGTCTAATAAAACATGGTCTTCTCTTCCCAGAGTGACACAAGCCTACGTCACAATAACATTGCCACTTTGTATATCGCTATCGCATATTATCATATAGCGCTGTCGCATGATGACGTAGGCTTGTGTCAGTCAGGTGACCTAGAAAAGACGGGAAGAGTATATTATTATACCATGTTATTATTGTAAGTTTATACTTATGTTGTTGTTCGTTACCAATAAAATCCTACTTCCACAATCTTTTTTCCCAAATTCAGGTGCTACTCCTAGAAGTTGGTCCCGAGGAGCCCGATATAACCCAAGTGGTCGGCCTGACCGGGGCGCTGGCGAACTCGAACGTGGACTGGCAGTACAAGACCATGCCCAGCAACTTGGCTTGTCTGGCCTTCCCAGACCACCGGTGCAGGTGGCCCAGGTTACTCTTAAATACCTACTCCAAGTACTCTTTGTGTGTGTGGAGTGGACCGCTTGTAACTACATACATACAATGTGCTGTGCTCTGAAGAATTGTTTGATAATGCAAATGGCTCGTAAAGTTAACGTGGTGGATGCTCTAGAATGCATTAAAAATGAGATAGGTATAACTTATTTATAATTTGTGATAACATCTATAACTAGTGGCTCTGTGAGCTGTAGACCTCGCGAGTAGAGCTTTAAATAACATGGTGCTAAGAGCTTTAAATATAGTAAATTAAAAAAAAACAATACGAAATTTATGTGTAAAAAAATGCGAAAAGTTATAATATCCCAGCATACAATACTGGGGATCGAACCCAGACCCTCTGTGCAAACAGAAAAAGCGAACGTTTACAAACTGAGCCAAGTAGTTTTTAGATGGGTTGACGAAATTTAGCTACTCCTTCTCAAATCTTAAAACATTTATTTACATACAATATATATACAGTGGTACTACTAAACGAAATTAATAACTAGCTTAAATCTAAAATAGGCCCTTGAGGCATTGTACCAAGGATGCTGGCGGCATTTCCTCGCTGTATCGCAATGCTGATACTCGTACGTTGTGCGAGGTAGCCGCCAGCTCTTCGGTCACCAGAGGGGCTACCGCGAAAACCGAAATTCGCAAATTGCGGGGATCTTATTCTTTTACTCCAATGAAGGCGTAATTAGAGTGACAGAGAAAAATGCCCGCAATTGACGATTTTCGGTATTGGCGGTAGCCCTACTGTTACGTCAACCAGACGCTTCGCGATTTCTGCGAACAACTTATGCGCGCTGGGACCCCATGGACCTAGAGTTTCAACACCAAATGGTACAAAATGATACTCTCTACCGAGGCTCTTATATTTGTTACGTTTTAGAATTTCGGCGCTTTCCGCCGCTCCGCCCGCTTTTACAGTAGTCCGTTGGAGGTGGGACGGTGCCAGTGTGTCTACGCAGGTAGCATCCCACACCAACATCCGTCCCAAGCTCCAAGGAACTAAGGACACTCCATCGGGCCTCTTGCCATCATCTCTGATAATGCCAGTCGGCTCAAGAAGAGCAGGCACATTGATGGTGGCAAGAGACCGACCGAGTGCTTCTCAAATTAAAATTAGTTAAAATTAAATATCTCAATACCTCCGAAACCAGCGAAATAAATTTTCTGAATTTTTGGCCATTTAATCTATAAACATATCTCAAAAAGAAAACACTCGTATGGTACCGATACCACTATTTGTTTAGGCGCGAGCTGTCACGACTCCGCCATTTTAAAAAAATTCAAAAAACCGGACGGACAAAAAAAATATATTTAGACATAGAATCCAGTCACAAAATTTCACGAGATTCGGTTAAGAATTGAGACCTGTAGAGGAGAACATCCGGACATACAAAAGCAAAATGGTCCAGTCGAAACGTAGACCTTCGCTACGCTCCGGTCAAAAACTGTTGACAAACTATTATATAATTTGTGACTGTTGTCCTATTTCAGGGGTAAAATGATGGGCGGGTCCAGCTCCTTAAACTGGATGGTGTACGTCCGAGGGAACATGCTGGACTATGACGGCTGGGCGCGGCGCGGGAACGGGACTAATGAGGGCTGGAGTTATCAAGAGGTCAGATAAAGATATGATAAAAATAAAATACATTTATTCGCTACACTCACAAATATGTACGAACATGTAAAGACGAAATTTAATTGACCCAACTCAACATTAAACAGCTAGCTATGTAACCAGGGCTAGTCTCCCGTAGAGCCTATTAAAAAAAATCTAATATTTTTTAAAATGTAAATTCTGAAATCCGCCGCTGGCTATCCAGTATTATACTTCTAATAATCCCCTTCTTACCCTTAAATGCACCTTGTACTATTTCTGTTACCCAGATATTACCATTTTTCAAGAAAGCCGAAAAAAACTTGAATATAGAAGCGCTTGATCGAAAATACCACGGCGTTAACGGCCCGCAGCCTGTATCCAGGTTCCCCTACATAGACGACCCTTCCATCATGGTTACCAAAGCCTTCATCGAGAGAGGGGTGCCGCTGAACGACGTCAACGATGGCATTCAGTTCGGAACCGAGCAAGGCCAAGCCACCTCCAAGGAGGGCCAGAGGGCTTCCACCAACTGGGCGTACATCAGGCCCATCAGATTTAAGAGGCGTAACTTGACCATCAGAACAGGAGCCTATGTTATGAAAATACTTTTTGATGAAAATAAGAGAGCTACAGGTGTACACAGCTTATGCAACTTAAGAAGTCATAGTCAGCGGTGGAGTTATTAATTCTCCTCAACTATAAATGCTTTCTGGAATCGGACCTAGAGAGCATTTAGAAGATCTGCATATACCACTGATTGCCGATTTATCGGTCGGGGAAAATCTTTATGATCACGTCACTTTCAACGCTCTTGTTGTTGCGTTGCCAAATAAAACCGCTACGACTGTCAGCCGGCAAACGATTGTTGAAGATACAATTCAGTACAAGTATATGGAAGAGAAAAGGGGTCCATTATCAGGCAACGGCCCGGTGAACAGTATATCTTTCTGGTTGACTAACCCTAACCTGCCGGCTCCAGATATGCAAATGCAACCAAACAATATTCTCTGGCAAGAATATAAGAGAACCTGTTGCTGCTAATGATGTGACTATCTTCCCGTCAGCGTTTTATAATGGACTCATGCCCAGGGTTATGAACATTGTTCCTAGGAGCAGAGGTAGACTACTTCTGAACGCGAGTGATCCTTACGGACACCCTCTTATATGGTCCGGTTATTATACTGACCCGATCGATATGGAATTACTAATTAAAGGTGTGAAACAGTGTCTGACAATAGAAGACACTAAAGCTTTCAAATCTAGAGGTGCTTACTTCGTTAGGACCCCTCTGCCGGCGTGCAGGCACTTTGCTTGGGGTACAGACGCGTACTTTGAGTGTTTGGCGAGGTCTTACACATCTAGTCCTTACCATCCTGTGGGGTCTTGCAAGATGGGTCCCTCGGACGATCCTACGGCGGTTATTGACCACAGGTTGAGAGTGTATGGAGTTTCGGGGTTGAGAGTGATTGACTCGTCTATTATGCCACAAGTAGTTCGGGGTAACACGAATGCTGCGTCAATTATGATTGGAGAGCGAGGAGTGGCTTTCGTGTTGGAAGATTGGCTACCTGGTTATAAACCTTTTGATGATGAAGATCATCATCATTCATCATGAGCACCATCATGAAGGTCATCATCATCATCATCACTAGGAATGTAGGTACCGACTAGTCGGGAAAGCCGACAATCTGGCGTCTTTTGTAATCGGCGACTGTTTGGCAAAAACGCAGATTAGTCGGCATATAATATTATGATACCTATACATACAATCAAAACAAAAGAAATAAATAATATTTACGTTTTTTATTTAAATCATTTGTTATGTTCAAATACTTTTGATCATATGTTAATATGAAATTCCTGTGTATCTAAGAGTAGGTATGTAGCAGTATTTTGTAGGCAGCGTACTACAGAATAGGTACATAACTAATAAGCTCTTTATTAGGGATACCCGAATACCATTATTTCCTATTTCCACTAACTACTCGTATCTAATTAAGCAATGCCAGGGGGTGTTAAAACCGTATCACTAAGATATCTTTAATTTGTAATACGTATAATGACTTGGCCATCGCACGGCTGCATAATGACAAAAGGATCATCGTCACCTATTAAAAATAATTCTAATTGAACATAACGCTAGCGCTAATTGCAGTTTGAGCATTACACATATTTACGAGTACGGTACGAGTAAAGCATTATGTGCGATTGCCAAGTCATTATATGTATTACAAATTAAAGATATCCTATTGATACGGTTTTAACACCCCCTGGCACTGATTAAAATAACCGACTTGGTTTCACATTACATCTCAAAACTTTTTTGTAGTAAAAGCGTTGCGAGACTTGCACCTTTTTACATGTAAGTAATGTTTTTGATGGGATCTCATCTCTTTTTGTAGGCAGTCCTTCTTTTCGGGTACTCATACCCATACTATGTATACACATACTCGTATCATAACTAAACATATCTTCATTCGTATCTACATCGTAGTGTACCTTTACTTTACCTACTATTTGTAGGAACTGCAACAGTAACTTTGTAATATCATATATTTATATAGGATTACAAACTTACTTATGCAGTTCTTAGATCTTTAAAACGTGACTGATATTGCAATATTTTTAGGTTTTCCCTTTATGTGGCCATTAAACCCTAACTCTGTACCAAATTTCAGCTCTCTGAGTTTATGGGAAGCACTAGTTCTATTCTGATGATCATGAGTCAGTGAGTGTCATAAATGCGAAACTTTGCTTTCGCTTAACTTCGGAACTAAATGACCTACAGACTTGAAATTTTGGATTTTAAGTATGTGATTATAGTTTACTGGATGACCAAAATTACGCGCTCGACTTGGCAGTGCCACCGCCAAGTCGAGCGCGAAGCAAACACTGCCCTACCATCCTTTACTGGAACCATTTCGCCGCATTTTCAGGCCCCTATTTGAGAACCTCTGGATAAGACCAGAACGCAGAAATTTTGGTCATCCAGTAAGCTATAATCACATACTTAAAATCCAAAATTTTAAGTCTGTAGGTCATTTAGTTCCGAAGTTAAGCGAAAGCAAAGTTTCGCATTTATGACACTCACTCACTCATGATCATGATAAGTTGGAATGACATAGAAATATTTAATTTTTCTAGCAATTATGATGGAGTTCCGCAAAGTAATTTACCTATAATCAGTAACAAAGTAACAGTTATCAATCATGTTGCCTGCGGGCCTATGACGATGACAGTGACTCTCAAGGGTAAAATAATATGAAAAGAGAATCCACAGATACCTACAGTATGTTTTTAACCCTTAGCCAAATTTTTCGAGGTAATTTATCTAGGTTATATACTAAAAACTCTAAAGGACCGAACTAGAAATCGTGAAAGAATTTGACTTTTGGGCATTTCTATTTAAAATTGTACCAAAAATGTTTATTGGGAATTTTTATATAATTTCTACTCAGACTCACGAGCTTTTTCCATTTTTACTGAGAAAAAAAGTGTCCCCATAATTTTTGGTCCATTTGGTTACGGTTTTCAATACAACCTTCTATGACCGTAACAACCAAACAAAAAAGAAGATTAGAAAATTTTGGACACTTTTTTTCTTAAATAAATATTATAGGACATTCTTACACATTGAATAAGTCCCACAGTAAGCTCAAGAAGGCTTGTGTTGTGGGTACTCAGACAACGATAGGTATATATAATAAATAAATACATAGAAAACAACCATGACTAAGGAACAAATATCTGTGTCATCACACAAATAAATGCCCTTACTGGGATTCGAACCCAGGACCATCGGCTTCACAGGCAGGGTCACTACCCACTAGGCCAGAGTAGGGTTGCAAATAGAAAAACAAAACAAATGTTTTTTTTCAAATTTATGAAAAAAAACCTGGCACCATGGTTTTTTTTCTAAATTAGGTTTTTTTTCAGATGAACAAAAATATGCCACAATAACGGTTTTGATTCCTGAATTCCCCGATGCGGCGACGAGAGGCGTTGGTGTTGCCAACAGTAAATTGCGATAACTACCACTACAGATTTCATTTATGTTGTTATTAATCAAAGTTGTTAAATTAAATTGGTTTAATGGTTAACATAAAGTCTAAAACAAGTAAAACAACCGTATAAAAGTATTAACTGCCTTGCAAATTTTGAGTTTTCATACTTTTGAAAAAAAAACGTACTCCAGAAAAAAAACGGTTTTTTTACAACCCTAGGCCAGACCGGTCGTCAAAGTATCGAAAGAGCTCGTGATTCTGAGTCGAAAAAATAAAAAAATTCCAAAATCTAAAATGCAAGTTGGGGGTACAACTTTAAATAGAAATGCCCTTTTAATCTACTACAGTTTTAGAGATTTTAGGAAGTTTCAGTGTGACCTAAGTATTATGATTATGTAGCAATACAAGGTTATCCGTCCCGTCCCTTTAATAGTGAATCCTGCTTTGTGTAACCACCAGAGTGCGCTCGGCTGTCACGGCAGCGCACACGCCTTAAACACTCCTGCCGCTCACATATCCAGGTAATTTAAATAGAAATAGAATAGAAATATAAGCCCTAATTGTTTATTTGGTGTAAAAAAAAACTTGATCATACAAGTAGATATTATAATAGGTACATAAGGTGGTGGTACGGTCAGCCAAGAAAGTGGTCTACCACTTTTCGACTCTATCAATCAGATGATAGAGTCGAAAAGTGGTAGACCACTTTCTTGGCTGACTGTAATAGTGCTCGACATGCTAATGCCCAATAGATGACTTCCTGCTGTCACCTCTATTGACAATGACTTAAGTTTCAAGATGGCATGTACTGGGACCGCGTCGAGCACCAGTAATGGACGCCAAACACTGATTTAAAGTTTTAAACTTCCATGATTTTTATTTTACACATTATTAATTTATAAAACAGTATAATTAAGCTTTAAAATTTATCTCCGACATTCCGAATTTAACAAGTGTAATAGTTTCAGCATAATCAGACACAGAAGTGGTTAAAATATTAATATACAATTCCAATATCCGGTATGAAAATTACATTAATTAAGGATGTGGTTATCTAGATTACAAAAAATGTAATAAATAACTTCGCGTACGTTAATTACGTGTAAAATACACTAAAATTGTAAAATGAACATTAAACGGTGGAATATAATTAATAGCGTTACATGGTTTAAGTATTAATTAACAATTTTATAATTTATTTGGTAACGCCTGACCGCGCAGCGCCGCGAAGTGGGACCAAACCAGGCAAGGCGAAGTTAAGAACATACGTCTCTAAAATATGCTGTTTTTAGGGTGCCGTACCCAAAGGGTAAAACGGGACCCTATTACTAAGACTCCGCTGTCCGTCCGTCCGTCCGTGGATTCTCTTGTCACCAGGCTGTATCTCACGAACCGTGATAGCTAGACAGTTGAAATTTTCACAGATGATGTATTTCTGTTGCCGCTATAACAACAAATACTAAGAAGTACGGAACTCTCGGTGGGCGAGTCCGACTCGCACTTGTCCGGTTTTTTCTACACACACTTGATACCTACTGACACTTGACACTAACGAAAACAAAGTAGAGCGTCCTATACTTAGTTATTTCCCGTAAGGTAAACGTACTAGTGCTCGACATGCTAATGCCCAATAGATGACACCTTGCTGTCACCTCTATTGACAATGACTTAAGTTTCAAGATGACATGTACTGGGACCGCGTCGAGCACCAGTACGTTTACCTTAGTTAGAAATCGACCCAATCAATGTTGAACAGTCAAATCAAGAACATTCAAGTCGTAAAATCTTGTACAATCAGCATCAATAGTACGGGATGAGACAACGCTCCAAAAGTACCTATCTGCCAACCTGGTATACTTTTTCAAATAGAGATGAAAAAAAAATTTATTTACATACAATATATACAGGGTGAAATTTAAATCACTGGCCATATTCATTCCCGGCACTAGGTTACACTTAAGGAATCTATTTAGCGAAAAAAAGAGTACATTTTTTTTTAATTTTCATTTTTCAATTTTTAAATATTTTCCACGAGTCGTGGTCACCCTATTACCACAAATGTAAACAAACCTAATAGTAGGTTTTAACAACAACATCAGCAAAACCCTTATCTGACCTTCACTAAACCTTATAATCGTTGCAATAGGGTCCACCCAGTTAGTGTTGGCGATGGTAGGCAGGTTTATCAATTTCGAGGGTAGTCTAAACTAAACCATTCCGCGCTAGCGGTAAACATAACGGTAAATGATTAGTCACTCGTCACTCGCCAACCTTAAAATAATAATCGCGCGCGTACTAAGGTTAAAAAAAATGTTTTCGAACCGGGAATATTACGAAGTGGTACGGTGTTATTTATTAAGTGGTGAGTGTTTACGTGGTGCACAAAGATTATACGAAATGGAATCCGTTCCACGCCTTCGCAGACAATGATTGAATCCAAGAGTACCATCTCGTGGGACTTCCGTTAATTGCGTCGATTTTTAATCAAATGTACGTAAGTTGATTCAATTTTTTAAATACGCCTGAATGCAAAGATTCCTGACCTAGTTTTTACTCATTATTTTTAAGCCACGGACGTTTTGTTAATAATCATTAGTCAGAAATAACATTTTAGATTAAAAATGGGTTGCCTTTGCATTTTGACGGTTCTAAGCCCGTTAAAGTATGAAAGGAAAAATTAGCAACTTATGTAGGTAATCTCGCTGCAATAGGGTTCATAATTGGTGACGCGATTGCAAACAGCGGGAGGGGCGGGGTGTCAATGACCTTAACTGATAAGAGAGAAGCGGGTGTAGTGGGTAGTTGTCGGTTCACCATAACGTACGAGGTTTTTAGGACAACTTGATGATGAGTTATTTCGAAAAAAATGTACTGAGCGGTATTAAAAGAAAAAACACGTGTTTAATATTTTTTCGAGTTCTTTCGGTTGTTTCAATTTGGCCAGTGAATTAAATTTCACCCTGTATACAGTGATACTACTAAACGAAATTAATAACTAGCTTAAATCTAAAATAGGCCCCTGAGGTATTGTACCAAGGATGCTGGCGACATTTCCTCGCTGTATCGCAATGCTGATACGTTGTGCGAGGTTGCCGCCAGCTCTTCGGTCACCAGTTACGTCAACCAGACGCTTCGCGATTTCTGCGAACAACTTATGCGCGCTGGGACCCCAGTGACCTTTAGATTTATAGAAATTAGATTTATCGTTTGCATTCAAAAGTACCGACCTGTTACAGAGACTTTAAAGCGTAATTTGATCCTTTACTTTTGGCGCTGACTGTACTCCTGTCTAAAAAGCATGATCTAGCTAGAAAGTCAGATTATCTTGGGTCAAATGGATGGCAAGCGTGCGCGAGGAAGAGCACCCACGAGATGATCTTATGCTGTGAAGTGGATGGTTGGCGGCAACACGCAGTGCGTGACCCATATGGCTTATGACCGCACACTATGGAGACGGAGCATCTATGGTCGCGATCCTCAGCAATGAGGGACCGAGGAAGAAGAAGAAGAAGAAGTACTCTTTTCCTGAAAACGTCACAAATTACATTTATTTTCATTCTTATCATAGAACCATGGTGAACGTGTGGCAGCCGCCTAACCTGTACGAGCTGTGCCCGGCGTACACGAATCTCACTGCGTGTACCCCTTTTGCGTTGATGTATCTCGACTTGCTGGTGAAGCTGTTTGGTTCAGCGCCGGACCATGCCCCTGAGGCAGTGGATGCAGGTAGGCTTGTTACTCGACTCTACTATAACTAAGGTTATGTTCAGGTAGATCTTCTTATACCTACATATAATACAATAGGAGTATTGGGATCCGCTGTGTCAATTCAGTGGCCACCTGGAAGGGGCTGCGCTGGCATCCATGAAACTCGGTGCGCAAGAAGCGAGGCGTTACTTTTCTCCAGGGTAAAGACTATTAGGTACTATTTAATCGCAAGTCACACCCCATATGGAGTACTGCTGTCATCTTTGGGCAGGAACACCTGGACTCTTCGACTCAGTCGAACGAATTGACGATGATCCCAAACTCACAAGCGATATTGAACCCTTAAGTCTAATAAGGAAAGAGTTTGCCTCCTTGTGTGTGTTCTACCACTTGTACAATGGGCAGTGCTCTGAAGACTGTTTGACATGATGCCAACGACCGCTTCCTATCACTGCACCACTCGCCGTCGGCAGGGTGTTCGTCCTGACACCCTAGAACCTAAAATACCTAAATGGTCGCGCACTGCGGTTTAAGAGGATTTATTTCCCGCGGATGCTCCGGCTGTGGAATGAGGAGGCTCATGAGCAGAGGTTTTCTCGAGGGGCTACAGTATGGGCTTCTTAAAAAAATGATATACACGTTTTAAAAGGTTGGCAACGCGCACGTAACACCCCTGTAGTCGTATGCTTGTTTGCCACCGACGTCGCATAAAAAAACATACCTAATGTGTCTAATTCCGGCCATACATATATTGACAGATTTGTATAAGTACCTAGAAGTTTTCTAACAAAACAAAAACTTGAATTTTTTTCTTCCAGCTCCCTCTTAAACATGCCACATGAAGAATTTATTTTATTCTCGTTTCAGAAACCTACGACTTCGTCGTGGTAGGCGCTGGCTCAGCGGGATGCGTGGTCGCTAACAGGCTCAGTGCAATCGAAGAGTGGAAGGTACTTAAACCTAAAGATTTTATATTACGGTGATGGTACGGACGACCCGACCCGTCTGATGGTAAGCGGACATTGTGCCAACGGACATTTGCAATGTTCAATGTTTAACATACTATTGGCCGGGGTGACTTTCAAATGCAGGGGCGACTTTAATATTCTAGTTTTTAAGCCATAATATATATTTATGCGAGATTTTTTACAGTAGGTGAATATGAATATATAGTAATCTAACTAGTTACAGGAACATTTTCAGTATAATGAATAATGGTAATTCTATTGCCGTTTTAAATCTATCAAAGTAACCCCAAATTTTCCAAAGTCACCCCGGTCTACGGCCACACCCGGTGCTTACTTATATTACTTTGCTCTGAAATGTTTCTTTATACAACGTGACCTTAGCCATTGGGCAAACCCTGAAATCCCACGTAGGGTTACTTCTAAGAAATGCTCTAACGGTAATATTTTTTTAATTAGAACAGAAGTTCTTATTTTGCCGACAAACTTTTCATCGAATATTATTTCATAGACAACGATTCATCGAAACGTTAGTACTAATAATATTGTTTGGCGTTATTTTGTTTCATATACTATTTATTTCAATTTTTCTTACTGCGTAGAAATACTATTCAACGAATATTACTTGATCGCTAGCTCGTTTCAAATTATTTTAATTGGCACAAGTACTAAACATTGCAATTCATTTGTTCGACGTATTACTTTAATACATTCTTATATGTCGTACGTCGTACTCTCGTAGTCGTACTACACATTAATACATTTTTCTGTTGTAAGAATTTTAGATTTAGGTTAGGTTAGAACCGCGACCCCACACAGAAATGAACGGCTATCAAAGTCGGATTAGGTTAGGTTAGAACTGCGACCCCACACAGAAACGAACGGCTTTTAAAGTAGGTTTAGGTTAGGTTAGAATTGCGACCCCACACAGAAACGAACGGCTTTCAAAGTAGGTTTAGGTTAGGTTAGAACTGCGACCCCATCACCCCATACAGAAACAAACGGCTTTCAAAGTAGGTTTAGGTTAGGTTAGAACTGCGACCCTATACAGAAACAAACGGCTTTCAAAGTAGGTTCAGGTTAGGTTAGAACTGCGACCCCACACAGAAACAAACGGCTTTCAAAGTAGGTTTAGGTTAGGTTAGAACTGCGATCCCACACAGAAACTAACGGCTTTCAAAGTAGGTTTAGGTTAGGTTAGAACTGCGGCCCTACACAGAAATGGCTTAGTAAGTAAAATTATTGTTACCAACCTATTTATAATTTGGCCAAAATGAAAATGCAGCCTTGTAAAATTATGTGTTCAAAATTAGAGCACATAGCTATAATCGCGCAGAGTGAGACGACTGACGTGATTGCGTTTAGTTTCGATAACGAAATATTACAAATTGAAATCTTTTGCGCGTAATAAATTTCATGAAATACAATCCAAAATGAAATAAGAAAACCCGTAAAGAAATACTACGATATAAACTATATACAAAATAACTCAAGTACCAATTAAAAGTCCCCGATTTAAATTTACTAGTATCGATTCTTCGACGCAATAACTTGTCGATGAAATGAAAATACTTGAAACGTTGTCTTCGAAATAACATTCGATGAAATGTCTGTCGGCAATTCAAGGGTAAACCTAAAAAAATATTTTATCAAACAAAAGTTATTTCCAATAATCAACAACAAAAAGAAACATACTGTATTAATAATTGGCAGTGCTTTTGACAATTTGTTTGAAAATGTGCAGCAATGATGACATTTATCAAAAGTCAGAATCTTATTAATGTCATAAATAAAAAAGATAATCAAAACGGTCGAAGAAGGTTTCATACTATTTTTACCTCAGGAGCTACTAACACATACAGGTTGCTCCAAAGTAAAAAAAATGTAATTTGTTAATTTCTTCGTAACCGCTACACCGATTGTTGTGATACTTTGTATACTGGTTCTAAATACCCTAATGCATATGTACATTTCGGCTTTGTCCAATGGCTAGGGACACCCTGTATAGATCCACATGGCATGTACCTACTACGTTTCCACAGCCTTTCCATGCTGCTGAGTAGTCGAATGCGATTTGTAATACATTGCGGCATTTCATCGAACGATTGAATTCGTTGCTCCTGCTTAGCCAGAAATCACATAAAATCGCACGCTATTCGTTGAAGAAGGGATTTTTGTAACCTCCGGGTTATTCATTAGTGTTCTAAAACGTTGTTCATTGAACAAAATAATGGTTAATTGGTAAATAATGAATATGGATTTAATTGAGCGGCGATAAATCACGCAAAATAATTGGCCAAGAGCATCTAATTGACCGTTAATAACGTTAGCGAAGGTCTCTGTTTTAATTCGGGCATTTTGCTTTCGTATATACGTCCGAACATCCTCTAAGGTCGCAAAATGTAATCGTTTCTCGTGAAATTTTGTGACCAAGATTCTATGATCAAATAGATTTTTTTTGTCGATCCAGTTTTTGGAATAGGTATATTCAAAATGCGAAAAGTGGCAATTTATTTCTTGAATGGTTCCGTAGGGACTATTAATTTTTGTTCTTGCTCATTAAAAAAAAATCCCATCAAGGAGTATAAAGTAGGTGATTTTACTCCTAAGAATGAAAAGACTTCAGAATACGTTTCAGTTGCTTAGGGCATATAAAACGGAGTAATATTGACGACCGGTCTGGCCTAGTGGTTAGTGACCCTGCCTGTGAAGCCGATGGTCCTGGGTTCGAATCCCAGTAAGGGCATTTATTTGTGTGATGACATAGATATTTGTTCCTGAGTCATGGTTGTTTTCCTATGTATTTAAGTATTTATATATTATATACATATATCGTTGTCTGAGTACCCACAACACAAGCCTTCTTGAGCTTACTGTTGGACTTAGTTAATCTGTGTAAGAATGTCCTATAATATTTATATTATTTATTTAATATATTATTTAATCCTTTTTGAAGTCGGTTTTACAATACAATACTATACTCTTTATTGCACACCTCACATATTCGTAGTTTACAATTAATGTAAAGTAACATAAACAAAGACAATTACTTTATTTTTACTTTTTTTTTGGATTAATTTTATTGAAAGTCTAGAAATGAAATTATTTCTCAGATTAGTAATTATTTTAAAGATATAGAGATTATTTAATAAATTTCAGCAATGCAATATCTGTTCGAAAAATTTCAATACAATCTTATATGTAAGTAGGTACCAAAAAACTAGGCCACCTTGTACCACATAATGCACACAGAACTATAAGGGTTCCTTGTCTTGACTACGGATATGGAACCCTTAAAGAGTTTCATATACAACAGTCCCGAAACATAAATAACTGTAATGGACAGACAGAACAGCCATTTTCCGATAGCAACTTATTTGATTGCTCATTACCGCAGCCTTGTTATGTATACCGGTTAGAAAATACATAATTACTGTATGTTTTTACAAGGTTGGTTACACCTGACCTGACATACCTTGAATAACTGAGCATCGGAACCCCTATTTGACTCGAGAAAGTGAAATGTGACATGAGTTACTTGTACAGTTTACATTTTAGGTTTGTAATAAATTACAAACTATTATGTCACCTGTATCTTTCTCGAATAAGGTTTAGTTTTTTAGGGTACCCAAAGGGTAAAAACGGGACCCTATAGACTCCGCTGTCCGTCTGTCCGTCCGTGCGACCGCCTGTCTGTCTGTCACTAGGCTGTATCTCATGAACCGTGATAGCTAGGCAGCTGAAATTTTCACAGATGATGTATTTCTGTTGCCGCTATAAAAACAGAATATAATAAATATTTAAGTGGGGCTCCCATACAACAAACGTGTTTTTTTTTGCCGATTTTTGTGTAATGGAATGGAATGGAACCCTTCGTGCGCTAGTCCGACTCGCACTTGGCCAGTTTTATAGTTTAGACCAGGGGTCTCCAAACTTTTTTTGGAGGGGTGGGGGGGGATTTGTATCTGGTTGGTGCTGTTAGGGCTGAACACCTGGAGCCTGGCTCCCGCGGGCCGGATTGGAACGCTTCGCGGGCCGGAGAGCCCTGGTTTAGACGGTAAAGTAAAATTATTAGTAGTGCCATTAGTGGGCAGATAGCCTCTTAAGTCAATTTGGACATTTTAGAGATAAAATTGTTACTATACCGTCTATACTATATACTTACCTGACTGGCTAGCATAGTTGCGTTCTCGCGCGCAAGTCTATATTTGAAGTCGCGCAAAATGTCTGGAGTAGCAATGCACTTACGAGAACTCTCGGTAACTTCTGAGAATGTTTAGAGAAGAAACCTCGGGGCCGCCCGAGTCCCGCCCCTTCTGTAAACTCTATTTATCTCCAACCTGTCACGGAACTTGAGGTAAAGAAAATCATCAAGAACTTTCCGAATAAATACACGAGAGGAATTGATGAAATCCCCAGCGTCCTAATTAAAACTTGCAGTGACGAACTAGCACCACCAATTACGACACTCATAAACCAGTCTTTTGATAACTGTTGTTTCCCGGACAAACTGAAAATCGCAATTGTCAAGCCAATACTTAAAAAAGGGGGGAAACAAAATAACCTCTCAGACTACAGACCAATAGCCCTCCTACCCACACTCTCTAAGATATATGAAAAATGCATGGCCGACCGTATTTACTCTTTCTTAGAGAAATTTCAACTTCTAGATAAAAATCAGTTTGGATTCCGTAAGAAACACTCCACCACATTAGCTGTATACAACTATATTCAAAACATACTAGATTGTCTCAAAAATAGAAATTACGCTATCGGGTTAATGTTGGACATCATGTCAAAAGCTTACGACAGAGTCTCGCATCCAATCTTATTAAATAAGCTGTACGCAATTGGTAATCCGCGGAAACGCTTACAATTGGATTAAATCTTACCTGAAAGATAGAAAACAGTGCGTGGAAATTAAACACCTCCAGGAAGACTCCGGACAACTACTGCAAACGTCGCGATCAAAAACGGTGACTGTCAACAGCTCCATCCCACAGGGAAGCGTCTTGGGATGTGTGCTATTTTTAGTGTACATTAATGACCTCCCTAAGATTACCAACCAAAAGTGTGTACTATTCGCTGACGACATTTCGCTGCTGTTTGGCCATCCCAATAACTCTAACAATTTCACCGTCATTAAAGAAACATTTAGTAGATTTTCCGAATGGCTACAAGACCATAACCTAATAATAAATACGAATAAAACACACATAATACAATTTAGACCATACCAAAAAAATTCTATCGACTTAAAACCACTGCTACAGGAGATCAAAATCAACGAAAAGACAGACGCCACCTTACTCGGATTCACAATCGATTCACACCTTGACTGGAAAAATCATGTAGCCAAAGTCAAAACAAAACTATCCTCTTTCCTCTTTGCATTAAGCATACTAAAGGCCAACACTCATATAGAATGTGCTCTCTCTGCTTATCACGCATACGCTCAAGCTTGGTTACGCTATGGTGTCATGCTATGGGGAAATAGCACCGACGCACATGACATATTTTTAATGCAGGAAAAATGTATCCGCATACTTCCAAACATACCGCAAAACGTTAGCTGCAAACCACACTACATAAACTTCAAATTTTTAACTTTACCCTCTTTATATATCCTAGAAATAGCCACTTTTGTCAGAAACAACCTCCATCTATTTAAATTCTATAATAGCGTTCGTCGGAATGATAAACTCATCCCGCCAGAACCGATACTAAATATATACAAAAAAGGCCCATATTACAGCTCAATAATAATAATTATATAACCAAATACCGATAAATATACGAAATATCACAACTAACAACTTATTTTCTACAAAGTTAAAAACGCTTTTAATTCAGAAAGCATACTACTCTGTTGCAGAGTTCCTGGAAGATCAACATCTATAATGGCAAAATTGTTACTGCCCCATTGCATTAGTTTTAAGAACTTTTTAAGAGTGCTCTTACAAGAAAAGTCGAAATAATGCAAAATTGATGATACTAGTCGACGAAATTCAGGACTTTGCGCTCATTATTAGAAACAATGAGTACTTGTTCCAGTAAAAGCGTCTTCTTATCTTTATAAATATCGTTGTAAATATTAGAAAAAGGACTTATTAAATTAGTAATGATTTTTTTTCTGATGGTCGTTTCCGAAAAACCCCGTGAAGCACTGAATGGCGAGCTCTTATTTGGAAATGTTGAGAATTTTACTCTGCTGAACCTGGCTATTTTGTATTACTAATACCCTGTACTTTAGGCATATCAAACTATATTTTTCCTACATACCTTTGAGAAAGAGAAAATCAAAGTAAAACGAACTCGATTTTCTCTCCGAATCAAGTGTCAATTCCTACGAAAATCTACTTAATATCGAAGTCATTTTCATACTCAAGCAATCTGCAACGTTTGCTTATACTGTTGGTATACATTAGTGTTTATGAAATTCTACTATAATTTTTTGGCAATTTTTTGAAAACTACTCTATATTACCGATGACGCGCGCTGCGCCAGCTCAGTGCCGCGGCAGAGCTTGTAGAGGCAGGACGGGTGTCGGTCGGCTCCGCACATTTTCAACGGCGACGACGAGGTTTTTTATCATTGTGTGCGGCGGGCGCCGTGTAAAACGCTATACTGTGTGCGTGTAAACCGCAACGAGAGACTTTGATCCTAGCACTGTTTTTATAGTATTATAATTTATAATGGTACAGTTTAATAAACTACCGGACAGGATTAAAAATATTTGAAACGACCTGACATTCTATATGTATTTATTTGACTCAAGATAGTACTCAGGGTCTGATGATGGAGCCGGAAGGTGGTCACCGGTACCAATCAACCATGCAACTAAACCACTTCGTGTTTAGGCTCGTTTTATTCATCTCAACAAGATCTTTGACACAAGATAGTACTCAGGGTCTGATGATGGAGCCGGAAGGTGGTCACCGGTACCAATCAACCATGCAACTAAACCACTTCGTGTTTGGGCTCGTTTGATTCGGCTCAACAAGATCTTTGACTTAAGATAGTACTCAGGGTCTGATGATGGAGCCGGAAGGTGGTCACCAGTACCAATCAACAATGCAACTAAACCACTTCGTGTTTAGGCTCGTTTTATTCGTCTCAACAAGATCTTTGACTTAAGATAGTACTCAGGGTCTGATGATGGAGCCGGAAGGTGGTCACCGGTACCAATCAACCATGCAACTAAACCACTTCGTGTTTGGGCTCGTTTGATTCGTCTCAACAAGATCTTTGGCACAAGATAATACTCAGGGTCTGATGATGGAGCCGGAAGGTGGTCACCGGTACCAATCAACCATGCAACTAAACCACTTCGTGTTTAGGCTCGTTTGATTCGTCTCAACAAGATCTTTGACACAAGATAGTACTCAGGGTCTGATGATGGAGCCGGCAGGTGGTCACCGGTACCAATCAACCATGCCACTAAACCACTTCGTGTTTAGGCTCGTTTTATTCGTTTCTATAAGATCTTTGACACAGATAGTACTCAGGGTCTGATGTTGGAGCCGGAAGGTGGTCACCGGTACCAATCAACCATGCAACTAAACCACTTCGTGTTTAGGCTCGTTTGATTCGTCTCAACAAGACCTTGGACACAAGATAGTACTCAGGATCTGATGATGGAGCTGGAAGGTGGCCACGGGTACCAGTCTACCATGTAACTGCACCACTTCGTGTTTGGGCTCGTTTGATTTGTCGCAACAAGATCTTTGACACAAGGTAGTACTGAGGGTCTGATGATGGATCCGGAAGGTGGTGACCGGTACCAATCAACCATGCAACTAAACCACTTCGTGTTTGGCTTCGTTCGATTCGTCGCAACAAGATCTTTGACACAAGTTAGTACTCAGGGTCTGATGATGGAGCTGGACTGTGGCCACGGGTACCAGTCTACCATGTAACTGAACCACTTCGTGTTTGGGCTCGTTTGATTCGGCTCAACAAGATCTTTGACTTAAGATAGTACTCAGGGTCTGATGATGGAGCCGGAAGGTGGTCACCAGTACCAATCAACAATGCAACTAAACCACTTCGTGTTTAGGCTCGTTTTATTCGTCTCAACAAGATCTTTGACTTAAGATAGTACTCAGGGTCTGATGATGGAGCCGGAAGGTGGTCACCGGTACCAATCAACCATGCAACTAAACCACTTCGTGTTTGGGCTCGTTTGATTCGTCTCAACAAGATCTTTGGCACAAGATAATACTCAGGGTCTGATGATGGAGCCGGAAGGTGGTCACCGGTACCAATCAACCATGCAACTAAACCACTTCGTGTTTAGGCTCGTTTGATTCGTCTCAACAAGATCTTTGACACAAGATAGTACTCAGGGTCTGATGATGGAGCCGGCAGGTGGTCACCGGTACCAATCAACCATGCCACTAAACCACTTCGTGTTTAGGCTCGTTTTATTCGTTTCTATAAGATCTTTGACACAGATAGTACTCAGGGTCTGATGTTGGAGCCGGAAGGTGGTCACCGGTACCAATCAACCATGCAACTAAACCACTTCGTGTTTAGGCTCGTTGGATTCGTCTCAACAAGACCTTGGACACAAGATAGTACTCAGGATCTAATGATGGAGCTGGAAGGTGGCCACGGGTACCAGTCTACCATGTAACTGAACCACTTCGTGTTTGGGCTCGTGTGATTTGTCGCAACAAGATCTTTGACACAAGGTAGTACTGAGGGTCTGATGATGGATCCGGAAGTTGATGACCGGTACCAATCAACCATGCAACTAAACCACTTCGTGTTTGGCTTCGTTCGATTCGTCGCAACAAGATCTTTGACACAAGTTAGTACTCAGGGTCTGATGATGGAGCTGGACTGTGGCCACGGGTACCAGTCTACCATGTAACTGAACCACTTCGTGTTTGGGCTCGTTTGATTTGTCGCAACAAGATCTTTGACACAAGGTAGTACAGAGGGTATGATGATGGATCCGGAAGGTGGTCACCGGTACCAATCAACCATGCAACTACACCACTTCGTGTTTGGCTTCGTTCGATTCGTCGCAACAAGATCTTTGACACAAGTTAGTACTCAGGGTCTGATGATGGAGCTGGACTGTGGCCACGGGTACCAGTCTACCATGTAACTGAACCACTTCGTGTTTGGGCTCGTTTGATTCGTCGCAATAAGATGTTTGACACAAGATACTACTCAGGGTCTGATGATGGAGCTGATAGACAGGTACCCGTCGCCACCTTCGCGCTCCATCATCAGACCCTGAGTACTACCTTGTGTCAAAGATCTTGTTGAGATGAATAAAACGTGCCTAAACACGAAGTGGTTTAGTTGCATGGTTGATTGGTACCGGTGACCACCTTCCGGCTCCAACATCAGACCCTGAGTACTATCTTGTGTCAAAGATCTTGTTGAAACGAATAAAACGAGCCTAAACACGAAGTGGTTTAGTTGCATGGTTGATTGGTACCGGTGACCACCTTCCAGCTCCATCATCAGACTCTGAGTATCACCTAGTGTCAAAGATCTTGTTGAGACGAATCAAACGATCCTAAACACGATGTGGTTTAGTTGCATGGTTGATTGGTAATGGTACCTTCCAGCTCCATCATGAGACCCTGAGTACTGTCTTGTGTCAAAGATCTTGTTGAGACGAATCAAACGAGCCCAAACACGAAGTTGTTTAGTTACATGATAGACTGGTACCCGTGGCCACCTTCCAGCTCCATCATCAGACCCTGTGTATCTTCAGTGTCAAAGATCTTGTTGAGACGAATCAAACGAGCCTAATCATGTTACTACATGGTTGATTGGTATCCGTGACCACCTTAATCATCATCAGATCCTCAGTACCAGTTCGTTTTTAAACCCTCGTTGATACAAACTTTACAACCTATAGGTACCAAATGCAATGACGAAACATGTAAATAAGCGAGTAGGTACCTATAATTTCTTTCGAGTAATATACCTTCATAAGTACGAGTATGGGGCTATTCATAAATTACGTCGTTTCAAATGGGAGGAGTGGGGGGGGGGGGGGGGTCTGGACATCGGATGATGGTAACATAACGTAGGAGGAAACAGATTCATCCGAAGCTTGATTTTTGGATGATTTGAGGGGTGGGGGGGGGGGTCAAAAATAGATGACGTAATTTATGAACAGCCCCTATGTACATTTGCACTGCATTTAGTATTTTCGTACTTACCAAATAACAGTTTTAGAACTTTAAAAGTTAAGTACAGTTAGTGTTGTTATGGTTGATTTCAATATGCTTCGCGAAGGATCAAGAATGTTTAATCCATCATTGTAGTGCGAGTGTGGTAGAAGGGATCGGCATACTGAGCTCGCACGGCCTGCCGCAGCGCGTTAAATACCTAAACTCGCTCAACGCCGAAATGTAATAGCGCTCTTAAGAATACGTGCTATGCCCTGTCAGGGTCCATGTGACACTTCAATAATCTGTAACAACATAAATGTACCATGGTTGGCAATAAACGATTATGATTATGATTATGTTCTCGAGAACGAGAATTTATTTACGTAGTTTATACCATGAATATTCACGATAGTTTAGGTGTAGTCCTTATAATATTTTTTTTTTCTGAGCTGCACTCCAGTTTACTCCAGTTATCAATTATCATCTTATCAACGGACAGTAAAATGCATGTCTATTGAAGTAATTATAGTGTAGTGTTGGACGTTAAATGAAACTATTTGGTTGGAGTATAGGTCTATAATGTCTAGAATAACATGGGTACAAGCTTATATAGTCTAGGCTAGTAAACCGGGGTTACTTTGACTTGCGGGTCGACTTTGATAACGACTTCCCTCCGCTACTAAAGTGCTTGTTTTGACGAGTTGGAAAATAACTTCGCAGTATTTTTTTCTTTATTGGCAACACTGGTAGTTGCTTCATCGCCCAGTAACCGGATGTGAGTGTAATATTATTATTTCGTCTTGAAAAAAAATATTAATGGCGGATACGCATTTCTTTCTGGTTTTATTGGTTGAAAAACTTTAACTGTATTTGTGTCAATAATTAAATACATGTAATTTTATAGTGTCTTAGATTAATCAGTGTTTATTCGTGAGTTTATAAAAAAATACCTGAATTCGACAACCTACACATGTGCACATAGCCGGGGAATCCATGAGTCGGGGTGTCTTTGATCACTTATACGTGGTGAAATTGATCAAAATATTAAAGTAACACCATGAATTGTTTTGGCAACCTACGATTTTTTTATGTATCTTTTTCAATAATAAATATGTATCGTCTGAGTCAGTGGAAGAGGTAGAGGTTGTAGAATTATAAATTTGTATGTAAATGTTGATCTCCGGAACTGCTCATCTGATTTTAAACATTCTTTTACCCGTTTCTATTGTATGGTATTAACTTTCTGGGTGGAAATTGGCGATATTTAATACTGCGTCTTTGCTTTAGGTGTTTTATTATACGTGCGTAAGGCCACCAGCCCACCATGGTATTAATTAATTCTACTATTAATAAATATGCATTGTTTTTTTTATAGAAACAATGCCAGAGATTACAAAAAAATATCGGGTAACGAGACTACAAAAAATACCAAGAAGAACAACTCAATGAGCACGCCACACCTAGTGGCGGGCACAAGATCTATTCGTGCCGCGTCGAAAGCATACAATTTTTTTATAGAACATACAATAAGTATAAAGGCAACATATCAAAAACCCGAGTGCACATACCAAATTTACTGAAACCTTAAAGCTTGCAATTCAAAAATCAGTTGCTAAGTGAGATAATAAGTTAAAATCCTACGTTATTTATAGTAGATAATGTAATAAGCGCTTCAAGTTATTAATTTGTATCATTTGGTATGTTATCAAAGTAACCCCACACCTTAAAAATATAAATAACTTAAAAAATACTTAACCGATTTTTATTTTTTTATTTTTTACGGGCTTTTTAGCGGGTCTACTTTAGATTGTCAGCAAAAAAATTAGTGGTTTCAAAGTAACCCCATTCTCAATATAACTTTGATCGCGTTGTTTTTATTTATTTATGAAAAAAATATAAGTCCTCATTTTTTTTTATTTGGCAGGCGGAAAGAAGAGAAAAAACCGATTATTATATTTTTATTTCATATTTTTACGTATATTAGGATCGTCAAAAAATGGTGCCAAACTCTAAAATTGATCAAAGTAACCCCGGTTTACGGTATGTTACTTGTGAGGGTAAGGCGTAGCACACACTACACCTTCCCTCTTGGAGAAAAAAAATTGTATCTTTAGATACTATTTTTTTTATATATTAAATACATATCTAAAAACTTAAGAATTGAAATACACAAAATCGGAAATATAAAAATTATAATTTTCGAAGAAAAGTTAAGTTTAAGAAATGAATAAAATTACAAAGATATTTTAAACAATCTGAAATCATCAATTTTTCACCCTCAAAACAAGAAAAATGTGTTATGTTACTTATGTTATGATTACATAATAAAAAAATATTATAAAATTATTATAAGTCAGTAATGACAACTGAAAATTGAATTATTAAACAATTTAATATACCTACCGAACCATACAATACAAAATAACCTATCTACATTTTGTATAAAGAGAAAAAAAAACACAGTAAAAGGAAACACACACAAGCATACACCTTAAAAATAAACATTCCATAATTCATTACTAAGAAATATACAATTAATACACAATACGTAGCAAGTGTTAACAATCTACTATACGAGTATAACCAATGTATGCTCGTATTGATGACGAACTAATTTTTTTTTACTAAAAAAAAAAAGTTTAATACTATTTGATAATACACATACTACTAACAATAAAAAACTTACAAAATACATCTTGCATAAGATTTATTTTTTTATGATTTTAGTCTTGTCCTTGAAAGTTATGTATGAAGACATACGAACATGTTAGTTATTCTCTTTTATTGGTAGGTACCTTATTGTTTCTTATATTTGGACAATTCAACGCGCATATTTTGTGAAATCCCTTTTTATTTAACTTTATATATTATATTTCTCCTTTTACATACGTCATCTTACATAATAATCATTTAATTAATACACCACAATTTTCTAAGATGTGCATCTAAAGCGTGCAACTCTGGCAAGGGTACACAGCGCATTTACTTACCTGGTCGGCCGACCTTATTATACATTTTATTTATTTGCTCAGGATACAAGGATATTTTATTTTTACGCGCGCGCACACATACATATATTCATATTCACATTCAGGCAGTTCTTTTAACACTTCCTTACATCATAACCTTCCACGTGTCCAAGGAGTCTCCACAATTGATACTCGACCGAATCATGGTCAGACATCCAAGCCTTGTATCCTGGCGTACCCTTGCTATACCATATCGCTCAAGGCCGCCTCTCGGGCCACCGAAGATGCGATAGGCATATTATTATTAATTTTTTAATACATTCCTCTCATACAAAAACATCCAAAAACCAATCGCATAACACAACACCATGAAAACTTCAACATATAAGATTTTCAGCAACTGTTAGTTGATCAGGCTAATCGTCCTTTGAAAAACTTATCTGTTTTAGTTTTCCCAATCACTTTCCTAACGCACTTTTCTTATAACAAACTAATTCCATCTCACTCATACAACGATCAAAAACCTAACTAATTCTTTAGAACTTTCCATAGACACACAGTCTCAAACATATTGACAACCCTTAAAATTCAACCCCTAAAATCCAACATCAATCTTTACTTTAAACATACCGAATACCCGCAAAACCTGTTCCTTACACAATTCAATATTGTTATTTATAATACCACTAGTCAATTTATTTTAAAAGTCATATCCATTAATATAAAGTCCATATTTGTTTGTTATTTATGTCAAATCCGTGTAAAAAATATGTGTAAACAATAATAATCACTATCATTAAAAAATTATTTCAAATTCGAAGTAAAAATAAATGTAATTTATATCTATCTAATGAAAACTAAGCATTAATTGTATATGGTTAAAATTCGGAACATATTGTGGCATACTATTATATTTTTAAATCTGAAACCGAAATATTTTAGGTAGGCGTTACTTACTACTAAATACTAACTGTTTAAATTTAATTTGATTACAATAACTTGAATGCTCTAAATAAGTGTACAAAGACTACGAAATTTGAGATGTAATGACAGACGCCGCATGCCATTCCCTATAAGGAATGCACTCGCCGCCGCCTCGTGCCATATTTGTAAGGGATAAAAGTATGTCACGTAACTAACTATAATATGAAATTGAATAAAATTCAATGCAATATAGGTATATAATTAAAATGAACAAGTCTGTAATGAAAAATAGATAGATAATTAAGTTTTGTTTTATAAAAAATCTAGACCAATCTTTTAACCACATATTGTTTCGTCATCATACGGCATAGTTATACCTAATACTTACTTACCACAACAGTTATTTATCCTATCGTGACATTAAAAATTAACATACGGACTTCTAATATACCTAATATAAAATTCAACACAAGGCTAAAAAACAATTGATATTAACTACTGAAAACAAAAAAGGAATTAGCAAATATAATAGGTAATTAAATGTCCCTTTTGCACGGCACTTCACAATGTCACTTTATTGTTTTTCACATGGCGCAACCAATCTACCAATCAACACCTATCAAACGCGTCTCTGGTCCTCCTGGCATCATCCTAGGCTAAGGACACCATCAACTCCCTGCTGCAACCATCGTTAATGCTTCGCGCTTATTAAATTGATTGTATTTTTATTTTATTGAGTCCATATATTATTAAGTCACGTTCTTCTCGTCAAAATTGTAACTAGTTAGAAATTTTCACTGAAGATCACTAATAGTGGTTTACTTTCTCACGTGTTTTGATGTAAGTCCATAGCGATCACTTTTTTTTCTTACTATTTAATGCGTCCGTAGTCACTAATTTTAATAACACCAATAAAAAATAAAGTTCTAGCAGTCCGCCAAACTCATTCACTGTGGATGTATAGTTTTTGTTAATTATAGTATTTTTCACACAAATATGTCCTTATCACTTATTTTAAAGTTTTACTTTTCTTCCCGACGTGTACTGGCTGGCGCGGCGCGCCGCCAGTGCAGCACAAGGCCGCACTGGTAGGGTCGCCATGTAGTGTTGGACGTTAAATGAAACTATTTGGTTGGAGTATAGGTCTATAATGTCTAGAATAACATGGGTACAAGCTTATATAGTCTAGGCTATGTTACGTGTGAGGGTAAGGCGTAGCACACACTACAATAGTAATTGACATTGTTATATAAATAAGGTACTACGACAAAGTTTAAACAATAATTTCCATGTTGCAGAATAGTTCTGAGAACATTCTCGAGAACAGTTCCTCTTCTTGGGAATGTTCTGCAATTTGTACATTGCTAGTCTGGAGTCGCGAGAACACAACCCATGCTAGCGGTCTGGTTAATATAATTTGCTTAAAATATAAGAACTTAAAGTTTTTACCATACATTCAGGTGCTACTCTTAGAAGCTGGTCCAGAGGAACCTGATATCACATCAGTGCCAGCGCTGTCCACATCACTACTGAGTTCCAACATCGATTGGCAGTACAAGACAATGCCCAGCCACGTCGCCTGCCTGGCCTTTGAGAACCAACAGTGCAGATGGCCGAGGTTAGCCTTCTCTCACTCTTCTGTTACTACACAACGAGACAGAAGAACCTGATATCACATCGGTGCTGGTGCTCTCAACAGCGCTCCTCAAGTACAACATAGATGGTAGTAGTGGCAGTACAAGACTATGCCCAGCCACGTCGCCTGCCTGGCCTTTCAGAACCAACAGTGAGAATAATTACTATATCTCATACGTCTCCTATAAGCTATATAGTCCAAATTCCTAGATAAATTCGGTGAACAGTCATGAACTTCCTCAACGTTCGCCGTCTTACAGGTGAGAGTAAGAGGTGCCCAACCAGGCCAGTTGGGATTTCACTGGTTTTTTATTTCCCATTCACATTTACTCTTTACATGTTTTCCATCCCTCCGATTCCCTTGCCAAGATCATGATATAGACCAGGATCTCTACATAGAAGAGTGTCGTATGCATAATTGTTAGACCGCAGTTTGACTTCTAATCCTTGTAGTAGGTCTCCTAGGCTTCAAGAAACCTGATGTTGATCATGGTCTACTAGACAATTTGCCTTTAAGCAGATTATAATTTGGAACGACTACTAAGGACGACTAACATACTGGTATCCTGTTTCAGGGGTAAAATGATGGGCGGCACGAGCTCCATCAACTCGTTCGTGTATATCCGCGGGAACAGGCTGGACTACGACGGCTGGGCGCGGCGCGGCAACACAGGATGGAGTTACGATGAGGTCAGAACACACACACACACACACACACACACACACACACGCACACACAACTTGTTTACATATGACATACACGTACTATTTTGTTATAAAATATCGTGCAATTATGGCATGACATGATTGCCCACACAACAGATAATATTATAAATCTGTTTAACAGTATTAAGTAGATATTTTAAGACAATTGTCTGATGATGAGTTCATCATCTATTAAGGCCCCTGTACACAATGGGCCATCGCCGGCCAGTCCAAGGGACGCAGCCATGCGGTAGAATGAGATAGTAATATCACTTGCTCCCTCTAACGCATACCTAAATGCGTCCCCCAGAATGGCCCACGCTGGCCCATTGCGTACAGGGGCCTTTAAATTATGTTTCTGCCAAACACACACTAAGTTTTTGTCAACTGTATTGAAATGAAATGAAATGAAATGAAAATCTTCATTTCAGGCAACTAATGGCCCATACATAAATACCTTAAAACTAGCATACATATTATATAAAAATATATTTTATAACTAAACTTTAAAAAACTAAACACTACATATCACATTATGGCTGCGATGCATTACGCAACCCCGCAGTGTCAGGGAGCCGGCCATCTTGTTATTGTGTATTGTCATCTGCATTATAAGTCTAGTTGAACTAGGTTAAATTGACTCACAAGATTTCATTATCAAGTGAAGGTACAAAAAATCAGTTTCCCCTTGCCCCTTGAGCTATGGATTTTTTTCTGTTACCCAGGTATTACCATATTTCAAGAAATCTGAAAGGAATCGGAATATAGAAGGGCTAAATCGAATATACCATGGCGTCAAAGGAGAACAGGCTGTATCCCGATTCCCCTACGTGGACGACCCTTCCATTATGATCACCGAGGCCTTCGTCGAGAGGGGGCTGCCTTTGAATGACTACAATGCCGCCATTCAATACGGAACCATGCAGGCTCAAGCCATCTCCGAGGAGGGTCAGAGAGCTTCCACCAACAGGGAGTTCATCAAGCCGATCAGATATAAGCGGCATAACCTAAGCATCAGAACAGAAGCCGAAGTTATCAAAATACTTTTTGATGAAAATAAAAGAGCTTCAGGTGTTCAATACATAAAAGACGGTCAGATATACACAGCCTATGCAACTAAAGAAGTCATCGTCAGCGGTGGATCTATAAATTCTCCACAACTACTAATGCTTTCTGGAATCGGCCCTAGAGAGCATTTAGAAGATCTGCATATACCAGTGATTGCCGATTTACCAGTCGGGGAAAATCTTCACGATCACGTTACTTTTAACGGTATTATCGTAGCATTTCCAAATGAAACCGCTACCACTGTCAGCCAGGATGAGATTATTCAGGATATATATGACTACAAAGAGATGGAAGTGAAAAGAGGCCCTCTATCCGGGAATGGTCCGGTGAACAGCGTGTCTTTTTATGTAACACAATTCGGCTTGCCGGCTCCCGACATCCAAGTCCAGGTAGACAGTGTAAACTGGGAAGAATATATAAGAGAACCGACTGTTTATGATAGTTTAACTATCTTCCCAACTGCGTTCTATGATGGAGTAATTCCTAGAGTCATGAACCTTGTTCCAAAGAGTAGAGGTCGGTTGCTCCTCAACGCGAGTGATCCTTACGGACATCCATTGATTTGGTCTGGTTATTTGACTGATCCGCGCGATTTAGAAGTGCTGATAAGAGGTGTGAAAGAGGTATTGTCTTTGGAAAGTAGTTATGCTTTTAGATCCAGAGGTGCTCACTTCGTTAGGACCCCTCTGCAAGCATGCCAGCACTTCTCTTGGGGGACTGACGCGTACTTCGAGTGTTTGGCGAGGTCTTATACGTCTAGTCCTTACCATCCTGTGGGGTCTTGTAAAATGGGTCCAGCTGAAGATCCTACAGCAGTGGTGGACCCCAGGCTCAGAGTGTATGGAGTCTCGGGGTTGAGAGTGATTGATGCGTCTATAATGCCGCAAGTGATTAGAGGTAATACTAATGCTCCGTCGATTATGATTGGGGAGCGAGGAGTAGGGTTCGTTTTGGAAGATTGGAAACATAACTATTGAGCAAAATGAGCATTGAAAAAGGTACTTAACTTATGTACCTAACTTAACTAAGCTACATAATTACAGCGCTGCTGAACGCAGTGTAATTTTCAGAACAATTAAAGCTATAAACTACTATAAAGCATATGGATCTAAGAATGAACGATAAACTATCCAACTATAGACCAAAAGCTCCCAATTTACTTGAATAACTTCTTTCACGTGTAATTCACTTGTGTCATTTCGTAAAAACTAGTGCCTACGCCAATTCCTGGGATTAGTTGCCAAGCGGACCCCAGGCTCCCAAGAGCCGTGGCAAATTGTCGGGACAACGCGAGGAAGATGATGACGTGTATCTATAAGTATTAGTTCCTTAGCAAAATATGTTTAATAGAAGAAAAAACCGGCCAAGTGCGAGTCGGACTCAAAAAAAAACACGTTTGTTGTATGGGAGCCTCAATTAAATATTTATTTGAACCCAGACAAATCCAAACTTACAGAAGATTCCCAAGTAGCACAGATTAGTTGTATAGCAGCCGCATAATGAAGTACGAATACGCTTGAAGCTGGAATATAAAAGCTGCATAAGAGCTGTATAAGCGTCTTTTTAGCTTTTATAACTCTTAAATGGGCACAAATTAGGCAGCCTTAAGTTCACATAACTACTTAAGAGCGTTGTAGCAGCAATTTAACGGAATTATAAGGGGTAACAGGAGTTATAAGAGGTGTATATTGGCTGGGTAAGAGACCACCAGTTACCCTTTATTCAGCTAATATGTCACATGTGCGCCCTAATACCGGGAAATATTGACATTGGGCTGAATAAAAGATAATTAATAACATACTTTTACACCTCTGCCTTAAAAATCAGCTATTATATTTAGTATAGTGACGACGAACGCAGAGGTGAACATATTTATATTGAAGCAAAAACATTAAGCGCAACGACACCATAAGTCATTTTGTTAAAGTGTTTAGTTAAATGTTTGTAGATGATCTTTTATATATTAATGCGAGAAAGATGTTTGGGAATGCAAGTTTATTGACATTATATATATACATTATCTAAGAAAATTTCAGTGCGCCACGAAAATAATCAGTATTTATTTATTTTAATGATATAAATAAGCTATGTGTAAAAACTATTTCAGTGGTTTGGACAGAATTATGAGATAAAAAGTTAATAATACGTTATAGGAAGTACTAAACTAATGATTTAGGTTAAGAACTCAGGCACAAAACCAAATTGTTACCCTTAAAAGTTGGAAAATTAATTTCAATCTTGTAGGTTATATACAATAAAATGGCGGTCAATGTTAAAAAGCAACGTGAACCGTTAAAATTCTTATATGCAGCATACGACTGTTATATATCTGATAAAGATACTTAAGTGAACCACTATAAAGTCCAAGTCGCTATTTCGATACACTAGTGAACCTCTAAACAGTTATAAGGCATCTTATGAACGTTTTAACAGCCGCTATGCAGACAGTCCCAATGGTAGTATAATAGGCTGCTTAGCGGTAAACATGTTCAGCGCTAAGCCGTATTATGCGCCACATGTGTTCGATTATACGTCTATTGGTTTCATAATAGCTCACTCGTTCTCCCTTATAATAAGTCAGCGAAATAAAAGCTGCTTTAGCGGTAAACATGTTCAGCGATAAGCTGTATTATGCGCCCCATGTGTTCCATTTATACGTCTATTGGCTTCATATTAGTTCACTCGTGCTCCCTTAAAAGTCAACGTAATAATAGCTGCTTAGCGGTAAACATGTTCAGCGATAAGCTGTATTATGCGCCACGTGTGTTCCATTATACGTCTATTGGCTTCATAATAGTTCATTCGTGCTTCCTTAAAAAGTCAGCGTAATAAAAGCTGCTTAGCGGTAAACACGTTCAGCGATAAGCTGTATTATGCGTCACATGTGTTCCATTATACGTCTATTGGCTTCATATTAGTTCACTCGTGCTCCCTTAAAAGTCAGTGTAATAAAAGCTGCTTAGTGGTAAACATGTTAAGCGACAAGCTGTATTATGTGCCACATGTGTTCCATTATACGTCTATTAGCTTCATAATAGTTCACTTGTGCTCCCTTAATAAGTCAACGTAATAAAAGTCCACAATTACCTCCTTATACAGCACATGGCGTAATTTTATCCACTAAACAGACCTTATAACGGTTAAAGCATTTGATAACCCTTAAAGCTGTATAGGGTCGTAGCAAATATACCTTTATATCACTCTTTGCGTATTAATGGTAGTTTTCAGAGCCGTAATGCAGCTTTTAATCGGCCCTAAGCTATATAAATATCACTGAGATCTATTATACAGCTGTAGGACCACGAGTGTGCTCTTATAAGTGTCTTAATACGCACAGAGCGTTAGATAGAACTAAAAGTGAGTAGTTATAGAGCTATCTGTGCTACTTGGGTTATACCAGGACCATAATCGTAGTACCTAGTTGGGCGGTTTTATAAAAATTGTTTTGTATTATACAGTGCATTGCAAATGCTCAAAAAATGTCACTTTTATTGATCAACATAGTTAGAAAGTAGGTTCCCAGGTTTTATTATTATTTGGCAACTATTCAAAACTTTTGTGTCGTTCCAAGGGATTATGCGATGTTTATGCCATTATTGTTTCCACCTAGTCGCGATTCTACACAATATGAATTCCACGCAGCTGAAGTTTATCACGAGCGTTATTCTTCACAGTCATTATTTCAGCACAATCTTGACTCTACCTAGTAGCGATTCTACACAATATTTATTCCACACATCTGCAGTTTATCACATGCGTTATTCTTCACAGTCATTATTTCAACACAATCTTGACTCTACCTAGTAGCGATTCTACACAATATTTATTCCACACATCTGAAGTTTATCACATGCGTTATTCTTCACACAAATATATTACTATACAATCGTCGCAACTCTTATTAATGTTCGACATCGGTCACATTTCTGGTAAAAAGGCACCTTAAATGAGTATTTTTTTTTAATAATAAGGTATTAATACCAATTAATACTAACTACTAAGAAACAGTTTTCATATCAGAAATAAACTTCACTGGCCGCAGTGGCCTCTTGTCAAAACCATTGTCTTGTTTGACGTTATCGCAATTGTTGACGGATCAAAATAAATTAATTTCTACTGCTTAAAGTTACTAAAACCGGAAAAATGGAGGAAAATGAAGTAGTGTTCATAAAAAGCGAAAAAGGAAAGGACGTTCTATTAAAAAGTGGTTACAAATATTATTTTAGGGGTAACCGTAAGAATGGTACTAACTGGCGGTGTGTAAATTCGTTATCGTGCAGTGCTTCAATAACCATTGATAAGGAGAAGAAAGGTGTTCTGAGAATTAGTGCACATATGTGTAAACCCAATCAATTCCAAAATAAAGTAGATATTTGCCTACATAACTGTAGGGAAAAAGTTGTGAAGACCATGAAATCTATTCAACGCATATTTGAAAAGGAGTTTGAGCCTTTAAAAGACGAAGCCTCTCTCAGCGAATCTAAAAAGATTCCCGAATTCAAAACTCTAAAAGACGCATTGTACAAGCGGCGATATAAGGCATTGATGGTCGAAAAAAGTTGTTTCGGAAATATCGATGACATCACGTTACCCCAAATTATTTGTGAGGATTTTTTGATAAGCGACAAATACAATATCTATATATTTGCTACACCTCTAGCTAGAGAGACCACACAAAAGACTACGAGTTTTTTAGGCGATGGGACTTTCAAGGTCACACCTTCGCCGTTCTTCCAACTATATACGCTGCACGCGGACTTAAAAAATATGCAGATGAGGATACCACGATAGTACCCGTAGTTTATGCATTGTTACCCAACAAACAGCAGAATACATACGAGCTGTTATTTTCAACACTCAAGGAGAAACTGTCACTAAGTATCGTACAATTTAAAAGTGATTTTGAGCTGGCGGCCATAAATGCCTTAAAACAAGTTTTTAAAAATGTGGCCATAACTGGATGTTATGTTCATTACCAGCAGAGTATTTGGAAAAAATCTGAAGAGCTTGCAGTCACTAACCATCCAATTGGTGAAGGCATTACAAGGCAGCTATGTAAATTAGCGTTATTTCCGCCAGCGGAAATACCGGATGGGTTGCGTGTGATTACTGACCGCATGCCTAATACTGACGTGTTTACTGACTTCATAAAATACTACAACCGAGAGTGGATGAACATAATAAGACCCGAGATGTTTAGTTGTCATAACCAATCAAATAAAACGACTAACTTTCTGGAAGGGTGGCACCACCGTATTAATGTTAGATTTGGTCGCCATCCGAAACTCTTTTTATTTTTATATAAACTAAAAAGAGAGGCGAACTACCAGAATTTTAGAATTAAGAGAAATTTAGCCGGATGCACCAAAAAAGACCCCAAAAAGCGAAAAACTAACCATTATAATACAGGAACAGATATGGTTGAAAAATATTTACACATAGAAATATCAATTGCCGAGGCCTTGAAGGCGATGAGTGATTTCGATGACTACTTATTTGTAGATTACGATAGCTCAGGATCTGATGATGACAGCAATAGTCTAGAAGCAGACGCTAGTTGTGGCTTAGAAACAGATGACGATTATGAATCAGAAACGGATGCCGATTCTGACCATAATAATCAGTCACTATTACAGAGTGACAGCTCGGACATGAACATTTTCTAATAAGATCGTAGTAAGTAAAGATTTTTTGTTAACCAGTCTGTAAGTTATTACAATCGCAGACGCTACCCATGTGAAGTTGACCACCCCAAATCGTTTTCCCACAATTACAGATTTACGTTATTTTTCAGTTAAACACTTTTGAAATTAAAGTCCATTAGTATATGCTTATAAATAGGCTTAGGATTTTTGGTAACATACTGAGGTTCTAGAATCCATGGAGTTGCAAAATTTCTACATGAGATCTGGTAACTTTTTGACAGTGCTAGTCATATGGTCTCGTCTTGGCATCATTTTATATGGTAATGTTTTTGATGGGATTTAGTTTACCAACATTAACTTAATTTTTACATATAAATATACATGTAACATTTGTAAAAAAAAAAATATGTTCATCCACTCTCGGTTGTAGTATTTTATGAAGTCAGTAAACACGTCAGTATTAGGCATGCGGTCAGTAATCACACGCAACCCATCCGGTATTTCCGCTGGCGGAAATAACGCTAATTTACATAGCTGCCTTGTAATGCCTTCACCAATTGGATGGTTAGTGACTGCAAGCTCTTCAGATTTTTTCCAAATACTCTGCTGGTAATGAACATAACATCCAGTTATGGCCACATTTTTAAAAACTTGTTTTAAGGCATTTATGGCCGCCAGCTCAAAATCACTTTTAAATTGTACGATACTTAGTGACAGTTTCTCCTTGAGTGTTGAAAATAACAGCTCGTATGTATTCTGCTGTTTGTTGGGTAACAATGCATAAACTACGGGTACTATCGTGGTATCCTCATCTGCATATTTTTTAAGTCCGCGTGCAGCGTATATAGTTGGAAGAACGGCGAAGGTGTGACCTTGAAAGTCCCATCGCCTAAAAAACTCGTAGTCTTTTGTGTGGTCTCTCTAGCTAGAGGTGTAGCAAATATATAGATATTGTATTTGTCGCTTATCAAAAAATCCTCACAAATAATTTGGGGTAACGTGATGTCATCGATATTTCCGAAACAACTTTTTTCGACCATCAATGCCTTATATCGCCGCTTGTACAATGCGTCTTTTAAAGTTTTGAATTCGGGAATCTTTTTAGATTCGCTGAGAGAGGCTTCGTCTTTTAAAGCCTCAAACTCCTTTTCAAATATGCGTTGAATAGATTTCATGGTCTTCACAACTTTTTCCCTACAGTTATGTAGGCAAATATCTACTTTATTTTGGAATTGATTGGGTTTACACATATGTGCACTAATTCCCAGAACACCTTTCTTCTCCTTATCAATGGTTATTGAAGCACTGCACGATAACGAATTTACACACCGCCAGTTAGTACCATTCTTACGGTTACCCCTAAAATAATATTTGTAACCACTTTTTAATAGAACGTCCTTTCCTTTTTCGCTTTTTATGAACACTACTTCATTTTCCTCCATTTTTCCGGTTTTAGTAACTTTAAGCAGTAGAAATTAATTTATTTTGATCCGTCAACAATTGCGATAACGTCAAACAAGACAATGGTTTTGACAAGAGGCCACTGCGGCCAGTGAAGTTTATTTCTGATATGAAAACTGTTTCTTAGTAGTTAGTATTAATACCTTATTATTAAAAAAAAATACTCATTTAAGGTGCCTTTTTACCAGAAATGTGACCGATGTCGAACATTAATAAGAGTTGCGACGATTGTATAGTAATATATTTGTGTGAAGAATAACGCATGTGATAAACTTCAGATGTGTGGAATAAATATTGTGTAGAATCGCTACTAGGTAGAGTCAAGATTGTGTTGAAATAATGACTGTGAAGAATAACGCATGTGATAAACTGCAGATGTGTGGAATAAATATTGTGTAGAATCGCTACTAGGTAGAGTCAAGATTGTGCTGAAATAATGACTGTGAAGAATAACGCATGTGATAAACTGCAGATGTGTGGAATAAATATTGTGTAGAATCGCTACTAGGTAGAGTCCAGATTGTGCTGAAATAATAACTGTGAAGAATAACGCTCGTGATAAACTTCAGCTGCGTGGAATTCATATTGTGTAGAATCGCGACTAGGTGGAAACAATAATGGCATAAACATCGCATAATCCGTTCCAAGCAAGTAACTAATTTAACAACATAATCATAGATAATGTTATCAGCAAATTACGGTTCAATTATCATAAAAAAAACAACGAAACCCGGGTTTATTGTATATTTGTAACCAAATAAAATATGATTTGCTGTATGTAGACCTATATTAATTAAACAGTACCTATTCTTTAAAAATAAAGTGATTCCGACTTATATCATTCATAATCGGCTCTATCAATTATTCATGTTAGGGTAATTCGCCAATAACTGGCCACCCTAAATTAAAAATTAATTCTATTCACCTAAAAACAGAATTCATTTTAGTATACGGTTTCAATAACTGGCCGGCCTTCAATAACCTTATATACTAAAATAAATTCTGTTTATAGGTGAATAGAATTAATTTTTAGGGTTCCGTTTTTCACAGATGATGTATTTCTTTTGCCGCTATAACAACAAATACTAAAAAGTACGGAACCCTCGGTGGGCGAGTCCGACTCGCACTTGTCCGGTTTTTTAGTTTAGGGGGGCGATGCAGTTACTAACAGGTGGCCAATTACTGGCGGATTACCCTATTACTCTTTCAAGATTGTTATTGCGTTAATAATTCTCGATAGTTATTAAACTTCTAAGCGCCACTTGCACCATCCCACTAACCCGGGGTTAACCGGTTAAACCGTTGACCTAGTGTCAAATTATACTGGTAACCATGGTTACTCCAGGTTTAACCGGTTATCCCGGGTTAGTAAATAGTGCAAGTGGAATTTAATAAGTTAATTTACTTACTGTAATCTGCTGTAATCACACTTATTTTTCTTTGAGTTTTCAAGTTTCCACAGTTAAAAAACTTTTTTGTTATAATTTGTGATCTATAGATGGTCAAGCAAATCCTGTCAGTAGAAAAAGGCGCGAAATTCAAATTTTCTATGAGACGATATCCCTTCGCGCCTACATTTTTCAAATTTGCCGCCTTTTTCTACTGACAAGATCTGCTTGACCAAGTATACTTTAGGCTTCGAGCAACACCGGCTTCCGACACATCGGAAGGGAGGGGCCCAAGCGATATCTCACCGTACAAATCTTTCTGCCATTTTTCGCGGGGGGAAAGGTGCACACAGTCGGACTTCTCACACACTTACATACAAAATCCAATCTGTAATGACGACACAAATACATAGAAAATGACACACGTCAAAGACAAATCTTGCAAACCTCGATCTCTTTTTGTGTACGGACGAGTGACAAGTGTCACAACACGCACACTAACACATTTTCGTTGAAGTATGTTATTGTATTCTGAGAGATGAGAAGTCGGATTTGTCGCTCGACCGATCCGCAATTTGTACTGAGCGAGCAAAATCGATAAATCCAACAATTACATGAGAATAAAATATAATAATAGGCCTGTTGCAAGTAACAAAGAATCATGGAAATAATGGTTTCAACGAAACATATATGTTAATATGTTTCTAAAAAATGGCCCAATCTCAGTATAAACTGAAGGATTATTAATATATTCAATAAAATAAAAGTGCATAATTCTCCAATCGGCCATTTTTACTGAAACGCCAATCAGAAACGTTCCAAACAGTGACGTCATCAATCCATAACATATTTCTTAGAGCAACATAGACAACCTCATTGACCGAAATCTATACGTGGGCACCAAAGAGTTCGAAAGGTGCAAAAAAAATGTTATTTCGCCACTAAACATTTATTACGTCCAAAAAATATTATTACACGATATAAAGTAGATATCTATTTGTTATTATTTAAATAAAATGCTAAATAATACGATATTTCAACAACAAACTTTTTTAATTATTTGGCTGAATGGAACTATCATTGCCATGTTGGCTGTCGTAACTAGAAAAAAATAAAAATTAAAAAGTAAAACCGGCGTTCGGTGATTTTCACTCAAAATTTACATGTATCTAAATAATTCATCTTAAACTGCAACCGTGTGAGAGTTTTTGTGTAAAATGAGTTATTGTGATAAATTTTTGTAATGTATTTATTATCCCTAATCGTAATATATGGTGCTGAATTAACAATATCATTCGGATTCAAGGGAAATTCGTAACTGTAAGTATGTAAACAATATCTACCACCCTACCACCAACTAAATGATGACGTCACAAATGGCATGCGAGGCGTTTTCGCGCGAAGTTTAAACTAGCTATAATAAAATGCAATTATCTATGTTAAATCTTATGAGTATAACTGAAATATAGTGTTTTTCGGAACTAATACAAGTGTACCGACGATATTAAAAGGGTTTTCAAAATTTGTCATCAGGCCTATTGTGTTTGAATGTAATTAAACGTATGATATGTAAAAAAAAATATTACATGTGAAATGTAACACTGTCTTTTTGTAAATTTGATGTCCCCGACCTCTTTTTATAACAAAAAACCGAGCAAACAGGCATTTTTGGGCAGCAGTGTTCACGCGCGCGTCTGGGCTCGGTCTAGTGAAAAATCCAAGTGCAACTAGTTTTATTACCCGCGCTAGATTAGATTGACGCGCTAATCTTGTACCTCGGCAGAGGGGAAATAGTGCGAATGCCGCCTCCCTTCCGTGTTGCTCGAAGACTTTAGGTGGTAATTGTTGTGATGTTCAATAAAATATGTTCACTTTTTACTTACTTGGATTTTATTTAATATCCTCCTAAAGATTAGCAATTTTAATAACAAAACTTCCGTAAGACACAGACATATTAAATATATTATTAAGAACGGGTCACTCACGTACCTATTTTAAGTCGAAAAACGCTCGACATGATTCACTCCGTACCGTCACTGACCGGCGCCGTCAACGCAAGCTCCTGATGATACTACTCGGTACCCGTTCTTAATATATTTAATTTGATACTATCCTCCTCTATTAGAATGACGTTTAGTTATCGTGCGTCTCGCCCGCGACAATACGTGTACGGACGTACGAGTGAAATGCACCATATTTTAATGACATCAGTCAGATGTCATTATTAATTAGTGTACGTTCGAATTGGCTTGTCGGTCTTTTCCCGGGTTTTAAAATATCTCCATACCATTTCATCTAAATAGGCTCAGCGAGGTAACAGACAGACAGCCAATGTTCCAAAATGTCCCACTTGGCGCGCTGATCAAAATCCCATACAAAAATAGACAACGCAAACGCGAATGCTCGTCAAGCTATCGAATGAAATGCCACTAGCGGTTCAGTAAAATTTAAAAACCCCAAATTTATATATAGAAAGGCATCCATTATCTTTGATGATCATCTTTCTCTAACCATATCACATTAAACATCAATCTATCTCCAATAAGCTTCTTAAAATATCTTTATCCGTAAAACCAAAGATAATTTGAAATAGAGGAATATTGTCAAAGTAAATTAAGTAGTCAGGACATTTACTGCCATCATTCGACACAAATGATTAACACTTTTAGAACGCCATTTGACTTTGACCCTTATTTTTTACTTCCTTCCTTAATGTGTCAGATTTGTTAAATGTCCAAAAGTAACGCCATCTAACACTTTTTCACATCACCTATTCGAAAAAGGGCTTTTTCTTTCCCGCTAGGAAGGATCAAAGTGGCACTTAACTTCCCTGTTAGGAGGGATCAAAGTTGTACTTTTCTGTTCTAGGACAGGATTTTTTCTTTCTTGCATACTATTTTTTTGGTCAAATTATACATATTTTGGAACATAATAATTTCCTCATAGTTGATGTGAAAAGCAGTATGTGTCACACGGTATCAAAATTATTTCGTCTTGGGCGTTAAAACTTGAATCCCTCATTACGCTCAGGATTCTACAATAGAATCCTATTCTATTGTAGAATCCATCGCTTCATTCAGGGTTCAATGTACGCCCTTGACGGAAATATATCATTTTGATCCCTTGTAACACAAACTACTATAAACTCTCGCGTTTTGTACACATATTTAATTACACAAATTGCAACTCAGCTGAAACGTCGGAATTTAAGGTAAAAACAATGAAATTATATCGCGCTAGACCAGTTTGTGTAATTAAATATCGCCATCTACTCGAGAGTAGTCCAAAGGTATGGCGCCATCGCTCGAAAAGATGGCACCATACCTATGGCCTATCGTCGAGTAGATGGCGATACTTTGACTACATACCGTAAAATGGGGTGAGTTGGGTGAAATTTGACTTTCAAACCTCGATAAAATGTTATTATTAAATTTTATATATGAAAACTGAATGGTGTATATAATAAGTGGTTCGGACGTTTGTATTTTATTTTGGGTAGTTCCATTTCATAACTTTGACGATAAAGAGGAAAACCCACCTCACGCCGTAGTGCCTCGTATTTGGGGTGAGAGGGTTTTTCATACAAAGGTGATTTTGGAAGATTGTTGGATCGTTTTTTAGGGTTCCGTACCTCAAAAGGAAAAAACGGAACCCTTATAGGATCACTCGTGCATCTGTCTGTCTGTCTGTCTGTCTGTCTGTCCGTCTGTCACAGCCGATTTTCTCCGGAACTACTGGACCAATCAAGTTGAAATTTGGTACACATATGTAAGTTTGTGACCCGAATACGGACATGTAACGTAAACAAATGAATTTTAAACATGGGGGCCACTTTTGGGGGGTAAATGAAAAAATGAAAAAAAAAATTTTTCAAACTATATCATGTTACATATCAAATGAAAGAGCTTATTGTAAGGATTTTAAATAATTTTTTTTTATAATTTTCGAATCAACAGTTTAGAAGTTATTCAAGAAAATAGGCAAAAAATAACCATTCCTCCCCCCTTATCTCCGAAACTACTAGGTCTAAAATTTTGAAAAAAATACATAAAATAGGTCTATACCTATAGATGACAGGAAAACCTATTAGAAATGTACAGTCAAGCGTGAGTCGGACTTAATTACAGTTTTTAATCCGACCCCTACGGATTTTTTAAAGAGATTTCACTCACGTTTCACATAAAAAATACATTGTTAACAGTGCCGGATTACTTAGAGTAGTAGTTTTCTTAGAGTAATTGGTGATAATTTTCTGATAAGATAATCATTTTAAATATTTAACGGTCTTACCTACTTACGAGTAATTGTAAGGTCAAATTAAAAAAAATGTTTAAAAAAAATGTTAAATTGAGAGCTAGCTTAAAGTTTTTTGTACTCGTCGACTTTAATAGTTGAATTAATAAAGACGTTGTAACCAATAAGCAAAACAAGCATTTCTTAGGGCACCACGTTCAGGAGGGGCACCAAAATGCCAGGTTGAAAAAGGTGAACAAATTTTAAAATTAGAGACAGACACATCGTTTTTACCACACGATTTTTGTTAGCTGTCCAAAAGCTAATTTGCAAAAATAATGGCGCGTAATTCTTTGGGAAACAATCGGTAGCAGTAGAAGAGTCGTGATTACATGCATAGATTCGATTTCAACGCACTCTTTTGCGGTTCGGCGTTAGGTCTTATGCGAGGCCTTCTGCCTTAATTACACTTGGGCGTGGATCCAAATCCAAGCTTTCCTCTTTCGCAGCTAGGCCTACTGCCTTTCTCACACTTCGCCAATTCAATTCCAAGCTCTGCTTTCTTGCATATTTTATGCATGAAAACAACCTCGAATATCGAAGCCTAAGAAATATCGAGCCCTATGCGAAGCTAGGCTGATAGAAAACTGTCCCATCCCTTCTCTGTATGAAATCCTGGATTCTCGCCTGGTTGGGACTAAAAGTAAAATTGCGTTTGTATATCGAAAAATTTTCGCGCTCGCTTCCCTCGCGTTTTCAATAACTTTATAAGGTATGATAAAGGTGACATTCGGGTGGCGACTGCAGCAACATTACTCTGTTGCAACGTTACTGCTGCAGTACTGTCAACTTCCGTGATAAAATGATGTGACTGATTTCCATACTAAAAGTAAAAATTTACAACTGTCTATCATATTGCGTTTTTATATCGAAAAATTTCCGCGCTCGCTTCGCTCGCGTTTCTATTACTTTCTAAGCTATGATAAAGGTGACATTCGGGTGGCGACTGCAACAGCATTAGGTACTCTGTTGCAACATTACTGCTGCGGCACTGTCAATTTTCGTGATAAAATTATGTGACTGATTTCCATTCTCAGCTGTAACGCGGCAATGAACTTCTCTCAATTTACCAAAAAATCAATGTAATCTTGATGACCCGAGGGAGAGGGGGCACCTAGAAATCCTTAGGGCATCAACATATCTTAATCCGGTACTGATTGTTAAAAATTGTGTAATATACGGAACCCTTGGAACGCGAGTCCGACTCGCACTTGGCCGGTTTTTTTTATTATGAATATTACTATAGCTCCATTTTAAATTGGAATACATTATTTTGTAGCAGTAGCCTTAAAAACCCACCTCACCCCCCTCTGAATCCTTCTCTCCCCATTCATAACCCATAGCTCCCCGCGAAACCTACTCACCCCGTTTTACGGTATTTAATTTACTTTGACAATATTCCTCAAGTCTAAATTCTCTTTAGTAAAACCAAATCCAGTAAAGAACAAAACGGGGATAAACCCCCGTTTACCGAGACGGAGATCAGTCGAGGATCTCGTAAATTCTTCACCCGGGGCCGAGTAGGTATACATACTTCACAATATACCATCGCCCGCACTGTTATCTGTCCATCGGTAAACCTTATTACGAACGGCATAAGGTCCACCCATGGATACTTAAGAGTGTTGCTGGTTGTACATACCTATAGGTACGGACGGCGTTCGAGTCGTAAATAGAGAGTTCAGAGGGCCTACCGCGAACCACGTTCGAAGTGTTGCCTCCCTGTTACACTTACGTACGAATTCACATGTACGACAGAGAGGCAACACGTCGAACGTGGTTCGCGGTAGGCCCTTAGTTTTTCACTTACATTAGAGCGGGTTAGAGTCGCAGCAAGCTAGCATGTATTCTGTTCAAGTCGGTGCAATCACGGAGCAAAGCCGCGGACGGACAGACAGACGGACATGGCGAAACTATAAGTGTTCCTAGTTAACTACGGAATCCTAAAAATAAGCCAATTAAAGATGTCCACTAAATTTTATTAGTATTCATTAACTTACAATAATTATGTAAAATCTTGATAGGACCTACCAAAAAATAATACCTAAATCTTGAGTGTACCTACTGTTGTGTGTGTGTGTGTGTGTGTGTGTGTTAACATATTATAATCAAAGGTATGCTTCGGTAACAAATGAACCAAATATAAAATGTAAATTTTATTTATTTCTATTATGTTTTGCTTTTCTGCAGACAGTTGGTAAGTACTTGGTACTTACATCCCTCTAGTGTTGACGATGATGATTTTCATGATGATGTTCTTCGTGATCGTCATGATGATGTTAATGATAACCAGGAAGCCATTCTTCCAACACGAAAGCCACTCCTCGCTCTCCAATCATAATTGACGCAGCATTCGTATTACCCCGAACTACTTGTGGCATAATAGACGAGTCAATCACTCTCAACCCCGATACCCCATACACTCTCAACCTGGGATCAATAACCGCCGTAGGATCGTCCGAGGGACCCATCTTACAAGACCCCACAGGATGGTAAGGACTAGTCGTATATGATCTCGCCAAGCACTCGAAGTACGCGTCTGTACCCCAAGTAAAGTGCCTGCACGCCGGCAGAGGGGTCCTGACGAAGTAAGCACCTCTAGATTTAAAAGGTTTAGTGTCTTCTATAGTCAGACACTGTCTTACTCCTTTAAGTAATACTTCCAAATCGGCCGGATCAGTATAATAACCGGACCATATCAGAGGGTGTCCGTAAGGATCACTCGCGTTGAGGAGTAGTCTACCTCTGCTCCTAGGAACATTATTCATAACCCTATTAGGCATGAGTCCATTATAAAACGCCGCTGGGAAGATAGTCACATCATTAGCAGCAGCAGGTTCTCTTATATATTCTTGCCAGAGAATATTATTTGGTTGCATTTGCATATCTGGAGCCGGCAAGTTAGGGTTAGTCAACCATATAGATAAACTGATGTTCGCCGGGCCGTTGCTTGACAATGGACCTCTTTTCACTTTCATCTGCTGGTATTGAATTGTATTTTCAACAATCGTTTGCTGGCTGACAGTCGTAGCGGTTTTATTTGGCAACGCAACAATAAGAGCGTTGAAAGTGACGTAATCATGAAGATTTTCCCCGACCGGTAAGTCGGCAATCACTGGTATTTGAAGATCTTCTAAATGCTTTCTAGGTCCGATTCCAGAAAGCATCAATAGTTGTGGAGAATTAATAGCTCCACCGCTGACTATGACTTCTTTAGTTGCATAAGCTCTGTACACCGGACCGTTTTTAATGTATTGTACACCAGTAGCTCTCTTATTTTCATCAAAAAGTATTTTGATAACATAGGCTTCTGTTCTGATGGTCAGGTTACGCCTCTTAAATCTGATGGGCCTGATGTACGCCCAGTTGGTGGAAGCCCTCTGACCCTCCTTGGAGGTAGCTTGGCTTTGCTCGGTTCCGAACTGAATGCCGTCGTTGACATCGCTCAGCGGCAGCCCTCTCTCGATGAAGGCCTCGGTGACCATGATGGAGGGGTCGTCTACGTAGGGGAACCGGGATACAGGCTGCGGGCCGTCGACGCCGTGGTATTTTCGATCAAGCGCTTATTCTATATTCAAGTTATTTTCGGCTTTCTTGAAAAATGGTAAAACCTGGGTAACAAAAATAGCACATTGCATTTATTGCGGTAAGAAGGGGATTAGTTAACGAGAGTCTATTAGAAATATATAATGGATGCCCAGTTACCATTACCATTAATGCTGAGTTGGGCCAATTTCGTGATGCGCACTTAATGTTATTTTTCTCTGTTTTTGTTGTCTGTACATATTTAAATAAATAAAAGAAATTAATAAATATTATAAGAAAATATTACGCAGATCGACCTAGTCCCACAGTAAGCTCAATAAGACTTGTGTTGTGGGTCTAGACGACGATATATATAATATATGTTCACATTTATATATAAATAAATACTTAGATTTGTGAGTGTCGCGAATAAATGTATTTTATTTTTATCTGACCTCTTGGTAACTCCAGCCCGTGTTCCCGCGCCGCGCCCAGCCATCATAGTCCAGCATGTTCCCGCGGACGTACAACATCCAGTTGATTGAGCTGGAGCCGCCCATCATTTTACCCCTGAACGGACAACAGTGCTTTTAGATATTAACCAAAATTATATCCTATTTTTAATGCATGCTGCTTCTACTAGTCTAGGTATCTAGTCAAAAGTGCATTCAATGAACCACTCCATGAATGTACAAGAAGGTGTACAGTACGGGAGGAGTGGCGACGGATTGTGAAGCTTGCCACCGGCCCTGATATGACGACCACGACCACTCTGACAAGAGTGTGACGACAAAGAAGAAGAAGAGCTTCTAGAGTCGGACCAAGTTAGCTCCCATTTGCAAGGTCAAACAATTTTTCAGAGCACAATCCAATGTACAAGCGGGACACAAATTAAGAGGTCTGTAAGACCTACCTACTTGGAGTGTTTAGCAACTAACCTGGGCCACCTGCACCGGTGGTCCGGGAAGGCCAGACAGGCCAAGTTGCTAGGCATGGTCTTGTACTGCCAGTCCACGTTCGAGTTCGCCAGCGCCCCGGTCAGGCCGACCACTTGGGTTATATCGGGCTCCTCGGGACCAACTTCTAGGAGTAGCACCTGAAGAATTTGGGAAAAACTATTGTTACATGTTAAGATTTTTAGGGTTCCGTACCAAAAGTGTTTATTTCTTCACTATGGGAAATGTAAAATATGAGGGCGATTTTAAACTAGTTACTATGTCAAGAAGAGTATGATTTGAAAGAGCTTTAGTTGCACATTCCAGAACATTTATTTATTATACTTTTTGTACTGAGACTGGAACTGGAATAGCATAACACATTCGTGCGTTTCCGTGAAAATACGTTGGTAAGGGATTGTTTACTACATCTGTATGTACCTTAAACTCCTTGACAGCAGAGAGCCTGTTCGCGACAACGCATCCGGCAGACCCAGCTCCCACTACGATGAAATCGTAGGTCTCTGAAAGACAACCAAAATAAAATTACACAAATCGATCTAGCCTTAAACTAAGCAAAGCTTGTATACTATGGGTACCTACTAGACGACGATATACGTCATTATATTGATAAATACATAAACAACATTCATAACCCAGGAACAAATGTATTTGTATAAACACACAAATACCCCGAAATCCAGCTTTGTACGTAACTACGGTACCGACTAGGCTAGGCGGCCGTCAAAATCAAGTAACCCGTTTTCATGGCGCCTGGGTGTATTATGTTAAATAGTATAAGAAAATATAGGACGGGTGTATATCGTTCGCCAATAAACTGTTTCGCAGTTTGCCGAAGTTCTATTTTACCCCCGTCCACGAGGGCAGGCTCCGGATAGTCCGGCGCTGAACCAAACAGCTTCACCAACAAGTCCAGGTACATGATGCCGAAAGGGGAACACGCGCTGAGGTGCGTGTGTGCCGGGCACAGCTCGAGGAGGTTAGGCGGCTGCCACACGAAGCTCATGATTGCTCTGCGGTAAAGAAATAAATAGTTACCTATTTGTTTTACAAGTGGGCAGAATAGTTGGAGCAAATATCCCATTATTATCATTTGCCGGATATCGCACAGTTTGTCATGTTGTCATGTACAGGCGCCTCATGTATCACTAGCTCTATACCAAAAAATTGTTCGCCGTAGATATTGAAGAGCTTGGGAGATAATATACAGCCCTGTCTCACTCCTCTTCCCGGCTTGAACTGATCTGACAACGTATTCTCGATACGGACTGTAGCGGCACTTTCGGCGTATAAGTGTTCTATGAGATGTGCTAAACGAGCAGGGACACCCATCTCGGAGAGCACGTTCAGCGTGTTTTTCCATCTGACGCAGTCAAATGCTTTGGCATAATCTATAAAGCAAGACAAGAGGCTTGTTCCATTTATGGCATCTCTCGATGATCTGGCGCACGTTAAATTTCAGGGCTATAACCGCAAATTGCGGGCATTTTTTCTGTCACTCTAATTACGCCTTCATTGGAGTAAAAGATAAAGATCCCCGCAATTTGCGAATTTCGGCTTTCACGGTAGCCGCTCTGCTCCCGTGTCCCCCGCCCAGGTACGAAACCAGCTTGCTCAGCAGGTATTTGCCGGTCCAAGAACTTAACTTAACTTCGCTAATCGCGAGTTTATAATGTTCAGAAATACCTTACTTATCTCGAGAACTACTGAATTTGGAACAGTTATGATAAACGCTAACCCAAACACATTGTAAGTGTAATTTATTTTTATTAATTATATAAAAAATATAAAGAGGGGGCAACATTTCAAAGTCTAGTTCATTCATTCATTCATTTCAGCCTATATACGTCCCACTGCTGGGCACAGGCCTCCTCTCATGCGCGAGAGGGCTTGGGCTATAGTCCCCACGCGAGCCCAATGCGGATTGGGGACTTCACATACACCTTTGAATTTCTTCGCAGATGTATGCAGGTTTCCTCACGATGTTTTCCTTCACCGAAATCTAGTGGTAAATATCAAATGATATTTCGTACATAAGTTCCGAAAAACTCATTGGTACGAGCCAGGATTTGAACCCGCGACCTCCGGATTGAAAGTCGGACGTCATATCCACTCGGCTACCACCGCTTACTCTAAAGTCTAGTTACTAGGTTTCATTTGCATAAGACCAAAGACATATGTAACTTCGTATAAGACGAATAAAGTCTAAGGAAAAAACGTGCCTCGGAATTCAAGCAAAAGTCATTCTCGAATAGATGGCGCACACACCTTTAGCCTATCCTCGGCTAGATGGCGTGACGACACCGTTTTATATTTAACAATTTTAACACATAGATATCAGTGAATGAACATGGATCAAAATGATATAAAAATAATAAAATCATTTATCCATATATATACATTTTTTGATAACTTTATACGTTTTCATTTTGAGTTTTAGTCGTGTGTCGATAGATGGCAGTAAATTTACAGTGACTACAAAATTTACAATGACAGGACCCCTCTATACTATCTATTCTTTTTGATAAGACGCTATCCTTCGTTAGTTCCAATTTTCACCACCGCATGCGCTGCGATCGCTTTACTTACCCCCCACCATGCACTTCGCACGTAGACGTAGCCAATAGTTACATGAGAAAATTAAAAGTTTGTACGGAAACCTCGGTGCGGGAGTTAAACGAACTCGCAATTGACCGGTTTTTTTTTATGAAGAGGTATTATCGACGCGCAAACACAGCATGGACTATTTTTAAAAGTTCCCGGCTGTGTTTCTGCTAAATGTCATACTACGTCTCAGTTATTATGTTCACGATTTTTGCTTTCTAAATCATATTTATGATATTCACGATAAAAATGGGTCACGATGGCTGTTGTCACGAAACAGTAAATGGTAAATATTATAGATTTCCAACACCGAGTTGGAAATAAGACCAAATAATAAAATGGATAGCTGCTGTAAGAATAAGTATCCGTCAAATTGTTTTCTCCTTTATATGTCTATCAAGTAACTTCTCGAGACCTTTCAAATGAGCGGTTTAGGCGGAGTATGTCACTTTCTTAGGACGTCACTTTCTGAGGACGTCACATTCTGAGATTGTCACTTTCTGAGGTCGTCACATTCTGAGTACGTCACTTTCTGAGAACGGCACTTTCTGAGGACGTCACATGCGGAGTTCGTCACTTTCTGAGTACATCACAGCTAAAATAATTGCTGGTGTCCATTGTTCGTGCAGGCGCACGTTGCGTGTGCACGCTAAAAAAAGTGACGTCCTCAGAAAGTGGCGTTATCAGAAAGTGACGTACTCAGAATGTGACGACCTCAGAAAGTGACGTCCTCAGAACGTGACCTAACTCGAAAGTGACCACCTAAGAAAGTGACATACTCCGCCTAAACTCTTTCAAACTTTTAAAATTAGATCGAATTTTTTTTTGATAAATTGAAAAATTTCCTTTGACAATTTAGGTCATTTATAAATATAAAAGTAATAAGTTGTTTAACTTTACGCATGTGTGTGGAAGTCTTAAATCGTGGGTTTAAACCTTTGTCGTGGTTGAGATAGTGCAGCAAATTATGAAAAAAATGAGTGCCGACAGAAGTGAAAACTCAATGACTAGTCCAAAATGTCTGCAGCACTATGTATAATTTGACCCATTCTCCTTTCTATTGAAAAACTTTAGTTCCGAAATTGCTGGTCAGTGAGCTTGTTAAAAATTCGAAATTCAAATTTGTAGCGTTAATTGTTTAAAATTCGAATAGAAATTGTAAAGTTACCTTGCAAACCTCGCATCTAAATATATTTGGTCATGATATTTTGAGTTGTATTCACCAGTACTAGAGTTCACTTTTATTAGCTATTTCATCAAGATGTAGCTTTATTGAATTATATTTGAGTGATATAACTTAGAGGATATAACCAACGGAGACGCCATGTCTAAAATCGTCGGTACAAAATAGTCTGCCGTTTTTTGCGGGGGAGGGGCACATCAAATGTATAGGTACGTCATGTCAGATAAACGTCAGTCCATACATATGGTTGACAAGTTGTTAACCATTGGCCGCCTATTTTCGACAGAGGGGAACGCCTGTTAATGGCGGCTCCATTGTTAATTACTCCGAGTGATATAAAGTTAGAATGTAACTATGAGATCCTCGTATTTCAACCCGTACAAGATTAGAACCTTTTTCATGTACTTAATGTCATTGAGTTTTTCTTTATTGATTTAAATGCCATTTAAATGAGTGGCCATTTGAACGTTACGGGCACGTGATCGCGTTACGCTGTCTCGAGTTTATCATTTTTGCCCCACCTCAAAAAGTGCCCAGCGCCGCTAAAGAAGTTTTCACTTCAAAAATGCAAAAAGATGACTAAAAATTCGGTCCGTACCAGGTCGGTACCTATCCTTATCAAGTAACAAGTTATCATACACCGACACGGGTATATGTGGGTCTCATAATAATTGATTAACCTAACCTACCCTATTCTACACAGCTTATGAAAAATATTTTCGAAACAACTTTCTGTTCCAGCTGGAGAAAAATTATGCGAAAAAAGTTTTATGCGTAACATTACATTAGGACAATCAATTATTATGCGACGAGATAGGCACCGGTATAAAATAATTTGATTAGTTTCCTCATCAAATTTCTAGCTTGTAAAATGTGCTACACACGGTCACACGCTCGTCTAATTCGTGCCCGTGTCGGATATATCCCTTGCAGGTGTGGGAGCGGACAGGTGGCGACCTATATTTTATTTATGAGCTCGAATCCCGACAGGGATGCGACTGTGGGACGGACTTTTTTTTATTATATCGATAGAATTACCAAAACATTATTTTAATTGTAAAGTGTGATACACATCACACTTGGTCGTACACTCATTTAATTCGTGCCCGTGTATCCCCACAGCTATGCACCGTGGGACGGACTTATCTGAATGATATCGATAGAATTACATACTTTGAATTGGGTTTAAAAAAGTAAAATTAATAAATTGTTTAAACTCCGTTTAAGAGTCACAAGAACCCGCCGCCAAATAGCCGAACCCGTATAAACGTAAATACGCTCTCATTTTGAAACTATATGCTTAAAAATTATAATTATGAAATCATATGTATATTCTGGCAAACCAATTATGTCAGTAAAAAAAGTAGCAAAATTTTAAAAATGTATAGGCGCGAAACGACGATCTTCGATACAAATTCTAAATTTATGTGTATTTTCTTGAAATATTTAAGTTAGTGTGTCTGGGCATTTTTCGCACAACCATTGTGCCTATTTTGCGTGAAACGAGGTAGCGCTACGCTAACCAATATTTAATTTTTAGATATTCGTCCACCCCACTTCAGTTTCGAATACTATTTTCATCGATATCGATACCTAATCCATTTATCGACACACCCGACACATGCAGGTAAGTACAATGATACCTCGCTAAGTGTTCCAAAGTATCAGTTTCAGGAAATACTAAGTACGAAGAGATAAAGTACTCGAGGAACCTTAAATCGGGTTAGGTGAAACTATGGTAATGTATTCTAAAGAAACTTGATTTCTGTGCGTGTGTGGAGGACTTTTTGATCATATGCATTAATAATAGTTAATGCATATATACTTACATATTTATATTTTGTAGTAATTGGACAACCATTTTTGACTGAGTTTGTCCTCGGATCGGGAATAATAGATCGGGAATAAATAAATAAATAAACAATATGTCTAGGTTTCATCAGTTCAAGCATATCGTTTTAAATGGCATGGGAGCGACTTTTTGCTAGCCATAAATACACGGCACATTATACCCTACACATTATATCATGCAGACGGACAGACACATCTTTTCATAATTTTCGCCATACATTGATAGATCTGGTTGGGGTAGTTTAGAGCAAAAAAAAAACGGATTAAGTAAGTATGTAGGTACTATTATTTAAACAGTTCAAATTGATCAGATTTCATTGCCATTGAAGCTCCCGCCCCTTACAACACACAGCTCAACGACCTAAAATCAATACGCCCAAATGTTGTCAACCATCAAAAGAACAGCCAAAATGGCGTACCATCTAACACAGCCAACTCACTCTTCTTGCACCTTATTCCAACGACTTAAAGTCTATCTATGGTTACTTAAGGGTGTTGCTGTTACATATAAATAGCTTGCATGGAGTAGAAGCAACTGTGACAAGGTTCTATAATGCGTGGATGTAGGGAGACGGGGAACCTTGTCCGAGTGGAGGCGGCGCCGAAATAAAATGCAATAAAAAGGCCGATATAAAGCAGAGATTCTTGGAACGGAGTACAGTCGGCATGGACAGAACTACGTGCCAAAAGTACATTCTATAGTCAAACCCCCTTATTCATAAACGTCTACTAAAGTTGACAAGCCGATAATAATCGTTTGTCCCTTTCCGACGTATTGGTATGATGGAAAGGGACAAACGATTATTATCTTAAATAAAAGTAAACAGTCTACCCTGAAATAGATCCATTTGCCAGTTGAGGGTAGATGAACACATTACATGATCAAATAATGTTGGTTAAAGTCAGGTCGTTTAGTGACGGATCCAGGCGGTTTTGTATTTGGTGGGTTAACCAATAAGTGTTATAAATAGGGATTGCAATCCGGTCCGGCGGATCCGGTAATCCGGCCGGATCCGGCACTTTTTAGGAGCTACCGGATCCGGCTAAAATCACCGGATCCGGACCGGATCCGGGAAAATAGAAAAAAAGACCGCACACAGCACCAACTGTAGGTTTTAGTTGAGATAAAGGCGACGGATGGAAGAAAGAAGTTAAACAGAATAAAGAACGAATGAAAAAGTCAATATTTAGTAAAATAAGAAGATATTTAATATGACGATGATTGAGAACAGAAGAGGATTTCTTCCTGCATGTTGGTGGCACGAATTGGCACGATACGACGACTACTTAAATACTTAGAAGTAAAAATTAAAGGATGGCGATGTCATGGAAGGCATTTGTAACGACCGGTCTGGCCTAATGGGTAGTGACCATTCAGTGACCCTGCCTCCTGCCTATGAAGCCGATGGTCCTGGGTTTGAATCCCGGTAAGGGCATTTATTTGTGTGATGAACACAGATATTTGTTCCTTAATCATGCGTGTTTTCTATGTATATAAGCATGTATTTATCAATATACTATACGTATATATATCGTCGCCTAGTAGTACTAGCTAGCTAGTAGGTACCCATAGTACAAGCTTTGCTTGGTTTGGGGCTACGAGTAGGTCGATCTGTAAAAGACTGTCCTCAAATATTTATTCATGAATTATTTATTTATTTAGGGCATTTATTTGTCTGATGACATAGATATTTGTTCCTGAGTCATGGTTGTTTTCTATGTATTTAAGTATAACATATATCGTTGTCTGAGTACCCACAACACAAGCCTTCTTGAGCTTACTGTGGGACTTAGTCAATCTGTGTAAGAATGTCTTATAATATTTATTTATTTGTGATTTAGGCTATAAAACTATTTTCACGGATAAAAAATGAAAGCAAGATAATATTGGAGTGCATTTCATATAATTTTGGTTAAAAGTAAAATATCTTGTTACTAGAATGGATGTCAGCGTTACAAATAATTCCATCAAAGAACAGTTACGAAAACTTGTCCTTTCAAGGAGTTCAAATTCCCATCCCATAGGCTTTATTGTAAACGTAAATTTGAGCAGAATGTGAATGATTAAATATAATAATATTAAAAAATGACTTAGATTTCAAATTTTATTTTTCAATTGAGATTGACATTGTGACACTTTTTAATACTTAGTTTTATTTTATTGTTAAAAAGTTATTTCTTATTTACTTCAATTTGTTGTTTTATGAATACATTTGTAAAAATACCCTTTGTTTCTCATATAATGCATAAAACTTGAAAATATGTCATTTAATTAACATTAATATCCTTATACCTAACCGGATCCGATCCGGCCGGATCCGGCCGGATTGTGGCCAAAATCCGGCCGGATCCGGCCGGATTGAAAATCAATCCGGTTTGCAATCCCTAGTTATAAACTACCCGAAAATGTACAAATTGTTTGTTTACTTTTATTTAAGGTGGTTCGCCTAGGTTACTCAAAACTTAACTCTCGCTCTAGATGGCACCACTTTTGCAAAATTTCAGGTTTTATTTTTTTGTGAAATGGTCATGGTATTTGTATACTTAAAAGTATGTTTCGCGCACTCTTTAAATAAATATTGAACTATTAAAATAAACATTGAATACTTCATTGTGCAAAAACCACCTTTTTAATTCGACGGAGTGTTGCTGTCACGCTTTTTCCTACTATTACTCACACATGCAAACAGTGTTTCCGTGATCCTTGTAGTAGACAATTTCACACAACGTAAGTATGTTGCAATAGCGTAACGGTATGTTCGTGGAAATACGTGCAAGAGGATTGGGGTTCAAGACTGGTGCGAGTAGGTAATTTCTTTTTGTTTATTTTAGTCTTTTTGTGTTATCTTACCTTTAAACGAGCAATTATTATATATATATATTTATTTATATATTTGGATGATATCAGAAACGGCTCTAACGATTTCAATGAAATTTGCTATAAGGGGTTGGATCTCTTAGCTAGGTCTGATCTGTGAGAAAACACGCATTTTTTAGTTTTTATATGTTTTCTAAGCTTTGGGCGGTCTCCCAGATATTCAATCTCTTCTTCCTCGCGTGGGGTCCGCTTGGCATCTAATCCCAGAATTGGCATGGGCACTAGTTTTTACGAAAGCGACTGCCCTGACCTTCCAACCCAGAGAGTTAACTTATTGGGATTAGTCCAGTTTCCTCACATTGTTTTCTTTCACCGAAAAATAGGTATCGGTATATAAATAGGTTTCGGTAAATAGGTATCAAATGATATTTCGTACCAAATATCATTGGTACGAGCTGGGGTTAGAACCCGCGACCTCCGGATTGCAAGTCGCACGCGCTTTCCGCTAGGCCACCACCGCTCCCCCAGATATTCAGTATTAGTTGGTATTAGGGTATGTGCGGAAAGAGAAGAGTCGTAGAATGTATGGGCTCCCCTACATTTCAAGACTCTTCTCTTTCCGCACAGACTCTATCAATAAATTACTTTATCAACGTTTTCAAAAAAAATATTCAATACCTGATTTTCACAGCTTTTAGGGTTCCGTACCCAAAGGGTAAAACGGGACCCTATTACTAAGACTCCGCTGTCCGTCCGTCCGTCCGTCTGTATGTCACCAGGCTGTATCTCACGAACCGTGATAGCTAGACAGTTGAAATTTTCACAGATGATGTATTTCTGTTGCCGCTATAACAACAAATACTAAAAACAGAATAAAATAAAGATTTAAGTGGGGCTCCCATACAACAAACGTGATTTTTGACCGAAGTTAAGCAACGTCGGGCGAGGTCAGTACTTGGATGGGTGACCCTTTTTTATAGATAATGGTACGGAACCCTTCGTTTGCGAGTCCGACTCGCACTTGGCCGGTTTTACCTAAAATAAAATGAAAACATTTATTTAAGTATTTTTTTATTTTGAATTCAAGTACAAGTACATTTTTTTCATATTTGTTATCCGTAGTAGTCCCTGTACCTGAAAGAAATATAATATCATGAATCATGATAGGAAAAAATCTCTGATGTAATAGGAAGAAAGATGATGCAACAATATGGATTCTAATAATGTTATAATCGAGTTATAATTTACTTACCTGGTAGTAACTGTAATTGTGTTCTTCATTCATGGACAAAAATTCCATTATTTTCAACCACAGGAAATATTATACATTTCTTTTTTATTGCAGTGAGGATGTCCTGATTGTAAAAATCAAAGAGATTAGGTAGAGTACAATTTCTAATTATCTTTGTAAAAAATAAACGAATACGCGTAGTCATTCGCTTTTTGAAAATAAGAAAAATTAAATAAACATATAAAAAAAAACAATACGAAATTTAGGTGTAAAAAAATTACAAAAAGTTATATCCCAGCATACAATGCTGGGGATCGAACCGGGAACTTTCCGATTGAAAGCAAAAAAGCGACTGTTTGCAAAACACGTCATGATAGTTCTTAGCTAAGCTGACTATTTTCGGGTACTTATTCTCGCTTCAGTCAATTAAGTACCTGTCAACAAAATTGCACTAAACATGACGGCACTCCAAATTCGCGCCGTGGTCAGCCCGGCAACGTCGGAAATAGTATGGCAACGTCGCAAATGTATCTGTACACGACATTTGTGACACACACATACGTAAAATTGATGAAAATTTAACTATGATTATTGCATGATTTCTGTATGAAACATTGTTTTCCTATTAATTTCGCGCAAACGAATATTCGAAAGTAGATAAATGCGGAAATATTTATGTACTAATAGTGTGTAGTGACTTAATGCAATGCGATTGAATTTTGTATGAAAATCGAACCACCTTAAATAGATCTGTCGATGAAACAAATGCAAAACGCCTGTCACACTTGTCATGGCAACACATACTATATCTGTAATAAGCTGTCATACATGGAAGGAGTCATATTATTATTTTTCATGAACATATTATCTTACAAATGGGACATTGAGATATGAGACTGATGATATTTTATTTAGGCTTCATTTAAAATGATTTAGGCTTTTTTATTCATAATCTCTTACAGATATAGCGCATAATTATTTTCCATTGAATTTTCACAGAAACGTACGAACGTGTCTTGCTATTTCAGTCAGTCTCGGTACAAAAAGTACTGAGGTTGACTGAAGTAGCATGAAAAATACGAACGTTTCCGAGAAAATATGATGTAAAACAATTATGCATTACATCTACTACCTCTACATAGATAAATCATATAAAAACCGGCCAAGTGCGAGTCGGAGTCGCGTACAAAGGGTTCCGTACCATTACACAAAAAACGGCAGTAAAATTATTGGTATGGGAGCCCCACCTAAATATTTATTATATTCTGTTTGCAGTACCTATTTGTTGTTATAGCGGCAACAGAAATACATCATCTGTGAAAATTTCAACTGTCTAGCTATCACGGTTCATGAGATACAGCCTGGTGACACACAGACGGACAGGCAGACGGACAGTGGAATCTTAGTAATAGGGTCCCGTTTTTACCCTTTGGATACGGAATCCTAAAAATGAACTGTCACAACACAAGAATCATCATTCTACGCGACAGGGATAAGTAAAATTCATATTTGTAATATCATATTTACCGTAACTGGCTGAAAACCGCCTCATAAAATTTGATAACGAGACGGGAAGTGGTTCATTTCCACCCTCGGGCCGAAAACTCGATTTGTGCGCCTCAGTGTACCGGCGCCGTACTGTCGCGTGTCGATCGGCGTATCTGCCAAGTTGCAGCTTATACTTATGTTTATGCTTATATGGCTTATACTCCGATCAATGGCGACTCTACTCTACAGAGGGCCTACCGCGAACCACGTTCGACGTGTTGCCTCCCTGTCATACTTAGGTACTAATTAACAAGTGCGAGAGAAGAGAAGAACGTGGGTCGCGGTAGGCCCTCATATACGGTTGCTTTAAAATGTTAACCCCTTTTGTACAGTAATTTTGTTTGATAAGCCTAATTCAGCTGTAAAAATACTACAAAATAAGTAATGTAACACCAATATTTTTTGGTGTCACTGCGGCCTATAGACACCAATTGTACTTACTTTTTTCTTCCTTCTCAGATCTTATAAAGCATGCCTGGGAAACATATAAAGTTCGTATTTTTGACATAACCACATATTTATTCTAAGGGTAGTTAGTGCTAAATAAGATATTTAACATTTTTTTAATACCTACATAGTTTGTATAGGGTACTTAACTTATGTACGAAATATCATTTGATATTTACCAGTTGCTTTTCGGCGAAGGAAAACATCGTGAGTAAACCAGACTAATCCCAATAAGGCCTAATTTCCCCTATGGGTTGGAAGGTCAGATGGCAATCGCTTTCGTTAAAACTAGTGCCTATCTCAATTCTTGAGATTAGTTGTCAAGCGGACACCAGGCTCCCATGAGCCGTGGCAAAATCCCGGTATAACGCGAGGAAGAAGAGAGAGAGATAGGTAAAAAGTATGTCCCAAACTGGCCACATTTTTTATTTAGTTTTAATGTGACAACCCTAAAACAACTGTCTTCTCGTAACAAATGTAAATTTTATTTGAAGCTAAATATAGGTTTCGCATCTTTTAAAAGCTGTGTTTTATTATACAGTCAGTATAGGCCCAAATAAATTAATATTCCTATAATAATTATGTTTTAATTCGAAAAAAATATATACGTTTGTTTTCCTAATAAAATTATAAAGCATGCATTGTATTATTACTTGCACTTACTGTCGCGACGTCACAACTGTTGCAAGTAATGATTTAATTAGCAATTAGGTAATGTGTAAATAATTGTACCTACGCTAATATCTAATAGGTATGATGTACGTACAGTACCCTTAGTGTACATTTCATCAATAGCGTATAGTGTGACGCGACGTGTCATTTTGTATGGGATTTCGAGTTTCCAAAACTTCCCGCTTGGCGCGCTGTTCATAATCCCTTACAAAAAATAGTCATTACACAAACGCGAACGATCGTCACGCTATGGAATGAAATTTACACTATGGGTTCAGAAGCGTAAAAATGGGAAAATGTTAGTTGCATTCAGCAGCTTTATTGATTGGTCTACGAACAGAACGCGAGTGCCGTATTACGTGTAGAATAAGTTGTTGTTATACGTTCCCGAGATTTTCTGCTGACTTACCTACTTCATATACATAGGTACACAATACATGTTGTAAGTCAAAATGCTGCATGGCTATAGGGTTTTAGGGCATAAGAACTCCGGCTTGTACCAGTTTTTCGGAACTTATACACGAAATATCATTTGATATTTACCAGTTGCTTTTCGGTGAAGGAAAACATCGTGAGAAAACCGGACTAATCCCAATAAGGCCTAGATTAGAGTTTGGAAATTTCCCGCGAGTAACAAAAAATATGTGACCTGTAAAAAATCTTTATTTTATAGTCATTTTTGTGAGGCTTTCCTACATAAATGTGTGATAATTCATACACTCCACTGTAATAGCCGCGTCGCTGGTAAAGTTTTCCAGATTTCTCATTTTCCATATTTATACTTGTTATATTTATCCAGCCAATCCTCCAAGACTAAAGCCACTCCTCTTTCACCAATCATAATTGACGGAGCATTCGTGTTACCTCGAATTACCTGTGGCATCATAGACGCGTCTATAACCCTTAGACCTGTCACTCCATACACTCTGAGCCTGGGGTCCACCACTGCCGTGGGATCGCCAGCGGGGCCCATCTTACAAGACCCCACAGGATGGTAAGTACTAGATGTATAAGACCTCGCCAAACACTCGAAGTACGAGTCTGTACCCCAAGACAAGTGCTTGCACGCTGGTAGAGGGATCCTAACGAAGTAAGCACCTCTAGATCTAAAAGCATGAGTGCTTTCCAAAGCCAAAACCCTTTTCACACCTTTAATTAGTACTTCTAAATCTTGTGGATCAGTTAAATATCCAGACCATATTAAAGGATGTCCGTACGGATCACTCGCATTCAGGAGTAATCTACCTTTGCTCTTTGGAACAATGTTCATGACCACACCCCGTTATCAGTGTTGCAGATTCATTGAAATCTGGTACTAGGGTTGTTACATAATATTTATGTCGAGTAAATGTGACATATTGTTTAAATTTTTGACAGAAAAATATTTTAACATAATCATCTTACCTTTTGTTAATTTATTATTTAATAATAAATACCTAATAGGTAGGTATTATCAATGCAATTATTATTGTCAATGCAACATGTGTACTATTGCTTGAAGAATGTTTTTACAGGTAAAATAAAACATTTTTTTTTTACTATCACATTATATTGTTTCTTGAATAAATATCATACGCAAAACATTTGTATACTTTCATTAGTGGTAAAATGTAAATTTATTTTATTAGTCATTAAAAATACCTACATTTATTTTTTCAAAAACACAGAAAACTAAACTATTTCTTCTAATATATTATACTAGCGACCCACCCCGGTTTCGCACGGGAAAATCACGGGTTCCTCTACTGTATTATGCATTCATTATACTTAAAAACCTTCTTCTCGAATCACTCCATCTACTAAAAAAAAGCCGCATCAATTGGTTGGGTCATTTTGAAGATTTAAGCATAGGTACATAGGGGCGGACAGACAGCTACAGTGACTTTCTTATATATGTACTATGTAGTGATTCATTACTTGTCTGAATAAATTATTAAAAGTTTTTCTAGATTAGCTGGCGTTAAATTTTGTCGTCTGTTACTGTATATCCATTTTAAATATGAAAAAGATCGCTCCACAGCTACAGATGTTATTGGTAAATATTTTAGGTAATTATAATGTTCCACTGTGTTTTTGTTAATGCATTTTGTAATTTCAGCTTCCCCATTATTAAGTAAATTTAAAATAACTCTTACTGTACTGAAATCGGGATTTTTTTTTAAGACTGTGTTCAACTTCGTATATACAATTTTTCCTTTGGGGTGAAGGTTTGACATAGACAACTTTTTTTGGACACCAATAACAATGCACATAGATTCTTCTAACGTTAATTTGGAATTTTGTAATTGATCTATTGCAATTGTTAGGAAACAAAATTTATCAACTATGAAATCAATGTCGTGCTTTAAATTTGGACTGCAAAAAACTCGCTTCGCCGCTGCTATGGCAACAGCATCTCGACTGTTGAATTCATTTATTACGTCTTTGATTTCAGTAAAGTATTTTTGATAATAGGTAACTGCCTCTAGCCATGTACCCCATCTTGTGATGACCGGACGGGGAGGTTTTGGAATTGAAGGAAACATGTCTTTCAGTTTCTGAAGTCGTTTTGGCGATTTACTAAATACTTTTTTGACGCTGTCAACCAATTTGTTGACATTTGGATATATACCTCTTATCGTGTCAGCTACTCTGTTCAATGCGTGGGCTATACAAGTTACATGAGACATATTTGGAAAAATCTCTTTAAGAGTTTTTGCAGCCTTTATCATGTACGGGGCAGCATCCGTTGTTAAAATTAGTAGCTTATAAAGATTATTTTCGTAATTGCCACCCCACAGGTCTTTTAGAGTCTCGACTACTAAATCTGACACAGTGCTATGATTTGTGGTTTCTAAAATTTTACTTGCATATATTCGAGGTGTTGAGACACAGTTATCCATCTTCCCTATAATGACATTGGCGATGCTTTTTCCATGATTTTCAGTCTCATCAATGCTCAAATATATGTAGGAGTCCTTTAAATCTATTCTTATCTTTTCTTTTTTTTCTTCATATATGACTGGCAAGTAATTTAATCTTAATGTAGACTCACACGGAAGGCTGATGTCATTTCCATATTTATGCGTCAAGCAGTTTTGAATAAATTCTCTAAATTTGGGGTTATCCAATTGGCTCCAGGGTATATTACAATTAACAAAAAATTCAGTCAAATCTTTATTGAATTCCGGTTGCATATTCTTTATATTTCTGTGTTTTAATGTATCACAATGCTTTTGTACACTGAACTTGGAGAAAAATAAAGATACATTACAAGATTTACAAAAAACTCTGGAATCTTGAATTTCTAAATTTTCAGCTTCAAAATCCAGGTCAAAGCAAGATGGAGAATTGCCGGCTTTGTCATTGTGACCTCGAGTTTTAAGATGTGATTCCAAAATAAACTTTTTCGGTTTAAGTTCTATATCACATACCTTACAAAATATAGTCTGCCCATGGGTTTCAAACTCTACGTTATCCTTCAGATAATTATCCATGCTTAGTGTACAGAAATACGCTATATTTTTTAAGAATATAGTTATTTCGATTTAAGTATGACGTCCATCTAAGCACTCAAGTCAACAAAAGACAATGTTGTAAATAGATTGACATTGTGAGTAAGAACAACTGGCCAGTAATTGCTTTGATGGATAAGGTTTATCTCGAGGGCCCTTATGCGAGAAATAAAAGGATGTTGTGGATTTACAACCGCAATTTAATTAAGGATATATATACTAAACTAATTTAAATACCCATAAGTTTACCCCTGAATCATGACCCTTGGAATGACTCCATTATAAAACGCTGCCGGGAAGATAGGTAAACTCTCATAATCAATAGGTTCTCTGACATATTCTTCCCAGTTCACATTGTTAACTTGTACTTGGATATCGGGAGCCGGCAAGCCAGGTTCTGTCAGATAAAAAGATATACTGTTCACTGGGCCGTTGCCTGACAATGGACCCCTTTTGACTTCCATCTGCATGTACTCTAATATATTTTCAATTATCTTTTCTTGGCTGACAGTGGTTGCGGTTTTATTTGACAATGCAACAACAAGACCGTTGAAAGTGACGTGATCATGCAGGTTTTCTCCAACCGGTAAATCTGAGATCACTGGTATATTTAGATCATTCAAGTGTCCTTTAGGTCCGATTCCAGAAAGCATTAGTAGTTTTGGAGAATTTATAGATCCGGCACTCACTATAACTTCCTTAGTTGCATAAGCTGTGAAAAACTGACCGTTTTTAATGTATTGTACGCCAGAAGCTCTTTTGCTTTCATCAAATAGTATTTTGATAACTTCGGCATCTGGTCTGACAGTCAGATTCTTCCTTTTATATCTGATGGGCCTGATAAACTCCCTGTTAGTGGAAGCTCTCTGTCCCTCTTCTGAGATGACCTGGGCCTGTGAGGTTCCGTACTGTCGGGCGGAATTACAGTCATTAATCGGCAGCCCGTTCTCGTTGAAGGCCTCGGTCATCATAATAGCGGGATCGTCTACATAGGGAAAGAATGACACGGCTTGATCGCCGCTCACGCCGTGATATGCTCGATCTAACACTTCTATGTTTAAATTCCTTTCAGATTTCTTGAAATATGGTAATACCTGCGGAACAAAACAATTTCTCATTATTTAATAGCATTTTCATTCAGCATACATTTTAAGTCCTAATTTTTCTTGTGATGACCTGAATAAATTAGGGCATCTGTTGAATTTGAATATTCACTACCTTTGATTTAGTGGAATTAGCCAAATTAGGCGTACGTGTATATAGCTTGGAGACAGTTATAATAAAGGCAAGAAGCCTTATAGCGAACCCCCCAAAGTCGAAATTCCTTAGACAATGCAATTACATCTGCACAAAGTGCCATGAGCACTTGAATAAATCTAGTTTTCAATAAGAAGTCATAATTGTCATCGGCCTCAGCATTGAGAGAACAACTGATGACGAGCCCATGTCGAATTTAATAGTGCTTATGGGATGTTCTGTTTACTGAAGTATATTGGGATCACCATCCTGGAGGGCAAAATTGAGAAAAGAAAGAAGAGGAGAAACCAGAATATCACACATGACAGCGCCGACGAAAAAATAGTGCTGTAGCTTATACCAGGAAGTGAAGTCGAAAGGCCAAAATAGGCTGAGAAGGAGAATGCTGCAACGATAGAAGGCATCTTAGTAATGACCATAATGCGTTCAGCATTGCTCACCTCGTGGTAGCTCCAGCCCGGGTTACCTCGCGCCGCCCAATCATCGTAGTCGAGTTTGTTGCCGCGGACGTACACAAATGAGTTGATGGAACTCGAACCACCCATAAGTTTACCCCTGAAACAATTGTCAGCTTATTCAGTACTTTTTTCAGCCTGGTACGGTACACATGTGATGTGATGAGAAGAGGTAGTAGAAATTATCTGTCATTGTCAAGAGAAGTTGAGATGTAAGTGAAACTCATGTCATGATACCTAAGTATTATAAATATGGAAGGCTGCAAGATCAAGGAATAGGTGTATAGACTATAGACTGAGTAAAAACGATTATTATTAACCACATATCATGCAGGAAGTGTGTAATGATGACGGGCAATAGTTATATAGGAGGGTGAGTGAGTTAGCAAAATGTAGCAGATACGATGAGGAGAATTCACAACTTGCCTTGGCCAACTGCATTGCTGGTTCGGGAAGGCCAGGCAGGCGACGTTGCTGGGCATGGTTCTGTACTGCCAGTCCAAGTTTGAGTTGAGGAGCGCAGTGGACAGAGCGGGAACTGAGGTTATCTCTGGTTCTTCTGGACCAGCTTCTAGGAGTAGCACCTGAACAGTTTGGGCTTACTTCGTAGAAGATAAGGATATATCTGACCTGCATATGAAGCCGACGGTTCTGGGTTCGAATCCCGGACAGGACATTTATTTGTGTGATGAGCACAAAAATATTTGTTGAGTCATGGATGTTTTCTATGTATTTAAGTAGTTACATAGGTATTATACATATCGTTGTCTGAGTACACACAACACAAACCTTCTTGAGCTTACTATACGGCTTAGTCAATTTGTGTAATAATGTCCTATAATATTTATTTCTTTTCACCACACCAGCTCGGAAACGCTTACTTTGCACTTCAAAAACGGATAGCAATGTTGCACTTTGCTAAATTACAATACATAACACAATACATACTTAATTCAAATGTGAGGCAAAGTAATCAAATGCAAATTTTGAGTTGTTTTCTTATGTTTGCTGGCAGAATTGACTTTTAAATGATGATTTTGGATGATAAATATTTAATAACTTTCATTTGAATTTGATTTGGTTTGATTTTGTTTGGTATTTTACATTTAATATTTGCTTCGGGTTGGTGTGGTGAAAATTTTTGTATTTCACTCGGGGGCAAATTTTTGTTTAACCCTCGTGCTTTGAAATCCTCGCAACGCTCAATATTCCATTTTTCGAACCACTCCCTACGCTCGTGGTTCAATTTTGGAATCTTCCGCTTGCTCGGGTATCAATATTAGCACGAGCGGTTAAACAACAACTTTGCCGCCTTGTAAATCAAATAACTATTATTTATCTATCATCTGTAAGCAGCTCAGGTGTTCAATGTGCTTGTTATGGCACGGCTTCTGAAACTATGGTGTCCTCAGATCTGTTCCAAGCAAGATCTAAGAGACGCGGCGTTCCCACCTTCTGGTTTCGCAAAATGAATGGAAACACATGAAAACATAGACACAAGAACTAGTAATATATGTCTGATTGGAGGTTAAAATTGAAGCACAACAAGTTTGAATTAACGGTAATACCAAATAAGCGATTTTACATCAGTTAGCTGCAGGTAGCTGATTTGCTTTCGTGGCCACTTGACGATTGACGAAGCCTGCGTTGCTGAGTGGATGCTGATCACAAACTTTCTATGGACTTGAAAAAAAGAAATCAGTTCAATATAACTCACCTTCCATTCTTGAATTGCACTGAGTCTATTAGCAACTACGCATCCAGCGGCCCCGGCTCCTACGACGATGAAGTCATAGGTTTCTGAAATTAGAGGAAATAATGCATAATGTATAGAAGGTAAATTATATTCTGGATTCACCGATCTAACTACTTGTACTTTAGCACCAGGGATGTTGCGGATGCAGATGCGGATATTTAAAGTCTCACATCGTCGCGGATGTCAAGATTTGGTAACGTCAAATATTACATTTTTAGTAATTTATATTGAAAAGAAAAACGAAACGTTTAGTATTTGAGCAAGAATATAAGAATAAGAATAAATTATTGAGAAAATCTTATTGCTTATTATAGTACTTATAGGTGCGTTTTATTGAATAAACAGTAACTTGGCCAACTTTTCGGGATCTAGACGATTTCGTTATATATAATGATGAAATTGCCTAGCACTTACGCCGCCGCTAAGACGTTCCTGTTACCGACTTGGTCGACATCCGCATCACCATGAGCTCTGCATCGATTTTATGCGGATGCGGATGTTGAAAAGAATGCGGAAGTTCCGCGGTTGCGGATAGATCCAAGTTAGATTCCAGAGTGCTCCTGATATCCATATCTCATAGGATTCCGTGGCCATTTTATGACAGAGGAGTTTTATAGGTCTGTAGCCTTTATATCAGTTGCACTTAATAAAAATTTGTTTAAAAGCAAATATGTAGGTACTTATAAGATTTATAATATGCGTATGTTCTTAAAGCTCGGTTTGTGTCCGTATGAAATAGTATGAATCCAATTAAAAAGAGATAGTGACTTTTCAAGTTTTCATATTATCTGAAAACATTGTACTTTTCTTATCGCCAAACAATAAACATAAATGTCGTGATGAAAATATGACATCAAGTACCTAATTAAATTACTAATAAAAAATTTAAAATCCAGAGATGTGACTTATTTGAAATACTTGTATTTAAAATGCAAAATACCTATTTTGTATTTAAATACCTTTCGAAAAAAACTATTTTGTATTTTATTTGAAATAGTTTTTGGGACCTATTTTCTATTTTCAAAATACAAAATACTTTATTATAAAGTATTTTGTAATTTTAAGTAGGTAGGTAATGTAGGTAGGAGTTACAATATCTTCTGATGTTACAATCCTGGCAACTCTCTCATTCTTTTAACATGGAACTGTTGAATCTGTTTAGTAACGTCGCATGTGACCACAAGCGTAGCGAGTGGTTAAAAAAGTGGAATCTTGAGTGTTGCGAGGGTTTCAAGGCACTAGAGGAGTACAAACTTTTCTGCCTTGGTGAAACACAAACATTAAGAATTAATGCTTTAAAAGTTGGCCGTTAAAAACCATCATCCATACCTACATCCTACCGGTTAATATGAGCAAAACAACTAGAAATTTGCACTTTAGATAGAGGATTGATTTCAAAGAATAAAGAGAGTCTTTTTAACTCTGAAATTCCGAGTAATACTTTTTAATTCAGACTAGGTATCCACTACTCAGAGTACCTTTTATCGCAAAGTATTTGTATTTTTAAAAAGTATTTTGAAAATACCTATTTCGTATTTTGTATTTAAATACAAATTCAAAAACTATTCTGTATTTTGCATTTGAAATTGTATTATCAAGGAAGTATTTGTATTTTGTATTTAAATACTTTTTATAAAGTATTTTTCACATCTCTGTTAAAATCAACACTAACGACTTCAGCTTTCTCGTGTTTTGACTCTATTTTGCTATTGAATTGTATGAATGGCATAACCGCCGTATTTGAAAACAACCTTTCTTGAATTCTATTATCCTACCTGCGTATGTGTGCTTATTTTGGACACTCCAGCAGTCTAGATACTGAGGGAGTTCATATACCTACATGAGAGCAAAAGAAGTAATTGAGGTGAGATTAATTTGGGTACGCTAGGCCACACTTGCTGATGCCAGCCGGACTGAACGGTTAGGTTACAATAACAAGCTAGTAAACTTCAACAAGTCACCTACCCGCAGTGAACCAAACAACTAGTCGAGGTACACGAGCGCAAAAGGGGTACATGCGGTCAAATTTGCGTAGGTACGTCGGGCACAACTGGTCGAGGCTACCATAGGTCTACAGGATTAAAATAGATTTGAAGCTATAACAAATCACTTACCTGCGTCTACAGGCTCAGGGGCACGATCCGGCGCCGAGCCAAACAGTTTCACCAACAAATTGAGGTACACGAGAGCAAAAGGGGTACACGCGGTGAGATTTGTCTGTGCCGGGCATTGTTGAGCGATGTTTGGCGGCTGCCATACGGTGTCCACCATATTCGAACTGCGATTTTAGTAGATAAGTTTCAGTCATTATTTAATTTGATATTCAATGCAGGTGATTTCTGTTCATACCTATTTAAATAAGTAAATGTTATAGAATAGACAAAAAAGCCTTTTGTACGATAAGTTTTCTTTTGTGCAATAAAGTTTAAATAAATAAATAAATAAGAATCTGGTCACAAAATTTCATGAGAATCGGTTAAGAATTGCGACCTGTAGAGGAGAACATCCGGACATACGAAAGCAAATTGCTCGAGTCAAAACATAGACCTTCGCTACGCTTCGGTCAAACCTACCTTCGCTACGCTTCGGTCAATAAGTAAATTTTATAGAATAGACAAAAAACATTTCTTATATAACAATAGTACTGCAAAGTAAACATACTTAATATAAGAAATAAAAATAAAAGGAGTTTCAGAAAACAACGTAGCTATCACTAGTACTTTTGGATTATTTCTACTCAGAATACAAAATTTATGAGTTTTATAGTACATTTATAAAATGTAATTGGAAAGCATTAACGAATTTTCCCAAACAATCTTACTTGTAAAGAGCAGAGGTGGCAGAGAAAGCGGCGTGTGATGCTCACAGAGGTGATGATCACTGTCAGGATCACGATATTACTATTAAGAGACAGTTTGCTTGGCTTAATAAATACTGAGCATTATATACCTAGATACGGTAGTGTGTCCAGCCAAGTTCGAAAAAAATAATTATTTTTTGGTATAACGTTGTATTTCACACTTTCATGCCGGTAAGAAACTAACATAACCACATAACTACAGGAATGACCGATTACTGCGTATTCATAAACCCTTCTTTCTTATTAAGTCTAAAATTCCAGGTCCAGTAATGACGGAGATATGGAGTAACAAACATAAAAAAAAAGAACAAAAAACATACAACCGAATTGATAACCTCCTTCTTTAAGATTTGGAAGTCGGTTAAAAATTACAACGTTTGTTTTTCCTAATGAAATAACTAATTAAGCATGTAATGTATAATTACCTTCGAGCAACACGGAAGGGAGGCGGCATTCGCACTATTTCCCCTCTGCCGAGGTACAAGATTAGCGCGTCAATCTAATCTAGCGCGGGTAATAAAACTAGTTGCACTTGGATTTTTCACTAGACCGAGCAGGGGGGCGAAACTTCAAAGAGGGGTACCTTATATATGGAAACTAGCGCAGTCAGCATTATGTTTACAGCAACATTTCCTCACCTGATGCTTCCATGTAAATCAACTAGATGGTGTCACCGCTTTGTCTGTGGTGTCTTAAAAAACACGCATCCAGGCCATAATTGTTACAAAGAAAAAAAACTTTGTCTTTGCATTTTTATCACAAATTCCGTTTCAAGTATGAAACGTTTAAAATTTTCAGTAATTTAGGCACCTCACATTTTTTTATCGTCTTAATATAATTGTATTTATATTAAAATAATATAATCGTTTTTATTAAAAACATTTAACTAAATAGTTTCGCCAAGTGCCTTACGTGAAAGGAAACGTTAAAACAAATAAAAACTTTTTACAAAAAAAATTAAACCGACTTCAAAATGGATGAAATAAAATATTATCCTTTTTTATGTCTATGCGTTACCAACTGATATGTTTGAAGTCGCGAATATTCTTTCACCTTCTTGCAAAGCAATCACGTGAAAAATGAATACACCTCATTGTAGTGCACTGTACACGGTCAAGGAAAAAGGCGCCATAGTCTTTATTACTATGCATGTGTGCCACGCACACATACGTAAAGGTTTGTAACAAAAATCCGCTAGGAGCGTTAGTGTCGACGTTTTTTGACATTTACTCGCGAGTTGGCTCTCTTTTACTAATACATGTATAGTATGTATTATTATACTCTTTGAGACCGAGTCCAGACGCGCGCGTGAACACTGCTGCACAAAAATGCCTGTTTGCTCGGTTTTTTGTTATAAAAAGAGGTCGGGGACATCAAATTTACAAAAAGAAAGTGTTACATTTCACATGTAATATTTTTTTTACATATCATACGTTTAATTACATTCAAACACAATTATTATATTTTAGTCTCATGTAATTGTTGGATTTATCGATTTTGCTCGCTCAGTACAAATTGCGGATCGGTCGAGCGACAAATCCGACTTCTCATCTCTCAGAATACAATAACATACTTCAACGAAAATGTGTTAGTGTGCGTGTGTGACACTTGTCACTCGTCCGTACACAAAAAGAGATCGAGGTTTGCAAGATTTGTCTTTGACGTGTGTCATTGTCTATGTATTTGTGTCGTCATTAAAGATTGGATTTTGTATGCAAGTGTGTGAGAAGTGCGACTGTGTGCACCTTTCCCCCCGCGAAAAATGGCAGTAAGATTTGTACGGTGAGATATCGCTTGGGCCCCTCCCTTCCGATGTGTCGGAAGCCGGTGTTGCTCGAAGATAATTACTATCATTGCTTGAACTTACGGCCGCGACGTCACAACTGTCGCAAATAATGATTATTAATAAGCAAGTTGGTAATGAGTAAGTCATTGATAAAAAAAAATCTATGAAAATCGTTTGATCTGAAATTAGGCTAGCCTAAATAGCAGTACCATTTTTGTGGCTGTATTAAACTTACGCTGTGCGATATACGTACAGTATTTGTAGTTCATTCATTTCAATCCGGAGGTCGCGGGTTCACACCCCCCGGCTCGTACTATTGAGTTTTTCGGAACTTATGTACGAAATATAACATTTGATATTTACCAGTCGCTACGCCAATTCTCGGTATTAGTTGCCAAGCGGACCCCAGGCTCCGTGCCCAGGCCCTATGAGCTGTGGCAGAATGCCGGGATAATGCGAGGAAGATAAATGAGATGATGAAGTCATTAAAATTATCAGTGTTAATAAAATAATAACTTGGCAGGCCCAGACGGAGATAGCGGGGCGACTTAGACACCTTCATTAATAACTGGCCGGGTAAAGCTCAACAACAGGAGTGGAAATCAAGGGGAGAGGCTTTTGCCCAGCAGAGGGACACTATAACGGCCTATTAAAAGTAGAATAATAATAAATTAAGGTTGATTTATTAAGTATTATAATAAATAAATTGTAACTATAGGAAGTCTAGGGGATTGTCTAAGGGAGAGATCAGATATGGTCGGAAGTTAAAGTGTTAAAGTTGATGTAAGTTTTCAAGATTCCATATGATAATTCACACACTCCATTGTTGTAGCCGCGTCACTGGCAAAGTTTTCCAGATTTCTCATTTTCCATATTTATACTTGTTATATTTATCCAGCCAATCCTCCAAGACTAAAGCCACTCCTCTTTCACCAATCATAATTGACGGAGCATTCGTGTTACCTCGAATTACCTGTGGCATCATAGACGCGTCTATAACCCTTAGACCTGTCACTCCATACACTCTGAGCCTGGGGTCCACCACTGCCGTGGGATCGCCAGCGGGGCCCATCTTACAAGATCCCACAGGATGGTAAGTACTAGATGTATAAGACCGCGCCAAACACTCGAAGTACGAGTCTGTACCCCAAGACAAGTGCTTGCACGCTGGCAGAGGGGTCCTAACGAAGTAAGCACCTCTAGATCTAAAAGCATGAGTGCTTTCCAAAGCCAAAACCCTTTTCACACCTTTAATTAGTACTTCTAAATCTTGCGGATCAGTTAAATATCCAGACCATATTAAAGGATGTCCGTAAGGATCACTCGCGTTGAGGAGCAATCTACCTCTGCTCTTTGCAACATTGTTCATGACCCTTGGAATGACTCCATTATAAAACGCTGTCGGGAAGATAGCCAAACTCTCATAATCAATAGGTTCTCTGACATATTCTTCCCAGTTCACATTGTTAACTTGTACTTGGATATCGGGAGCCGGCAAGCCAGGTTCTGTCAGATAAAAAGATATACTGTTCACTGGGCCGTTGCCTGACAATGGACCCCTTTTGACTTCCATCTGCTTGTACTCTAATATATTTTCAATTATCTTTTCTTGGCTGACAGTGGTTGCGGTTTTATTTGACAATGCAACAACAAGACCGTTGAAAGTGACGTGATCATGCAGGTTTTCTCCAACCGGTAAATCTGAGATCACTGGTATATTTAGATCATTCAAGTGTCCTTTAGGTCCGATTCCAGAAAGCATTAGTAGTTTTGGAGAATTTATAGATCCGGCACTCAGTATAACTTCTTTAGTCGCATAAGCTGTGAAAAACTGACCGTTTTTTATGTATTGTACGGCAGAAGCTCTTTTGTTTTCATCAAATAGTATTTTGACAACTTCGGCTTCTGGTCTGACAGTAAGATTCTTCCTTTTATATCTGATGGGTCTGATAAACTCCCTGTTAGTGGAAGCTCTCTGTCCCTGTTCTGAGGTGGCTTGGGCTTGTAAAGTTCCATACTGTCGGGCGGAATTACAGTCATTAATTGGCAGCCCGTTCTCGTTGAAAGCCTCGGTCATCATAATAGCGGGATCACCTACGTAGGGAAAGAATGACACGGTTTGATCGCCGTTGACGCCGTGATATGCTCGATCTAATACTTCTATGTTTAGATTCCTTTCAGATTTCTTGAAGTATGGTAATACCTGCGGAACAAAAACTACTCTTATTATGTAATAGCATTTTCATCCAGCATAGGTACTGTTCAAATATTAGGACATCTATTGAATATGAAAATTCACTAATATTTGTGAGTTAACTAAAGATAACAAACCTTTAATGACAATGACGATTAAATGGATTTAGGCGTAGGTAATAAATATCATATGGCTTGGAGAAAATTATAACGACGGAAAAAATTAAAGACTCTTACAGCAAACCCCCCAAAACCCATACAAACTTCGACCTTGCATTTACACAAGGCATTTGCATTCCAATAAGAGGTCATCTTTTCATGGCCATTGAGGGAATGATTTAATAGTGCTTATGATGGGATGGTTTACTAATGTAATTATTAATTTATGTAATGGGATATGCGTTACACACCTCATCGTAGCTCCAGCCCGGGTTACCACGCGCCGCCCAATCATCATAGTCAATTTTGTGGCCGCGGACGTACACGAACGAGTTGATAGAACTTGAACCACCCATCAGTTTTCCCCTGAAACGGTTGTTAACTGCTATCAATAAAGTTCTCAAACACTCACGAAACAATTTTTAACTTTTAAACTTTTTCAGTTTTTTTTCAAGCTTGGTACAGGTCAAGCGTGTGATGTGATGATCAAAGGTATAAATTATGTGTCATGTGTCAAGAGACGTTGAGATGCAAGTGAAAGTCTGGTAATGATGACGGGAATTAGTGTTATGGAGGGCGAGGATAGCGAAATAGGATGAGAAGAATTTACAACTTGCCTTGGCCAACTGCATTGCTGGTTCGGGAAGGCCAGGCAGGCAATATTGCTAGGCATAGTCCTGTACTGCCAATCCAAGTTTGAGTTGAGGAGCGCCGTGGACAACGCAGGCACGGATGTTATCTCGGGTTCTTCCGGACCAGCTTCTAGGAGCAGCACCTGAACAGTTTGGGCGTCTATTAAATGTCGTCATTATTTCGTAGAAGATAAGGATATATCTGACCTGCCTATGAAGCCGATGGTTCTGGGTTCGAATACCGGTGAGGACATTTATTTGTGTGATGAGCACACACATATTTGTTCCTGACAATCCTGAGTCATGGGTGTTTTCTATGTAAGTATTTAAGTAGTTGTATAGCTATTATACATATCGTTGTCTAAGTACATATAACACAAACCTTCTTAAGCTTACAGATTCAGATTTAGATTCAGATATTTATTAATAAAATTTAGTAATTTACAGGTCATTTTACAATAGTATAAATAATTAAATTACATTAAATTGTTACTAATTAATTAATTTATATACGTTTTACACGTGTACGTACGTACCTATCAGATTTTTTTATGTGGTTGGGTTGGCTGCCCTACTGACAAAGTCGTCAACGGTATAACACGCCAGTACGGCTACCACCAGTTTTGACATTGACAGATACGCTCACGTTTACGTAACTTACTTTCTATGCATCTCGCTCGTACTCGCATATTAGTGCAAGCGAGATGTACAGAAAGTAAATTACGTAGACGTGAGCGTTATGTCAATGTAAAAACTGGTGGTAGACGTACAGTTCAGTTAAAAGTGCTCTGAGTTTTTTATCGAATGTTACTATACGGCTTAGTCAATTTGTGTAATAATTAATGTCCTATAATATTTATTTATCTATCATTTGTAAGCGGCTCAGGAGTTTATTTATTTATTTATTTATTTATCTAATCTTTATTGCACGTAGAAAAAACACATTGTACAAAAGGCGAACTTAATGCTATAAGGCATTCTCTACCAGTCAACCTTTACCAATGTGCTTATTATAATATGGCGCGGCTTCTGAAATGATGGTGTCCGCAGATCTGTTCCAAGCAAGATCTAAGAGACGCGGCGTTCTCACCCTCTGGTTACGCAAAAATTTAAAACATGAAATTAATCATCGACACAAGAACGAAATCTTCTCATGTAATATTTGTCTAATTTTAGGTTAAAATTGATGCACAACAAGTTTTATTTAACGGTAATACCAAATAAGCGATATTACATCAGTTAGCTGTAGCAGGCCCCGTAGCCAACATGCCAATCCCTAACGCTTCGTAACGAACGAAACGCAACTGTCACTGTCACACTAATATGGAAGAGTTATAGAGAGAAACAAAGCGATTCGACGGCGAAGCGCAAGCGATCGTCACCTTGGCTAGGCTGATTTGCTTTCGTGGCCACTTGACGATTGACGAAGCCTGCGTTGCTGAGTGGTCGCTAATCACAAACTTTCTATGGAATTGGAAAAAAAAACAATCAGTTAAGCATAACCTACCTTCCATTCTTGAATTGCACTGAGTCTATTAGCAACGACGCATCCAGCGGCCCCGGCTCCTACAACGATGAAGTCATAGGTTTCTGAAATTAGAGGATATTTATAATGCATAATGTATAAAAGGTAAATGATATTCTGGATTCACCGATCCAACTACTTGTACTTCAGCACAACACCAAAGCGGCTAACTATGCCGAAAAAAATGCGCAGAGTCTCAAGCGTCCTAAAAATGCGACGAGTCCTAAGTTAGATTCCAGAGTGCTCCTGATATCCATATCTCATAGGAATTCGTGGCCATTTTATGACAGAGTTTTATAGGCCTGTAGACTTTTTATCAGTTGCACTTAATAAAAATTTGTTTAAAAGCAAATATGTATGTACAGCCGCACTGAACGGTTAGGTTCCAATAACAAGCTATAGTCTGTTCGAGGTACGGAAAACGGTGAAAAATATAGATAATACTCTTAAAAATACGTGTGATACCTCATTAGATTCGTTTGACGTTTATAATATAACAATTGCATAACTCATTGAAAAAAGGACTTTAAGATAAATTTATACACGTAGTACATTTGTTGACATGTTTTAAATACACCATATTGTTTTTAAATTTTTCAATCAATATTTAATATCTTTAAAATCATATTTAATGTTACGTAATGGTTTTTTCACGCCGCGCGCGTTTCTCGAAAATGAGGCGCGGAGGGCTGTGTTCAGCCTTGGGAAAAAAGTATAAATAATGGAGATACAGTTCTGCAAGTATGGAAAGTTTGATTGGAAATATCCTCCTCTTTTATAATTTTAATTTTGGTTTCTTAAATATTAATACTTTTTGAGATATTTGGGAAATAAGACAAATCTACTTTAACTCCCTTTTTTTATTAATAACTTTTGTAATTTTTTGTGTGCTAATACACGCTTCGAATACATTTTTCTAGACATCATTACGAATCTAATGAGGTATCACACGTATTTTTAGGAGTATTATCTATATTTTTCACCGTTTTCCGTATCTCGAACAGACTACTAGTAAACTTCAACAAGTCACCTACCTGCAGTGAACCAAACAACTAGTCGAGGTACACGAGCGCAAAAGGGGTACATGTGGTCAAATTTGCGTAGGTACGTCGGGCACAACTGGTCGAGGCTACCATAGGTCTACAGGATTAAAATAGATTTGAAGCTATAACAAATCACTTACCTGCGTCTACAGGCTCAGGGGCACGATCCGGCGCCGAGCCAAACAGTTTCACCAACAAGTTGAGGTACACGAGAGCAAAAGGGGTACACGCGGTGAGATTTGTCTGTGCCGGGCATTGTTGAGCGATGTTTGGCGGCTGCCATACGGTGTCCACCATATTCGAACTGCGATTTTTGTAGATAAGTTTCAGTCAATATTTAATTAGATATACAATGCAGGTGATTCCTGTTCATACCTATTTAAATAAGTAAATTTTATAGAATAGACAAAAAACATTTCTTATATAACAATAGTACTGCAAAGTAAACATACTTAATATAAGAAATAAAAATAAAAGGAGTTTCAGAAAAGAACGTAGGTACTATCACTAATACTTTTGGATTATTTCTTCTCAGAATACAAAATTTATGAGTTTTATTGTACATATATAAAATGTCACTGGAAAGCATTAAGGAATTTCTCAAAAAATCTTACTTGTATAGAGCAGAGGTGGCAGAGAAAGCGGCGCGTGCTGCCCACAGAGGTGATGATCACTGTCAGGATCACGATATTACTATTAAGAGACAGTTTGCTTGGCTTAATAAATACTGAGCTAAATATTATTATTTATTATTATATTATATAGATACGGTAGTGTGTCCAGCCAAGTTCGAAGAAAAATAATTATTTTTTGGTATAACGCTGTATTTCACACTTTCATGCAGGTAAGAAACTAATATACATATTATACTCGTATATTACATAACTACAGGAATGACCGATTACTGCGTATTCTAAACCCTTCTTCCTTTTTAAGTCTAAAATTAATGTTAGATAGAAATCTTATGACATGTATTTTTACTTCACACAAGCATATTCAATTACTAATTTCCATTCGTGCTGCCTTTTATGTTATTGTAAAAATTGGAAATTGATAAAACACGGCCAAGTCTGGATGTAGTGTGTGTAGGTACTGTGTAGCCTACATGCTACTTGTTGACCAATGACCAACAATGGTCTCACATTGTGGGTGACACGGTTTTTTGATATTTATTCTTCTCCGTGATAAACAAGAGATAAAATACTAAACAAGTAAAGTGGGATGTTTTGCATACTTTGTAAACAGAAATAAGTTACAAAATATATATATACTCGTTGAAAAGTAGTCTCAAAGTAGGCTTATTGATCTTATCTACTAAGGCAGTGAAACAAAACTTCGCTCACATGTTAGAAAAGCACTAAATTTCAGTAATAAAATATAACCCTCAAAATAACAGGCAACCAAGGCTTTCTGAATTCGCTTGGAAAAATTCATTCATCTTCAAAACCTCGTAACTCCATCAAAAACCTTAATGTAATATCGACCTTAGGTTATTTTTAATATGGTTTATATTTCTATAAAATGTGACTACTGACTAGATACTTAAGAAGGCTGCAAGTGAATTTTCGAGGATGGTAAACATAGCAACGTCAAGAGCGTTGCGCGCGGTCCATTTGGTTATTTACTTAGAGAAATGTTAAAGAATAATAAATACAGTATGCGCCTTTCAAGGCTTAGGATGTCAGTCATGTTGCTAACGGAGTTAAAAATAGGTATAAGCATTTCAATATTCAACAAACAACATTTGTACATACGTAATTGTATAATTATCTTTGTGCAATAAAGTTTAAACAAACAAAAGAGAAATAGCGAACTTTTAAAGTTCTTTAGGGGCATAATACTATACTTGTGTCAAATTGTTCTGAAAGTCCAGAGTCGCAATGTGCTGATGCCAACAAGTCCAAATGTATTACTGTCCTAATACCAGGAAGTCTAGGTGTTGTAAATGTATGATGTATGCCTTCCCGATCATAAAGTTAACTGATATGAATATGATTCCAATATCGGTTTGAAGTCAGGCTCACGTTCGAATTGGCCTGTTAAACGTATTTTTACACTTTAATATTTACGAAAACGGGACTTAATTGCGTACCTATACTAAATTAAATTATACGCGATTAAGTTCCGTTTTCATAAATAATAATTGCTCGCTACCGTTAACTGTATTACTCGTGTAGTTAAAATGCTTTATTCGTAGCATTTTCAAGCAAACCTAATAAATTCAGATCTTAAATTTTATCATTACGAGATTCTCCGAAATAATGTCATACGGCCTGATTCGAACTTTAGGATACGTCAAATATTACGTCTAGATGCGATATGGATTAGATAAAGTAACGTTTCTTCAAACAATAACGTCATATCTAATCCATATCGTATCTAGACGTAATATATGACGTATCTTAAACTTCGAATCGGGCCAAATACTCATAGAATAATAAGTAGAGCAAAGAAATAAACAAGTACTAGATGAAAACCCGGCTTCGCTCGGGTAAAATAAATAATAGTAATAGGTAATACTCATTTTGAATTAAGTAATTATTTACTTTTAGACTTCATACCTTCATCAAGGCGGTTACAAACCTATCTCATCTCAGAAAACTTTAAATCCGTAACATACAATCATAACTCGAAAAATTTACTATTCCGATAATTATATCTAAAAACAAATATGTAATTAAAAAAACCTAATCCGCTTTTCTGGTAGCAGTTCGGTTCTGTAAGGATCACAGTTCTAACCTGACCCACTTTTCTGGTCGCAGATCGGTTCTGTGAAGGCCGCATTTATAACCTAGCCCACTTTCCAATCTCAAAAGAGGGAACCCTTTTGTACCTACCCTTCATGGCACTAAAGTATAAGTATGGAAATTATCATTACTATTTCATTCTTTAATATTAATGCCTATCCGTTAATATTAAATTCGTTTACAAAAAAAAACTGAATAAGTGCGAGTCGGACTCACCCATCAAGAACGGAACACTTTTTAATATTTGTTGTTATAGCGGCAACAGAAATACATCATGTGTGAAAATTTCAACTGTCTAGCTATCACGGTTCATGAGATACAGCCTGGTGACAGACGGACAGTGGAGTAAACTGAAATAAAGGTTCCGTCACACCGGCGCGATTTCAGAGCCGGGCCTGAGCGTTTTATATGAAAAAGCGGCGCGCCCCGCTCACGCGCCGCACGCGAAACGCGCCTGTGTGACGGAGCCTGAAATGTCAAACCGGGCAAGTGCTCGCGCACGAAGGGTTCCGTATGGAAGTATTTTTTAGTATTTGTTGTTATAGCGGTAACAGAAATACATCATCTGTGAAAATTTCAACTGCCTAGGCCTATCACGGTTCATGAGATACAGCCTGGTGACAGACAGACGGACAATGAAGTAAAACTGAAATAAATGTCATATACCTACTAAGAAAAACCGGCCAAGTGCGAGTCGGAATCGCTAATAGGTTCCCGTTTTTTAGTTACCCTTCAGGTACGGAACCCTAGTATGAGTGTAATAGATTTGTAACCGGTCAGCAATGTGAGTCCCTTGGAGAAGCAGAGGTCTAGTCTAAACCCCCACTTACCATCGGCATTAACAGCCTTGTATTCTTGTTTGCCACCAACATGTCATATTAAAACATATTAATAAAAATTTACTCGGTCAACAATGTGAGTCCCTTGGAGAAGCAGAGGTCTAATCTAAACTCCCACTTACCATCGGCATTAACAGCCTTGTATTCTTGTTTGCCACCAACATGTCATATTAAAACATATTAATAAAAATTTACTCGGTCAACAATGTGAGTCCCTTGGAGAATCAGAGGTCTAGTCTAAACTCCCACTTACCATCGGCATTAACAGCCTTGTATGAGTTGTATGCTTGTTTGCCACCAACATGCCATGTTAAAACATATTAATAAAAATTTACTCGGTCAGCAATGTGAGTCCCTTGGAGAAGCAGAGGTCTAGTCTAAACTCCCACTTACCATCGGCATTAACAGCCTTGTATGCTTGTTTGCTACCAACATGTCATATTAAAACATATTAATAAAAATTTACTCGGTCAGCAATGTGAGTCCCTTGGAGAAGCAGAGGTCTAGTCTAAACTCCCACTTACCATTGGCATTAACAGCCTTGTATGCTTGTTTGCCACCAACATGTCATATTAAAACATATTAATAAAAATTTACTCGGTCAGCAATGTGAGTCCCTTGGAGAAGCAGAGGTCTAGTCTAAACTCCCACTTACCATCGGCATTAACAGCCTTGTATGCTTGTTTGCCACCAACATGTCATATTAAAACATATTAATAAAAATTTACTCATTTCATCAGTCATATCCAGCCTAGCATTGCATTGGCCCCGCTTAAATATTTCTTTAATTTGTTTTTAGTATTTGTTGTTATAGCGGCAACAGAAATACATCATTTGTGAAAATTGAAACTGTCTAGTTAATCTAGTTATCACGGTTCATGAGATCTTGAGATACAGCCTGGTGACAGACAGACGGACAGCAGAGTCTTAATATTTAATAGGGTCCCGTTTTTACCCTATGGGTACGCAACCCTAAAAAGTGACCAAGGCCTCCAGTGCCCTAGGCTGGAATCAAAGCAGCGTCCTCTGCTATTGCAGCAGGTGCCTGTGCCATTCTGCCACCGGGCCACCCACGGCGGCATAGGTCGAATTTTTCCAAGGATACTTATGCACTACTTACTGAAGGTTTATGGAGCCTCGCCATCCCTAAGCCTAAATTAAATATTTTCTGAAAATAATTTGTTTTGATCTAATAACATATTGGAGTCCTCGTAATAGGGGTCCCGTTTTTACCCTTTGGCTACAGAACCCTAAAAATCAACCTTGTTTTGGTACTATGTACTATGCTTCACTATGACTCTGAAATTTTAGCAGGAATTTTTTTTTTTTTTGTCACCTGTCAAATTAGAATAGAATAGAATAGAATAGCCTTTATTGACCAAAAAATTAAATTTCAGCACATATTACATTTAAATAAATTCACATTTCATTTATATCAATTAGTTTCAATATTTTTTCCTTAGTAACTTTATTAAATAATTTTTATGTCATTGCTTTTTAATAATTATTTCAGTCTGCCTTCTTGGCATAGGCCTCCCCCAGCTCTCTCCACAGCTCTCTATCCCTTGCCGTCCCTATCCAATTAGGTCCCGCATGCTTCTTTATGTCATCCGACCACCTCATTATTGGTCTCCCTTCTCTCCTTTTTCCATCTCTAGGATACCATTCCGCTTCCTCTCTATCCCACTTATCTTTACCTTCCCTTGCCATATGTCCAGCCCAACCTGTTGCAGTCAAAAGTGTGAACTGGCCAAAGAACTTTTAACCGACAAAAACAGGCAAAACTGCTTTGACTGAGCATGTTGGTCAAAAGTAGTTTTACCTGAAAATCATACCTATTTCTGGCAGCAGTTTCGTTTTTAGGGCGTAGCAAAAAAAAAAAAACCCTAACCTACCTATCTCTCGGAACTGGAGTACCGGATAAAGTATTTTCGAATAACAGCCGTCGTTGACGTCTAGGCAGTGTTGCTATCGTCTTAAAAGCCGTAACAGACTATCGCACGTTCTGGCTTAAAAACAAATTTATGTAATAATACATATCCATATCCATATGAAACGAAACTTAATGCAAATAATAACCATTATACATACCGGAAAGTCATCAAATAAACAGTAATATTCGTCTTGCTTTTTATTAAAAAAAATACGACCAACCTAACTTGTAAGCATGTTTGCAGTTTCTAAACGCAACGCATAGCTGTCAAATGTCAACCAACAAATTGAGCCTTTAGTATTGTTTGTCGAAATTTTTTCACTTTTAAATGCAAAATACGCGTCAATACGAATTTTGCGGATATATGTTGTCGATTCAAAAGTGTTATTTTTTTACGCTCTTTTGTTTGAGCATAATTTAATTTGTTTCTACCGTCAAAGCCGCTCGCGTTTATATATAAAGATAACAAGATAATACGTGGCCACGGCAAGGTGCAACGAATTTACGTGCGATTGATACGTCGACGCTTATCATGAACAGTGGTACAACTAAAAATGAAATGCTATTGCATTTAATATTCTATCTTTTACAGGTAAGATTTAAAGTCGAATGGCATTTCATTTTGTTTTGTGTCACTATTCATGATAAGCAACGACGTGTCCTTTAACGGCATCGTAAAGTTTTATAACTGTTCCGCTAAGTGATGTGTACAGGGTGATACACTACAATGTACACATAGGAAAAAGGTTTAACACTGATTTAAACCTTCACGATTTTTACTCATTATTATTTACTAAAACGGGACTTAATCGTGGTGAAGACTCCTCTTCCACCCACTTTTGCGACACTTTTAGATTTCAACATTTTTAAAATTCAATTATACACGGTTAAGTCCCGTTTTTGTACATAATAAAAAAGATTTTGTAAGGCATAACCCGACAAAGGCTTATTTGAGGATGTTTTACATCTCTTAATGTACTGTATTGTATCATAAAGACTATATTGACTTAAAAGTTTAAAAAATCCTGGTAGAGCAATATTCTTGACATTACTTATTACCTATTCTGTGACCATAATTATGTTGAATCAACTCATTTATTTTTTTTGGTTGGTGATATTCATATCACAAAAAGTACCTCATTAGGTAGTTTGAAAATATTAAGCGTGTTTTTCGTAAGTGGGTCATTCTCAAAAAAAAATGTCTGTGTTCCAATTGCCGCGACCCATACAAAATGTATGAAAAGAGTCGTGACAATTAGACGCCACCGTAGACATATTCTCAGAGAATGACCCAAGTATACCTAAAGCAAATATCGTTTTGCCTACAATATTTGGCTAATGCCCTCTCTTTTGTAAAGGTACTTCCTAAGCGCAAAAGCATATTTTCGCCAATATTGCATATTCCTGGTTCAATCTTGTTTTTAATATTCCAAGCTCGGGAAGTATTTTTGGTGCTTTATTTTATTAATTTCATATTGTACTTGGTCTTATTTTACTCACCTGTACTTATTGGTTTTTAAACGTAGGAGATGTGAATGAAAACGTCTGTATCGTGAGCCCTACCGTAGAGTTAAAATTAATTAAACCGTTTTAAATAAGTGTTAATCGATTTCTCTACTTAAATAGGCCGGGTAATACGTTACTTTTTTAATCGATATAGAAATACAAATCGCAAAAGACACAACATTATTTTTTTTGCTAATCGACCTTAAGGGCTGTTTCACAAGTCAATATAGAGACTTACTTACATTGACATGATTGTGAATATTACAACTACAACAGCTAAGCAAATACAATTGGCGAATTATTGACAGTTTGAACACAATTGAACCACAATTCAATACACTGACACAAACTCAACCAATAAAATATGAGGAACAAAATAATATTTTTCTCAAACATTCTCCGAAATGTATGAGTTAATGTCACGAAATGAAGACATGAAGTTGCTCTTTTATGGCTCCTTGCATTACTTCTTGACCTAGGCCAAGAAGTAATGTAGGGAGTTAGTATGAAACGTACAATACATTATTGTCCGCTGCTCTAACTTTTAAATTTACTCACTAAGATTAGACTGACAAAGGAAATATTACATACAGCCAACGACCACTCTCTCTGTAAGCATACTTGCGTAAAAAAAAAAAAACTAAATCTATGGTACTATATTTATAAGCGGTTAAACATGGCGCTCGAATAGCTTTTTCAAATGTCAAGTTTAAAAAAGAAAAAAGGCAGCAATTTCGGTCAAACAGATCACTGTGTTATGTCTTTCCTGTAGACATACACAAGAGTTAAGGGCTATAAAGGTTAATTTTCTTATTTAACCCTTATCCACGTGAAAAGGTCCTCCTTTTCTTTAGAGAACTATGATAAAATCATTGCTTACATGCCCACAAGCTGTTAACTATTGCCCACAGGAGAGAAAAATGTGCTGTTCGCGATAACACACTAGTTTTCTCTCCTGTGGGCAATAGTTAACAGCTTGTGGGCATGTAAGTAATGATTTTATCATAGTTCTTTAAATAAAAGGAGGACATTTTCACGTGGATAAGGGTTAAATAAGAAAATTAACCTTTATAGCCCTTAACTCTTGTGTATGTCTACAGGAAAGACATAACACAGTGATCTGTTTGACCCATTTACATTTTTATTTATTCTCGTTCGTTCCGATTGTTATATCACCAAAAATAAAAATGACATCAAGTGACGCGAGCGATAGGGAAATTATGGACTGTACTCTGCCTAATTTAAGAGAGGAAGTCAACTTAGCTATGCGTAATATGCTACCGGAAAAAAGCAAATTAACTTATTTACTTGATTACTTAGTAGTTATTTTAATTATAATTATGTTCTTACATTGTTTGAGAAAATCACTATATAGCTAGTTTGTTAGTGCACGACACCTTGCACTTTGTGACTATGCGCTGAAACTTGGCACAGTTGATTCTTAGCTGGTCATGAGCAGATACAGACCGGGAGACCTCGAGAGCCACGTCTCATTTAGTGGGGGGGAGGGGGGGAAGTTCGACGCCGCCGCGCTTCACTTGGAGCAACATTTCTCTAAAACTATACCTATTAGGGAATGTAATATATCATTTTCGGATAAATTAAGGATGAGGAATCTAGTTTTGGAACAAAAACAATACACTTTCTAACAAAAAAAAAGCATAAAGTAGAAAAGACTAAAAAACGTATTTTTGATTTTTTCATAATTACCAATTTTTTTTTAAAGTATAGCAGGAATCTGAAAACAAAAAATACAGTCGTAAAGCTACACTTATTACGTTTAAGAAAATATATAGTTTAATATACAAAACTGTTGATAAATGGGAGATAAAAAATAATATTAAGCGTGGGCCAGAGTGATCTCAATACATAATATTATGAATGTGGGAAAGTTACTTATAATTTGTTCTACAATCGTTTATTTTTTAATAATTTCGTAAATAACTCGTAAACGGTAGCCCACAGCAAAAAAATATCTTTTACGTAAATAATCTGTTTAAGATTTCTTATAAAATAAGTGCTCCTTTTTTTCGCTAAGGTCAATATTAAAAAAAATATTGAAGGGAGAAAATAAATACTAAGGTCCTCTTTTTTAGTCATTCGTAAATAACTCGTAAAGGATGTCCAATAGCAAAAAATATTTTAACACAAGAATAATTAGCATAAAATTTCCTACAAAAAAGGTTATTCAAACTTTTTCGCTAGGATCAATATTTAAAAAGGGGACCTTAGAATTTATTTTCTCTCTTTAATATCGTTTTTAATATTGATCCTAGCGAAAAAGTTCGAATGACCTTTGTTGTAGGAAATTTTATGTAAATTATTCATGTACTAAAAATTGTTTTGCTATTGGCCTTCGTTTACGAGTTATTTACGAATGACTAAAAAAGGGGACCTAAGTATTTATTTTCTCCCTTCAATATTTTTTTTAATATTGATGGTACCGAAAAACAGTAGTACTTATTTTATAAGAAATCTGAAACAGATTATTTACGTAAAAGATATTTTTTTGCTGTGGGCTACCGTTTACGAGTTATTTACGAAAAACAAGAAAAATAAACGATTGTAGAACAAATTATAAGTAACTTTCCCACATTCATCATATTTTGTATTGAGATCACTCTGACCCACGCTTAATATTATTTTTTATCTCCCATTTATCAACAGTTTTGTATATTAAACTATATATTTTCTTAAACGTAATAAGTGTAGCTTTACGACTGTATTTTTTGTTTTCAGATTCCTGCTATACTTTAAAAAAAAATTGGTAATTATGAAAAAATCAAAAATACGTTTTTTAGTCTTTTCTACTTTATGCTTTTTTTTTGTTAGAAAGTGCATTGTTTTTGTTCCAAAACTAGATTCCTCATCCTTAATTTATCCGAAAATGATATATTACATTCCCTAATAGGTATAGTTTTAGAGAAATGTTGCTCCAAGTGAAGCGCGGCGGCGTCGAACTTCCCCCCCTCCCCCCCACTAAATGAGACGTGGCTCTCGAGGTCTCCCGGTCTGTATCTGCTCAAGACCAGCTAAGAATCAACTGTGCCAAGTTTCAGCGCATAGTCTCAAAGTGCAAGGTCCCCATACAACGGTGTGCAGTAACAAAGCAGCTAATACAATCCTTGGCCGGAACAGGGATTGCAAGACTCGCTTTATTCGACCTCGTCTACGACTCGGCCGTCTACCGCAATCTCATCCTGCAATCCCTTACGTCACGGCCTCTGCAGTAATGTACTATAATTTTATAAGCTACTTACATTTCCGGAATAAAATCATATTACTGTTAATGAAAGCCATTAAAGGGGAATCCCGTAGCGGCATGACCTAACTGAACTAAAATATTCATTATACCATGATGAACTATATGAACTATAACTATAACTAGACATATAGATTTTTGTAGCACGAAGGAGGCATTTGAGGCAACGCTAGTGACTTCCTTCCGATATTTAGTTTAACGATACCCATCTTAGAAGTTTTATATACAAAGGCCACATTTGGAAATAAATAAGTGAACAAGAATAAACTAACTATCGGAGGGAAGTAGCATTGCCTCGTTAGTGCAAGAAAAATCTTTATGTCTAACCATCTCATTATACACTCATTTTACAACAATCAAATACACACAAACATGGGTACTGGAATCAGTAAAACAACTTAAAAAATAAAGTTTATAAGAACAAAACATTTTTTCACTTTGAATATTAAGTAATAAACTACAATCCCGAGGTAAAATGCTATAGTAGTTAATGAAGCCCATTAAAGGAGCACCCCGTAGCAGGACACGCTCTATAAAACGCTCGTAATGAAATTGGATCGCGTTTTTTTACTCTAACGATCGGAGCGTCTTCCTTTAGTACATTACGAATACACTCAAGGCATGAGCGACAGCGGGATTGTTTATTAATCATCAGGTTTGTTTATCAATCATTTCAAAATAATATACAATTAAAAAATCTTACAATCTACCTACAAAATTACAAATATCTTAACCTAAACTAACAACTAACAAACACAAAAACTATTCACAATATTCGCCCTAGTATGACCAGATGCAAAGGAGCCCATCACGCTCGCCGCGTTGCCACGTTGAACCACGATGGACAACCTTTGCATAAGGAACGACCCTGAGCGAGGGTCATGACCACTCTCACAATACTCTCATGATAATTTACTTAGAAATATATTTTGTGGATTTTTTTAAAGAGTGAATTACTCACACGTTTTTATAAAACTTCATAAATGAAAGAATAAGTTTACATAATTAACTTATTACATATTAGAAAAAGCTTAAAATGTAAACCATACAGTTTCTTAAGGAAAATCATATTTTAGGTATAGCGCTTGTCTAGATTTTATTGTTAAAAACACATTGTTCCCCTTAAAACAAAATGTAATGTAAAATAACATGAATAAATAAGTAATTTTATAAACACATCACATGCGCACAATAATTATTTCATAACATATTGAACTTGCATGCCAAGTTTCATGCTTTCTTTCCGTTGGGATTATACTTTTGAAATTTGTTAGAGAATCGAACTAGTATTCGAAATGAAAACTGTCTGGAACTACAAAATATATCGTCAGGCAGGTGCCTTTCATCTCTTGGTTAACAATCTACTATTTAAGCCTGCAAACCCGCGTAGCGCTGGTCACTTGTGCCAGCGCACAACCTGTCCGATAGCTATTTGGTTAGAATCTAACTGATTTTACAAATATTTACATTTAAATGCATTTTATAGTCCAGACCGCTATTGCATTGCATGTATGAAGTAGATCCAATCCAATCTTGGTAATCAGAATGTTGCTTGTGCGTTGAGACGAATGTTTTGCACTCACTTTTCAAACTTTGTGTCCGTTTTATTACGATCTATCACACACAGTTTATGAGAAAATGACTTTAAAATAAAGATGAATTTTACTGTTTAAGTCAGAGTGAATTGCAAGAATACATTGTGCATAGTTAAGCACCTGTGATTAGTTTAAAGTTAATTGATTCCATTGTGTTACCACAGTTAAGCCATTTCTATTTAAGTTAGATGCATGAAAGTGTGTTAGCGTATGCTATGGACTTATATGTGAACGAATTAAGTACAATAAATACTATACAATAATACATAGTTAATTTTAGTAACAATTTTTTTTGCAATTCACTCGTACATATTTTTTGTTACTTACTCGCGCGAAATTTTAAAACTCTATGAGTGGGATTTGGGATTGGCTCACGACGGTTTAAATTCGTCATTTTCCTGGCAGGATATTATGGAGGTTTTATCCACGTGATATAATAAATGTCACTTTTTAACACCGCGGGATAGAAAGTAACGGACACCGTTTTATCACGCTGTCACATAGACAAGAACGACCATCATATCCGTACTGGTTCTAACCAGAATTAGGTAACGCAAAATTTTCTATTTTTCAAAAAAGTGACTAAATCTATACATTAGTTATCGACACACGCTACACTTTCGTCCTCGCCCAGTATTTGAAATATTACCGTTACTGTACAATTCAATAACTGATCCACTCGAAAGCCAAGAGAGCTGTACATAAGCCGATAATCTGTTTGTCTGTTAAGCCCCGTCGGATCATTGGGCTGAGCCCACTCCGATATCTCCGATATTTAACAGACCTGTTGATTGAGACTTTTTAAGTGCATCGGGTTTTAGTTTGTAATCTAAACAAAAAACAGGCCTTTAGTATCATTACGCAAAAAACGACAAATAAATCACGTTTGTTGTATGGGAGCCCCGCTTACATTTTTTTTTGTTTTTAATATAAATATGTTGTTATAGCGGCAACATAAATACATCATCTGTGAATATTTCAACTGTCTAGCTATCACGGTTCATGATTTACAGCCTGACAGACAGACAGACGGACAGCGGAGTCTTAGTAATAGGGTCCCGTTTTTACCCTTCGGGTACGGAACCCTAAAAATTAGAAATGTTATGCAGTGGCGTCGCGTGAATCAATCTAGCCGTGGGCGAAAACCACATCTGCGAGGCCCTTTTCAATGTGTTTTTCCAAGGCAATAAAAAGGTTGGCTTTGCGAGGCCCCCTTAAGTGCGAGGCCGTGAGCGAAGGCCCCATTCACCCACGGCCTAGCTACGCCATGGATGTTATTTATCTATGTGCTCTTAAGGGTGCACTGCGTTGGTGATGAGGGCTCCTCATTTTTGATAGTGAAAGTAATAGTACATTACGATACAAGTGCCAAAAGTAGGAAATTCGAGTGACGATAGATTAAAACACGACCGAAAGAAGTGTTCATGGACACGGGTTGCGAATTACCTATTCGCACATGTATCGTACAACGTTTTACAGTACGAGTACATAATGTACATATGGCCCTTTAAATTTACTAACCTTTTTCTACTTTTCTTGACAACGTTGACTTGCCAGAGTATAAACAGATACATTAAAAAAATTAACTCCAGTAAAAGTTTTTTACCGATGACCGTAAATTAGTATCATTAGTTTAATAAAAAGTCCACGTAACAATTTCACTCATATTTTATTCAATAAACTTCCGAAATAGTCCGTGGTGTACTGTACACTTACTGAATTATACGGCAAATGATGATGATGGAATTTCCTTTTGCAGAGTTGCTCCTTTTGACTCACATATTGATTTAGGAAGGGGAGCCAATCGAATTTTTGATGCAAAATTTTGACTTTTAATTAAGTGTTGCTATTATGTGGTCAAGTTTGGTATCATTTTCGTGTAAGTCAAGGATGCAAAATTCATTTCTGATATTTAATTTATACAGTTTCATATAAATAATTGAAAAAAAATGTCAAATTTAAATTTGCCATTTTTTTTTCGAATAAGTGCCTAATTTTGCCACCCCACTTAAAGTTAAAGTTTTGCATCAAAAATCAAAAATCTGTGAGTTAAAAGGAATAACTGTGCAAAAGGAAATTCCATCATCATAATTTCCCGTAAATCGCACTTTTTTGTAGTGAACACCACGGACTAAAATAATTCACCCGAAATAACCCTACGCTTTCGAACTAGGTCGTTAAGTCAGCCAAGTTTGATTGTTTAATAATGAGTGGACAGAGGCCAGGCCAAGTTGGTGATTATCGGGCAATTAGGTAGCTGGGGACTTGGTCAAGTTTGGGGATTAGACGGTTGACTTTGAATACTTTAATTGGTTTAGAAACAGGGCTTCGAGAAACGGTCGAAACATGACAATGGCCCGATTCGAACTTTAACCCTTAATCAAACGGAACACTTTTTATGAGATTTTTAAAAACTAAGAATGGGTTTTAGGTAATTTGTGTGCGTAGATTACGAAAAAAAAAAATAAGTGGGGGGAAAGAGGGGTTTTGCGGTGGGTAACTTACCTAGTCACATAGTAGCTGAAGAGAAATACATTATTTTTGTTACAAAATTAAAACAATATTTAATATCTAAAGCTTTTTACACTCTCGAAGAATATATAAATGACGGAGCTGAAAATATGTATGAGTTTTAAGTGTAAATTTTACATTTTTTTCTTAGGTTAAGTTATATTTTAAGATTTGTCACGCCCTAGCAGGGTCCATGCTGTACTTTATAATGTTATTATTATAGTATGTAAACACCTTGTAATACCATGGTTGGCATTCAAAAAATGAAATGAAATGAAATAATTTCCCGTTATCCGTTACGGAATAGCAAAATTTTAAATGAAGTGGGAAATAGTTTCCCATTGTCCGATACGGTTACGAACTTTTTACTAGTTAGTAGCTCCCCCCGGCTTTGCTTGGAATTCAAGTATGATTTTTTAACGTTATCTTCAAAAATCTAAGAAATAAATAAAAGAAAAAAGAAACCAAAAAGAAGGCACAGATTTTATTGTGTAACAGACAAACGAACATATATTTTCATTTATGGAAACAAATTAAAATTTAGGTGGAGAACAAACACTGGGAAATAATTTCCCACTTGAGAAAACCTACCAATTTTTTTGTAAATCGTAAGTTCATGAACAAACAATGGGAAATAATTTCCCACTTACTAAAACCTTAAAATCTTGGCTAAATCATATCGTTATCACAATTCTTTTCAAGTAAAACACAGGGAAAATAAGTCTAGTTTATGATAGTATTCAGTGTATGCACTTACCAGATTTTTTTTCGCACTTAACCTCAAAACACTAAAAAAATTGTCGTTATTGCAAAAAAAATTACGACAACTGACATTGACTTTGACGTATGGTCACAAATGGCGGCCATTGGAAAAGTGTTGCCATTTTTCAAATGCAAAATGTTACTAAGATTTTAAATCTGTATGGTTGGTATCGCTGAGTGCTGCCATTAAAAAGATAAAAAATATTTCGTAAATTAGAATGAAATGTGAAATAAATTCCCGTTAATTGATTAAGGGTTAAGATACGTCTAGATACGATATTGATTAGATATGACACTGACACAAAAGTGACGTTTTTGTTTGAAGAAACGTCACTTTTGACACTGACATATCTAAGAATCCTTATCGTATCTAGGCGTAATATGTGACGTATTTTACAAGCTTTTATTTAGTTTCACCTGACCGTTGTCTGTGTGTAATCAAATCTTGCAAGTTAAATTTGATCCAGTCCCCGGTTTCCGATTGAGCTGAAATTTTGTATACTCACGTAAGTTGGATGACAATGCAATATTATGGTGTCATCGAGCTGATCTGATGATGGAGACCGGAGGTGGCTATAGGAACTCTGTGATAAAACAACGAAACCTAATTGTGTTTGGGGTTTTTAGAATTGTCTCGATGAGTATTAGTTGCCTGTGGAAAGAAAAGTACAGTCGGCGATAAAAGCTTGTACCAAAAATGAAATTTTTGCCAAAAACTTATTAAAGTTCAAATCGGGCCGAAGTTTGACTTTCAAAACGTTCCAGGCCAATTCGAAAGCACTTGCATGCATCTGCCATGAAACCGATATTAGAATAATATTGGAATCATTTCGCTCACACTTGTTCGCACATATTAGTGCGAGCGAGAGGCTCACGCGTAGGACAGCTAACTGATATGATTCCAATTATTATTATTCTAATATCGGTTTGAAGTCAGGTGCACGTCGGAATTGGCCTGTTCGATGCATTTAAAAAGTAGCCCGATTCAGATTTTAGAACTTGTTTCTGGTTTCAACAGGATTTGATACGACCTTGACGATTGTCTGGGTCGGTGGCACGGCTTTCACCATAGTCTAATAAAACATGGTCTTCTCTTCCCAGAGTGACACAAGCCTACGTCACAATAACATTGCCACTTTATATAGCGCTATCTCATATTATTATATAGCGCTGTCGCATGATGACGTAGCTTGTGTTAGTCACGTGACCACGAAAAGACGGGAAGAGAGTACCAGGCGGAGTATATTATTATACCATGGCTTTCACTTTATTTCATATGCACCAGTCAACGTGAACAATCTTCGAGTACAGTCGCCATCAGATATATCGGAGCGGCCAAGGTGTTCACAATATCTGAACACGCGCTCTAACGCCCTGACAATAGAGGCGTGTTCCGATATTTGTGAGCACCTTGGCCGCTCCGATATATCTGATGGCGACTGTACCTATCAAAATAGGTTACAGTTTTTCTTTGTAATTTTTCAAGATTTTTAATATTTTTTAATTCTATGTATTTCTTATAATTCAGTGTATATTTTATATGTCATTAGTGTTTTTTTTCTTTTGTTGTTGTTCAGTATATATACATTTTTGTGTCACTCTTTTTATGTCTGTTTTTTGTGTGTCGTTGGCGTATGTGTCGTCTCATAGTGTTAAGTTAAGGTCCCCACGAAAACCAGCGCCACGGTTTGCCGTGGCACTATGTTGAGTGGGGTCCTATTTTAGCGTCCAATGCTTTTTTATGTCTGTTTTTTATGTGTTCTTTTATATAGGTAATATGTAGTGGCGTTAAATAAATGTATTTTCTTTCTTCTTTCTTTCAAAAAATTAGGGAAAATGCCCAAACTATGGTGCGACATAAAATAGTAGAAATTAAATAAAATGGAACCAAAAAATTTGTATACTAAATTGTTGCCATGTTTAAGCATTTTACGTCAAAAATGTGACAGTTACGTAGGAAGTGGCGCCCTCAATAATTTTATATAATTTCTTGTCGGACTACACGTAAACATTTTATTATTTTCTTGTTATAAGCTAGTTATTAATTTCGTTTAGTAGTATCACTGTATCTATTATACAGTGTGGAAAGATAAGTCGGGCCCTGGAGGGAAACTACATTAAATCCTTAAGCTGGCTCATTTTACTTACAGGAGACATTCCTTTATTTTTAAAAAGAAACAAAACTGCATTTAATGATTTTCTAAAACTCGCTTGCCTCGCCCGGGACTCGAACCGACTAAAAATTCCAAAAAATAAAAACTCGCAATTTTATTCTACTAGTCGATACAGTTAATGTTAATGATAACATTTCTCCAAGAAACATTAGGTCTTACACTCGTCTGTCGTACAAAATATCCATAAAATCTAATATTTAGTACTCAAAATTTTTTTAGGCAAGCCAAATTGAAAAAAAAAACAGGAAAATACTTTGTATGCAGTTTTGTTTCTTTTTAAAAATAAAGGAATGTCTCCTTTAAGTAAAATGTGCCAGCTTAAGGATTTAAGGTAGTTTCCCTCCAGGGCCCGACTTATCTTTCCACCCTGTATATTGTATGTAAATAAATGATTTTCATAATTGTATTATTTTCTTTTTATGAATGTTCGAATACAAGTACACCAGAAACGAAGAAATTAATATTAATTAACTAAAACTAAAAGTAAATTTTATGGTTAAGTTTAAATGTAGGTACGTCGTCTTATGTAGGTATTGTGTGATTAATTAAGTATTTACAAAGAGATACTGCTATTTTCACCACAAATGGAGGCACAGGTGGCCGCATGAATTTGACATTCAAATGGAATCTATTTCGAACCGTGCGCGACCGTTTCTAGCCATCGGATCAATGTAAACGGTGCATTTTGGTCGGAAGTACCCATTTCTGACCCACTTAAGTGGATACCTGACCCAGTATCAGATCAAGTAAGGATAAGAAGTGAGGAGGAAGTACTTAAATAATATCTACGCTAGACACTTTACCTAATACCTATCTATTCTCATCGTAAAGGTCAAAGGTGGTATCAAATGTAAGCACACACAAGTTGAATTTCTTTCTGAACCTACTCGTTAATCTTAAAAAAATCAAGAAGATCGAGAAGAAGAAAATCTGTATAATAGGGTTTATTTCATCTGAATAAAACATTTTTTTTTAAGTATCCAAGCTGGTGGAAATTAAGTTCTTTGTGGACGCATTGTGTTGTTAAAAATTGCGATCTCAAAAAATACTTTAATGATTTTTGTGAATAAAATTACTGCAACTCAATTTCATAAATATAGTTTTATATTTATTTCAATGCATTCAAAAGTAGATTATTATTTTTTGGATTAAATTAGATTGAAAAATGAGTTGAATGACAAGGTCGTATGCCACTCCAGAGCTTGGACACCCACGCAACTATACCTTAATCGGAAATCATTTCAAGATAATTAAAAGTTTCACTTACCAAAAAAGAAAACGTCAATTTCAATTTACTTCTGCTTCATCAGATTTTAGATCAACTTTCCATATAAAGCCACCGAATCATGATTTAGAAAATGTCAAAACATTTCATATTTTAAAGCCCTACGTGTCGTTTTAGGCTTAAAATAAAGGAGATCACGGTTTTTTCGTTAATCCGGTTCTCGGTTCCAAACAATTAAAGCTAGCCGCTTATCCCAACAACTGGCGGTAGCGTCGGACGATAACGAAACGAAATATACACTACTGACATATCCAATCTATATCGTTTCCATATCTATTATTTAACGTATCTTAAAGTTCGAAAAGTTCGAAAGTTCTTATGGCCGATAATCGTAAATGGTTTTCAAAAACAGGAAAGTTGGGGATTATGGAGAGACCTTAAGGGAGACCCTTCAGTTCGTTAAACCATCTCAACTTTTCTGTTAAAGAAAGACTTCTCTTTCAAACAGTCAAAAAGTTTATCTTAGTTAATCTTAGCTTAACCTAAGGAAATGCTCTTAACCAAATTGAGCTATCTAGCGCTCTAATTACAAATCATTTATTTACATACAATATATATACAGTGGTACTACTAAACTAAATTAATAACTAGCTTAAATCTAAAATAGGCCCTTGAGGCATTGTACCAAGGATGCTGGCGGCATTTCCTCGCTGTATCGCAATGCTGATACGTTGTGCGAGGTAGCCGCCAGCGCTCTAGCGCTCTTATATCACCGATTTCAATGAATTCGGTATTTTATACTACGTTTTCGGGTGCAGATTAGTTTTATTCGAAATTATTTTATCCAGACCTTAAAACTCCATATTATTCTAGATTATAATGCACAAAATTTGGCTAGAAATTTTCAGAAGCTTCTATCACACAAAGATTTTAAAAAGTAAATTCAAAAGGTATCACTTAACGTTACAATTTTATTACCTATTTATTTAAAAAAGATACAATAATTTTGTTTTAACCTACACGTCAAAAAATGAGTGTACAGGTTTTAAAAGGGTCGACAACGCGCATTGTAACACCAGCCAGTAACACCAGGCAGGCCGTATGCTTGTTTGCCACCGACGTGGTACAAAAAGTATATCAAAAATCCTGTAACTCCCGTTCTGCTGACCGTCCGGAGCCGTGGGAATTAATTTCGTATGTAAAAAGTGGAGCGACGCGGCTTACGGCGCGCATTAAGTAGGCGTCAGAGATACCCCGCTGTATCCCAATTGTATGAGGGCGGTGGAGTCCAATCACAGGCTAGCTGGTGTAGCTGGACCTTTATATTTGTAGCCTCTTTCTCATAATAAGCGCCACTTGCACCATCCCACTAACCCGGGGTTAGCCGGTTAAACCGTTAACTCAGTGTCAAATTGTTTAACCCGTTAACCTCGGGTTAGTGGGATGGTGCAAGTGGCCCTAAGTAGGTTAGAGATACTCCGCATAGATGATAAGTTAAAAGCTCGTTCGTGGTACGCGTGCTGCTGCGGACTCTGCTGAGGGTCTACCGTTAACCAAGTTCGACTTGTTGCCTCTCTGTCGCACATGTAAATTCGTACGTAAGTGTGACAGGGAGGCAACACGTCGAACGTGGTTCGCGGTAGACCCTGTCGCGAGCGCGGACTTCTGGCCGAAGGGTGTGGTCTTTCGGCCGGTCCGTGGGAATCTGCCAAATCCTACATCGCAACAGAAAACTGTTTTTTATTGTATGTAAGTATGTTAGTTTGTGAGGTATGCATCTATAAGCATTAGCTGTTTGAAATTAAATGATATTTGATTTGATAATAGGCATGGCGTTCAAAAGGTTAGAGTAACAGAGGGGAATAGACAAATCACAATGTTCGCGGTAGGTCTGAGAATCGACTCAACAGTGCTCGGCTATTAGAATTACACACCAGAACCCTGGTTAGAGGTCCTTGGGGCAGTTTATAAAAGTTCATTAAAATTACAGAACAGTTAGCAAAGCTACCTACCACTGTATACCGGGAAAATATACAAAGCTATACATTAATTTAGTCGTTAAGCACTCGCGGGGAACTGCTGCGCGCTCGCCTTGCTTTCAACTCGCACGCAAATTTTATCGCCACCAGTGTGATAAGGCCCAGTGATTAACAGTCCGCCGGACGGTATCGGCCTGTCAGTTGTTCGGAACTGTCAAAATTTTGTTATAACTGACAGGTCGATACCGTCCGGCGGACTGTTAATCAGTGGGCCCATTAAGGGTACAGTACAGAAAGACGCGATCGATGTCTACAGAAAAAACGTCCAATTTTATAAAATTTAGATTACTATAAAGCCCTGCAAATCTTTGTATACTTTTACAACTGTGTTCTAAAATAAAAGTCTCAAAATCTAACATATATTTAATCAGCTCGCGTTTTTAACTAGGTATTCTTTGTTTTCTTTCATTGATTGGCAATTAAGCTGGAGGTAATTAAGTTGAAATGGTTAAAACATTGGCGTAACATGCTCTTTAGATAAACTAGCAGGTTAACGAACTTAGACAAAGGGTTAAAGAAGTTTAAATATAACTTGGAATAGAGTGCTATCGATTGATTCACGTGAAAGAAAATGTAAAAGAACAAATGTTTTGTTTCTTTTGTAAAGCAAGAGACTAGATTGTGGAGAACCCTTTGCTCATAAAACTTTACAAATATCAATTAGTCACTACACCTTATAAAACAAAGTCCCCCACCGCGCCTGTCTGTATGTTCGCGGTAAACTCAAAAACTACTGAACTGATTTTCATGCAGTTTTCACCTATCGATAGTGTGATTCTTGAGGAAGGCTTAAGTGTATAATTTGTTAAGTTTTTGTGTAACCTGTCCGAAGCCGACGAAAAGAAGCGAGAATTGTCTACTCCTACGGTAAAAGTCTCAGCTCATGTTACTGCAAACAGTAAACTTTCCATAGGCGTTCTGTGTATATCAAACGCATACGTATCTATTGACTTTTTCCAATTTAAAGTTACTCCTATCTGTCCTATGAAATCGGGCCGTGTTTGCAAAATCAAAGACTCTAATTCAGAGTCCCAAAAGGGAAAACTTTTATAAAAACCTTTCGTTACCAGAGTTGCCAGGATTTAATAAAAAAGCGAACTTTTCCAATTCGTGACAGCGAGTGACGGGAGTTTTACTTTTAGTTGGGTTTCCGGTTAATTGGGCATTCCGAATGGACATACGTTCGTCTATGGAATGGGTATCTGCGGTGAAGGGCTTGTGTTCGAATATCGACCTTATTGATAAGGCAAAAATGCTTGTTCTGCAATGAAAGTTTTTGTCAAATCAAATATGTATTTCAGCGTCACTTTAAAAAATCTCATACGAATATATGTTTATCATTTTCTGTGTATTTTTCACTGCATGGTGCACAATAATAGTTATTTACGATGTAAGTGCGGAAAGCGGAAATTCGAAACGAGTGGCGATAAATTAAAACACGACCAAAGGGAATGTTTTAAATCGACACGAGTTGCGAATTACCTATTCGCACGTGTATCGTACAACGTTTTACAGTACATATGGCCCTTTTAACTTTCGACATACTCGTACGCACGGAAAGTGACGTTTCACGCACTAGTGCGGCACCATATGTAGTAGTTTGTGTTACAAGGGATCAAAATAATATATTTCCGTCAAGGGCGTACATTGAATCCTGAGCGTAATGAGGGATTCATATGTTAACGCCCAATAAGAAATAATTTTGATACCGTGTGACACATACCTACTGCTTTTCACATCAACTATGAGGAAAATAAAAAAATCTTAGTGTTGACACTACAGTGTTGCCACTTTTTAATTTCTACTCTTTTTTGCCAGGCTGTATACATTCGATGTTCATAGTTAATTATATTAATATTTTATACTGGCAATGAAATGTCGTTGAACAGAAAAGTGCCACTTTGATCCCTCCTAGCAGGGAAGAAAAATCCATTTTCTGATTAGGTGATGTGAAAAGAATATTTATTTTCAGCACATCACAGCTTGCCCATAACAACAGCGAACACGAAATTAAATGCGAACGGAAAAACTTGCAACAAAGTGGGCTTTTGCATTCATGAAATTATAATGTGGATAAATCTTGCGGTGGTACTATTTAACCCATTCAGCGCTAATCACAAACACTTGTGTGGAGCATTTGCGCTACATACCGGGAAACCTATGTTATCGGCTACGACGGTAGCTCAGCAGTCAAAAATACTTTATTCATGTAGGCCTAGTAACAAGCACTTATGAACGTTTTACATAATAATAATTATATTATCTTAAGCTAATTATCAGAGCAATTTATTGAAGTTAATATTATTCCATAGTAATATTGGATTATTATACAGATCAAATTTAATACTAAGAATTTCACAAAAAGATCGTCAAATATATTTTTTTTTATAAAACTAGTCTAGAATGTTTCTAGAATAAAATCTAAATGTCAATAAAACATAACAAAGAAGTACATACATTGAATTATCCATTTCGAGTCAGCAGTGAATGTGTTAACCCTCGACGCAGAAGGATTGAACACATTTTACGAAATATTTACTACTAAAAAAAAAGACGCTTTTCACATAGATTTTCGTACATTGCCCCACCTGTTGATATCATTTCAATTCATCTTCTGTTGTTAAAAAAAATTGTGATCTGTTGCACGCACGCGTATAATTATATTTCTTTCACATCAAAATTAACTTTGAAGAATTTAGTCCAGCCAATAAGAAATTTTTGTCTGTAATATTTAACATATGAAACTAACAAACATTGTAAGTTAATAAAGCTTGTAATAAAATACGAATACACTCTCGAATCAACAAGGAAAAGCCCAGTAATAAGTATGTGATGAAATTCTTCAGCATATGGGCGTAGGTGTTGGCTTTCTTTAGGGCATGTGATTCCATACGAGATAATGAGTTTACTACTATCGAAGACCCGACTTAATTCCGTGCTAAGCAAAAATGTCTATTTTTGGTCAAAAGCTCAACGAAGTATAAGGAAAATCCTGTAAATACAAATGCCATGCAGAGAATATTACACAACCTTATAACGTTTTGAGTCAAAAAGCCAGGGATACACATGTATCGGTGACAAGTCAGGCGAAGTCGAGCGATATTGCTTGACTTCTCTGGCGACATCGCGCGACTTAAGTCGGTAGCGATGTCAGGCGAAGTCGTAAGACTTTGCGAAACTTCGCCTGACATAGTTACTGGCGACATCGTACGACTTTATGTTGTCGGGCGATGTCCGGCAACGTTGCATCACTTCACCTGAACCCGAACCAGAAATAACATGAATGAGTTGTTGTATATCTAAACAAATGTACAGTCAGCAATAAAATCTCGTTTAAAAACTTAGATTATTGACATAAACTTATTTCGAATCGAATAAAGACCCATAGTAACGCATCGCAGTCTGACCGACGTCCAAAGACGGGAATAATTTCGGAGCACTTCTTTCACTTTTACGAATACTTTGTAAAAATTACGCTGCGGGTTACGCTGTGAGCGTAAACAGTCTTTTGTGTTACGCTCGTAACAGGGAAGGGTAACGTAAGGTTGTTGGAAACTAGATTGCATTTTCTCGGGTTAAATGCAACTATTATGGACTAACGTCCGCCTGTGACTTTGTTCGTGCAGAAACCGTTAAAAACCTTTAATGCCATATTTACTCCCGGAAGATTGTCCCCAAATATCTTCTTCAACAGCCTCCTAGCCTAGTCGGTAGTGACCCTGCCTACGAAGCAGGAGGTCCCTGGTTCAAATTTTGGTACGGGCATTTTTTTCCTGAGTTATGGATGTTTTCTATGTATCTAAGTATTTATCTACACCAAATCTATACATATCTATCTATTATATTACATAAATATCGACGTCTAGTACCAACACAAGCCTTATTGAGCTTACAGTGGGGCTAGGTCGATTCGTGTAAAATTGTAACATAATTTTTTTTTTCCGTAATGGAGATGGCACATGAGGACACATGCGTAGTTTCTCGTCCACAATATGTATTTATGAGGGGTTGAATAAAAAAAAAAACCTTCTTACTGAACCCGTGCAACCTTTGCATGTGTTTAATTTGAAGCACTGTCTGTGTAAAAACGCTCTATTTATCCCAAAATTCCCAAGTTATGAAGAACATTGTACAATTTGACTTCTAAAACCCTACCATAAACCATTCCTATGCATTTCCGATCAATACGGCCAATAGTCGTAAAGAGCCCGCAGATATCCGCCATTCGGCATCCGGGCAAATTGATAAGACGGTGACCTACATGGTAGGCCACTTGTCCCAGTAGAGAAAAGTGTCCAGATATGTAGAAAGTATTAATTTATGACCCATTTCGTACCTTGTCACAGTGACAATGAATATGAAAGTCGCATAGAGACCTCATACTAGTCATTATGACAAGGTAAAAATGGGTCATAAATTAAAACTTTCGACTGTACCGGCCATCACAGACAAGACATCCTCCAGACTGAGCATAGCAGCTCTACCCCCTCTGCCACGCATACGGTAGTTTTACTCCATTTTCGAGTCGAAAGTGTCTCTGTGTGACGTCCGTGTCTTTGAACGGACCAATCACGGCACGGGACCTCGCTCACCTCGTCCGCACCCCCGTATTTTTGGCAGCATCGGTTTCATGAAATAATTGCTCTAAACTCGGTCTGGAGGATTCCTAGTCTATTGTACCGGCATAACAACACACAACACAATACAACACACTAGAACAGTGTAATAATTAGGTAGATAGGTACATTTTTGAGGAAAGCGTTTCGTCGCTATATTAGAAGCCGTACTCTGTAGGTACAGTAGGCGCTCAATATTCCGGCACGCCCGGTAATCCGGCCATTAACGACTCAGATGACCCGCTTTATAGCGCCGAACATGGCCGAACGCCGGATTGTAGAGCGGTTGCAAATCCAATAATCCGGCAGTCCAACATTCCGGCATAGCCGGAAAATTTCAGGTGCCGGATTACCGAGTGGCTAATGTACCTAATTATACTTCAATTAAGCAGATTTAAGCATAGTCTAATAAAACATGGTCTTCTCTCCCAAGAGTGACACAAGCCTATGTCACAATAACATTGCCACTTTGTATAGCGCTATTGCATACTATTATATAGCGCTGTCGCATGATGACGTAGGCTTCTGTCAGTCACGTGGTCGGAAGAGAGTACCAGGCGAAGTATATTATTATACCATGAGATTTAAATTTAGACTGCACCTGATCAAAATCCACGTTTTATATTATATTTAAATAATGAAGCCCTGTAAACCATATCCTCCTAAAATTGGATTTGGAATTACTGATCTGTATCTGCTATCGGTTAAAAACGCGGTAGCTTCCTCAAGTACAGTCAGCAACACATTTAATATATAAACCTCGCATTTTTTTCGGAATACAAGGATTATCGATAACATTCATCGCTGCAAATAATATTTTTTAAAGCCTGATTCGAACTATAAGATACGTCAAAAATTTGCTGAAGATACGATATGGATGTCAGTGTCAAAAGTGGCGTTTTTGTTTGAATAATAACGAATTAATCTGTATTTATGCTTTGGTTGTATTTACTGTAAGCTTATATGTCAAATAAACGATATTGAAAATGAAATTGTAATCAGTGTTTCGAATTGGCCTGTCAAACTCGAACTCGAATGGAAACTACCAATTACGGAATCAGTTATAATAGTAATAAGCACACCCCGTTATCAGTGTTGCAGATTCATTGAAAACGCTAGGGTTGACACTTTACATTTAAATTTAATTCGACATGGTGTTTGAAGTTGTTAACAAAATAAACCTCTTTTCATCCGGTAATTAAAAAAGGATATATTGCTTTTCAGTCTATAATATGTCGTAACGTCATTTATGTGTCAAAACTTTAATTTATGTCGTATATGATTCGTTCTCAATATTCAGTTAAAGTCATGAATTTCCTAAATGATCACTTAGAATTTTCCCGGTTTAATACAGAGTTGATGGCGAAATTAGAAGTAACCCGAATGCGACGCGGAAATGGTTCGTGAATTTAATACCTTGTACAAATAACAGTGTAGGTATAAATTAGCTAAAATAATGTACATACATACAGTATTAATTTTCGAATAAATACTTAATTATTTCTTTTAAATCAAATTTACGGGTTTGTTCTGTTACAGATAAAAATATGATACATTTGTGCCAATGCACCATAAATTTTAAAGTAAGGTGCCTTCGGTTCTTATTAAAACATGTTGACATATACAACTATGACGATTGTTGGGATGAAGTAGTTAAAGTGTTCAGAAAATATACAACAGAATGTGAAAATGGATGGACAAAAGGGGAATTCAACTGCACGTGCAATAGGGAGACATCGAAATTAAGAAAAATGCTTATGAAAATATCACCTCAACAAATGGAACCTTTTTGGATTGAAGTAGTGAATTTGATTGAAAAGTATTTAAATTAGTTTAGTATATATATCCTTAATTAAATTGCGGTTGTAAATCCACAACATCCTTTTATTTCTCGCATAAGGGCCCTCGAGATAAACCTTATCCATCAAAGCAATTACTGGCCAGTTGTTCTTACTCACAATGTCAATCTATTTACAACATTGTCTTTTGTTGACTTGAGTGCTTAGATGGACGTCATACTTAAATCGAAATAACTATATTCTTAAAAAATATAGCGTATTTCTGTACACTAAGCATGGATAATTATCTGAAGGATAACGTAGAGTTTGAAACCCATGGGCAGACTATATTTTGTAAGGTATGTGATATAGAACTTAAACCGAAAAAGTTTATTTTGGAATCACATCTTAAAACTCGAGGTCACAATGACAAAGCCGGCAATTCTCCATCTTGCTTTGACCTGGATTTTGAAGCTGAAAATTTAGAAATTCAAGATTCCAGAGTTTTTTGTAAATCTTGTAATGTATCTTTATTTTTCTCCAAGTTCAGTGTACAAAAGCATTGTGATACATTAAAACACAGAAATATAAAGAATATGCAACCGGAATTCAATAAAGATTTGACTGAATTTTTTGTTAATTGTAATATACCCTGGAGCCAATTGGATAACCCCAAATTTAGAGAATTTATTCAAAACTGCTTGACGCATAAATATGGAAATGACATCAGCCTTCCGTGTGAGTCTACATTAAGATTAAATTACTTGCCAGTCATATATGAAGAAAAAAAAGAAAAGATAAGAATAGATTTAAAGGACTCCTACATATATTTGAGCATTGATGAGACTGAAAATCATGGAAAAAGCATCGCCAATGTCATTATAGGGAAGATGGATAACTGTGTCTCAACACCTCGAATATATGCAAGTAAAATTTTAGAAACCACAAATCATAGCACTGTGTCAGATTTAGTAGTCGAGACTCTAAAAGACCTGTGGGGTGGCAATTACGAAAATAATCTTTATAAGCTACTAATTTTAACAACGGATGCTGCCCCGTACATGATAAAGGCTGCAAAAACTCTTAAAGAGATTTTTCCAAATATGTCTCATGTAACTTGTATAGCCCACGCATTGAACAGAGTAGCTGACACGATAAGAGGTATATATCCAAATGTCAACAAATTGGTTGACAGCGTCAAAAAAGTATTTAGTAAATCGCCAAAACGACTTCAGAAACTGAAAGACATGTTTCCTTCAATTCCAAAACCTCCCCGTCCGGTCATCACAAGATGGGGTACATGGCTAGAGGCAGTTACCTATTATCAAAAATACTTTACTGAAATCAAAGACGTAATAAATGAATTCAACAGTCGAGATGCTGTTGCCATAGCAGCGGCGAAGCGAGTTTTTTGCAGTCCAAATTTAAAGCACGACATTGATTTCATAGTTGATAAATTTTGTTTCCTAACAATTGCAATAGATCAATTACAAAATTCCAAATTAACGTTAGAAGAATCTATGTGCATTGTTATTGGTGTCCAAAAAAAGTTGTCTATGTCAAACCTTCACCCCAAAGGAAAAATTGTATATACGAAGTTGAACACAGTCTTAAAAAAAAATCCCGATTTCAGTACAGTAAGAGTTATTTTAAATTTACTTAATAATGGGGAAGCTGAAATTACAAAATGCATTAACAAAAACACAGTGGAACATTATAATTACCTAAAATATTTACCAATAACATCTGTAGCTGTGGAGCGATCTTTTTCATATTTAAAATGGATATACAGTAACAGACGACAAAATTTAACGCCAGCTAATCTAGAAAAACTTTTAATAATTTATTCAGACAAGTAATGAATCACTACATAGTACATATATAAGAAAGTCACTGTAGCTGTCTGTCCGCCCCTATGTACCTATGCTTAAATCTTCAAAATGACCCAACCAATTGATGCGGCTTTTTTTTAGTAGATGGAGTGATTCGAGAAGAAGGTTTTTAAGTATAATGAATGCATAATACAGTAGAGGAACCCGTGATTTTCCCGTGCGAAACCGGGGTGGGTCGCTAGTATAATATATTAGAAGAAATAGTTTAGTTTTCTGTGTTTTTGAAAAAATAAATGTAGGTATTTTTAATGACTAATAAAATAAATTTACATTTTACCACTAATGAAAGTATACAAATGTTTTGCGTATGATATTTATTCAAGAAACAATATAATGTGATAGTAAAAAAAAAATGTTTTATTTTACCTGTAAAAACATTCTTCAAGCAATAGTACACATGTTGCATTGACAATAATAATTGCATTGATAATACCTACCTATTAGGTATTTATTATTAAATAATAAATTAACAAAAGGTAAGATGATTATGTTAAAATATTTTTCTGTCAAAAATTTAAACAATATGTCACATTTACTCGACATAAATATTATGTAACAACCCTAGTACCAGATTTCAATGAATCTGCAACACTGATAACGGGGTGTGGTAATAAGACAGCCTAGTGTTTACTCAAGCTAAGGCGGCTGATGAATTATGTAGACTGGTAAAACCGTATAAACTAAGAAATTAACATCCATTTGCACGTACAGTGGGGGTGAAACCGGTTAATGAACTTTTAATTAATTTTGCTGATCAACTTGAACTGGGATGTAATGTTTATTAGGCAACGTACTTGCATTACAAACTTTCCAAAGGGATAGTTTTTATGATTTTCGCTAAAAAGATTTAACCGCAAGTGCCTAAACTGACGTTTTTTAGGGTTCCGTACCTCAAAAGGAAAAAACGGAACCCTTATAGGATCACTCGTGCGTCTGTCTGTCTGTCCGTCTATCACAGCCTATTTTCTCGGAAACTACTGGACCAATTAAGTTGAAATTTGGTACACATTATGTAAATTAGTTACCCAAAGATGGACATGTTTTTAGGGTTCCGTACCCAATGGGTAAAAACGGTCCTTCCGTCCGTCCGTCCGTCCGTCTGTCACCAGGCTGTATCTCGTGATCTGTGATAGTACAACAAATACTAAAAACAGAATAAAATAAAGATTTAAGTGGGGCTCCCATACAACAAACGTGATTTTTGACCGAAGTTAAGCAACGTCGGGCGGGGTCAGTACTTGGATGAGTGACTGGTTTTATAGATAATGGTACGGAACCCTTCGTTTGCGAGTCCGACTCGCACTTGCCCGGTTTTTTTATATAATTTTAAAATACATAGGTTCGAAGTTATTTAAGAAAATAGGCATAAATGACCATCCGCTCCCATTTATCTCCGAAACTACTGGGTCTAAAATTAAAAAAAAATACACAAAATAGTTCTTTACCCATAGATGACAGGAAAACCTATTAGAAATGTGCAGTCAAGCGTGAGTCGGACTTATGTACGGAACCCTACAAACGCGAGTCCGTCTCGCACTTGGCCGGTTTTGTTTAAAGAAACGTCACTCTTGATACTGACATATCCGATCCATGGCGTATTTTTACCAAAATTTTGACGTATCTTAAAGTTCGAATCAGGCCGTGGGTCATATTTAACTTCAGTTTACAATAATAATTAATTAGACTAATATGTCCGTAGATTTCCTAATATTAGTTATTAATTTTTATACTTAATCTTGTATTGTTTCATATATTTCGTTCTACTAGTAAAAATGACCAACTATTACTTTATAACTACAATAGGTTTATACGTTATCTTAACGCAAAGGTTGTCGTATTTCTAAGTAAATAGATCCCATTTCTCGTAAAGACATCGGATTCGAGAAAAAAGGATCAACTGATCTAAAAATAAACTCATAAAAATGTAGGAAAAGGCGTATTTTGATCAACAGTTCCAGTCCTATTCCAATAAAACATCATTACATTTATTTCCGTGAGGTCGATTCTGTATTAGCAATTTGATATGGTTTTCGTGTTATTTTGATAAGACCTTGAGTCGTGCTATTAGGCATCTCACGTGTAGTAATAAGTGCGAGAAAGATGCCTAACGAGCAGACTTATGACTCCTTTCGTGACCTCCAACCTCCAATCTTAACTATGGGAGACATATATATTGAATATTTTCTCCCCCTTTTTAACTGCTAAGTATATAATGTTTTATCATTTCATGATATCGATCTGATTATATAATTAGTTTAGTTTAGTTTTAGTTTGTATAACCTAGTTATAATTCAGGACAATTGCTATACCCCACCGGGGTCCATGAGAAACTTTCATATTTGTAATACTAAATAAGATGAAAATCATTTAATTTCAATCGCTTGTGCCTTAAAATCCGACGTTTCAGCTGAGTTGAGCTGTGTAATTAAATATGTGTAAACAAAGAAATTAAGGTGTCATATCAAATTGTAAAACAGAATAGGCAGAGGCCAGAAGACAGAGGTCCTCAGATCCGAAAAGAAGGTTATTTTACAGCTTATAGCATAAGTATTTGAGTTTCATTAGGGCATGTTTAGCCTATGTTGTTGTCTATGTTTTTGTTTTGTTATGAAAGTGAAGGAAGCGAAAGAGGTATGTCAGGATCGTAGCAAGTGGAAATCCGTGTCTCTGCCTAGCTCTCCGGGAAATAGGCGTGATTATATGTATGTATGTTTAGCCTTTTGGCACCGACTGTACAGTAAAGCTAGGAAGTAGCTTGACAGTTTCTGCCGCGCTTAGGACGGAATATTAATCAAGATGGAAATGCTGGAATACTTGCTACTAATAAAAACAATGGCAGCGTATCTTTATTCGTAGTTGTACCATCACACTGTTAACTGTACATCGGTGGAGCTTATGCCTTTTGTTTTAAGGTCCACCGATGTACGATTAGGAGAGTTGCTGTTTGTATGCAACAGTCGTATTTATAAATAGAATGAAAGTGATTCTCAGGAGGATTTAATAGCTATTTGAACTTATTGATCAAGCGAAGCGGAGTCGAAAAATTTACAATCATTAGGTCTATCCTATCCTAGCCTATCTATCGCTTCTGCATATTCGGCAGATAACGATTTTTCGATGTTGGCAGTACGGCAAATGGCCTGATTCGAGCTTTAAGATACGTCAAAAATTTGCTAAAGATACGGTATGGATCGGATATGTCAGTCGTATCGCAGTTAATTTTTGACGTACCTTAAGGTTCGAATTAGGCCGAAAGTTATGAAGAGCTATGAAATGATTATGTTGACTTTCAATCGAAATAAATCCATGAAGTTTGTTATTGAGAAAACTGAAATGTATGTAGGTACATAAAATATAACGTGTCTAAAATTATTACATCAATATTATTCAAAAAATGAAATTGGAAATAATTGATATTTGATAAACCTTCTGTCTGTCACTTTGCACAGCGATATTTTTGGCTGCCTAAAACTGCTTTTATTTTATCAAAAAACACCAGATTACTGTGCAATAGTGTGGGCAGGCCCAGTACTGAACAAATAATAACATATCTTTTTGTTTCAGACGTTGCGGTCTTGCACGGCTACGTCGTGTCGCCCTGACGGCCGATGTCAACGTCTACAACGAACTATATATTGTATTTCTAGTGAATCTTGTTATTTTATCTTTAAGTTTTTTGTGCTTTAATTACTGCTGTGTAGTTCCGGTAAGTGGATGCATGCCGCAACTCAATCAGGCGATGGCACGCCATATCCAAATTTTAATTGTGTACAATGCGATAACTCTTTTAAAACGCAGAGAGGCCTCAATATTCATATTTCCAAAAAACACCGTCTTTGTATCAGCCAAAATGACGCCGGTCTAAATTTAGGCCCATCCCTTTTGACCACCCCCCTTTCTGACCATCCAAATTCTATCCCTTTCCATTTACACCTTAGCGAACTTAAAAATAATGTGCCCGTTATTAAAAGAGTTCCGCGCGGCGCCAGGATCACAGTCGCTAAACACCTTTCAGGCCTACTTACAAAATGTGTGGAAAATAATCAAATTGATGATTGGCATAATCTTTTCCTTTTCTCATTCAAAACCCTTCATGCCAAGAAGGATAAGACAATTTCTTTAACACAAAAAATCAAAAACAATTGCGTTTCGAATACAACTCCACACATTTCTCGACCTTCTGGATGTAGCTCATCCACTTTCAATAGAACTAAATTAATTGAAAGCAAAATTAGCGACGGCGATCTTAAAGGTGCCGCTCGTCTTCTTTTCACAAACGACGTGCTATCGCCAGATACTCCCGATACCCTCTCGGCCTTACGATCTAAACATCCCCCGGCTCCTTCAGTACCACACTCGTTTGCCCCACCTACAGCTGACCAGGCCTGCCTCCAAATCGAAGGCAAAGACGTTATTGACGCCATATTTTCTTTCAAAGCCGGTTCGGCGGCCGGCCTGGATGGGATCTCGCCCCAACATTTGAAAGATCTTATTTCTCATTCCGTGGGCGACGCAGGTGAGCAGCTTGTCTGTTCCCTTACTAAATTAATAAATTTTATGTTTTCAGGCAAAATTAACACTAATATCGTCCCGATTCTATACGGGGCAAACCTGATCGCCCTAACCAAAAAGGACGGAGGGGTGAGACCCATTGCGGTGGGGTCAACTTTACGACGTCTGGCTTCAAAAATTGCGGTTAGACACATTAGATCAAAATTACAATCCCTTTTTGAACCAATACAGCTAGGTTTCGGCACGAAAGGTGGGTGCGAGGCAGCCGTCCATGCCCTAAGGACCTACCTTTCACTCGATGATTGCGAAATTGTTGTCAAAATTGACGTTAAAAATGCTTTTAATTCGGTTAGTAGAGACACCTTGCTGACAGAAGTTAAGGACAAAATTCCGGAACTATACAATTACCTTTTCTTTTGCTATTCAGACTCATCTAAATTAATGTACAAGTCACATGAATTATCTTCCGAGGTTGGCTGTCAGCAGGGTGACCCTCTCGGGCCAGCAATTTTTAGTTTGGCTATAAATCCAATTATCAAAAATTTAAAATCAAAATTCAATGTGTGGTACTTAGATGACGGAACCCTAGGAGGTGACGTGAATACTGTACTCTCTGATTTGTCTTTTATTAAGAGTAGTTTCGAAAATATTGGTTTAGAACTGAATTTCAGTAAATGCGAACTCTTTATTCAAAAATCTTCTTGTACTTTGACCAACTTACAACCCAAATTTGACGATCTGACTCCCAATATCAAATCAGTAGACAAGTATTCTCTTTGCCTCCTGGGTTCTCCTATATTCGAAGAATCTTTTCCCGATTATATTTCTAACTCCATAACTAAATTCAAAAGTCACACGGATCGCTTACTCGAAATTAGCCCTCATTATGCTCTTGTGATTCTTAAATTCTGCCTTTTTGTCCCTAAATTTACGTATGTGCTCCGCTGTTGTCCTTTCTGGAAACATCAAAATTTATTGTCGCCCATAGATGATTTGATCAAAATTAGTTTAGAGACGATTCTAAACATTCAGCTAAGTGAGCCTTCCTGGTCTCAAGCGTCCCTCCCCATTCGGTTTGGAGGTTTAGGAATTCGCAAAATTTCCAGTGTGGCTTCCCCAGCCTTTTTGGCGTCCACTCATAGCACGTCTGGTCTCATAGGAAATATCTTAAGGGCTTTGCCCACAAACTGTGAGATTGCGGGCTTTGAGGACGCCAAAAATGCTTTTAAAATTGCTTGCCCAGGCAATCAATTTCCAGACAACCCAAATTCACAAAGGAGTTGGGATAATGTTTACTGTGATTTAACTTACAATACTCTCCTAAACAACTGTACAGGTCCAGACCGCGCGAGGCTTTTGGCGGTCGGAGCCCGGGAAGCCGGTTACTGGCTACATGCCCATCCTTCGCCCAATACTGGTACTTTCTTGGATCCGGCCTCCCTTAGACTGGCGACTGGTTTGCGACTCGGGGTTTCGGTGTGTACGCCACACATATGCTCTTGTGGCACGGACGTGGACCGACTGGGACACCACGGATTATCTTGTCAAAAAAGTGCAGGCCGTTTTTCGAGACATGCGTCGCTTAATGACATAGTCCGTCGGTCTCTTGCCACCATCAATGTGCCTGCTCTTCTTGAGCCGACTGGCATTATCAGAGATGATGGTAAGAGGCCCGATGGAGTGTCCTTAGTTCCTTGGAGCTTGGGACGGATGTTGGTGTGGGATGCTACCTGCGTAGACACACTGGCACCGTCCCACCTCCAACGGACTACTGTAAAAGCGGGCGGAGCGGCGGAAAGCGCCGAAATTCTAAAACGTAACAAATATAAGAGCCTCGGTAGAGAGTACCATTTTGTACCATTTGGTGTTGAAACTCTAGGTCCATGGGGTCCCAAAGCGCATAAGTTGTTCGCAGAAATCGCGAAGCGTCTGGTTGACGTAACTGGTGACCGAAGAGCTGGCGGCTACCTCGCACAACGTATCAGCATTGCGATACAGCGAGGAAATGCCGCCAGCATCCTTAGTACAATGCCTCAAGGGCCTATTTTAGATTTAAGCTAGTTATTAATTTCGTTTAGTAGTACCACTGTATATATATTGTATGTAAATAAATGTTTTCTACAATTGGAAATTAATATTCCAATACAACATTGAAAACAAAAAGATTGTCTAAAAGCGTTCCTAACGGCAAACAAGTCATCCCAAGGGCGTTTTCTAGAAACGCCCAAGGTTACTATTACTAATATACCTACTATTTACTAGAACCTCTACCAAGAAGATCTCGCATGCAATAAGCGTTTACATCAAATAGGTAAATTTAATGCTTCTATTCAAATTAACAACATACTGTGTGATAACAGTGATAACAGAATCTGCATCTGATGCGCTCAGTTTGTAATTTTTTGCAATCATTATATTTATTATGCTGTTTACGAATTACATGTGTTTTAAGTGCCTATTGTATAGGTATTTAATTATTTAAGTACTGCGGAATGGAGTATCGAGGCAAACCATTCTGGTTTAACGATGCTTTTGGATCAAAATATTATGTAATTGTGATTTATCTCTAATAAATAAAAAAAAAAATTATAATATTTTTTTACATAATATTTTTTACGTGTCCACACCACACATTTTGCCCCGTTTCCCTAATTCTCGCATAAATCGTTAAAATCTGGTTATACGACTAGACTGCCTAACTAATTTAGTTCTTTAAAAGCTTTAATGGCCAGTTCTTTGAAAGAACGAATGAAAAACGACATAAAAATGAAGAAGGCGGTAGTCGGAAACGCTACAAAATAAACAAAAGCAAAAGCAGTAGCGATGAAAGTTGTTTCGCCGAACTTATATTTTCATCAGAATTCAAGCTGTGAAATGCCGCAGCCAATAAATTATATAATTTCAACCCATTTGTATTGCGCATTCTTCAAAAACTCTTCCAAACAATTCCAATCAAAACCCTAAACACAATGATAATAAAACGAAAATTACTAAAGTGTCAAGTAAAAGGGGTTGATATGGCGCGTTTTTGTCCATAGATAATCTAGAGCTTATAAGGGAACTTTTTAAATGTAAAAACGCAATGCGACATAGGACGTTCCGTTCTACGGAGAGGGAACCATGCGCAAAGCATTCGGGTTGTCGCTGCGACCGCCGGAGGCCGTGTCGCTGGAGCTTTACTCTCGCGCGAGCGTATTTAAAAAAATTCGACGCGATGTGATTCGAAATACGGACCGCGCGATTGTGCTTGGAATTTAAAAAATTAAATTGGGAAGTGACGTGAGTGGATTTGAAGTTTTTGAAATTGGAATTAAGTGTTTGAGAAGTGTCGGAGATTTGAGTGTTTGTTGTGTTCTAGACCGGATTTCCTGTTGGCATCTGAAGTGTTTTGTTTGCTGAAATTGGATATAGTGCAGCAAAGTGAGGTAAGTGTAATTTTCGTGTTTAATTATTTTAATTAATTAGGGTACTTTACATATAGTTCATTAACAGTATTATGAATATAATGAATTTTATTAGGTGCGATAAATAATCGATAATACCTTCTAATCTAATATAATATGAACAATTCAGAAATACATGTTAAATTGACATTAAATTTAGTTTAATCGTGTTTGAAAAAAAAAATATTACGTTTTGAAGTATACGTAATCTTAAATAATTTTATAGCTTAGACTCACTTGTTTTAAGTCACTCGCGCGACATGTTTCGGAGAGCCTAGGTCTCCTTTCTCAAGCACTAACAGTGCGAGCAGCGTACTACCTACTTAATCTGTTAAACATTTTTATAATTTGAACTCGAAAAATCCTTAAGAAATACGTTTATTCGGTAATGAAATGCCAAGTTATCTCGGAAATATCTACGTTTACGGTCATAAATTAAGATTTACGAGTTACCCGTATTTGAGGATTGCGGAAAAGTAGGTAACATTTTATTTTTTAAATATTTAGATAAGGTATTATCATAATATCCGTAAGGATTAAAATAAAGAAAATGCAGATAATTAAGTGTAATTTGTATTACCTACATGTACCTAACGTTAACTATTAAATGTATAATTATGTATGTGGCTATAATTATAGTCTGTTTCGTTTAAAAAAATAAATAGGCAACTATTATCTAATATTATAATATGTAGGTAGTCTTCCAACTATGGCCTCAAAGTAACTCGTATAATTTCTTTTAGACGAGACTATTATCTATAAATCGAAGAAATAAAATAACGATTAAAATTAATAATTTAATAAAACCCCTACACATTGTGCCAAAAAATCCATTAGGTATATACCAAAAATACCTTACATAATTATGGAAAAGAGCTGATACCGTTCAAACTGTTGGATCGATAATTATCAAACATAGCTAGGAACCACCGCAAATAAACTCGCTTCCACGTAAAAAAAACCGCATCGAAATTGGTCCATCCGTTTGAGAGCGACGATGCCACAGATAGTCAGAGGCGTCAAACATTATAACATCCCTCTTTTTTACGTCGGCGGCGATTAAAAAATCCCGACAAAACCAACAAGAAGATAGGTAGGGTAAATAGTCGATTATTGGCCACCGGTTAAAACTGGCCACCTTGTACTTTAGTTTAAGGTATCGATAACAGGCCGCCCTTCAATAACTAGCCACCTTATACTAAAATGAAATGTTTAAAGGTGAATAGAATTTATTTTTAGTATAAGGTGGCCAGTTATTAAACAGTGGCCAGTAATTGAAGAATTACCCTATTGATACTTATTTAATTATGTATTGAACTTAGGCCCCGAAATCACCAGTAGGTACAGTCAGCACAGAAGTTGCTAAGCGGGCCAGGTGTTTAAAATTACTTTGACACGCTCTTATTCTCTTAACAATAATGTCGCGTCAAGATCATTATGAACACCTGGCCCATTTAGCAACTTCTGCTGCTTACTGTACCTACCTGGTTGCGCGGTTTTTCGGTAAGTATTGTACCTAAGGCAGATTATAATGTTAACTCAGAATCGCAAATATTTATTTTATTCTCTTGATAACACTACTCTGACTTATTAAATTTGTCTTGAGTAGTCATTTGCGAGTAAATGCGTAAAGGCTTTGTTTTAATTTAATTAGATCTTTGAAACAATGCTGGCTTAATTTAAATACTTGAGAAGAGAAAGAAAACTTCATTAAGCCAATTTATCTAAATGGAACACATTTTTAGGGTACGAAAGGGTAAAACGGAACCCTTACGGTTCTGTCTATCTGTCACATAGTTATATCAAGGACTATAGTATTTATAAGCCATGAATTTGAAATCAGGAAGTATTATGAACAAGGGTAAAACCCCAAAGCATAAATTCATGGGTGAGTAAAATGCCTTATCCTCAGTTCGCTAACGGTCTCTCTAAACGTCACCGATAATCGCATGTGATTTGCAATAGATTGCTGTACTTGGCCGATCGTTGCTGCTACTTAGGCAACAATTGTCTATTTGTTTAAAAGCGCATACCATTTGTTGCAACGTCTGTGCATACCTTAACAACTTCATATAAAAAAATCTCGGGACAGACAGACATCGAAGTGATCCCAGGATATGTTTTACATAGATTTTTGTGGAACTCTATAAACTTAAAAATAACTTAGATTTCGCTTACCAAAGTTAAACCATCTAGGCCCTAGGCTATCCATCAAACAAACATCTAGACCAAACTAAGCTAACCCGCGTCAGCTTACAAACTTAAATTACATGTTACGCAATGCACCAGAAGGGTTAAACTGTTGTGTAACAGATGTACAGAACAGGACCATTGATTTGTGTAACTGGGGTTGTTGAAAACGCTATTACATTTTGGTAAAATCGCTACATTTACTACTAGGCATAACTGGGTCAAAATTTTCGTTAAAAAGTTTATTGTCCCTGTACAATGCGAAAAAGTTGATTTCTTTTTTTCTCTAATAAGAATAAATTTTACAACTTTTACGACTTTTTTACGACTAACCTCGAAATCCTAAAAGGGTCCTGGAATTTGGTATGTATGTTAATTAAAGGTCTCTTTTCCATGTCCACACTATTTGACATTAAATTTGGGGACCTCGAGAGTCGAGGAATCGCAGCCATCTTGGAAAATGTGTACCTTCCTGGAGAAATTTGCGTTTTACTCTAAATCTACGTTCTTTACTCTAAATTTGCGTATAAGCTCTAAATCTGGATTCAGCAATTATTTTCTATAACAAGATGTATTTTTCTGCAAAGATATTTATATAGGACTTTTTAGTGTAGAATTTAATAAGCTTTAATGTTGCCTAACACCATATTTTCATAGAGAACGTAGATTTAGAGTAAAACACAAATTTCTCCAGGACGGTACACATTTTCCAAGATGGCTGCGATTCAAATGTCAAATAGTGTGGACATGATAAAGAGACCTTTAATTAACATTTGTACCAAAATTCAGGACTCTTCTAGAGATTTCGAGGTTAGTCCTAATCCGATTGTGCTATCTACCTTCTTGACATAGATGAATAGGACGTCGATTAGGGTATTTCTAACCTATGTACAGTCTCATTCCAAACGCCACAGTAGGTATTGATGGAGCAATTACTGATTTACGATTTTATTCTTCGGAAAAGCCTGTAAAGTGTCATTCTATGGAACTTGCTAACTATGTAAACAAACCACCATATTGAAATTGTCTCTGAATGATGCGTTTACTTGTGACTTTTTGTTTACATAGTTAGCAAATTCCATTGAATGACACTTTATGTAGATACACGGTAATTAAAGAGTATGTCATGTCACTCTTAATGTCACTTTAATCTTATCCTCATTGTGAACGACTGACACAGTATGCTCCTATTTATTGATGATTTATTTGAATTAATTTAACTTAAAAAAATGGACAATAATGAAAGATGGAAGAAATGAAAGATACATCTTTCGTAATAAGAGTGACAGAGAAAGATGGGCATCTTTCTCTGTCACTCTTATTACGCCTTCGACCTTAACATAATTTTGGCAATATAACACTTTAAACTCTCGCGTTTTGTACACATATTTAATTACACTAACGGGTCTACCGCGATATAATTTCATTGTTTTTACCTTTAATTCCGACGTTTCAGCTGAGTTGCACCAGCTGTGGTCACGGAAAGACTGACGTGCCAACAAATGTCAACGGAGATATTAATAAAACACCACTAAACTACCCGAAATTAGTTTATAAAAATGTTCGGGGTAGACAAAGAAATTGCAGCTACCCGTTAAAGTTTAATGTTTATTGTCCACGGCACGACACGCAACACTCACAGTATCCGTACACTGGACCTTTAATTAACATTTGTACCAAAATTCAGGACTCTTCTAGAGATTTCGAGGTTAGTCCTAATCCGATTGTGCTATCTACCTTCTTGACATAGATGAATAGGACGTGTCGATTAGGGTATTTCTAACCTATGTACAGTCTCATTCCAAACGCCACAGTAGGTATTGATGGAGCAATTACTGATTTACGATTTTATTCTTCGGAAAAGCCTGTAAAGTGTCATTCTATGGAACTTGCTAACTATGTAAACAAACCACCATATTGAAATTGTCTCTGAATGATGCGTTTACTTGTGACTTTTTGTTTACATAGTTAGCAAATTCCATTGAATGACACTTTATGTAGATACACGGTAATTAAAGAGTATGTCATGTCACTCTTAATGTCACTTTAATCTTATCCTCATTGTGAACGACTGACACAGTATGCTCCTATTTATTGATGATTTATTTGAATTAATTTAACTTAAAAAAATGGACAATAATGAAAGATGGAAGAAATGAAAGATACATCTTTCGTAATAAGAGTGACAGAGAAAGATGGGCATCTTTCTCTGTCACTCTTGTAGTAGTATTGAACCTATTCAATAAATGCTCTATGCTTTTGACGTACGACACGACATGGTGTCAGGTGTGAAAATATAATATAAAATATTATAATTAATATTTTAGAGTAAATGTAATGCCGGCTTTTAGGAGACTGATACTAAAATGGCGAAAAATAATAATAGTGTGTATGCTACAATACAGCAACCGGAACCCTTGCAAGAACAAGGGAACATGGCTGTCAACTGGAGAGAATGGAAATCTGCTTTTGATTATTTCCTAATTGCATCAGGGCGCGACGAGGCTTCTTCGAAAGATAAGTGTGCAATATTTCTGCATGTCATAGGAAAGTTTGGACGTGAAATTTTACAAGAATTCGAACTTGATGACAAGTCCGATTACGAGAAGCTAGTAAAAGTATTTACAGAACGTTTTGACCCAAAGAAAAACGTTAACTTTGAACGGCATACGTTCTTTGAAACGTATCAAGACGATTCCTTTGATAAATATTTGAGCGATTTGAAAATCAAAAGTAAAAGTTGCGAATTTAGTACTCTCAAAGATAGCCTTATTTTAACGCAGATAATAAGAGGCCTAAAGGATAGTCACATGCGTGAACGATTACTTTCAAAGTCTTCGTTAGATCTAGACCAGGCTGTAGCATATTGTCGCGCGGCGGAGCGAGCCAGCGTGCAAGCGGCAGCGTGTCGGAGTGTAAAAACAGAACAAACCACACCTGCGTTGGAAGAACTGTCACGTGGACGCAGCGTACCCGGCGGTAGCGGCTACGGCTTCGGGACGAGAAAGCGTGGTGGTGGAATGAGAGGACGCGGAGGTCATGGTGGCTTCACGCGTGGTGCGTTTGCCGGCCGAGGCCAACGTCGCGACGCGGAGTGTGGCAAGTGCGGTGGATGGCACGCCGCTAATGACAGTTGTCCAGCATCTAACGTGAAGTGTTTCAGGTGCGAGCGCGCTGGACATTTTGCTAAAACCTGCCGCGAGAGGCTGATAAGAGAGATTGCGATTGACGGAAAAGACGGTGAGGACTGTACTGATAATGATGGTGAGTTTTTGCTTGAAAACATTTACATTGATGTGATGAACAGTGATGAATCGCCATGGTTCGAGAACATATTGATTAATAATGTGCCAATAAGGTTTAAATTAGATTGCGGTGCCGATGCGTCTGTAATGCCATTGAAGTGTTTTACACAGGCGGGCTTTGATACTAGTACATTGCGTAAAACTAACACGGTGCTTAAGGAAGTCAGTCATAATCGTTTGCCTGTTGTAGGATATTTCATGGCAAATATGAAATGCAAACTGCGTACCTCAATACAAAAGGTGTATGTTCTAGACATGGAGTGTAATACTTTATTGGGGCGGAAGGCATGCACTGACCTGCAACTAATTAAGAGAATTGATGAATTGCATGTAGAGGACTCGGTATATGAGGGTATAGGCTGCCTGCCTTCCGTTATCAAAATTTCTATTGACGAAACAGTACCACCTGTTATTTCGGCTTCCAGGAGAATACCGTTGTGTTTGCAACCTCGTCTGAAAGAGGAACTGGATGAAATGGAAAAGTTGAGTATTATAAAACGCGAAGAGGGTCCCACTGATTGGGTATCGCCTATAGTCATAGTAGAGAAACCAGACAAGAAGTTACGCATCTGCCTGGATCCCTTGCATTTGAACAAAGCTGTACGCAGAAGCCACTTTCAACTGCCGACGCTGGATGAGGTCGCAAGTGAGATGGATGGTGCTAAGTACTTTTCGAAGCTTGATGCTTGTAAAGGGTTTTGGATGCTTAAGCTTGATGATGCTAGTTCGAAGTTCTGCACATTTGCGACACCTTTTGGCAGATATCGCTTTCTCAGGATGCCTTTCGGTATCAATTGTGCGCCCGAAATATTTCACAATGAAATGGTTAAAATATTCAAGACAGAAGGAGTAGCTGTCTATATTGATGATTTGATAGTTTTTGGTCGTACAAAATGTGAACACGATGCGAGATTGCAAGAAGTATTTAATAGAGCCAAGATAAATGGTGTGAAATTCAATAAAGCGAAGTGTGTTTTCAACAACAGAGAAGTCCAATATCTAGGTCATATATTTAGCGCTGAAGGGATGCGTCCTGATCCAAAGCGAGTTACAGCAATAAGAGATATGCCTGCACCGTTGAACAGAAAAGAGCTAGAACGATTTTTGGGTGTTACGAACTACTTATCTCGCTTTATCCCAAATTATTCAAACATTGCGGCTCCATTACGAGATTTGTTGAAAAAGGATTGTGAGTTCCAGTGGAGTGATGCACATAAACGAATTTTCGATGAGTTGAAGAACAGAATTTGCTGTGCCCCGGTGCTAAGATACTACTCACCAGACGAAGAAGTGACAGTCTCCGTTGACGCGAGTTCGCGCGGCCTGGGTGCTGTTTTACTACAACAAGGGCGACCGGTGGCCTACGCGGCGCGAACACTCACGCCAGCTGAATCGCGTTGGGCACAGATTGAGAAGGAACTTCTGGCGATTGTGTTCGGGTGTACGCGTTTTCACCAGTACATTTACGGCCATAATAAAGTTAGTATTGAGACTGACCATAAACCCCTGGAGTCCATATTTAAAAAACCACTGAACAGTACCCCGGTGAGACTGCAGCGTATGCTAATGAAACTTCACGGTTACGCTTTCCAAATTCGCTACAAGCCAGGGAAGCTCTTGTACTTAGCAGATACGTTATCTCGTGCTCCATCAGAACAGGGTTCGGATGAAGACGTGCATGCCGATGTCACTATACACGTAAATAATTTGATTGAGTGTCTTAACGTGTCAAAAAATAGAATTAATCAAATCAGAGAAGCGACTAACAAAGATGAAATATTACAGCGATTAAAGGACTATTATTTAAATGGTTGGCCTAGTAATAAAAATAAAGCCAATGATATCACTGGGCCATATTGGACCTTTCAAAATGAGATTCACGTCATTGACGGAATAGTATTTCGGAATCAGCAAATCATAATTCCCAAAACATTACGGAGAGAAATACTTTCAATTATACATGAGGGGCATTTGGGAATAGAGAAGTGCAAACGTCGTGCTAAGGAGTTGGTTTGGTGGCCGGGCATGGGCGTGTACATCGAGCAGCTGGTACAGCGCTGCGAGCCTTGCCAGCGACACCGCGCGGCACAGCCTCGTGAACCGTTATGTCCCCATCCCGTGCCGAGCTTGCCGTGGCAAGTAGTCGCTGCTGACCTTTTCGAGTTTCAACAAAAACACTATCTACTTGTCGTAGACTATTACTCGAAATATTTTGAAGTGGCGTCCTTAAACAGTTTAACAAGTGGCACTATTATTAATCATCTGAAAAACTTTTTTGGGCGGTTAGGAATACCACAGAAGGTAGTGACTGATAATGGTCCTCAATTTTCTGCGCAAGAATTCAGGCAATTTGCTGCATTCTATGGTTTTGAACATGTGACGAGTTCACCGCTTTATGCCCGTTCTAACGGGTTGGTTGAACGGAATGTACAGACAGTAAAAAAACTATTTACCAAGGCACAAGAGGACCGCACTGATTGGCAGTTGGCGTTGCTTAATTTTAGGAACACTCCAATATCTGGAGAGGAGTATTCGCCAGCACAACTGTTGATGGGACGCAGGCTCAGAACACGACTTCCATGTACGGACGAAAGCTTGAAGCCCGAAACAGTGAATCCTGCCACAATTAAAAAAGTACGTCAAGAAAAAACAACACAGGTCAAGGAATATTACGATCGTGGTACCAGAAGCCTGCTCCATCTCACACCAGGTGAAACTGTCCACATGCGTGACAACAACGTCTGGGTACCCGCTAGAGTTGCAGGCGTCGCACGCGGAGAGCGCTCGTACTGGCTTACCACACAAAACGGTCGAACATACCGAAGAAATCGAGTACAAATCTTACAGCGGAACAAACGCGCGTCTGCTTCAGCTTCCCCAACAACTCCAATCACCACTAACAGATACTTTCTTTCAATTTAAGAGCTAGGCTCTTGTCGGTGCAGCGTGATGAAGTTGTCTCCACCTTGGTCGGTCCAAAGCCAGCCCCTTAGTGTCCTGGTACGACACGGCCCCTACATGCTCCTTTACTTGGCTCATATAACTCTTCCTTGGTCTTCCCCTCCCTCTCTTTCCATTTATTTTCCCTTCTATGATGTTTCTGATGAAGTGGTCGTGTCGTAGCAGGTGGCCTATCATTCTTCCTCTTCTATTTTTAATAACACTCATTAGACTTCTCTTTTCTTTCACTCTGTTTAGGACAGCTTCATTCGTAACTCTTTCAGTCCAACTTATTCCTTCTATCCTTCGCCAACACCACATCTCAAATGCTTGTAGGTATTCTTCGTCTCTCTTATTTAGCGTCCATGTCTCACATGCATATAGTGCGATGGACCATATATATGTTTTCATAAATTTCTTCCGTAAGTTTAAGGATATACGTGATTTAAAAAGGTTTTTCTTCTTATAAAAAGTCTGCTTAGCCATTGCAATTCTTGCTTTTATATCTGGAGTACATCTTGTGTCCTCTGTTATGATACTTCCCAAATATTTGAAGTTCTTGACTTGTTCTATATCTCTTCCCCTTATTTTTAGCTCACTCTTTATATTAGCTGTCTTAGACACTTCCATGAATTTAGTTTTATTGTCATTAATTTTTAGTCCAAATTCTTGAAATATTTTATCCATTGTATTTACCAACTTTTCTAATTGAGTGTTGTTATTGGCTAAGGCTGCAATATCATCCGCAAACCTAACAAATACTACTCTCTTTCCATTTATTTGAATGCCCTGCTCTTTTACTGAATCCAAAACCTTTAGGATAGCAGCTTCAATGAACACGTTAAATATGAGTGGTGATAATGAGCATCCCTGTCTTACCCCCTGTCTTATTTTAGCCATTCCCTTTTCATTCTCTACTTCTATAATTGTTTCTTGTTGTCTGTATAGTTCATATATTATCTTCCGATCCCTGTAGTCTAATCCTATTTCTTTAAGTCTGCTCATCATCAGCTTCCAATCCACCTTGTCGAAAGCCTTTTCCAGATCTATAAAGGCTACACTTGTATTATGGCCTATATCTAATCGTCGGTCTAAGATCAATCTCAATGCCAGTATTGCTTCTCTAGTACCCTTCTGCTTCCTGAATCCGTATTGGTCCTCTCCTAGGTTGCTCTCAATCTTATCTCGTATGCGATATTGTATTATCTTCAGTAGGATTTTTGAAGCTTGTGATATTAGACTAAGCGTTCTGTGTTCCTCACACTTCATGGTGTTTGCTTTCTTTGGTAACATTACTGTTTTCGTCCTTGTAAAGTCCTTGGGTACTTTTCCTTTTGCGTACATATTCGACACCAGCTTAAAAACTTCTTCCATTAAGATTGGGTTGTTAGCGTATTTTATCATTTCTATATAGATTTCATCAGCACCTGCGGCTTTTCCGTTTTTTATTGATCTTAGTGCTCTATCGAATTCTCCTCTAATTATTTCTGGCCCCATGTCATCTTTAGGCACTTCCCCTTCAATCTCAATATCATTTTCTTCCAGTCCATCTCCTTTGTACAGATTTTCTACATATCTTATCCACCTTGCCAGAATATCCTTGCTGTCCGTTATTATATGTCCATTCTCGTTTGTTATTGTTGTTGATTTGGTTTTATGGTTCCTATGTAGTTCTCTTATGATTCCGTATGCTTTGTCATTTTCTCCCTTTTTTATGAGTTCTTCAATAATTTCACAGTCTTTTTCCATATCTTCTATTTTTGATTTTCTACACAACAACGTTATTTTATTTGTGATTCTCTTATAGTTTTGCAGGCTTTCTTCATCAGTTCTGTTTCTTATAGTCCTTCTTTCTATCATCAAGCTTATAATGTCTGCCGTGAGCCATTTTTTCCTAGGGATTAATTTCTCTTTCTTCGCAGTGGCTCTGGCACTTTCCGTCATTATATTCTTTATGTCGTCCCATCTTTCATCTATTTCATTAAACGAATTGTCACTTATATATTTATCCTTATACTCTAATAATTTTCCTCCTATTGAGTTACTATATTGCACATTAGTTTCAATATCACATTTTAGTTTTCTGAGATCTATTTTCTTGCTTCTATTTACTCTCTTGTATCTTTTTGGTTTGACTTTAAGATTGCACATAACCATGTTGTGATCCGTACTTACATCAGCTCCTGGGTAGCTCTTACATTTTGTTACACACTTTCTGTGTTCTCGTTTTATCAATATATAATCTAGTTGATATCTAGCTATGTCACCAGGCATTTTCCATGTGTAACGTCTTCTATAAGGTTGATCGTATAACGTATTTGTTATTGTTAGGTCGTGTTCTTTGCAAAATTGTACCAGTTTTTCTCCTCTTCTGTTGCGATTCCCCAGCCCGAACCTACCAACTGTCTCTCCGTCTCTACCTTCTCCCACCACTGCGTTAAAATCTCCTAGTATTAGCAATTATATTATTTAATTTATTTTAATTGTTTTGTTTATTGTTTAATTTATTTATTTTACTGACGGGAGATGGAATGTTATGTTGTATTTTTATAATTTTTGTATTTTCTACTTATCTATCTGCATCTTGTTGAGTGTTGTTAACTTATTACTTAATTCGTTATAAGAAGGAAGATGTAGTAGTATTGAACCTATTCAATAAATGCTCTATGCTTTTGACGTACGACACGACAACTCTTATTACGCCTTCGACCTTAACATAATTTTGGCAATATAACACTTTAAACTCTCGCGTTTTGTACACATATTTAATTACACAAACGGGTCTACCGCGATATAATTTCATTGTTTTTAACTTTAATCACCCACCATCATCCGAGGCATCTACAATCCGTGGTCACATCTCTGGTTAACAGAGCACGAGACTTATGTGACGCGGAACACATAGATAATGAGTTAGCCCATGTTCAGGAAGTGCTAAAGAAAAATGGGTACTTGCAGAAAATCCCACGCACGACTAGGAAAAAAGAAAGACATCCGGAGGTTAGTAGGCAACCAGCATTTTTGCCGTATGTGAAAGGGATAACGGACAAAGTTGGATCAGTACTGAAGAAATTCTCCATTAAGACTGTATACACGCCGTTATCTAAAGTAGCAAGTCTTTTACGCAGCCCAAAGGATGTCATTCCGTATCAGAATCCGGGTGTCTACAAGATAGAATGCAGTTGTGGAAGTGCGTACCTTGGCCAAACTAAGCGCAGCGTTCAAGAGAGGGTGAAGAAACACATAGCAGCTGTTAAAAATCGCCATGTAAACAAATCCGCAATAGCTGAGCACTTGCTGACAACAGGAACGAATCACTGGATTGAGCTACATAAACCCAAAGTCCTCTCCAACGAGCGACACTATTATCCGCGGATCGTGAGAGAGGCGATTGAAATTAAAAAACACCCTAAAAATTTCAATCGTGAGGACGGGTACAAATTATCGTCTACTTGGGGACCAGTGATTCAAATGTTGAAACCAGCGGATATATCTTCGGACCAGTGTACGGATACTGTGAGTGTTGCGTGTCGTGCCGTGGACAATAAACATTAAACTTTAACGGGTAGCTGCAATTTCTTTGTCTACCCCGAACATTTTTATAAACTAATTTCGGGTAGTTTAGTGGTGTTTTATTAATATCTCCGTTGACATTTGTTGGGACGTCAGTCTTTCCGTGACCACAGCTGGTGCAACTCAGCTGAAACGTCGGAATTAAAGGTAAAAACAATGAAATTATATCGCGGTAGACCCGTTTGTGTAATTAAATATAATTTTGGCAATTTGCGAACTTCGATTTTCGCGGTTATAGCCCTGCAAGTTTGTCTCCTATAACATAAAAAAAATAATACCTCTTGTGCTAATGGCCTTCTAATCCTGGATGGGCATTAGTAAAACAATTAAATAAAGGCTATTCTTAGGTATTCAGTCGGCACAAATATTGTCCAATTAACACTCCGGTGCGCAAACATTTAGACCGACTAAGCTTAAGTTATCCTTTAGGTTAAACGAGTATTGTCCTCAGACTTGGATTAAATGGTTGCCGTTATTCACAATATACTTAACTTTAATAGGGTACATTGGCAGAATAAACGATATAATAAAATTGACCAATTGGGTGTAAAACTGACAAATCATCTTCTTTTTTAGGGTTCCGTACCCAAAGGGTAAAACGGGACTAAGACTCCGCTGTCCGTCCGTCCGTCCGTCCGTCTGTCCCCAGGCTGTATCTCACGAACTGTGATAGCTAGACAGTTGAAATTTTCACAGATGATGTATTTCTGTTGCCGCTATAACAACAAATACTAAAAAGTACGGAACCCTCGTAGCGAGTCCGACTCGCACTTGTCCGGTTTTTTTTGAACTGTCAAATCAATAAGCTACTATGAAACATGGAGATGTGACGTGACTATCAAGTTGCCTTTGCCTTGCTTTGCCTTTCTTTTTCTTTTCATTCTGATACCCTGTGCTGTAGTGGCTCGAACCATTTTCGTCCACTGACTCTGATCCTGGGCAGCTTGATCTAACCTCGTAAATCCCCGTTTACTTGTACAAATATAAATGAAATTCGACTTTTGAACTTTGATTTTGACTATAGAAATAAAAGAAAGTTCCAAATTCAAATGCGCCAAAATTGCCCTGGGTCTTACGAGGACTGTTTTTCTTATTTATTAAATTAAACTTGTGTCAAAAATAACTGTAGGCTACGTCATCCCTATAGTTTTCAAAGGTCAAAGGAGACATTACTTCAACCAGGAACATTATTTTTGACACTGACATATCATAACAAATTCAGATCAAATTAATAACCTCACACCAGCCTCACATTGTCGCGATCAGTATGGATCAAGCGGAGACCAATGATAGAGGGCCTTGAGAGCTAACGATTTGACCCCTATGTGTGCTCAGCGAAAATTAATGGTCTCAGAGAACATCATTGTGGCTACCACCAGTTTGGCACTGACATAAACGATATCGAGAACGTAACTTACTTTCTATGCATCTCGCTTGTATTACGTAGACGTTAGCGTATATGTTAATTTTGATACTAGGCGCGATTCGGAAAATTAATTAGAGATTAACTAGATACGATATAGTAAAGATATGTGACGTCCTACGGGTAAAGTTAATCTTATGACGGTGCGCTTACGCTATTATTAACTCCGCTCCAATATTATTGCGGCGCTATGCGACGTAAGCGCCAGCCGCCATAAGGTACCTTTTGCTGTGGAACGAACGTCACATAATATATCTTTACTATTTCATATCTAGTGAATCTCTAATTCATTTCCCGAATCGAGCCGACTGTCAGTGACTCATGGTACGGACACATGGGCCATCGTTTATCCATACGCTGTAATGTATGACATTTGAGTAAGTAGATATTGTATTAGATTGTCGATAGGGTTGTTATCTGAGCCGATTTCATTATGTTGCCGAAATTTTTTTCGTCGGATTTTGATAAAATTTGGTGGATAAATAGAGTTCCCTGTTCTGGTGTAAATTTCATTCGATAGCGTGACTGACGTACGCGTTTGCGTTAAGTGTCATTTTGTATGGGATTTTGAACAGCGCGCCAAGCGGGATGTTTTGGGAAATCACATACAAAAATAATACACGTTATTTTTCTTGTCTTGTAAAATAAAGTGTTTTACTACTACGTCAAACGCGTATTCACGTCACGATATCGAATGAAATGTACATTAGGGGTACAGTTTAATATAAGCCCAATATTATCGTATGTTGGAAACTTGGGGCCCGATTCGGATTTTGAAATAGACATCTATTAGACATCTTTTAGATATCACCAAGATACGATAACGATATGTTTAAGATCTAACCTGTCAAATTTGACATTTGTGCGATTCTGGAGATATTGTTGAACGATTTCCACAGGATATGACTTAGAGATCCAATTCACATCTAGGTAATAGATATCTTACTCTATCTAACGTAAAAGTGACATTGGCTGCCCGAATTGCGCTGCAAAAGAGAACTAGTTGATATTTAAACTATAACGTATCTAGAATGGATCTAGTACGTGTTGTCTCTTGTGAATATCTTGAAGTTCGAATACGGCAGTTGGAATAAATCCTCCACTGAGTTATGAAAGCGTGTGGTAGTAATAGTAACTTACAATCCAACCTAATTACTAGTGTTAGTATTTTAAATATATATTTATTCAACTATACAGTGTAAAACAGGCTAGTTGAAATCGAAATAGTTACATCAACTCAAATGTAAACTTAGAGAACTTAAAATAGAATATGCAATCGTCAGTCACAATATATTATTCAAAATATGTATCACACACGATAAATCGAGGTTTCGATCTGTATCAAATAGTTTTACTATAATGACCGTCATAATCGCAAGAACAAATGTCAGTCGATCGCTCCATAATGTTCGACTCGGTAATTGAAATCCGTCGGTTGTGCGGTTTGGCCGCCGCCGTGCGTGCGGTTTTGTATGTACTACCTCATTATTAAAAGAGCTTAACTCGCACGTAAATGTAAAAAACATTTCTAAACTCCCTCATTCAGTTATTAATTAGTCACAATATTCTACGCAATATGTATTGGAAGGTATGCGAGAAAAAAGTACCGCTTCCATCGCTATAGTAACTACATAAGACTGCAGTTTTTAAAATAGCGACCGTACGGTTACCATCAGTTTCTCACTGACATAAACGCCGTCGAGAACGTAATTTACTTTCTATACATCCCGTTTGCACTAATATGCGAGTGCGAGCGAGATGTATAGAAAGTAAATTACGTTCTCGACGGCGTTTATGTCAGTGACAAACTGATGGTAACCGTACTGAGAGAAAAATAAAATGGCGCCTAATGGAGTGTGCCACGTTACTGAGAATTTAAATACTGCTTTGTGGAATAAGAATTTGTAACATTTCATAAAATTTCTTGGTAACTGACTATGATTTTGCTTCTTTTTAGGGTTCCGTAGCCAAAATGGCTTATAGATTCGTCTTGTCTGTCCGTCTGTCCGTATGCTGCAGCACAGCCATTTAAATGAAAAACTGTAAGGTATATATTAATGGAATTTGGGAACGCCATACTATGTAAGTAATAGTGAAACATTTTTTACACCAATCAAAATGAGTTACAAACAAATGTTCTACTTACTCGCTCTAATTATACCTATACCTATGTAACGTATATAAATATTCATGCCATTTTCATGTAATTTAAACATTTCAATAGGAAATTAGAGCGTAATTTAGATTGTATGGGAGCGGCGGGTTCGTGTGAATCTTAAGACATTATAGGGGCCGTGCGCGTTGGAGGGTCTGCCATCTTGTGGCCTGAATCGGAAACAAACATGTACAATTGTACATTGCCAAACCAAATCCTGCCATCTACCGTTTTCGTAATACGTTTTCCTGTGCATAGCAGGTTATGCCATCTTGTAGGCTACATCGGAAGCCAAAAACTTCACATTTACGCCTTGCGCAAAAAATCTGACGGCTCCTGTGCTGCCCCCTATGGTTCCTGCACGCTCTTTATACGAATCTAAAAAAAATACACACAAGTTTTGTGATTCAACGTTTTAATGTAAACGACTCTTAATTTTAAGTAATATTCGTACAATTTGATAGTCAATTTTGTATCCAATATGCAAAATATCGTAATTAAAACTGGCATTTAATACCCAAGGGTCGTAAACAGTTTATTAAGTATCCGATATTATAAAGTAATTGTTTCACAATCTCATCCTTATCTTATTCTGTTATTTACTATACATAATGTTTAAGCATTTAATTTAATATTACATTGAAAAATTTACCTTATTTTTATAATAATACGCTTTAAAATAAACCATTTTATTTTATTCACGAAAACCAATAACAGTGGCATTTTTTAGATAGCCCTAACTTTTCATTTCCATACCGAGATAAAGGAACCATTTTAAAATTGCATCCAGATTTCAATGCATAAAAGATCAGTTAACTTCTGAGCATTAAAATAAAGTAGAAATTCCTTTGGCACAGTTTTAGCAAACGTACAGTTAAAGTTGTATTGCATATATTTGAATGTTTTAGTGAATTTGAATGTTTAACTTGCTATTTTATATCTATATGTTATGATGGTTAATTTAATGCATAGCCGTCGAAATCTGATTGGTCATAGATATAAAGATGAGAATTTGTTAATCTGTTCATATTTGAATAGCTTTATATTTGGCAATAGGGAAAAAACATAGGTATGGTTTTCTTAGAGAATAATTATAGAGCTATATCGTATACTGGCCTTCGCCCGCGATGTCTATGGGCCCGATTCGGATTTTGAAATAGACATCTATTAGATATCTTTTAGACATCACCAAGATACGATAACGATATGTTTAAGATCTAACCTGTCAAATTTGACATTTGCGCGATTCTGGAGATACTCTTGAACGATTTCCACAGGATATGACTTAGAGATCCAATTCACATCTAATAGATATCTTACTCTATCTAACGTACAAGCAGAGGCGTAGCGTGAACTAATCTAGCCGTGGGCGAAGTCGCATCTGCGAGGCCCTTTTCTTTCACTCTGCTCGAAGAAGCATCGCGCGAGGCCCCCCTTGGGGCGCGAGGCCGTGGGCGACGGCCCACTTCGCCCACGCCTAGCTACCCCACTGCGTAAAAGTGACATTGGTTGCCCGAATTGCGCTGCAAAAGAGAACTAGTTGATATCTAAACTATAAAGTATCTAGAATGGATCTAGTACGTGTCGTCTCTTGTGAATATCTTGAAGTTCGAATACGGCAGTATGTCGGAGACTCCCTTCGGTCGTGTTACTCTTGTTTCGTTCGGATTACCTATTTTTCGCTCTTGTATGAGAGAATTGCATAAAAATTGTTCATACTTAAGCGTAGTTAACAAGCAGTGATTATTCGTATGTTAATTGATTCAATTGTGTTACGAAAATTAACCATGTAAATTGTATTTATTGTACTTAATTCATACACATTCAAGTCAATAGCATACGCTTACACACTTTCATGATTGCATGAAAGTGTGTAAGCGATCTAAAAATAGATGGAATCAATTAACTTTTCACTAATTACAGCACCTTACTCCTTAACTATGTAAGTAAATTTGTTTTTGCAATTCACTCGTATCGTAAATAAAGTTACGACCTATTTTATAGTTTTGTATATATAAATTAGCACGAGCGGACCTAATCTAAATATGAAATTTTGTTTTCCTTGTACAGTCAGCAGCATAAGTTGCTAAGTGGGCGAGGTGTTCAAAATGATCTTGACGCGATTTTATTGTTAAGAGAATAAGAGCGTGTCAAGGTAATTTTGAACACCTCGACCGCTTAGCAACTTCTGCTGCTGACTGTATTATCCAAATGAATGTGGTTTTATGATTTGAAGAAGTCATAAAATGAAGACGTAAAATTGTTTATGTTATAAAATATGAATAGATATAATGTAGCCATTTTTGCACATAATTATTAAAATTATCAATCTACTATGGCAACTAGATGACAAAATAAATTATCTAGAAAATATTTTTGTTTTCCATCACCTACAACGTCTGACAAGTTTTTTTTTATATTTTTGAATAGGTATTTTAGGTTGATGGGATCTGACATACACACAAATAAATGCCCTTACCAGTATTCGACCCTGGAACCTCCTGCTTCGTGTTTTTTTTGTGATTTTTACTTGTAATTTAATTTCTGTTTTCTATACCTTTCAACTTTCATTAATTTTTGGTCCCAACCTTTACCAACGGAACACAAAATGGCAGGCGGGTGTAATTGTGTGGACATTTCAATTTGTCGTGCGAGCCGCCATGTTGTGATGGCTCAAATATTTTACGGGCTCTTCCGTCACAGACCCGCGAATTTGGAGATAAGTACAACAAAATAAAAGTAATAAAACACTGAATGTTACATCCAACTAACATGTATATATCTTAACTTAATTTGGTATTAGTTACCAAATTAAGTTAAGATTTCGCTCAAATTCGGAAACTAGGCTACTAATAAATAAATAATTACTACGATCGCAGAACAGGCCTCTATTATTATACTTTTGATAAAAAGTACAAAATGTCATGGCACGATCACTAATAAGTGATCTTACTTACATTTCTATCTTATAAAATCTTCTGAAGAAAGTGTATATGTAACTACTTTTACTCGTAAGTTATTTCGCTTTTTCTGATCTGTGAGGCAAAGTTATGTTAAAGGGCAAAGTTTTATACTTTTAATAATGTTGGCCATTACTGTTTACGTTGACAAGAAAAGACCCGCCATCTCAATTACTACTTCCAGTTTAATAGAATCGCGGTGTTTACCGCAATATGGCGTGATTAATAGGAGTTGTCGAACTTACAATGGCGCCCAATATCCTGCCGTAGTTGTGCCGGGTACAAAGGGACTAATGCTCTATTCATATTAAATATATTAGGATATCCGTAATGTATAGAACCAATTATGCCATTAAAAGTACTAACAATGTCAAATGGTAAAATATTCAATTATTCATCGTAATTATCTGTCTAGTTTCATCAAAGTTTTGACTTAAGTTCATTGTACTGGTAATGATTTATTTATTGTTGACTTTTTTTATACCACATCGGTGGCAAACAAGCATACGGCCCGCCTGATGGTAAGCAGTCACCGTAGCCTATGGACGCCTGCAACTCCAGAGGTGTTGCATGACTTATATTCATTTACTCCATTGCCTTAGCGATCTAAAATGTGATTTGGACTGCGATCCGAGATTATTTTCTAAGAGTATTTTTTTTGTACTTACCTATAGTTTTACCCCTATTTAAATTATCACCAGTAAAAATAATAAATAATAAATAGCTTTAGAAACTGCCGTCTTTTATTCTATCTTTTTAAAAACCAGTGTAAGATATTTTGATAAATCTTTCTTTGTCGTCTATTATCCACAATTCAAGCCTTATTGAATGTGGGTACAGATGTAGTGTATACTTATTTTCCATCGTATTTTCACGGAAACACACGAACGTGTCTCATTGCTATTTCAGTCAGTCTCGGTACAAAAAGTACTGAGATTGACTGAAATAGCATGACAAATACGAACGTTTCCGAGAAAATACGATGGAAAACAATTATGCACTACATGTACTATCATATTATGTCGATTTATATAAGATAGTCCTATGATATTTTTCTACATAATAAATAAGATTTAAACTTGCAGACCCTGACAGGATTATCCCACCATTTCATCCGTCCTGTTGTCCTGCGCGAAATATTATAAAATTATATTGTTACGGCTTTCCCGGTCGTTTCGCCGATATATGCGTGCGGGGCGCGCGGCGGACTACAAAATAGTTTTTAGCGCGACGAAATGATATGTAGCTTCATACGTGTCGCCAATAGTAATAGTAGGTCTATGTGGCAGATGTGTCTGGCGGATACTTTTCCATTGTACAGGATGATTAAGATCACAAGTGATTCTGGATCACGACGCAGAACCACTTTTTCGGACTCTGTAAATAGTGTAAATGATCCACATTGTCATACAGGTAGTATTTGATAAAAAGATAATAAGTTTAATTTTTCAAGTAAAACTATTCTTAGGTATGTATATTAAGTAATATTGGTTACCCTATGACTTTTGACATAGTTACGCTGTATGGAAAGCGACAAGATATCACATTGAATAGGGTGACCAAATTGTATGCAAAAATGTTTTTTTCTACTTGTCATCTGAAAAACAATCATCATTATTGGTGATAAACAATAATTAACAAGTACTGTGACTACTGTAAAAACACGAATCAAAAAAAAATTTGATTTGTTCCCAAAGTAATAAGGGGGTTAGTCAGTATAAACGGATAGCCGAGATGTTTGGTTGCCTTTGACGACTGACCACTCCACTAAGTACAGTCCGCTCCGCAACCTCTGAAAACACGTTAGTTCCACTTCGCGGGTTTACTGTGGGTTTAATTCGGCCGAATTGTACAAATGGGTCACACAGTACGATTGCTTTATTAATGAATACATTTGATTTATTCAGGTGGTTACGGCTGGTTAACGTCCTACGGCCAGATTCGAACTATAAGATACGTCAAAATTTTGCTCAAGATACAATATGGATCGGAACTCTCTTCCTTCCTTGCCATATCCGGCAATGGAGACTCCATCAACAATTCTTATCCGGATTATGAAATGTCCTAATGTGGCTTGCAAAACAAAACTTTGTCTTAATGATGCGGTCACACGATGCGCAGTGTAGTTGTCCAGTTGACTTGCGGGTGTGTAGGAGGGCTTAGATCGCGTCTTGTGGATATGACGCTTAGCATCCAGGTCTTCCAGACGCTGCTGCTCAAATTGTTCTACTTTCTTATTAAGTTCCAATCAGGCCGTCAGTCTGTAGTGATCCTGCCTAAGAATCAAGAGGTCCCTGGTGGCTGGTCCCTGTGATGTGTGGGCCTTTTGAAAATTATTCGGGCAGTTTTAAAATTATAACTCTCTCAATAAACAGAAAAATAGTAAAATTCATCTAATAACGAAACGATATACTTAATACAAAGTGTACTTTTATCCCCTGTCGGCAAAAACATGCTTCAAGCAACCCTTCCGAGCTAGTAGGGGTGCCAACCACAATGTTTTACAATTCTTATTTCTGTCTTCGTTTATATTCAAGGAATGTACCTACGAGTTACGGTGATCGCTTATCATAATTATGTCTAGCTAGAGTTAAACCAAGAAAATTCTGCAGAGATTTTGACAGCACACGCAGTGCAGGTGTTATTGTAAACGTCAAACTTCTATGACATTATTTATTTTATTTATTTTATTTAATCTTTATTGCACATAAGAAAACACACTGTACAAAAGGCGAAGGCGAAAGGCGATGACGTATACTGCGTGTGCTGTCAAAATCTCTGCAGACTTTTCTTGGTCTAACTCTAGCTGCTTGTGTTTATTTGCCAAAGATGTAGTCTAAAAAATCTGTAGCTTTAAACTATTAACAACATACCATCGTATCCTCTATGACTATTCTACCCCACCAAGCATAGCAAATGTTTGTTTTATCGTGAATCATCATCATCAACTTGACAGTTTTCAGGATTTCGTACCCAAAGGGTAAAAACGGGACGCTATTACTGAGACTCCACTGCCCGTCTGTCTATCACCAGGCTGTATCTCATGAACCGTGATAGCAGTTGAAATTTTCACAGATGATGCATTTCTGTTGCCGCTATAACAACAAATAGTAAAAAGTCCGGAACCCTCGGTGGGCGAGTCCGACTCGCATTTGTCCGGTTTTTATATGATTATGAAATTCGTGGCACACGAAGATAAACTCCGACGTTTGGTAACCCTACCATCCTCGGGGAGGCGCCGCTCAATCGAGCCTAATTGTCAATCCGTCGTTATCCGATCCGATCCGACGATAGGTCAGCCGGGACCGCCAGTCAGCGGGAATATGGAAGGAATATTCTTTTATAAATATTTACTACTTCCGTGTACGATATAGTGTCGATTACATTTTACTTTAGCTCAGCTTACCAGTACAGTCAGCAGCAGAAGTTGCTAAGCGGGCGAGGTGTTCAAAATTACCTTGACACGCTCTTATGCTCTTAACAATAAAATCGCGTCAAGATCATTTTGAACACCTAGCCCGCTTAGCAACTATTGCTGCTGACTGGACTCCTAACTAGTGTAAATTTCATTCGATAGCGTGACATGAAGTAGGTACGCGTATTTGGGTTAAGTCTAATTCACAGTATTTTGAGTTTCCAAAACGTCCCGCTTGGCGCGCTGTTCAAAAGCCCATACAAAATGAGAACGCAAAAGCGTACGTCCGTCACGTTATCGAATGAAATTTACATTAGGGGTTAGGATTATGGGAAGGATCATGATTTTAGCAGTCTTCAATGTGACGTTCGGATGTCAACTGCTGCCTGCGTTAAGGTGACGTTCCATTTCCAACGACAGCTGCACTACTGTTCATTTTACTATGGGAATTGACACAAATAACACCGACGCGTTCAGTACCAGTAGTGCAGCTGCGGTCAGAAATGGAATGTTACCCTTAAGGTGACGTTCCATTTCCAACGACAGCTGCACTACTATTGCGACGTTACTGTCGTTCATTGTCTTGTCATTCATTTTACTATGGAAATTGACAATAACAATGACGTGTCGGAGCAGTAGTGCAGCTGCGGTCAGAAATGGAATGTTACTTTTGTCGCGGCGGCGTTGTTGGCGCAATTATGACCTTTATTCCGTCATTCCTTGGATACTAAATCGCTTACCGCCCATTCCTTAGAATGGCCTTAGCCCCACTGAGTTTCAAACTTAGCTCATATAAAAGATTTCTTCCAGGGAATTTTCATATTCCCGAGCTACGCGTATAAATGTAGCTACGCCGATATTAAACACCCAAAGAGGTTTTATTACTAACAACGGGGTAAACCCTGGTTTATATTCGGAACTGCTGAGGTTAATTCAGACTGGGGCAGTTAGACTGAGAGCCGGCGGGAAAACATAAGGGGCCCACAGATTACCAGTTCACCGGACGATATCAGCCTGTCAGTTGTTCAGAGCTGTCAAATTTTGCTTTTAACTGACAGGCCTATATCGTCCGGCGGACTGGTAATCAGTGGGCCCCTATAGCCTCTTGTTGGATTTAATTGTGAAGTCTCATTATTGAAATTATTTGATTACCTATAAAATATCCAGAATAGGAAACTAAATTAAAATCAGGTTAGGTTTTTTTTAAGAACGTAAGTGTCAGAAAAAAATTAGACAAGTGTGTCGTTAAAATTATCATTTTAATATCCACCATCATGTGTGTTCTCGATTTCCCCAACCAACCCTGCTGGTGTTTCGATGACTTCTCAAAACTACGGTTTTATTGTGCACCATATAATTGTATTTGCATGCATTTAAGTATGTTTTATTGCAAATAAAGTGATTGATTGATCCCAGAACTCATACGGTCCATCCATCTTGTGCTGAGAACAGTGATCTAGTCCATTACCTACTTGTTTGCGGTTCATGTTGAGTTTTAGTCATACCAGTAAAAGATAAAAAAATACTCTTACATTTCAAGTTAGAGCTATAAGGGCAATTTACCAAAAACTAGGTCGAGAATGTAAAGAAAGTATAAAAGAAATTACAAATGTAGGTTTTTCTAAAGTGAAAAGACTATCAGGCCTATTCGGATTTCGAGATAATCACAAGATCTTGAGACGATTTAGAGATCAACTAGATCTACATTAGATATCGACTAGATGTGACTTGGATATCTAAGTCATAACTTGTCGAAATCGTTCAAGAGGACCTCCAGAATCGCGAAAACGTCAAATTTGACATATCTATCTTACAAATATCTTTAAGTAACTTGTTGAAGTCTAGTAGAAATCTAATTCATTTTCCGAATCGAGCCGTTTTTCAATGTTACGTTAGGAAAGTTTAGTTTAGTTAATATTGATCCGTTTCACTTTTGACATGTACCAACTTGTGTTTCGATGACTTCTCAAAATAGTCGTTGTCCCCCGCACTATAGTTTTACGGGGTATAAAACTGGAATCCCGGAGCTCACACGGTCCATCCATCTTGCGCTGAGAGCAGTGATCTAGTGCATTACGTGTTTGCGGTTCATGTTGAAAACACTCAGTGATTATGGGTTAAAACTAGGTTAGGATATATTTTGACACTAGCGACCCGCCCCGGCTTCGCACGGGTTAACAAATTATACACAGACCTTCCTCAAGAATCACTCTATTGATTGGTGAAAACCGCATGAAAATGCGTTCAGTAGTTTTGAGTTTATCGCGAACATACAAACAAACGCGGCGGAGGACTTTGTTTTATAAGGTGTAAAGTGATTAATAAAAAGAACATTTGATTTTACTTGCTTGTAGATTATCTTCATGAACATAGTTTAATCATAGCAAATGACAACCATTAGGATGGCATTAGGATGCTCTGAATGTGGGCAACTTATCAATGTTTCCGAAATGTATTTCTATGTACCATGTGACGTGACGTACGCGTTTGCGTTAAATGTAATTTTGTGTGAGATTTTGAGTTTCCAACACGTCCCGCTTGGCGCGTTGTTCAAAATCCCATACAAAAGTAGACATAACAAAAACGCGAACGTTCGTCACGCCATCGAATGAAATTTACACTAGGGGTTCTGATATATCTTATTATTCGTATGCAGCCAATTTCTTTACATACCGTAAAACGAGGTGAGTAGGTTTCGCGGGGAGAGGTGGGTTATGAATGAGGAGAGAAGATTTGAGAGGGGGGTGAGAAGGGATTTTAAGGCTACTGCTACAAAAATAATGTATTCCAATTTAAAATGGAGCTATAGTAATACGCATAATAAAAAAAAATCGATCCAACAATCTTCCAAAATCACCTTTGTATGAACACCCCTCTCACCCCAAATACGAGGCACTACGGGGTGAGGTGGGTTTTCCTCTTTATCGTCAAAGTTATGAAATGGAACTACCCAAAATAAAATAAAAACTAAAATACAAACGTCTGGAACACTTATTTTATACACCATTCAGTTTTCATATGTAAAAATAAAATGTTATCGAGGTTTGAATTTCAGTTTTGACCATACTCACCACATTTTACGGTACATTATTTTACGTATACCTAATAACTGAAAACAGAAGAAACTGGCAAATAAATATCCCTTTTGAATAACATAAACACATAAGTAATTACTCGACTATTAATAGATGTCGACAACGTACATAGTCGCGGTTCCCAAGTTTTCCCTATTACTTCACTAAGTATATTTATGTGTGTGTTTATATTGTATTCCGAAATTTGATTGGAACAGGGCCATTTAAGCAACAAACACACAAGTCCAATTAAGTGCCGCGATCGCTCCCAAATTTATTGGCAGCTATTAACAGAATGGGCCCGCGAGATCGGAGCGAGAACGTTACGATCCGGCTTGTATGTGGAGACATTTTAATTTAAATTATTTTGCTGATCTGATGAAATGTAGGTACCTATTCATCATCATAGAGGGACCAAGAAAAGTCAGCAGCGATGTTGATACCTAGCCCATGCAGTGCAAGTGTTATTTATACGTCATAATTTCATAGAAGTTTGACGTTTAACATAGCACTTGCACTGCGTGGGCTATCAAAATCTCTGCAGACTTTTACTTGGTCTAACTCTAACTATGTAGTAAACTTTTCTTTCTCTTATAGTAAGTAAATAGTTTGAAATAACAAGTACTTTTCTGGATTATCTTGTTAAAACAAAGAAAGGCAGGTATTTTTGTGCTTATAAAAATGCACCAACCTGTATTTTGTAACAGGTAATTGTTTGTAACTCAAGAGGTGCGTATTTTCAAGCATTTTTGAAGTGAAAATATTAAAGAGGTATGTCATTAAGCTTTCTATAGTCTTGCAAGTAGAATAAAAACTATGCTGATCCCTTTTTTTAAGAATATAATGTAGCATGAGATACCGTCGAGTAAATACCACGCAATTTAAAAGCATATTATATTATTAGGTTTTAATTATGTATTTGGGATCTTGGAGTAAAATATAAAGTACTTAGAATTAACAGTATGTATCTAATACGCTTACTGAAAAAAAATTATAGCAAAAGTATTCGCGTTTTTATACGACTTTTTTTCGGAATTTTTGCGAAAGTTAAAATATTTGTCATTGAACGATAGATATTTTGGGGCGAATGTTAAAACTATTTTTCACAAAAAAACAATAGAAAAACAATTTCATAGAAAACTCTCGAACCATAGTTGCTCAATTAAATGGGATTCCGTTCATACCTCTATCACCCTCTATATTGTGAAAAAGGTATTTTATTTGACGCCATTTTAAAAACCGAACTGTTTTAAATCGTGTGCGGGCATTGAACGGCCGCTGGAGCGTTACTCAATGTCTGCCGAATTAAAACAAATGACTGATTTAAAATTGAAATATTTAATCCAATAATGGCGATTTCGTTTTATATTAAAATTTCATTTTAATAAAATATTTCAAATAGGTACTTTTTTTGTTCAGTTCTTGGAATATATATTAAAATTGTCTAGAATACAGGCATATTATGAAAAGCTCTTTGTGAAATGTCGAAACGATTTTTAACTTTGTATGTGTGTTGTGCGGAAAAATATTAATTATATGAAACTGTCTAGAATGTTTCCCATAAATGACAAAAAAAAAACAATTGTATTGTAAAATTGTTAGCTGTGGTAAATCCTATTTTTGTAACATAATGTTACATTTTCTCTAAAGATATTATTAGCCCAGCAAATATTTTAACAACATCGTACTAAATCTCAACAAAAAGTTACAAGGTAGTTTCAAAAAAACATAGTTTCTCAGTAGTCTCTGAGCTATAAACCTTGGCTTACCAAGTATTTGCTTCAAGCAAACAAATATAATGTAAATGTTGGCTTTCCAATTAACATAAATAAGATAGGGATAAAGTTTATGTGCTATAAAGTATAAAATAATAATCATGAAATGTCTCACTTTAAATAAATAGATACGAGTAAATATTATAGGGACATTCTTATACAAATTGACTATTTTCAGAAATAAAATGTATGACTATTGGATATTAAATCTTAAAAATATGATTTAAAGTTATGTTTTCTTTAAAAAAAATTGGTACCGAAGTGACCGTATTGCAGACACTATACGAAATGTCTAGGTATTACTTTGGTAGGCCAGCGGGCGTAATTATGGATGGCCTTAATCTACGTGATAAAATAACTGTCACTTTTTAACACCGCGGGATAGAAAGTGACGTATACCGTTTTATCACGCTGTCACGTAGACAAGAGCGACCATCATATCCGTGCTGTAGCGATGCACTCTATAGGCATTTGAAATAGCGCAGAATCTGTACGGAATTATAACTTCGCCGTCTCTTTCGCCAAACTTTGTCCTTTATTGTCAACTTGACGCTTAGGAAAAATTGTTTTTGTCATTTCGGTACTTTATTCTCAGCTCTTAAAGTTGGGAGTTCGTAAACAAAGTAATATCAAAAGAAAAACACAAATAGATCTTTCTAGGACTAACATCTATGCTTATTTACTTACTTGTGTGGTTATAATTAAGTGTCTATGTTTATATACACGCGTATACTATACCTCGTCTTTTTAGCATTAGAAAAGGCCTGCCTTAAATAAAGCCTGTATTTATTTAAGATCTTGAAATTTACTCATTGTTTGCTAAATTTAAATTTCTGAGAACATTTCCTACATAAATTCGGCATGGAAACTTCACCTGCAATAATAAGTTACTCTTCGAAGGCCGAAAAAATATAATGTGACACGCTGTTATGGCTCTACAAATAAAATCGTGTCAGATATTTTTGCAGCCTTCGTTGTGTAATATATTATTGCAGGTGACTGTACAACTAATCTAACTCTATCGTACTCCTGCTAAAGGTACCTAATGTAATACATAATTAAGTTAAATTATTTATAAGATTAAGATTATGAGGTTTTCAGTCAATATTTACCAGCCTCTGGCGGGTAGGGTAATCTAAAATAATATTCATATTACAACATTTACAGCTGTAATCTAAAACAATGTTATTAATATTCAGCCTTTTGTAGTTTCTATTCAGGCAATTTCCTATAAAGGCCGTTGACTTGTTACGGAAAATGAAAAGGGTCTTTCTGTTATAATTCGCTTTTCAAGTGAAATATCCTTATATTTAAGGGCGGAAAAATTGTATGATGTTAGAGTTTATTAATTTTGGGCGTATGCCGATATTTTGTAATATTTTCGTATTTTTTTAAATCATTTATTTACATACAATATATATACAGTGGTACTACTAAACTAAATTAATAGCTAGCTTAAATCTAAAATAGGCCCTTGAGGCATTGTACCAAGGATGCTGGCGGCATTTCCTCGCTGTATCGCAATGCTGATACGTTGTGCGAGGTAGCCGCCAGCTCTTCGGTCACCAGTCGTATTTTTCGTATTATTTTCGACACGTTTCGTGAATTATGTAGTAATAAATAGGTACCGGCTACCACTAGTTTGAAGCTTATATATTCGTAAGCGTGTGCGTACTGCGTAACTTACTTTCTATATATTTACGCTTGTACTCGCATAATATTGCGAGCGAGATGTATAGAAAGTAACTTACGCAGACGTTAGCGAATATGTCAGTTTGTCACAGATAGGCAGTCGTGGTAAGGCTACTTGTCTTGTACTGTCGGTAAAAACCATCAAAACTCTATAAAATAATTAATTATTGTCTTATTTTATATCATTTAAATGCGTATTATGTACAGTTCAGAAGAAAACTTATTACTCAGTATTAGGACTCCTTAGTCAGACATTTGAGACTGGTTTTAGATTAAAATAGACTTCAATTAAACGTCTAAGTTGTGGCGTTGTATCTGGACTTGTCATCCTTTATTTGACTTTAAAAGGCCTAGGTAAAGGTGAAAGCTCTGAGGTCAGTCATGTCAAGGGTATGATACGGATCGAGCTTAAATCGTGCTTTACAGAGGTTAATTTTGAACATTGAACAGTCTTTATATTTTAAATGTAAAAAGGAAGTTCTAAATTAGTGAGGAACTTTGTTTTTTTACTAATTGTGCCAGATTTTATAAATACGACTAACCCAATTTTTTTTGTTTGAAATCTTCCTGTCATCATGTCAAGATCTGATGATGGAATCCTACAGTAATCGAGGGGGCATTTATTAGAGGTAAATGTATTAATTATGCTCACCTATATTCAAAGGAAGAAAGGAATTTAAAAGTACTAATATGTGTGTACCAGCGAGATGCGTAGAAAGTAAGTTACGCACACGCTCGCGTATATTATACGCGTCAAACTTGTGTCAAACTTGTGGTAGTGTTGAGCAACTTGTAAATTTACTCCGGACAAATGGTAATGGTAAAATAAAAAATAATGGACCAAAAAATAGGGCATATTAAACGGTTTCGTGAAGCCGATTTGTTTCGCCGTGTGTTGTTGTCATATTACGTCACGTATAATGCTTTAATATCTTGGAGACCGAGCTTTGCTGGGAAAACATAATATAAAAACTCGAAAATGCGCGTTTTCCCAGAGATAAGACCTAGCTAGATCAATTTATAGGCCCCGGAAACCCCCATTTAGCAAAGTTCATCGAAATCGTTAGAGCCGTTTCCGAGATCCCCAAAATATATATATAAATAAAAAAGAATTGCTCGTTTAAAGGTATTAGATAATTGCACTAAGAGCTAATATTAAAAGGCAGAGGTAATATTCTGGGACCCACGGAACACAATAGACGGTGCAGGCCGGAGTTTAGGCAGACCGAAAAGGAAATGGCGGGACGACTTGGACGCATTCTACCCCAAATGGTGGGAAAATGCCGATGACAGGGTCGAGTGGAAAAAACGAGGGGAGGCCTTTGCCCAGCAGTGGGACACCAAAGTAAACTAGGGAAAAAAAAAAGAAAAATATTCTGCTCACTAAGTAAATATTTACAGTAAATAAAACTAAAACTTTAATGGCGCAGTAGTTGTACTCATGTACTGTACTGTGACTACAGAGCTAGATTAGTTGTAAGCACTAAGTAAATCTTTGCAGAATGAACAAACAGCTACATTTATATAGTTTATGGACCACGCCTGCAACATAAAACTCGTCGCTTAATACAAAGAGTACAAAATGCGTGTTACAGATTTTGTTACTCAATACCCCCTAGAAGCCACATTACCCCGTATTTGAACAAATCGTCCATGCTTAATATGTCTTCTCGGCGACATCTACATCTTGCATGTCTCCTCTTTGGCGTCTTAAACAATAAAACTCCGGAATATCTCTTTTCCAAAATTAATTTTTCAACATTTCACAACCGTCATGGCACTAGGTCAACTCGGCGTTGTCTCTTAGAAATGTACCCTCATAGAACGATTGCATTTACCGGTTGTTTCCGATATCTCGCGACCAAATGCTGGAATGATATCCCTCCACCTGTAAGAAAGCTCAAAAATAAACTAACTTTTAAACACCAGTTTAAAAAGATACTGCTTGAAAAACAAAAAACAGGGATACCATATGGCTTTTTGGTTGCGGATTTCAGGATCTAATCGGTAATTCGGAGGATTTCCAGGAGAACTAGAACCAAACCCTATGCACTTACTCACTTTTATTTCATTTTATGGCCACTTAATATTCTTATTTCTGTTTTATTTATGTATTTTTATTTCGGAACATTTTAACACCATTTAACTACACACTTTTTTACCATCATATTTACCCAACTGTAACGTGATCTGGGTTCCGGCAGAATATCAGTGCTTTGCTCAAAAGAGCGAAGCGTATAGCTGAGTCGGAACCCTTTTGTTTTTGCTGCAATGCACACAGTGTACAGCAAGTAAACCCATCTTTTCGTGTTTAAGTATTTTTTTTTATTGTTAATTAAACTCTGTACATATTTTTAGTTTTGTTCTGTTTGTAATGCACCTATTTGTAAATTGTGTGTTTTTGCAGCATCCAAATAAACGTTTTATCTATCTATCATCTATCATTTAACTGATCATCGCTGTTAACTCTTACTGCTTATAAACTGTCAAATATCAGGTAGAGTTAGATGAAGAAAAGTCTGCAGAGGTTTTGACAGCAAACGCAGTGCAAGTGTTAATATTAAACGTCAAACTTCTATGGAATTATTATTCCGCGACTATTCCAAATTATGAAATCTAAGGTAATTGTTTCATTAGGTATTACTTTCTAAAATATGGCGAAGTATGATTATTATTACCTAACACTTATGCAAAATATAAATAACACTGGCACTGCGTGTGCTGTCAAGATCACTGCAGCCTTTTATTGGTGTAACTGTAACTCTTACTGTTAGTTAAAAACAGACCACCCTTAACACTATAGGTACTTAAAAGGTGTCTAAAATTTGTAGCCCGAAACCCGATAACCCGAAACCTCATGTTGGTTCAAAGCAAAGTCATATATAAACAAGATATACAATTAATATCGCAAGAATTTAGTATTTTCATGGAAAATTGAAATAGGAGATTTCATTGAAAATATTTATAGTAATATTTTTTTTCTTTGGTAGAAATTCATCACGTTACGGAAAAAAAATTGAAAAGTCAACGTCATCAACACAATTTAGCAAGGACAATGTCAACGTTGCAGCAAAAACGCTGCAAAATTACCGTTGCTGCGGTCGTAATCGGAATGTGACCTTTATCCGAATATAATACTTACCTACTTAAATACATTTTTACGACGTCCGTCACCCAATACAAATTTTCTCATGCAGTCCAAATATTCTAGTTATGAATGAACCTTACATTGTAACTCGAGCTGCCGCGTCAGCGATCACGTCAAAATGAGGGTTTTCTACCCTAGACGAAAAGGGTGCCCATTTCGTCCCGGTTTACTTGGAGAAATTTTAAGAAATGCTCAGACACTATGTCGGTACTAGTGATGCAACGAATACGGATACGATTCGTATTCGGCTGATATCAACGTTTTTAAGAATATTCGTATTCACGGAATATTAAAAATGGTAGGTTTTCGGTACCTATTACGCATTTAAATTTTCTAACGTGCCCATTCAAATAAATAAGAGTTGACCTTTCATGAAGTTCCTTGAAATGGAAATAACAACCTATGGATAATCTTACAGCAAAAGACAAGGAAAATTTAAAACTGTACATTTGTTTACTGTTTTCATGACAAAGTTATATTAACGCACTCACTGCCAGCGTCTTGCTAGGCGGGCGCTCAGTCCGTAGTCGCTTTTCGCTACATACGGGTTTTTGTTAACGGCTACGCTCATAGCGCGTAGCACTCACTGGCACTGAATGTGTTAAAATCGCTCATGACAAATGAGTATGGGGACAACTGTTAGATTAAATGTGACGTCCCACGGTTAAAGGTACCTTATGGCGGTTGGCACTTACGCTATTATTAACGGCTCTCCAATATTATTGCGGCGCTATGCGACGTACGCACCAGCCGCCATAAGGTACCTTTTGCCGTGTAACGTCACAAATATAGGTACCTCAATCGTAACTGCATTTCATATTCGTGAAATTCTGAAAGTGTTATTCGTATTCATAAAAGCACTAGTCGTTGCATCACTAGTCGGTCACCGTATATTTCTAGTAAGTGCCGTGTATAAAGTACTTTATAACGTAGCATTGCGTCTTGGAATTGTAAATTGTTTCAATTGTACGAAAGCAGTAATTTAGTGACTGTAGTTAATGCTACGTTAATGTTGTTTTTTTTTGAGTATACGGTTGCTTTTATAGCCTTTAAACATGAAGGTTTTGAATGTTTTTAATCATGTTAATAAGTAGATGAAACGCAGACGAAATGGGTTGTAGCCGTTGTAGGTAGTACTTAATGTCTAGCATGCGGTACTTCAAAAAATATCAAAACGGCGGACTATTGTTTAAGATTGTTTATCATTTTAGTTATATATTTTTTTCTTTAAAATTTCTCGCAATTGTGATGCATAACATGTGTAGATTGTAGTAATATATTAAAACCTCAAATCATAGGGGGTCGTACTATTACAACTTAAACGCGACTATGCGATTAAAATCGCAAGTCCGCGCGAGTCGCGCGAATGTCAATTAGGACACCTATTCGACTTCAATATGTTTGATCGCGCGTTCGCACGAGGAAACTTCGCGCGAACTTACGATAATTACGCGTTGTATTAGAACGACCCCTTAAAGTCCTCCGCTCCGCGTCGGGTTTCTATTCGAATTTTATTAACAATATTTTTATTTATTTAATATACTTGGTCAAGCAGATCTTGTCAGTAGAAAAAGGCGGCAAATTCAAATTTTCTATGGGATGACATCCTTTCGCGCCTACATTTTTAAAATTTGCCGCCTTTTTCTACTGACAAGATCTGCTTGACCCAGTATACTTTTACCCCCTAACAGTGTATATAATTATTTAATTATATTGTTTTACCCCCCAGCCCCACAGCTTACAATATAGGTACTAATAGTACTATGTATTTGTCGTACTGTTTCGTCTAAACGTACTCGTACCCGTGTTACAGTCGCGCTCGCTGCACACCATTAGTTTTTATTCTCCTTTCAGAAACTTCGTATCGAGCGATTTGAGCGTGACTGCTGTTTTGGGAGTTCTTTAGATTTGAACTTAGATTTTAGCAACAATTCTTTGCTTTTGTTGAGCATATATGGATTTCTTTGTTGTTAGACTTATATCGAACGGGATATGAACCGTGATTACCTTACAAAACAATACAAAAGGTAATCACGGTTCATATCCCGGTTGATATAAGTCTAGTGAAACTGACCGTGAATCATTCAAAACTGTTCTTTTTGTTATTGAGTAAAATGTTTGAAATTAAGCAGTGTTATTCATACGTACCCCGTATTCCCCGTAGGTACTAGTCAATTACGTCCAGTTCATGATTTGGTATAAGGTAAGTACCCCTATTAACGAGCCCATTAAAATCGGCACTGATTACCGCGGTATGTACAAAAACGCTTTTTATAAGAAAGCCTATGGACTTTTTTAAAATTGAAGTACACACAAACAAAGCCTTCTCTATTGACTGTCGAATAAGTATAGCACTAGTAAAGAAACACAAGGTAAACAATTCGAAAAGCGTAAACTAACTCATCGGGGGCGCAGGATTTGAATGCTCCATACTACGCGCAACACCTCAAGTAAGCAAACGCGTATTTTATTTAGTGATTTTCATAGTAATGATGAATATTATAGAAAGACTAAAACTTTATATCAATTCTTAATTATGATATTTATGGTTCCCAAATCCTCAATTTGTAAATATTTGCTTGCCAATAGTAAAAAACAGGAAATTAAAAACCTCGGTGTTGGGTTCCATTTTTTGGTGTGGTTCCTAATTTCGAGGTATACCTCGGTAATAGCGGAAACGGTAGTTTAAGTTCGAAGGGTTATATATTCATATGTAAATACATATTTCATTAACTCTTGATGTTATTGAAATATTTAACCATCTATAAAGCTAAAGAGCTATTAACGTGGTGTGAAATCTATTCAAGAACTCTTAATTTTGACTACAGTTTTAAGCACTTAACTGGAGGTTTCCTTAGAAACCATTTTATGAGAATCTTGTTTAAATATTGATATAAAAACAAAAGCATGGCTGTCAAGTCTGTTTTAAACAATGTTTCGTAATATTTAGTATCTTCCATTTTGATTGTGTTCAAAACGTACGCGATCTTTATTTATTTTTATTACTCGTAATCAGTTTTACAATAATGTGAATTAAACCGTTTACCGATGGTTACAAAACACATCACTCGGTAATAAGATGTATGGGAACCCAATATCGACCCACCTACAACTTTGGTAGGAAATAAATAGGTTCATAATAATTATAATAATTATAAAACCTATTGTATTACTTATGTTGGTGTATTATATGTTCTAATTAAAATAATTTGAACATATAATACACCAACATACAATCGTAATCCAACGCGGCAACGCAGCGAGCGTGATGGGCACCTTTGCGCCAGGGGCAGCCCGGGACGGGTTTCAGTAGGTTTTTTATTTTATACATATTTAGTTTATATTTAGATTTAAGTTTAGTTTTTAATTAATGTAAAATTGTGTCCGGATTATGTGTTGTGTAAAAGATGCAGTACATTGCATCCAATATTAATTTATTTTAATGTTTGATTTCACATATTTTGTATTGGATCAATTTGATGTTGATGGGCATTTATTTGTGTGATGAACACAGATATTTGTTCCTAAGTCATGGGTGTTTTCTAATGTAAGTAGATATATAAGTATGCCCAGCAGTGGGACGTATATAGGCTGAATTATTTTATTTTATAAATTTGTATTTATCTATATAAGTATGTATATCGTCGCCTAGTATCCATAGTAGAAGCTCTGCATAGATTGGGGCTATGTCGATCTGTGTAAGATGTCCCCTTATATTTATTTATTTTATGTTGTTTTATGTAGATACTTGTATACAACATGTATTTTTGATACGACCACATAATATATTAATTATCTAAGTGTAGTTAGTAGGTGTAAGTAGACTCAAAGGTATTCACTTCCATAATTATGTTTTACTAAAAATCCTCTTATTTTTCCTTATAGAAAAACCTAATAAAAATATGAATTGAATCTTATGATTGGGAATCTGATTAAATATAATACCTACTATTTATTTAACTACTATTGTCAAATAAATATAAGTAGGTATATAAAGAAGGAACTAAAAATGCGATGGGTTTATCTACCCTCGTAAAAAGGAACCCTTATCCGCGGTATTTGGGTAGCAATGATCAATTACCACGGTAATAGGCGATTTCGACGTTTTAGGTTTAATCATTATTATTTTCTATATAACTGGCCAAAACAAGTCCAAAAACGAATAAAATATAAATTTCGATGTACAAACTATCATAAAAAAATATGTCTTTGTTCATACAGAGCCAACTTATGCTTAATTTTTGGCTGTCTTTGTAAAAGTTGCTTAACCCCCTCGTTAATAGGGGTACTTACCTTATCTTGGTGTTGGTCGAAACATATTTATTTAATCGAAAACGAACTAACACGAAATACATTTTGCGTTTTCTATATAAATGTATGTATTTACCTTAAAGTTTCAAAAAGCTAATTTATGCTGTAGTTCTTAATGGCGGTAATTTTGTACTACTAACTTTTAAGAAAATTTTATTATTACGGGATAATCTTGTATAAATAATTGACCCAATGCCTCAGTAAGCTCTATAAGGTTTATTTTAGGAGTCCTAGACGACAAATACCTTTAAACATAGAAACGATTCTCTCCATGAGCAAAATGACTGACTCTTCGAAGCTAACCCACTAATCTTCTATTCACTCTTCAGTGAAATCTTTGGTATTTATGTGACAGTCAGCAAACAACCAGACGAGACACCTGGTGGTAAGCGGTCACCGTCGCCCATGAACATAACCACAGAATAAGTAATTAATAGTACTACCGTACAGAAAGGACACTTCCTACAAAACCGAAGTTTGACAGCGATTCAGGGTCGAATCACGATATCCCTTACTAACTTTCCCTTTCGACTATCTAGGGTTGTCAAAATTCAAGTCACTATCTTATCTGTGGTCGTGCATACAAAGGGTCGTCAAGCTGTGTCAACCCTAATAATTGCTTGGAGCCATGCTGAGCCGAACGGAGCCGGGTTTGCCCGAAGTCAGGAGTGTCTCCCCCCTGGCATAACCAACATCGAAGGAGCCACTTATGTGTTGCCGTCAAGAGAAACCTGAATACCCTCTTCTTGAATAACCCCATATCGTTGTGCAAAGAAAATGCTTGAGGAGGTATTTTATGAAACAAAGGTTTATCAATCATCAATTTACTCTTGCTGACCGTACATGTCGGAAACATGTCTTCCCCTTTACGGCCGACCCGCGTTAAAAACTGGACGTTTTGCTGGTTTTACGAGAACTATTATCCCTTAGGTGTGCGTTAGAACAGTTTTTTTACGGGCCGTTAAAATAGCACAATTGTTTCTTAAATAATGTCTAACTTTTACTAACCTTACTATTTTTATACCGTGGCAAACAAGCGTAGGAGGTCACTGTAAGGATGTTATATATGCGCGTTGCCAACCCTATAAAAACCTTTAACCCTATAAGAACCCCCATACCTACTGTAGTCCCTCAAGAAAACGTCGGTAACTCATTCCATAGCTGGAGCGTCCGCGGGAGGAAATTCCCCCAAATTGAGTGCCGGGCGCGGCGGGTTATCTGTTAATAGTCGCTTTCCTCCACAAAGCGGGAAAACGCTGAGATCAGTTACGAGCGTTGCACTACGAAAATGTTGCCATACCTTTACTTTTTTTAGGGTGTCGTACCCGAAGGGGATAGGCGGACTTATTAATATTTACTCTTTTCGTCGGCCTGTTTGTCTATCCTATCATTTGCGGTCAATAAGACGGTCTTCACATTGTATGCGCATACGCACGTCGCTCTGGTGTGCAACCGGGACATCGCTATATACGTCCATAGTGCTATCAAGATCATACACAGGAGTAGTAATGGGCAGAAGACAATTTTTAAATATTACAAGTGTTTTTCTTGACGTTTATTGCTAATCCTTAAACGGGATTTACTTTACATTAAGAAATTAGTGTCATACATGTTGAAATCAGTTTCACGAAAGTAGTTTCGATAATCGCGAAACTAATTTCGTGAAATTCACAGTATCGCAGTGACTACTCGTATGGCCCCATCAGCATCGAAGCTACACGTCCAGGCAGGCACAGCACAGGCACTTTCGCGACACTATAGGTATTTCACGTCGCATTTACACTACGAAATTAGTTGCATGACACTAATTTAAACAAAAAATCGCGCAGAACACTAAATTTATCTGCTTTCATGCAATTAATGCATGTATTACGAAAATATTAAATTACACGTGAAACTGTTGATAAAACTAATGTCACGAAATCAATTTCACGACACCAATTTCGTAATGTAAATCCCGCTTTACAGTTAGTTTTGATTTCTAAAATGACATTGATACTAACTAAATAAGAACATTTATACTTTATTTTTCAATTCACAAAAGCCTGAATTCACAGTGAAAACCCTCATTTCTCAAGGGACGCTCCCATACAAGCTATACATAGACACACATATTTAGATATTTACATACATATATGCCCAGCTGTGGGCAGTGGGCTTACATTATCGCGTTTGACTCTAACGGCCGGATCCCTGCAAATTATATTATCCTTTAGCGAATCCGGAACGTGTTTACGTTGACAATTTCCGTGGTAGTCCCAAACTGCACAAAGTACAGGCGACTAGCGTTTTACGTTTCTAGATAAAACAATATATATAAAATAATACACAGTTTATTACGCTATAACTATACTATTGGAGGGTCGTGTTAATAGTAGGTACGTAGAGGCTAGGCTAACTTTCCACCAATTAAATATATATTAAATCGGGTCACTAACAAATTTTAAGTCGAAAAACGCTCCAACGCAATGCGCAACGCAAGATCCTGGCGACACTCCTCGGTAACATATCGAGCTTTTTTTGACTTAAAATACGTGAGTGACCTGTTTTAATATATGTTGCACCTACTTGAATATAACCAAGTAAAGGAGACTCATTCTAAACGTCATATTATCATGGAAATTTGACATTACTGATGTGTTTAAATTGCAGATTAGCATTTACGTTTTATGTATAGACTAACTGCCCGATTCGAACTTTGAGATACGTCAATCAATAGATCTAAAAACGATAATGATTAGATGTGTCAGTGTCAAAAGTGACGTTTTTGTTTGAAGAACCGTCACATTTGACACTGACATATCTAATCCATATCGTTTCTAGATCTATTAACTGACGTATCCTAAAGTTCGAATCGGGCCGTAATAGCGTTTTACGTTTTCAGATAATCGGAAAAAATAATACGCAGTTTACGACGTCACAATAACACTATCAGAATCGTGTTAATGTTGATGATTTCCTTCGAACCAGCCAGCTTTTACAGAAGTTTAGTATTTCTATAAATATTAGTAAGAAAGACATGAGACTCTTCTAAAAGCAATACTTACTGGCGATTGATGTTTTCAGAAAAATAGTGTTATAACAAATTATATTAGTAAGTAAATGCAAGATGTGACGTCACAAATGATATTATCCTTTAGCGAATCCGGGATATGTTTACGTTCACAATTTTCTTGGCGGTCCCGAGTGGCCCAAAGTAAAGACGACCGCGATTTTCTATATAAAAAAATTACACACCCTTACAGACAAAACTCCTCCTTGATGAAGGTCGCTAGACGTTCAGTTGGATAGGTTGGAGGGTCTGCCATCTTGTGGCCTGAATCGGAAACATATGTGCACATGTACTGTAGTATTTGGAGTTCAGTGAAACGCAGGTTTGGAGGAACACTTATGTTTTATTTTAGTTATTGAGTTATTTTACAGCAAGTAGTACTTATCGTTAGGCAAGCTTCCGGCAAAGAGGGTGTGGTCACCCATTTGACATTACATATCATTTTTTTTAAACTACGTTCGGAAACGTCCTATACTGTTACATTTGTTTCGGATACTAATACCACAGATATTACATCTTCCCCTTTCTTTTTTTAAAAATTATACATTCTCTTTCCCCTTTTTTTTTTAAGTAACGCTGCATTACAAATGAAAATACTAAGTCTAAGTTTTAACTACCACTACCAATATGGTTAAAGATTTACACATAGTTGTATTAAAAAAAAAATCAGTATGTGCCTCTACTTACATACTAAGTACCTTATGACTAATAATGTGTCTATAATAAGTACCATACACAATATAAGGATCTATGTAGCCCCACACTCAACCAGTAGCAGAGCGCCGGAGGACTACCAATCACCCAGGTCGAACATGATAAGAAGTCCTAGTGTACCTAACATTACTATTATCTATAATATCATAGGACCTCAGTCCATTGTTTTGAACAATTTGGCCTTGTAGCCACTTATTACTATTACAGTCTTTCTTAAACCAGACTTTCTGGCCAACAACAAAATTATTTTTACTTTTGGTATTAGCATTATAGTTATGTACATTTCTAGATACAGTCTTATGGAACTCACTTTTAATATTAATATTCAGTCTTGGTCTTAAATATGTAGATGTTACAGGTAATTTAGTTTTTATTTTTCTATTCATTAACAATTCAGCTGGTGAAAACTTAGTGCCACAAACAGGAGAAGATCTATATTGTAAAAGCGCTAATCTGTAGTCTGTGTTGTCCACCTGGCATTTAATAAGCAATTTTTTAGCAATTTGTACAGCTCTTTCCGCCATACCATTCGACTGTGGGTACCTAGGGCTGGTATAGGTAAATTTAAATCCCCATATGTTAGCAAAATTTTTACATTCTCGTGAGTCAAAGGGAACATGATCACAGACTATCTCACTCGGTACACCAAATATACAGAAAATATCTATAAGACTACTTATGACAGTCTTGGCACTTTTATTACTTATTGGTTTTACTTCTAGCCATTTAGAAAAATAGTCATATATCACTAGATAGCTTTTATTTTTATATTCCATTATGTCTGTTCCTAACTTTGAGAAAGGTAAGTCTGGGATGTTATGACTTAATAGTGGCTCTTTTGTGTTGTTATTTTGGTAAGTTTGACAAACAAAACACTGTCTTACAAAATTATCTAGATGTTCATCTATTTTGGGCCAATAATACATACTTCTAGCTAGATTTTTCATTTTAGTCATACCAAGATGACCTTCATGCAATTTTTCCATTATGTGTGTCCGTAAAGATTTAGGTATTAATAATCTATGATTCATAAACAACAAATTATCATCAACAGTAATATCACTTTTGAATTTAAAATAATATTGCATGTTATCAGGAATATGTTTTTTATCTGGCCATCCATTTTTAGTAAATTCTTTAAGATTTGACAATTCCGTATCTTTATTAGTTTCAGAAATTAATTCTTTTTTAAATTCATTAGTGCACTGCAAGTTATTTGCTAGGCCAACACAGTGAATGACATCATACATGTCTGGTTCATCAGTTTCATTACCGGTCATGAAAGCACGTGACAGTAGGTCAGCAATATACATAAATTTACCTTTAAGGTACTGAAATTCAATGTCATATTTGAGTAATTTTAATTTTAATCTTTGAAGTCTGGGCGATGGAACCTCATGTATAGATTTTTTAAGTAAGGTTTCCAGTGGCTTGTGATCATTAAGAACAATGCACTTTTGCCCATAAATATAGTAATGGAATTTCCTGGTTGACCAGACAACACTTAAAAGCTCTTTTTCTATTTGTGAGAAATTCCTCTCCGATGCTGTCAAACTCCTCGATGCAAAACAAACAGGTTTTCCATTTTGAAGTAAACAACAACCAAGGCCATCCTTTGAGGCATCACATTGTATAACCACCGGTTGTTTTACATCAAAGTTTTGCAGAACAGGTGCCTCGGTGACATGCAATTTTATTTTATTAAACGAATTTTCATGTACATCTGTCCATAACCAATCTACATTTTTCTTAAGAAGTAATTGGAGTGGTGATGCAATTTTAGCTAGGTTAGGAACGAATTTCCTTAGGTAATTTACCATTCCTAGAAACACTTGTAGCTCTTTTTTATTACTGGGACTTTTAATACTATTAATGGCTTTTATTCTTTCGGGGTCAATTTTCATACCTTCATGAGAGAAAATGTGACCAAAATATTTTACTTCATTCATTTTATATTGAAATTTATTTTTATTGAATCTCACATTATGTTTTTTAGCTCTTTCAAACACCTTTGTTAAAATTGCATCATGCTCCGCTTCACTGTCAGCACATATTAATAAATCATCACAATAAATTATTACTCCCGGAATGTCCCCAAATGCCCTTTCATTATATTTCTGAAAAATTTCAGGTGCTACAGACAACCCAAAGGGCAACCGATTAAATTTGTAGCAGCCAAACGGGCTATTAAAAGTACAAAGATCACTGGATTTTTCATCTAATTTTATGTTATAAAATCCTTCTGATAGATCAAGCACTGAAAAATATTTTTTATTTGACAGTCTGGGGACAATCTCCTCAAGAGTAGGTATTAAATAGTATTCCCTGACTAGCACACTATTAAGATCTTTAGGATCTAGACATATTCTCAGTGATTTGTCTTTTTTTTCTATAATCACAAGATTACTCACAAAATTCTTAGGATGTTCGACCTTGGTGATGATCTGTCGTTCTTCCAACGATCTTAGTTTCTCCGCAAGCCGGGGTTTGATTGCGTTAGGCACCCGACGCGGCGGCCGCACCACAGGTTCTGCATCCGGTTGAGTGTGGAGCACCAAAGGTTCATTAAACTCTCCAACACCCTGAAACAGTTTACCATATTTTTTAAAAATTGATTTTTTATCCCATTGAGACTTATCAATTGTGTTTATATTTTTATTTGGAATGAAGTTTAGCTTGAACAGGGAACACAGGCCTAAAATAGCTTTTACATTTTGTTTTACTATTATAAACTGTGTACTATACTGAACATCATTAAGTGTCAGTGTTAATGTTATTTTTCCTTCAGGAACAATGCGTGATCCTCCAAAAGCCACTAAAATACTTCTTGTCTCAGACAGTTTTATATTATTTTCATCATCGACAACTTTTTTAAGATCTTCTAATGACAAAATATTTGCCTGTGCCCCTGTGTCACACTTAAAATTAATTACAGACTTGTTATTGACTTTTAAAGACTCTGTCCACTCACAATTACATTCGTTACTTGAGTGACATACCCGAACTAGTCAGATCATTTCCTCATTTTCCTGCTCAAAACACTCAATCTGATTGATTAATTTACACCCAACTTTAAAATGATTGTACCTGTTACAATTTTCACATCGCTGGCCATAGGCCGGGCACGCCCGAGGGCCATGCTCTGTGTTACATTTTTTACATTTATATTTTTTATTATTAAGAGAGCTTAGGTTATACTTAGCTTGAGTATTTGGTGGTGACTGAGATGGCTTAGAGTGCTGCGCTGATGAACGCCTTTGTACTGCATCCACCTCCGCCAAGGTCTGCTTTGCCAAGACCCGCGCGTGTTCTCGGGAAAGCTCCGCCGATCTGCAGACATCAACTGCTCTTTCAAGTGTTAGGTCTTTTATTTCCAACAGTTTTTGTTGAACTCGCTGCTCTCTGACGCCCACTACAATTCTGTCCCTTAACATCCGGTCCAGTTGCTTGTCAAAGTTACAATTTTTTGCTATTCTTCGAAGCTCGGTGTAATAGGAATCAAAGTTTTCTCCTTCTTCTTGTATTCTTTTGTTGAACTGCCATGTGTTAATTACCTCACTTGATTTCGGTTTAAAATATTCTTCAAACAGTGTTATTACCTCTTCTAATTTAGCGGTGTCTTCTGTATTTTCTTTCTTTAGCGTATTAAAATATAGTTCTTGCGCCGGTTGACCGATACAGTTAAGTAGAACTGATGCTTTTCTGGCCTCCGTGATTTTTTCCAAACCAGCCGCTGAGACGAATATTCTAAACGCCTGCTTAAATCTAAGCCATTGCGGATAAAGGTCTTCAATTACCTCAAGATTTAACGGTGCCGGCATGCGGTACTCGACGCCCGACATCTTGACTTGATTTCTTGTGTTTTTATTTTATTCTTATAGTTTTATTTTAACTGGAGCTTGGCTCTTGTACGACTGCGCCATGTAGTATTTGGAGTTCAGTGAAACGCAGGTTTGGAGGAACACTTATGTTTTATTTTAGTTATTGAGTTAGTTTACAGCAAGTAGTACTTATCGTTAGGCAAGCTTCCGGCAAAGAGGGTGTGGTCACCCATTTGACATTACATATCATTTTTTTAAAACTACGTTCGGAAACGTCCTATACTGTTACATTTGTTTCGGATACTAATACCACAGATATTACACATGTATGTGCACATGTACATTTCCAAAGCAAGTGTTACCATCTACCGTTCTCATCGTTACGTTTCCTTGTGCATAGTAGGTTCTGCCATCTTGTGGGCTACATCGGAAGTATAAACGACACATTTACGACTTTTACGCCTCGCGCCAAAAATCTAACGTCTCCTATGCTGCCCCCTATAGTTCATGCACGCGGCCTAAAGCTCGCCACAAAATAATTTAAAGTTCATGGCTTGGGACAGCTGTCAAACGGACAGCGAGTGACAGCCGGTACCATGAACTGTCATATTATTATCACAAAAAGGAATATGTACATTTTCTTTTCCAATCCTCTCTGAATCTTGACGTTTGCGGTCAAGCGTGAACTCACAGGATACTTGATCGAAATAGGACTAAATGTATTTGAATAGTTTTTGGGATGTTGTGAAATCCTTTGGGGATTTACGTTATTTTAGGATTGAAAGTATCCCATGTCAGGCTGTCAGCAAAGTATATTTAAATAAAAAAACGTGAATGAAAGAAGAACAAATTGACAAACAATTTTCGTATTTATAAAAAAAAAAATGCGCGTTCAAGACATTCAACTATTATTACTAACGTATAGAACCGGCATGCAGCGCTCAACTACATACCTACTTCTAGTTTTAAGGTTCTATCTAGTACTTATACACAATTTAGGTACTTCTAAATAGGTTTCTATAAGCGGCCTGTTCGTCGGAGCTTATTCTAGAAATCTAAAGCTTATTTCGGGCCTAGGCCGATTTGCGTAACATTACGTTTTTTCTTTCAACATTTATTTTAATTCTTTCACCCACTCTATTCACCTTAAATCTCATTCTATAAAATAAAGTATTTAATTTATTTCTACAGCTTGGGCACCTCCAAAAACATGAGGAATGACTCAAATTTGATATGCGCCCTCAGCCCGATTCAAAATTAAAAAATTGTTATCGTTTTGATCTTATTTTGATACGACGTTGAACAGCGCTCACGCTAATTGGAGCATGCAAAATGAAGTGAAAGCCGTGCACCAACCACCAAGACGATCGTCAAGTGGCTACCACCAGTACGGCTACCACCAGTTCGGCTACCACCAGTTCTGGCATTGACATATTAGCTCGCGTCTACGTAAATTACTTTCTATACATCTCGCTTGCACTAATATACGAGTACAAGCGAGATGCATAGAAAGTAAGTTACTTAGAAGTGAGTGAATATGTCAATGTGAAAACTGTACGTGGTACAGTTTGGCACTGACATAAACGCTATCGAGAACGTAACTTACTTTCTATGCATCTCGCTTGTACGCGCATATTAGTGCGAACGAGATGTATAGAAAGTAAATTAAGTAGTAACGTCTACTTAATTTATATGTCAGTTTTGACATTGTCAGTGACCCATGGTACGGGTAAAGTACGGCTACCACCAGTTTTGACATTGACATATTGATTTGACATTGACTCTGAGCTTCAGGACGGCAAGCGGAAACCAGGCGGCCAATTCCTCCGTTATAAAGCCCCTGCTACACGGTCGCCGACAAGCCTTCTAACCGTCTGACCTTGGTCTGTCCTTGGTCAGTTTTGGTCAAATTTTGTTGGAAACAACTGTCTACACGGTCCGGGACGGACCAAGGCCACGCGGTCTGGGGGCTTGTCGGCAACCGTGTAGCAGGGGCTTAAGGATGTTTAGAAAAGGCACATGATGCGATGTAATATTGACCCCTCTGAGAGGGAAGCGCAAGCGGCGAAGCGTCCGGAGTGGAGACGGTTGGTGCATCTAAAGGATGATGATATTGAAGAGCGGAGGAGGGTAGGCCTTGATAATAAACGAGATGCTCTAAAGGCCCGACCACCTACAGCCTTCACCTATCACTACGTTGACGGAGTCCTGACATGCCCTCGGTGTGGACGAGCACTGCAGACGAAGATTGGGTACTGCAGTCACATGAGGGCGCACGAGCGAGCGGACCAGCTCAGTTCCCGCTCCTAGGCATAATATAATGCAGTCGCTGTGGCCGAAATCGGCCGGGAAGAAGAGAGATTAGCTCGCGTCTACGTAAATTACTTTCTATATATCTCACTTGCACTAATATGTGAGTAATATGTGAGTAATATGTGAGTAATATGTGAGTAATATGTGAGTAATATGTGTGTCAAAACCGTAACATTTTGTTAAATCTGAATTGTTCTCCCATTTGACTAAGTGCACGGGATATTATTCTAGCAAATACTGGGCCCTTTTACTGTTATTATACTGACCTAAAATTTCCCAGTTTATTTTAAGAAAATTTCACCCATTTAAAAAAGGCTCAAGGAGGCTTTCTGTTTGGTTAAAATATAAATCGTGTTATTCGAATTTAATTTTATTTGAAAATGTTCGTTTGATAACTTCGTCTATACTTACAGATCTATTTAAGTGTATTTTGTCCACTCCCTTTTTTGAAAAATCAAAGAGAGAAGACGGACGGAGAGAGAAACGAGAGAGAGAAATAAGCATCACAAAAATATGTATAAGGTTTACTCGGGTAATTCCGAATGTCGAAAACTGTCGGATAATTCCGAAAAGAGACTTTTATTATGATGGAATTAAGGGTGATTTTCATCTGAATTTCGGAATTATCCGACATTCGGTAATACCCGAATACACCTTAAGACCGATTTCCTTGCTTTCCACACAATTTACTTCGCTGTTTGTGTTGTATTTGGGTGAAAAGTCGCGTCTTGGTACAGAATTACAAACATTTATGTCCTATTATATGTGAAAAGCTGTATTATACACGTCAATCCGTATATAATGTACTTGTATATCTACAAACTAACCATATTCTAAATAGTCGCCAGCATGGATTTCAAAAACAGAAAAGTACGAACACACTATTATCTGCCTTTACAGATGAGATTAACAATAACTTAGCAGATAAACAGTTTGTGGTAGCTATCTTTTTTGATTTTAAAAAGGCTTTTGACACCCTAGAGACCGATACTTTGCTGAAAGCTATGGAGGAGTGCGGGGTGGGGCGGCCGCTGAACCAATGGTTCCGCGACTACCTGACCGCGCGGTCCTTCCGCGTGAAGGTCGGGTCGGCGCTCAGTGACGAGCAGGTCGTCCGCTACGGAGTGCCGCAGGGCTCGGGCTGCGGGCCCCTCTGTTACCTGATGCACGTGAACAGCCTATGCGGCGTGCTGCGTCACTGCTCCGCACACATGTTCGCGGACGACCTGTGCACGCTGCGCGCCGGCACCGACCTAGAGCAGACCTGCAGGCTCGTACAGGAGGACGTCGATGCTGTTGTCAAGTGGTCTCACGATAATGGAATCGTACTAAATGCCGATAAGACAAAACTTATGATAATATATTCTCCATACTTGGTACCTAAAAACGATATCCCATCGATTTTCACTCATAGTTTCCATTGTTTTCATAGTATTAATAACCCCGGAACTTGTAAATGTCAGCCCATAGAAAGATTTAACAGTTTTACATATCTTGGCATGAAAATCGACGAAAACTTCTCCTGGACGACTCATGTAGATTTCATTAGTAATAAATTAAGAATACTTTTAAGCATATTTTACCATCTTAGTTTTAAAGTTCCTGTTAGCACGTTGAAATGTATTTATACTTCTTTAGTAGAGTCTATTATTAGTTACGGTCTTGACTGCTATGGCCTCACGTTTAAAACAAACATAGATAAATTAGAAATGTTACAAATCCGTTTTCTAATACTACTAGTTAATAAAAAGATAAAATACAGTTGCAAATCTGACTACAGACAATTATTTAAATTATGTAAAATTTTACCAGTGGGAATAAAACTTAAATATATGTTAGCTATAAACAGTCATGGCAGCCAGGAACACAGAGATCTAGTCAAACATAGTCATAATACCAGAGCACTAACTGCGGGCAAATATGAAGTACCTAGGGTGTATAATTATTACGGCGATAGGACACTTAAGAAACGTTTACCCTATTTACTGAATACTTTGCCCGCGGACATAGTCAAAGAGCCCAAAAAAAGTAGATTTAAAAATAGTCTAAAAAGGTATCTCCTGAATACTCTATAGGAGATGTGTTGTTACCCTACAGAGTATTCATGACATACCTACTTACCTAAGTATTTTAACTCCCAAATGTAAACCTATTATAATATTTAAATTTTATTAAGTATAGTATAGTGAGACTCCACAGTCAAACTAAATGTAGTTTTGTGGAGCATTGTCCTTACAAAAAAGTTGTAACTTCTTGTATAATAAATAACTATAATAATAATAATTGTAAACTAGTATTACATACTGTTTAAGAGCAGAAGCTTTACTATTTGTTCCCGTTTTAAATGTACGTTAAGATTAATGACGTTATTAAATAAAGATAAACGCGTTACTGGCCTGAATTAGCTATGAATCGTTTGTCTTTATCTGTCATTTTGACTTATGTATGTGTAAGAATGGGATAAAATATAATTTAACTTAATCAGGCCCGTAAAGTTTTATGAATAAGGGGGTAAATGTATCGTGTAAACTTTTTGCATTGTAAATTTATCCAAAATATAAAGCTGTCCATGAAACGCATAAGTAGCTCCTCCCATGTCTTATGTCCATGGGCGACGGTGACCGCTTCCCGTCAGGCGGCTCGTCTTCTCGTTTGCTGACTAGCACTTAAAAAAATTCACACAATAACTCACAATTTTTACGCTCGAGAACCCATAGTACCGCCGGAAGGAAATCAATTGGGTCGGGGGATAAGATTGAACGTATCCCGTGAAATATCCCGGCAAATATCCCAACAGAAACAAACCATCATAAGTCACTATAAATCTTTGTAAACATTCCAAGTTAACAAAAATCAGTGAGCGAAATGGCGTGTCATCTCGGTACTTAAGTGCTTTTATTAAAAATAGTTTGTGTTTTATCGTAACTAACAATTCATTGTTAAATAACAGAGTTTTTGGTGAAAACTCACAAACGACTCAACCGACAATATTAAAAATAAAATCTACCATATTTTTTTGGGAAATACATTTTTTTAGATTGTTGGTTGATTATTCGATAAGTCTTTAAAATTAATTAAAAAGCTTTTTAATCAATTTTAAAGACTTATCGATTGATGGATATGGATATATAATATCTTGAAATAAAAATAAAATCAAATTCGCGAACTCTTAACAGAATCAGGTTAAACATAATTAACAGAATCAGGTTAATTTTGCGTCCCTTGCGGAAAAATTATTATTTTATTTATTTATTATTTATTATTTGCAAATCCGCGAAATAATAACGTACTATCTCGTTATACTTGCGTACCTGTTTTTTGCATGCAATTAATGTTGCCATCCTTCCAACTCATATTTATTTTCGTGACTACGCAGTCATATACAAAAAGCAAAGCCACTATCAGTCGTAGTCGCTCCACTGCGCACTCTTATCGCGCGCACTGCTACACCAGCGCGCCACTTACACTAACTGTAGTTAGCGGCACTCTGTTAGATTAGTCCTTTGATACAGTAATCGCTCGCTTGTTTGCTAAACTGCGTTTTGAGCCCCTGAGGTAGAGCCCCAGTGACAGCGATTGTGCTTTTATTTTTATTTTATGAACAGCAGAAGTTAGTTATGCCAAGATGAGAATCGTTTGTAGAAGACACAAATAGAAACTACATTATTTGTATGGAATATTGACGCGACTTTTAGTAGCATTTCTTCTTTTTTTTTATTATGAATGGGCTTACTCACTTTTCGTTTGGCTTTGGTCGATGTAGGTAAGATTGTCATCTTGGCTAGACCAGTAGGGCCTCAGGTGTTCAATGGTGCAATACGGATATAAATTTATTATGAGGATAGAGCACATGCAGATTATTTTGAATACCTAACTCGTTAAGCTACTAAATAGCGTTGGAATATTTGATTAAATATGAAATTTTTAGATCAGTTACCCTCAAAACTGCTCCTGCCGCTGTTTACGCCGCTAGCTTTTCCGAGTATAAACCAATTCGATATTTTCTGAATTCAATCTTTGACGTAGTCTGAATTGGCCTTATGTTTATATATTTCGCTCCACTCGTATACTTTCAAGTACGTGGTTAACGCACCAATTACATTGAAGACATAGTATCGTTTCTTCCTAAAAATAACAGAAAATATAATGGCTATGGGAAATTATAATTGCTTCAATTAGGCATCAAATTTACTCGTGTAAGGCAAATCAATTCGTATAAAGCAATCGGGGCTTGATTAAGTATTCTAACCTATATCAATTATCTATCAATTAACACCATGTTTTCATCGATAATTAACGCCATGGCTGTTGTAGGTATTGTATTAACCTATTAACCTAAAAACTGACCTGTATCTAAAATGTTTTAATTTACGGATGTGTAGGTAATTTACATTGTCAATTTTTTTAATACATACATATATCAAAATGCCGGTCAAAAATGTTTAATAATTTATGTCAAAACACGTGTTATTGATTTATACGTCACGTTTATATGTAGGTATGTCCTTTTGGATTCAAATCGACTTCACTCCACCTTAAGACTTAGCTAGTAAAGTTCACTTTGAAAAAACTTCCAAATAGGAAACAAGTTATTTTGAGAAATTACTCACAAAATAAAATGAGTCGAATAATTTCCGACGATAGCAATAAATCGGACGGCACGGACGCAGAATAAATTATGCGACGTATTTTAATATTTTTGAACGTGAAAAACATTATGGCGTGCTGAAAATTACTTGATTTCAGCGTTACTTTAATTTACGGTTTTATTTATTGCTATATAATAAATGCGGAGTTTATTATACAATGGTTAACACTTAAGAGTCCCCAGCAAGCTCGGTTCTCCATACAGACATAATTACGCACACCTTTTAAATCGACTACCTAGATTGCTCTGAAACTTTGTACTTACAAAAGGATAAGGTATATCTAGTCCTGTAATTAGTTTAATGTAGCTTCAGATACCATAGTTAAAAAAATACAGCGAACTAATTTTTTCACACAAAACCTGTTTTTGCTGTTTTCGTTTGTTTTATAAACTGGCACTATATAAACTAATTTACAGGACTAGATATACCTCATGTCACTGTATGTACAAAATTTCATTACAATCCAACACGTGGTTTTAAAATGAGAACGGAACTTCGTTGGTATCGGAAGGTGAAATTCGGCCGAGCTTGCTGGGCTCTTAAACATTTACTAGCGACCCGCCCCGGCTTCGCACGGGTTAGCAAATTATACACCTAAACCTTCCTCAAGAATCACTCTATTGATAGGTGAAAATCGCATGAAAATCCGTTCAGTAGTTTTTGAGCAGACAGACGCGGCGGGGGACTTTGTTTTAAGTATAAGGTGTAGTGATTTTATGCTCGCTCTCACTGGAACCCCAACCCCGCTGAGTCATCGGGTCAGCTAATGTTGCCTGTTTTTGTGTACATTGCAAACCTAACAACCAAAAACGGCGTATATCCACCCTAATATCTAATCACTTACGCCCTTTTAAACTAAATAAACACTTAGATCCAAGCAAAAACGACTTATAAATCTATAAATGTTATGGCACTTATGCCTTTTTACGATTACTAGATAGTGTATTTGAAACAGTTCATTTTATGCTATTTACTCATTCAAGCAATTTTCAAGTGCTAACAACTGACCACGGTTGTCTCTTTTATATTTTAGTAAATAAAGAGGGATGGACAAAGAGGGTTGAAAGTTTATACGGGTCAATATAATTTAATAAGGGTTAATTTAATTTCCTTGTTAATTGAGCGAAAATGTTAGTATTGACTTGGCGGAGTATTTTGAATATTTAACCGGACCGGTCGAAGTGGGTTGGAATGTACTGTTAATTTTTAGGGTTCCGTACCCAAAGGGTAAAACGGGACCCTATTACTAAGACTTCGCTGTCCGTCCGTCCGTCCGTCTGTCACCAGGCTGTATCTCACGAACCGTGATAGCTAGACAGTTGAAATTTTCACAGATGATGTAGGTCTGTTGCCGCTATAACAACAAATACTAAAAACAGAATAAAATAAAGATTTAAATGGGGCTCCCATACAACAAACGTGATTTTTGACCAAAGTTAAGCAACGTCTGGAGTGGTCAGTATTTGGATGGGTGACCGTTTTTTTTTTGCTTTTTTTTTGTTTTTTTTTTTTGCATTAGGGAACCCTTCGTGCGCGAGTCCGACTCGCACTTGCCCGGTTTTTCTAAAGGTTACGTGAATTACTGTTTTCTTCTCACTGCAAATTATCAAGTTATTTCGTTGTTCTTGTTTCCACTGTATAGGTAAAAAACTTTTTACCACACCAACTGGTAAAGGCTCTCTTGATTGTTCAAAAACTGATTTGCAAAGTTATTTTATTCACATGTGACGCAAAGTACAGTAAATCAAATGCAAATTTTGAGTTGTTTTGAGGGGCCGCGACACTGCCTAGTAGGAAAGGAGTGAGAAGGAAAGAGTTAAAGATGGTAGAGAGAAGAATAGCTCCAGTGTTTTCATTTTTAGCCGTAGCAGGCGCTGTGTTCGCTTCGACTTCCCCCGCACACTTTACACGCAGTCAATAAACAGCGCTAGTTGAATTTCGTAGTTAATCAGATGAGCCAATTTAGTCACAACGGAGGATAAATCGGCGCCTAATAAGTCGCGTCGATACGTCCCGTGCCGTCCCGAATTCAGTGTGAAACTAATGACTGTTAACAGCACGTCGCTAGTGATGTACCTATCACAGATTAATACAGAAAACAATACATCAGGGGGGCGATTTTTGAATTTCGATCGCTCGATTTCGTCACGCGAAAATCGGTGGAAAACGGCGAAATCCAAATTTTTTTAATACGAGCGATGGAAATTGGGAATATAGTGGGATTGACCACTCGTTTTCAATTCTATTAGTAAAATTTAAATGCCTAGTAGTGGAGATATTATTGAATGAAATACACGAAATCGGGCGGTCGTAATTCAAAAATCAGCCCCCAGACTTGTGTATGAACTAGACCGTGATAGACAATGTTTGATAATATCGAGGGAGCTTTATTTGAAGGATTAGACGAACTTAAATACCATTAGTTAAAAAAAACCCTTAACATTTTATACACCTAACCTGCATCAAGAATGACTCAATTTTTTTTTGAAGGTATATGGAACTTTATTTCATTGAAAAAGACAGCAAAATGACAAATAAATAACTTATGAACTTTACATCACTCTATTGGTATTTGAAAACTGCATGAAAATCTGTTCCGTAGTTTTTGAGTTTATTGCGAATATATACGCGGCGGCGGGGGACTTTTACTTTATAATGTGTAAAGGTTTCTTAATTTTTATTTGACAATGAAATGAAATTATAATTTATATGTATGATTAAAAGTAAAAAATAGCGTTCACAAATGAACGTGAATTTGAACACGGAGTTAATTGTCAATGCGTAATTGCGTATATAGGAAGACCGAGGCAAATCGGATCACAGGGTCAATTAGATCTAAATAAAAATTATATTAACCGTTAACAGTTTTGTTTTTATTTGAATGCCATCGGGTTAACTCATTTGTAAAGGTACTGGTACTGTACCTAATATTTTTCTTTAACATTTTTCTATTTGTATTTGCATATTTCTATTTCAGAATTAGTTTCCACTAATTGAATTAATTCGTATTTAAAAAATGCAAATATCAAAACATCAAAGAAACCTCTCTCAAACTTTAGTCATAACTTATTAGTTTTTTGAATATTCATGCATAATTTGATCAGCTTTACTTTCGGATGATATTAATTAAGTTTATTTTAATTCCATTAGTAATACTAAGCGTTTTAATTCGATTAGTTGTACATTTTTTATAATGTTAAATATTATACATATAATATCAAATTTTCAAGTAGGACCCACTTCGGTCGAACAGGCAACAATCAATTCTGGAGTACTTATGTTTTTTACATGTTCATAATTATTATGTCGACGAAATTCGCATTTAGCATTCGAATTAGGCTTTTCAAGAGGTACAAGTAAAATATGTAAAGCCACTCATACATGTAAGTACAGTGTTCGGACATTCGTGTTTGTGATGTATTTGTAAACGTACCCCCTTATACATAAAACTTTACGGGCCTGATTTAGTTAAATTGTGTTTTATCCCTTTCTTACAAATACATAAGTCAAAATAACAGATAAAGACAAACGATTATTAGCTAATCGAGGTTTGCAGTGTAAGCTTAGAAGTTGCTAGCTGCTACACAAACTTTTTACTTATTAGGTAAGTTTTTTTCCGATACATCGCCCCATCCCTATTCCTCGTGGAATTCGAAAAAAGAACACCTTATTTTTCCTCCTGCCAGCCTCATTTCGACGAGCAAACAAGTGCGAACCAGAGCCACTTGTGTTTTTCCCGCTTTTTTATCGTTGAAAGATTTTTTTCTTAAAACGTTTCTTTTGTGTGGCATGAGCGTTTCGTATTGTGTCTCTCGTAATGCGTTGGAATATTTTCGTGCTGGCTTTTTAGGTATCGGAAATACATTAAACCCGTACGCTAACATTCAGGTTCAGATTGCACCAATTTTATAAATGTCTGCAGTATCACAGTGCGACATTATTGCCACAAGTGTCAAAAATCCGGACATCGACATTGATTTTGAAATTTCAGCAGTAATGTAGGAACTTCGTGTCGCAATACTGCAATGGCCATCCATTGGATTCAGCAAGTATTTTCTCTAAGAAAATGTATTTTCTCGGCAAAAGTGTCGAAGTCTTTATGTAGAATTTAATTGGCTTTAATGTTGTCCTACATCATATTGTCATAGAAAACTTAGATTCCGAGTAAAATGCAAATTTCTCCAAGATGGTACACATTTTCCAAGATGGCGGGGTTCCTCGAGGTTCACAAATGTGAAATAGTGTGGACATGAAAACAGACCTTTAATTATCGTACATACCAAATTTCAGGACTGTCCTAGGGATTTCGAGGTTAGTCCTAATCCGATTGTATTATTACTGAAGCAATCGTCTTTAATATAAGCTTGATAATTATACCATATTGTAGTATTTTAGTTTGGGGCGCGACATAACTGCTGAAAATGGCAAAATCAGTGTTGATAGCCAGATTTTTGACATTTTCGGCAGGCTTGCATTCCGCAACAGTGTCGAGCCGCAATACTGCAGCAGCTTTTTTGTTAAATTGTGTTGTGCAATAAAATAAATGATTAACTAAATAAATAAAATTGTTTTGTGAACCTATTTTTGGGCCACCCTGCAAAGAGTTAACGAAGGTTATCCCTGGAAGCGATCCAATTAAGAAAATTTAAAATAGACAGAAGAATTCAATTTAGAGTTCTCGTTTTAAATCAAAGAGTTTTGTAAAAGTGGGTTAATATTATTCAGTAGAAAAGAACGTCTTGAAAGAGCCTGGGGGTTTATGGTAATCTCTTGCAATGTGGTTACTTTAAAGGTACTGTTTAGGTTTAGACTACACCAGGATTACTGCTGCAGTATTGCAGCGCGTCATTATTGCCGACAGCATTGTAATGTCGAGCTGCAACACTGCTGGAGTAATGCAGTCGACTGCATTGCTGCAAGGAACGGCAGATAGGTCATTTTATCATGGCATTTATATTAAATTTGACATTTCCTGCATTGACATTCGGCAACATTACAGCAGCTGTATTGCTGCGTGATATTACCACAGAATAAACAATAATACTACCGTACAGAAAGGAAACTTCCTACAAAACCGAAGATTGACAGTGGGTCATAGTCGAATCATGCTGCCCCTTTCTAATATATAGCACTATCCCTTTCGGCTATTTAGGGTTGTCTAAATTCAAGACATTATCTTATCTGTGGTAGTGCACGCAAAGGGACGTCAAGTTGTGGCAACCCAAATAATTACTCGGAGCAATGCTGAGCCGAACAGAGCCGAGTTTGCACGAAGAGAGGAGTTTCGCACCCCTGACATTAGTGCCAACTGTATTGCTGGCGCAAATATCAGAATTGATGTTACTGCCCGGATTTTTGTCATTTGCGGCAGCGATGCCGTCAGCAGTAACGTCGCGCTGCAATACTGCTGGTGTATTCTGAATCCGAGCGGGACCTTTATGGAAATCCGTAGCAATATAGTCACTATTACTTTATTAGATTTGAAATTAAAAATGCCTTGGTGGGAGTAAAATTAAAAATAATAGAGGAACGCCAACTTAACTGAGCTTAACTTGATTTTTATGAAGTTTTAATATGGCACGAAGCAAGTTGTTAAGAAAATTTAAAAATGTACAGTCGACAGCAAAAGCTAAGCGGTCAAGATTCAAAATTATCTGAACACAAAATATTAAAATCTTTATTGTTCCTACACACAGCTGTAAAAGTGCATACCTTTATAAATGAATTCCAATGCACTACTGCAGTTTTGGTACTTATGAGCACTCTATTCTTACTATATTTCTCTATGGCCAAGGTGACAATTGCTTGCGCTACGACAACGAAGCGCTTTGTGTCTCTCTATCACTCTTCCATATCAGTGCGACAGTGACAGTTGCGTTTCGATCGCTACGTAGCGTAAGCGATTGGCATGTTGGCTACGCGGCCAGAACACTCTTACACGTAGAATATACAGGATGAACTTGAACTGTATGTAAATGACACGTGAAATATTAACGAGTCAAGTGGTATTCGTGTTCATATTTTAGTAGGAATGAAGCTACTAGCGACATCTCGTAATGAAGTGGAATATTTGATTATATTTTGACATAATGTACATGGTTGTTAAAAGTTTTATTCAATATACCTACTCGCATACTTAATTGTCACGTCTTTTTAGGGAGTGGATCAGGATGATCCGATAACATATACTCGTAATATTTATGTTGAATTTTATAAATAACAAAATCCAGTTGAATAGATGAATGTATCTTAAAGGCCAATTCGAACATCAAAATGTTATCATTTATTTATCAGTTCATTCGTACTTGCCCGTACATGTCACAGGTTCATGTATTGGCACGCGAGACTCACGAGCGACTGACATCATTTAAGTGGATATCATTTTGATGTCACAATGCAATTTTGAATTGGCATCTACATAAATCTTCACCTTGCGTTCGAGGATTATTAGAATTTGAAACAGGAAATCTGCCGCTGGACACCCTGTATGAAGGACATCATAGAACGTGCCATAAACAGAGCACGACTTACGGCGCGATTCGGGAAATGAATTAGAGATTAACTAGATACGATATACCTAGTAAAGATATGTGACGTCCCACGAGTAAAGGTACCTTATGGCGGTTGGCGCTTACGCTATTATTAACGCCGCTCCAATATTATTGCGGCAATAGTGTATGTGACGTAAGCGCCAGCCGCCATAAGGTACCTTTTGCAGTGGAACGTCACATATCTTTACTATTTCATATATAGTGACTCTCTAATTCATTTCCCGAATCGAGCCGTTAGATTGATCTGCTCTCCCTTTCGTTTAAAGTTGGTTAACTCTACCCTTTGTCACGCTCGTACATTGTAGAGTTAATATTACAATGTAGAGCTCCCTGGAGCACCGTAAACTTGGGTTTACGGCTGATTATAAAACAACTTACAATTCTGTAGGGCTTACGAATGGGTAATGATATTCAAATAATACTTTTTCACCACACCAGCTCGGAAAAGCTTACTTTGCACTTCAAAAACTGATAGAAAAGTTGCATTTTATTCACATGTGAAGCAAAGTAATCAAATGCAAATTTTGAGTTGTTTTCTTATGTTTGCTGGTAGAATTGACTTTTAAATGATGATTTTGGATGATAAATATTTAATAACATTCATTAGGATTTGATTTGGTTTGATTTTGTTTGATATTTAATATTTGCTTCGGGTTGGTGTGGTGAAAAATTTTGTGTTTTACTCGGGGGCAAATTTTGTTTAACCGTCGTGCTTTGAAATGAAACCCTCGCAACGCTCAAGATTCCATTTTCCGAACCACTCGCTACGCTCGTGGTTCAATTTTGGAATCTTTCGCTTGCTCGGATATCAATATTAGCACGAGCGGTTAAACAACAACTTTGCCCCCTTGTAAAACAAATAACTATTGTTTACATTAGTATGAATTACATAAAAAAATCCAAGGTGGTCTCAGAGGTGGTCAAAGGTTGTGAACTTTAGAATGCAGATGTCGCTAGTGACGTTGTTACAGTTGCAATTACTAAATTCGCGTTGACGGATGGTCAGCTGGCGGAACTGGTAACGCATCGGGCCGGCAAGCCAAGGATGTGGGTTCGAGTCCCACGTTGGCCAGAGTTGATCATCGTTGATTTTTTCATTGTGATTGACATCTGTGTTTACAATTAGATTACGAAGATAATATGTACAGTAAACAAAACTATTAACATCCAGGGGTACAGTCACCTGCAATAATATGTTACTCTTCGAAGGCTTCAATAATATGTGACACACTCTTATGACTCTACAAATAAGATCGTGTCAGATATTTTTGCGGCCGTCGAAGAGTAACATATTATTGCAGGTGAATGTACTAATGCTAATAGTTTTGCTGAATGTACAGTCACCAGCAATAATATGTTACACAATGAAGGCCGCAAAAATATGTGACGCGCTCTTATTGTACTGCGAATAAGATCGTGTCAGATATTTTTGCGGCCTTCGTTGTGTAACATATTATTGCTGGTGACTGTACATTATATTCTGCCCGTGACTTCCGGCTCGATTCGGAAAATGAATTAGATTTTTACTAGACTTCAACAAGTTACGATACGGATAATTTAAAGATATTTGTAAGATAAGATATGTCAAATTTGACGTTTCCGCGATTCTGGAGGTCCTCTTGAACGATTTCGACAAGTTATGACTTAGATATCCAAGTCACATCTAGTCGATATCTAATGTAGATCTAGTTGATCTCTAAATCGTCTCAAGATCTTGTGATTATCTCGAAATCCGAATAGGCCTGTAAATCTGCGTAGGATGATGATGATGATTGATAAAAACTATTTATCCCATGTCCTTCCTCGGGCCTCAGACGATCTTCATACCAAATTTTATCAAAATTGGTTCAGCGGTTTAAGCGTTAAGAGGTAACGGACAGACACACAGACAGACAGTTACTTTGCCATTTTTGTATTCAACGTATGTAACTTTATACTATGAAATTTCAACGTAAATTTAACTTTGAACTAGTTCTAAACTCACTTTCTAGTTATCGTTAGACTTCTAACATAATCTTGGTTTCTATGGGCCCGATTCGGAATTTGAAATAGACATCCATTAGATATCTTTTAGACATAACCAAGATACGATAACAATATATTTAAGATCTAACCTGTCAAATTTGACATTTGCGCGATTCTGGAGATACTCTTGAACGATTTCCACAGAATAATGACTTAGATGTCCAATTCACATCTAATAGATATCTTACTCTATCCAACGTAAAAGTGACATTGGTTGCCCGAATTGCGCTGCAAAAGAGAACTAGTTGATATCTAAACTATAACGTATCTAGAATGGATCTAGTACGTGTCGTCTCTTGTGAATATCTTGAAGTTCGAATACGGCAGTATGTAAGCGACTTACAAACCAAGCTTATTTCAACTTCATTCCTGTTTGGCTCGGCCAAACAAAGCCAGAGCACACAACGTGTACAACAACGTACAATAGCGTACACTACCGTACACTACCGTACACCGCATAACACTGTTAATTGTTCTATTGGCTTGCTGCATGAAACCTACATAGACATCCTAAACTGTGCAAGCAATTGTAAAAGCAATCTTATTACAATTGCATTAGGTTTAAATTTCAACAATTTTAGTCGTGTAATTAAATAGAAATAGTTGTAAGTGGAAGAACAGTTCCATGGAAAATGCAATCTTATTATTAAGGCATTTAAGTCTTTTTTAAATTGATGGCATTTTGTGTTAAGCTTTTCTTATATGAGTAGAAATATGGAATTGTCTTCCTACGAGATTGCTACACGCGTAGCACGCTACGGCGTAGATCAAGCATTGTTGCATTCAGTATTATGTTGTGTATGGAATAACTAAAAAAAAAACCAATGCAATGAAACGGATTAACCGGCTCTAATAATACACGTCTTAAAACCACCACTAGAACACCTGCTTTCAAATAAAAAAAACGCATCCAAATTTGTTTACCTGTTTAACAACTACGGTGCTACAGACAGACATACCCACATATAGTGGTCATACTTATAACACCCCTCTTTTGTGTTGGGGGTTTAAAAATGTTGCCGGTTTTATATTGATATAAATATGTCTGAGTGTCACATGAGTTTAGTATTAATTTTAAATACTTACCTACTTGCACCCAAATTGGTTGAAAAAATTACTGCTTTAAAAATCTAAAATTTTTGGCATATCTAAACGTTCCTTGGTCTCGTTTTACTAGCCCAAATTAAAAAAAAAAAAACACCACAAAATTTCGGGTAAATTAAAGAATACTTAGTTTAAACTGATTTATTAATAAATTTCAACTATATGATGAAAATAATTTCATTCGTTAAATATGTAGTTGAAAAAGACATTTCAGTCCATTTTAATTCAACATTTTAAAATGGAAACTCGATTTTCATATTATAATGAGAATATTTAATTTCTAGGTAGAAATGTTGGTTCATTAATGTCGAAATACTGCTTTGTTCTGAAAATAACATGTTTTATTTGCTTTCAGATACGTTTTTCATCAGGATAATTATATATTGACAGGATAATTACATATAAGGTAAACGCTCCAATATTTCACATGATAGGTAACCAATAATAGACACTTTAATTTTAATGTTATGCAACATGCAACTAAGGTTGCTTACTGCCAAATATTAGACCGGTGTTAAAGTTTTGGATTATTTACCTACGGTTAAAGATTCTTTATTCTTATAAGAATTACATGACTTACATGATAACATCTTATAAATAATCTTTATTAAATTTTAGGTTAAGATACAGAGCTTAATTTATGTACTTAATATCTGGGAGACCGACCGCATATAAAACCTTAAAAAATGCGCGTTTTCTAGATATAAGACCTAGCTAGATCGATTTTTCGCCCCTGAAAACCCCCATATAGCAAATTTCATCGAAATCGTTAGAGCCGCTTCGGAGATCCCCGAAATATATAGTCTCCCAGATATTTATTCCTAAAACGCGACAATTATTTTCGCTGTTTTACCTCGAAATTATTTCCTTTCATCTCCGGAGTCAACAAAATGCCGCGACGCGATCTAACAAAGGCATAATCCGGCCCTAATTATTTTGTAAGACAATACCGCTCGCGTCATAGCAAATTCTTTGGCATGATGTCGTAAATATGTGACGCGACAGTGACTGAAACCAAAGAGCCTAAAGTAAGGACGTAAAACCATCTGTAATATATTATATGTACATATAACTTTTTATAATTATTCTTAAATTTAATAATTATTCTTCAGTGGGTATAAAAAATCGCTCGTGAACAATAAATATGATTGAAAAAGAAGCGTTTTGCAAAAAAAAGACAACGGGTTAAAATAAAATAAATAAATAAATAAATATTATAGGACATTTTTACACAAATTGACCAAGCCCCACGGTAAGCTCAAGAAGGCTTGTGGTGTGGGTACTCAGACAACGATATATATTATAAATAAATACTTAAATACATAGAAAACAACCATGACTCGGGAACAAATATCTGTATCATCATACAAATAAATGCCCTTACCAGGATTCGAACCCGGGACCATCGGCTTCATAGGCAAGGTCACTACCCACTAGGCCAGACCGGTCGTCGACTCCGAGAGTGCCGGCAGAAGTGAAAACTCAATGACATTGTAACAGTTTTTCGATCAGGTCACGTGTCCGTCTTACGTCTTACGAATCTTACGGTCACGTGACCTGTCCCGAGTTTAACATTTTTTCCCCGTCACAAAGTGCACAGCACCGCTAAAGAAGTTTTCACTTCAAAAAATTGAAAAACTGATTCAATTAGATGTTATACACGTACTTTACAAAGGCCGTAGTAAAATTAAATAGAAATAAGTTTCGCAATTTAACTCAAAACTTCACTTCATCTTGACAGGTTCATAAAATAACCCAAAAACTTTCAAAGCTCGAACGAAAATTGCGTTTTAACAACGCTTTTCAGACAATACAAGTCTTTGATGCCCTTATCTCGCTGAGACATAATACCTTAGGACTAAGGGTACACCAGGCGACAAAATCTGCGCCAAAATGAACTCTAAATCCAGTGGCATAACGACTACTTTTTCTACTTCACTTGACGTATAAGCTATCAAAGGAGTCTCTTGAAAAAATCTCCATCGTCTGAAAGAATACCCTTCCGACAGAATAGGCACTGTTCTTTCATTAAAGGCATTTTTATAAACGACCTATTTTCCAATCTCACCAAACCAATAAGGGCCTTACGCTGAAGCTATAAAGTTGCAAATCAGACGGCAGGTGGATGTAGTTAAGTAAGAAAATTAAGTAAAGTTTAAGTGGACCCTAGTTAGTCGAGTGGCGTATTGATTTTCGCCGGTTTGGAAATTTTAATAATTTCGAAGCGATGCGCCTGGCGTCGGGAAAGGTATACAAAGGAGTAGTTTATTAACGTCAATATTGAACTGGGAATTCCTTTTTATTAAACGACCTATTTTCCAAACCCACCAAACATTAATTTGGAATAATATTTTAACTTAATGCCGAAGAAATCCTCTTGCTGACTTTGTCTTAACAAAGCTTTCTTAAACTTAAACCCTAAAAGTCATGTCATCATCTGACAATTACTTTGAATGTTTTTAAATTAAAGGAAATATGGAAAAATTCACCACTTCGGCGTTTGCTCCCTAAGACCCACTTGCACCATTCCACTTACCCGGGGTTAACCGGTTAAACCTGGAGTTGCCATGGATACCAGTACAATTTGACACTAGGTTAACGGTTTAACCACTTAACCCCGGGTCAGTGGGATGGTGCAAGTGGCCTTAAGGCGTGTAGGTAAAAATAAGCTTCTGGTAGGTAAGGCTTCTGGTGGTCGGTAGCACCGTTGGTTAAGAATCTTGCCTGAATCGGTGATTTTTCCTTTAATTAAAAAAAAGTAGTATCGCTTACTTATATATTTCTTGCTTGCTTACTTGCTTAGATATTTCTGTAAGCGAAATTCGATGTTTCTGTTGGCGGACGCTAGACCGTCGTATTCGATTCGTCGACTTTCGTATTTATTTCCCCACCGAGAGGGTGGGAACATTTATTGCATATAAAAATACGCAAGAAAGTATAACGGGTTGGCACTGATTGACTAGCACCAAAGACATATTATTATGTAACTTCGTATAAGATGAATAAAGTCTAAGAAAAAAACGTGCCTCGGACATCAAGAAAAAGTCATTCTCGGATAGATGGCGCACACACCTTTGGCCTATGCTCGGCTAGATGGCGTGACGACACCGTTTCATATTTAACAATTTTAACACATAGATATCAGTGAATGAACATGGGTCAAAATGATATAAAAATAATAAAATCATTTATCCATATAATATACATTTTTTGATATTTTATACGTTTTCATTTTGAGTTTTAGTCGTGTGTTGATAGATGGCACTAAATTTACTGTGACTACAAAATTTACTATGACAGGACCCCTCTATACTATCTATTCTCTTTGCTAGCTAGAGATGGGTAGGGGTGAGTAAATACTGAGTATTTACTCGGTATTTACTCAAAGCACCCGATAAATACCCGTATTTACTCATTTAGGTGGGTAAAAACGATTGCTTATAAAATATTCAAAAAGTGAGGTATAAGAACAAAATTGTCTTTTATTGAAGAGTGCTAACGTGTGTTAACAATATCTATAAAATAAAAAGCATATAGGACGCTTAATTTTGGAAAAAAAGGTAATTATCAGTGAGAGGCAAATTGTGATAATGCATAGTTAACAATATTGTTTTAAATAAGAAGGTATTTACTTTAAAAATATGGTACTTAAATTCCATCGATGTCCTAGATAACTGCATGTCGCGCAAAAGTGCGTGTTTACGCGGCACTTACGACCTTTTATTAAGGGTTTTATAAAGAAAACTCAAAAATGGCTCAACCAATGATGTTCAAAATATCGTTTTTTGTACTTTCTTATACGGCTAATCTCCCGATATGTTTTTGTATATTTTTTGAACTTTGGTTCGAAAGTTATAGAGAGATAAACATTATTTTGGCCTTTCGAAACGGTTTTTTTCCAAAAGTATTCGGTTTATCCAAAAAAGTTCTTAGAAACATTCCAGTTATTTTTAAAGACCCATTTAATGATGTGCAACACGTTGGTGGTTTCTGAAATCTATTTTTGTGACAATTAGTTACATGTATGGAGTGCCCCTCTTAAAAATACATTTCTTACAATTTTGAGTACTTAATCCAGTAGCGGTTTACAAAATACACCTATAGCTCAAATTTATATGCCCCTTTCAGCACTCTAAATAGTTTATACCCACCAATTTGGGTATAAACGAGTAAATACGGGTATATTGAGTAAATACTGAGTATTTACTCGGTATTTACCCGTGAGTATTTACTCAATACCCATCTCTATTGCTAGCACGTTATTATTTCGCGGATTTGCAAAGTATTATTTTTTGTTTTAAAACGGATTTCCGCAAAATAACACCGGATTCTATTAATTATTCAAATACAAACTGTCAGAACCACCTCTAGGTCACCAAGTGTCAGCATCTTAACGACTTAATAAACCTAATATTGTACAGTCGGCATCAGATATATCGGAGCGGCCAAGGTGTTCACAATATCTGAACACGCACTCTAACGCCCTGACAATAGAGGCGTGTCCAGATATTTGTGAACGCCTTGGCCGCTCCGATATATCTGATGGCGACTGTACTCGAGCTAATCTTGCCAAACGTCGGTATCAAGTTTTCAATATGGCGGCGATAATTAATGACGGCTGTGCCGAGAAAAGGGTTATTAATTGACTTGAAAGCTGTTTTGACGTGTTGTTTAGAACTTTCAGTTGACTGCGTAAATGTTTTAACCCTTAAATGCATAGTGATGGACTGGATGGGCAGACTACACAATAAAAAACATTTTTTGTTTTTTTTTTTTTAAATATTATAGGACATTTTTACACAAATTGACTATGCCCCACGGTAAGCTCAAGAAGGCTTGTGTTGTGGGTAAGACAACGAATTACATGCATAATAAGGTAAAATCGCTTTAGAACTGTTTAATTTTGATCGAAAATTTGACCAACAGGACGGCGGGTTACTTTTATTACTACAGGGAAACTTATTATACAATCTCATGCAAAATAATAGGCTAATGTTGTAAAGTGACGCGGAAAGAATAATCCATAAAATATTACATGGATCTAATTAAATAAACGAATAAATATAATGTCGCACTAGATGGCGAAATGATTTGAAGCCTGAAAGCATAGACTAGGAATCCTCTAGACGGAGTTTAGAGCAATTATTTCATGAAACCGATGCTGCCAAAAATGCTGGGTGCGGGGGACGAGGTGAGCGAGGTCCCGTGCCGTGATTGGTCCTTTCAAAGACACGGACGTCACACAAAGACACTTTCGACTCGAAAATGGAGTAAAACTACCGCATTTGTGGCAGAGGGGGTAGAGCTACTATGCTCAATCTGGAGGATGTCTTGTCTATGCCTGAAAGATACTGCACAGATAAGAAATACTCACTTTGAATAAAATAATATGGAAATCAGGTACTCGTACCATGAGTCACAGACAGTGTCAAAAGTGACATATAGGTACGCTAACGTCTACGTGATTTACTTTCTATACATCTTGCTCGCACTAATATGCGAGTACTCCGAGCGAGATGTATAGAAGTTACATCCTCGATAGCGTTTATGTCAGCGCAAAACTGGTGGTAGTCACAGAATTAAACGAGTTTTCATAAATAAATGAACATCTTTAAATGTCACCCAATAAACTATGATTTGAAGTGAATGTCTACACAATAAACTACGTACTTTTCTTGAATGCATTTGAATGCAATTTATACGAGCCTTAGAAATGAATCCGAGGCGGCATGAATGAAAGATTTTATCTAAAAATGCAGATCACAACGCCTTTTCAGCAGTCGGGTGTTCAAAAGTAATAGGATGTGGTGGAGTGCGGCTTGCACAGAGCGCGGGACAGACGAGTCAGTTTATAGTTAAGCTAATTTTGCTTCGTTTCTTTTTAATGATATAGGAGGCAAACTAGCAGATGAATCACCTGATGGCAAGTATACACTTACCGTCGCTCATGGACGCCTAAGAGGCGATGTTGCGGATCTTAACTCAAAGTGAATAAATTTTCGAAGATAGAAACGGTTTGCATAACCTTTATCAAAGTTATAGTAAACGGTAACAGTAAACGTAAAAAATCTATTCTAAGGGATGACTCACGTTAGACCGGGCCGTGTCCGGGCCGGAGCTTCCGGCGCTTACTTTTCTATGACATGACAGGCTATCAAGTCATGCTCTCTATAGAAAACGATGCGCCGGAAGCTCCGGCCCGGATACGGCCCGGTCTAACGTGAGTCATCCTTTTAGGACGAAACCATTTGACAGAACAACTTTGTAATCACGAAAAAATTTGAATATCCTAACAAGTCAAGTGTTTTTCCATGCATCATTTGGCTGCGCCTGGAGATGTCGACATTTTCTATGGAATAACTTTTTTTGCTATTTTGTGATTGAAGCCATAGTAAAAATTGGTCAGAAATACCTAAAGTACAGTTGACGTCCACTTGTGCACTGATTTCGAGTATAGTTTTTACTAAATCGCAGTTAAAGAAAATAAAATCATATGCGTCAAGCGAAGTATCTGTCCGTCTGTCTATGTGTAACAGTGAACTGGCCGATATTGGATCATCGCGGGACCATTAAGCGGGTTTTTATTAGAAAACTTTAGCGAGCGAACACGGCGAGGTCGAAGAAAAACTCGAGTCATCCTCAATCTCGCCTCCAAATTATATTCCAATTGCTTAGAATAGAGAATTTAATACACTGACAGTTTATTTTCTGTTCTCTCGTTTTCATTTTTGGCTTGGAAAAGGTTCAGGGTGAAATAGGGGCAAAATGTGATTTAGATTTAAGTAAGGTAAACCTGCCTACTACTGGTGCTAGACGCGGTCCCAGTACCTGTCATCTTGAAGCTAAAGTCATTGTCAATAGAGGTGACAGCAAGGTGTCATCTATTGGGCACTAGTACGTTTACCTTATTTGTTACCGTTTAGATCGCAATGTGATAATGAACTTGAAGAGCGTGAGATTCGAGATTTCGGGGTTGTTCTCATAGTAAAAGTTGCTCAGTATAATCCCAAAACCTCCCTGGCAACGAGAATGCACTTATTTTTTGGCCACCGTGTAGATATTAGAACATACTTAGGTAAGAATTAATAGTCTATAGTGCACAAAGAACGTCATCTCGCTATGAATTACTTGTAATTACCTTACTGAGCCACTTAGAAGCCATTCGGCACTTAACCAGACATTATCGTGATAATGAGATTTCGCACTTTGCAGCTGGTCTCGCTAATTACCTCTGATAAGACTTAATTACCCTCTTATTACCTCCAAGTATAAAACCAAAAGGTGTTATGTTGCCTAGAAATGAGTTGAAAGAAGTGACGTTTTTGACTTGAGGAGGCATAGTTGCAGTTCATAGTTAGATCATGAAAGTATTTCTTAGAAGCTTGAAGTCAATTCAGACAATACGTTTGGGGTCGAAAAGCTGGGGCCGTGGGGGCCAAGCGCGCGCCGTATATACAATACAAGGCCTTAGCGGAGCGCCTTATAGATGCCGCAGGGGACCAGAGGACTGGCCAGTATTTTGCTCAACGCATTAGTATTGCCATACAACGTGGCAATGCGACCAGCCTTCTGGGCACACTGCCCATCGGCAGTGACTTGGGGGACGTTTTTTATTTATAGGCTCTTTATTTTAAGTTTAGAGATAGTTTGTATTTTTATTTTCAAGCTAATTTAATATTTTATATTTATTTAATAGTGTTGTTATAATACTTTAATTGCACATTCAGACTTAACATGTTGACATCAACATGATAATGATATCAGTGCTGTTCATTTGTACTTGTCCGTACATGTATCGATGCGAGCGAGACCAAATTAGTTACAAATAGGTAGGTATAAATAAAGGGGTCCCTTTGTTTCCCATAAAGTTTTAAGTCATAATGTATTGTTTGTCATAATTATTATTAGTCCTAAAACTGAAACCGTAAACTTTTCAGGATTTTCGTAAGGTTATCCTATAGATAGGTTAGATTTGTTTTTTGGCAATCCTGAAATGTGACGCGTTTCTGAACCAAATAAATTATACTAACGAAAATGCGGGCAAACAATACATTATGACTTAAAACTTTTTGGGAAACAATAGAGACCCATAAATAAAACTCTAATAAACGACTTAAAGTCTTTTAACTTCTTCACAATAATAAGTACCTATCTAATGTAAATTTTATTGTACTATAATAATAGACACGAAAATCTAATAGGTTTCTTATATAAACAAATATCTAGGCAAACTTCATAGGTACTATATCTAAAGTTTCACAACGTTAGATAATAAATGAGAATCATTACATTAGCCACCCAAAACTTTATACGTCTTCATTCTGAAAGTCACACAACACGTTATTACGGCAAATGTAACTTAATACCTACCTGCAATAGGATGTCATTGAAAATTGAGCCTAATTTAGTAGAAAATAAGATTTGCAGTTGTTTAACTAATATGTTTCTTTGAAGGTGATTTAGAAATCTCTTTCAGGCCTTTGTTTGTTAAATATAAACACAATATCTGGGAGACCGAGCTTTGCTCAGAAAACATATAAAAACTAAATAATGCGCGTTTTTTCAGAGATAAGACCTTGCTATATAGATTTTTCGCCCACCTGTACGGAATTCCTGAATTTTATTTATTTAAAAGGTGTATTTTAAAATGAAACTTAAATTCTTTTTATATCGCCTTAAAATTCAAAATATGCACTACTGCATTATACATGTTAAAATCACTACTCGTATCTTTTCAATGCACATTCACATCATAACATAACAGTGCACTGTTGGCTTATACACCTTATTACAAATAAATAAGGTCTATCGATGCTGTTAAGAGTATCTGTACCAGGAGCGCCGAACCCTAGGGGAGGTGATAAATCCTCCCCAATAGTAAAGCGGGGTAGTAAAAGTGCTCTTCCATTTATGATACATGAAAATTCGTCTAGGGAATGAGCTCATTGTACCTATATGTTTGAGGTAGATATGACTTTGGATATTCGTGTTCAAATAGTAATATGTGAGGTATCTATTGAAAAAGGGTGATACTACAAAGACTGGGAAATAAGGGATTTCCGGTCGAGAGTGATATAAAGTTTTCGGTTGACACAAATTCATTGAGATATTATTAGTATTATTACTATAGAGAAGTAGAATGGAATTGTCGCAATCGCAACCTGTACCACACGAACCAAACGTCGTAAGCGCTGTAAAATTCATGGCGCTAACGCGTTTAGGTCGCGAGAATTATGCTCCGCTTCTATGGTTTGTTGTCAAAACAACATCAAATCATGGCGCAAAATACGCGAATTCTTACATGTTGAGCTTAGAGTTAAACTGTGTGAGGCGCTGGTGCTCTCAACACTGAACTATGGCGATATAGTGTACGGGCCGCGCTTTTTGTCGCGCACGCAGCGGCTGATTCAGCGAGTACAAAATGGCTGTGCGCGTTTCCGCCTATTCCACCTATCCCTACCGCGATATCCCCCCCAGTGGGGATATGTGGAATATTTTTCCATCTATTTCTACTGGTAGTGATACATGGAATCAAGTCGTCCATCTATCCCCCCTATTTTTGAATGGTAGGGCCAGATGGAATTTATTACGCTTTTCCCAACTACTTTCCCCCCTGGTAGAAATAGGTGGATTTTTTTCCACGTGTACCTGTTGATTTCCCCCCTGGTGGGGATAAGTAACTTTTTTTCCACTTTAACCTCTTTTTTCCTCCCCAGGTGGGGACAGGTGGATTTTATGTTACCTATCCCTACTGCCTTTTTGTTTGGTAGGGATATATGGAATCTCTTCCACTCGTCCCTGCTACCTTGCTGTTTGGTAGGGATATATGGAATTTTTTCCACTCGTCCCTGCCACCTTGCTGTTTGGTAGGGATATATGGAATTTCTTCCACTCGTCCCTGCTACCTTGCTGTTTGGTAGGGCTATATGGAATTTCTTCCATTCGTCCCTGCTACCTTGCTGTTTAGTAGGGATATATGGAAATTCTTCCAGTCATCCCGTCCCTGCTACCTAGTAGGGATATATATGGAATTTCATCCACTCGCCCTGCTACCTAGCTGTTTAAGGCCTGCGCAAACCGGCGGACCGCAGCGCAGATCACCCAGGAGGATTAACGTGCTCCTCGATGCCGCGGAGTAACAATCCTCCGTGATGCTCCGAGATGCTCCATGTCTCAGAGCATTCAAATTTATACCTGAATGAAATTGAAATAGGGAAGAATACACATTGATAAATTTAAAGTGATCTGCGCTGCGCTCCGCCGGTTTGCACAGGCGTTTAGTAGATATATAATATGGACTTATTCCACCCGCCTAGGGCATGCAGTACCGGTCCCGGTACCAAGAATTTAATTTCCCGGTTCTGGGCATGGCCGGAACCGGGATTCCCGGTTCTTCCCGGTTCTCAAGGCATCATATGATTATTTTTAAGAAATTGTTTGTGTTAGCGTACAATCTTCATGATAGACTTATTTTCATATAAATAATTGCATAACTATATAAATGACTTATTTTATTAAAAAAAAAAACATTTTTAATTGGCGTTCCAACCTATTTTACTAAATTAACCGGCACACTGCCTCCGCCTGGCCCGAGCCACACGGCCGTAGCGTAGTCGATGCACTCAGCACTATGACGGCACGGCATACAGAAATTAAAATTTCGACCCGAGAACGGATAGATTGCTAATAACATAGGCCGTCTATGTAACCGGCATAAAAGTACTGAGCAATGTTTCAGATGAAATTGAAATAGATAAATTAGGTGAAATTTTACAATTTACCATTATCCGTAATATCGATTGGAAATATTGAAATGCCTACTTTACTAGGTTAGTTTGTCGGGTTATTTGGGTCCCGGTGGGGTGCTATTATGAAATAGCACCATTATTAAATGTTATTTAATGTCCCGAGAAAGTATTAAAACATTACTACTATTGAAATGGGAATAAATAGTCATATGATAAGAACCGGGAAGTACCGGTACCGGGTCTTCAGTACCGGTTCTTTTGACACTATAAAATTCCCGGGAATTCCCGGGAATTTGAGAACCGGGAATTCCCGGGAGCATGCCCTACACCCGCCCCTGCACCTTTTCATATATATGTTCAGATAGCCTCGTCACAATTTTTTTGGCCAGTCTTTCCAATGTAATTAGGTAAAGATGATTGGAGAAAACTTCCATGTATCCCTATCAAAATACAATCAGGTAAAGATGATTGGAAAAGTTTCCATGTATTTCAACCAAAATACAATCAGGTTAAGATGATTGGAAAAGTTTCCATGTATCCCTACCAAAATACAATCAGGTTAAGATGATTGGAAAAGTTTCCAATTATCCCTACCAAAATACAATCAGGTTAAGATGATTTGAAAAGTTTCCAATTATCCCTACCAAAATACAATCAGGTTAAGATGATTGGAAAAGTTTCCAATTATCCCTACCAAAATACAATCAGGTTAAGATGATTGGAAAAGTTTCCATGTATTTCAACCAAAATACAATCAGGTTAAGATGATTGGAAAAGTTTCCAATTATCCCTACCAAAATACAATCAGGTTAAGATGATTGGAAAAGTTTCCAATTATCCCTACCAAAATACAATCAGGTTAAGATGATTGGAAAAGTTTCCATGTATTTCAACCAAAATACAATCAGGTTAAGATGATTGGAAAAGTTTCCAATTATCCCTACCAAAATACAATCAGGTTAAGATGATTGGAAAAGTTTCCAATTATCCCTACCAAAATACAATCAGGTTAAGATGATTGGAAAAGTTTCCATGTATTTCAACCAAAATACAATCAGGTTAAGATGATTGGAAAAGTTTCCATGTATCCCTACCAAAATATAATCAGGTTAAGATGATTGGAGAAAACTTCCATGTATCCCTATCAAAATACAATCAGGTTAAGATGATTGGAAAAGTTTCCATGTATTTCAACCAAAATACAATCAGGTTAAGATGATTGGAAAAGTTTCCATGTATCCCTACCAAAATACAATCAGGTTAAGATGATTGGAAAAGTTTCCATGTATTTCAACCAAAATACAATCAGGTTAAGATGATTGGAAAAGTTTCCAATTATCCCTACCAAAATACAATCAGGTTAAGATGATTGGAAAAGTTTCCAATTATCCCTACCAAAATACAATCAGGTTAAGATGATTGGAAAAGTTTCCATGTATTTCAACCAAAATACAATCAGGTTAAGATGATTGGAAAAGTTTCCATGTATCCCTACCAAAATATAATCAGGTTAAGATGATTGGAAAAGTTTCCAATTATCCCTACCAAAATATAATCAGGTTAAGATGATTGGAAAAGTTTCCATGTATCCCTACCAAATAGCGAGGTTGTAGGGATAAGTGAAAAAAAATCCACCTATCCCCACCGGGGGGGAAACCAATGGGTATACATAGAAATAATTCCACCTGTCCCCCCCAGGGGGGGAAACAGTAGGGACGGGAGGATAAAAATCCATTTATCCCTACCAGGGGGAAAATGGTAGGGATATGCGGAAAAAAATCCATTTGGCATCAATTAGTAGGGATAGATGGAAAAGTATCCCTACTAGTAGAAATAGATGGAAAAATATTCCACATATCCCCACTGGGGGGGATATCGCGGTAGGGATAGGTGGAATAGGCGCGCGTTTCTGTTATAACATTCCGCCGCGGGCTCACGTGACGCCATATTTAAATCAAAATCGTGTGTTAAAAATGTCTACTCGTCAAAGACTCCATTTAGCAATCTTGGTCTTCGGGGTTGTCAACAAACAGATGCCATCCTACCTCTACAACAAGCTTTTATGGTCACGTAACTCCAGGTCCAACGAGGTTAGGTCTGCAAGGTTTCTTCAGCTTCTCTGTCCTCCTCACCAGACAGCAGCGTTTCGTGGTAGTTTTAGGTGTGCTGCCGTGCTGGAACTTAATTCCGCCGCCGATCCGGGCACTGAAATCGCTTTACACTTTTAAGTCTAACTATCGAGCATACTTGTTGAACGAACAAATTACTTAATTTTCTCCTTGCTGCTTGCCTGCTTGCTTAATCACTTTACCCAGTAATCTCAGTATGCAAGCCAACAACGGTCCGCAACGTTAAGTTTGCTAAAAATGATAAACTACCGTCTAATTTAAGTTTATTCTTTGTAGTAGTTTCCCTCTTTTATTGTATGACTGTATTTTGTAATCTGTGTTGAAGTGCGTGTTGTCACTCGTTTAGTTTTAGTTTTAGTTTAGGTGTAGATTATTAGTTTTAAGTCAGGTACCCACTGAAAATCAGCGTCATGGCTTGCCGTGGCATTATGCTGAGTGGGGATCCTGTTTAGCATCTAATTAGTTTGTGTAAGTTGTTTTGTGTGTTATTACCCAGATGTTAAATAAATGTATTTCTTCTTCTTCTTCAAAATACTGCTTCTGTGTGCCGGTTCTATACGTTAGTGATAATAGTTCAATGCACAAAAATGGCAATTTCAATGCAGAAGACCAATTAGGACGTACACTTTGAGATCATAATTGACCCCTACTGCACTGACATAAAGACCACCAATGATTTATAAATTAGGCCGAAACGTATGTTCAAGGTTACAGAAGATATCACTACGCCTTAAAAAACACAGTCCCCCGCCGCGTCTGTCTGTGTGTATGTATGTTCACGATAAACTCAAAAACTATTTAACGGATTTTCATGCGGATTTCACCTATCAATAGAGTGATTCTTAAGGAAGGTTTAGGTGTAGGTATAATTTGTTAAGTTTTTGTGTAACCCGTGCGCAGCCGGGGCGGGTCGCTAGTTGATTAATATTACTCTCGTTCGGGGCTTCAATGTCCGACATATTTCTCCGGGGAATATGTAGACAGGTGGATTAACTAATAAAGTCATATTATACGGTTTTATGACTAAAACATTTTGCTTAGCCTTTGGTTAATCAAAAACGTCATACACGCTCTGAAATTGTAACAATACGCTCAACACATTGAGTGCCAGGAATCCATTCTGCTTTTTTTGTTCGTAGTCGCGTTCCGCTACAAAGCGGGAAAACGCTGGGATCGACTACGAGCGTAGCGCTACCAAAACGTTGGCAGCGTTAAGTCGTGTTCGGGCAAGCGACATGTGTACTCGTGAGTTTATAAAGTACGGGTTCAGACTAAACCAGAATTGCTGCTGCAGAATTGCGGCGTGACCTTACTGCCAAGTTGCGAACGGCATTGCTGCCACTGTCAAAAATCCGGGCAGCAACATCGATTTTGACTGACTGCATTGTCAGCTGCATTAGCAGTACCTTGGGCCTGTTTCTCAAAAGCTTGTAACTTGTAATACAAGCGGATGTCACTTTTTGACAGCTTTTGTTAAAAAGGGACTTCCACTTGTATAAAAAGTTACAAGCTTTTGAGAAACGGGCCCCTGTTGTCGCGCTATATATCAGAGGGCCTACCGCGAATCACGACGTATTGCCTCTCTGTCGCACTTATAAATTCGTACGAAAGTGTGACAGGATAATTGCTTGCCATTATACGATTCATTTGCTCGTTTGCCTATCCTTTGAAAAAACTTCAAATTCCTTGTTTTGAAATTAGTAACTTCTCGTCTCGAAGCCTTGGGTACCAATAATATACATATATGTTGTTCAATTAAATTCACGCCACAGGCAATATAATTACTTCGCTCTGTGTCGGGAACTATCTAATTTGACTAAGACCGATATCAAGTTATGTCAGCAATATAGCTGTGGGCCTCAAGGTCACATATTAATATTATTAATACCTCAGGCAATGAACGGAATTTAGAAGATACATATTAACTACACGAATTATGTGTCGTTCCGTACAAGGGTCCTTCGCGCGGTTTGCCGTTTAACTTAGGCGGTTGGTAAGAAGTTATACTATAGTCTACGGACTAGTTGAAGGCTTGGCTGGTGCCATCAGATATATCGAAGCGGCCAAGGCCACAAATATCTGAACACACCTCTATTGTCCTGGCGTTAGGTGCGTGTTCAGATATTTTTGAGCACCTTGGCCGCTCCTATATATCTGATGGCGCCTGTAGGTACTATTTAAGAAAGAATGTATAAATATATAATCAATTGTAGTAGTAGTAGTAAACTCTTTATTGTACAAAAAGACATTAAAAATAACATACGATTAGTAAGAAGTACAAAGGCCAACTTATCCCTTTGAGGGATCTCTTCCAGTTAACCTTTGAGTAGATGAGAGGAGAAAGTGAAAAGAGGGTGACAAATGCACATGGAGCAAATGCAGTGCAAATGCAAATGGGTGAGGGTGCAAATTGTTCTATGGATCCTTTTTATACGCAACGACACATGAATCATTAAGATATTGCTTGATATTGAAACGTTATCCTTATTAGATACAAAATGACGCAAGGCTAAAGGTAATATATCGTTAAATATTGGTTGGTTCTGAAGCATTATTGGCTTCGTGTCAACATTATTATAACTTTATGTTTGCATTGAGGAACATTAGGGTAGATTTATTACCTAGGAGTAGAATACAGTATCGATAAATTGTATACTCGTATATGTTACTGGGTAATCATTGCGAATGACATGTAATGTCTCAAGTGGGTAAGGGCTTGATTCTTGTGAAAACTTATAAATTTTTATTTATTTATTCATTGACTTAAGGTTTTATAATTTAAGTCTCCCCAATCTCCCCTACCGTGTACCTACTTAAGGGTCATATATCAATTGAAAGCTGAAAAAAACACATTTTCTCTCTATCTACTACCGAAAATAAATTTTCAGTTAAAAATCTGGTTTCGGGACGAGAGTTTATTGACGTTTTTATTGCGGTCAAAATTATTCATCGAGGTTTTTGTAGCGATATTGACGACACGGAGGCGTGTTTTGATTAATAACTGGTTATGAATTTGTTACGCTTATTATATCTTATTATTATATTTGAATATTTTGACATTACTAATATTTTGTGATATATTTATATACCATTGTATTTTCAACTATAATATCAATTGTAATTTAATTATTTGCTTTGTTTTGTATCCTGACGATCGCTATACGATAAGTAATTGCTTCTGTATTCTTTTACATTAACTATGAAAATTGTATTGAGAGATCAATAAACTAAACTAAACTAAACTAAACTATCGCTTGGTGTTGTAAAGTCCCGTATACTTTACATTAGCTAAAGGAGCCCACTGATTAACAGTCCGCCGGACGGTATCGGCCTGTCAGTTGTTCGGAACTGTCAAAATTTTGTTCTAACTGACAGGCCGGTACCGTCCGGCGGACTGTTAATCAGTGGGCCTCTTAAGGCGAAAACCCAAATCGTTCATTAGGGGAGACCGAGGTGAGTTTTGACAGAGAAAAGTTGTTACATTGTCGATTTTTTGGAATCTTATGAATGTTAACGAGCTCGCAACAGTGTGCGTTTGTTAGCTCGTAACTTGAACTAACAAAGGCGCGCTATTAATTGCGACCTTGTTTTTAGTGAATAGATTCCAAAAAATCAACGATGTCACAACTCTCCTCTGTCACAACTCACCTCGGTCTCCCCTACTCAAACCACCACCACGCATGTTACTAGAAAAAAAAACCTTATAATTATCACTAGCGACCGGCCCCGGCTTCGCACGAGGTTTTTCAAATTATACGACACCAAAACCTTCCTCAAGTTATTTATTGATAGGTAAAAACCGCATGAAAATCCGTTTAGAAGTTTTTGAGTTTATCGCGAACATACAAACAAACACACAAACAAACAGACAGACGCGGCGGGGGACTTTGTTTTATAAGGAGTAGTGATAGTGATTTCACGTCATATCATGTCACTTTATCATATTAACTCACATTTATAGACGGGTCTAACGCGAATTTTATTCAATTACCTTTATTTACCGACGTTTCGACACAGGTTTCACTGGTCGTGGTCGCGGCTGACTGATGTCCCAGCAAAATGTCAAAACAGAGATTTGTGCATCAAATCGTTTGTGTGTCAAAACAGAATTCGCGTTAGACCCGTCTATAAATGTGTTCAAAACGCGAAAGATTTAAATATTATATCACTTTATCATGTCACGCGCGATAAATACGTGCCACCGCGACAGTTCTAATCAAGGACTAAACCTCTAAAATCGTTCAACTCAGACCCACCGCATGTTATTAGAACAAAGCTTATTTGCGGTTCCTTCGGATCCGGGAAAGTCCGACGGATTAAATACTTAGGAATTAAGAAAACATCACAAACTTAGCCAAATAAACTTCAACTTTATTCACTTAGGTTAAGGTTTAAATTCGACTGGGAAACTGTTGATTGAAAAATTTAAACGTTGCTAAAGAAAATTTGACTTTAGTGTCGTGGTTTTAAGGTTGGAATTAGAGTGGGTATTGGTTGGAAAATTGAAACGTCTCCTTTTGGGTTTGCGTGCGTCGGAGGCGGTTTTGGCGATGGTTAATTGTTTTTGATAGGTGTTCATTGTTATGCGTTGTTTGTAAGAATTGAGACTGTATCTGAAGGGACAATGTTAGTCAAAAATCTAATAAATACCCAAGTAGGGTGACTGCTATATTCATTGGCCACTACATGGTAATTGGCCACTCTTAACAATAAGAATTCTATTGGCTTGTTTCTTTCTGATTTGTTTCTCTTCTTTCTTGGCTTACCTAGATATAATGTAACGTAAATGTTCATGCCAAATTTACTATGTATTTGGTACTTATATACCTAATCTTTGTGGCGCTGATACTCAGTATTTGATACCTACAAGTACCATGGCGTAATCTGAGTGTCCTGAGAGCCTCAATGGGTCTAACGTTGCCTAGATAGCTTAGTGCCTAGGCACTAACACAACGTTACCTCGAGCTCTATATCTAGATATACTGTGATGTGTCACAGTCTATTGTGATTGTGCCTAGTCTTGTGCACAATAGAATAAAGGTACCATTCGGGTTGACTACACCAGCATTATTGTTGCAGTAAAGGTGACGTTTAGATGTCGACTGCAGCTGTGCTGTGCTACTGTGTTAATGCAGCTGCAGTTTCCAACTGTACGTCACCTTAAGTTACAAAACATGAACATAATTTTCAAAAGAGAAGAAGTTTCCTTTTATATACATAAATACCTTTCCATTTCTACATAAGAGTACTTTTCTGTTTTGCCCTATGGTTGGCTGGTAGAAAATGCCTGTAGTGTCATTAAGTCCGCTTGTTGTACTCTTTTTTATGAGCAATAATGTTTAAAGTTTTATTCCTTAGAATTAGAATATATTATTCCATAGGAATTTTACATCTTAAATGATTACAAAGAAAGTAACTATTAGTCAGACCCGTTCTTTATCGCTTTCGGTGCAAAAGTGCCCATAATGCTCACGGCATTACCCCGCTGGATGGCTAATATGGACAGCCTCTGCACCAGAAACGATTTGGAGCGGGGATCTTCTCTTCTCCCTTTTGCTTAAGTCGACGGCCTAAAATTTAAAATAAATAAATAAACACCTTCTATATCCGTTATATGTATCCTAACACGATAAGAAGTATGGCCACACTACAAGACAATTGGTTTCGAACAGAACAAATACGAGACACGTCCCGATGTAGGGTAACCACACATAACGGTGGTATCATCGCATTGCAACGTTCAGCAGATTCAGCAATGTACGGCGCGAGTTACAAGATTAAGAGGTACACAGGCCTATTCGGATTTCGAGATAATCACAAGATCTTGAGACGATTTAGAGATCAACTAGATCTACATTAGATATCGACTAGATGTGACTTGGATATCTAAGTCATAACTTGTCGAAATCGTTCAAGAGGACCTCCATAATCGCGGAAACGTCAAATTTGACATATCTATCTTACAAATATCTTTAAATTATCCGTATCGTAACTTGTTGAAGTCTAGTAGAAATCTAATTCATTTTCCGAATCGAGCCGACAGTCTGTTCGGAAAGAGAAGAGTCGTGGAATGTATAAGGCCCAATACATTCCACGACTCTTCTCCCTTCTCATCCACCCTTTTTTATATTATTATTGTAGTTTTTTAATGTAATTCGACATTAAGAGACCATATACCTCTCTAAGTAATTGTAATACGTTAGTTACGTTAGTTTGAATTGGTTAGTTGCAGTTAGTTGTATTTTATAGTTGTTCGGCGGGTGTATCGCTTATTGAGTAAGCGATACACGGCCGTCGTGAACGCTGCTCGCACTGTTAGTGCTTGAGAAAGGAGACCTATACGGTTACCATCAGTTTGTCACTGACATAAACGCCGTCGAGAACGTAATTTACTTTCTATACATCTCGCTCGCACTCGCATATTAGTGCAAACGGGATGTATAGAAAGTAAATTACGTTCTCGACGGCGTTTATGTCAGTGACAAACTGATGGTAACCGTACTGGGCTCTCCGAAACATGTCGCGCGAGTGACTAAAAACAAGTGAGTCTAAACCGTAAAATTATTCAATGTTAGTATGTCTCACAACAGTTTAAATTCGATTGTTGATGTATTATTATTATTTTTGCTTGTATGTAAATTCGATGTTGACAATACATGTAAAAGTGTCCTTGTGGCCTATTTGCTGAATAAATGTTGAAGTTGAAGTGAAGTGAAGACGCCAGCTTTCACTCTACACCCTTCTTCATAGCGGCATCAAAAACGATTTGTATACAGTAGCGGTCGGCGACCTTTTAGCAGCCAAGGGCCACATAGCAGTTAACGAAGTGGACGCGGGCCGCACTTTGTTAATATTTATGACTTTATCAGACATTGTCGTTTGTCAATATTACATACAAAATAATCAGGCAGGCTCGCGGGCCGCATGCGGCCCGCGGGCCGCTGGTTACCGACCGCTGGTATACAGAATCATTGTACAGCGCCTCTAGCGGTCACTTTAACAGACGCTACAGATTTAATGCATATGCCATCGTATTTTCACGGAAACGAACGTGTCTTGCTATTTCAGTCAGTCTCGGCACAAAAAGTACTGAGGTTGACTGAAGTAGCATGACAAATACGAACGTTAGAAAGCGCGATGGAAAACAATTATGCACTACATCTGTAGAATGAGTTCTCTCTATTTACACACGAGTCCAAAACTGAAACACTAAAGCTTGTGAACTGGCCCACACACGAACAATTTTATTGCAAAAGTTGGGCGGGCTTCGAGTGGCAACTTCGCACATTATTTGATACAAATACGAATGAAAAACGTACATTTAGTGCTAATGGATATTTAATGTGAATTTCACGGGTGTCATTAGGTGGGTCAATTTGATAAGTCCGATCAATCAAATGGGGTGGTAATTATGTCTGTAAGTGATTTAATTAGAAAGGAATGGACAGAGTTTAGCGTTGAAAAAGACTGGTGTGGAATTTTCCTTTTGTAGAGCTTTGTGAAAAACTAATTGTCTGTAGTGGAAAAAGTTGTGCATATGAGTATATTTTAATAGATGATCTAGCTTAGAGGGTGCTTAGAGGTAAAATGACCATAAAAAATTGGTATGTAATTTGTTTTTCGCTCCTAACTCTTATAATAATAAAAAAAAACGATAAAAGTCAAACGAAAGGGCAATAATATACAATAAATTGTGTAAAAATAATCCTGGGAGAAAATGAGGACTACGTTTGTATGGAGAGCAGGGCTCGGAACCGGTTTTTTTTTAAATCCCAAAATAGCCCAATATTTTTAATAATTTTTTGCTTATGGATTCCTATTCAGCGGCGTAGAAATTAAACTCGCAGATCCATATAAAGTTTATAATAACTAAGAAAATAAAATAACAAAATGCGTGCAAAGTGCGGAAGAAAGTTAGGCGACAGAAAGAAGCTATGTACAATATAGATGTAACGCGCGTAAGCAGAGGCTAGCGATAAGGCGGAGAAAAGCGGCGTGCGTTCAGTGCGAATCTCTGGGAGCCTCTGTCCGAGCGCAGGCGATGAACTGAGCTCCGGCCGGTCGCGCCGCGGTGGGGGCGTGACGTCACAGCCAGGGACCGCCAGGCTGCGGGCCGCTCTCGCCGTCGCCTGACTACGGGCCCGCTGGAGAAGTCGGTAGTGTGGAGTTTATGGTCACCACACCACCCCCCTTGGAGATTTATGGCCCTGCGACATAAAAATCAGGAAAAGTTACTTTTCTGCCCGAGCGTGTCGTCCTGACGACTTCAGACGGACAGACGCTAACTTGGGATTGAGATGAACTGTCGTCAGTCACCACATAAGCTGGTTTGACTCTGTCGATCGAAACTGTTACTGGTCCTCTCTGTAGGTCTAGAGTTATAGTTTTATCGGTTCGCTTCAAGACTTTCAGTGGACCTGTGTACGGAGCTTCCAAGGACCCTCTAAGATGGTCTTTTCTTAAAAATACATGGCTTGAGGTTTTGAGGTCTTTATGGACAAAAACTGACTTCGTACCATGCCTTGAAACAGGAGTAGGTCTGATTTTAGCTATGTGCTGCCTCAGCTGGGAAACAAAACCCACTGGCTGGACCTTATTCGCAGAATGTGGTTGTAAAAACTCACCAGGGATCCTCAGAGGCTCACCATAGACCATTTCTGCCGCTGAGCAGTGTAAGTCTTCCTTCCACGCCGTCCGTAGACCCAAAAGCACGATGGGTAGGGCGTCTGTCCATCGTATCTCATTGTGGGCCATTATAGCGGCCTTCAAAGTTCGGTGCAACCTCTCGCACATGCCGTTGGCAGCCGGATGGTACGCTGTGGTGCGTCGCAGTTGAATGCCACACAGCCTGGAGAGTTCTTTAAATAGATGGGACTCGAACTGCCGGCCTTGGTCAGTGGTCACGATCTGTGGACAACCAAACCTTGAAATCCATGTATCACAAAATGCCTTAGCTACCGTCTCAGCGCTGATATTTTGCAGCGGTACGACTTCCGGCCAGCGTGTAAATCGGTCTATAGCAGTTAAACAGTATCGGTTGTCGCATGACGATGGTAGGGGTCCCACGAGGTCTATGTGAACATGAGAAAACCTGGTTCCTGTAAGTTCGAAATCTCCCAGGGGTGCAGAAGTGTGTCTCTGGATCTTTGCGCGTTGGCACGACTCGCAGCTCTGGACCCAGGTTCGCAAGTCCTTACGCACGGAGGGCCAAACGAATCTGTCTGTTACCAGTTTGGTCGTAGTTTTCGCGCCTGGATGGCTCATTCCGTGGACAGACTGGAACACTTGGTGACGTAGTTCCTTTGTGATGAACGGTCGTGGCTTCGACTGAGAGACATCGCAAGTTATGGAAATATTCATACCTCGTATCGGTACACGTTTTAGCTGTAGTGATGAACCGCTGGACATAAGGTTCTGCAACTCGGCATCGTTCTGCTGTAGGCGTGCTAACTTCTCCAGGTCGACAGGAGTTGAAATGGCTTCAATCCTAGAAAGGGCATCGGCAGTCAGGTTATCCTTTCCTGAAATATGCCGAATGTCTGTTGTAAATTGAGAAATTAGGTCGAGGTAGTTGAACTGACGAGGAGAACAGGTGCGGTCCTTTTGCGTGAACGCAAACGTAATCGGTTTGTGGTCCGTATAGATTACGAAATGTCGTCCCTCGATCATGTGGCGGAAGTGTTTTATGCTCTCATATATCGCCAGCAGTTCACGGTCATATGCGCTGTACTGTTTCTTTGCATTGTTCAATTTCTTTGAAAAGAACGCCAGAGGTTGTGACTGGCCATCTATTATTTGCTCAATTACCGACCCTATGGCTGTATTGGAAGCGTCTGTTACTAGAGCCAGTGGAGCGTCTTGGACTGGATGAGACAGTAAAGTAGCTTTTGACAAGCTGGACTTACATCTTTCAAAAGCGTTCAGAAGCTGTGGGGTCCAGGTTAGGACCTTAGAGTCCTTGACGTGAGAACCGGCCAACATGCCGTGTAGAACTGCCTGTTCTTCTGCAGCCTTGGGTAAGAAACGCCTATAAAAATTGAGCATTCCGAGAAATCTTCTCAAACCTTTTGCTGTTTCAGGTGCCGTGAACTGCTGGATGGCTGTGACTTTCGATTCCGGCGGACGTGCGCCTTCTGCTGATATGCTATACCCCAGAAAAACGACTTCACTTACACCAAAGCTGCATTTGGCCTCGTTCAGTAGAATGCCATACTCGTTTAGGCGCTGAAACAGCTGCTTCAGGTGCTCCAGGTGTTGCTCGTGGGTCTGGGAAAAAATCAAAATATCGTCGATATAGGAAAAACAGAAGTCTAAACCCCGTAGAACTTCGTCCATGAAGCGTTGGAATGTTTGAGCCGCATTCCTGAGCCCAAACGACATGTACGGAAATTCGAACAATCCAAACGGCGTCGTAATGGCAGATTTGGGAATATCTTCAGGATATACTGGGATTTGGTTGTAAGCCTTCACCAAATCCAGTGTCGAGAATATCTTAGAACCAGCTAGTCTGAGCGAGAAGTCTTCTATGTGTCTGATAGGATACCTGTCAGGTACCGTGCGTGCGTTTAGAGCACGGTAGTCGCCGCACGGCCCTTCTTCGGTGCCAGGTGCAATGCAGATGCCCAAGGAGAATCTGAGCGTCTAGCTGTTTCATCATGAAGCATCTCGTCAAATTGATCTTTTGCTACTTTCAAACGGTCGGGTGCTAATCGTCGAGGTCTGCAGAAAACAGGTGGTCCAGCCGTAGTGCGTATATAATGGACAGTCGAATGCTTTACCTCTCTCATGATGCCGGATGGCTTGGTGAGGTCCGGGTACTGCGCCAGAAGTTTATGGTACTCTGTGTTACCCGAAATAGCTTTGATGCTCGGCGGCTGGCAGGTCTTGACCACGCCGGTAGTTGACAATAAGGTCAAACTGTCCAATAAGCGCCTGTTTCTGCAATCAACAAGCAACCCGTAAAATGAAAGAAAATCAGCGCCAATGATCGGCCTATCTACGTCAGCCACCACGAAATTCCAGGCGAAATCGCGCCGCAGGCCTAATTCTGGATGCAGCTTAATTGTCCCATAAGTTTTGATAACTGTGCTATTTGCAGCAGTCAGGCTGTAACCGGTTGGCCTTCTGTTGTCCCGGGCGAACCTACGTGGCAAAACGCAAAGATCTGAGCCTGTATCTATTAAGAATTGCACCTTTGTATTCTTGTCTGTGACAAATAAGCGGCTGGTAGGTTTAAGACAGTCATTTGCCGCCTCTACTGACTGTCGTTTAAGTTTCCCGAAGATTTATAACTACAGGGGACGGTGCATTTCTCGGCGTCATCCCCAAATAAATTATGGTACCAACAAATACCTGGAGTACGGCTCTGCGAATGTTGACGACCCCTGCTTCTAGACCGGGCTAAACGGTTGCCTCGTCCCTGTGGCGTGCGGCTGCGGCCCCGTCGTTCTCGAATGTTCAGCTGAGAGATCTGTTGGGTAATTTCAGATTTAATACGGCTGGTGATCAACTCTTCCATTTTTGAAAGCATACCCTCAAATGACAACTGCTGAACGGCCGCCGAGCTGGTGCTAGCTACTTGAAGTACATTATTAGGCGGTGAAATCTCCGTTATTTTATCAGCTACATCTGCTAAATCACTGAGGTTTACATTTTGCGAAGCGATAATTTGCTGGACATTAATTGGCAGACGGCTCGACCACAGCGATCTTAAAAATTCGTCACTCACTCCTGATCCTGCTAGCGATTGTAATTTACGCAGAAACTGGGACGGTTTTAAATCGCCTAGCTCCTCCTTTACTAGAAGTTTCCGTAAGCGTTCGTCACGTGACATCGATAACCGCCGCACCAATTCATATTTTAATTTTTCATACCTGTCTTTCGTGGGTGGATTTGTAATTATGTCACGTACTTCCCTGGCGGCGTTCTGATCTAGCTGCTGCACCACGGTGTAGAATTTAGTGGAGTCAGTCTTCGTACCCGCAACTTCAAACTGCGCCTCCACCTGGGCGAACCAAATTTCTGGGTCATCTGGCCAGAACGGGGGCAAACGAACAGCAACTCGATTCACTGCGCCGTACACTAAAGGTTCCGCGACGCCATTATCCGACGAGGGAGCCGCGGCCACGTTTTCCGTCTTGCCCGGCGGATTGACCTTTGCCCCGCTCGCTGTCTCCTTTGTCTGCTCGCGCTCCGTGTCCGACATCGCGTTTTAAAAAAGATCACGTCGGGGTCACCAGATATGGATTCCTATTCAGCGGCGTAGAAATTAAACTCGCAGATCCATATAAAGTTTATAATAACTAAGAAAATAAAATAACAAAATGCGTGCAAAGTGCGGAAGAAAGTTAGGCGACAGAAAGAAGCTATGTACAATATAGATGTAACGCGCGTAAGCAGAGGCTAGCGATAAGGCGGAGAAAAGCGGCGTGCGTTCAGTGCGAATCTCTGGGAGCCTCTGTCCGAGCGCAGGCGATGAACTGAGCTCCGGCCGGTCGCGCCGCGGTGGGGGCGTGACGTCACAGCCAGGGACCGCCAGGCTGCGGGCCGCTCTCGCCGTCGCCTGACTACGGGCCCGCTGGAGAAGTCGGTAGTGTGGAGTTTATGGTCACCACATGCTCTTTTCGTAGGACTGAATCATGTATTTAGGTAACGACTTCGTATTATTAGATTGACCCATCAAAAATGAAATAATAAACCAAAGAACGAAAAAGAACGTAATAATAGGTACCGGTATTTTTTGTATGAAGAAAAAACCGGTTCCGAGCCTTGATGGAGAGTTCGTCCACTATCCTCTTAAGCTTAACCAGTTTATAATCTAGTTTATCTTCAATCAACATCTAGATCATCTTAAACCTCCAATCCAATCATCTGCATGTGAATTGCCAGAGAGCAGAGCAAGCCAAGCCTGCGGCGTTATCACAGCTTTGTGCTATCGCGTCAGTCTAGTCTGAACACTAGTGTTGCTATAAAGTGGACTAGTCAAGGCAGAATTAACGTCGCTATGAGACTTGTGATGTTGGAAGTGACTTACGACCTGAGGCCGATTTTTGAAATTCGACCACTCGATTTCGTGTATTTCGTTTAATTATATCTCCACTACTAGGCGTTTAAATTCTACTAATAGAATTGAAATCGAGTGGTCACTACCACTAGATGCCAAATTTCGAACGCTCGTATTTAAAAAATTAGCATTTCGCCGTTTTCCACCGATTTTCGAGTGACGAAATCGAGCGATCGAAATTCAAATATCGGCCCCCTGATTCGAAAATACGGCCTGATTGGTTACGATACGTCAAAAATTTGCTAAAGATACGATATGGATTGGATATTATGTCAGCGTACAAAAGTGACGTTTTTGTTTGAAGAAATCTTAAAATTCGAATGTACCCCTAGTGTACATTTCATTCGATGGCGTGACGTGACGTACGCGTTTGCGTTACGTGTCATTTTGTACGGGATTTTGAGTTTCCAAAACGTGCTCTTCGAAATCCCATACAAAATGAGACTAATATAATAATAACGTACCTGGGTGAATTGCAGAAATTATGTACCTTTTAGCGTATTTAGTGTCCCGTGAATACACGGAGAATTTAATAATATATTTGAGAATAATGGTGACATTCCATTTCTAACCGCAGCTGCACTACCGGTACTGAACGCGGCGCTGTCATTGTCAATTTCCATAGTAAAATTGACAGCATTGCAGCTGCAGTTAGAAATGGAATGTCACCATAAGACACATCGGAATTATGTTAATTTAATAAAATATTTTTTTTCTTTTCATTCAGATTAAAACCATCTTATAACAAATGTTTTTCTTTTTTACAGGTACGTAATACGTAGATGACTTATGTTACACGAATCATTACGTAATTATGTGACGTGAAGGAGTAACGCATACGACACGCTGGGTTCCTGCCGCTTCAAAGGTACTTACCGTATGGAGACTATGGAGTCAGATTACACAAGCATTTTACTGCTGCAGATTTGCGAGATTTTGCGTTTTAAAGTTATAAATTGTATGGAGGTGATATCTCCCTCCGTATCCATGCTGTGTACTGTGTACTGTGTACCCATGTTAGAAAAATAATTCGTCGAAACTTATAGGTACTTTTTAACCGTGTCAAACCATAGATTATTTAATATAACATGACCTCATTCGTGTGTATTCCTGCGACCTTGAGGCTAATAATCCATGCTGTTATTTTTAACAAGCCTATCGAGCGGCTAATACACTTATGCACGCATGTCACACGGTTAAGGGCTGTCACATACTGGAAGGGTGGCCAGGGTGGAGCGATATGATGCGTAAAAGTTAAACTTATACTCTACTCCATGAAAATGTCCAATGAGAAAAGAGCGTGTGAAATATTTTTTGACCACACCAGCTGGTAAATGCTCTCTTGATTGTTCAAAAACGAATGAGTAAGTAATTAAAAATTATAATATAGTTACTTTGCTAATCCGCGAAAAGATAACGTGCTAGTCTACGTAGGTACGTAGTTGATTAATATAGATTTCCGCAAAGTAACACCTGATTCTAGTAATTAATGAGAAAGTTGCGTTTTATCCATGCACATGTGTGGCAAAGTAAACGAATGAAAATTTTGAGTTGTTTCCTTAACTTGACTGATAGAATTGACTTTTAAATGACGAATTTGAATGATAAATATTTAATAACGTTTGGAATCTTTCGCTTGCTCGTGTCTCAATAGCACGAGCGGTTAAACAACAACTTTGCCCCCTTGTAAAACAAATAACTATTGCGCGCTTTTTAGGTAACAGGTGTAGCTTTACTCACGGTATTTTGCATTTTTAATATTTCAACCTATGCGAAAAACATATAATATAACAGTGAAAATACCTTTTTTAACTATTAATTTTAAACACAATCTTTCGATACGTATTAGTAATAAACACTAGAAGTATCTAGACTTCTAGAGTCTCAGGCAAATTGACAACCCCTCTGCAAACGTATTATGTAATACGACATACAGACCAACTTTAAAATTCATTATTTCTCTACGACATTATTGGATTAGAGCATATTCAGTACTCCGTGGAATACTTCAAAAATACCCCTGTTAGATTATGTCGATCTATTGTGCGGAGGGACTCAGAAATCCTGACAACTGCATAGAAATTCTGTGAAACATTTCAAAGCTATGTTGTTCAGCTTATCAGGAATACTTGGAATAAAATAATATACTGGGAAATGCAGTTGGAAATATATATGTTTATTGTTATGAGTTTCTAGCGTAGCTCAAAAAGCATTATTTGTTCTTATGAAATGCAAAGTTGTTTGTGAAAAGTAACTCGATGAAAATTTTTAGCTGTTGTACAGCCATCGTCAAAGATTTTTGATTGTTTACATATTTCGTCTTGTAACAAAAGTAAGGTGAAATATAAGTTTGGCGTCGACTGTACACGTTAGAATGAACTTTTAAGCATTGCCAAATAAGATTAATAATATATTGTGATTCATAAAACTATTTAAACGGATTATATCGAGTATAATGAATTTAAAATACATCCCGACTCTTCGAACCTTTAACAGCGTTCGTGGTCAACGGGTGACTGAGGAAAAATATACCTAGTTTTAGTAGGTATACACCTCAGTCAAAATTATAATGTACAAAATTACACGCGATATAATCCATTTATTTCTTTTTATTCCATGAGTACGAGTAATTATCGCGGTAACCGACAGAAATATTAATTTGATTCAGTTTTGCTGATACTAATGTAAAAATAAACATAAGGATATTCGTGAAAATTCCACACTATCATTGTAACTTTGAATCAAAGAAACAACTTAATTCGTGAAATATAAACTAGATATTCACGAAGTAAAGCGACGGCTTCGCGAAGCGAGCTAGACAAATGTATGTTGAGCGCTAATTTATTTAGTGTTCCTACGAGTTATTTAGAGTTGACTTCAGTTAGTTTCTACGGCTTGGCAATTAAAATGGGACACATTGACAGCAAAACTGTGGAACTTTTGTTCCTTAAGACAAAAGTGGATGACAGCGGGGCCGCCTTTTCATACAAACGTAGTCTCCTTTATTTTCCTTATAACATTATACTCGTAGAAAATATTTTTACAATGCGTCCTTGTCTCAAAACTATTATAAATACGATAAAATTGAGGTTCTTTCAACTTACTTCTGTTTTAATTTAACTTACCTCGGTCTTCCCGTTATTAACCACAGCTAAACCATTAATTTTTTTTTTCTATTTTAATTTTTTTATGGAATTTGTTTTCACTCCTCTAACTCATTATATTATGCAATAATAAAAAAATCTGTCCATTGATTTTTTCTGTGAAGAACGTGATCAAGTCGTTTTGTATTTCCTTTGCATTTGCCTGAGACTAGTTATTTAGTTATCATGGGTCTCATTCGCGCCAACATGTACGGACATCAGTTAGATGTCATTCTGATATCACTGTAGGTACGGTCGAATTGGCCTGTAGGTCAGTCACTAATACAGTCGTTCAATATCCATCATTCCTTCTGTTCGTGTGTCACTCATTAGAACGAAGAAACTTTTTCATCTCGATACACTGTTTATAACACAAACCACGAACCCTTTGCTCTTTAAGGGTTCCGTACCCTCATCTTGGTCCCTTTGAGTTCCGAAGCAACAATTAAATTTAGGTGTCCCACGACCACATCCGTTTATTGACCCTTTTGACCTAAATAGCGAGGGCGGTGTTTTACAACTGCTGGGTTAAGATCGGATCGGATAGTTACCGGATAATTCAAATTAAATACAAGGCATTTATTATCATTTGCTGTATCATCTTGGACCGCACCAAATAAGGGAATATGTATCAACATAAATCGAGACTGTAAATGTTTTGAACTATATCCCTATTTAATACCTTATAATACCATTGGCGTCATCACCAAGCTGAAATGGAATTGGGGGGGACATTTTTCCAGGCAGAGTGATGGCAAGTGGACCAAAATGTTGACGGATTGATGGCCGCTGTCGGATGAAAGAAGCGCCTGGCGTCCGTTTGGCTCGTTGGGTGGATGACATTCGAAAAATCGCGGGACATTTCTGGATGAGACTAGCCCAGGACCGGGATAAGTGGCGTACACGAAGAGAGGCCTATGCTCAGCAGTGGGCGACTGGAGGCTAAAATGATGATGATGATGATACCTTTAAATGCCCAATTGCGAAAAAATATGGATTTTATAATCGTGTTTTGATATTCTTTGCCTACGAGCATAAAAAGTAATTTGATTTTAATATTCCGAGGGTAAAAGAATTTAGATATAATTTTATATCATATAAATATTAATGTATTTTAATTTAAATATTAACTGGGTGACGGTTATTGATGAGTTGATGACTTATGGTTATTTTTAAATAATTTTGTAATTAGGAAGGCACGAATAATTTTTGGACTGTCATATGAATATGATGAAAGGTTTTTATAATCCTGTTTTATTTATGATTAAAACGCCAATTGAATTTATAACTATTTTAAAGACAAACTAGCCTATTTGCTAACATTTCTTCATTATTGGTTTCTGTATACATATATTTTTATGCATACCCAGCCAAAAAATTTTGCTAATGGGCAATAATCCACAATTTTATTACAGAGTTAATAAATTAGGCAAAAATGTACAATGTTATGGGCTGGCAAACTTATGGTACACGTCAGTGGCGGCGCGTCAAACAATTCAAACATATCCATAGGCAAGCCGGGGCTTTAATTTGGCTTACATATTTCCTTTACAACTCTGCTCAAACGTCCAAAAACAGGCAAGCCGGTGGGAATCGGCTTTTATGGACGCGCCGCCACTGGTACACGTTATATCTACTAAATTACAGCACGTCATAGTAATTTTATATAACGGCAATGAAGTTTTGTTATACCTGACACAGTTTATTTGTAATTCAAAAAAGTAACTATCTTAATTTACTAATTCAGCCATAAATGGTTGTAGAACAAGGATTACACCAGCTAATTTAATTAAATTTATATATAATTAAAATGGCTATAAAATTATAATAAAACCAAACACCTAAGTGTCACCCACGAGGTAACCTTTGCCCTTAATACTATTAATATAAAACGAAAGTTAAACCAAATGAATTCAAGATTAAATATTAGTTTAACAGGCCGTAAAAAATGACCCTTTTTCACTTATTAAGCCTTTCAAGCATTTTAAACTATAAAATAATGTACTTAAGGTTCAAATTACACCTAGTCAAAGATGTTACATAACTCATTTTTATTTCTAAGACTAAGTATTGTTTTAAGGCATAATAAACTTTAATCAAAAGGGACAGAGGTGAATTTTGAGTAGCAAGCTCTGGAGACATTAACTTGATGAAATATTTTGTTTGCGTTTTAATGCAATCGTATTTTTTGGTCGTCCATAAAATATACAGAAGTGTTACTCTGTTATTTTTACTTCAAGGCACCTATACAACATAATTTAGTTTTAATTTCTTGTCTTTGTAACTTTATTTCAAAATAATACATAAACTCTAAATTTTTATGTACAATGAAATGTCTATGTTCCTGACTTTCATTCTAGTTGACAGTGGTATTACTAAAAGAAATTACAACATAATTAATAATAATATTTTATACAGAGCGGCAAAGCACATACCTATATATTGGACGAAGCTTTCAATACACTTTGGACTTCGAAAAACGGTCCATATGACTGACGCTTATCTGACTTAAGGATGACTCACGTTAGACCGGGCCGTGTCCGACTCGGAGATTCCGGCGCATCGTTTTTTATGAAAAGCATCACGTGTCATGTCATAGAAAAGTAAGCTCCGGAAGCTCCGGTCCGGACACTGCCCGGTCTAACGTGAGTCGTCCTTTACTTATATCACTAAAAGTTGTACCTTCTCCATAAATGTACCCCATTCACAGTAATATTACCTAATACACAATTTTCCGCTACTTATTTAAAAAAAAAAGTTATTTGTCAATAAAAGTTTCTATTGGCTAAAATCACTACATCTTATAAAACAAAGTCCCCCGCCGCGTCTGTCTGTTTGTGTGTATGTATGTTCGCGATAAACTCGAAAACTACGGGACGGATTTTCATGCGATTTTCACCTATCAATAGAGTGATTCTCGAGAAAAGTTTAGGTGTATTTTTTTTAAGGTTTTGTGTAGCCCACGCGAAGCTCGGGGTCGCTAGTTCAATTATATGAGTCAAATCTCTTGCACGGCATTACAATATTTGATACGAGAAGGAAGATATGAATGAATTGCAAAAAAATTGTACGTAATTAAGCGCAGTTAAGAAGCTGTGATTAGTCTTAACTAAATTGATTCATTCGTGTTACGAAAATTAACTATGCAAATTGTATTTGTATTGTATTTATTGTACTTAATTCGTACACATAATATAAGTCTATAGCATACGCTAACACACTTTCATACATCTAACTTAAATAGAAATGGCTTAACTGTGGTAACACAATGGAATCAATTAACTTTAGACTAATTACAGGTGCTTATCTATGTAAAAATTTTTTTGCAATTGACTCATATTCCAGCTACATTCCATCAAACTGAGCATTAGGTAACAACCCTTCAGAGTTGAGAGAGCAATGCAAGAAATTAATAAATCGACAATAGCACTCTAACTCATTGTTGAACTTTTACAATTACGCTGAGCGATGTTAGACTAGAGTTCAGTTGTTTAAGCTGGCTGCAAACGGACAAGTCGATAAGGTATAATTGACTCTTGTATTTTTTGATGGATTCGAAGATACATCTTCTCGATAAATCTTCTTAGAAGATAACGAACGAAGAGGTATTAAGTGTGAAATAGAAGAGGATGATACTGACGGAGAAGAGAAGAGGATGATACGGACACCATCAACAACAGACGGGGAAAAATGATTGGACATTAGATACGGCACGACAACTTCTTTAAAGGCAAGATAAAAGAAAGGAGACGCAGGGGCAGACCAAGACGTAGCTACGTAGACCGAATAAAGAAAAAGCTGGTGTCGTGTCGTATCAAGAGGTCAAGGATATGGCATACGAGAGGGAGAAATGGAAAATACTCCACCAATCTTAAATTGAAATTGAAGAAGACGAAAATACATATTTTAATGCAAGGTAGTGACGAAAATGTATCAGTCAGCGTTGTGAATAATACAATCCAAGTAGGTACATGTTTATAGGCAGGTAAGGGTTGAACAAATTTTTTCAACGGACCTCTAGAAAAATCTTACCCTTAGGGTACCCAGTGGTCCGCTGGCCTTGTAGAGGTCTCGAGAGCCTGTAGACGGTCTTACCTTAGTTTATAAGTCTTCCTCACATTATCATAGTGTGCGGGCAGCCTAAAGTCACCGTGAGTCAACGTCGCTAAAGCACACAGCACTAATGAAGTCACTGAGTACATCCCCTTATTCACGAACCGTTGCACTCGCTTATCGGCTCACATCTAGAATATGCTTGATCTGTCATCATCATCATCATCATTGGCCTGTAACATCAATAAGATGATGGTTTAGACAGCGTCCATATTAAGAGTGCGGCACTTTCGCAAATGACTATTAAGTCCAATGCGAGAGCGGCAGCCGCGACCGCATAGCTGGCAGGAGAATGCCGTGCACGGTGACGAAGGTGGGAGAGCGGCGCGCTGGTGTCTCAGTTCTCGCCTAGTGTGAAGAAGGCTAAACCACGCTTCATCGTGGGCAACTACCCCTTCACCCAGGGTTTAAAACAGACAGGGCTTGATCTGTAAAAGGCTTATAAAACCCCATTACCTTCTACTCGCGACTTCGTTCACGTAAAAGTATATTCGTCCCCTTCAAGTGTGGCTGTCACCAGTTTGGCACTGATATAAACGCTAGCGTGAACTTAACTTACTTTCTATGCATCTCGCTCGTACTGACATAATTATTAGTGCGAGCGAGTTGTATAGGAAAGTAAAAAGGGTGTGCGCGTGATGTATGAAAATTTAACTCTCGTGTTTGTAATTTTCTTGGTTGTAACTGTTGTAAGACGACATTCCAATTATTCTTCAGCCATTCATTATTGCCCTAATGCCATAATAAGGAACTATGAGAAGGATCGGCCTGAGGTTTAGGAGTTAAGGATGATTCCCGCTAAAACGGTCCGGGTCCAAGCCGTAGCGCCTGATACTTACTTCATTTTTAAAAAAAAACATCACATGAACACCGATCGCCCGCCATAGAAAACAAAAATAAAAATACATATGACTCATCATTCGCGAGGTTTCTGTTTGTGGCAAACTACTAGTATTAATAGAGGATTGTGGTTAGTAAGCTTCATGAATTGCTTCGGGCAAAGCGACGGACCGCACCGATTACAATGCCTTGTCCTGACAGCTTGCAATATACAGGAACTTAGTTACCCAACTGGCGAGCTTTGACGTTTGCTATATTCAAACTATGGAGGGTAGAAGTAACTCTGTGTTTATACACATATACAGTATACACACATGTCAAATTGTTAAGGCTCGTAGCGTCAGTGGTAAAATTGGTGGTAAAGTTTTAGTGGAAGGCCGTTTGATAAAAAAAACCGGGCAAGTGCGAGTCGGACTCGCGCACGAAGGGTTCCGTACCATAATGCAAAAAAAAAACAAAAAAAAAAGCAAAAAAAACGGTCACCCATCCAAGTACTGACCACTCCCGACGTTGCTTAACTTTGGTCAAAAATCACGTTTGTTGTATCGGAGCCCCATTTAAATCTTTATTTTATTCTGTTTTTAGTATTTGTTGTTATAGCGGCAACAGAAATACATCATCTGTGAAAATTTCAACTGTCTAGCTATCACGGTTCGCGAGATACAGCCTGGTGACAGACAGACGGACAGCGAAGTCTTAGTAATAGGGTCCCGTTTTACCCTTTGGGTACGGAACCCTAAAAATGTATACTTTTTTTTTAATACTCAACAGCAAAAAATCTCCACCTTACAGTCAGCACCACCAATACTAAATAGTAGTTAGCGGGCAAACCTTCGAATACTCTTATAAATATAAATCTATCTCTTCTTTCGTTCAAAAATATCTTAACCACTAGCGTTTCCACGTAGCCATATATTTTTTATTAAGATGTGAGCATGTTTGATACTTTTGACGCATAGTCAGATACCGTACTCTTGATACTGACAATATCAGTCTTATATAAATTGTTTTTAGGTATGACAAAGGCAAATTGTATAAACATTACAAATTCCTATGGCTTGAGATTTATAGGCACTATCCATGACTGCGTTAGACATCTTAACATAATTCACAAACGAAAATGTAAATCTGTATGATTTAGTACCAACTTCCAACCGTGTCAGTTTCACATCAAAAACGCCGCCTCAAACCGTCGCCATACAAATCCAAATATTTATCAACACCCGTGTCTAATGTTTTATTTATATAACGAGTAATTAAACGAATTCATTGCAATTAAATAAACAGAAAGTGAGTTTTTATCGTAGAGATCACGCAAAGCGGATCGAATGGACGATCTTCGCTTTTCGTATGCAAAATGTAATCGATTATCGATATAGATATGTTGACAATCTAGGTTTGTGGCGTTTTGATGAAATTACCATGCCAGAATGAAACTAGGTTAAGTTTTATTAATACGAAATCTGACCTCTCGTCTTTGGAAGATATTTTTATAAACAAAACGATAAAACATATCATTTCATAATGTAGTGTAGTTACAGTAAGTGTACAAAAATATTTTTATAAATACCTAATGGAAAACAATCATTATTTATAAAAATATTTTAAAACACGAGCTCGTACCGCACCTATGAATATATTACGATTTTTAGGGTTCCATACCCAAAGGATAAAACGGGACCCTATTACTAAGACTCCGCTGTCCGTCCGTCCGTCCGTCCGTCCGTCTGTCACGAGGCTGTATTTCACGAACCGTGATAGCTAGACAGTTGAAATTTTCACAGATGATGTATTTATGTTGCCGCTATAACAAAAAATACTAAAAACAGAATAAAATAAAGATTTAAGTGGGACTCCCATACAACAAACGTGATTTATGACCGAAGTTAAGCAACGTCGGGAGGGGTCAGTACTTGGATGGGTGACCGTTTTTTTTTGCCGTTTTTTGCATTATGGTACGGAACCCTTCGTGCGCGAGTCCGACTCGCACTTGCCCGGTTTTTTTTTTCTAATCTCAGTTCGTAGGATCCTTGTAATCAATTAACACCTTTCTACAACCCGGTTCGCTGCATCTACATAGGTAGGTATTATCGGTAGAATAAAAGGTGCTCAAAAATATATGAACACGGTAACTAGCGCCTTGACTATATAGAGGCGTGTTCAGATATTTATGAGCACCTTGGCCGCTTTGATATATCTGATGACGACTGTACTTCTAAGCAGTTCATCGTAGTCACTTCACTTCTTCTGTGGACTGTACTTATTTATACGAGTTATAAGTATTGCTTCCAAAAGCTTCATAACTCATCTGTTTTCTTTCCTGAATCAAGATTGAAGTTAACGCGTACAAATGCTTTAAAAAGAGCCGACAAAAATAGAAAAGATCGTTATTTTAAGACAAAATACAAAGAAAAGTATGAATGGATTCCGAAGGAAAAGTCGCGGTAAAGTTTTAAGGGGAGATTGCTTTAATCGGTTGGAGATTTGAGAGGATAATAAGTTTGATAAAAATGTTGATTTGAATATTTTTTTACTGTTTAAATTTCAGGGTCGACTTTTATACTTATTAGCAAATAAAGATAAGTACCTACCTAGTGCCTACTTTTTTAAAAAGAATGATCATAATATATGAAGATTTATAGAGTCGTCGTCGTAAATTTAAGAGTTAGCCTCTTGTCGGTGTAGCTCTCTCCATTTGACTCTATCCAGGGCCGCCTCCTTGATTTCCTTATACGACATTACAGCTACCTTTTCTTTTATTTGTGTGATTTATAGAGTGATTAAAGAAAATTTGCTTGAAAACATCTGTATATCTAGTCAGAATTTTTTTAGGTAACCGAATGTTATCATTACATTGGTATTTCTTTAAATACGAGTATTATTCTAACTACTACTACTGGTGGTATTCTTTCCTACACAATGGTATTTTTTTAAACGTTTTAGATGCTTTCAAATCTTTACGAGTTTAGGTGATAATTTGATAAACTTATAAGTACATTTTTTATAACATAACATAACACTAAAAACTTATAAGTATAATACTTGCATAATCCTTAATTTCCATAATATGTATCCTCCATAAGCTGATATTTAAAAAAATAACGTTGTTTTTTTTTTAATAAAAAATCTTTAATTGACCAGGCACCGAATTGCTCTTAAATGGACGGCTGTTTGTGCCATAACTTCCGAAGGAATTTTCAACGATTAAAATAATCAACATATACTATAAAGGATTTACATTGAAATTTATAGTTATATGTATTTAATAACTATAACAGAACGGCGATAATGCATTAAAATAGTTACATTAGCATAGAAGCGCAGTTATGCTAGTTTGGGACAAGTGGCTTGTTATATTTAATGGCGGCTTGACAAAAACTATCAAACTGTTAGAACGATTAAAGTGTTATTAGCATAGTTTAAAATAATTCTAGTTACGCCTACGATATTTTTTATTATTATTTAATTTGTTCTATTAGGATTCCGCGTTTAATATGAATTAATTTAATCACGCGTCTGGTTTTGCTTTTATATGTGAGCCCTTGTACAAATGCAATTAAAATTTCGTTAGCGCGATGAACAAATCGCCATATTCCGTTCAGCGACATCTAGCGACATATTTAGTAAACTTTTAACCATGAAACTAAGAACGGAACGGCCTGTTTGATTTCGCATCGCACGCTTTTTGCACAAATAGCAACACTGTTCAACGGTGGACCTTATGCCATTTGTAATAAGGTTTACGAACTGTCAGTTAACAGTGAACGCGATGGTATCTACGTCGACGTCAAATATTTTAAGCGTTATTACAACAGAGTAACAGCCCGTTCACACAGGGTGTCCGTTTTACTGTTCCGTTTTATCGTATACGTTTTTTTTCATTGATGGCGTATGGAGTTGTATGAGCGACTTCACATATGACACAGTATTCAGTATACAGTAAAAAATAACGGTCCGTAAAATTGTGACATTCCGTTTTGTCATCGAATACTGGATGAACGGAATACGTATCCGTCATGTATCCGTACGTTTTTACTGGATATAAACTGTGTGTGGTGTGGGGGGCGGGGGGAGCGGTGCAGCTAGACAAACAAGTTTGTACATGCACGCATTGTCTATTTTGCATTCATTAAAGAACGCGTGCTTTTGTTGCGACCAACCATGTCAATCAAGGAATGGGATAACTTAATAGACAAGGAATTGTTAATTAGTTTAATGGAACAGAGACCAGTTCTTTGGGACAAGACGCTAGATAAATACAAAGACAAGACTGCTAGTACTGCAAGTTGGCGCGAAATATGCGTTATTTTAAACAAAGATTTTGAGGATATGGAACAAAAACAAAGACAAGAGTTCGGTAAGTTTTCGTTTTATATTTGAATTGAGGTATATTCTAGATAGATTGGTCCTGCCATGAAACCGACCCAGCTTCGGACATAAAATAGTTCATAAATTCTGTTCGAACTGAATTAGCAGCATTACCACCTCGTGTCCTTCTCTCATTAGGTAGGTTTTCGAGTTGAACTTCTTCAGATACGCTATTATCACTGTTTGAGATTAAACCCTCCTCATCCCTGATAAAGTTGTGTAGAACAGTACATGCCTTAACGATCCATATAGCTGTTGTTTTATCAGTGTCTAAAGGTCGATGGAATATTCTCCACTTATTAGCTAAGATACCGAAAACACATTCAACGTATCTCCTAGCTCTAGTCAAGCGATAGTTGAATATTCGCTTATTTTTGTCCAGGTGCGTCCCGCCAAACGGCCTAAGTAAATTTTCATGTAATCCGAAACCTTCGTCTCCAATGATCACATATGGAACTCTCAACTCTGAGTTTGTTGATAATGGGCATGGTGCTGGTATTTGTAAACTGCCGTCTAGCATCATTTTCCAAAATGTTGTCTCCTTGAATATTGATGAATCACATTCTTTCCCATAAGATCCAACACTAACGTATACGAAGCGATAGTCAGAGTCTACGATCGCTAATAATACGATGGAAAAAAAATCCTTGTAATTCATATACATTGAACCGCTATTTTGTGGTTTTTTAAGTCTGACATGTTTTCCATCTGCTGCACCGAGACAGTGTGGAAAATTTGCTCTTTTGTTAAATCCATCTGCTATCTGTTTCCACTCAATCGACTGATGCAGGAAGTCGCATATATACAGCACTCAAATTATTCCATATGCATCTTGAAACGTCTTTTATAATGTTGCTAACGGTCGATACACCAACACGATAGGTGTAATGAAGATCTTTAAATGAACATCCGGATGCTACATATCTGAAAAAAAAATTTTTTTGTTTCAGGAAAATATGTTATAAAAAAGTGGAGACAGATTAGAGATGCTTGGGTGAGAACGTTAAAAGATAAAAAGAATTGCAAGACATCTGGTTCTGCTGTCTCAAAGATAAAGCCGTACAAATATCATCATCAGATGTTATTTTTAAAAAATATTATTGAGCCTGGTGAAACGCACGAAAGTGCCTGTGCTGAAAAAACTGATGAGGTTAACACCACGGCAGTAAACAAAAATAATAAAACAAACGGAGATGACGGTGACGAGATTGAACATATTCGCAATGACACTCAAACAAAATCCCCCCCGACAAAACGAAGAGCACCAACAAAAAGATTAAATGAATTAGATGCTAAAATGATGGCCTACATAGACCACCAGATAAAACCCAAGAACATTGAACCGGATGATCGTAATCTCTTATTCTTCAAAGGTATTTTGCCGTCCTTGGCTGTGCTAAATGATGATGAAATTCTAGAATTTCAGTCTGGAGTTATTAAACTATTGCAAGATATTAAAAGAAGGAAAGTTAACCCGTCAACCAATTGGTCATCTCCATATACGCAAGCACTAGGCTAGTAATCACCAAACACAAGGGCATTTTACCCAAGCATCTGGTGCTATTAATCACCAAACACAAGGGTATTTTACCCAAGCATCTGGTGCTATTAATCACCAAACACAAGGGTATTATACCCAAGCATCTGGTGCTAGTAACCAAATACAAATTTTACAAGACCAGATTATAGTGTATAGTGATAGTACACCATCACCATCAGTACAATCTACGTGCAGTGATGAGAACACGCTAGATATGTCTGGGTTTTAATATTGTAAACGTTTGAGTAAAAATAAAAAGTACTTACCTTAAAAATATTGCTAGTTTTTCTTCAGGGCAGATACTTTTCCTCCAATTAGTGTCTTGCTTTTTTAAATCCTTTTCCAGTAGTTTAAGAAGATGATCAAAAGAAGACATCGACATACGAAAGTAATTAAAAAATTTTGAGTCGTCTCCCCGCAACTGACTCATGAGTAAACTGTAAGCACCTGCTCTACCTCTTTGCACCAAGAGTGGATGCTGCCAATAACGCCGATTGTACCGTCTCCGCTGGCGATAGTACCAATACAACACGACAACGTCCATCCTGGTAGACTAGCGGTGGTATACTGACGTGTCCGTAATTACGGAGACTACGTATGTGTGAACGGGCTCTCAGTTAATGCCGGATACGTTGAACGTTATACGGTGCCTATGTGTGAACAAAGCATATTTTTTTGTTGTATCCGTTAAAACGTGTACCGTAAATACGGATACTCTGTGTGAACGGGCTGTAAGGTGCAAAACTGTAAAGTTATTTTTGTATACTAAAAAAATACCAATCACCCTAAAAGTCTTCGAGCAACACCGGCTTCCGACACATCGGAAGGGAGGGGCCCAAGCGATATCTCACCGTACAAATCTTTCTGCCATTTTTCGCGGGGGGAAAGGTGCACACAGTCGCACTTCTCACACACTTACATACAAAATCCAATCTGTAATGACGACACAAATACATAGAAAATGACACACGTCAAAGACAAATCTTGCAACCTCTTTTTGTGCACGGACGAGTGACAAGTGTCACAACACGCACACTAACACATTTTCGTTGAAGTATGTTATCGTATTCTGAGAGATGAGAAGTCGGATTTGTCGCTCGACCGATCCGCAATTTGTACTGAGCGAGCAAAATCGATAAATCCAACAATTACATGAGACTAAATATAATAATTGTGTTTGAATGTAATTAAACGTATGATATGTAAAAAAAAATATTACATGTGAAATGTAACACTTTCTTTTTGTAAATTTGATGTCCCCGACCTCTTCTTATAACAAAAAACCGAGCAAACAGGCATTTTTGTGCAGCAGTGTTCACGCGCGCGTCTGAACTCGGTCTAGTGAAAAATCCAAGTGCAACTAGTTTTATTACCCGCGCTAGATTAGATTGACGCGCTAATCTTGTACCTCGGCAGAGGGGAAATAGTGCGAATGCCGCCTCCCTTCCGTGTTGCTCGAAGCTAAAAGTAGTCTTTAACGTACCATAAAATATTTACGCCATGTTACCCGGAACTGGATGTCTTATCGAACGAATAAAAGGTTAATGTGTTTCGTATCGCGTAAAGTCGCCATCAGACAATATCGGAGCGGCCGAGGTGGTCGAAAATATCTGAACACGCGCTCTAACGCCTTGACAATAGAGGCGTGTTCAGATAATTGTGAGCGCCTTGGCCGCTCCGATATATCTGATGGCGACTGTGCCGTCCGATCAATATAAACCGTTTATCAAAAAGACGTATGTGATGTTTGTCTTGTATGAACATAAGACGTTTTGGGTGTGAGGGTGTTATCATAGCGTTTGGCTATGATTGGTTTTGGTTATTATACCCTTATCTATGATATTAAAAAGAGGGTGGTTAGCCGTATCAAGCCGTATACAATTTACCAAATTTATCTTTCGATAGTTATTTCAAATTGTGCGAAGCAAAATATAGTTCTAATATGATTGTCATTGTTTCTTCGCCTGCTGACACATGGAAGTTTCTAAAATCTATTGGTGTGGGTAGCTCTCAGTGTAGTTCTAATTCTTTACCATTCCCTTTAAACGATTTTAATAATCATTTTTCTAAAACTTCTTCCTTAGACCCCACTACAAAGTCTCTTGGTTTATCTTTCATCAGTACTCTGTCATCTCCTTCTATAACTACATTCTCTTTCACCCCGGCTACTGACGACGAGATACGTAAGGTGCTATTGTCGGTAAAGTCGAATGCGATCGGACATGACGAGATAAGTAGGTTAATGATAATAAATATCTTAGAAAACATTGTACCAATCATCACTTACATTGTAAATTTTTCATTGTCCTCGGGTATTTTCCCTTCTGCGTGGCGTAGTGCCTTTGTTATTCCTCTCCCGAAAACCCCTAATCCCACTCTACTTCATCTTTTCATCATACATCACATCTTTTCCAACCATCTCCTCTCACCGCTACAGTCAGGTTTCCGCCCAGGTCACAGTACCACCACTGCGCTGCTAAAGGTCGTTGAAGATGTAAGGCTTGGCATTGAATCTTCACTAGTTACTGTCTTGGTCCTAATTGACTTCTCGAACGCATTCAACGCAGTAAATCACGATCTCCTCCTCGCTACACTTAATCACCTAAATATCTCGTCGTCAGTGGCAGAGTGGTTTGCATCCTACCTACAGGGACGCCGCCAGGCCGTCCGAGCTGATCAGTCGCTTTCCGACTGGTGCGACCTAACTTCGGGCGTTCCTCAGGGTGGTATACTTTCTCCCTTGCTTTTTTCCGTTTTTATTAACTTGATTACAACCAAAATTAAGTGCTCCTACCATTTATATGCTGATGACCTACAACTTTACACCCAATCGAGGCTTGAGGACGTGGATGAGGCTATCTCGAGATTGAATGATGACCTCAATCGCATCTCATCTTGGTCCAAAGACTTCGGAATTGCTGTGAATCCCTCCAAGTGTCAGGCTATCATTATCGGGAATCCGCGTCTGGTATTAAATAAGGACTTCACGTATGTTGCACCGATTCTCTTCGAAAATATTGTCATCCCTTTTTCCACCAAAGTTAAAAACTTAGGATTGCTGTTTGACTGTGGCCTGACCTGGGAACCCCAAGTGTCCGATGTGTGTCGAAGAGTTACGTATACCTTGCGCTCGCTATATAGGTTTAAACATTTTCTACCGATTTCTACCAAAACTCTCCTTATTCAAGCACTGGTGTTACCTGTCATTGATTATTGTGATGTGTGCTGCACTAATATGACGCAAGAATTACTGGACAAGCTCGACCGACTACAGAACAACTGTATTCGGTTCATTTATGGCCTCCGGAAATATGACCACGTATCCGCCTTTCGCCATAAACTCAACTGGCTTCGTATTCGTGAGCGCAGAAGTCTCAAAAGTTTATGCACCCTGTTCTCCATTCTATTTGACCCAGTGGCGCCAGATTACTTGAGATCTGAATTTAAATTTGTAACTGCCCGACCCGGATGCGAACTTCGCACTGCTCGTAAACTTGTTTTAGCTGTCCCGCATCACCGTTCTAGTGCTATCCAAATCATTCACCGTGCAAGCCATCCGTCTCTGGAATGATTTGCCTCTCAGCATACGACAAGCCGACACTAAGTTAACGTTCAAGCGCAAGCTGCGCAAGTATCTTTTTGAAAAGTCTCATAATTAAATCATAGTAAATTAGGAGCAGGTATATTTATGTATATTTATATATATTATATATCATTATTGTATACATATACGTATATATCGTTGTTGTATATATATTTATTTTATCTTCTTACATTTATATCTGTACCTATTAATTTTAAGCATCAAGTTTTAGTGTTTTTACATACCCGCACCAACTATGCTTCTCTGTTTGGCCTAAAGGTTGACTGGTAGAGAATGCCGTGTAGCATTAAGTCCGCCTTTTGTCACTGTATATTTTTTACTGTGCAATAAAGTTTAAAATAAAAAATAAATAAAAATAATTGTCACCCGGAGGTTTGTTAAGATGGTTTTTTAATGTTCCGTAAAAGTAGTACCTACAATAATAAAAAACAAGTTAGGGCACTTCAAGTGGGAATGATATTTTAGGGTTCCGTACCCAAAGATCCTGACTCCTGAAGACGATCCTGACTCCTGTGCAGCCAATGTTGCCGAGACAATACTGCTGGGAATGGATTGTTTCATTCCCAACTCGGTAATAGCTGCGGGAGCAAAGCGACGTCCTTGGTTTAATCGGCCTTGTAAAGAAGCTACAGTTCGCAAGCAAGCTGCTTACAGGGCTTGGACCAAGGCCGTAGCTAATAAGGATCCGAACATTTCTGATGTGAAACGCAAATTAAACGCTGCCTCGAGGTCCAGTAAAAAAGCCATTGCCCGGGCTAAATACGCGATTTCGTCGGCAGAATTGGTGAGAAACTAGCGGGCTATCCCACTGGGAGTCGCGCGTTCTAGTCGCTCGACAAAGCTGCCGAGGGAAATTTTTGTCAGTCGTCTTTACCACCACTGCGGAAAGCTGATGGTGATCTGGCCCACAGTGCAAAAGAGAAAGCCGATCTACTTGGTACTCTTTTTGTCTCGAACTCGACCCTGAACGACGACGGTAGCGCCGTGCCGCCCACCATCCCGCGGTGCGTATACTCCATGCCAGAAATCTCATTCACACAGAGGGATATTCGGCGGGAGTTGCTATCCCTGAACGTCCATAAGTCGAGCGGGCCAGACGGCATACCAGCTCTTGTGCTTAAGCAGTGTGCTTCTGAGTTGTGTCCCGTGTTGGCGCGTCTTTTCACACTCTCTAGCGACAAACGGCATGTTCCATCTTCGTGGAAGACGGCCCTTGTGCACCCTGTGCCTAAAAAGGGCGATAGATCGGACCCATCGAATTACAGGCCTATCGCTATTACCTCCCTTCTCTCTAAGGTCATGGAGCGTATAATTAACGCAAAGCTCCTGAGATACCTAGAAGAACACGACCTGATCAGCGACCGCCAGTATGGTTTTCGCCACGGTCGCTCGACTGGTGATCTTCTAGTGTATCTCACACACCGCTGGGCTTCGGCCATTGAGAGTCAAGGTGAGGCATTGGCAGTCAGCCTAGATATAGCGAAAGCGTTCGATCGGGTCTGGTATCGGGGTCTTCTGTCGAAGTTACCATCTTATGGATTGCCGGAGAGACTATGCAAATGGATCGCTAGCTTTTTGTCCGGCAGACGCATACGAGCTGTAGTAGACGGAAGCTGCTCCGATAGCATGGACATTAACGCTGGCGTTCCGCAAGGTTCTGTGCTATCCCCAACGCTGTTTTTGCTGCACATCAATGACATGTTGTCTATCGATGAGATTCATTGCTATGCAGACGACAGTACTGGGGATGCCTATTACACAGGCCGTGCCAATATCCCTCGTTCTGTGGTGCTGGAGAGTCGTGAAAAGCTTGTGTCGGACATTGAGAGCCCTCTATCCAGAGTTTCGGTGTGGGGTCGGGACAATTTAGTGCGATTCAACCCCACCAAGACACAAGTTTGCGCGTTCACCGCTAAGAAAACCCCATTTACTGTGGTCCCACAGTTCCAGGGCACAGCCCTTACCATGTCAGGGAGTATTGGGATCCTAGGTGTCGACATCTCCAGTGACGTCCGGCCACCTGGCTACGGAATTGGACGTCACTGGAGACGGAAGGTAAGGCTGCGCTGGCATCCAAAAAACTCGGTGTGCTCAATAAAGCGAGGCGATACTTTACTCCGGGGCAAAGACTGCTGCTTTATAAATCGCAAGTCAGACCCCATTTGGAGTACTGCTGTCACCTTTGGGCAGGAGCACCTGGATGCCAGCTTGGACCCTTCGACTCAGTCCAAAGGCGCGCTGTACGAATCGTCGATGATCCCAAACTCACAAGCGGTATTGAACCTTTAAGTCTAAGGAGAGACTTTGCCTCCTTGTGTGTGTTCTACCGCTTGTACAATGGGCTGTGCTTTGAGGAATTATTTGACATGATGCCAACGGCCGCTTTCTATCACCGCACCGCTCGCCGTCGGCAGAACCTAAATGGTCGCGTACTGTGCGATTTAAGAGGAATTTCCTCCCGCGGACGCTCCGGCTGTGGAATGAGCTCCCTACCGAGGTTTTCCCGAGGGTCTACAGTATGGGGTTCTTCAAAAAAGGAGTGTACAGGTTTTTAAAAGGTCGGCAACGCGCTTGTAGCACCTCTGGGGTTGCAGGCGTCCATAGGCTACGGTGACTGCTTACCATCAGGCGGGCCGTATGCTTGTTTGCCACCGATGTGGTATAAAAAAAAGAGTAAAAACGGGACCCTATTAGTAAGAGTCCACTGTCCGTTTGTCCGTCTGTATGTCTGTCCGTCTGTCTGTCTGTCACCAGGCTGTATATATCTTATCATGAACCGTGACAGTTAGACAGTTGAAGTTTTCACAGATGATGTATTTCTGTTGCCGCTATAACAACAAATACTTACTGAAAAGTACGGAACCCGAATGCCGGGCGAGTCCGACTCGCACTTGTCCAAAATCCGACTCGCACTTGGTTGTTGTTGTGGTTATTTATATTATACTTAGTAGTACAAATAGTACAGTCAGCAGCACTGCAGAAGTTGCTAAACGGGCCAGGTGTTCAAAATGATCTTGACGCGACTTTATTGTTAAGAGAATAAGAGCGTGTCAAGGTAATTTTGAACTCCTCGCCCGCTTAGCAACTTCTATTGATGCTGCTGACTATATACTAGTTATATCTAATTGTATAGTGCATTTTTTCGTGGTCCTAAATTATCTCATTCGATTTTTTCGCGTTTGTTTTAAACGCGCTAAATAATGGTATTGTAAATAAAAATTTCCTTGTCTTAGACCTAAAAACCTTATTTAAGTATAGGTACATATAGTATCATTGAGAGCCGGTTGAAACAAACTGTCGTCAAACTTTACCGTAGGTCGTTATAATGCTTGTATGCAAAGTTTGACAGTTATAAAATGACAGCTGCCACCGCCATGTTTAACAATGAACGCTCGCCAAAATTTCCGGACCCATACGACCTTTTTAAACAGTTTAAACCTTCAAAGAAAAGAGCGTACTCCCATCTTAGAGGGAACGAGGTACTTGCAACTCCTCTGGTGTTGCAGATGTCCATGGGCGACGCTAATTGCTTACTATCAGGTGATTCGTCTGCTCGTTTGCAGATATCGTAAAAAACATCATTATGAACATCGTACCTCAAATTCAAACAGTTTTAAAATATTTAAATCAACATTTTTAAATTAAATTTATCCTCTCAAATCTGTTTGCTTTTTTCTATAACTTGAAAAGAGTTTGAATGTGTGTGGTGTAAACTGCCATAGTGTAAATATCTCTACAGTGTCCAAACCTACCTTCAACCTTTTGAAGGTAATCGTACCAATGAGTGTTTCGGTACTTATGTATTTACGAAATATCATTTGATATTTACCAGTCGCTTTTCGGTGAAGAAAAACATCGTGAGGAAACCGGACTAATCCCAATAAGGCCTAGTTTACCCTCTGGGTTGGAAGGTCAGATGGCAGTCGCTTTCGTAAAAACTTGTGCCTTGGGATTAGTTGCCAAGCGGACCCCAGGCTCCCATGATGAGCTGTGGTAAAATGCCGGGATAACGCGAGGAAGATGAACATGATGAATTTTATTGCAAGTAATAAAAGTGACCAACAGGCTGCCAACTATTGGAATCGGTTTGTCAAACACTAGGGCGTTACCTAATGTTACGTATTGGGCCCAATATTGATCATCTCGCCAATGGCGGCCTCTCGTAAAGTACCCAATTTGTCAATGTTGCCATAAAACATAATTTGTGCGTAAACCCAGCGGGGCGCGAGTTAAAACCGTAACTTTGGAGGCCGGTTGATAGTAGAGCGTTTTCACACTGCCCGATCCGATATCGGATGTCGGATAGAAGTAAAATGTAAGACATGTGTGTTTTTCTGTTTCTATTTATTCATTTTATTATTGAGTACAAAAAAACAATAAATAACGCAAAAAAGGCGGACTTGATGCCATATGGCACTCTACCGCAGCTGTTTTTCTCATAGGCGCCTGCCGACATCCGATGTCGGAAAGGCGCTTCCAATAAATTTAGCCATATTGGAGCCCCCCGTCAGCTGTCGGACCGGTAATATTTGTTTGTGTGCGTATATGTAGGTATGCATAATGTTTATTGTAGTATGCGTGACCGCTAAAGCCCTTGCTACACGGTCGCCGACAAGCCTTCAGACCGCGTGGCCTTGGTCCGTGGAGACAGTTGTTTCCAACAAAATTTGACCAAAACTGACCAAGGACAGACCAAGGTCAGACGGTTAGAAGGCTTGTCGGCGACCGTGTAGCAAGGGCTTAAAGACAGCGACTACGCGAATGTAGGATCCTACAGCCGATATCGGGTCGGACCATGTGTAAACGCTCTAACGTCGGTTATGATGATATCATTATATTTCTAGTGTAACACTTTATCGGCAACCTAATATGGCTTAATCTAATAACCATTCTAAATGATTCGTTAATTTATTCGTTCGTACAAACAGCAACACTTAACTCCATCTTATGCCTTTTGTAATAAGGTTTACTGTCAGTTAACAGTGTGGACGATGGTAGGTTGTAGTTTTTGACTAAGGATTGTCATTTTGAGAATCCAAAGGTTTTGTCAAAATTATGTTTTACGAATATTACATCAAAATCGCCTTTAACGCCAAACTTGTTATGTACAGTATCAGATATATCGGAGCCGCCGAGGTGCTCAAAAATATCTGAAGAAGTAGGTACTCTAACGCCTTGACAATACAAGCGAGTTCAGATATTTGTGAGCACCTTGGCCGTTCCGACATATTGGCGACTGTTTGTACAGTCTTCGATTTTTTTTTAAGTTTGAAGAACGACTCAATCATTAAAGCTCATTTTTGCTTGCAACGTGTATAATAGGGTTTGGCCTAGCGGTGTCCCGTTGCGTTTCTCGCTGAATTATTCTACCCACTAATATTTTATATAAATTTAAATGTGACAAAGAATATGTTGACAGATGTGTTAGTAACACATTCGTTTAGGAAAGATACTGGGTTTCTAGAGGTTTATTGGTTTGTGCGTTTATTAGTAGTTATGTTTACGCTTAAATATTAATATTAATATTTGGAACGTGAGACGTGAGATCAATTTCTGGATTCCTACTAAATAAATGCTTGGTTTTATAACTGTACCTTTTCAATTTGACGTTTCCTGCAGTAATGGCAGCATTACTACGGCAGTAATGCACCGCAAATGTCAAAATCGATGTTTCTGCCCAGATTTTGACATTTGCGGCAGTAATGCAGTCGGCAGTAATAACGCACTGTAAAACTGCAGCAGTAATACTGGATATACACTATTTGTACGAATCCGAATACTAGGTATGGTCCAGGTATCTAATTTGCCGTGCATGAAATATAGGGGGCAGCATAGGAGCCGTCAGATTTTTGGCGCGAGGCGTAAATGTGACGTTAATGGTAACATTCCATTTCTAACTACCGGTACTGAACGCGTCGCTGTCATTGTCAATTTCCATAGTAAAATTGACAGTATTGCAGCTGCAGTTGGAAATGGAATGTCACCTTTATGCTTCCGATGTAGCCCACAAGATGACAGAACCTACTATGTACAAGAAAACGTACCTACAAGAACCGGTAGATGGTAGCACTTGCTTTGGCAATGTACATGTGCACATATGTTTCCTATTCAGGCTACAATGTCAGGCCCTCCAACGCGCACGGTCCCTATACCATTTTGTATTCTGTCATATTGACAATACAATTGTAGTATGAGGTCCCTAGCAACTTTCCTATGGATTGTCACTGTGACAGGGTACGAAATCGTACGGGTATTAAATTATTTGAATGGACATTATTACATTAATTCATAATTTCGAGTTTATTTATAAAGAAAAACCACAGAAAAACTGTAATGTTATCTTTACTTTCAATATCCTCGAAATTCCAACTCTTTACGAAATGACTGTTTCCCTTTTACAAAATAAAATTGTCCTTTTCCTTTTCATAATATCGTATTTAAACAATCTTTCGTTATAATTCTTTGACTCGATTTTGTTTTAATCGATTCCTCGGTATCGTAAATTTTCTGAATGAATAATCGCCGGCCCAGTTGGCTTGAATACGCTTGTTAGCTAATGGATTTCTTTATTTATATTTTATTTAGATATTCCAAGGTTCTAGTCTCACATTTACCATATTGGTTTGGGAGTTAGTGAGTTGGAATAATGGATTGGTGATGTATTTAAAATGTATATCTTCGTTGTGTTCTTTAAATAAAATACATGTTTTATGTGGCAACCCATAAAATGTATAATTCACATTAAAAAAAACAATTGAATGTTTCTGTGGAGCAGTTTTCAAATTTGAAACAACGCATAAATAGCATACCTACACAACACCAAAAGTATCTGCCACTCTGGATTCTCTGGAATATTTTTTAGAATCCTAGAATCTCTATAGTTCGCGTTCTATATTATATGTGACAGTCTAAGTGTAAAATGGTCAAGACCGGATTTTTGCAACGTATTCAACTTATTCTCCTTGCTTTAGAGTTCAAATTAGCAATTAGTCGGATCTTAGTCCGAGAGGGTTTTTCGGTTCATTGATGGTGTCTTGAAGAATTGTAATTCAACTTTGAGTGTAATAGATTACTCCTGAACTATTTTATAACTATAGTTATCTTTTTTATTATTTGCAATAAACATTTGGGGGAAAACGTTAGTGAGAAATAAGAATTATTTTTTTGACGGCCTTCCAATTCACCGAAAAATAGTACGGTCTTACCGGGGTATACTTAGTACCTTACTTATAAATATGTTATTTTATTAGTACCTAGTCATTAGAGAATGATAGATACTTTTGACGTGTAGTCGGATCCGTTACTTTTGATGCTTACAGTAACAGTAAAATGCAGATACTTTTATGTAGTTACCGTGTAAGTAAGCTTTAATAAATAATAATAAATAAATAATATAGTCCCACAGTAAGCTCAATAAGGCTTGTGTTATCTGTACCTACTAGATGACGATATATATAATATACACAATATATACAAATACATCTTGGAAAACATCCATAACTCAGGAACAAATACTTGTGATGAACACACAAATAAATGCCCCTTACCAGGATTCGAACCCGGGACCTCCTGCTTCGTAGGCAGGGTCACTAACCGACTAGGCTAGGAGGCCGTTATAGCATAAATTAATATTTATTTAAGTATAGTTTTTAGGTAAATACCTAAAATAACCTAAACTACCTCTGTCCGTGATTATAACATTATTAAACGATAAGCAATATTCAATCCCTTGACGTTAATTTAGTATAGGTACTTCCGCAGATTTTGGTTAGAGCGGATTAGCTAATATTGTTTTAATCCAAACCCCTTGTATACATTTCATTCGATAGCATGACGAGCGTTCGCGTTTGCGTTATGTCTATTTTTGTATGGGATTTTGAACAGCGCGCCAAGCGGGACGTTTTGGAAACTGAAAATCCCATACAAAATGACACTTTTCTCAAATATAGTCCGAAATTTATGCGTTAATGTCACTCAAGTTGCTCATTTATGGCTCCTTACATTACTTCTTGACCTAGGCCAAGAAGTAATGTAGGGAGTTAGTATGAAACTTACATTATTGTCCGCTGCTCTAACTTTTTAAATTTGCTCACTAAGATTAGACTGACAAGGGAAAACCACTCTCTCTGTAAGCATACTTGCGACATTAAAAAAAAAAAAAATCTATGGTACTATATAAACGGTTAAACATGGTGCTCGAATAGCTTTTTCATATGTCAAGTTTAAAAGATAAAAAAGGTGGCAATTTTATAAGCGGTTAAACATGGTGCTCGAATCTACCACAATCTCGTCCTGCAATCCCTTACTTCACGGCCTCTACATAATGTACCATGGTATAATAATATACTCCGCCTGGTACTCTCTTCCGAGATTCACGTATGACCTAACTGACACGGGCCTACGTCATCATGCTGTTTACAGGTTCTCAAACTTTAAAATGTGGGAGAATTTTAACCAACGGTGAAAATTATTATAACGGCATTAATTTTAAGTTATTCATGTAGAAACATAGTAAAATAAAAAAAATGTAATGTATTAAATTAAACTTTATTTATCTATGCAAGACAAACGTTTGAAAAACTAATTCACAGTTACACATTAATTACCAAGCTTACGACGTGAAAAGTTTGGAAAACACTGCGACTGCTGACACTGAGCGAGAAGGAAATAACAATTAACACGCGTTCGACAAGGATGATGGTCAGGGCATGAAGTAATCTAGATCCGAATTGTCAAATGTGAGAGCGCTATCCTGTGTTGCCAGTAGTGTAAACAGAACTACCCGAACGTCTGAAATTTATTTCGTGAATCGGAAGATATTGCTAACGAATAATTAAAAATGACTTGTTATTGTAAAATTTAAGATAAAATACATATAAATGAAAATTATAAAATTATATAGAAAATCTAGACATAGACATAGACATAGACATAATTTATTGGTAATAAGGCATTACAAGTCACAATTTTCAAACATATTTCTATACATCTATCGAATGATATTCACACTAGGGGTACTGGATCCTCTAAAGTTATTTTTTGCTTTTACTCAGTAAAAGCTAAATTTTATGAGTATACGATAAACAATTCCTCCACTGGAAAGGCCTTCTTTAGGGTCCCGTTTTTACCCTTTGGGTACGGAACCCTAAAAACAAAGAAACAGAAACATCGGTACAATTCACCCAATTCCGATGGAAATTCATATTAGTTAACATATTGTAATAATTTAATCAAGAAGTGTGATCACAATCATCAAAGGTGTCATTAATCAACCACCTTCGACCCACATACCGGTAATAGAGACGGCGCCATTACTAGTTAAGGTGGCGTCGTCCATCACACCAAATGGTCTTGGTTTAATTCGAATCGAGACTGCAACAGCAACCTACAGGTACAGGTGCAGCGTTGCTGTTATTGCTGTCGGTCGACTGAATTCCTCCAGGAAATGTCAAGTATCCAGCACATCGACTTTAGGTTTGGCATTTTTGCAGCAATTTATTTATTCGTATGGGAAACAAGATTCGAGTGGCTTAAAATATTAATAATAAAAAAATTAAAGAGCTGTATCCAGTGTCTTGGCCCTTAGGGCTGCGCCTTCATTAGGTGCGAGCAAGTCTGAATGGTTGCCATTAAACTCTTCGGGTAGTCTACAGCAATGCTGCTTGCCTGGAAGGAAGTGTTAAATTTTATAATCAATGCGATGATAAATAGCTTTTTGACGTTTCCTGATTTTCTTGAAATATTGGTGGGCAGCATTGCTCAGAAAATGTCAAAATCGCTGTTGATACTTACTGTTGATGATCTGAATAGTTAACATTTTCTTCAGCAACTTTTGGCCTCCTACTCTAGCCGGCAGTGACTGCCTACGAAGCAGGAGGTCTCTAGTTAGATTCCTGGTAAGGCTGCATTCCTGTTGCCGCTGCTGTATCTGTCAAATTACTTGATAAAATGAGTGACGGAATGAACGTCATAATCGCGGCAGTAACGCCGCGGCGGATGTCACTCATTCTATCAAGGAAATTGGCAGATACAACAGCAATAACGACGCCGCAACAGTAATGCAGCTGCCGTTGAGATCCGGACATCACCTTAACACTGCTACAATCATATTTCGAATCAAAACTTAAAGATGGAGTCGTTCATCAATACAAATTGACCATTCATAACGTTTTCCCCACCTCGGTGTCGATTTTCATTCCATACATCATAACAGCGACACTCTTCGCTAACCATAGGTGTACCTTAAGACATTCAAATAAGGTTTACATTTGTCTGTAGCGTGGATGGTTTCATCCATTATGTATGAGCCAGAAGACGTATTAATTAGTTTCTAAGAAATATGAAGTGTTTAAAAATTGATTGACTGTAATTTTGATTAAGTTTGAGTTTTGGAATAAGAGTTGGAAATTTAATTGTGATTTGATAAACTTCGATTATTGGTTAACATCATTTGATTTATTTCATTAACGTTGATTATGATTGTGATGTAAAATTACGCCTTTTGATTCTGGACGAAATGAAATTCGCGAATTTAATTTAATTGCTTATAGATTTAAATATCTTAACAGTTATTTTTGTGGTTCTGTTTGAGCTGCTTTTGAGTTCACTCCAAAATGAAAGTACCTATACCTACTATATAACTGCCCGTAAGATACACCCGCCCGTTCATTTGTATGAAACTTTTTTTATTGTAAGTATTTAGTACTTATATTATCGTCTATTGCAAGAAATATTAAACATAATTAAATTAAATGTTGATAATTTCTGATGTGTTCACTTGTTCAGTTTTTCCTCGAACAAATCATACGTATGAGAAATATTAACGCTGGCTCCTCGAAAGCTCTCAATATTTCCTTAACTCCACAAAACATCAATAAAACATTTTCATAAAGCGAAATGCTGACAAAACGTGTTCAAAAGCCAGTATATTACAATATAGCGTTATTGCTTACTCTATTGCACGGGAAAAACAATATTTCAAATAAGGATGGATCGGGGAATGCCAATAAGTTGACTTTTATTATCGCTAAAGGAGAACAGAAGAAATCTGCAAAGCAAAGGGGGTTATAAAGGAATACTTGACTTCTCGTTTATTTAAACTTTGTTCAATAAAATACAGAAGTAAACAAGTAAATTGCAATAATATCGTGAACAGCGAAACGCATAAAATGTTTCTGATATTTATGGCCTCTGGGACTATAGTTAGTTTTTCTTAGCATTAGAAAGAAGGAAACAATCTTGACGTGTCTTTTTATTAAAAAATATTGAAAAACGCTTTAAAAATTTACTTTATATTACTTCTGAAAGCGAAAGAATGTAAAAGATCGTATATGATATATAATTCTAACATAAATATTTGCTGTGACTTATTTTTCAATGGTGATTTTTAATAAAAATATATGTCAAGATCGCTTACCTTCTTCCTAATGAACTATAGGTTGATCTGTGTAAAATTGTCCTATATGTAACATTGATTTATTTTATCTTATTTATTTAAAGTATGCATTACCTAGTTTTTAAGAATATTATAGTTAATTGTGAGACTTGATATCATTTTGATGTTACTATTCTAATCGCACACAACTTTCCCATATCGATATCAACAACTTACGAAACACGATGACGTGAGGTCACGAGCTCACGGGTCGCGGGTTCGGGTCCGGCGCAGTAAATCGTGACCGCCCGCTGAGCGCCTTGTTTACGCTGCGGACAGACACACTGCCAGTTATTGAATATGGAATAGTTAATGTTATAGAATTGGTTTAACTATTGATATTTAAATAGGATCTTGTAATATCTTTTCATATGCAAAATTATAAGTGTCGAGATTTATTTTAACAAATTAATGATGTTTAAAAATAGTGACAAATTTGTAGAAGCATATAAGTATGGGTACTTATTAGCTTTTTCCCGCGACCTTGTATACCTAGGTAGAGTTAGACCAAGAAAAGTCTGCAACGATAGTGAGAGCCGATAATTCAAGTGTTATTTGTACGTCATCAATTCATAGAAATTTGACGATTTTCATAGAAAGTAATTTAATTTGGTCTTAGAGTTAAATAAGCATAAAACAATATTCTCTTCTCTAGACGACTTCGCCATTCCGAAGTTCAACCAGAAACCCAACAATGGCAGTCAAACATCGACAAACATTATCAAATCAATGTCACTTCGGCGCTTGTTTGTGTTGTGAGCGCAAGGCGGACAGAGTGCTTTGCCGCAATAGACTGGCGAGTGTTTTCGTGAACCAGTGTTAACGGGCCTATTCGAACCTTCGACCAACACCGGGAAGGGAGTCGGCATTCGCACTATTTCCCTTCTGCCGAAGCACGTGCTCAAAGTCATGCACATAAAGCCCTTGCTACACGGTCGCCGACAAGCCTTCTAACCGTCTGACCTTGGTCTGTCCTTGGTCAGTTTTGGTCAAATTTTGTTGGAAACAACTGTCTACACGGTCCGGGACAGACCAAGGCCACGCGGTCTGAAGGCTTGTCGGCGACCGTGTAGCAAGGGCTTCATCCTTACACAAAAAGAGATCGAGGGGTGCAAGATTTGGTAACAAAAAGTTGTTAAAAAGTGTTGAAAAGTGTACGATGTGATTTTGCTTGCCCCATGTCGATCCGATAGAGGACATTCTTGCTGTGCGAGAACACTCAAATGGGACATATGCTTCTCCATACAAACGTAATACCGATTTCCTCTCTGGATGACATTGTAAAAAATATTTTATACAATTTGATGTATATTAACCATAACGCTCTTTGATTTTATTGTGTGACGAATTTGATTTTAAATTTTAAAAGCTCCTAACTGTGCGAATGTAACGAATATGCATAGCTGAGGTCTAAACGCATTGAAATGTGTATATAATAGTTATTTGTACAACAAGAGATCAAAGTTTGATATTTCTTCGAGTGCTTATTTTGAGTCCCGTGCAAGCGAAAGATTCTATAATTATCTATGATTCTATAACTCGCTACGCTCGTGAATCTAATTTAGAATCTTGAGCGTAGTAAGGGATTCAAAAGCGCACGAGATGTAAATAACTTTGATCTCGTGTAGTACACAAAATTTTTCACCCTATTTAAGCAGTCAAAGCAGTGAAAACATACATAGAGGGACAGAGATAATAGAACCCAAGTATATCGAACTTGTATTAGACCCCGCATGTTGAAATGACATTTGACTATAAAGATCACTTGAATGACATTTTGTCTCACTCAGTGAGCAAAATGCGATTTTGCTCACTCATTTAGTCTCACTCGGTGAGCAAAATGCGATTTTGCTCACTGAGTGAGACAAAATGACTTAGTGAGCAAAATCGCATTTTGCTCACTGTTTTTACGAAGCAAAGTACCCTTGTTCGAGCTGCTGAGGTGAAAAAATATTTTCTATAATCTCAATATCTAGGGAAAAAACCGGGACTACGTTTGTATGGAGCAGCGGTGGTTTACTATACTCTTAAATTTAAAATTACGGCGTACGTATTACGTACATATACAATTAGGTATGAGTATATTCTGTTGACCGCCTGTTGTCTGCCTCTACATTTAATAAATTGTTTCTTTTCTTTTGTATCTTTTTACTGAGGTATGCCAATAAAGAATATTCTATCTATCTATTCTGGTTAGTGAAAATATATGCGACTCGCGTCCGTTCGGCAAGCGTTTGTAATTACACTTGAGTTAGCTCGTGGTGTATATTAACGTGTACGTACATGTACAAACAATACCTAACGTACTCGTAACGTATGTAGATGCTAAAATAGAAAGGTGCGGGGATCTATTGTTGATTAGAAACTCCAATCAATTTCCAATTTAAATGATGAACCTCGTTCCGGGTCTATTCTGATGTATAGGCTGTATATCGCGATTCAGCGTGACAACGCGTCGAGCGCAATGGGCGCCTTTGCGTATGGAATGCCGCGGGATGAGTTGTTCGACTAGCTTTTTTTGTATATTTGTTTAGTTTAACTAGGGAACAAATCAAATATATTTTTTTAATCTTTTTAGGGTTCCTTATTATGTAGTGTACAGATAATGCATCATTATTACCCATCGTATTTTCACGTAAACGTACGAACGTGTCTTGCTATTTCAGCCAGTCTCGGTACAAAAAGACACCTACACACCTACAGACGCGGCGGGGGACTATGTTTTATTTATAAGGTGTATTGATGAAGTTAAGTTTTCCAAACCCAATTTTACCTTTTTCCAGGACACCTCACCTAATTCACTTCAGTATCATCTATCATTTAGCTCACCTTTTTGCACCATTTAAACTAAACAGAAAACATCGTCCCGTCACGGAGCAGCAACCAATCACTCCGACACTATGTACGTGGTTAGTGTCTTAACGGTACCGGTTGAATTCTATTTACTTTACACCCATTTGTTACTGGAAAAACTAGATGAGTTTTGTACTAGACGGTAGATTAACTTTCAGTTTAACGGACGAGTTGAGCGAGGCTTGTAAAAACTCGAGGAATGAAGCTTTATTTATTATAAAAAGTCTTATTTGTAATAAGTCTAGGTGGACATGGGGATCAGTTTATCTTGGCGAGACAAAAGCAATAGCAAGAAAAGTCAGTACATGTTTGTACACACATCCACATAGGCCAACCCTTATCACAAACTAAATGTAGATGTCAATTGCAGCTGCATTACTGCTGTATCTGTAATTTTCCTTGATAAAATGAGCCGCCTTACTGCCGAGATTATGACGTTCATTCCGTCACGGATTATGACGTCATTTTATCACGGAAATTGATAGATGGAGCGTGCGCAACAACGACGCCGCAACAGTAATGCAGTTGACATCCAAGCGTCACCTTAACTGTAGGTGTTTTGCGTCACACTTGGATCCGTCACGTAAATGGCTTTGCTAATGAATTTATTTGTTTCCCACGCACGCTCTAATACGCCCCTACGGGCCTATATTCAATCAGAGTTACTTAAGATCCAAACCCGGATAAGCAAAGTCTTATCGTAAGCTCGTAAGGAAAGTATTACTTAGTTTTTATTTTTATCTTACAAAGGAAAACTTAAATAAGTAGTTACAAACCTCTATTAAGGTGACGTTCGGATACCAACTGCAGCTGCATTACTGCTGCGGCATATCTGCCAATTTCTTTGATATAATGAATGACGCAAAGAACAATATAGCGGTAGTATTTAAAGCGGCATTTCAACAAGGAAATTAATAGATACCGCAGCGACAACAACAATACCGCAACAATAAACAACAGTAAACAATACTATGAAGTATTTGAACAAATTAAATTATTTTTCAGAAAATATTTTAATTTGTTTTTATCAAGTAGAAACACTACTATATAAATTATAAACTGAAATAAATGTCATATACTAAGAAAAAGTGACCAAGGCCTCCAGTGCCCCAGGCTGGAATCGAACCAGCGTCCTCTGCTATCGCGGCAGGTGCCTGAACCACTCGGCCACCGGGCCACAGCGACATTAGTCAAATTTTCCAAGTATATGCACTTCCTACTGAAGGCTTGTGGCGCCCCCTGGCCATCTCTAAGGTAGAACAGTATGGTTCGAACCTTCTATCTGGATCATTCTCATGATGATACCGAGCTAGCGAGAGAGATGGCGCTGCCAATCAATACTATGAAGTATTTGAACAAATTAAATTATTTTTCAGAAAATATTTTAATTTGTTTTTATCAAGTAGAAACACTACTATATAAATTATAAACTGAAATAAATGTCATATACTAAGAAAAAGTGACCAAGGCCTCCAGTGCCCCAGGCTGGAATCGAACCAGCGTCCTCTGCTATCGCGGCAGGTGCCTGAACCACTCGGCCACCGGGCCACAGCGACCGCAGAGGGGGCGCCACAAGCCTTCAGTAGGAAGTGCATATACTTGGAAAATTTGACTAATGTCGCTGTGGCCCGGTGGCCGAGTGGTTCAGGCACCTGCCGCGATAGCAGAGGACGCTGGTTCGATTCCAGCCTGGGGCACTGGAGGCCTTGGTCACTTTTTCTTAGTATATGACATTTATTTCAGTTTATAATTTATATAGTAGTGTTTCTACTTGATAAAAACAAATTAAAATATTTTCTGAAAAATAATTTAATTTGTTCAAATACTTCATAGTATTGATTGGCAGCGCCATCTCTCTCGCTAGCTCGGTATCATCATGAGAATGATCCAGATAGAAGGTTCGAACCATACTGTTCTACCTTAGAGATGGCCAGGGGGCGCCACAAGCCTTCAGTAGGAAGTGCATATACTTGGAAAATTTGACTAATGTCGCTGTGGCCCGGTGGCCGAGTGGTTCAGGCACCTGCCGCGATAGCAGAGGACGCTGGTTCGATTCCAGCCTGGGGCACTGGAGGCCTTGGTCACTTTTTCTTAGTATATGACATTTATTTCAGTTTATAACAGTAAACAACATTTTAAAAGTTTTAACATATTATTTTTTTATAAAATCAAAATACCGCATCGTCTTTTTTTCGATCTATGATATCAAAGAGACACACATTAGTTCGTCCAAACATTTTAACCCGCCTACGCTCTATTGGAATAACAGGAGTACTTTAAGAATGCAAGAATGTGTTAATTTCCATACACTATCTCCATAGAAAACACATAAAAAGTACAAACTTGCCGTCGCCTCGTTTAATTCAACACTTGGCATAATGGTGACACGGTACTTGACGCCATAAAACCTGTACTTCGCTGTTTAAAAGTCGGTTATGCTACAAAAATGTACGGAATACACGACTTTTTGCTTCTTAGGTTTTGGTGTGAAATTGTGGGATTTCTTTGGATTGCATGTATGACTGTATGTACATAGTTACTTTTAATGCATCGATGGAGCCTGTTTTTTAACGAATGCAGTTCTAATTTTACTAAAGTTTGCAGTATTTACTAAAGTTGACTGTGAGTAATTTTTTCTATTCAAATAAATTGATGTAGTCTGCGTTCGGGGAATTCTAAGGCATTGTGATGCTTACAATTGTGATTATGACGGTGTACTTTCGTTTGGGCCAAATACCTTTCGCCAAATTTCACTTCCCAACAAACTTATCGCAATAGTTTCATTTCCCAAAGGAACCTTTAGCAAAGTTACACTTCGCATATAATTTATTTGGTCAAATTATCACTTGGCATGATTTTACTTTGTCAAATGTTGTTAGGGCAAAAAATTATTTAGCAAACGTTTTTTACTGGCTAATATTATTTTCCAATAAAGCCGTTAAGTGGGTTAGGTTAGGTTTGAACTGCGATCCTCACAGAACCGAACAAAAGTGGGTTAGGTGAGGTTAGAATTGTGAGCCTTACAGAAATGAAATGCTACTCGAAAAGTGGGTTTCATTAGGTTCGAACTGCGATCCTCACAGCACCAAACTGCTATCAGAGAAGTGGGTTAGGTTAGGCTAGAACTACGACCCTTACAGAAACGAAATGCTACTAAAAAGTGGGTGGTTTTACCTCTTTTTCTACATAGTGGACCATCTACAATAATCTTTCACCGGCCCCCATAGAAATCGTTTTTTTTTTCTTAAAAATTATAATGTAATTCAAATAATCACATCTGTATGCGTAAAACATAACCAAAATGATAAAAAACCTAAGGTCGGGATTAAGTATTTCAAATAAAAGCAAAAATAAAAATATCTATTGGTATGTAAATTGTATGCCATGCAATATGCTATGCTTAGTGATACATTTGACTAAATAATTTTTGGTAAAATGAAACTTGTCCAAGTAATTATTTGCTAAACAATAACTTGCCAAAAAAGACTATTGCTAACTGAAAAATTGCGATACCTTGTTTTACCAAACATTTTTTTGGGAAATGATAATTTGGGAAACGTAGTTTGGGATGTGATACTTTGGGAAACGTTTTTGGCCCATTCGTTAGTAAACCGATTATGACACCTTACAGCCTAACATGCATATCAATATTTTGCCGCGTCACCAGAAAATATGATGGAAAAACGGAGATACCTATGTATTGTACGTATAAGTACTCCACTCCCGTTTCGATATCTTCCTGCAGTAATTCCATTAATTACGTATTCCGTTAATCGGTATTCATGGCGTCATTACCGGTTTACGGCTGATACCGGAGAGATGTATGTTTAAGTGTTGTGATAGTAATTGAGAATAATTGGTCATTACGTAAGGTGAGGTGTTTCAGAGAAGTAGTATTAATGTATAATGACTAATGAGATTATACTTGCTGAGTTTATTTCGGATCTACTCGAGTTGTTCTTTAGGTATATAAAATTATTAATTATTAAAAATAATTCACGTGAGTGCAATCGTTGTGATCGAAATAATTTTAAATATGTCTCACGAAAGTTTAATTTCGCTCATATACCTATAAGTAGGTAGGTATTTAGTTTTAATATCATAATTTCTGTGAGACAGAGACATTAAATTATTATATTATAACGGGTCACTCATGTATTAAAAGTCGAAGATTGCTCGACATGTTCCGCTCAATAGAAAATTTTTTTTTTTTCTCATTCAAAAATGCTTTCTACTTTTTCCTAATCAGAACACGATACCTAATATGCACATAAACGGATCCCCATCATTTTTTTACAACCATTTTAAAATAACGTTAAGGTAGGTATGCAAGTAATATATTATAATAACATAAGATCTTAATACTTAAGTACCTTATAAAATAAAATAACTAAAACTAAACCTAACAAAAAAATAAAAATCCCTAAAACCTACCTTCAAAGTCTAGGCCCCTCGGCAAGGTGCCCATCGCGCAGGCATCATTCCCGCGCTGTATAGCGATGGCAATCCTTTGCGCGAGAAAGCTGCCCGCGCGAGAGTCCCCTGTTGCCTCCCTTAACCGCTTACCAAGCTCCTTAAGGAGCCCACGCACTCCTCTACCCCACGGCCGGAGTTTGCTACGAACTCGTAGTTGGCCCCGAGACAGCTGTATTTATAGGACTTAGGTAGGTATGGTTTTTATATAAATTGCAGAAGATGTAGGTACAGTCGCCATCAGATATATAGGAGCGGCCAAGGTGTTCACAATATCTGAACACGCGCTCTAACGCCCTGACAATAGAGGCGTGTTCCGATATTTGTGAGCACCTTGGCCGCTCCGATATATCTGATGGCGACTGTACATACCTGCGTATTCTTTTCCAATACTGCGATATGACGATCGATGAATAATTCAATGAATAGAAAAGAGCCAAGACTCCGGAAAAATAGTGGGTATATTTATATTTCCTTAAAAATACAAGCACTAGAGCAGATAGTGAGTATTTAGATATATTTATACAAAAGACTTTTCTCTCGAATAAGTAGGTATAGGCTGAAATTCAAATGTATTTTCTAAGGTTCTGTAACTCACACGAAAGTTGCCCAGTGAAAAAATCTTGAGCTACATACATTTTCTTAAGGAAATTAAAACTTATCCGTATCGAACCGAATCGAATTCGAATATCATTATTATATCAAAAAGAACTAAACATACGAATCCAAGAACCTTTTTACCTATTATACATGGTACTTTATTAATTTTTACTTATTCTAGATTTTGATACTACCTATTATTTCTATAATGCGTAGGCTATTACGCAAGGTATTCTTGACAAACAATCTAAGTCAGCCGAGCTAGACTTGTGTTCGTTCTAAGCACTTAATCTAGGTCTTCAGTGGGACTAATTTGAGTTTGAATATCTTAAGAAACTTGGCCGAATGAGCAAAACTAAACAAGGCCCGTTAGGCTCCCGCTTATTCCGAATAGGCCAAGAGCTAACTTTTAATTTTATACCTTTACTATATTTGATAAGTAACTAGATGTCTTATGTCGATGTATGTTTAGAATTGTAGATACGTTGTACAGTTTAATTTTACAACAACGATATAAACGAATAAATAAATAAACATTGTCTTGATGTGGTCTTGATAGAAATTTTCTTAACGTACCTATACTATTATACACAGTTTGACTATTTTGTTGAGCTTTTACTAAAGTTATTACTCATAGTCATATTCACGATAATTGAGTTTGTTACAATTACACACCCATTTTTTTTAGTCAATTTAGACATATTACAATAAATACACTTAATACACAGCCCCGAGAAGAAACAGCAGGAATATTTTTTCAAATAATTATACATACTTACAATCTTTAAAATGGTGTACTTTCGTTTGGGCCAAATACCTTTCGCCAAATTTCACTTCCCAACAAACTTATCGCAATAGTTTCATTTCCCAAAGGAACCTTTAGCAATGTTACACTTCGCATATAATTTATTTGGTCAAATTATCACTTGGCATGATTTTACTTTGTCAAATGTTCTTAGGACAAAAAAATATTTAGCAAACGTTTTTTATTGGCTAATATTTATATTCCAAAAAAGCCGTTAAGTGGGTTAGGTTAGGTTTGAACTGCGATCCTCACAGAACCGAACAAAAGTGGGTTAGGTTAGGTTAGAACTGCGAGCCTTACAGAAACGAATTGCTACTAGAAAAGTGGGTTTGATTAGGTTAGAACTGCGATCCTCTCAGAACCGAACTGCTATCAGAGAAGTGGGTTAGGTTAGGCTAGAACTAAGACCTTTACAGAAACGAAATGCTACTAAAAAGTGGGTGGTTTTACCTCTTTTTCTACATACCTAGTGCACCATCTACAATAATCTTTCACCGGCCCCCATAGAAATCGGTTTTTTTCTTAAAAATTATAATGTTTATGGTTCAACTAATCACATCCGTATGCGTAAAACATAACCAAAATGATAAAAAAACCAAGGTCGGGATTAAGTATTTCAAATAAAAGCAAAAATAAATATCCATTGGTATGTAAATTGTATGCCATGCAATGTGTTATGCTTAATGATAATAATGATACATTTGACTAAATAATACTTGGTAAAATGAAACTTGTCCAAGTAATTATTTGCTAAGCAATAACTTGCCAAAAAAGACTATTGCTAACTGAAAAATTGCGATAATTTGTTTTGCCAAACATTTTTTTGGGAAATGATAATTTGGGAAACATAGTTTGGGATGTGATACTTTGGGAAACGTTTTTGGCCCATTCGTTAGTAAACCCTTTAAAATACGTACCGCGTAGTTGAAACATATATCAAACATTACATGAAAATAATGCAGATTTAAGTAAAATTAATTTTATCCAAATAAAAGACTTAGGTACTAAGCTTAATTGTATTGTAGGTATTACTAACAAATGATATGGGATTATGTCTGAAATAAATGATTGATTAATTGATTGATAACAGTTTTTTCAGTCAGGTTAACATTTTGACCGTCGGCTCTCAGGCTACACAGGATAAATCTCACAAACTTATTGCGTACGAGTTGGCACTTGTTCTAATTTACGGCACTTTGCACATTAAATTACTAACTAAGAAGTGAAATTATTTTTAAGCGAGCCTACTTTAAGTTGCGCCATTTGCAAATAATTGAGTTTAATACTTAAAAGGGTTATTTTTGTGTTGAATTTGTTTATATTTGTACCCGTTTACAGCTCCTTAGTAGGTGGAACTTATCAATAGTAGTACAAAATTATCAATTAATTAAAATTAAGTAATAAAAAATTAACTCCTGTTACAAAATATTTACTTATACTTTTTATAATTGACTCTTTGAAGTTTTTTTTAATCTGTCATATTACAGATTTTAATAAACATTTTTTTTGTCCACAGGTATGTGATCATCTTGTCATCGAGTCAAAAAACGAATTAACAGGTAAAACAATTCATTAAATTGGTACAGTAAGCAACAAAAGTAATGGATCAAACGCGTCAAAAGTATCTACATATGTAGTGCGTAATGGTTTTCCATCGTATTTTCTCGAAAACGTTCGTATTTGTCATGGTTACTTCAGTCAACCTCAGTACTTTTTGTTCCGAGACTGACTGAAATAGCAAGACACGTTCGTACGTTTCCGTGAAAATACGATGGAAAATAATTATCCACTACATCTGTACGCGTCTGTATTGTTTTGTTTACCTATATTGTATTATCAATTGTGCTAAATAGAAGCAATAATGTTAACTAAGCAGTAATGTTAATTAACCAATTGATGAATTATTTAAACATTAATAATCAACGTTATTATAAGAAAACCACACAACACTTAATTGAGATCGCTCAGTTATGAAAATTAATCTGATACAAAACAGTTTCAAATTAATTGGTGTTTAACCACTAAGTTATTGGTGGAATAACTGGAATTAGTGCTTAAGGTTAAAAGCCAGACGACCTTCGGCAGTTGAAATATCAGATTTTGATAACTATTATTAATTTGTTGCCCTTTAGAGATGAAAGTAATTATATATCTAAGTATTTTAGCCCGCGTAAGTGGAGAGGGTTAAGGCTTCGTCACACAGGCGCGTTTTCCGGGCGGGACGTGAGCGGAGCGCGCCGCTTTTACATATAAAACTCTCACGCCCCGCCCGAAAAACGCGCCTGTGTGACGGAACCTTTAAATAGCAATACCTAAGTCGATAAGGTTATTTTTTTGTGTAGGTATGTAGGGTTAGTGTAGCCGAGATAAATTGAGACCAACTTACATAAATCCAGCAGCACCTTGACGTACCACGTGGTGGTCTATGTATGATGATTTGGAAATCCTCTGCTTTATCGACAGCTGCATATATCCATAAGGGGCACTGGGTCACTAATTAGTCTCTGGTTGATTTTCACTTAAATCGCAGCGACGGGAACCGTTATATGAATTATTTTAATCGGAGCGCGGATCGATCGCGGCCATTCGTTTCAACGGCAGGCGAAGAGTTTTTTTTCCTCGCTAGGTGGCGCGGTTGTGTCGCGCCGGAAGGGCTTTTGAGATAAATGCAGTTGCCAGTTCAAATATCTACTACACGAAAATATATTCTTTCCTAATTATGTTGCTTTGTATGTAAGAAAAATACCTATTTAAATATGCATAGAAAATAATTAATACTAATCTGTTCCTCTACGGAACAGTTAGTTTTGATGCTTTTTGTCAGATAAAGTGCTGTATTGTATACCTATACGTATTATGTACCTAATGCACACCTCCTGGGATTACGAAAACTCAGATTACACGCATTTAGTACCAAATAAGGTGAATTAATTCTACCGAAATAATCTAATTTTATTGGCCCACGTTCAAATCGTCTTCGTCGCGTTGTCCCGGCATTTTGCCACGGTTCGTGGGAGTTTGGGGTCCGCTTGGCAACTAATCCCAAGAATCGGCGTAGGCACTAGTTTTCACGAAAGCGACTGCCATCTAACCTTCCAACCCAGAGGGTAGGTAAACTAGTCTAGGCCTTATTTGGATTAGTCCGGTTTCCTCACGATGTTTTCCTTCACCGAAAAGCGACTGGTAAATATCAATAAAATTGGCCTACTACGTTCAAATACAATCTTGTAAAATAACATGACAGTATCAAAATTTGCTTATCCCCTATTCAGCAATAGATATGCACCCCTAATCTAAATCGAATGCATCAGATCTCATTTCAGATACTAGGGAACCATGAGTGCACTAGAAATATCAAATGCTTACCTTGCCATACTCGGTTTCGACAATATTCTAAAGTACACTTTATTTTGTAAAGAATAGAATTCTTTTTCCATTGACATAGGTAAACAAGATAAGAGTTTAGAGAAGTAGGTAGTCTAAGATCATTTTAGGTAAAATGCTAACTTTACCATTTTCAGCTTCTATGACATTCTAAAGTGCACTTAATTCCGTAAAGAATAAAGTTCTTTTTAAGTTAACATAGTGAGGTAAGATAAGAGTTTAGAGAAGTAAGTAGTGTAAGATCATTTTGAGTATTGGCGCTATGCCCGGAGGATTTTTATCTTTAAATTAATTCGTCTGCAAAATGTTTGATAACAGAAATTGCTTGGAAATGTATTCGAGTCTTTTATCAAATGGGAGTTGGCTGGGTCCCAGTGAGCAACTATGCTGTTATTGAGTCAAAATAGCAAACTAGATGAGATCCTTTATATTGTAGGTACCTACCTTTCTTAAGACTCTTAAGGGACATTGTTGTCCCTTAGTGTGTCTGTACACACTACAGATGTCATTTGCATGCTTGATGCCATTATATTTCATCGCTTCATTCTCGATATAATGTTTTAATAAGTAGTCCCTTAAACCTACAGGCAACTAACACGCTTTTAGAGTACTTCATTTGATTCAAAATCGGTATTAGTAGTTCCAGCGGCCACCACTCGGGAGTGGCGAGCACGAAGGGTTCCGTACCATTACGCAAAAAACGGCAAAAATATCACGTTTGTTGTATGAGAGCCCCACTTAAATATTTATTTTATTCTGTTTTCAGTATTTGTTGTTATAAGTAGTGGCAACAGAAATACATCATCTGTGAAAATTTCAACTGTCTAGCTATCACGGTTCATGAGATAGCCTGGCGACAGACAGACAGACGCACTGACAGACGGACAGTGGAGTTTTAATACTAGGTAGGGTCCCGTTTTTACTCTTTGGGTACGGAACCCTTAAAATGCCTCAAATATCTGAATTTATTATATTATATCTTCTACTTAGTGATTTTTATGAAAAGTCTATTAAGAATGGCCACGGAATGGAAAAATGCGGATCACTGATTTCACCACACTTTGTATTTCTTTGAATACTTACATGCAATTTTTTTTCACCAAAGCAAAGAACTGGCAAATATAAAATAATCTTTCGTGCATAAGTTAAGAAAAAACTAATCGCCTTTCTCTCTATTAATAGAAAATAAAATTCTAACTCTTGGTTAACTTCTTACAAAAAAAAAAGAAACTTATACTGCAACCAAAATCCGCAGTAGTTTCAAGAACAATTTTAACAGCTTAAAGCGAAACACCGATTTCAATGAAAAGGCGTCATCTCTCGAAGTTTTCACACACTAAAATAACTTAAACTGTTGAAACTTACCGAAAGCTGCAGAACCACTTGAAACTTACCCAATAACTGTGAAAGGCACTTTAACACTTAATACATAAGGATTAAAATCCATTGTATTGATTAAAGCGGATATCCTATTTGAATTTCCTGGTAAAAGTTCGTAAGTCATACGAAACTGGAGGAGAGAGATATCTAAAGTTTTTGAATAAAGCACCCGGACACCAAAAGGAACGGGTAATAGAAAAAGTAATAATTTAACTGTTAGTAGAACTCTCGTTATACCAATTATACCATGATTCCGATTCAGTTTTTTTTTAAATAAATAAAATAAATAAATATTAGGGGAACATCTTACACAGATCAACCTAGCCCCAAACTAAGCAAAGCTTGTACTATGGTTGCTAGGCGACGATATACATACTTATATAGATAAATACATACTTATATACATAGAAAACACCCATGACTCAGGAGCAAATATTAGTGTTCATCACACAAATAAATGCTCTTACCAGGATTCGAACCCAGGAACATCGGCTTCACAGGCAGGGTCACTACTAGGCCAGACCGGTCGTCAATCTGTGTAAGAATCCGATTCAGAATTAACAACTTTCTACGGTTTTGAAATGGTTTTGACACGACTTTGACGATCGTCTTGACTCTTGATGATTGGCGCGTATCTCGCACGCGCATCAGCGTAAGCTAATAGTTTTGCTGACTATACGTTTGTCATCTTGACTAGGCCCCGAAGTATCCAAAATGATCATTGTTCGCATTCGCTCATGTTAAGAAGGATTTTGTGTTCTGATCATTTGGCACAAACAAATTTGTTCTGAGCGTATGGCTTCATACAGCGCTATCTACTTTAGCTGTGAAAAAAGGAGGCTTGATTTTTCTTTACGTCGTTGCTTTGTGAAAAGCGTGTATTTTGTGTTTAAATAAATAAATATTTGGGAAGAATCTTACACAGATCGACTTAGCCCCAAACTAAGCAATGCTTGTACTACGTGTGGGTACCTACTATGCGACGACATACATACGTATATTCAATTCAATTCAATTCAATTTCAATTCAATTTTCTTTATTATTCAATTTAGGCATTAACATAATGCACCTATGAAGGTCAAAAAAGTACAATTGTACAGAATTAAATCTAAATTAAACAATCACAACAAACATCAAATACATAATTACAAACACATTGCATAATTGGTATACATAGCATCAAATAAAATAAAATCAGTTTCAATTATTTAACCGTTTTTTGGTTTATGTCAATTTTTTTTCCATATATCCCGATCAGTGATATAGTCCTTAACTTTATAATACGCTCTAGCAATAAGTGCTCGTTTAACCACGGTTTTAAATTTTGCATCCGTTAGCTTACAAATTTCTAAAGGAATTTTGTTGTAGAACTTTGTACAATTCTCCAAGAAGGACTTTTTTGTTTTTACTAGCCTGTAGGATGAGACTTTAAGCTTACCCGAATTTCTGGTAACCTTTGGTTTATCAGTATTTGTTGGAAAATTGTACAAATTCCTCCTGACATACATTATTATCTCGAAAATATATAGTGACGGTAGCGTTAAAATGTCAATTTTCTTGAATATTTCTCTCAATGAGTCCCGCGTTCTTAAGTTATATATTGCCCTTATTGCTCGTTTTTGCAGTATAAATATAGTTTCTATATCGGCAGCAGAACCCCACAGTACAAGACCGTATGACATCAAACTATTAAAGTAGGCGAAGTAAACCAATCGTGCCGTCTCTACATTAGTTAACTGTCTCATTTTTCTGACTGCAAAAGCAGCTGAGCTTATAGATAAATACATACTTATATACACAGAAAACAGCCATGACTCAGGAATGTGAACTCTGTGTTCATAACACAAATAAATGCCCTTACCGAGATTCGAACCCGGGACCATCGGCTTCATAGGCAGGGTCACTACCCACTAGACCAGACCGGTCGTCTTTAAAAACTGTAGTTTTTCATGTTGTAACTTGGCACAACCCCAAAACCCCTAGGTTTAGTTGTAGGAAAGGAATAGGTATGCGTCCAGGCCTAGTAGGTACGCAAATTACTTTGTCAAATATTCATTGTCGGGTGACCACATTGTCTGACGTAATAAAAGGAATATGACGTAGGTACCTATGGGCAAAAGACGTGTAAAATATATATTTTTTTAATATAGTTTTCTGTCAGTTGTACAAATTAGGTACGAAATTAATTTGACAACATCCAATATAACATATTAAACTTATTAACTGTTGACTCTCTTTTTGCATTTTTTTCTTACTTGGACGATTACAACCTATTGAGCACCACGGAGGTTCAAACTTGAGCCCACAACTTTCCCTGCTTTGTGATGTTTTTAGGGTTAAAATGTAATACACTAGACTTATATCGACCTGGATATGGACCGTGATTACCTTTTGTATTGTTTTCGGTCGAAATTGTTTTGTGCTCGAAAACAATACAAAAGGTAATCACGGTTCATATCCCGATCGATATAAGTCTAGTTAAACTAACTGTGAATCAATCAATACTGTTAAAATGTAATACATATAGGACCACGTAGGTCCATGACTCTAACAAAGGCCACAATTTTGAAAATAAATAAATAAATCCAAAACGAAAAAACTTATAAGAAAACCTATACCAATGATCTCTTATTCTACGTTACGTTACCAGTATTACTGGAATGCTTGGTAGATGGCTCACTGTGGAAAGCAAACGCCTATTTGGCTATTTTAATGCCATAAAATCATGGTTAGAGAGTGACCCAGGAGACCGAAACCATAGCAACGTGAGACAGATGCTCCATGTAACTTGTAATACTTGTCCACATTTCTCCAAATACATGGGCACGGCCGGCCGCAGTTGGCGGAACGCGAGATTTTGACAGATAAGGGATTTCGCCAAAACTTGTGACTGATGTCTCTTATTCAACTGGCTTGCGGCGCAATGCATAAGTGGGAGCGAGAACGAAACGATAAGATGGAAATACTTATAGTCAGACCGTAAAAAGTCTGCAGCGATTTTGACAGCCCACGCAGTGCAAGTGTCATTTTAAACGTCAAACTTCTATGAAATTATGACGTATACATTAGACTGCGTGGGCTATCAAATCCGCTGCAGACTTTGTTTGGTGCGACTCTATTAATATATTTGTAAGTAAATAAAATATAACAAAACCCTTACAATTTTTCCCGTTACTATTTACAAATATTTGAAACCTTATGCATTTATTGAATGATGATCCCAATTGATGATGATGATGATGATAATTATATCCAATTGGAATCCTCTATTCTACCTACCTATCTACCTACCATTACTACATCTACCTTCTACTGTTTTTAATGAGAATTTTAGTTTTTGTAATGATGAAAAAAACATTTGTGGTTTTGCATAATAGAGAACTTACTCACATAAGTTCCCATTTCTGATGGATAATTCGTAATGTATATGAAGCATAAGGGCCCTTTTATAATGGAAAGCCACATTTCGCTTTACCAAAGAAAAGTTTGGGCATAAGAAAACAGTGTTTTTATTTTGACGACCGGTCTGGTGTAGTGGGTAGTGACCCTGCCTGTGAAATCGATGGTCTTTGGTTCGAATCCCGGTAAGGGCATTTATTTGTGTGATGAGCACAGATATTTGTTCCTGACTCATGGGTGTTTTCTATACAGGGTGTTTGGTACTTACATCGTTTGCCAAATTAAAACGGCAGATAGGTTGAGTCATTTGCTATCTTCCCAGGCCTAGAAATTTTTAATTTTTCGCACGTTTTTTTTCAGCTCTATGCCAGTTTTTCGTAAATTTCAAATTTTTACTTGCGCAGTAGTAAAAAGCGGCCAAGTGACATAATAAAATTGCGGTTTACGATTTATGACGTATTAAAAAAAACTACTTACTAGATCTCGTTCAAACCAATTTTCGGTGGAAGTTTGCATGGTAATGTACATCATATATTTTATTTAGGTTTATCATTCTCTTATTTTAGAAGTTACAGGGGGGGGGGACACACATTTTACCACTTTGGAAGTGTCTCTCGCGCAAACTATTTAGTTTGGAAAAAAAATGATATTAGGAACCTCAATATCATTTTCGAAGACCTATCTATAGATACCCCATACGTAATGGGTTTGATGAAAAAAAAAATTGAGTTTCAGTTCTAAGTATGGGGAACCCCCAAAATTTGTTGTCTTTTTTTTCTAATTTTGTGTGAAAATCTTAATCACAGAATACATCTACTTACCAAGTTTCAACAGTATAGTTCTTATAGTTTCGGAAAAAAGTGGCTGTGACATACGGACGGACAGACAGACAGACATGACGAATCCATAAGGGTTCCGTGTTTTGCCATTAGGCTACGGAACCCTAAAAACCATGGATAATTTTTTTTCTAGGCATGTGTAGATAGCAAATGACTCAACCTATCTGCCGTTTTAACTTGGCAAACGATGTACCAAACACCCTGTATATATAGGGGAAACGTTCCTTAATCGTAGCTGCGCCTAAAACGTACACTATCAAGATCTCGAGTTGTGAAACTGCAGTGGCGACGCCAGTGCTACAAAATGAAACTACTAGTTCGCCATGTCTCATCACCCGTACAACAACTCTACGCTGCCCTTCTACATAAAAATATTCAAAAAGTTAATAATTTTGCTCTTATCAAACTGCACAACGGGACTTAATCGCGTATTTAAGTTTTAAGATTTACCTCCGACGTTTCGAGGACGGCGTTGTCCCCGTGGTCTCGGAGAAGACCACGACCACGGACCACGACCACGACCGCCGAGACCACGGGGACAACGCCGTCCTCGAAACGTCGGAGGTAAATCTTAAAACTTAAATACGCGATTAAGTCCCGTTGTGCAGTTTGATAATGTTTAATAATCGTGAAAGTTTAAATCAGAATTTTGCTCTTTTCGAGTAATTTTTTTGGTTGATACGTAAGATTTTCAATTCCGTACATGTTGAGATATGTAAATTAGAAGTTTAATGCTTAATTATATACTCTTTTACGGTTTCAAATAATGGACGACAGACGCCAGCCCGGCAGCCATTTTTTTACGCGGCAAAATTAAAATCGTTAGTTATCATGTGCCTTATTCGTACTGAACAGTTTGTTTTATTTCGTACTTTAGAAGACATGATGCAATGCACATATTGTGAAACCTGGATTCACGAACTATGTGCTGGGGTTGACAAAAATACTCATAATTTTATTTGTGATGACTGCAAAGATTACTTATGTCAATTGCTGTGATTATAAGACCGATACTAATTATAAGATCTCATGGTTTGACATGGAGACAATACGTATGATAGGTACGTAGTACGATATACGAGTATACGGGTACGTTTAAGGGACAATTAGGCCTAAATCGTACCTTTTCCACTTTTTTTAAAAACTTTTATTTCTCAGAAGTTGTAGACGTTTAAGTTTAACTTGTTACTTTTGATGGTGGCATCGTTATTAAATAAAGATTCTTTAAACACCATTAGTTTTTTTTTATTAGTTAGATTTCCAAGAAATTAACATTTTCTCTTAAGGGGTACGAATTAGGCAAGTTTCCCCTAAGTATGTATTTATCTATATAAGTATGTACATCGTCGCCTAGCACCCATAGTACAAGCTTTGCTTAGTTTGGGGCTAGGTTGATCTGTGTAAGGTGTCACCTAATATTTATTTATTTATTTTACTTTAAAACGCTTGTGGGCTTTAACTTGGCCAGTAGTGTTGGGATCCCCAGAGATATAACGAGGAATTACAGCTCAAATGCTCACGCTCCGCTGGCTAAGATTAAGCATCGCCCGCAAAATATTAAGTATGATTACAATTCCAAATATTATATTTTCTAGTTAAAAAGGAAAAGAAAATATTGCATGATATTATAGAAGTTATTTTCGGAAAGAAAACTCTGGCCACAAAAAAAAACAGGCAAAATCATTGACCATGTCGTACATAATGCGTTAAAACGCACGTGTGTTTAATAAATAGGTGTGTTTATATCCACTCCATCTAATGTCTATCAGCGTCTCTTATATTCGCAGCAGACGTCGAAATGTCTCGAGTAAATACATAATAGTTATTTACGATACAAGTACGGAAAAGAGGAAATTCGAAACGAGTGACGATAAATTAAAACACGACCGATGGGAGTGTTTTAAATTGACACGAGTTGCGAATTACCTAGTATCGTACCATGTTTTACAGTACATATGGCCCTTTAAACTTTTGCCATCGCACGAAAAGTGCTATTTTACGCTAGTGCGGGAAAATAGGACCATATGTACTGTAATAGTACATTTCAATGCAAGTGTGGAAAGTGTGTTACTAGTTACGATCCCGAGATGTCTTTTATGAGCCGTAGGCGAATAAAAGACACGGGACAAGTAAATAATAACACTTCCACACGTACCTACATTGAACGACGTTTTTTAATACATTTGCGAAAAAATCACACTAAAACAAATATTGGTTACATGAGTATCACACTTACAGTTACGAATTTTCCCTTGAACTTGAATGATATTGTATATTATACAGCACTATAAACTACTCACATTAACTTATTTCATACAAAAACACTCTTACAATTGCAATTTAAGTTAATTATTTTGATAAAACGAAATTTTAAATGAAAATGGCGGGCACCGGTTTTACTTTTTTATTTTTTATTTTTTCTGGTAACGACAGCCAACGTGGCAATGATAGTTCCATTCAGCCAAATAATAAAAAAGTTTTTAGCGAAACATCGTATTATATAACGTTTTATTTATATAATAACGAATAAATATTTACTTTATATGTTGTAACAATAATTTTTGTACGTACTGCTCGACACTTCTGTCACAATTGGTCGCGTTCACATTTTAGTCTTTCGCCATTATTTCTTTTGGTTTTTATTTTATTTCCATAAAATGTAATTATTTTATAATATTAATGAATTACTGTTATTTATTTATTTCCATCTCGTTTGTTTTTTTGCTACTGTTCATTATTTAAATGTTGTGTACTTTCCGTTTCCGTGATTCACTCGTCCATGGCCCCGACGGAAGACCAGCGTTGGCCCATCAAGGCTAACACCATGCTGAGTCGGGACCATTTCGTGGCTATTTACTTGTTCTGTTATGTAATGATATGTGTTGTAATGTTAAGTGTAAATTTTAATTTTCGTTCTTCTTTTTTTCTCTTTTGTCTGTTACCAATTTTTTATGCCACGAATAAACTATTTCTATTTCTATTTCTATTTCTATTAAATGTTTAATGGCAAAATAAAAATTATATAAACCTTTTGAACATCCAAACTCTTTGGTGTGGACGTATCGATTACGGTCAGAATTAAATATAAAATAGCTGGAAAAGTAAAAAGCACTAGTATGTTTTCCTTGCCAGTTGCTGGTAAAATGTGTGAATCCTGTGTTTCATGATAACCAACATATGCACCACATTAGGCAGAATAAATGATTTACTTAGGTACTTATATTTTAAAAACGCCTGTCTCCCCTCGTTGGGCCGCAGTGCGTCGATCCCGACAGAGAATTTCAACAAATCACTGTTCACTCTACCCGCCAGGATTAAACAACGTATTAAGCGTAATTACTCATTACAAGTATCTATCTTTTAGAATAATTTCATAGTTGTTCAGCCGGCGTGTTCTGGATGGCTTTATCTTTTACAGTTGGTAATTTAGTCACAAGTCGGTTTATTTTTGCTTTTACTCTTTATAGGGCCTTTATGACAAAAATGGCGTCATATTTTTGTATTTTGTTTATGATAAAGGAGGCGAACGAGCAGACAGATCGCCTGATGGTAAGCGATTACCGCTGTCCATGGACACCCGCAAGACCAGAGCGGTTGTAAGTGCGTTGCCGGCCTTTAAGATGGGAAGATTTTTTAAGACTTTACGGAGGCGATGAGGTAAAGCTTCATCATTCGTGTTTTTTTTAAATCTTAACTACGTCCGATCCGAATCCGATCCGAACCCGTGAAAATATGGTCCGTAGTATCCGTAGAACTATTTCTATGGTAAGTTACGCACTCGGAGAAATCTATCTTAAGAAATCGGATGACGGAGATCGGATCTAGTGCGTAACTTACCATAGAAATAGTTCTACGGCTACTACGGACCATATTTTCACGGGTTCGGATCGGATTCGGATCGGACGTAGTGCGAAATCGCTCTAAGCGTTAAAATTGTAAGAAAATTTAAGATTAAGTAACAAACATACGAGTTAACAAGTTTAACATTTCTTTAATAATGTTTAAAAAACGGCCCTCCCATAAAATCGAACCCAAAATCTGAAACCCAAGGGTCATATAAAGGTCATACAAGGGTTGAAAACGGCAGTTACAAGAACACTTAACGTAACGTTGTCATAATTTGAGTTTTACGACTTTTCTTGGTATCGCCAAATTTTAAATGTGAGGGAAATATATTATTAATATCTGTATTTTTTATAACAAATGGATGGAACACTCAAGTGTATTAGGTATATCATCATTATGTAGTTAAAAAAAAATTAAAAGGAGGTTTTTGATAGTTTTTTCTAAGCGCCACTCGCGCCATCCCACTAACCCGGGGTTAACCCGTTAAACCGTTAACCTAGTGTCAAATGGAACTGGTAACCATGGTAACTCCAGGTTTAACCAGTTAACCCCGGGTAAGTGTGATGGTGCAAGTGGAACTAAATGCCTAATTTAATTTAATTTCATTGATTCTATTTAATAAAAAAAAAACAAACATTCTTACACCTGCATTATCAATAAAAACAAAAAAGCTTTGTATAAACATTCATATCATAAATCGTAGCTCGGAATCTCACACCCACACCCCATCGATACCAATCGGGCTACGCCTAGTTAATTGGTTTATTTTAATTAATTTATCTCTGATCTTATTCTAACAGGAAATTGATGGCATTGTTAGAATTTGCTGACGAGATATATTATGGAATAGCCGGGCGGGATCCTGGACTATAAATGAAGTTTGGAATTTGTCATTTAAGTTTCCGAAGAGAAATAACATTCGTGATTTGTAGAGAATTTAGGAGACATTAAATCAGTAATTTGGTGTATATGTACTATGTACATTGTAATTGTGCAATAAATTTTAACCCATTTGGAATTTTGTCCGTGCATAGAACCATGAATCCTGATCATACCGATGTCTATAGTGTACGATCTCTCTACACTGAACGTAATCAACCTACAATCTCACTATCGGATCTCGAAGCTGTTTCCTTTAACCGCAGCGTTTAAGAGCATTTTTACATTGTCCGATCCGATATCGGATATCGGATGCAAGTTAAACGTATAACATATGTTTTTAGGGTTCCGTACCCAAAGGGTAAAACGGGACCCTATTACTAAGACTTCGCTGTCCGTCCGTCCGTCCGTCCGTCCGTCCGTCCGTCCGTCCGTCTGTTACCAGGCTGTATCTCACGAACCGTGATAGCTAGACAGTTGAAATTTTCACAGATGATGTATTTCTGTTGCCGCTATAACAACAAATACTAAAAACAGAATAAAATAAAGATTTAAATGGGGCTCCCATACAACAAACGTGATTTTTGACCAAAGTTAAGCAGCGTCGGGAGTGGTCAGTACTTGGATGGGTGACCGTTTTTATTTTGCTTTTTTTTTCGTTTTTTTTTTTGCATTATGGTACGGAACCCTTCGTGCGCGAGTCCGACTCGCACTTGCCCGGTTTTTTTTTTTAATTTGTTAATTCATTTAAGAAATCTGCATGGCAAAAATGTTTACCTGTCTTTCCCATATTTGGGAGGCCCCCAAATAGACAGTAACAATTTCAGACATATCGGACTCCCCGTCAGCTGTCGGACCGAATATTTTAGCTCATATACAAATTATACAATCGAAGATACTATCATTTTAAAACGACATACTTAAATTTCATACTCTTCGTTGTTAAAAATTGACAAAGAAAATAGAGCAAGTAGAAGTTTTATATGTAAAACTTGTATAAATGTGAGTGTAAAGGATGACTCAAGTTAGACCGGGCCGTGTCCGGGCCGGAGCTGCCGGGCGCTTACTTTTCTATGACATGACAGGCGAACACGTGATGCTTTCCATTGAAAACGATGCGCTGGAAGCTCCGGGCCGGACACGGCCCGGTCTAACGTGAGTCATCCTCTTCGACTGGAGACCAAATTCCTTGGCCGTATATCATGAGCTTCGAAAAACTTTATCAACATTAAATACAACAATTATTCAAAGCTCAACACGAAGTAAAATGCTAACAATCTAAGGCCTAAGTAATTCGGGAGCAGTAAACATTTTGACATATTGTGGGGGAACAATGGATTTTTCATACAAATCGCTTTTGTCCAATAACAAGGGATACGCCATTTTGTAAACGTACAAAGGCGGCAAGGGCGCGGTCGAGTTGGAGCGTGACAATTTGTTATTGTATCAAAAACATATAATATATAAACTGAAATAAACGTCATAATATACTAAGAAAAAGTGACCAAGGCCTCCATATGATATATATTATATGACACTTTTCAGTAGTAGTGGTAGTTTTTTTAGTATGTATATGACATTTATTTCAGTTTATAATTTATATAGTAGTGTTTCTACTTGAAATAAAAAACAAAAATTAAAAATTTTCCCAAAAATATTTTTTTCTTCTTTTATTTGTTCTAATAGTAATATATGTAGTAGAAGTAATATATGTAAAGAATTATGTAAATTACACATGTTGACATTCAATAGTGACAGAGTTATAAGATCCCGTGCACAGAGGCCAGGCCAGTCTTTAATATTTAAATTAATTTTAATTCCAAATTAAGTACATACATAATATATGTAGTTGTCACGTTAGTTTGCATTTTCATTTTCGATTGTCAAAATAAACTGTTAGTTTTAATGTACCGTACAATCAGGTAACTTTAGTCCACAACTTACAACTATGGTCCAAGTTCAAGTTGCAGTACAATATGTGTAAATATTTATCAAATTATAATGAGTATCTAATATAGAAAAAGCATTAGTATATCTTAAGCAACAAAATAAATGTAACGAGTACAAATCAAAAAGTCTCGTTGATAGTCAATGTTAAAAACTAGACCATAGTTGTATTATAGGACTATAGTTACCTGATTTTACATTATCATTTAGTTTCATACTCGTAGTGATTTATTGCAAGATAAGGTTTTTATTTAGCAGTGGTGGCCGAGTGGATATGACGTCTGACTTTCAATCCGGAGGTCGCGGGTTCAAATCCTAGCTCGTACCAATTAGTTTTTCGAAACTTATGTACGAAATATCATTTGATATTTACCACTAGCTTTTCGGTGAAGGAAAACATCGTGAGGAAACCTCCATACATCTGCGAAGAAATTCAAAGGTGTATGTGAAGTCCCCAATCCGCATTGGGCTAGCGTGGGGACTATAGCCCAAGCCCTCTCGCGCATGAGAGGAGGCCTGTGCCCAGCAGTGGGACGTATATTATAGGCTAAAATGATGATGATGAAGGTTTTTATTTAATTTACCGCATATTTTGTGACATAACCCTCTGGTCAAACTATTGCTAAGTGTTTCAATCTTTTTTAAATATTTTTCTTTCAATATCTAACTAAAGCCATTACTGATGCACCTCGCAAACCAACCGTAAGTATGTCACATTGTAATTAAGTGTTTTTTGACAAAATAACTTATTTTATCATCGCTAACACTGCCGCCCAATCCCAAACTCGCGAGGGATAAAAATTTCCTCCATCCGCAGATTGCCCGCGTCGATATAGAAAATATCGCCGGCATTATTTACACAAATAGGGAAAACTGACAATTCACGCTAATAGGCATTTTGTAGAAGCGATGTTTTATATATACATACATACACATATAATCACGCCTATTTCCTGGAGGGGTAGGCAGAGACCACGGATTTCCACTTGCTACGATCCTGACATACCTCTTTCGCTTCCTTCACTTTCATAACATTCCTCAACGCTCGCCGGTTTAGAGTGCTCTTAACCTGGCCTTTCTTCAGGATTTCCCCGATCTGATCAGGGAAAGTCCGCCGAATACCCCTTCCAATTCCCGCTTCTACTTCTCCCTTATACACTCTCTTTGTTATCCTTCTTTCACTCATTCTTTCCACGTGTCCAAACCATCTCAACATACCTTTCTCAATTTTTGTCACTACATCTTCGTTCAGCGATGTTTCATCAGTGAAATATAAGACTTTGGTCTGTTTATTGGCTATGTGCGAAGTTGGTGGTAGGGGAATACAAGTGACGCCAACGCATGACGTAGTCCAAACGATGAACTTTCGTGGGAAGACATCTTCATACTTTTAGGCCAACTCAACTCTACAGTTTGAAGTACAGTCGACTCCATAATTTATTAGAGTACCTACTCAAAATAATTGGCACGATATACAGTCACCTGCAATAATATGTTACTCTTCGAAGGCCGCAAAAATATGTGACACGCTCTTATGGCTCCACAAATAAGATCATATATGTATCAGATATTTTTGCGGCCTTCGTTGTGTAACATATTATGCAGGTAACTGTACATACAAGAAAGCGGCAATATCAGAACCAAAATCAAATGCTTATTTCACAGAAATGCCGCAAAACTAAACATTATTGACCGACATGAAAACATAAATTTCACCGTTGTAGGCGTATCCAGTTTTAATACAAATTTTAATATGAACAGAAATAAACCTTACAGCATTGAAATAACGGGTGTTTTTCCTCAAACAACAATATCTAAAGTAGTATCAATTTGGTAAAACCGCTGATCTGTTTGAAGTGCATCTGCATATGAAAGTGCATGTTGTATGACTCGACACATTCTTTATATCGACGCGCCATCACGTTTCGTGTACGACGTTCGACGAAATATGGTGCAGCAAGATTGATGGAGAGAATAAATAGTTTTTCGCGCAATAAGAGAGCAAAGTTGGTTGTAGTTGTTATGCTTTGCCAACATTGGAAATAGGAAAAGGTTCTATAATAGGTACTATATATCTAACTCGTTGTGAAAATCTGTACGTTACCGTTACGTGAGGCACTCGTATAGGCACGAAATGCAGATAGCTTTGTTATGCTTGCACCCGACTTTTTAAATTAGGTAGTAACAAGAACATAATCTTCTCTGCGTGCAATGTGGCCTGCCCATTGCCACTTCAGCTTGCTAATCCGGTGGGCTATGTCGGTGACTTTAGTTCGTCTACGGATCTCCTCATTTCTGATTCGATCACGTAGAGAAACTCCGAGCATAGCCCTCTCCATAGCTCGTTGAGCGACTTTGAGTTTTGAGATGAGGCCGATAGTGAAAGACCACGTTTCGGAGCCGTAAGTCATCACTGGTAACACACATTGATTAAAGACTTTCGTCTTGAGGCACTGAGGTATGTCGGACGAAAAGACATTACGTAGTTTCCCGAACGCTGCCCAACCGAGTTGGATTCGGCGGTTGACCTCTTTCTCGAAGTTTGACCTACCTAATTGGACTACTTGTCCTAGGTAGATGTACGAGTCAACAACTTCGAGTACCGAGTTCCCAACAGAGACTGGGATGGGCACAACATTGGCATTTGACATAAGTTTCGTCTTGTCCATGTTCATTTTCAAGCCCACCCGTTGTGAAACTCGGTTGAGGTCATCGAGCATCATGCTGAGTTCCTCCATCGACTTTGCCATGACTACGATATCGTCGGCAAACCGAAGGTGAGTGATGTATTCGCCGTTGATGTTGATGCCAAGTCCTTCCCATTCCAGGAGCTTGAAGGCGTCTTCCATTACGGCAGTAAACAGTTTCGGAGAGATAACGTCTCCCTGCCTTACGCCTCTTCTCAATGGAATCGCCCTCGTGCTCTGCTCCTGTACTCGGACCGACATGGTGGCGTTACTATACAAACACTTCAACACTTCGATGTACCGATAGTCAATATGGCATCGCTGAAGAGATTCAAGCACCGCCCATGTTGCCACCGAATCGAAGGCTTTCTCATAGTCCACAAACGCTAAGCATAATGGCAAGTTATACTCTTCGGTCTTCTGTATAACTTGCCGCAGCGTATGGATGTGGTCTATGGTACTATAGCCTTTTCGGAAACCGGCTTGTTCGGGAGGCTGGAAGTCATCAAGTCTGTGTTCGAGACGGTTCGTGATGACCCTTGAAAACAGCTTATAGACATGGCTCAGAAGCGTGATGGGTCTGTAGTTCTTCAATAGGTTGTTATCACCTTTTTTGAAGAACAGCACCACCTCGCCTCTACTCCATGTTTCAGGCGTTATGCCCTCGGACAAGACGGAATTAAAGAGCTTCTGGAGGACTTTAAGTACCGGTGTTCCACCCGCTCTCAGAAGCTCTGAAGTGATTCCGTCTTTGCCCGGCGCCTTGTTGTTCTTAAGCTGCTTCAGGGCCATCCTAATCTCGTACAGACTGATGTCCGGGATATCTTCGGTATAATGTCGGGACAGCTTGGCTCTTGGATCTCCTACCAAGCTGTCAACGGGCTTTGCGATCGAAGTGTATAACTGTCCATAGAACCTCTCGATCTCACCTAAAACCTCCGCTTTGCTCGACGCTATGCTGCCATCTTCCCGTTTCAGCTTTGTCAGCTGGCTTTGCCCAATAGACTTGTCCTTTGCGAACACTTTGGAGCCTTGGTTTCGCTCAATAGTCTCTTTAATACGGTTAGTATTAAAGAGACGCAGATCATGTCGCAGGGACTTAGATATACGTCTATTGAGCTGCCTATATGACTCCGCGTCATCGGGAGACTGCAACTGTAGCGAGCGTCGTTCAGCCATGAGGTTCAAGGTTTGCTCGGTCAATTTCTGAGGTCTATCTTTACGGCGGGATCTAAAAAACTTAGACCCTACTGTGTGGACAGTTTCCACTAGCCCGTCGTTGATTTCGTCCACTGAAGCCAAGTTCTCTAGGCAAGCAAAGCGGTTAGAGAGCTCGAGTTGAAAGCTTTCGGGGTTTTGAACATAGGCTCGAGTAGGTCGGAGCGTAGACTTCATCAGGCTGGACCTTTCAAGTTTAATATTGATATTCAGTGTGCCTCTTACGATTCGGTGATCACTACCGGTCTTTACCCTGTTGATCACAGAGACATCACTGAATATCCGTTTCTTGTCGGTCATGATGAAGTCTATCTCGTTTCTCGTGGAACCGTCAGGACTCATCCAGGTCCATTTCCTGTGAGGCGGCTTCTGGAAGAAAGAGTTCATCATGAAGAGTTCCTCTCTCTCCAGAAAGTCGGCCAGCCTCTGACCCCTAGGGTTCCGTTGCCCATACCCAAATTGCCCCACTCTCAACTCATCCCCGCTTCTCTTGCCCAACTTTGCGTTGAAGTCCCCCATAACAACAGTAAAGTAGGTTTTAGAAGTATGTATGGCCCTACTTACGTCCTCATACATAGCTTCTACTTCATCATCGGAGTGTGACGAGGTCGGTGCGTATACCTGAATGACCTTCAGCGAATATCTTTTGGATATTCTGAGTATTAGGTATACCACCCTGCTCGACACACTGTCGATGGTTATTATGTTGTTTACGAGGGACTTGTGAACGAGAAACCCGACACCACCTTGGGACTGTTGGTCGCCCTCCCGGTGGTAGAGCAATTTACCAGACTTCAGGGTTGTCGTGTCCTCCCCCTCTCTACGGACTTCGCATAACCCTACAATGTCCCAGTGTAACCTGCTCAGTTCCTCTTCCAGCTCGCAGATCTTTTCGTCAGTCCTCATAGTGCGTATGTTGTGTGTTACCAGGGCCAGTCGTCGTCGGGGCGGGTAGCCGGATCTTTGCCGGAGATTCTTAGCACCCCTGACCCCGCTAATGCCCTGACCGCTACCATAGCCAGAGCACCGGGGGTCGCCGGAACCTCGGGGCCGTGGTTCTATTGTGCTCATCATGATGGGGGGTGAATGCCATAATCGCCACGCTTGGCAGGCGGGTTGGCGATCGCAGTCGAGTACACCGAATTTGAGGGACGCTGCTGCCCGTCCACCGGTGGTCTTGGACGTAGTTTAAGGACATACCCGGGTCCATGGGGTCGAAAAGTGCTCGAGTGGAGACCACGGACTAGCAAGCGCAGCGTAGGACGTCCACCCACAAGATGGACAGACGATCTTGTTAAGGTCGCCGGAAGACGCTGGATGCGGGTCGCTTCCAACCGGCACGTATGGAGGTCCAAGGGGGAGGCCTATGTTCAGCAGTGGACGTCTTATGGCTGAGATGATGATGATGATGATGATGAAGAACATAATATTAGAGGTAGAGAAAAAAATTGTTAAAATAACTTTTCATATAAAAATAGGTAACGAAAAAAACTTTTCTACACTGCGTGAGATAAAGTAAAAAGTGATTTGGCTCACTGTATCCTAGTAGAAAAGTACATACGCTTGATCCAGCCGCAAATGTATGTAAAAGAAGTTATGAGATGGTATATTGATTGTTTTGATTCTGTTTTTTTTTTGTTTTAGCACAATTTCCAAGTGAACGAACATTAACTGTCTATCTTGACCCACTGTTTGCCTCCCTAGTTACCATCGGAAGCGTGAGTAACGATCGTTACACAGGGCATTAGCTAATCTGTGTGTGTCTTGTGTGTTTACACCTTAGTACTATGTGTTTACCGTACACATTTTATCACACAATTGTCGGCCATAGTTGAATTCACTCAAAAACTATGCACCGAAAACAATGCGTGACCTGAGGGGCTACCGTGAAAACCGAAATTCGCGAATTGCAGGGATTTTTCTCTTTTATTCCAACGAAGGCGTAATTAGAGTGACAGAGAAAGATGCCCGCAATTTGTAAACTTCGAACATCGTATCAATACCAGTTAATCATAACAAATTGTAAAATCAGAACCAGGCTGCTAGTCTATCAAATAACTCCCATATTCATAAAACTTTACGGGCCTGATTTAGTTAAATTATGTTTTATCTCTTTCTCAATATCAAAATAACAGATAAAGACAGACGGTAATTAGCTAATTGTGGTTTGTAGCGCGTTTATGAATAAGGGGGTATGAGTGCATGCTATTTTGCAGGAACATTTTCGCTTAGTTGAAAATAGCGGAGTAAAAAAGTAATAAATAATGTCTCGCTAAATATCGCGAGCGCACACGTTTTGCGGGTACAGTCAGCTACAAAAGCAGGGCAATTTATGCGGATAATAAATTGGTTGCTTTCGCTTTTTCATTAATCATAAAATTACACCTTAAAACAAATTATGTCTAACAAAAATAAATTAAACTAAGAACAAGTACAGACTAAACTAAAACCACTTAAAAAGTAAAAACCTACAAATAGAAAATTATTATCATTCCATATTAATAATAAAAATAACTGTCCAACTTTTCAAGTAACCAAATGTTAACAAACTACGACTGACACTGACAATTGGTCCGGTGCAACCATTCTATATTCTAATAGGTACCTTTTTATTTCTCGTGTTATAGATCTTATTGTATAAGAAACGTTTTTGATCTTTGCAGGTATGTTGTCACCTGGGGAAGCCATTGTCATTGTATAAAAACGTATGAAAAGCTAACAGGCAGGTACCAAGTCTAGAGCCTTATCACACTGATGAAGTCTACGCACAACATTGGCATTTGACATAAGTTTCGTCTTGTCCATGTTCATTTTCAAGCCCACCCGTTGTGAAACTCGGTTGAGGTCATCGAGCATCATGCTGAGTTCCTCCATCGACTTTGCCATGACTACGATATCGTCGGCAAACCGAAGGTGAGTGATGTATTCGCCGTTGATGTTGATGCCAAGTCCTTCCCATTCCAGGAGCTTGAAGGCGTCTTCCATTACGGCAGTAAACAGTTTCGGAGAGATAACGTCTCCCTGCCTTACGCCTCTTCTCAATGGAATCGCCCTCGTGCTCTGCTCCTGTACTCGGACCGACATGGTGGCGTTACTATACAAACACTTCAACACTTCGATGTACCGATAGTCAATATGGCATCAATGAAGAGACTCAAGCACCGCCCATGTTGCCACCGAATCGAAGGCTTTCTCATAGTCCACAAACGCTAAGCATAATGGCAAGTTATACTCTTCGGTCTTCTGTATAACTTGCCGCAGCGTATGGATGTGGTCTATGGTACTATAGCCTTTTCGGAAACCGGCTTGTTCGGGAGGCTGGAAGTCATCAAGTCTGTGTTCGAGACGGTTCGTGATGACCCTTGAAAACAGCTTATAGACATGGCTCAGAAGCGTGATGGGTCTGTAGTTCTTCAATAGGTTGTTATCACCTTTTTTGAAGAACAGCACCACCTCGCCTCTACTCCATGTTTCAGGCGTTATGCCCTCGGACAAGACGGAATTAAAGAGCTTCTGGAGGACTTTAAGTACCGGTGTTCCACCCGCTCTCAGAAGCTCTGAAGTGATTCCGTCTTTGCCCGGCGCCTTGTTGTTCTTAAGCTGCTTCAGGGCCATCCTAATCTCGTACAGACTGATGTCCGGGATATCTTCGGTATAATGTCGGGACAGCTTGGCTCTTGGATCTCCTACCAAGCTGTCAACGGGCTTTGCGATCGAAGTGTATAACTGTCCATAGAACCTCTCGATCTCACCTAAAACCTCCGCTTTGCTCGACGCTATGCTGCCATCTTCCCGTTTCAGCTTTGTCAGCTGGCTTTGCCCAATAGACTTGTCCTTTGCGAACACTTTGGAGCCTTGGTTTCGCTCAATAGTCTCTTTAATACGGTTAGTATTAAAGAGACGCAGATCATGTCGCAGGGACTTAGATATACGTCTATTGAGCTGCCTATATGACTCCGCGTCATCGGGAGACTGCAACTGTAGCGAGCGTCGTTCAGCCATGAGGTTCAAGGTTTGCTCGGTCAATTTCTGAGGTCTATCTTTACGGCGGGATCTAAAAAACTTAGACCCTACTGTGTGGACAGTTTCCACTAGCCCGTCGTTGATTTCGTCCACTGAAGCCAAGTTCTCTAGGCAAGCAAAGCGGTTAGAGAGCTCGAGTTGAAAGCTTTCGGGGTTTTGAACATAGGCTCGAGTAGGTCGGAGCGTAGACTTCATCAGGCTGGACCTTTCAAGTTTAATATTGATATTCAGTGTGCCTCTTACGATTCGGTGATCACTACCGGTCTTTACCCTGTTGATCACAGAGACATCACTGAATATCCGTTTCTTGTCGGTCATGATGAAGTCTATCTCGTTTCTCGTGGAACCGTCAGGACTCATCCAGGTCCATTTCCTGTGAGGCGGCTTCTGGAAGAAAGAGTTCATCATGAAGAGTTCCTCTCTCTCCAGAAAGTCGGCCAGCCTCTGACCCCTAGGGTTCCGTTGCCCATACCCAAATTGCCCCACTCTCAACTCATCCCCGCTTCTCTTGCCCAACTTTGCGTTGAAGTCCCCCATAACAACAGTAAAGTAGGTTTTAGAAGTATGTATGGCCCTACTTACGTCCTCATACATAGCTTCTACTTCATCATCGGAGTGTGACGAGGTCGGTGCGTATACCTGAATGACCTTCAGCGAATATCTTTTGGATATTCTGAGTATTAGGTATACCACCCTGCTCGACACACTGTCGATGGTTATTATGTTGTTTACGAGGGACTTGTGAACGAGAAACCCGACACCACCTTGGGACTGTTGGTCGCCCTCCCGGTGGTAGAGCAATTTACCAGACTTCAGGGTTGTCGTGTCCTCCCCCTCTCTACGGACTTCGCATAACCCTACAATGTCCCAGTGTAACCTGCTCAGTTCCTCTTCCAGCTCGCAGATCTTTTCGTCAGTCCTCATAGTGCGTATGTTGTGTGTTACCAGGGCCAGTCGTCGTCGGGGCGGGTAGCCGGATCTTTGCCGGAGATTCTTAGCACCCCTGACCCCGCTAATGCCCTGACCGCTACCATAGCCAGAGCACCGGGGGTCGCCGGAACCTCGGGGCCGTGGTTCTATTGTGCTCATCATGATGGGGGGTGAATGCCATAATCGCCACGCTTGGCAGGCGGGTTGGCGATCGCAGTCGAGTACACCGAATTTGAGGGACGCTGCTGCCCGTCCACCGGTGGTCTTGGACGTAGTTTAAGGACATACCCGGGTCCATGGGGTCGAAAAGTGCTCGAGTGGAGACCACGGACTAGCAAGCGCAGCGTAGGACGTCCACCCACAAGATGGACAGACGATCTTGTTAAGGTCGCCGGAAGACGCTGGATGCGGGTCGCTTCCAACCGGCACGTATGGAGGTCCAAGGGGGAGGCCTATGTTCAGCAGTGGACGTCTTATGGCTGAGATGATGATGATGATGATGATGAAGAACATAATATTAGAGGTAGAGAAAAAAATTGTTAAAATAACTTTTCATATAAAAATAGGTAACGAAAAAAACTTTTCTACACTGCGTGAGATAAAGTAAAAAGTGATTTGGCTCACTGTATCCTAGTAGAAAAGTACATACGCTTGATCCAGCCGCAAATGTATGTAAAAGAAGTTATGAGATGGTATATTGATTGTTTTGATTCTGTTTTTTTTTTGTTTTAGCACAATTTCCAAGTGAACGAACATTAACTGTCTATCTTGACCCACTGTTTGCCTCCCTAGTTACCATCGGAAGCGTGAGTAACGATCGTTACACAGGGCATTAGCTAATCTGTGTGTGTCTTGTGTGTTTACACCTTAGTACTATGTGTTTACCGTACACATTTTATCACACAATTGTCGGCCATAGTTGAATTCACTCAAAAACTATGCACCGAAAACAATGCGTGACCTGAGGGGCTACCGTGAAAACCGAAATTCGCGAATTGCGGGGATTTTTCTCTATTATTCCAACGAAGGCGTAATTAGAGTGACACAGAAAGGCGATCGCCAACGTCGTATCAAAACCAGTTAACCATAACAAATTGTAAAATCAGAACTGGGATCCTAGTCTAGAATGTTATCAAATAACTTTACGGGCCTGATTTAGTTAAATTATGTTTTATCCCTTTCTTACAAATACATAGGTCAAAATAACAGATAAAGACAGACGATTATTAGCTAATTGTGGTTTGTGGCGCGTTTATGAATGAGGGGGTATGAGTGTATGTTATTTCGCAGGAACATTTTCGCTTAGTTGCAAATAGCGGAGTAAAAAAGTAATAAATAATGTCTCGCTAAATATCACGAGCGCACACGCTTTGCGGGTACAGGCAGCTACAAAAGCAGGGCAATTTATGCGGATAACAAATTGGTTGCTTTTGTTTTTGATTCCATTTAATATAACCACAGTCTATAAAACAAATACAGTCATTCGACGAAGCCGTCTATGTCCTGGTGAATTTATTTCTTAAATAATTGGATTTAATTTATTTATTGTGAAACTGCTGACATATGATTGTAATTAAATAATTTTGAATGAAATTTTGATTATCAGTGTTATTTTTCGTACTCCATTATTCATAATGTAAAAAAACTGACAATCACAATATAAATTCCTAAAAATTTACCATGTGTAATTTTAAGTGACATTGTATACAGTGTGTAAGTCTAATACGGGCGAATCTCTTAACGGTGGTTAGTATAGGACAAAGTAAAGGTAATTAGATAACATTTACTTAAAGTTGCAACAATAATTTTGTCCATACAAAATAATTCAGCCCGCAATGTAATGCAAACACACTCACGTTAAACGCTCGTTGACAGTTACTTTCAAAAACTCCTATTGCGTATGTAATGTCATTAACTGTCATGAGTGGGTAAATAATAAATAAGTATGATGTTTTTTATCTGACGAAATGACTACCTAGATTAAAATCAAATTACATCAAAAAATCTTATTAAAGCAATCATTTATTTTAATAACGGCCCATTGAAATTACAACTGAAATGTACTGAAGTTGCTGAAATACTTCTAAAGAAAACCAACTAAAAAAGAAAACTAAAAAACACAATTTACAACAATACAAATTCTGAGAAACCTGAGTTTAGTTTTGCCGGTTTCGCCGCAAATACCTATTCTCGATGTGCCTTCCTTGTATTTCAGAACAGGTTTCGCAACGACGTTTGATTGACTCCATAAAATAACAACTCGTATTAAATCGTCTTCCTGCATCCCTTGTACTACTTTCAGGATTAAGTGCAAAATGGCGAAGGATTCGGTCTTGCAATGGAACTGGAAGCTCATCGTGAATAGCTGCTCCCTCCACCCTTCCAGTTACGGGCAATCCTTCGCGAGCTCGCTGTATCGCGTTTACAATTACTCGAGCGTTTCTTGGTACGACCCGATGAGGGAATCGCTCTCTGTACACTGCTAGCGCTCGATGACCATTTTGTAGTGTTTCACCGTAAATTAAAATCATGTCCATTAATTCAGGAGCAGTAAAAGTAGTTAAACGAGGCATTTTTATAACATACGATTACTTTTGAATCGAAAGACTGACATTGTCAAATCAGAGTTGAAATAAAATAAGAAACTTGCAATTCCACCAAAGAGTTTGCCACGTTTTCACACAATGTACCAAGTTTTGTGGTGTTTAGACGGTTTAGTTAATTCTCGAAATAATTTTGGTAATAACTGTACAACTATTAGGCGGGCCGTATGCTTATTTTCCGCCATCCTGGTATAAAAAATCAGGCAAATTAAATACGAAATGAATACACAATAATCACTTATGAGATACTGATATTAAATGAATTTTCAAAAAAGGTGTGCTATCAAAGGTGCTTGTCTATTGCTCAGATTAGAAATAATCACGTCAAGTGATGTTATCGTGACTGATTAAAATGAAGTCAGTTTCTTGTTGATAAACATGATAAATAAATAAGATTTACTTAATATCTTTTAACACGCCTAGTAGTACTTTAATCTACCAAAATAACTACAAAACATTAAACGCAGTGTAATGCTAACATGTATTGTGAATGTTCCTCCAGATAGGTAAGTTTGTAAATGCTATTGTTGTATTGCTAATGAACATTTGACATTTCGGTACCGCAACCATGTTTACGGTACATTGCTGCTGAGAAATTTAAAAAAAAATAATTATGGGCTCGTAATGAACTGCAACTTAAAAAAACCTTTTACTTCATGATTACACTAATGAATACTATGTCCGATTTAATTTATCGCCCGTATTAGACACACTGTATTGTGAGATAAATAAATCATATCATATCATATCATATAGACCGACCGCTTAAATGAGTCCTCGCCTGCACGTTTGGGGGGTGACGGGGTAGGACGACTAAGGGCGGCGGGGAAGGTGCGGGCGCCGTACGCTTGCCGCCCGCACCTACCCCGCCACCCTTAGTCGTCCTACCCCGTCGCCCCCGTACCGCGTAGGCGAGGACTCATTTAAGTGGTCGGACTATAGTCAGGGTAATCGTGCGGGGCGCGAGGAAGAGGAGTAGGTCGCGCAACCGAACTGCTTACATCGCCATTGTTAGTCGCTCGGTACTAATTACAGGGCTAGCGTTTTTTTAGGGTTCCGTACCCAAAGGGTAAAAACGGGACCCCTATTACTAAAACTCCATTTGTCTGTCTGTCTGTCACCAGGCTGTATCTTATGAACCGTGATAGCTACACTTGAAATCACAGATGATGTATTATATTTCTGTTGCCGCTATAACAACTAATACTAAAAAGTACGGAGCCCTCGGTGGGCGAGTCCGACTCGCACTTGTCCGGTGTTTTTATCTCGTGTTATCAATCTTCTATTGTATAATAAACTAACGTGTTTTTGATCTTTGCAGATATGTTGTCACATGGGGAAGCCTAAATCATTGGATAAAAACGTATGTATAGCTACCTGCCTGTTAACCAATACACTGCACACTGGCGATTTGCTGGACAGTTGAAAGAGAGATGAGCGCGCAACGATTTCGCCACTAGCGCGTATGGGTAACTATTTCGCCATGAGCGCGCAACGACTTTTCAACAAATTTGCTTATATGTTTTTTGCTAAATCTCCAGTATCTTACTCAGTACGCTTATGTATGTCGAAAATTGCTAATGTGACAAGGCACTTACAGAAATTGTGATTGCTTTAGCACCTTTTGAAATATGCCATACTTTTCTATCATTTCTGATTACATGTTACGATGTCAACCTATATATACAAGATGAAAATCGACTTGACGACTTGTAAAAACCGACTCCTCAGAGCCTGAACTCACTTCTGTTCTGACTTGTACTGTCTTATTTTCAAAAAGACCCTGCACGTCAAAATATGTATACAATATTCACCTTATTTCTATTACATTTAGGTGCAAATTTGTTAAGATATCTTTGATGGACTTACGTCCTTGCGGAGGGGAGGACTGTGTTGTTCTGTCCTGTGGGACTCATATTTTATGTCCCGTTTGCGTCGGTTATTTTTGTTTTATATCTAAAAGTGTGCTTGCTAACTGTTGGGAGAAAAGGGAATAGCTAATTTTTTAGGATTTGATGTTATTGCGTCTGTGCTTGCTCGTCAAAAAATATCGCTTATTACATAGAATGAGGTGAGAGTATAACAAAATTACCCGGGGTCGTTGGTTTGAAACAGGCATGGGAGCATTCCATGAAATTGTCTACCGTTTGTCCCGTACAAACGCGAATTTTCTGAAGATTTGCAGGTATACGAGTTTCCTTTTCTATGACAAATGGTTAAAAATATGCGCAGAAAAATAATCGCCTGCTTTTAAATGCCGAAAAAAAAACAGTCGCAACACAGGAAATAAGATGTATTTGTACGGGACAGCCCGTGTAAGGCGTGTAATGCTCTGGCTGATTGTTAAGTCGGTGAGGCGATAAAAATGATATTATAAACACATCATTATTTATCATTACGTCTCTACTGTCAAGACGTTAGAGACGTGCGTGTTCAGATATTTTTGAGCACCTCGGATGGACCACCATCTGATCGCGACTGAACTAAATCTTAGTTTACATTAGGTATATGACATCTAAGTTACTCATTCTAGAAACTTTCGGTGTGACCGTACGTTTTAAAACTTGGATGTTTACAAAAAATTTACCATTCCGTCCACGTAAAAGTTTCCGACCTTTATATCATCGATTTGTATGTTCAGCCTACGCTTTAACGACATTTAGATTAAAATAATCGTACATAAAAAATTGGTTCCGTTAAATTATTATCCACATACGTTGTGCGTAGGTTTTGATGAATCGCTAACGCAATGCCTATTTTTAAGTGGTCAATCTCACGGAATACATTAAAGAGATCTAATGTGGGTCTAATTTATTTATAAACTTTCGGGTTTACGCACGTGTTTTTAGAGACCCTATTATCATCTAAATAAGCTAACTTTGGACTAAAGGTGACCGTTTCAATTCAGGCTGCATCAGCCATTGAGTAACTATAGATACCTAGAGAAGCCACACCGAACAATGAAATTGTCGCAATCGCAACCTGTACCACGCGACCAAAACGTCGTAAGCGCCGTAAACTTCATGGCACTTACGCGTTTTGGTCGCAAGATTCACGCACGCTCTACGGTTTGTTGTCAAAACAACATCAACTCATGGCGCATAATACTGGTTCTCTGTGCCGGTTCTATACGTTAGTAATAATAATTCAATGGGATCAGCATTTAAAGGTAACATTCTGATGTCAATTCCAGCTGCATTACTGTTGCGACGTCGTTGTTGACGCCGCTGTATCGGTCAAATTCCGTCATAAAATAAGTGACAGATAAGGTGACAGTCCATTTCCAACGACAGCAGCACTACCATTCATTTTACTATGGAAATTGACAATAACACCGACGCGTTCGTACTAGTTAAGTAGTGCAGCTGCGGCCAGAAATGGAATGCTACCCATAAACGTCATAATCGCGGCAGTAAAGCGGCGGTGAATGTCACTTATTTTATAGAGGAAATTGACAGATTTTTTGGTCAAAGAATGTTAGGTCAGGTACTAAAAACTAGTTTCGCGCATTCGACACAGAGTGAGCATTGAGAAAACGCGACGTACCTATGAGAAAAAATGTGCCAATGCCAGACAAACATCAGTCCCGAGGCGCAAGAGTCAGAAGATTACATCTGGCTTCATGTCATGCTCCAATTTCCTATACGCTACCGCTTATGGACATATGACTTTAGATTTAAGGTGCAGTAAGGTAGTGTTCTTCTCTCCATTGACATCTAAGGACGGGCCTTACGGGCACTAAGGATGGTGCTAGTTCAGTGGTGTCACTCACTAAGGGTCAGTTGCACCAAACCGCCTGGCACTAAAAATAATTAGAATGTTGGTTTTTAAAATTAAGAATGGATTCGATGTGTTTTGTATCATTTAGCTGTTTTTAGTTTGGATCGTTTGTTCGAATAGGTACGGTTTTATACCAATGCGTTTTTTTTAGTTAACGTTACCGTTATGGTATGTGGTATGACACACCTTTGGTTTTTATTTTCTTCTGTTTATTGAATATATATTGTAAGTTATGAATATCTTAAATACCTCAGCTTAGTATACGCTCAGTACAGATTACCATTTTCCGCTTCCGCTTATCGCTCGCACCGCTCCCACGACAGCACGGTTCGTTACACATTTTTCCGTCAACGCGTTTGTCTGTCTCACCCCTAATGACCCCCCCCCCCCTTCTGGGGATGAGAAATCCAAATATACAGCCTCATTCGGAAAGGGAATTTCTGGGAATATACAATAAAAATTATAACTATGAAACTACTAGTAATAAAAAAAAAACAACGGGTTGCACTCCGGGAGTGCCGACAGAAGTAAAAACTCAATGACTAGTCCAAAATGTCTGCATAATTGACCCATCCTCCTTTCTATTGAAAAAGTTTAGTTCCGAAATTGCTGGTCAGTGAGCTTGTTTAAAATTCGAAATTCAAATTTGTAGCGTTAATTGTTTAAAATTCGAATACAAATTGTAAGGTTACCTTGCAGACCTCGCATCTAATATGGTGGTCATGATATTTTGAGTTTTATTCACCAGTACTAGAGTTCACTTTTATTAGCGATTTCATCAAGATGTAGCTTTATTGAATTAAATTTGAGTGATACAGTCGCCATCAGATATATCGGAGCGGCCAAGGTGCTCACAAATATCGGAACACGCCTCTATTGTCAGGGCGTTAGAGCGCGTGTTCAGATATTGTGAACACCTTGGCCGCTCCTATATATCTGATGGCGACTGTACCTATAAAGTTAGAATGTAACTGTGAGATCCTCGTATTTCAACCCGTACAAGATTAGAACCTTTTTCATGTAATGTCATTGAGTTTTTCTTTATTGATTTAAATGCCATCTAAATGAGTGGCCATCTAAACGTTACGGTCACGTGATCGCGTTACGCTGTCTCAAGTTTATCATTTTTTCCCCACCTCAAAAAGTGCTCAGCGCCGCTAAAGAAGTTTTCACTTCAAAAATCTATATATTTTAATTACAGTGCATCGAAAAAGCGACTTCACGAATTATCTTGGCAAAGAGTTGTAGAAAGCACATATCAAAAGAATATTTCTCTACACTAATTAAATAAGTCATAATTTGAGGTTAAAGAAGAGTATAAAATTTTGAAAAAAAAAAACTGTGACGCAATTACCCCGGTTAACCTTACAATACAGATTACGTACGATAATGTACGAATTAGATTTAGATTTGTCGCTTATAGCATAGCTGACGGGTAATAGGTATTCATAGCAATGCGAATTCATTCCCATCTCGCATAATGCCGCAGACAGATTTAGCAGAGGTTTACTCAAGGGTACCTTTTGGCAGATTAACATTTTTTCGCTCTGAGATTTCTTGACTTGCTTTAATATGGTTAAGCCGGATTTGATACAGGCGTTAGAAAGTCTTTTTACTTATTTAAATAATGGCGGATTCACCTTGGTTTTGTGTAAAGTATTCCTGATTGTAATATATTAAAAAAAATTAAAATAACGAGCTCTTTTTAATTTTTACCCTGATTTAGCAGTTCGCTTGAAAGTCAATCTGCACGATAAAAAGTCCTAGGTTCGAATCCTAGTAAGGTCCGTGCTCATACTCATTAGGGCCGGTACCGACGGACAGCAACCCGACTGCAACTTGTATGGGAACTGCACGCCCACTGCATCCCAACTGCAATGTCGGCGTGCAGTTCCCAAACATTTATTTATTTATTACTCAAATAGGTAAGTGACACAGCATTACAGTAAAAACTAGGGCACTGTGAAACTACATATTGCACACATATTGCAGTCAGTCCGTACCGGCCCTAAGAGAGTATGAGCAAGGATATATATTCCTGTCATCTTTTGTGATGGGTGTCATTTATGTAGGGAATTAATTATACGTCCCAATTTTAGTATAAAAAAAACGTTAACCTCTCTTTCTTTGTCAAAAAATGCAAAATCCTCTCCCCTTATTTATTTACTTTCGTAATTCGACTTCGCGTTAACAATAGAAGCTTGGAAAATACCCCAAGTTTATAATAAAAAGTGGCTCGCATACCAACTCCAACTAATTTCCTAATAAAATTTAACCTACATGAATAAAGGAAAAATCGCTGTAAATCCCCAAATGGAAGTTTCTAAAGAGTCGTTTATCAAAACCGCCCTTATCCAAGTTAATTTGCGAGTTGTAAAAAAGTAAAAAAAGTAAAAACCACTTGAAAGTCGTTGTTGGTGAACTTGCGACACAAATCTTGCCTAATCGAGGAAAGAAATTCAACCGCTTATGCGAATGTAGAATTTAAGGCATAATGCCTTGAGAGATTTTATTGACTTGATTTATTTACCTTCCGCTCTCTCTCCTGACAAGAAGTAGATTTTTTATTGTTTTTAACAGATCTCGCTAATCTCAGCGCCTAATTGCAACTCTTAATGTAGTTCATACGCTCTAATGTCCCTAAATCAAGTTTCAATAGTCATCTTTGTCATGTCATCACTAGACCTTTTATATAAAAGAAAATCCCCGCCGCGTCTATCTATGTGTATGTATGTATGTTCGCGATACACTTGAAAACTACTGAACGAATTCTCATGCGGTGTTCACCTATCAATAGAGTGATTGCCGTATTCGAACTTCAAGATATTCACAAGAGACGACACGTACTAGATCCATTCTAGATACGTTATAGTTTAGATATCAACTAGTTCTCTTTTGCAGCGCAATTCGGGCAACCAATGTCACTTTTACGTTAGATAGAGTAAGATATCTATTAGATGTGAATTGGATCTCTAAGTCATATCATGTGGAAATCGTTCAACAGTATCTCCAGAATCGCGAAAATGTCAAATTTGACAGATTAGATCTTAAACATATCGTTATCGTATCTTTGTGATGTCTAAAAGATGTCTAATAGATGTCTATTTCAAAATCCGAATCGGGCCCTGATTCTTGAGGATGGTTTATGTGTATAATTTGTTAAGGTTTTGTGTAACCCGTGCGAAGCCGGGGCGGATCGCTAGTTTAAAATAAGAGCCTATCTTCCATTGTATGAGAGCGGCTTTTTGGCGGCGGGCTCGTGTGCTAAATAAAAAGGCTTTTACATCATTCAATATTAATATATTACAAAAGTGGAGTTAACTATGGAATGAGTTTTCCGACTCGCATTTTCCGAATGCAGCAAACTCGCATTTCGAAGGGATATTTATATTCTTCCACAAGATATGGCTCCATTTATCGGTCAAATTTATCCCCCTCTTAACTTGAGTTATTCACACTTAAATTTATTATGTTTTTAAGCTGCTGGGAATTTGTTGTTCGCGAAAAAGGGTAAGGAATGGACGGTAAATTTACTAGCAGGTATTTAATGGGGGATGTAATCTAAATAAATTATTTCTCTAGGCTAATAAATAAATAAGTATTTACAGGCTTCTTCTTCTTTAAGTGCCTTCTCCATCCCGGAGGTTGGCGACCTTATGTCTATATGCCATACACCAAACAGGCTAGACCAAATATAAATTGACAAAGAAGTTTTAAGAATATTCTTACTTAAAACTGTTTTTAGGGTTCCGTACCCAAAGGGTAAAACGGGACCCTATTACTAAGACTTCGCTGTCCGTCCGTCCGTCCGTCCGTCCGTCCGTCTGTCACCAGGCTGTATCTGACGAACCGTGATAGCTAGACAGTTGAAATTTTCACAGATGATGTATTTCTGTTGCCGCTATAACAACAAATACTAAAAACAGAATAAAATAAAGATTTAAATGGGGCTCCCATACAACAAACGTGATTTTTGACCAAAGTTAAGCAACGTCGGGAGTGGTCAGTACTTGGATGGGTGACCGTTTTTTTTTTGCTTTTTTTTTTCGTTTCTTTTTGCATTATGGTACGGAACCCTTCGTGCGCGAGTACGACTCGCACTTGCCCGGTTTTTTTTTATTTTATTTCATTTACATATAAAACTAAATACAATCAGTAAATAAAACAAAACGTATTTGAGTTAGATCAAGAAAAGTCGGCAGCGATTTTCATAGCATACGCAGTGCAAGTTTTATTTATGATAATAATAATTCAGCCTATATACGTCCCACTGCTGGGCACAGGCCTCCTCTCATGTGCGAAGTGTTATTTAAACGTCGTAATTTCATAGAAGTTTAAAATAACACTTGCACTGCTTGTGCTATCAAAATCGTTACAGTCTTTTCTTGGTCTAATTTCAAAACATTCTTCTTTAGCTTTGATAGGTACTCATACGCAAAAGTTTCTTAAAATTATTATCAATAGGTATTGCAATATGCAGTAAATAATTTTGTCAACGTATTTTTGGTTAACCTGTATTATTTAAGGTGTATTCGGGTAATTCAGAATGTCGAAAACTGTCGGATAATTCCGAAAAGAGACTTTTATTATGATGGAATTTTGGGTGATTTTCATCTGAATTTCGGAATTATCCGAATTTCGGAATTACCCGAGTAAACGTTATGACAATCTTAAAAGACCGACTGTCATACAATAAACTCAATAAAGCTTGTATTATGGATACTAGACTAGCCGACTAAGCGCCACTTGCACCATCCCACTAACCCCGGGGTTAACCGGTTAAACTTGGTGTTACCATGATTACCAGTACAATTTGATACTGGGTTAACAGTTTAACGGGTTTACCCCGGGTTAGTGGGATGGTGGTTTTTGTTTGAAGAAACGTCACTTTTGACATATCTAATCCATATCGTATCTAGACGTAATATTTGACGTATCTTAAAGTTATTGTCACTTTTGACACTGAAATATCTAATCCATATCGTATCTAGACGTAATATTTGACGTATCTTAAAGTTATTGTCACTTTCGACACTGAAATATCTAATCCATATCGTATCTAGACGTAATATTTGACGTATCTTAAAGTTATCGTCACTATAGACACTGAAATATCTAATCCATATCGTATCTAGTCGTAATATTTGACGTATCTTAAAGTTATTGTCACTTTTGACACTGAAATATCTAATCCATGTCGTATCTAGATGTAATATTTGACATAATTATTTTAAAGTTATCATAGTATCGGGCCGACTATCACAGACAAGTACATTCGACTATCAAAGGTTCCCAAATTGAACGAAATAAAATATAAAACCCGAGCTCCTTTTAGTGAGTCCTTAAATTGTGAGCACTCGAAAGGGCTCACCTTTACGCTCGCTTGGGTAAAGGCCCTTACACACGCGCCGCGCGTCTGAAGGGCCTTTAGTCTGGGTTTTTTAATGACACGCTAACTGTTGGTGTAAGTATTTTTTTTATGCCACGCCTGCGATAAGTGAATAGATAAGCTGGCATAGCAGAATATACGCTTGCTAACTCCAGGGGTGACATGAGCACATTTTATTTTATTATATTAATTTATTTTTCTTTTCCTTATGTTAATATTTTTGTGTTAAAAAAATATTTATTCTATTACTAAAACTGTATTTTATTCAGAATATGTTTTTTAATATCATTAAATAGGTGTACTTACTCGTACTTATTTATTTGAAAAGATGAGTCCCGCCAAGTTTTTTGTGCCGGTATCATATCGGAGCTGCAGTGTCGGGTTAGAACTGGGTAATTAATTTCTGATATTCATAAGTGCATTGTAATATTCTTAACTTGAAGAATAAAAACTTTCACTTTTTTTGACGATCTTTTATAGGTAGGTATAGAATGCAAGTCAATAAATAATTACCAAACAGTGCAGTTTCGGGAAATTTGATAGCCATAACTTTTCTCGTACCTACGATTAGAAATAGGTAAATACTTATATATTTCTGATGTAAATTATGTATCCATGATGAAATTCAACCTCCAAATTTGTATTTTCACTCGGACAAAGTCGCATAAACTTGGACATAGTTGAATAAAGAACTATATCACATAGGTGTGGTTTATTCAAACAAACATAGTCCATTGTGCCATCTTATACAAGTACGGAATTGGCCGACCTTCCTCACAATACTTAAGGGCGCCCTTGTCGTGCAGCGCCGACTCTCCAGGTGCAGCAGGTAATTGCCTGAATGCCTCTGAATGCGTCGACCAATTACAAGGCTTCTTGCCTCTGAATGCGACGATTACAAGGCTTCTAGACATTTACATGTCTTAGTTTCTCGAGTGTCTTGGGTAACATGTCGTTTGACGCTGTGGATAAAATGTTAAGAGCCCATCAACGTGCACACTAGCGCCACTGCTAAATAATCGTGATTATTTAAATTTAACGATAGGTATTTAAAAAAGGGGGCCGCATAGTACCGTATTTTGTATTTAAGTACCTTTTGAATACATCAAACTAGTTTTTATGTTGCTGGATTCGTCAATCTATGCGTCCAAAGTTAAAACGGTCGTTTTTGTTTTGAGTTCATAGATCGACGAATCCAGCAACATGATAAACACGATTATTTAGCAGTGGCGCTAGTGTGCACGTTGATGGGCTCCTAAAGTAATTTCAATAGCTCTGGCAGGTTGTGTATGATAAAAATGTATTTCGTTGTTATCTTTCAACCCAGAGAGAAAAGGCATTGGTATGTATGTATTATTGTTGTGTATGATGATAATTTATATATTACTAACTCATAAGAGTCTTGTTTCATATTATACATATTTTAGCTTATGTTATGTTATTGAATCTTTAAATCAGTTTTCCTGACGGAATAACTATAAGTTGAAAAATAAAAATGGTCCTTCATGCAGTTTCCAAAAACCTCATTTAATATGAAATGTAAAAAAAACAGATATTATTAATATTAATATCTAACGACAGTGTTATTGTGAATTTGAAATAATACCTACCTATTACAAATGTCTAAGCTGTTTAAGTCTTCTCAGACCTCTAGGGTATAAAACATCTTAATGGTATTAGATAATATTTTATACGAAACATAAAACATGCTGTTGTCAAGAAATAATTAATGAGATAGGAAAATTACTGAGAAAAGTGTACGTGGGTATGGCAAGGATGGATAAGATAATAAGAAAGAATACCTAGTAAGTATCTCCGAACATATTAAGACAAATATTTACAGTATTAACATAATATAACGACCGGTTTTTATTTCTATGAAATTTTGGTTAATAACCGGTTATTAACCGGTTTTTCATACAATATAAAACCGGTTTGCATTCCCTACCTCGGACCTATATCTCCATACCAAATTTCACCTGTATCATCAGCGGTTTAGGCGTAAAGGTAACAGACAGGAAGAGTTACTTTCGTATATTTATTATATTAGTAGGGATGATAGACTTAGACCAAGAAAAGTCTACAGCGATTTTGATAGCCCACGCAGTGCAAGTGTTATTTATACGTCATACTTTCATTAAAGTTTGACGTTTAAAATAACACTTGCACTGTTTGGGCTATCAAAATCGCTGCAGACTTTTTTTGGTCTAACTCTACCTACATTTCATAATGTACCATCAACGAATTTAATTTTCTACCCATTTTGTACTTTGTCACAGTGACAATAGTATGAGGTCTCTAGCGACTTCCACAATTCCACATTGATTGTCACTGTGACAAGGTACGAAATGGGTCAGGAATTAAATTATTTGACTCTACCTAAAATATTAAAGCGAAGCGTCTGGTTGACGTAACTGGTGACCGAAGAGCTGGCGGCTACCTCGCACAACGTATCAGCATTGCGATACAGCGAGGAAATGCCGCCAGCATCCTTGGTACAATGCCTCAAGGGCCTATTTTAGATTTAAGCTAGTTATTAATTTCGTTTAGTAGTACCACTGTATATATTTTGTATGTAAATAAATGTTTTAATTGTTCAAATATTAAATAATACAATGTTAAGCGGCGGTGGCCGAGTGGTTCTGACGTCCGACTTTCAATCCGGAGGTCGTGGGTTCAAATCCTGGCTCGTACCAATGAGTTTGTCGGAACTTATGTACGGAATATCATTTGATATTTACCACTACATTTTCCGTTAAGGAAAACTTCGTGAGGAAACCTGCATACATCCGCGAAGAAATTCAAAGGTGTATGTGAAGTCCCCAACCCGCATTGGGCCAGTGTGGGGACTATAGCCTAAACTCTTCTCGTGCTAGAGAGGAGGCCTGTGCCCAGCAGTGGGACGTATTGGGCTAGATTTTTTTAATACAATGTTAAAATAAAACTAGAAACCCTGTATCCCCAGACAGTGGGTACAATCGACGTCAAACATATGTTTACACTTTTCGCCTTATTACAAAGGAGTAAGGTGCAAAAGTGTAAACATATCTTTGACGTCGACTGTACATCCAGCCAACACAAAAAGCTAAGTGAGTTGCTGGCGGGTAAATACAAATATTGTCATAACTCGGATTTGTTTAATTTGACACGGCGACGCTTTGTCTTCGGTCCACAGAGTGACGTCGCAGAAGCGACATACAACATATATACCTCCCCACTTATAGTTGGTCAAATTTGTCAGTAAATAAGAACAAAAAAACTATACTCCTTTTCATTTGGGTGCTAGTACTAGTGTAAGACAAAGATAGTACGATTCTCTCTGCCTATATTTGAAATGAGATAGTCCTTTGACAAACTATATCAAACCCCATGTATTCAGTTCATTACAAATACGAGTAAAGGTTGGTAAAACTATTCTTAATTATTATTTATTACTCAAATAAGCGACAGTAAAAACCAAGGCACTGTGAAACTACAAAATAAAAGAGAATAACCAAAATACACCAACCAAAGACAAATTACGAGTAAACATTAGATTCAGGCGACGACATAACAGCGTGGATCTGTTGCTTCGTCTGACTCGGTGTAGGGTTCAGCGGTCGCCCCGGAACCGCCGAAACACCACACCCTTTGGTCAGATGTCCGCGCTTGCGATCGTGTCCTGCAGCGGCCACGGCACGCGCACCACATGTGAACTGAAGTGCACATAGTGACGCGACTGTAGCTGGTGCACCCTCAGCGTGTAAACACTAACCAGTCTTCCGGCGGACGTACTCAACCACCTCGTCGGCCACGGCGGAGTAATCAAGTCGAGAAGAGTCGAGACACGTAGAGCGCCTTACTCGGTGCACACAGAAAATAATCCGCAGTGCCAGTAATAGCATCCTATATAATTTATACTCAGTATATATGACCTTCGTTTGGCCACTTGGTGCGTCCGTGCGTAATGCGAAACGTAGAATATTAATTAAGTTCGATTTTTAAAAGTACCTTAAAAATGTACAGCGAACAGCATGTCTCTCATATTACAGCTCCCGAGTTTTAGTGTTTTTGAAATTAAACAAGTTACACGTCTACGTTATTTTCGTTCATAATCTCTGTCATAGCACTGCGGGCACCAGATAAGCTAACCAAATAGAGAGGTAATCTCCTCGCTAGTTCCACGACTTTATTACCCCGGGCTAACGACCTCCCTCATTCGGTCGGGTTGGATCAATGCAGCTGAATTTTCTAGAGAAAAACAAAAAGATATCGTGTCGCCGTGACACGACGATCTTTGGTTTGAAGTTTTATGTATTAGTGTTAAGGTTGAGATTGGATTGCATTTGTGTTTTGATTTATGTCGTTATGGAATTTAGGAAAAGCTATGGAACTAACTTCGAACGTCGAACTTTGATTTGAAATTTTATCTATTAGAGTTAAAGTTCAGATTGGGTTGCGTTAGTATTTTGATTTATATCGTTATGGAATTTAGGAGAAGGTTGTCAACTAAATAATCCATGAATCAATAATAGACTTTATATAGACGTGTTAAGGTTGCGTTTGTATTAAGATTTTCTACATGTCTAGTGAATAATGGAGTGGAAAATTGACTTTAATAAAATGTTTGCTTGTAATGTTTGTTTTTAGTATTGCCAAAAAGAATAGATAGTATAGAGGGGTCCTGCCATTGTAAATTTTGTAGTCACTGTAAATTTACTGCCATCTATCGACACACGACTAAAACTCAAAATAAAAACGTATAAAGTTATCAAAAAATGTATATACATATATGGATAAATGATTTTATTTTTTTTATATCATTTTGATCCATGTTCATTCACTGATATCTATGTGTTAAAATTGTTAAATATGAAACGGTGTCGTCACGCCATCTAGCCGAGGATAGGCTAAAGGTGTGTGCGCCATCTATTCGAGAATGACTTTTGCTTGAATTCCGAGGCACGTTTTTTCCTTAGACTTTATTCGTCTTATACGAAGTTACATATGTCTTTGGTATTGCGAAGATGAATGCTGTTATGTTGTGTTTAATAATAAAATCAAATTGGCAGGTAATTTCATTTTTTATTTTACCAAAGCATGGTTTTTAGTATTAAATGTTTTGTAGGTATATAAGGTTTCTATGGCGCCTTTGGCACGAAAATTCACAAGTTGTAAAGTCACTAGTGTCACAACGCGTTTTCAGGGTTCTTGACATTCAAAGAGTAAGAAAATCGGAAAATGCCTAGGTTAATACGTAGGTAGCTAATAGATAAATTAATGTTTATCTAGGCTAACTGCCGTATTCGAACTTCAAGATATTCACAAGAGACGACACGTACTAGATCTATTCTAGATACGTTATAGTTTAGATTTCAACTAGTTCTCTTTTGCAGCTCAATTCGGGCAACCAGTGTCACTTTTACGTCAGATAGTGTTAGATATCTATTAGATGTGAATTGGATCTCTAAGTCATATCTTGTGGAAATCGTTCAAGAGTATCTCCAGAATCGCATAAATGTCAAATTTGACAGGTTAGATCTTAAACATATCGTTATCGTATCTTGGTGACGTCTAAAAGATATCTAGTAGATGTCTATTTCCAAATCCGATTCGGGCCCTAAGTCGAAACTAATTTTTAAACAGTTTTGCAATTCAGTTATTGTAAAATGTAGTTTTAATAATATCTAAACAAGATACAAGATACAAGATACAAGATATTTATTGATAAAAGTCAATGTTTTACAAGTCAGTAAATAATAAATTAATAATAATATGCAGTAGGTAGGTTGGTACAGCATTTGCACAGTAATTTTTATATTACTATTAAATAAACAACTTATTTTAAGCGAAACAAATCAAGTAAACAATCAGTAAGTAGTCAAATAGGGTCGCATATAGCTTGAACAAACATAAGTTATTATATTATTAATTTCATAAAGTAAGTATACATTTGTTTATATTGTGTATAAGTATAGTAGATTACTTAGGGTTAGTGCACGTTTCGACAAATTCGTCGACGCTGTAGCATGCTAAGTCAATTAAAAATGTTTTAAGGTTTCGGTCAAACATTTTATCAGTTTTTGCCATCTTTATTTCCTCGGGTAGTAAGTTATATAATTTTACGCCTAAGATGCCAAGAGACTTCCGAACTCTTGCAAGTCTGCACCCCGGGACGATTAACCGGTTTTTCCTACGGGCCTGCGAATGGGTAGCGTATCGATCCACGTTGGCCCTAACATACTTACAGGCAGTTAAAATGTAAACACTTGGAAGAGTGAGTATCTTATGGTCTTTAAATAAACTTTTTGCGGGATGATCATGTGACTTACCGCTAATGATACGAACAGCACGTTTTTGTAATTTGAAAGGCCTATCGCGGTCAGCCGCCGTCGCCCACAGGTCAGCACCCATGATAAGAACAGAATGAAAATATCCGTAGTAAGCTTTTTTCACATTTTCGTGAGACAATGTCGGTGCTATTCTCGAAAGTGCATAACATGCGGAAGACAGTTTACCGCACACATGGTCGATGTGGGGGGACCACGTGAGACCGGAGTCCAGAATGAAGCCTAAGTATCTTACCTCTTTAACTTGTGGTACTTCGATGTTATTTAGTTTAATATCTAGTTTATTATTGATGTTATATCTAAGCTGGAAATATAAAATATTGGTTTTTTCTAAATTTAACAGCATTCCGTTTGCAGCAAACCATTGAGATATTTGTTGCATAGCAATTTCGACCTTAGAATTTAAAATTTGAAGGTTGTCGGCACTCACCAGGATGCATGTGTCGTCAGCATACGTTATGAACTCCAAATCAGGACTAGCCGATGAGATGTCGTTTACCAGGATCAAAAATAGGACATTCCCCATTGTTGACCCCTGCGGTACAGCAATATTGCCAATATTTTCTAAATTCGATTTAGAGTTCATGACGCATGTGCTCTGTTTACGGTTATTTAGAAAGGAGCGTATGGTATTATGAAACTGGCCACCAACACCATACCTAGATAATTTTTCAAGGAGCAAAGAATGGTCGATCATCTCAAAGGCGCGCGACAGGTCGCAAAAAATAGCAGCGACCTGTCGCCCGGCGTCGAGATGAGACAGCGTCCGCGCCACAACATCGCGTGTCGCGTCCGTGGTCGACCGCCCCGCTTGATAGGCATACTGTTGTTTATTTAATAAACCATTCCCTATGAAGTATCTCATAAGTGATGAACTCATAAGATACTCGAACACTTTGGACATAATGGGTATTAGAGATATTGGTCGAAAACATTTCTCGAGTTCCATTTCTCATAACTGTCAACCCTCCACAAATTTGTTCTAATTAACATATCAGAAGAAAGGCATCCGCATTCATTTTCCATTCTAAAATTGCACCTACAAAAACACCGTACGTCACCACAAAAATTAATACTCCAATCATAACCGTAATAGCAAATGGAAAATGCATTCAATTGTTTCCCGTATTTTCACGCAATAGACTCCGTATTCAAACTGGTTTTAAATAGACTTACGGCTGTTATGATAACGTATACATGTCATTATCATTACATTTTCATTCCCTTTGTCTCATTTCCATAAAGCGGCGTACACCTGATTAAATAAATTCAAAATTCGGCTCCCTTGACGATTTACCACATTGTGTTTGCGGTTATAAAAAAGAGAAAAACGCATCTACTCGATTAACTTGATGAAATTTAGGAAGGTAACGATTTTACCGGGTGTTTTGGTAAGTTGGTGTTGTACAGCAGGCGTAAAGCAAACGAGAACTATCGAATAAATATTGACAACGGTAGTTCATTTACAATGTTGTGAGGCAGGGTATACGGGCGTTTTTAAAACGCTTGTTTCTTTGTATTTGTATTAGGATAAAATGTAGGAATAGGTTTTTTGTATATGACAAAAATTACAAACAAATTGGTTAGAAACAAGACAAAGAAAATACTTAGTTAAGTATGGTTAAAATAAAACAGTATGTAACCACGTAAGACTTAAATTAAACAAAATATCAGTAGTTCAGTACTAACGATAATATGAATATTTCTTATGGTTATAACTTAAGCTTTTATTTCAAGCGGTTTTCCCGCCCGCCTGTCTCTAGTCTAGCCTAGCGGTTCTGACACTAATGTGTATCCCGCCTTATTTTATCGCTTCCTGGCGTGGCTTTTACGCGTGAAAAATACTTATGGAATCTCCGGCTGATTGTTTTGTGTGTGCGGGTATTTTGTAACGGCGCCTGTCTTAAAACCGAGCGATCAACCCGACCGTCCATCTCCAGCCTAGCTATTTTGGCACTAATGTGGCCTCCGTCTTATTTTATCGTTTCCTTGCTACTCGGGGCTTTAAACCGAGCGGTTCGCCCGCCCGTCTGCCTGAGCCTAGCGGTTCTGACAGTAATGTGGACGTCGCCTTATTTTATCGCTTCCTTGCGGAGCCTTTACGCGTGAAATATGCTTATGGAATCTCCGGCTGGATTGTTATGATTGTTGTGTGGCTTAATGCCTCGAGGGGATGTTTTACATAATATGTATTATGTCGTTTCGTGCCTGCAATACGGCCACTTGGGCACCAACAATTTTAAAGGAAACTTAAATTTATTATTTTTAATTAAGATTGAATAAAGAGATAAAGAGAGAAAGAGACGTCAAATAATGCTACACCGGCTTCAACCCTACACCTCTGCCTCGAGAAGATTTAATTACCCCTCAATTGGAGGAGGGTATTGCAATATGGGACCGGCAACAAACTCGGCGGAACACATCTTTTCAAAACATCACATGTTATAATTAACATGATTTACGAGTAAACAAAAAACAACACAATTTAAATAACTATAGAATCTCCAACAATCATACTTTTTGAGATGTAGCCGTATTGAATGCGGCGATGTTACCGTAACCCGTTTTAGGCTTAGAACAGACTGCGATTAATTTCTTGCGGTTTCAGAACCGCAAAAAATTTAATGTACGGTTTCAGTCTTGCGCGTGCGTTTATGAAGAATGTTGTACAGTCACCTGCAATAATATGTTACACAGCGGAGGCCGCATAAATATCTGACACGCGCGGTCTTATTTGTAGAGCCATAAGAGCGTGTCACATATTTTTGCTGCCTCCGAAGAGTAACATAGTATTGCAGGTGACTGTACAACATTCTTCATAAATAAGCGCACGCGCAAGACTGAAACCGCAAGAAATTAGACTGAAACCGCAAGAAATTAGACTGAAACCGCAAGAAATAAGACTGAAACCGCAAGAAATTAGACTGAAACCGCAAGAAATTAGACTGAAACGGCAAGAAATTAAGAGGATAGGGGACGATCCATTCTCCATACAAACGTAATCCTCATTTTCCACCCTGGATATTGACATTATGGAAAATATTTAATGTATGATAGCTATGCCTGGCCGTTTGATTTTTTTTTTCGATTATTCCTTTATTATAAGAGTTCGATGAAACCTGTTTTTTGCTCCAAGCCAAAGATGAACCTATTTTAAAGATAATACTTAGTTTTGTTTTTGTTAAATGATCCTTTATTGCATTATAAATTATTCATCATCATCATTGGCCTTTACATCTTCTTCAGATGTTTATTACAGCTGCTGTGTATTCCGAGAGTCGCATCTTTTCTTGTGACTGAACAAACCGATGCGGGCTCTGCACTGCTTCCCACAACGGTAACAAGTAAATCTGGCGTTAGCTGGGAGATGCCGGTTGTTGTCTCTTTAGGCGATGCTCCTCAAGTTTCTCAAACCACTGATCGTCGTGATTTGTTCTACCTCTGCGTAGTAAGTGACGCCATTCCAGTCTGTCCAGTGCCAGGAGTTCCCAGTTTTTTGGCTCAATTCCAAAGTCCTTCATGTCACGCTTGCATTCTGAGTCCTTAAACCTGAGCATTGGACGCCCAGTAGAGAAATTATTATTTCAATACAATCATTTTCAATACAATATGATCATAAAACTACTAACTATCTTACTGACTAAACTAATCTAGCTTACTGACTAAATTGAAATGATTGTAGGTATTATTTAATTATATTTTGTAAAAGACATTTAACCCCTTACTGCACATAATAAAAAATATTTGTTGAAATTTGAACTTTAATAGCTGTCAATAGAGTTAAATATCATATCCGCCATATATGGCTTCGTATGCGGTAAGGGGTTAAGTAAAAAATATATTCTTAAAAATTCTTTAGTCAACATATTTTTGCTGTAATTTCTGTTGCTGACTGTACAGAACATTACATTAGCTAGGCAGTACACTCCGCGTAATTTATTACATACGTTGCCAACCTACGGAGCGTAGTAAATATAATAGTATATTTCTTAGAATATTCCTTTGTTGATTTGTATTCTTCTTCTTAGAAATAGTGACGAGGTACGCGGAAAGGAAGTTATTAGGAACGAATGTGTGTGGAAATTGTGTGTTATTTTATTTATACATATATCTGTAGTTACATAATATAAAACGCATGTAGATGTTTTACCTTGCATGTAACAATAGGTAAGAGAAATAAAAACAGGTTAAGTGCGGGATCATTTTACACGCGCACCGAGGGTTACGTACACACTTTCAATTATCTGTCTTAGGAAAATTATTAATCACGCGAAGTAAGGTAAACGTACTGGTGCTCGACGCGGTCCCAGTACGTGTCATCTTTTCAATAGAGGTGACAGCAAGGTGTCATCTATTGGACATTAGCATGTCGAGCACTAGTACGTTTACCTTAGAATAAAAATGTTGTACAAGGAAAAGAAAACCGTGAATTAACGCACAACGTAAAAACTACGGCAATCCATTACATCTGACGACCAGCAGACGGCGAATATAATTATCTTAATAAATACGAATCCGTCATTCTGTCGAGAACAAAAAAAGCCATTTAATATAAGTACCTACAAATATTACAAATAAGTCCAATAGTTAGAGAGAGAGAGAGAGATTGTGAGAGAGTGATAAAACACCCGACATTTTCTAAAGGGTGAAATTTTAACCACCAGCCAATACTCTGCGTATCGGCATTGGTCTCATAATAAAAGTTGTTCAGTATGACCTATAAAGTCACTACGCAGAGTACGGCTGGTGGTTAAAGGCCTGTGCACACCGGCTGCGTGTGCGTGACGTGCACGTGCGCGTGCAGCGTTGTAGTATACAGATCCTTATGAGAGACGGCACACCGCTTGCGTGACGTGCACGTCACGCACACGCAAGCCGGTGTGCACAGGCATTAAAATTTCACCCTGTACCTATAAGCCGTCGTTGGGATATAATTATAACCTATAATTCACTAAACATCCAAACCCCTCTGCAAACTCCCAGAACAACTGACCTCGTTACAGCATCCGTCTAATCTTGTTCTGTCCGTCCGTCCGTCCGTCCGGAAACCTGATTATCGCCGGACGGACACTTAGCGGCTGATAACTTGGAGATCTAATCTAATTAACAGTAGGCTTTGAACTTTGTGTAGTTCAAAATATAATAGTAGTTTAAGAGTAACACGAACCCGCTGATAAAAGCCGCTTTCATACATTCGAATGTTACGCTCTCATCTTAAGAGGGAAGTATAGCTACTGACAAAAGGTACTTTTTGTATACAATTTTCGTAGAAAATTTTACATTACAACAATACATTTCGGTAGAAAACGGTTTCCACTAACTAAATCTTAACATATCACTTTGATTTTGATGTCGATCGCTTCAGCATAATGTATTCTACATTATGGTTAAAGGTTTAAAGGTTCCGCTTAAAACATTTTTTTGTTACAAATTTTGAAAAACGGAATAGTATCTATAAACCTAGTTTGTCATTGTGTCTATAACATACCTACTAAAAAATCAAGGAAAATGGAAAATATTTAGAAGTGGAAAAACGTTTTCACATTTTGTATGGCCGATCACGTGCTATACTTCCCTCTTAAAATTACAAGCTGAAATATGAAACTTGGTATGAACATTGACGTACCTAACCTATATCTCTCTCGTACTAGTTTTCTTAGAAATTGTAATATAAAGTAATTAGAGCGACTTTTTTTTGTATAGCAATTTTAAGCAACCAAAACTAGTACGAGTACCAGACATAGATATATATTACTTGAATGTTCATGTCAAATTTCATGTTATTGTAGACTGATATCATTGCTCCTCTACACGATGGGCCATCATACTGGCCCACTAAGGTAGTGGTGGGTTAAGGTTATGGTGCGGCGGGATGGCGATGGGATGGCCACGTTGTCGGTTTTACGTCCGCACATCAAAGGTAGTGGGCCCGCGAATGTGCGTATGCATCTACACGTGGCCCATTCCATAGTGCGTGCTCTTAACCATCGTAGGGCCATCTTGTTGGTCCACAGCTGGGCCATCGTGTAGAGGAGCCATCAGATGGTTTTAAAATGAGAGCAAAAAGGACGACTCATGCTAGACCGCACCGTGCCCGGGCCGAGGCGTCCGACATGTAATTTTCAATGACGGCTGATCGGTGATCACGTGGTGCTTTCCATAGAAAAAGATCCGCCGGAAGTTCCGGCCCGGCCCCGTCCCGGTCTAGCGTGAGTCATCTTTAACTTCGACTGGATGCCAGCGGCTACGTTCCTGTGACTCTTTCTTTATCAGTCGAGTGTTATTAATTAGAATCGTTAAAAAATCTAAATATTAGCACTGCCAATTTCCTTGATAAAATTTCTGTCATTGCCTCATATTGTAGTCTCTATATTTATTCTTATAAAAATAACCATATTACCTTATTACTCTGTCGCTATTTCGGGAAAACATTTCCTATTCACAGACCGGAAAAACTCCCTTTTTATCCTTGTGCGATAATAATTAAATTGCAGGCCGCGTCCCAAAAACCTGAGAGTAATTCGAACTTTTATGACGAAGTCAAAGTGATCTCATTTTGTTTTCATTCGCCCATGTTTCTCGTTCGCATATATGAGCGATGTGCACGCGCGGAAGATATCGAAAAGATATAATTTTGATATCGAAGTGTAGGTTCGAATTGGCCACTCTTTCGTTGTTTAATTTCAAATGAAATATTGAGTTTCGCAGTGGATTATTTATGTTGTAATAATTTTAGTGAATGCGGCGTTTATTTGTTTTCAATTATAATTATAAGATAGTTTTAAATATTGCTTTAATAGTTTTTAGTGCAAATTATACAGTGTTTATTGCGAACTAAATTAAATAAACAAAAACCAACATAATAAAACTTAATACTAAGTACTTAACCTAACTACAGGTAAAAAATTTGCCCTAAATCGCCGTCAACGGGCAAGGTGCCCAGAAGGCTGGCCGCATTTCCTCGCTGTATAGCTAAATCCATTTATGTATTTGCACTAAAATATTAAAATGTGTAAAATATTACTGTTTTATACCTATTTATTGAGTAAGTACCTATATAAAATATACAAAAAGTAAATCAATGGTAAGATTAAATTTAATATCATAATGTACATTTTAAACAAAAATATTATTGTATCTTTAAATCATAATATGCGTATTGTAGTGTCAGTTGTTACTGAATAATTTTACCTAAGCGAGTTTTCAACTTATGTGTCATTCGTTTTTTAATAAATAAAGAGAGCATTTACTTGCTGGTTTGGTGATAAATAATATTTACCTATTACCCACCAGCAACAGCATGTGCATCCGAGGCACACGCCTCCGCTTTAAGTCCACAGCCAGGTGGCTTGGGTTCGACGACGGTGTCGCCCTTCCACACATCGACTGAAACCCCTTTTCTACCCTACTTATGTATTATCTACTCCTTTGCCTATGTATTATGATTGTTATGATTTTTATTACTATAATATTAAATTTGAAAAATATATTTACCTATTGCGATAGCTAAAACGAAAGTTGATATTTTTTTACCCTAATTTAGTGTCCCACTGCTGGGAAAAGGGCTCCCCTTGTTTTTTAATCTAGTATTGTCGTTTGTTTAGATTAAAACAACATTTGAGAACCCTGTTCCACCGCAAAAAAATATTCTAATACAAAATATTCCCTTAACTTCCAAGTAATTTATTTTAACTGCAAAACGTATCCGTTAAAAATGTTTAATATTTTTCATAACCCTTGCTTTTCACTGAATCTAAACCAATTACTATTCAAAGGCACTATAAGCCATACAAAACATAACCTTACTTCTGTTTTAATAAAGCTCATACTCTTTTAACACTGTTTACAACTCTTTGCCGCAGTTCTAAAGAAAGTCTAAAGAAAGTCCTTTATTTCAGTTTGAACTTTAAAGCGTAAGAAGCAGAGCTTAATTTTGATTTGGCTCACTTTTAATCCGTGTCAACTAGAGATGGGCCGAATATTCCGTAATTGTTCAGTATACTGCATATTCGGCCAGTTTTCCAATGTTTGTATTCGGCCGAATGATTCGGTTAAAGTTGACGACGACGACGTAACGAATATTCGGCAAATATTTTTTTAATAATGTTTGTCTTATCTTAGTACTTTTCGTTCTTTTTAAGTACTCTCTTCCAGCAGGTTACGTTTGGCAGTTGTAATTAAGACACAAATGATCAGATGTTGAATACTTAGGATGTTTTGATTATTTGGAGAGAGTTGAAAATTAGTTTGCGCTTCTCTTTTGGCCTGTTTATTTCTAGGAAATTGCATAGGAATTGATCATCTTTAGCTACTTAATGTAATTGAAAATTTTTAAATGATTTATTAGAATGATACAGATGAACCGACCGAATAATTTGGCCGAATATTCGGTTCTGTAAGATTTCTGAACTGAACATACGGCCGAATATATTATTCGGCAAACTCTATATTCGGCCCATCTCTAGTGTCAACAATGTTATAAAAGCGTGTTTGTAGTGCCCTATTCACTTGTGATAGGGCTCTTTTTTGGTCGGCTGGGCGGTATTATGGATTGTTTGCATGGCGCTAAGTGTAAAATGCAGTTATGTGCTTATTTGACAGCGACTTTGAATATGTTGTTGAGTCTACCTTCTTACTATAATCTTGGATAATACTAGACAAACCTATTCTCTAAAATCTCTTAAGCTTATGCATTTTCATATAAATTTGTACCATCAACAGCTGGTTTTATATCCGTCATAAAATTGACAAACTTTACGTTTTGTTCCGTCACATTTTAAGTACATAGCGACAGACGTGATTTATAAAGAACTTATTTCAATTAAACATAAAAAAAAATAACCGACACGTAAAACAAATTTTAATCATATAACCACTTCAGCAGAATTTCTTGGTAAAATTAGTGACGTCGTTACTGCATTACTGCTACCAACTGTTGCGATTAGAACGTTTCCGTCACTCATTTTAGCAGAATATTGACAGTGACAGCGCAGCAGAAATGCCGCAACAGTACAGTCCATTTCTAACGACGGCTGCACTACTGTTGCGACGTTACTGTCATTTATTATCTCGTCATTCATTTTACTATAGAAATTGACAATAACATCGACGTGTCGGAGGAGTAGTGCAGCTGCGGTCAGAAATGGAATGTTACCTTAATACAGCTGCTGTTGCCGGAATGTCACCTTAACTGGCCGCGTAGCCAAGATGCCAATCGCATACGCTCCGTAGCGATCGAAACGTAACTGTCACTGTCACACTAATATGGAATAGTGATAGAGAGACATAATGCTTTTTGTTGTCGAAGCGATAGCGATTGTAACCTTGGCTAGGCCTGCTGGTCCTGTGACATTTTGATGATCTAACGCAATACAGTTTATACAAAAGCTGGCAAATATTTGTACTTATACAATATTCGTATTAAATAACTTCCTACTACTATATTATAGGGAAGTTAAATCATTATTTACGTTTAAAATCTACCACAAATAATGACATTAATGACCGATTCAAATGATCGTACTTACATGTTTTTTTTTCTGTTCCAGGTAAGTACCTATTTTAAAACCCAACACCAGTTACCATTGCTCGATGACAAAAAATCAACTTCTGGTACGTTTATATGATTTGTAAACACGAATTTACAAGTAGGTTAATTAAGTCACGAGTGCCAAGGAAGAACTTAAATATATAGAAAAATCTTTGGAAGATATCGAGCCCAGTTTATTCGAAGTAAAGCTAAGCCTTAATATATATTTTCCATAATACCCTCTTGCACTCAACCATGGTATAATAATATACTCCGCCTGGTACTCCATTCCCGTCTTTTCTAGGTCACCTAACTGACACGGGCCTACGTCATCATGCGACAGCGCTATATGATAATATGCGATAGCGCTATATATAGCGGCCATGTTGTTGTGACGTAGGCCCGTGTCACTCTGGGAATGGAAGACCATGTTTTATTAGACTATGCACTCAACAAAATATATCCTACATATTCATAAATATATTTTTAGCTATTGATCTTTCCTAAGCCCAACATACACCATTGGATATTCAACTCTGTGTCTTCCAGTTAAAGTTCATTTTTGTCAGACAGTTTTCTTTTATGGTAGAAAAAAGGGTTTTCTCGTATGATTGATCACATTTGCGTAGATAAACATGGTACGTACATGGTTCGCTTTACGTCCGAAAATAACTACAAAAGAGGTATTGTGAACGTTATTTTTAGAGTTTTGGACGTTAAAATGTGGCAAGTGGGTAATATTTTTGGATTCTTTGATGGAAAATTAAACCGGAAATTCGACATATCGTCAAGAACATTATTTTAACGTTTATGGTTTATTGTACGTTCAAAATCATCGCTTAAAAGTAAATTCTACTACCCAACATGCGGAAACAACCCAAAATGTGCATCAAATTACTTTGCTATTCTTGAGGATAAAATACATTTTTCTCAACAGTTTTTGAAAAATAAATAGAGCTTTTACGAGCTGGTGTGGTGAAAAACAATATATATTTTCCCCTCACCAAGCTGCGTCTTTTTTCCTGTAAGTTCCGAAACGTCTATAGGATTTTGTTAAATGAAGGTTCACCATAGAAATTTAGCAGTTCTTTTTAGCAGTAAAATATTAACAGGAAAAGCTTTGGAAAATATAGGTACCTAGGGCAATTCTCGTTATTACTCTGACGGTCCAATTTGGCTTAGAGCGAAACGGAAGGGACGTATGACATTATACTTAATAGACAATAAGTACCGTATCATTATATTTGTAAGCCTAAAGGTGACAGGTCCATTTCCAACGACAGCAGCACTACCATTAATTTTACTATGGAAATTGACAATAACACCAACGCGTTCGTACTAGTAGTGCAGCTGCGGTCAGAAATGGAATGTTACCCTTAACGCAAATGTTAACTGCAGCTACTTTACTGTTGCGACATTACTGCGGCAGCGCATCAGCGTTTCGTTTCAGCACCAATTTCGTTGATAAAAATGAGTGAAGGATAAGCCCGATAAGAATGGGGCATGACTGGGGCCAGTACAGCGGCGGTGTGACACCGCTACAACGCGATTGTTTGATGAGTTCGCATCACGCGCGCGATTGGTCGCAACTAGTGTCGTTAGACTGCACGATTGGCTCGAATTTGTAAGTAAGACCGCTGAACTAGTACCATTTTCAGTGCTAAGTCCTGAGTATATGTACATCAATGTTATGGGGGGTATAATATGACCAAATAAATTTAACCTTGTTACCACTAACTCATGTATCTATAGGTACATCAATTAATCATGACACGACAGTACTGTAAAGGTCTCGTTGGGGTGTCAACTGCTACCATTACTGTTGCGGCGTCATTGTTACCGCCGCTGTTTCTGTTAATTTCCTTGATAAAATGAGTGACGGATTGAACGTCATAATTGCGACAGTAATGCCGCGAACGTTAGGGTAACATTCAATTTCTGACCGCAGCTGCACTACTAATACTAAACGCGTCGGTGTTATTGTCAATTTCCATAGTAAAATGAATGGTAGTGCTGCTGTCGTTGGAAATGGACTGTCACCTTAACTCATTTTATCAATGAAACGGCTCCCTTATGGGCATATTTTTGCGATCTTCCACGTGGAAAATACTATTGCAGGTGACTGTACTATTACTTACTTAGTCTGTCAAACATAGTTATAAAATCAATATAGGTAACGTCTTAGAGCATTTAGTAACTGGAGACGTCACGGCTGCCATTTTCTTTACAAAACAGTCTGCCAATTTTTGCGGGGGAGGGGATATCAAATGTATTGCTATTTCTACATGATTTCTACGTAACGTACAAATAGCCATGTCAGTCCATACAAAAGTTTGCACAATTGTGCTAGGTTTTTTGGCAGACTCTGTCCCTCTGAGGGGTAAGCTCTTAAAGGCGACTCCAGTTATTAAATGCTCTAAGGGTAACGTGTACGTCTACGGATGTACGTGGGGTATTCTCCTGATATAATCGTTGCTCAGAATTAGACCTGACCCGATGCGATCTACAATGTGGGCTGTGGGTGTACCAGGAATACTTGTGAATCGAGTTTACTATTCGATTTTATTGAAAGATCAAACTGATACAGAATGAACGGGGTCCCTTTGTTTCCCATAAAGTTTTAAGTCATAATGTATTGTTTGTCATATTATCGTTAGTCATAAAACTGAAACCGTTAACTTTTCAGGATTTTCGTAAGGTTATTCTATAGATAGGTTAGGTTAGGTTAGGTTAGGTTTGTTTTATGGCAATCCTGAAAAGTTACGCGTTTCTGAGAAAAACCAATTATGACTAACGAAAATTCGGACAAGCAATACGTTATGACTTAAAACTATTTGGGAAACAATAGAGACCCAGAATGAAATCATAAATATAGCCAAGTTTAGGCGGGGCACTTAAAATTTTGCTTGTCTGATCCGTCGGCTATACTCGTATAACTTGTTATTTTAATCAAAAAATATACTACTATGCTATACAGGATAACAATATAAAATTGAAAATAATGTTTATTGTATTGTACCTATGAATGTTAATTTGAGAGGGTCTGGGTGTTAGTTGCCTGAACATAAATAATACCTACAACTATTACTACTGCTACATGAATAAACTATTTTTTATCTTATCTTTATCTTATCTTAATATTTGATTACTTATGCCTAATGATTAATATATTATTAGTCACTTTGAAATAGATCATCAGTCCGGCCGTGCGTTTTATAGCAACAATATCTGGGAGACCGAGCTTTGCTCGTAAAACATATAAAAACTCAAAAATACGCGTTTTCCCAAAATAAGAACTAACTAGATCGATTTATCGCCCCCGAAAACCCTGAAATATATATTTATAAATAAATATACATGTAAATAAACAAACAAGAATTGCTCGTTTAAAGATATTAGATAGATAGATAAATAACTATTTTTGCCTTTAACCGTAATGAAATGACAGACATACTCGTATATCAACATGTATATTCTCACGCTGTTTTCAATAGAATTCCAACATTATAATCACATCGTTTAATAAATTAAGCATATACAAGAACACTCATTCAATAAACATGAAAGAAAACAAGTAGCAAAATAGTCCCATTCGCTTGTCATTTATTTTCTAAACATTTAATCAGCCAATTCCTTTCAACTGTTCAGAAAAAGACTTTGACAATAAATCCAGGGATTTATTCAAATGTACTGCGATTCGAGCTTTTTCCGAAAGCTCACAATAGTCAAAGCTAAGGTGCGCCGAACGCAATCATGGTAATAACATTCAATCTGGTAAAAGCTGACAAATTAGAAGCGGTTTGAGGGATGAGCGGTAGCGGGGGCCTTCTAAAGGCCGATTTACATGCCACGTGTTTTGAGGTTATCTTTAGGCAATAATTATATTATTTAGTAGGTATTAACAAGAAAATATAAGTAGCGGTAGAGTATAATATGCAGAAATTGTAATCCAATAAGTTAGTAGTTATTTGATGATAATAATTATTATATTTTCTTACGTCATCGGTTCAAAAGTAGGTTCAGAGTTAGGGCCGATACAGACGGACTACAACCCGATTGCAATTTGTATGGTAACTGCACGCCGACTGCACGCCAACTACAACGTCGGCGTGTAGTTCCCATACAAGTTGCAGTAGGGTTTTGCCCTGCGCTTATCGTATGTGCAGTACTTGCATGAAAAACGTCGTATAAATAAATAACTTATTCAAAGAGAACAAGATAAACAATTGCAGGACTTTTCAACTGCGATTACTGCATAAATATGTTGTTAGCACGGCAGTGTTGCAGCCTTAATAACAAAACTTCCGTGAGACACAGATATATTAAATATATGAAAAACGGGTCACTCACACTTCGACTTAAAATACGTGAGTGACCCGTTTTTAATATATTTAATAGTGTTGCTACCGTTTGTACCGGCCCTTAGTCGGACTCTACTGAAAATCGTTATAATGTAATAACTTGGACCTCCATTGCCGTACACTGAGCATTAACCTTGTCTGACCTACGAACTGACCGCATAAGCCTGCCGTATGCCTAATGGGGTAACGGGGTCGGTGATGGAAATGTCAGATTTGGGGTGAAAGGTTGCAAACAAAGAATAATTGCCCTATAATGTGCTAGGAAGGCATAGGTCGTGAGTGATTGGCGAATAGGGGCGTTTTTCTAACATTCTCTTTAATGTACCTATTTGGGCAAGAAAAGCCAATCGCAGTATTGATTGGATCGGTGGAAATACTCTTAAGTATTTATTTGGAGATCGGAAAATACACAATTGTGACCAAACGGCTCGGGAATATGGATTCGCGAGCCGTTACGGAGGATTGGCTAATGGAGAATGGAGTCAGCTTAGGTTGATTATTTGGCAAATTGATTGTTAGGCAGGCACGGTGGCAGGTTTGGGCAAACGTGCTGTAAACCCGCCTACAAGGAGAGCGCAAACCCCCCCCCCCCCCCCCCCCCAACCGGTTATCTCATCGCGCTCCACGGCAACAACACTCAAACAGCACTCGTAGCGTGCGGCTATCTGAATATCTGACGAAGCATTTGAACGTCAACTGAGGAACTTTTTATTGAATAACCCATTATATTCAGTGGACGAATACATGGAATTAAAATTAAAATAACTATTTGACATTATACTTAGCTTATGTAAAATTGATTGACATTCGTTCTGAACTTATTACCTATGATTACCGCTCTTAGTTTTAGTATGACGATCATTATGAGATATTAGACATGTATTTTGTTATTTATTGAGTTTTTTTTTCAATTTGACGATAGTTCTCAAATTTCTTTTTAAATTATAAATTTGTAATTTGATTATCATTGTTGACATTGTATAATTACGTTTGCATGCTAAATTATTAACGATCATAATGTAAATTCATATAGATTAGCGTAAGAATAATTTATACTGTAATTTATCATTATGAAATAAATAAACTAAACTAAACTATCATGACTCGTCAGTCATGATAGCCGCACGCTACGTCAGGCCTTTTCGAACAGGCCGATTCGAACTTTAAGATACTTTTAAAATTTGCTAACGATACGACAATGACATGGATCGGATATGCGAGTGTCAAAAGTGACGTAATTGTTTGAATCAGGCCGTGATGCTCATGAACTGTTAGTACTTGGAAATGCAGACCTAGACTCTCCGAAACATGTCGCCCGAGTGATCTAAAAGCGTGAGTTATACCATAAAATTAGCTTAATATTAGTATGACTCACGACAGTTTAAATTCGATAATCTAGAAGGGTAGGTACAACACAAGTTATTACTCGCAAGCGAAGTTACCTTCAACAATCGTGTGCAAACTTGACAAATTTATAAAAATCCCGTTTTTCCCGTATCATCCAACTTAAAACCTCACTTTTCCTCCTCAGAAATTGCTCACTTAAGAGGCTATATCTTACAAAACGGCAAAGTGCGTGACGTGTATTCTTACGGGTTCCTCCATAAAGGATGACTCACGTTAGACCGGGCCGTATCTGGGCCGGAGCTTCCGGCGCTTACTTTTCTATGACATGACGCGATCACGTGATGATTTCCATAGAAAACGATGCGCCGGAAGCTCCGGCCCGGACTCGGCCCGGTCTCACGTGAGTCATCCTTAACGTGAATTCTTCTTCTTATATGTAGGTACCCACGCAAAAATAAACAATTTTGAGCACTTTTTACTGTAGCAACAATAAGATGGCTTGGTAATCCTTGCATTCGTTGCAAAATTATGTAGTGCTTCTGGTTTTATAAATGGGTCTCTATTGTTTCCCAAAACGTTTTAAGTCATAATGTATTGTTTGTCCGAATTTTCGTTAGTCATAATTTGTTTGGTTCAGAAACGCGTAACTTTTCAGGATCGCTATAAAACAAACCTAACCTAACCTAACCTGTATATAGGAATAACCTTAGGAAAATCCTGAAAAGTTAATGCGAACGGTTTCAGTTTTATTTATTTATTACTCAAATAAGTGACACAGCATTACAGTAAAAACTAACCACTGTGAAACTACAAAATTAAAATACAAGAAAACGACAACAAAACTACAAATAAAAACCAAAGACAAATTAAACATGAGATTTGGGAGACTACGTAACAGCGTGACTAATAATACACTATGTCATAAAACTTTATGTGAAACAAAGGGACCCCTTTATAAATATTTGCCAATTTGAAAATTACCTCTTTTTCAAAGTTACCCCAATTACGAAATGTTAGTGAAATAATATTATATTGTATTCTTTTCTTAGTGACCCCTAAGAAAACATTTCACTAAACAACAGGGGGAGATGAGTAATGGCCGCAGCATGTGAATAACACCGGCAAGGTAGACCGCGCCTTATCCGGGTTCGGAGAATAAATATAATGGCCACGTTATTTTTCTACAGTTTTTCGGCTTTAACTGTTATATAAGAGAGCTTAGTACATCAGTTACAGTTTACAGTTACTGTACAATAATATCCCAGATAATTAAGCTCGCATTATTTTATTTTATAGTCATTTTTTAGAGTTCCGTACCTAAAGGGTAAAAACGGGACCCTATTACTAAGACTTCGCTGTCCGTCCGTCCGTCCGTCTGTCCGTCCGTCCGTCCGTCCGTCCGTCTGTCACCAGGCTGTATCTCACGAACCGAGATAGCTAGACAGTTGAAATTTTCACAGATAATGTATTTCTGTTGCCGCTATAACAACAAATACTAAAAACAGAATAAAATAAAGATTTAAGTGGGGCTCCCATACAACAAACGTGATTTTTGACCGAAGTTAAGCAACGTCGGGCGGGGTCAGTACTTGGATGGGTGACCGTTTTTTTTTTTGCCGTTTTTTGCATTATGGTACGGAACCCTTCGTGCGCGAGTCCGACTCGCACTTGCCCGGTTTTTTTAGAGTTCCGTACCTAAAGGGTAAAAACGGGACCCTATTACTAAGACTTCGCTGTCCGTCTGTCTGTTTGTCTGTCCGTCTGTCTGTTACCAGGCTGTATCTCATGAAGCATGTTAGCTAGACAGTTGTAACAGTTGTTCTGTTGCCGGCAACAGAAATACATCATCTGTGAAAGTATAACAATAAATACTAAAAACAGAATAAAATGAATGTTTAAGTGGGGCCCCCATACAACAAACGTGATTTTTTGCCGTTTTTTGGGTAATGGTACGGAACCCTTCGTGCGCGAGTCCGACTCGCACTTTTGCCGGTTTTTTTCATATACTGAAACTGTTGGAGCGCAATTACCCAACGAGGAGCAAAGTAGGCATATTTTACGATAGAGTTTTGTCAAATTTTGTTATAATTGACAGAGGGCTGGTTTCCGCATGTTTTTTTGGTGAATCATAAATAGGTTCTTCAGCAATATTGTATCTACTTGATGATTGTTACTAACCATATTTTCGATGTAGTCGTATTGTTTGCGTCTGTCTACGATCTACGAAATTTAATGTAAATGGTACCATCGCCCACAGTGTTAACTGTACATCGGTGGACCTTATGCCTTTTGACGAGACTAAAAAGAACCCCTGCGTCTCCGTAGCACTCATCATCATCATCATCATTTCAGCCTATATACGTCCCACTGCTGGGCACAGGCCTCCTCTCATGCGCGATAGGGCTTGGGCTATAGTCCCCACGCTAGCCCAATGCGGATTGGGGACTTCACATACACCTTTGAATTTCTTCCCAGATGTATGCAGGTTTCCTCACGATGTTTTCCTTCACCGAAAAGCTAGTGGTAAATATCAAATGATATTTCGTACATAAGTTTCGAAAAACTCATTGGTACGAGCCAGGATTTGAACCCGCGACCTCCGGATTGAAAGTCAGACGTCATATCCACTCGGCCACCACTGCTCCGTAGCACGCGTTCGAAATTTTTTTGGATTTGAAATCTGAAATCTGCCACCGGACACCCTGTATTAAGGTCCACCGATGGACAGTTAGGAGTGCTGCTATTTGTACTAAAACTAAAGTAAAACTAATGTAGCTTGGCTGCCATATTATATTGTTTTGGCGCTTAATACGGTTGCCGAATTCTTGCTTATAATTATCTTGGGCGTTCTCCAAGATGTTCAGAATTGATATTGTTTGCTCCCAATGGAGTTGTCATGAGCGTAACTTATTATTGTATATGTATGTAGTAATTCCAATCTTGTGGCTAAGTAATTAGATGTAAAATCTGACATCGGGGACCTTTCACATCTCCAAATTGAATATATTATTAACTATACTATACATCTCTGTTACATTGTAGTAATAATTTAAGTATTTTTAAGATTATTACAATGTAATGTAGGGAAGAGGAGGATGATGATGTAATGTTTACCCTGGAATTGGGGGTTATATATTTATAAATGTTGCTATGTATTTTTCATGTCACGATATGATATTACTGTAAATGAAAAAGAGCCCTTGAGGACTACTTGCAGACATGCGGTGTCACTCACGAATTCGAGCCAATCGTGCAGCCTAACGCAACTGTGATGCGAATTCATCAACCAATCGCGCGCGTGATGCGAACTCATCAACCAATCGCGTTGTAGCGGTGTCACACCACTGTACTGGCCCCATTCTTATTGCCCGTAAGGCCAGTCCTTAGATATACAGGGTGTCCCATAAGTGACACGTCACAGTGACACTGGAGGTAGACCAGGCCAAGAGGACCCAAACCAACTTAGTGTCACTGTGACATGTCACTTATGGGACACCCTGTATACGGTAATGCTTGCAGAATATTTTTTTGAATTTCGGTGCCTGATTTTCACAATCGGTTAATGGTAGAAGGAGTCCCAAGTATTAATATCAATTAAAAAAATATTCTTCTACTTTTTCCTATACAGAACACGATACCGAATATTATTATGCCCTTAAACGGATCCCCACTATTTTTGTTACACCTCGTATAATAAAATATCTTTCTTGTTTTAGAAACAAAAACAACGGTCTTTGTTAGAATGATAATTTTGTTAAACTTTTATTTTATTACATTCAACTCAACAATAGGTTCCCGTTATCTTAAAAATATATGTGTCTTCTTAGAAATTGAAGTATCAAAGCGCGGGTTAAAATATTTACGGATTAAAATAAATTAGGCTTAAATCTTAACTAGTCAACAGAACATTTCGGTGAAACATAACTATAAAACTGTCAACATACCCAAAAGGTTTAGTTTGAACCAGAGACTAGTAAATATAGAAGACTGATAATCTCTATATAAAATTAAATAGAAGAGGTAATAGGTATTTGAAACTTGAAACTAGCTCATGAATTCTATATTGACATGCAGGGGTATAGTGTTTTAAGCATAGTTTTGCTGATTGTACGTATACTTCGGTATATATAACGCCACCTACAACAATGACGAACTGTCATTAAAATGGAGGGTATTAGGTAACCTCCACTTTTGATAATGGTACTGTCTGGTTTATTTTAGCTTGTACGAGGCGCTTCGCTTTGGCCACACTCACATAGACACACATAATGAGGTACACAGCACGCGCCATTATATAGAGGTTACTTGTCTAGATTATTACTACTCTCTGGTTTTAAGTTAGCCTGTCCGAGGCGCCTCGCTTTGGCCACACTCACACAGACACACATAATGAGGTACACAGCACGCGGCATTATATAGAGGTTACTTCTCTAGATTATTACTACTCCCTGGTTTTAAGTTAGCCTGTCCGAGGCGCCTCGCTTTGGCCACACTCACACAGACACACATAATAAGGTACAGTACACGGCACGCGGCATTATATAGAGGTTACTTCTCTAGATTATTACTACTCCCTGGTTTTAAGTTAGCCTGTCCGAGGCGCCTCGCTTTGGCCACACTCACACAGACACACATAATGAGGTACAGTACACGGCACGCGGCATTATATAGAGGTTATTTCTCTAGATTATTACTACTCCCTGGTTTTAAGTTAGCCTGTCCGAGGTGCCTCGCTTTGGCCACACTCGACTTTCGATGTGTGGACTATAAACAAACTAAATGTTTGGCCAATAATACGGTTTAAGTTAATAGGAGGAGCGGTTTTGTTGAAATGACTCATCATACCACGGCTGACGCTAGGCTGGCTCATTCCTAGGCCAAAGAATAGGCATAGCTATTCAGCGTGGGAATGTAGCCAGCCTTATGGGCACCCTTCAGCAGGGGACAGGTCTGGGGGACATGAGATCGGTGGGTAAGTTTTATTTATTTATTTGTTTTATTAGTTTTAATTTATTTAGTTTATACTTAATTTTAATAATAGTTTATAAGTTTTGTTATTGAATAAATCTTAACCTACGATCTATTACTTATTATGTTTATTCAGTTATACATTCAAACGAACATTTTTGTATTTTTGAATAAAATATGTTATTAGAATGGAGTAAAATTGAGTAGTCACATTTAACCGAATGCCATGGTCGTGAAAATTAAGTACGTACTTTACAATGTTTTTTTTTTGTATTTTAAACTTAATAATTTATTCGAATATATTTAGGTTTTTTTTTCTCATCTCGTGTCCCTACCTCATTGCGGAGCTAATAAAATTCATAACAATCATAATACATAGGCTTATTATTATATAAATCATAATACATGATACATAGATTCATTTACCTACGTTTCTCTAGATATTTGAGGCGTTAACTTTTTTTTTACTTATATGTCTAAAACGACAGCCTGCCTCTTCACTCCGTGCATGACTGTGGTGCCGCTTATTTATCGCTATCTCTCATACCTTACTCCTCATGTCCAGTAAACTAGCCGAAACATAAATAATATTAACGCTAAACGCTCCACCCGACCGCATCGCTTGTCGTCCAATACTTAGTCCAAAAAGGTCTTAAGTAGCACCATTTGCCTTACAATAAACGCCATTTTGCATCCACGCTATTGCTTAAAATATTTGGACAGCGGCGTTACTTACAATGCTTATTGCATTTTGCATCTTATAGGTAGGGTATTAAAGTAGATTTTTTAATGGGGTTCTGTTCGGCCTTAGTTTAAAGTATGTGGAGTTAAGTTGTTGTTCAAGCTTAAGTAGGAGGCCTGTTCGAACTTTAAAAATCGTATCTTGGTTTAATATTGTTTTGACATTACTTGCAATCAAAGAGTTATCGCGTTGAGTGATAATCTCTATGACAGTTTCTTCAAATCTGTGTTGCTTGGGCTTTGTTTAATAAATAATTAAAGAATTATATTTTACTGAATGTTTATGCCTTAAATGTTACATTTCTAAATAAATATCCAAAAAATTTCTTCAAAAAATTTACATGACAGCTACACCATATAAAAATGAAATGACATAGGGATTATCATTTGACGCATCAGGTAAGATGAACTGCAAGCGTCAAAACAATATAGGCTATTCGACTACTAGTCAAATCAGTTTCTTTTTTCTAACTGTCAAAACGATTTTGCTACTATGGAATTTATATGAAACACTAGCATGTGACGTCACGATCAAATTACCTATACTCTTTATAGTTTTATACGGGTTTTAAAATAGATATTGTGTCTAAAAATAACTGCTGTCTTCGCTGCTTAACTGCTTTCATTCATCTTCTGGTTCTTTATTTCATGCATGGTGTAAAATAATTTATTTTAAATACAGTCAATTAACCTATTATGCGATGTATTTTTCCTGTCACTGTAAATGTTGCATTGATTTGTAAGAGCCCTTAAGGCCCAACTTGTAAAATACATTTGATTTTAGAATAAAATCAAGTTGCGATTTTTGAAGTTCGAACGGGCCTCCAGTGCCGTTAGATGACAAATTAGCATTTAACACTGAAGTCGTAAGGAAATAGTTGTTTTTTATGGCGTTTGATTTTGTTGCATTATTATTATTATGAGCTTTATGATATTGTCTCGTTTGAGAGCCATTATGTGGCTCGGAACTTGAATCAAGATATAACTGTACTTTTGAATGCATAATATTATTTATTTTATTTTTATGAGCCTAAATTGCCCCACTGCTGGGCAAAGGCCTCCCTCCTCCTCTTTCACGTATCCCGGTCTTGACCCGTCTCCCACCAGTTCCTGTCAAAGCAGTCAACGCCATCTCGCATAACTTTATTGAAAACTAAATGTGAAATTGTGTACAACTGTATAGAACGCCAGACTTTGCTTGATTTATATGCGATTACAGTTAATTAGTGAATTTAAGGAGAACAATTAGTACATTTATTGTACTTTAAATACATTTTTAACATAACATATATAAATATTTATCATTTAGGTACCTTATCTACCCTTCATAAGAAAATATTCAATAGATAAAAATCAATGTATGTAATAATTTCCATTCCACTTCACACATTTCAACTTCTAACATTTTAACGATTTTCAACAAAATATAAACAATGCTCATTAAATAGAACGTTAAATTTAACGAATACCCGTTCGTTAAGCCCCAATTAGGAGCAATAGTAATTCTTCAGTAATGGAGCTTTCGTTTCGTTAAAGCTATTATTTCAACGGGCATCGAAGAGCTTAAAGCTTAGAGTAGAGGTAAGATCGGAAAAAAATATGCTGGCCGAATTCGGCGAAATAAATATTTTTTCTACGGCTATAATTTTTAAAGGCCATATTAAATTTAGTAGAAGTTCCTACTTAAATATAAAAATAAACATTTATACATTTCTGAACATGTAATTTTATACCTAATAATCTAAAACCAACTCATAACAAATTCAATGTTAAAGTCATCTCATGTTAATAACAAAACTTCCGTAAGACACAGAATAAACACATTTCATTAAATACAGTAAATTGATTATCATTCACATAATTTTACCTTTAAAAATTCTGCCTGCAAATACCTAACGAAAAACAATGTTTGAAATAAAATAGTAAAATAAAGTTAGATACAATATGTTACTACTTAAACCTTCCAGAAAAGAGAGTACTCCCATTTTAAATGCCAACAAGGCACTTGCAACCCCACTGGTGTTGTCAGGCGATTCATCTGCTCGTTTACCTCCTTACTCATAAAAAATACAAATCAACTAAATCTAGACACTTTTGCTTAAAAAAAACACACGCAACTGACATTTGAGAAATTCGATGAGTTGGTGTTGGTACTCGTACTATTCCAATTTCAAACGTGTCCGAACTATGATGGTGATGAAATATTTTCGGCGATTGAAACGAGATTTTCGGCCAGTTTCTTTTTTCATACTCTATGCTCTGCCTTTGGAGTGTAATACTTTAATTTTGAAACAAAACGTTAAATTTATTTGAAGTTTGTTTATATTTAACCCCTCCGGCGGCAATGCTATATTTTAAATTTTATTTATTTTTATAAAAGAAACATACAACCGAATTGAGAACTATCTCCTTTTGGAAATGGAAAAGCAGGCATACTTTTTAATCGTTTCTTAATTTCACGTGTTTTGATTAATTAGGAACAAACAACGAAGTTCTGAGACATTGTCTATGTATAAGAAAATATTATTTATTTAAAGATAAAGATAAAGATAAAATGTTTATTTGCAAGAATGTAGGTACATAGTTACAAGATGTCAGGGTGATAATTCTGGTCTCCATTTACATTCAGCCATTTATTGGCGTGCAAAATTCTGTCGCATTTTATACATATAGTAAAAATGTCAACATATTACAAACTAATTGACAATACAACCCTATCTTATACAAAAATAAATACTTACATCAAATTTAATCTCAATTATATGTCAAAACACCAAATTTCAATTAATATAACCTTATCATAATACAAAAATCATACAAAATAGAAAATATATCATGTTACAATTTATATGTCAAGTTTACAGTTTATTATTTATTTTAAACTTTATTGCACAATATAACAAATAAAGTACAAATGGCGGCAATGTTGCAAGTTATCACTTATCACCAACATCCAAGGGGTCGAAGTGATAAATAAGGGTTCTGTTATAGCAAAACGTGCGATATAACAATAATATAAAAACCGGGCAAGTGCGAGTCGGACTCGCGCACGAAGGGTTCCGTACCATAATGCAAAAAAAAAAAAAAAAAAAAAAGCAAAAAAAAAAAACGGTCACCCATCCAAATACTGACCACTCCCGACGTTGCTTAACTTTGGTCAAAAATCACGTTTGCTGTATGGGAGCCCCACTTAAATCTTTATTTTATTCTGTTTTTAGTATTTGTTGTTATAGCGGCAACAGAAATACATCATCTGTGAAAATTTCAACTGTCTAGCTATCACGGTTCGTGAGATACAGCCCGGTGACAGACGGACGGACGGACGGACGGACGGACGGACGGACGGACGGACGGACGGACAGCGAAGTCTTAGTAATAGGGTCCCGTTTTACCCTTTAGGCACGGAAACCTAAAAATTAAGGGTCCTACTATTGCACTAGATATTACTACCCTGAGTTAAAAGAGGGGTTAACGACTTAAAATGGGAAAACCCACCCAAAACAGTTTACATTAAAAATAACCAGATAATATTTTTAGTCACTTGTTTTATAAGGAGGCAAAGTTGTTGTTTATTCCCATGTTAATAATTGATACCTGGCCAAGTGAAAGATTCCAAAAATGGACCACGAGCGCTGCGAGAGGCTCGAAAAGTGGAATCTTAAGCATTGCGAGGGTTTCAACCCTCGTGGGGTTACACAAACTTTTATGCACGACATCTGTACTGTAAAAGTTCTTTTATATTTAGAAAACTACCTCTCTAAGGAAGAAAAAGAAATGTTTCACATGAGGTCTGTATCATTTTCCCTTGTTCGCTTTGTTTTCTTCACACAACAAAACTATTAGAGTCCGCACTACAAGCCCACGTACAGGATGTTCTAAAAACTAGTTTAGCACAAATCCTGTATCTCTCGTGGGCAGTTTACGGGCCGCCCTTTATATCCCCGCCTGATTGCTTCGCCCTGTGTAGCGATAGAAGAAAAAGGTTTATATTACGATGTTTTATAGAATACATATTAATAGTACCGTAGACCGGGGTGACTTTGGAAAATTTGGGGTTACTTTGATAGATTTAAAACGGCCATAGAATTACCATTATTCATTATTTACTGAAAATGTTATATTACTATATATTCATATTCACCTACTGTAAAAAATCTCGCATAAATATATATTATGGCTTAAAAACTAGAATTTTAAAGTCGCCCCTGCATTTGAAAGTCACCCCGGTCAATGGTACCTAAATCGGTCTACAGATAATACTTGTGGCTCTGCGTGCTGTAAACTTGACAAAATACCAACAGTAACATATTACAAAACAAAACAAAATTAATACATTAAAATTTGTACAATTTAAAATAATGTCTAAGACTCCATTCCAACAGCTTACGTGAAGAAACTACTCAAAATTGGTATTCAATTGCTTTGTACTTTTGTGGATAAAAGTCATTTTACCCACTGGCTTTCAAGAATTTACAGAGCCTTTCTAATTGTAACGTATGTATGTATAAACTCTTTATTGTACAAAACATAAAACACAAATGTATGGCACAGGATAGGCAGTACAAAGGCGAACTTATCCCTTTAAGGGATTTCTTCCAGTTAACCTTTGAGTAGAACACGTTTGAGTGACGCCAAACGAATCTACAATAATTTATAGAAATTATGATCAAGTCAATTTTCGTTGCATCTGTTATCCCGATAGGTTTTTACTTTTCTACTAGCGTTTGTCGATGTACAGTCACCACACGGGATTGTTATGCCATTTATGGTTCTTGCTTAATTGGAAATTCTATAGCGTAAGTATTGACCATTCAATGTAGACCCTAAATGGCGCAACAATCGCGGAGCGTGATAGTACGAGGAGTGCTCCGAGGTATTGTTTGGATTAATCCCTGCCGCTTCTTTCCGCCATGGCTCTACGCGACAACATTGCCATCTTCACCACTTAACATGGTTGGCAGTCCTCTGTGCGTTTCGAAACTTCCTGGCACGCACAGCTAAACAGTGGAATGAGTCGCCCTCGGTATTATTACGCAGAACGAGGCAACCTTCAAAAATCTTCAAGAAAATAGCGTATTCTCATCTTAAAGGCCGGTAACACACTTGCAACTCCTCCGGTGTTGCAGGTCCCCATAGGTGACGGAAATTTCTTATCAAGCCATTTTTCTGCTCGTTTGCCTATATCATAAAAAAAGCAATTGTATTTTTTGCTACGGCCCTGGAGGTACATTTGCGGACGCTACGTAGATAATCCGCAAGGTCCCGCACGGGTGTTCCTCAATAATCTACGAGCCCCGAAGAGAGAGGGTTGACATGAGAACGAATGAAAATACCCTTAAATAAAAACCTTTTTGTAAAAAATATAAGGATTGAAGGAAAAACTATACCAAGCTGTAGCCAATATGACAATCGAAGAAAAGTAAAAAGTAAAAATGAATCTCGTCATTAAGAAAAACTTAACATTTCTGCAAATTATAAAAGCATTTACCTACAAACTGTCCGATCCGATATATGATCTCCGATACGACTACAAAGAAGCAAAAATAAAAAAAATGTAAATTAAGTATTTTTTGTTATTGCTTTTCGTTCAAAAGAAAGCATTATATATTCAAAAATAACAGAACTTGGTGACATATGGACTTTTCTAGCAGTTGTTTTTCTCCAAAAGAAATCCGACATCCGATATCGGATCGGACAAAGTGAAAACGACCATGTAATCTCACAAAAATAAAAAACGCCTACTTCTCAAATCGATTTTATACGTTCCCTCTTATAACTTTAACAACAAGTAAATATTTAAGCTAAAACATTAAAGCTCATAGAAATGCGGTACCTACTCGTACCTAAACAATTGAATGTATTTTGAACGCCACTTACTGTTAATATGCTTGGTAAAACAGTATACGATTGTAAAATCAAATACAGGCCGTAAATTTAATTCAAACGAAAATGAAATTATAATATTTTGACATAATTTGCGAATCGTTCCCCCAAAACAATTGAAGTCGAGCCACACAGGGTGTTGTGGAAAAAACAGTGTACTCGGCGGGAATAAAATTTAACTGTATACAGGGTGGAGCATTTATTGTTTTTATTTTATGTAATTGGGTAGGTGTGCTTGTCGAGATTAATTGTTTTGACGAATAATATAAAATACATTTGCTTTATATTTTACAAAAGTAATGAAAACTAGTAAGTTTGAATAAATATGTATTTTAATGCAAAGGGCATTCTTACTTACATTATTGCATATGCATACAAAAAAAGAAGAATATATTGTAATTCCCAACCCACCGTTGGTTCCTCTTTGCCATGTATGAAAGAAGAATCGTAGTAAAATTGTTATCGTAGAAATTGTAAATGTTATAATCATAATTAATGGTTTGTTTACATCTTTGGCTAATCACATTTGACTACAAATAGGATAAAACCGGTTTTTCTCAAGCTTTTACTGAGATGTATTTTCTTTTACTAGTAAAATTAATCGCATTTACTTCATTACCCAGTCTATTAGGCAATTTGCTTTCCTAAGATCAAACTCAGCCGATGTCCATTACCTTCAGTAACATGCTGCATAAGGCAAAATTAACAATATTTGACCTGTCATTAGTATGCGACCCACAAGGTTGCTTACATCTGGCTTTTATTAATTCAAGCTCCGACACCAAACGGCGTATGTCCCTGAAACTTGTAAACAAAATTAAACCTTATTATTTGTCAATCAAGGTTCGCTTTTGTTTGAACGCTACTCAAATGCTATGACTTCGATGATCAGTTGATAAAAGTTGATCGAGCCTATGTGTTGTCGACTGTTTCGTTGAAATTTGAATCGTAGTTAAGAGGGTTACAGTCCAATTTTGTTTGAACTGTAACGTCTTTAAGGCACTTTGTTTTTCACGAGGCAGGGGTGCTTTCCGCATAATTCTGGAGCCGTTACAATTAATTTTCTTTCGCAAAGCTTGAATGTATTATTACGAATTCACATAAAGGATGCTAAACAAAAATAATTGCGTACGCAATCGTTTCGTTAAGCCGGTTTTCTTAATTATGACTTCTAATTAAGTGCTAATGCTTGATAAGTAATTTAGACAGGATCTGTTGTCTGTAGTACAGGTTATTATTTATTTTAGTACCTCCGTATGAGGTTATTTAAACTTACGGGGGATATTAAGATAAATTAATTGAAATATTTAGATTTTGATGAGACGTGACAGTTTGCAAAAAATATGTAAATTAAAAATAAAGGAGAATGGAAATTTATTTTTATTAACTTGTGTTAAGATCGTTTATCATTAACCTTTATTTTATCCGTACTGACCGCAACACCCAGGATATTATCCTCGTAAGTGCTTATTTTTTGTGGCATTATTTTTGATACTTGTTGGTGTATTTACGCTCGTGTGGGCACAATTGAGTTCGGAGGATTCGACATAAACCACTGATTTATAGATATAAGTGGAACTAGTATGTATTTTAGTTTAATTCTTAGCCCTATCATTGTAGAATGGTGTTTAATTGAGTCGCTTAACTTCAAACTCGGGTAAATCCATCTGTCAGATTATGCGATTTTGGTACTAAGAAAAGGTAATAGAGTAGATATTTGCTGAGAGGGTCGAATGGATTTACCCGAGTTTGAAGTTAAGCGACACAATTGTTTAATATCAGCGTCGATAGGGCATACCCCATTTCTAAGGGCAGATCCCTTAGTGCTAACTCCTTTGTACTGAACTACAATAAATCGTGACGTACAAACACCATCGATATTTACGATGAGCATTATGGCGCCAATAACGGCCGTAACTCAGGAGACAATGGCAATTAGGCTGCTCGACATAGTCGGCGACGAGACAAACGAAAATTATTAGGAGTATGATGAGAGGTATAAAATTAAGAAAATTACTTGTCAAAAAAAGGTATTGTTTTTTTAATACAAAGTTAGTTGATTTATAAGTGATATTTAACCAAAATAATGGAAATATTTACCTATAGTCTGTATCTTTAGGTATTTAAATAAAAGTAAACAAATAATTTGTACATTTTCGGGTAGTTATAACATTTATTGGTTAACCAACCAAATATAAAACCGCCTGGATCTGTCACTGAACGACCTGACTTTAAACCTACATTATTTGATCATGTAATGTTTTCTTCTACCCTCAACTGACTTAAGGAGCCATTTGAGGGTAGATTTTGTTTACTTTTATTTAAATACCTAAAGATACAGAGTATGGCTACTCCCTGTCGTTTACCAATAAAAACACCATAAAATATAAAAGGTATTTTTGACTAAAAGATAATTAAATAGTACCTATTCATGTTTAAGAAAATTTGCTTATCAAGTTTCCAACACTTGCTCAAAGGTATTATTAGACACACTGTCCGGCTTTTCAAAGAATGTATTTTCTATTTCCTTGTTCCGAAACGTTAATTATTAATTTATATGCATCGAATATGTTAATATCTAAATTGTTAAACGTTTTCCCTTTGTCCGTTCACTTCAAACTTGAATCGGCCAAAAATTAAAGATAAATAACTCTATTTATTTACTTTGGAACCTCCAAATTTCAGCCGTAGTCTCAAAATCAGCAATTTTGTGTTAAAATTCATCTAATCGGGGGTTGACAAGCCAATAGCTTAAGATCGGTTGCACACTGAATGCGACTTTACGTCGTATAATGTAATGGCTCTTCTACACGATGGCCAAGCGCTGGACCAGCGAGATGGCCATGCGTTGGTTTTGGCTCTTCTACACGATGGCCCAGCGCTGGACCAGCTAGATGGCCAATATGGCCAAGCGATGGTTGAGGACACGCACTATGGAATGGGCCACCTTTGATGTGCGGACGAAAAACCGACACCGTGGCCATCACATCGCCATCCCACCGCGCCATAAGCCATCCGACACCACTACTCTCTCTACACGCTGGCCCATCTTAGTGGACCACTATGATGGAGTATCGTACTTTTATTTCATTCATTCATTCATTTCATTTCATTTATTTCTATAACAATAATACATTGTGTTAGAAAACTTACGAACTAATAATTACATACTTATAATCTAATTAAACTAAGTAAAGATGGGACATGTCAGCAAATAAGTAAATAAGTTTTCAAATAAAATTAAACAATTAATTATCAAGTGAAAAGTACTAATAAAATAATATAATATAATGTCAAATATAAAATGTCATAAAATCATAATTTAAAATATTAACAATTAAATAAATATTTGATAACATGTCAATCAAAAAACAAATACTTAATTAAAAAAACAAAGAAAACTTGATTTCATTAAATAATATACAATGCACATGTCAGAATTAAATAGATTCATTATTGTATTGGAAAAACTCTTCAACTGAATAAAAACATTTAGCTAGCAAAAACGACCTTAATCTATTTTTAAATGTGGATGGGTTAGAAACCGTTTTGAGTTCTGATGTGGTTATCACGTGTAAATAGGCAGCGATTGGGTGACATTGGTATTTTTGGCGCAAAATAAACAATCTAAATCTACTAAACACTCTTAATCAACCCACATTTTCTATGTCAGCTACATTAATCTCTTATGTATATCTGCTGTTACCTATCCTTGTTTCGTACAATACAGTATTTATTCCTCTTCCTTGTCGTATCCTCATGGCTGAGGGACGTGACGAATGTGGATACTTTTCACGGGATCGATAATATGCATTTTGGCATATAATTGTACAACATTATTGTTGACTGTACCTAAATAGACGATTATCGTACAAAACTATTATAAATATGCGGAAATTAAGAACTCTTCAATGTAACGGCCTGCTTCGAACTTTAACGTCGTGACGTCACATATCCGATCCATATCGTATCTTTAGCATATTTTTGACGTATCTTTAAGTTCGAATCAGACCGTGAGTGCTTGAACTCAAATCGGTTGCGAAGTATCGTAAACTCAGGCTCAGGAACGACATAAAACTTGATAATATATTTAACAACATTTTGTTAAATATCAAATCAAGATCTTATTTTTTTAACTCATATGTTTCAGCTTTTCATTCTGTCAGTTGCTTCAAAAGGATTAACTTTGCGCCGATATAAATTGCGACGCGGCCCGGGTGGCCACATCTGCCGTCCTTACCCTTAAAAGTGACCCGATTACCCTATTATCCTTTGTGCAATTAATTATTTAATTTGTAATCGTAACATGTCTGGGCATGAATAATTTCGTGGAACTTTTTAGTAGATTACCGACATTTTAAAAGAATTCCAGAAATTCTGCTCCGTTTTAGAAATTAGGACACATCTGTACAAAATATTTATTAACTTAATATTTATAGCAGAAAATACAACATCATACAATTAATACACGGCATTTTTAACAGTCAGTCATACCTAGAGTCTGTGCGGAAAGAGAAGCACTACCGTCTTTACCATAAGGGCACACGGGGCCTGTGCCCAGGGCCCCCATCCTCAGGGGGCCATGAAGAACAGACAGTAACATTATATTTGATTACCTATAAAAAATAGGAGATCATAGTGTAATGTGGGGCGTCGCAGGGTAGTAAATAATACTAATAACGTCTGCTGATTACTGAACATCTTTATTGAGTAAATTGGTGCTTATATACTAGTGGCCTACGTGAGTGGCATTTAGGTGACCTTTATGAAAATGTAATTAGAATTATTGTTTATTTTATTAAATATATTTTCTATTTATTAAATGTCACCTTAAATGTCACATGACGTGTTGACCTCAATACGATACAATACGTCATGTGTCTACTCACCGTACAATAGTAGAAAAATGTTAGTTTAATTTGCTTTCTTTACTTTCCAAAAGGGCCCCAAATTCGTATGTGCCCAAGGGCCCCATAATAGTTTAAGACGGTCCTAAAGAGAAGAGTCGTGAAAATGTATTGGTTCCACGACTCTTGTCTTTCCGCACAGACTCTACTCGTACTCATAGAGCAAAACAAAGATACTTACAAAATGTATGTGTACTGTCGGCATGTATGTAACAAAACAGGAGGCCTAGATGTCAATCAATAGAAAAAGCCAATCAAAACAGTAACGTACGGAAATGATAACCTGATTATTATAGTTTGTCAAAGGACTGTCTCATTTCAATCATAGACAGAGAGAATCATACTATCTTTATATTACACTGGTTACTAGCATCCAAAAGAAAAGGATGAGTATAGTTTTCCTGGTTACTGACTGACCAATTGGTTTGACCAACTATATTATTACCTTTTATCGTACTTTTTTGCGTTTGAGTAACGATTGTCATCTTGTCTACGCACTTATACGTATGTTATAAGGATATATTTATAGTTATATAGATATCTTGATCACGTCAGAACTGAGATAACAATATTATAGGCGTACCATTAATTGGACCCACACGAGCGTGAACCGTTCAATCCATAACGCGTGTACACTCAGCTACAACTACATGTACATATTAAATATCGTATCGTCACTCACAAAAACGCTCGACATGTTTCACTCCGTACCGAGGAGTGTCATCAGAGCCTCTACCATCAGTTTTGACATTGACATAACGCTCACGTCTACGTAATTTACTTTCTGTACATCTCGCTTGCACTAATATGCGAGTACGAGCGAGATGCATAGAAAGTAACTTACGTAGACGTGAGCGTATATGTCAATGTAAAAACTGATGGTAGACGTACAGGACGGAGTGACCCGTTCTTAATATATTTAATATGTCTGTGTCTCACAGAAGTTTTGTTATTAAAAAAGCTATATGTACAATCTGCATGAATAATTGAGAATGAATTAACACGTGAAAAGTACTATTTCAAACTGATTCCAGATTGGTAATTAAATAACGTATGTTATTAGTACATATATTAACGTATTTTATAAGTGTATTTATGTTCCTTTCTCATTTTCTCAAAATATAAATAAAAAGTTTTGTTATAAACTTTTCTCATTGGTTAGCTGGAAGAGACATTTTAGGGAGAAATTCGTATTTGTACATGTACTCAAACTCAGATACAACTTAGTAGTACTAGTTTTATTTATTTTTTTATTTTATTAGTATTCAGGATAACAACAGCCGTAAATATAACTAAGACATATTAATGCTTACATAAAAATAAGGCCAATATCAGTCATCCATTGAGTTACATTATATAACGATTAATAACAAAGATAAGAAAACAACGAGAATGTAAAATACACACAAATATCGATACGCTAGAAATACTATAAACCGGTTGTAAGATGTATAAGTAATCTAGTTAAAAATACCCAATTCTGATACAAAACAAAACCATGACATTGCATTCGTTGTAAATCAGACACCAGCAGATATTCACAAAAAATATGTACTAGTACTATGATATATTCTGTGATTATACGCACATGAAAAATGTAACGCAAATACTGAAACGCTCTTCCAACTGCATTTATTTAGGCCTATATTTTTGTAGAAAATCTGGCCAACTGCATAGTCTGCTAGTCTGAAATAAAAAATGTGTAGGCTTGTTCAAATACACAATATTTTATACCGATGAAAGCAAATAAAAAGTTATCAATTGCACATATGCGTCTACCGTCGATCGCAAAAAAAGTGTACAAGCAAAACGTTAAAAATTTCAACCCGACTTTTTTCATGAAAATACTGCTCCTGAAACAACGTAGCTTTGTAATGAAACCACATTTATTATTAAATAAGAGCGTACAAAAATAAAACTTACCTCCAACTCTTCTTCTTCTTCTCAGCCTATTTTCCATGTCTCTTGGGGTCGGCCCTCATAGTCCGTAAACGCCACTCTGGGCGTTTCTGTGTCATCTCTGGTTTTAAACTACGTCGTCTTCATGTCTTTGGAAATGATCCCCATCCAGGGCGTTAATAGGTGTATTAGAAAAGGAGTTCCGCTTGTAACATTAGTTGTAGTTTATTATGTAACATGGCCCTGGTAGTCGGTCGGCGTCCTAGGCTTTTCTTAGGTTGTTCTATTTCAATGACTGCTCTTGTCATATGCTCTTTGTTTCGCCTCATGACGTGCCCGTACCACCGTACCATACCATACCTACCTCCAACGTTTCCAAGACAAAATGATTATCCTTGCGATCTCTACGAATGGCTTAACATCTAGCTGCGCGGGTTCGAACTACCTGCATTTGGTCTTGTTTATCAACTTGAACGTTTTGCACCGAGTCAGTCAATTAGTCAATCTAACCTCGTCCTACCCATCATGTTTAGTTTGAGCCATTGAAATTTAAACCAAATTAGGTATTTGGTAAATAGAGTCGATTTTAGTTCAAGTTTTAAGTTAAAAAAAAAACAGGTAACCTGAACTTATCCAGGCTTTGACTTGCTAACAATGGAATATGTCCTTTAAAAATCACATTGGACAGGACGAGGCTAGAATAGAGTTATTAGTTTTACAAATAATAATTATATGGAAAAATCGTGAAAGTCTAACTCAGTGTGAACTCATATTTGAATCTAATCTGTGTTTATAAATCTTTTTGCATATAAACACGTCAGTCTCCGTACTACGGAACCCTTTATCCACGGAGCCCTAACACCCACGTTCGGAAAGGGTTTACATGATTCGATCCATTGCGTTCGACCCGATGGGTAGCACTTGTATTTTAAATCGCCTCTTTATTTCGAGGGTCTTCGTATAGACGAAGAGCCAACTCCGGAAAATAGAATGAGAGCAACGAAACTTGACAGTTTTCTATTATTCATCATTATCTCGTAATATCCGACAATGGCATTCATGTGTGCGAAAGAGGCAGACAAAAATTAAAAACCGTGACCACTTTTGAGCTTCATCTTTTTTTCCGACTGAAAAAATGTTGCTGGCCGGTTACTCTGACCTCCACCAATGAACAGCTGCCAGATGCCCGGATCCGGTAACAAGGTTGCTATTACAAACGTTCGTATTCATCATGCTACTTCAGTGAACCTTAGTACTTTTTGTACCCAAACTGACTGAAATAGCAAGACACGTTCGTACGTTTCCGTGAAAATACGATGGAAAATAATTATACACCCCCCCCCCCCCCTTTTCATAAACGTTTACTAAATTTGATAAGCCGATAATAATCGTTTGTCCCTTTCCGACGTATTGGTATGATGGAAACGATTATTATCGGCTTGTCAACTTTAGTAAACGTTTATGAATAAGGGGGTACATCTGTAATACCATTTTACCGTTTTTCGGGGCCAGCTCTTAGTCTAGTAGAATCATTATGATACTATAGGTAGGTACCTACTTAATTTATCGGTCATTTTGTAACTGTGAACTGGGTCACTGTTACATTGGAGCGCTTTCACGGGGCCTATTCGAGTCGTCGGAGTGACAGGTTGTGACGTGGCTTTTGTCCATTTTTCCATTCATATTTTATACTACGTTTGGAGCGATTTGTTCCAGATAAATATGCCTAATCAAAATCCATCATTGAAAATAGTGAAAGTTTGAAAAATTTGATTAGAATAGAATAGAAGATGCTTTATTCAAAAACGCTTAATATAAACTTAACTAATAACACTGACATAGATTGGTTATAAAGTGTTTCTGAAATGGTCTCCACTCAGCATCATGTCAAGGAACCTTTGAGGTCCCCGACGCTGGTTTTCCGTGGAGACCCTTTCGAGAGAGCGCAACTATAGGTAAGCTATACAAATTAAAAATATAATACTACAGCTATACAAATTAAATATATTTGTTCATGTTTGTTAAATATTTTTTGAACTTCTGATAGCGTTTCCTAATAGTTATTTACGATACAAGTGCAGTTATTCGCACGTGTATCGTACAACGTTTTACAGTACATATGGCCCTTTAAATTTTCGAAGTAGTTACGTAATGTGCTTATTATAGCACGGGGTGTTGTAATGTAGCACCAGATATACTGTAAAACTATTGTATCAACTATAGTGACAGTTAAAGCGGCTGCAAGAACGAAGCCGCAACAATGAAACACTGTCCGATTCGAGCTTTAAGATACGTCAAATAATAGATCTAGAAACGATATGGAGTAGATGTGTCAGTATCAAAAGTGACGTATTTGTTTGAAGAAACGTCACATTTGACACTGACATATCTATTCCAATCGTTTCTAGATTTATTATCTCTAGATCTATAATCTATCTATATATTTCCTTTACAATAAATTCAATCTGCTATTGAATATTTACCCAATGCCCAGTAAAGTCTGCATAAAAGCTACAAACGTTGCTCATTGGCAAGACGTACAGTCGCCATCAGATATATCGGAGCGGCCAAGGTGCTCACAAATATCGGAACACGCCTCTATTGTCAGGGCGTTAGAGCGCGTGTTCAGATATTGTGAACACCTTGGCCGCTCCTATATATCTGATGGCGACTTACGAGGACACAGAAAGACTACTAGAAATAGTCACATAGAAGTTAAGAAAAGTTGGAGAGATTTATAATATACTAGATGAAAACCCGGCTTCGCTCGGGTAAAATAAATAATAGTAATAGGTAATACTCATTTTGAATTAAGTAATTATTCACTTTTAGACTTCATACCTTCATCAAGGCGGTTACAAACCTATCTCATCTCAGAAAACTTTAAATCCGTAACATACAATCATAACTCGAAAAATTTACTATTCCGATATATCTAAAAACAAATATGTAATTAAAAAAACCTAATCCGCTTTTCTGGTAGCAGTTCGGTTCTGTAAGGGTCGCAGTTCTAACCTAACTTACTTCTGGTTGCAGTTTGCTCGTACGAGTATAAGGATCACAGTTCTAACCTGACCCACTTTTCTGGTCGCAGATCGGTTCTGTGAAGGCCGCATTTATAACCTAGCCCACTTTCCAATCTCAAAAGAGGGAACCCTTTTGTACCTACCCTTCATGGCACTAAAGTGAAAGTATGGAAATTATCACTACTATTTCATTCTTTAATATAATGCCTATCCGTTAATATTAAATTCGTTTACAAAAAAAAAACTGAATAAGTGCGAGTCGGACTCACCCATCAAGAACGGAACACTTTTTAATATTTGTTGTTATAGCGGCAACAGAAATACATCATGTGTGAAAATTTCAACTGTCTAGCTATCACGGTTCATGAGATACAGCCTGGTGACAGAGGGACAGTGGAGTAAACTGAAATAAAGGTTCCGTCACACCGGCGCGATTTCAGAGCCGGGCCTGAGCGTTTTATATGAAAAAGCGGCGCGCCCCGCTCACGCGCCGCACGCGAAACGCGCCTGTGTGACGGAGCCTGAAATGTCAAACCGGGCAAGTGCTCGCGCACGAAGGGTTCCATACTTTTTAGTATTTGTTGTTATAGCGGTAACAGAAATACATCATCTGTGAAAATTTCAACTGCCTAGGCCTATCACGGTTCATGAGATACAGCCTGGTGACAGACAGACAGACAGACGGACAATGAAGTAAAACTGAAATAAATGTCATATACCTACTAAGAAAAACCGGCCAAACCCCCACTTACCATCGGCATTAACAGCCTTGTATTCTTGTTTGCCACCAACATGTCATATTAAAACATATTAATAAAAATTTACTCGGTCAACAATGTGAGTCCCTTGGAGAAGCAGAGGTCTAATCTAAACTCCCACTTACCATCGGCATTAACAGCCTTGTATTCTTGTTTGCCACCAACATGTCATATTAAAACATATTAATAAAAATTTACTCGGTCAACAATGTGAGTCCCTTGGAGAATCAGAGGTCTAGTCTAAACTCCCACTTACCATCGGCATTAACAGCCTCGTATGAGTTGTATGCTTGTTTGCCACCAACATGCCATGTTAAAACATATTAATAAAAATTTACTCGGTCAGCAATGTGAGTCCCTTGGAGAAGCAGAGGTCTAGTCTAAACTCCCACTTACCATCGGCATTAACAGCCTTGTATGCTTGTTTGCCACCAACATGTCATATTAAAACATATTAATAAAAATTTACTCGGTCAGCAATGTGAGTCCCTTGGAGAAGCAGAGGTCTAGTCTAAACTCCCACTTACCATTGGCATTAACAGCCTTGTATGCTTGTTTGCCACCAACATGTCATATTAAAACATATTAATAAAAATTTACTCGGTCAGCAATGTGAGTCCCTTGGAGAAGCAGAGGTCTAGTCTAAACTCCCACTTACCATCGGCATTAACAGCCTTGTATGCTTGTTTGCCACCAACATGTCATATTAAAACATATTAATAAAAATTTACTCATTTCATCAGTCATATCCAGCCTAGCATTGCATTGGCCCCGCTTAAATATTTCTTTAATTTGTTTTTAGTATTTGTTGTTATAGCGGCAACAGAAATACATCATTTGTGAACATTGAAACTGTCTAGTTAATCTAGTTATCACGGTTCATGAGATCTTGAGATACAGCCTGGTGACAGACAGACGGACAGCAGAGTCTTAATATTTAATAGGGTCCCGTTTTTACCCTATGGGTACGCAACCCTAAAAAGTGACCAAGGCCTCCAGTGCCCTAGGCTGGAATCAAAGCAGCGTCCTCTGCTATTGCAGCAGGTGCCTGTGCACTTCTGCCACCGGGCCACCCACGGCGGCATAGGTCGAATTTTTCCAAGGATACTTATGCACTACTTACTGAAGGTTTATGGAGCCTCGCCATCCCTAAGCCTAAATTAAATATTTTCTGAAAATAATTTGTTTTGATCTAATAACATATTGGAGTCCTCGTAATAGGGGTCCCGTTTTTACCCTTTGGCTACAGAACCCTAAAAATCAACCTTGTTTTGGTACTATGTACTATGCTTCACTATGACTTTGAAATTTTAGCAGGAATTAATATTTTTTTTGTTGTCACCTGTCAGAATAGAATAGAATAGAATAGCCTTTATTGACCAAAAAATTAAATTTCAGCACATATTACATTTAAATAAATTCACATTTCATTTATATCAATTAGTTTCAATATTTTTTCCTTAGTAACTTTATTAAATAATTTTTATGTTATTGCTTTTTAATAATTATTTCAGTCGGCCTTCTTGGCATAGGCCTCCCCCAGCTCTCTCCACAGCTCTCTATCCCTTGCCGTCCCTATCCAATTAGGTCCCGCATGCTTCTTTATGTCATCCGACCACCTCATTATTGGTCTCCCTTCTCTCCTTTTTCCATCTCTAGGATACCATTCCGCTTCCTCTCTATCCCACTTATCTTTACCTTCCCTTGCCATATGTCCAGCCCAACCTGTTGCAGTCAAAAGTGTGAACTGGCCAAAGAACTTTTAACCGACAAAAACAGGCAAAACTGCTTTGACTGAGCATGTTGGTCAAGTAGTTTTACCTGAAAATCATACCTATTTCTGGCAGCAGTTTCGTTTTTAGGGCGTAGCAAAAAAAAAATAACCCTAACCTACCTATCTCTGGGAACAGTTTCGTTTTTTGGGCGTAGCAAAAAAATAACCCTAACCTACCTATCTCTGCGAGTACTTTTGACTGATAGTAACAGTCACAACACAATTACTATTAACCAATGATTTTCAGGTATAACTACTTTTGACCAACATGCTCAGTCAAAAGCAGTTTTGCCTGTTTTTGTCGGTATAAAGTTCTTTTGACCAGTTCACACTTTTGACTGCGACATATATACTATCTATATATCTTATTATATTTAATCTTATATTCAACTTACATTGACTCCGGAGATAACTTATTAGCTTTATGCAGTTGACTTTCCAATTCACCGATACACCTCAAATTTGATTCATAGTCTAAAGCACAGTTATTAAATATGTCCACAATACACTGTAGCTTTTTGCACTGTTTCACACTGGCAATGTACTTAATTAGAGTGTGTTACAGTCAGCTGGCACTTAACTCAAAGTTTCTTTGAACAACGTCATTTTCATCTCGCTCACTTATTAGTTTATCACAGCTGCTTCAAGGTTGCTTTCACTTGCATTTCCAGGTAGCTAGTAGTGCCTTGACATGTAAGAATATTTGGAATCATTCTGAAATATTAAAATACAACTGAGACCGATGTTTATACTAAACACAATACACCCATGGAACGCTTTGAAGTTCAAATCTCGTTACGTTACGATGGCGTTTGCACTTTGCACTATGTTCGGTGACTATTTTTTATTGTTAACACACACAATACACTATTTAACAGGTTTTTATCACGTCTGGAGTACCGGATAAAGTATTTTCGAATAACAGCCATCGTTGACGTCTAGGCAGTGTTGCTATCGTCTTAAAAGCCGTTACAGACTATCGCACGTTCTGGCTTAAAAACAAATTTATGTAATAATTATACCGGTATACATATCCATATGAAACGAAACTTAATGCAAATAATAACCATTATACATACCGGAAAGTCATCAAATAAACAGTAATATTCGTCTTGCTTTTTATTAAAAAAAAAACGACCAACCTAACTTGTAAGCATGTTTGCAGTTTCTAAACGCAACGCATAGCTGTCAAATGTCAACCAACAAATTGAGCCTTTAGTATTGTTTGTCGAAATTTTTTCACTTTTAAATGCAAAATACGCGACAATACGAATGTTGCGGATATATGTTCTCGATTCAAATGTGTTATTTTTTTACGCTCTTTTGTTTGAGCATAATTTAATTTGTTTCTACCGTCAAAGCCGCTCGCGTTTATATATAAGGATGTGTGTACAAACTAATTGTTAAGCATGTCACCACTTAACGTTCTAAAGAGTAGAAGATAGTCAGAGTCATATAGTTTATTGTTATTATAAATAAATAATCATCTTGTTTGGTAAGCACTTCGCCACTTAAATATACACTGACCTACAAAACGTGCATACCTAAGATAGAAGTTGTGACGTCCAGGCTCCGTTGTGTACTGGGTGATCAAATGAAACAACTGTTATTGTTCGTGCACTCCGCCAGCCACCCGCCGCCATCACACTTCTCCACGGAGTGAAGCTAGCGGGTAGTTGCGTCGTACTGTTTATTGTGTAATCGTCACATCTCTCCCTTTTTATAATGATTTATTTATTTTACTTTATATATTTATCATGCAACAATAGTTCAGTTTATCGTATTATCTTATACTCGCTAGGTTAATTTATTTTTCCAATCTAGGTATACTACCACCGGTTCGGAAAGGTTAACCTCAGACCCGAGAAGAACCGGCGTAAGAAACTCGGCGAGGTGTGGATGTATTCATTTTACAACAGTTAAATAATAAATATTTTCCAACACTAGCAAGCCTTTAAATCTGTAAAACTATTATTTTACTTTTACAATTTCTTCTTAGGTGTCAGTCCCTCTCCTTCTCCTATTTGCAGTTTTGAGTTTTTTATTCAATTGCTTATAACTCAAAGATTTACTTTAAACGCCTTAATTACTACATTTTCCTTTTGATGCTTACACATTTCCAGGTATTTCCATTAGCATACAATATAATATTTTACTAATTAATACCTATTTCATGATTTAGGTACAATAACATTGTTAGGTTGCCAAGCGCCTTGGGCATTAGTTACTTATTGGCAATAACTGATTGACTCTGTTTTACTTGTCTTGTATGATGTTAATATATATAATGCAATTTAAAATACTTGTAGATAATCCAAGGTCAAATAAAGTAGGAATGTTACATTCGTTGTAGAGGTACCACGTCAAGTACCTATGATTAGTTTTACTTGTGAATAGGTTAAGCAAACAATAATCTATATAAATAGATTTATATATTATTAATTTGTTAGGTACCTACTAAGATTTACCTGCCTATTTGACCATTATTATTATTAATTGCATTGCATACATATCTAATTATCGTTCTTTAATTATAATACTTGAATAATATAATCTTGACATCAATTAATCCAAATATTTATTTTATTCATTTTATTGCTCAAAAAGTAACACAGCAAATATAATATCGAATGTAATATTATTCTAGCAACTTACTTATGCGAAGAATCATAATTACAATTTATGTTATGAAAATAACGTAACACTTTACTAATTGAAAGCTGATTTTTCAATTGAATTGTGACCAGTAAGTATTGTATTATTATTTCCACAATAATTACTGTCAGACTGTCACATAAATATTATTATTTGTACTTATACACTTTTTCATCGGTTTATTTCAATTACTTGCAACATATTTTATAAACCTGAAACATAGGTATACACCTTGTAAGTATGTCTGCTTCCTATATCCTGCCATTGGTAAGTATGTCATTTAATTTCAATAAACATCTCCCAACGAACCAATGGAATTCCATTATTCTAACCATGATCCCATGAAATACTGAGTACACCAGAGTACAGTTCGAATGTTTAGGTACTTTACCATTTTATCGTTACGTTTAACGTTTCTAAATGATAAAAGACCTAGGTTTTTGGTCTTTTGAGTCTTAGTGCTCAATTAGTACAATAAATGTGTACTCTTGGGTAGATCAATGAAGTGGTTCAAGCTACAACTTTAATCTACTAGTTTTACTTAATTTGTTAGCCTCAACAAATTAAACATCAGGCAAACTGTCATTGAGAGCGATCAAAATCACGGTTAATTCGAATACTAATTGTTTTTATTTTATAATGTGTAGGAATGTGTACCGACACACAGTATTTAGTTATTTGTTTCTGTTTTGATTTAATGTATCGGTTCTGAGACTATGTATAATTTCTAATGTATGTATTGTCTCAACCGCATACCTAAGCGTTTTGGCATCCTTAATTATTGTAAGTTTATGCATGTGACTGAAATAAGGAAATATATTTTCCGGTAAAGTGCCTTTTTAATTACACTTAATTATAATTAGTCATCACATCACACACATCACTCATCTTCATCTGAGTAGGTGTACCTACTACCTAGGTAGTTAAAAAGGGACTTCGTCATCTATACTGTTAACCGACAAAAGTCGTATGTCTATTTACAAGACATTAGGTTAACTGCTGGTCACTAGAGTTTTTCTGTTAGTACCTTAGTCATGGTTGCCTTGGGTATAGTTTCGTAGTTTAGTAAGCAGTGCTTCCTCACCGTGTAAGGCTCCCCGCATCGCCACTTCAGTTTTTACAGCATTGACTTTAGGTACTACATGACATGATGTATTATGACAGGCCCAGCGTCTATTTACGTACCTGTTGTACTTGGGTTTGTAATTGAGCTTTGCCCTGATTATTATTCTATAGAATCATGTATTCCGGCTCTAAAATAGATTGGAATTGGGATTTATTATATGAAATCTGGGTCATATACGATTTTGAAGAATTGTATATCCTCATCTATTTATAGGTTTTATTTGGGCAGTTTAGGCATGCCTCTGTGTTCCACAATTTCCACGGCTACTTACGCAGAATGCATTATTACTCTTATCCTGGTCACCTGCTTGTTTCTCTTAAACTATAATTTAACCTGTCTTCTAACTGTTCCAACAGGATTGCTACAACAATCTTTAACCGGAATACCGTCAAAGTCGTCGTATAATATATTTTTATATATACTTTGTTCGTTTTTATTTAAACTGATACATTAAGTTCTTACCCATACGAACATCTGCAAAATGCAGTAAATTTATGATACGGGTATAGGTTAGAAGAAGGTTAAATTGTAATACTTTACAGAAAATGTTTTCCAACTGGCGTATTTTTTTTTTTTATAATTGAAATCTATCCTGAATCTACATTAGTAGATATGCCTATTCCCGAGGCCATCCATCTATACCTACGCCTTAAGTTAACTGGAACAGTAGGCAGAGGCACTTAACTGCTTATTATATAATTTCGAATTCAATAAATACATTACATAATAGGAGGTCACTCTATACTAACATAATGTCAGTTAATGACTATTTTGCCTCCCTATTAAGTTTTGGTCGACTAAAGAATCCATCTAATGGTGGTATCTAGGACATTTTGGATGACCTAAAACAAGATACTATCGTTAGTACCAACCAACACTATATCGCGTCAGTTTACTTTTAAGTACTATGTTGTACTAATTTGGACGACCTATAACAAAAGGTCCTATCGTTAGTACCAACCACCACTATCGCGTCTACTAGACTAGTTACTAGGTACATTTGACTCTTTTGGTTTGTTAGTACCAGTTGAACATTCAACTTACTAATTATTCTCTGTTTGTATCGTAGGTAAGTGTTATGATTTCGCTTATCATTTCTTTTGTTTTGCTAGTACTAGTTGAACATTCAACCTACTACTTATTTATTTTGCTAGTACCAGTTGAAAGTTCCAACCTACTAATTATTTGTTTTGCTAGTACCAGTTGAAAGTTCCAACCCACTAATTATTTGTTTTGCTAGTACCAGTTGAAAGTTCCAACCTACTAATTATTTGTTTTGCTAGTACCGGTTGAAAGTTTCAACCTACTAATTATTTGTTTTGCTAGTACCGGTTGAAAGTTTCAACCTACTAACTATTTGTTTTGCTAGTACCAGTTGAACATTTCAACCTACTAATTATTCGTTTTGCTAGCACCAGTTGAACATTTCAACCTACTACTTATTTGTTTTGCTAGTACCAGTTGAAAGTTTCAACCTACTAATTATTTGTTTTGCTAGTACCAGTTGAACGTTTCAACCTACTAATTATTTGTTTTGCTAGTACCAGTTGAACGTTTCAACCTACTAATTATTTAAATCAATTTTTTATCAAGCAGATACGTCTGCGAGCGATATTCCAAATTTTGTATTAAAGGAAAAAATGGAAAAATTTACGCTTCCGGCAGGACTTGAACCCGCATCCTCCACAATCCGTGTGTTGCTCTTAACCAATTGAAAGCGTAAATTTTTCCATTTTTTCCTTTAATACAAAATTTACTAATTATTTGTTTTGCTAGTACCAGTTGAACGTCTCAACCTACTAATTATTTGTTTTGCTAGTACCGGTTGAAAGTTTCAACCTACTAATTATTTGTTTTGCTAGTACCGGTTGAAAGTTTCAACCTACTAATTATTTGTTTTGCTAGTACCGGTTGAAAGTTTCAACCTACTAATTATTTGTTTTGCTAGTACCGGTTGAAAGTTTCAACCTACTAATTATTTGTTTTGCTAGTACCAGTTGAACGTTTCAACCTACTAATTATTACTTATACCAACTGCAGCATAGATGTGATGTACAGTTTACTTCTTGCAATTTATTTTTCTTGTTAGTCCGACTCCGAACTTACTACTCAATTCATTTGATGCTGAGTTTACGTGTCTACTCCTACAGTAAAACAATAACAAAGCCCTCGGCATTCATCAGTCTAAGTACGCTATCTATGTTCTTGACTCACTTGACATCGTAACGGTCCTTGATAATTTAACTGGTCCGTTACCTGCTAGCATTGTTTATTATCATAAACAGCACATACCTATGTATATATAAATACATGTTAAGTCGACACTAAGTTAACATCGATTCATACCCATATCGTGCTATAAATAGCATTTCAATTGATTATAACTGGTTATTTTAACCGAACAATATTTCTTTTAGGACATAAGGTCCATAAAATGTATACAACTATACCGACTTAATATGCAGGTTTCTCTATACGTTCCCTCATGTAAAAATATCTTAGTATTTGATTACACGACTAAGTAGGTCGGTATATTTTAAGTATGAACGGTAAATACACAACTCATAATAATTATGATTTCCGCGAAGGTAGTTTGATTATTTACCCTTTATATCATATGAATTCTAATATACGATTTTGAGTCAGAAAATAAACCATGTACCATCTGTATTTGTAACACGCAAACCATCAGCATATTCGTTTCTGTCATTTCATGGAAATATTCATGGCTAATACGTCGGTGCCACATCATAGGAATAATGTAACATGAGTACATTATTTTTTGTAGTGACCCCAATTATTGATCTATCTTGCATTGATTACACTTTTGGATTTACATTTGGTAACTAGGCTCACGCACAGTAGCCATTGTCAAAGAGTTAGTGTAATAAGCACGCGTATATTTCTTCTTTGCTTAGTAAACATTCCTCCCGAGCTACGTACCATCAATTATTTACTCAATAATAGTTGTAAAGTTAACCACTGTTCTTATGTAAACAGTCAACAAATTTTCGCATTATGTACAACCGTACGTCACTCGTTACACTGAATATCACCTCGCCCAAAATTTTGTATTACCTGAATACAATCGGCAGCTCGGGAGGAAATGGACAAATACGGTAGCTATTAGGTTAGGATTTCCATACCTTAGGTTTGTTTTTTTCCGCCACCGTTACCTTTTCTTTCCGTATTTTTTTTGTAATATTTTACCCTCGTCGCCATCTGTGACGTCCAGGCTCCGTTGTGTACTGGGTGATCAAATGAAACAACTGTTATTGTTCGTGCACTCCGCCAGCCACCCGCCGCCATCACACTTCTCCACGGAGTGAAGCTAGCGGGTAGTTGCGTCGTACTGTTTATTGTGTAATCGTCACAGAAGTACTTAAATGTTTACTTAGTTTAGGTATTGTTATCAAATTTCCATTAGAGACAGAAAATACACATTTGTATCAGTATTAAAGTTGTTAAATTAATATTTACCTATTTTAACTTGAATCTATGAATTAACTAGAATTTAAGTATAAATTGTATAAATCAAATTAGCATAAATTTTAAATGAATAAATATTATCTTATCTTATCTAACTTAAATATTGAACTAATTCTAAATAAATTAGTACCTACCTATAAATACAATATAAAAAAAAACAACGGGTTGCACTCCGGGAGTGCCGACAGAAGTGAAAACTCAATGACTAGTCCAAAATGTCTGCAGCACCAGTGTTGGCCGAAAGTTAATGCAAATTGAAAATGCTGGCCATTAACCATTATAAATTGAATCGTAAACTGTAATCGTCCGTTACGGTTTAAGGTTCAATTTATAATGGTTAATGGCCAACATTTTCAATTCGCATTAACTTTCGGCCAACACTGTGCAGCACTATGTATAATCGACCCATCCTCCTTTCTATTGAAAAACTTTAGTTCCGAAATTGCTGGCCAGTGAGCTTAAATTTGTAGCGTTAATTGTTTAAAATTCGAATAGAAATTGTAAAGTTACCTTGCAGACCTCGCATCTAAATATATTTGGTCATGATATTTTGAGTGGTATTCACCAGTACTAGAGTTCACTTTTATTAGCGATTTCATCAAGATGAGACTTTATTGAATTATTGAATTATATTGAAGTGATTTAAAGTTAGAATGTAACTGTGAGATCCTCGTATTTCAGCCCGTACAAGATTAGAACATTGAGCTTTATTGCTTAATATAAAAGTCCAGTTTTAAATAATTGACCTGATTATGATACGTTATGACTAAAGTTCTTTGGTGAATAACATTGTCAGTGACACATGATGTCAGCGTTACGTTACGTTACGTTACGCGTTACGCTGAATCGAGTTTATCGTTTTTTCCCCACCTCAAAAAGTGCTCAGCGCCGCTAAAGAAGTTTTCACTTCAAAAGTAGTTATATTTAATGCTAGTTTAGTTTTTATTTAGTTTTTCTTGTTTCATTTTATTGTATTCTCCTATTGCATCGTGTAAAATAAATAAAATTAAGTAACATCCCTTTCTTCAAAGATTCAATGGTTGTATAAATAACAAATGTGTCACTTAAATATTATCTTATCTTATTATCTGACGTATCTTAAAGTTCGAAACGGGGCGATTGCCGCAACTGACATTCGACTGTCATGTTTACGCTTTTTTATTAAGGAAATGTCACCTTAATACAAAGCAAGCATTAATACATCTAGGCACTTAACCTAAAGACGTCAGAAAAAATGTGTAAGTATAAAAAATATAAATTGGCAAAACTTCCGAGCCGTCACGACCGCGGCCGAAAGCGGCCGAATGACAAATGCGCGGGTCACTCGCTGACAGCCGAGAAAAATGGCGGGCGGACGGGACGATTAGTTTTCCCTTAGGATGGTTGGAAATAGTTTGTTGGATTAAAATGTTTGAGTTACGTAATAGGTTTTCGGTTGTTTGCTGTGTAAAACAATTACTAGGGTTTTTGGCGTTTATTAGCGTTCGATTTAGTTTTACAAACTTTTATTTAACTTGCAATGTTTGTATGTATCTATATCCGGGTCAAATAATTATTGCAAGCCAAATTAGAGCCACTTTCCATTATTCGATTGAGCTGAAACTTTACATACATGTCATTTGGATGTCACAGTCAGCAGCAGAAGTTGCTAAGCGGGCGAGGTGTTCAAAATCACCTTGACACGCTCTTATTCTCTTAACAATAAAGTTGCGTGAAGATCATTTTGAACACCTGGCCCGCTTAGCAAATTCTGCTGCTGATTGTACCATAGTGCTGATCGGATGATGAACACAGGAGGTCATATGAAGCTAATTGTCTTTGGGTTTGTTAGAATGATCTCGATGAGTATTAGTTGCCTGTTGAAAGAGAAGTACAGCCACCGATAAAAGCTTGTATCAAAAACCGGGCAAGTGCGAGTCGGACTCGCGCACGAAGGGTTCCGTACCATAATGCAAAAAAACAACGAAAAAAAAGCAAAAAAAAAACGGTCACCCATCCAAGTACCTACTGACCACTCCCGACGTTGCTTAACTTTGGTCAAAAATCACGTTTGTTGTATGGGAGCCCCATTTAAATCTTTATTTTATTCTGTTTTTAGTATTTGTTGTTATAGCGGCAACAGAAATACATCATCTGTGAAAATTTCAACTGTCTAGCTATCACGGTTCGTGAGATACAGCCTGGTGACAGACGGACGGACGGACGGACGGACAGACGGACGGACGGACGGACGGACGGACGGACAGCGAAGTCTTAGTAATAGGGTCCCGTTTTACCCTTTGGGTACGGAACCCTAAAAATTAAAACTTTTTATCGGTAGTAATGACAATGATGGTCGTGGTGTAAGAGGCTGGTATATAGACTGGAGACCTTGGAGAGAGTCATACCCAGTAGGAAAACAAAAAACGCGTTGGTATGATGACATGAAAAGAACAGCTGGATCAAAATGGGTACAAAGAGCATAAAATAGAACAGAATGGCAAAAATTGAAGGAGGCCTACATCTCAAGGATTGAAAAGGGCTAAAACGAAGAGAAGAGAAGAATGACGACATACTTGTTAAATTATTTATTTAATCGTAAGTCTTATAGCAAAAAAGGGGGCCATAATATTTGTTATTTCCAGGTAAGTCCCAGGCACTGTTTTATACATTAAGATAGATATCTCAATGTCAATTCATATTTCTTCGCCCCGACCTTCGCCATCTCGACTCGTCGCACCTGACATTTACACTTCATTATCATCATTCATTATACATGAAGGAAATCTGGTTACCGTGAGGAAACCTAATTTTATATTTTACCTTTTGCATGACACGCTTTTTATTGCGTTTCTTTTTACAGCATGTATGTAGGTAAATCAGGTTATGTTTAAGACGAAAGTGGAGGCCCCGCGCGGAATCGCCTTTTCATACAAACGTAGTCTTCATTTTCCTCTCTGGATACAATACAATACAGTACAAATACTCCTTATTGCACATACAAAAGAAAACAGAAATACAAGCAGAGGTAAACAACAGGCGGTATTATTGTTAAAAAGCTATCCCTTCCAGACAACCTTTGGTTATTAACATTATTGAAAATATTTTGACACAATTTGTGGTATATCAACCACAGCTATGCTACGTTTGATTTTTTTCGAATTTTTAATTATTAAAAGAGTTAGGAGCATTTAAAAATTTGTATGTAATGTTTTTCGCTCCTCATTTTTACCATAATCAAAAAGTCTAAAAAAGTTAAATGCATAGCTATGGTTAATATACATCCAATTATGTAAAAATATTTTCCAGAATGTCAATATCCAGAGAGGAAAATGGGGACTACGTTTGTATGTCTACGTTTGCTGATACATATTTTATTTTGTTAAAAAAAAGTTTAAACCAAAAAGGTACATCATTGTTAAATCAGTTCACTTTTAACCATATTGTTCCAAAATTCATTTTACAAAATTAAGTAGGTACAAATTAGCCAACTCCTCACTCAATTAGAAACCATAATTTTAATTACCTTATTCAAAAACTTTTCTTAACGGCCCCCAATAAAGGGACAAAGGCAGGCCTTTTCAGGCTGCACAATCGGGGTGCTTAATTTTTTTATTTAATTTGACGTGTCAACTAATTTGATATGCCACTTAGGAAAATTGAATTTCCGCGAAATTAATTTTAAATCGCTCCAAATTAATGCGGACCCTTAGTTAGACCGCCTGTCATACCGGCGTCGAAACTTTTACGGCTCGACCACGACTTTACGCGACCGGCGGCGGCAGCGGCGGCAACGAAAGGTCCAATCGCTGTCTCTCGCTCCAACCTATGGTTGCCGCCGCCGCCAGTCGCGCAATGTTGTGCCCGAGCCGTTACATTATCAATCTTTGGGAAAAAATTTTTTTTATCAAATATTATGATTTGTGTTTTTTAAAGTAATCACACTATATACAAATTATCGTCATGACGGAGTGGCCAGAGGGTTCATGGCGTTAGCTGACTGCTGACTGATCTTATGACGTCACAAGAATGGCGGCTACATTTTTGCCCCGTACATTTATCGTTTAAATTTCAACAATTTTTTTTTTCAGGAAATGTAAATCGCTACCGAAGCTATACGAACATTTATAAATAAAAAAATGTAGAATAGCCTATGTCACGGTGTGATAGTCAGTCAAATTAATTAGTAATTCGAAGTCAGTTTGAGGTTGGGTCTTTATAGGGGTCACAGACGGACCCAAAAGGGGGTGTTAGGTCCTGTAGGCGTGTTTTGGCCGCGGTTACCTACCATGACATAATATGTGGCAAACGTCAGTGTCTGACACTGCGCGTTTGTAAGAGATGAACGCTATATATTAGTATAACTAGCTTTTGCCCGCGGCTTCGCACGCGCAGGAGAGTTTTTTTAATTTTGTTTTTTTTTTTTACGGACTGAACAGTGACTGACCTTAGTCTCACCTGCTGGAAAGTGATGACAAGGCCGAAGGTGTAGGGTTGTAAAAAAACGGTTTTTTTTTCTGACTTGAGAAAAAACATGAAAAAAAAACCGTAAAAAAAAAACTTTTTTTTTCTGGAGTACGTTTTTTTTCAAAAGTATGAAAACTCAAAATTTGCAAGGCAGTTAATACTTTTATACGGTTGTTTTACTTGTTTTAGACCTTATGTCAGTTTATGTTAACCATTAAACCAATTTAATTTAACAACTTTGATTAATAACAACATAAATTAAATCTGTAGTGGTAGTTATCGCAATTTACTGTTGGCAACACCAACGCCTCTCGTCGCCGCATCGGGGAATTCAGGGATTCCCCAAAAATTACTTAGTTTTAAGTTACATATACAAATAAATCACGAAAAACCGTTATTGTGGCATATTTTTGTTCATCTGAAAAAAAAACCTAATTTAGAAAAAAAACCATGGTGCCAGGTTTTTTTTTATGTTTTTTTTTCATAAATTTGTTGAAAAATATAAGGACAGTTTTTCGGACGACATTAAACGGCAACTTGAGAGAGAATTGCAAAATGGTGCGGAGTTTTACATGGATGAAGTGTATCAGTGTGTGTGATTTGCTGATACCTAGCGGAGGTGTCACGGTTTACCTCGAGGTGGGTTTGCTGATACCTAGCGGAGGTGTCACGGTTTACATCGGGGTGGGCTTGCTGATGCTGATACCTAGCTACTGCTTCTCTGTGTACATCAGGGTTCATTTTTTGGTAATTGCTTACGGCAGCTTGGTGATCTGATGATTTGTTTTGCATATATTTATTTGCGGCAGCTTTTAGTTGTTTGTTCCGTGTAGTATTCGTGAACCTGGCACGGCGTTTTTTAGTAACTGTTTTGGTAGCGGTAAGAGATAATGATGAGTCTGATTCTAAATGGGGTGGTGGGGTGGTAATCTCTTCATTCCTTCTCGTGGTAATCTTCTTGGCAACCACAGAGAGGAGTGAAGAAGGGGGCTCTGATATTGTGGGTCTTACGAGTAATTCACTGCGAATATATACGTCAAAATGACCGCTAGACAAATCACTTGAAAATCTTAGTTGGCCCTCCGGATTACCCACAGTACCAACTCTCATATATAGCTCATTGTTGCGGTAAACTTCGAAAACCCACGGAAACAGTTGTCCTGCCGCTACCAACTCGCAGAGACTACCGTAAGTAAACGGGCGCGACATTTCAAGGCAGTATTCAAAGGAGCTGGAGTAATTATCACCGTTACTGTTATGAGACATAATAACAAACTCCTCCCAGTTGGCCACCACGTGACTAACGATTTGCTCGCGCACCTCCCTGGCCATCACCTGCGTATCATACAGAAGATAGGAGATGGCGCGAAACAGCCGGCCTAGCCAAGGTTACAATCGCTATCGCTTCGACAACGAAAAGCATTATGTCTCTCTATCACTCTTCCATATTAGCGCGACAGTGACAGTTGCGTTTCGATCGCTACGGAGAGTAAGCGATTGGCATCTTGGCTACGCGGCCTGACAGGCTCCATCTCCAATTATAGGTACTACGGTGTGAGCCAACATGGTCCCATCAATATCCAACGATTCAACAGCCATTGTAGGTATTAGTGAAATTTTCCCTGAGCTAATAGCTAAAAAAATTTACTTCAAGGCATTGCATTCTCAAAAGTCTGGATCACGAGTGGCTGTAAATCAGCGTGTATGTTACAACCGTCTATGCTATCTTCGTAATTAGCATTCCCCACCAGGGGCCATAGTTCACGTCGGCTACGTTATATTTTAATTTTGATCCCATTTTTGTAATTAGCGTCCCACAAAACCATGGAAATGATACCCATATTGATATTTTGAAATTTCAACCCCATTGCACCCCCACCAGGGGGATGATTGTTCACTTCGGCTACGTTAATTTTAATTTTGATGCCATTTTTGTTATTAGCGTCTCAAAATACTATGAAAACGATACCCATATTGATATTTTGAGATATCAACCCTATTGGGGACTTTTCCCCCTCTTAGGGGTTCAATTTTCAAAAAACCTGAAAGACGTGTTTACTCATTTATCTTTAGGAATACTCCTGTGAAATTTGGAATAAAATAGTCTAACTAATCTTGTTTCCCCATACAAACTTTGGACCCCCATTTCACTCCTTTAGGGGATAAATTTTGAAAAATCCTTTCTTAGTGGACCCCTAGACCTTATAAGGAATCTAGTTGCCAAATTTGGACTTTCTAGTCCCAGCGGTTTGGGCTGTGCGTTGATTTAAGTCAGTCAGTCAGTCAGTCAGTCAGTCAGTCAGTCAGGTCTTTCACGTTTATATATTTAGATTTATGCTATATTATTTTAGATTTTTCTATTATTATAAGAGTTAAATAGGAGCATTAAAAAATTGTATGGGATCTGTTTTCTGCTCCTAACTGTAATATCTAATCCAACAATAGAAAATCGGCCAAGTGCGAGTCGGACTCGCGCACGAAGGGTTCCGTACTATTACGCAAAAAACGGCAAAAAATATCACGTTTGTTGTATGGGAGCGGGAGCCGTACTTAAATATTTATTTTATTCTGTTTTTAGTTATTGTTCTTATAGCGCAACAAAAATACATCATCTGTGAAAATTTCAACTGTCTATCACGGTTCACAGACAGACAGACAGACGGACGGTGGAGTCTTAGTAGTAGGATCCCGTTTTTTCCCTTTGGGTACGGAACCCTAAAAGAAGGCAAAGGGGCATGCTACGGTGAATATGCAATAAATTGTGTAAAAATATTTTCCATAATGTCAGTATCCAGGGAGGAATATGGGGACTACATTTGTTTGGAGAAGCGGTCACTATCCTCTTAACACGAGAGTGTAGGTACAAATAGCAACACTCACTGTCCATTGGGAGCAGTGGTGGCCGAGTGGATATGAGGGAGCAGTGGTGGCCGAGTGGATATGACGTCTGACTTTCAATCCGGAGGTCGCGGGTTCAAATCCTGGCTCGTACCAATGAGTTTTTCGAAACTTATGTACGAAATATCATTTGATATTTACCACTAGCTTTTCGGTGAAGGAAAAACATCGTGAGGAAACCTGCATACATCTGGGAAGAAATTCAAAGGTGTATGTGAAGGCCCCAATCCGCATTGGGCTAGCGTGGGGACTATAGCCCAAGCCCTCTCGCGCATGAGAGGAGGCCTGTGCCCAGCAGTGGGACGTATATAGGCTGAAATGATGATGATGATGACTGTCCATTGGTGGACCTTATGCCTTTGTAATAAGGTTTACTGTCAGTTAACAGTGTGGGCGATGGTACTTTGAAGGGGTGCCCAGAAAAGTTCCGTTTCTAGTAAAAGTAAGGCAATGTCTATTTTTAATACCTATATTGATAAGCGCCAGAGTGCAGCACTAGCACCTCTAGTAAACCATAGAGTAACTTATTATTATACGAGTATAATTATAGGCGAGCAGCTATTCAGCTGATGAGCCTATGTCACACAGTGTCCAGTATTATATGCCTTGTTCAAAGTTTGTAAAGTCATATCACATCACTAGTAACATCAGTCTAACTTATTGTTTAAAAGCCACTTGTCCAATCTGTTTTTAAACACATTGACCGAAGGAGCAGTCGCAACACTATCCGGTAAACGGTTCCAAGCCGCCACGACATACTGTGATCATCATACATACCTACCTACTGGTCATACATACCTACTGTGCCTTAAATATTATTTGACAAATTTCCACAGACAATAAAATATGATATTGATGTAGGCGGTTTGTTAAAAAGGGCCGACCGGGAAACGCGAAAATCGAAATTTAGATATCTGCCTTTTCATCGCTCGAATATGCAAGAATGATAAAGAGGTTAGATAACGAAATTTCGATATTCTTGTTTCGCGGTAGACCCCCAGATTGTGATGGATTGTGGTAGTGGCGAGTTTCGCGTAATATTCCCTATAGCCCAATATGTAACTGAGGTACACATTTGCGTAATGGGCCCAACTATGACAATATCCGTAAATTGGGTCACCGCTTCTACATTATTGTGCGAAAACGCAATATTAACTGATATTGGATATCGCTTCGACAATCACTGTTAATTGCGTCATCGTTATTAATTTAGTGGTAATAGTTACAGGAACGAGATTGTCATGTAAAATAATTATTTTATAATGGAATATACGTAGTAGTGATATAAATAATTTTTACAGTACATATATGGTCCTATTTTCCCGCACTAGTGCGTAAAATAGCACTTTTCGTGCGTATCCCAAGTAACAATTTGTGGTACTATAGTGGTCAATAGAACGTTTCCTAAATACCACCTAAGGTCCTATAAAAGACCTAAGAAGGTTGTATAAAGCCGAAATGGCGTATCTTTAGTGCCATTCAGTGATATAGTAGACCTGTAGCAGAGTCAGCCGTGACGTTTTAGGTCTATAAAAGTGATGTAATGCATGACTCTTGTGCTAATTTGTTGTCAGAAACGCCATTATAGTGTTAATTTATACTATAGTAGCATTTGAGATTCCATTATAGTGCTTGTTTTATACTATGGTATTTGAAATTCTATTATAGTGCTTTTTTATACTATTGTAGAATTCATAGTTCCTTTACTACTTGTTGTGTGTTTACTTCACAAAAACGGTACTAAGTAAAATGGTGATAAATAAAGACGTTATATTAATATGCGCCATTTAGATGTCGAATAATTCGGTCTTTAGTGCAAAAAGTATATGGGACGGAAGTTTTACCGTTAGAATAGTATTAGGTTAATGAGGAATTTTAAATGCCCCCTCGATTTATTTATGTTTTTAATAAAATAATTTAATAAAATATTATGATATTCACCATAGTTACTACTATACAGCCAAGAAGTAAATCCGACGCTTTTATAGGCTAACTATAGAACTTAGGAGGAAATATTCACCGCCATCATGATTAAAATTAGGGTTCCAAAAGAATTTTGCTGTGACCCAGTTGCACCTACAAACTCTTTAGAAAGATATAGGATTTTTTTTTAATTTAGATGTAGTCATTACTGTTGTTTCCTTTTTCAATGAGATAGGTAAAAAAAATGTGCTAATAATGGATGTCGATAAATATCTAAACCGTCACTATTTTATGCTTGTATTAAATCATTGATGATAAATCTCACCTACAATCACTAATATCACTGGGGTCTTTTTTATCAATTCATTAAAATATAAAAATATTTTGTACGGAACCACATTATGTGGCTTAGGCCTGAACTTATATAAGCAAGATATAAGTAGCCATTACAGATCAAATTGATCATTTACAAGTAGTCGTTTTCTACCTTTATGTATCTAACTCGGTTTATAAAAGACATAAAAACTCAGCTATAACGCTGTTGTCTTTTAAAAGAAAAAACAAAACCACTATACAACAGTTTTGTGATATAAAAGAGTCATTGTGACGTTTACAGCGATGAGATATAATAGGGATTTTAAAACTACTAAAGCGCTTTTTAACGCTATAAATATGTCCCAAAAACGCTACTATAGAGCAAAACAGTTCTATAATAGTGTTCATATGACTACTAAAGTATTATGTACTATAGCAGTGATCTCTAAAGCCACTATATCCTATAATCGTTGTATAGTTGGGTTTTTGTCACTGTTTAAACACAAAACTATAGCGGCTTGCAGGGAACCTTAATAGCGCAAACTACTAAAGTATTATGTACTATAGCAGTGATCTCTAAAGCCACTATATCCTAAAATCGTTGTATAGTTGGGTTTTTCTCACTGTTAAAACACAAAACTATAGCGGCTTGCAGGGAACCTTAATAGCGCAAACTACTAAAGTATTATGTACTATAGCAGTCATCTCTAAAGCCACTATATCCTAAAATCGTTGTATAGTTGGGTTTTTGTCACTATTAAAACACAAAACTATAGCGGCTTGGCAGGGAACCTTAATAGCGCAAATTAGTTGCATAAAAGTGATTCCAAATACTATTATACAGTAATATTGCTCTATAGTGATTATATTTGAACCTGTTATAGTACACGCCTGTAACGGCTCTATAAAATGATGATGTAAACCTTTACATCAATTGCTTATAGAATATATTAGCTGTATAAGCCTATAGAGCAAAAAGGTGTTGCCAAGCGCTTTTATACGACAGGTGGTCATCTCTGAAACCTTAATACGACGTCTATACAAGCTTTTAGCGATAAAAACTAAAATTATAGGACTAAAATGTTACTTGGGATGTCAAAAGTTTAAAGGGCCATATGTACTGTAAAACGTTGTACGATACACGTGCGAATAGATAATTCGCAACTCGTTGTCGATTTAAAACACTCCCTTCGGTCGTGTTTTAATTTATCGCCGTTCGTTTCGAATTTCCTCTTTTCCGCACTTGTATCGTATAAAACTATTTAAGATTGTTGTAAATATTTTACTCACGCGTATTGAGTATTAGGTATGTTATTAAAGTCAACCTTTCTTTATTTGCAGGTATCGACTGGGATTCAAGGAATGGGCTATAAATGTAAGTTTCAAAATACACTACACACACTAACACACACAATTATACAAACAGGAGGCGTAGGTATTCTGATTGTAGTAACGGATTATTACTTAATTTAATCTGGATTTTTTATGGATATTATGTTTCGTCAGTGTCATTGATGTTTTTGGTTGAAGAAAATGTGATATGATGAAAATACTAAATTTAAAATAACGTTACATCTATACACAACATATTGTGCTGTAGGTAGGTACTAGGTACCTGGTCGCTTTCTAAATGCCGAGGCCTTTACTTACATGTTCATAGATTTTCTAAACAGAAAACTGAAAATACATCCAATTCAAACAAATACCAAAAACTTGCGAAAGGCGTAGGATGGCTTTATCCACGTGAAAAAATAATCGCCACTTTTTTAACACCGCGCGATTTAAATTGACAGATACCAATTTATCATGCTGTCACGTAGACAAGAACGACCTCATAAAGTCATAACACAGACTGACATCATATCTATCTAGTGTAAATACTATATTATATGTACTCATATACCTAGTGTGAATTTCATTCGATAGCGTTTTTTTTAGTTCCCAACACGTCCCGCTTGGCGCGCTGTTCAAAATCCCATACAACAATAGATATAACGCAAACGCGACCGCTCGCCACGCTAACCAATGAAATTCACACTAGGGGTTCAGTGCTATTATTAAAGAAACCATGACAGCGCTAGGGTTCCTACATAGTATCACGGATCATAAATTTCAAAGTGAATTCAGTATGTAATCATGTGTCGCTACTTGTACTCTTTAATACATAATGGGGACACAGTTCTGATATAAGACATCCCTTTGGGCTTTCACGGGCACAGCGGAGATAACACAGTAGGCCCACTTCAACGTTTGTAAAATGTAAATGAAATGAAATTAAAATGAAATTAAAATTTTAACTTTTATTTCAGGCAACTAGTGGTCCATAGATAAATGTACATCCATGGATACCTTAAAAGTAACGTACATGTAATAAGAAAATAATAATATACATCTCAAACTAAAAACTTCAAAAGGCGTCATGGCTGCGATACATTAAGGATGACTCACGCGAGACCGGGCCGGGCCCGGGCCGAGGCGTCCGACATGATATTTTCTATGGCGGGTGATCGGTAATCACGTGGTGCTTTCCATAGAAAACGTAGCACGCCTGAAGCTCCGGCCCGGCTCCGGCCCGTTCTAGCGTGAGTCATCCTTTACGCAACCCCGCAGTGTCAGGGAGCCGGACAGTATGTTTTTTTTAGTCTTTATGATTGATAATATTAAAATACATTGAATTTTGAGATATAAATGGTTAAGTATAAACCAATATACCTAAAGTTAAAATAAAATTTGGAAATTGAATGGTTTTGATCTACCAGAAAATAATCTTTATTCATATTACTCCTATTTTAAACTTCCCTTCTGTACCTGTCTCAAAATGTAATATTAAAAATGCAAAAGCACGTAATGAACCCGGCATGTAATATTAACCCGTTATATTCAGGGTAAGACACCGCGAGCGACACTCATTAATTAGTAATCTAATAATTATTTCATGAGCTGTATGTGTAGGGGAAATAAGCAATAACCTAATTGAATGTTTGTTATTAATTTCAGTGGTAACCGCAACACTTGTTCGTGAGTTACAATTTTGATTACTTAATTAACAAATGAAATTAATAGACATAATTATGCATCATATCATATTAGAAAGTTACAGCTCGAATACGTGTATTTCGTTGTTTGAAAACAGTGAGCATAACTCGATTTTGCTGTGAACGTTAGAAAAAGCGACATTAGAAATAAGTACTTGGATTCGATTCGCTCTGTCTCTGTTAGTAGAAAGTATGAGACAAGAAAATTTTCGAAATGTCATTCAATTGTGTAAGTATAGAACTTTCATAATACTGTCCGATTCGAACTTTAAGATACATCAATTGATAAATCTAGAAACGATATGAATTTGATGTGTCAGTGTCATAAGCATAAGTGACATTTTTGTTTGAAGAAACGTCACATTTGACACTGACGTATCTAGAATCCATATCGTTTTAGATCTATTAATTGACGTATATTAAAGTTTGAATCGGGCCGATAGTCGCTCGAGTCATAACTAATCTTCTAGAAACTCGTACCAGTATTAATTCTGGAGTACTAAGTATTTGATTTAAATTTTTATTTAGATTTTTGATGAAAAATCAGATGGCTATGGGCAGTCTGTTGAAAATATTTAAGCGTAACCATGGCAACTAGTCCAATCTAGGGTCCGACAATTTGGTTACTCTAATTTGGTTGGCACCTACCTGTCAAAGGCTTTTATATTTTTTATAGATGGCGCCAGCATAAGCTCTCTCTAGTTTTGTTATATGGCTTTTGGCTTAGAGTGCTACTTAGCACATAAAAAAGTATTTGACACTATTCTCAGTATTGACAGGTAAAAATGCTTGCGTCGTCTGTAAAAGACTTCAACCGGCCAACCCCATTATAATCTATTCTTCACTACGCCATACTAAAGTAAAATGGCACCAAAGGGTACAATTCCATAAAACTTTTACTTATCGAACTCTCAGAATTTAATCCATTATGGGCCCCGAGGTGAGACAAAGAGCGACCTGGAAAAGACTCTCGACTCGACAAAGCGTAAGCGTGTTAAGGACCGCGGTCATTAGAGTTCAGTGAGGCCACGAAAACAGCGGGAAATGTAATAAAAAGCCGCTCGAGCAAGCCTCCTCGACAAATAACCGCGGTAATTAGAGTTTGTGAGATTAGTTAAAGATGACAAAGAGGTGACATAGACAATAAGGCTCTCGACTCTATAAAGCGTAGGTAATCGTGTTAAAGACACGCGGTCATTAGGCCACGAAAACAGCGTGAAATGTAGTAAAAATTACAAGCTACTTGGAAAATATTCGCCGAAAAAACGTTAGCATATATGAATACTAAAGTCATTAGCAAGGTCACTGAGGCCACAAAAACAGCGAGAAAGTTTGTGATATTAGTTAAGCCTTAGAAAAATGTAGTCAAATCGTTAACATTGGTAATGTACACATGCAGTTGCGTACCTGGGAAGGGCGAAATTTTAACAAAACCTTTGACATTGTAATCCAGTGACATGTACATATGCCATACGATAAATAATAATGTACACAGAAAGTTTTTGAGCCGTATAGGTACCTACACAAAGAAATTTTAGAAGTAAATAGTTAACTAAATACCTTCATTTCTTACATTATATAAATATCATTGGAAATCAGTGGTTTAATTATTATAAGCAGTCAAAGAAATATGCTGGTTTCCCTTAAAACTAAACAAACCGCAACTTCAATGGCCATATACTATTATTTCTAAAGATGTTCTTGGCATTAACTTTAATCTAGAAAAAGTCTTTTAGTAAAGAGATACTGAGATTGAGACACTGTATTTTATTTAAGACGACTGTTCTGATTACACTGACCTTAAGAGTTAGATTCTGCTTCCACTAATTGTTAAAGGTTTGATCTTGTTTCGATACGACCTATACGAACGCGAAATTCAATCAAAGTCGTATGATTAGGCATATCACGCACACCAATATGTGTGTGCGAGTTGCCAATAAGCGCATCAATGAATCCGGGAATGATGCATTCTAACATTGAATAATTTTACGGTTTAGACTCACTTGTTTTTAGTCACTCGCGCGACATGTTTCGGAGAGCCTAGGTCTCCTTTCTCAAGCACTGAGAGACCTAGGCTCTCCGAAACATGACGCGTGAGTGACTAAAAACAAGTGAGTCTAAACCGTAAAATTATTCAATGTTAGTATGTCTCACAACAGTTTAAATTCGATGATGCATTCTACTTTTGCTTGCTGTTTGTCTTTTTACAATTATGTATGTATGTCACTTTATTGCACATAAACAGGTTTACATAAAACGGACAAAACAAAACAAAAATAAAAATCTTATGTACAAAGGCGAACTCATCCCTAAAAGGGATCTATTAAATATTATATTATTTAAAATTTAATTTAATTTCATTTAACTTTTGTTCGCTTAATGACATCTCTTTTCGCACCCACCAAACGTGAAACGTGAGCAATCGTCAAGGTCGTATGATGATGATGATCAAAACCTTACCAAATTATTATATCAGAATCGACCCCTGGTTAATAGAGAAAATCCGAGAAATAAGCAAAACGTGCTTCTTGCGGCGTTCGATCTATTAGCGTTATTAACGTTTTATCTAGATGAGTAAATACTTGGTAAAAGAAATCAACAGTAGGTAGGGAAATATAATTACATTGTGACTTAGGTCTTAGATAAATAAATTAGTCGTAAATAAATTGCTGTACGTTACTTAATCAGGTTTTGTGTAAGTATTTATTCAGATGTAATAGTGTATTTATATTTAATTACAGAAACGGGTCTACCGCGATATAATTTCATTGTTACACATATTTAATTACACAAACGGGTCTACCGCGATATAATTTCATTGTTTTTACCTTTAATTCCGACGTTTCAGCTGAGTTGCACCAGCTGTGGTCACGGAAAGACTGACGTCCCAACAAATGTCAACGGAGATATTAATAAAACACCACTAAACTACCCGAAATTAGTTTATAAAAATGTTCGGGGTAGACAAAGAAATTGCAGCTACCCGTTAAAGTTTAATGTTTATTGTCCACGGCACGACACGCAACACTCACAGTATCCGTACACTGGTCCGAAGATATATCCGCTGGTTTCAACATTTGAATCACTGGTCCCCAAGTAGACGATAATTTGTACCCGTCCTCACGATTGAAATTTTTAGGGTGTTTTTTAATTTCAATCGCCTCTGTCTCAAATTTCATTGTTTTTACCTTAAATTCTGACGTTTCTCTCTCTCTCTTCAGTCGTTCCCTCATTCCTGAGGATCGTGATCACTATGTTTCACACCCTTGATCAGCTGTCTCCATCGGTCTCGATCCATTGTTGCCCTCACTGCTTGATGGAATTTGCTCGAGGAAGTGGCTTCTCTAACTTGGTCAGTCCACCTGGTTGGCGAGCGACCGCGACCTCTCTTGCCTTCCACTCCACCAATCACAACCAGTTTCTCGAGACTCTCAGCTCCTCTTCGCATTACATGGCCAAAGTATGCCAGCAACCGATGTCGGCAGATGGTGGACAAACGTGTTTTGATGCCCAGTTGGGAAAGAATAGACGCATTTGTGTGCTTGGCCGTCCACGGTATCCTAAGTATTCGCCTCCAGCACTACATTTCGAATGCGTTGATTCATTGTCTCTCTCTTGCCAGTATTGTCCATGTCTCTACTCCGTACATGAAGATGGGAAAGACCAAGGCTCTGACCAGGCGCGTTTTCGTATGAAAGCTTATACTACGGCTTTTCCAGATAACCTGAAGGCGCGTCATGGCATCTTTAGCCATTGCGATTCGGCGCTTGATCTCGGGAACGCAGCTTCCATCATTGTTTATCTGAGATCCCAGATAAGTAAAGCTATTTACCCTATCAATACCCTGGATTTCATGGGAACCTGTCAGCTTGCCAGCCCGATCGACCACCATGACTTTTGTCTATTCACTGCCAGCCCCAGTCTGCCGCTTTCTACCTCTAGTCATCTAGTATCATCCGCATGTCCTCGATGGTTGTGGTGAGTAAGACTGTCTGACGTTTCACCCCGGGGTAAAACCAGGGTAAAAAACGCGAGAGTTTAAGGTCGTTTCTCAAAAAGTTGGCACCGCCAGGTTAAAATTTATGTTTTTAAAATTTTTTGCATTTTCGCATTTTTTTTATTGGGATCGTTAAAAGGCAACTTAAACTATTAGAAAATGTGGAAGGGAAGCAATTCCTTCAATTAGTGTAGAAGATATAGGCGTTTGAAATTCAGGTGAATGATATCAAGGACAGGTGAAAGATATTTTGTCTCCAGGTTATCGATAGTAGAAGCAGGTTATCGAGAAATAAGTACAAATTTCAATGAAAACATTGACAGGTTATCGAGAGGCGTCATTAACCTGTGTCCGTTGCCGTTAACCTGGTTTCTTGTCATCATTCACCTGAAATGAGTGTCATCCACCTGTCCACCACATCATTTTCAATGTCTTGTAAAAATAATCGAAAAATGTGTCATTTTCTATAAAAAGGGACCTTATTGTCCACTATGATGATTAAAATTTTGGATTCTGACCCACCTCACCTTCGATTCGATTCCCAATTTAACAACAAGTTTCTGTGAATAAGTAAACATTCAATCTTGCTGTCACCCTGGCAGTACCTAGTGGAACTCAGGTTTGGTGCAACATAGGCACATGCAGTTTTGGTCATCCAACTCGTCTTGGTGAGCACTTGGAAGAGCAGAACTCAAGATAGAGCTGATGCTGGACCATCGCAGTACCTAGTAGAACTCAGGTTTGGTGCAACATAGACACACGCTGTTTTGGTCATTCGACACGTCTTGATGAGCACTTGGGGGAGCAGTACCCAAGATAGAGCTGATGATGAACCCTCGCAGTACCTACTGGAACTCAGGTTTGATGCAACATAGACACATGCTGTTTTGGTCATTCGACACGTCTTGATGAGCACTTGGGAGAGCAGTACCCAAGATAGAGCTGATGCTGAACCCTCGCAGTACCTACTGGAACTCAGGTTCGATGCAACATAGACACACGCTGTTTTGGTCATTCATAATCACAATCATAATCATAATCATAATAATTTATTGATAATAAAAATTACATGTCAATACTAGATTACAGTGTGTAACTACATAAAATGAGATTTCATCCCAAGAATAAAATTTTAAACCATAGGTTTAACTTACATTATTAATTAATTAAATAGCTCCTTGTGGTCGTAAAACGTCTGCTCGAGAAGCCATTTTTTAAGTTTTGATTTAAAAAGTGAAGCACTTTGTGCTGTTATAATTTCCCGCGGTAGATGATTGTACATCTTACGGCCCATGACGTGGGTGAGTTTTTTGGACTTAGCTAGTCTATGCGGCTCGAGTCGCAGCAGTCCCGCGCGCGCACTACGGGTCTCGTACCTTCGCGGGGGTTCGATGATGGGGTTCATGTCCACCTCATCACGCACATTTGTTGCCATATGCAGTATTAAGAGTGAGGGCAGTGTTAATATGCCTAGCGACTTGAAGAGTGGTTTCGCAGAGCTGGTTTGCGGAATGCGCGCTATCGCACGCACAGCTCGTTTCTGGAGGCGGAAAACCCACTCCCAGTCGGCGGCCGCTGCCCACAGCTCGATCCCATACTGTAAACGTGAGTGCACTGAAGCGAAGTAACAGGCCCGGACCATTTCAGTTGGGAGTATTCGTGCCAATCGTTTTAAGGCAAAACATGCTGTAGCCAGTTTTCCACACGTTTTATCTATATGACCTCCCCAGGTGAGGCCGCTGTCTAACTCAAAACCAAGGAATGTTGAGTTCATAACTTGATTGATAGGACTTCCATTCGCTAGTACTGACAACTGCCTCATTTGACGTCCAGAGAGGTCAAAGCTGATGAAGTGTGTTTTGGTAGTGTTCAAAATAAGGCCGTTACTTCGAAACCAATTTGACACTGATGTGGCGGTCATGTTCAGCTTGCATTCAAGTTCATCATATGTAGGGGCGTGCACAACTACAGCCACATCGTCTGCATACATGAATGTCTCTCCACTGGTGACAGCTTCTGGCAAATCATTTAACAGTAGGGAGAACAGTATGTTCGAGACAGAGGAGCCCTGTGCGACGCCCATACATGTAGTCACGGTGTCAGACCGAACGCGACCCCCGTCAGCGACCACAACTTGAGTCCTATTTCGCAACAGGTTGCACATTAATGTAAGCGCTGAACCTTCAAACCCGTAGTGACGCAGTTTTTTTATCAGAACTTGGTGATCTGCAACGTCGAAAGCTTTTGACAAGTCGCAGCATAGAACTGCGACTTGGTTACTGCGCTCACGGGCCTCCAGTATCTGCCTGACCACAGATCGGGCTAGCGAAGTCGTCGAACGGCCTTTCCTGTAGGCATATTGCATCTCAGATAGACAGTTCGTTAAGCTTAAAAATTCCGTCAGCCTGGAACTTAGGCCGTATTCAAATATTTTCGCCAGCACCGGAATTATGGCGACAGGTCTATAGGCGTCGATGTCATTTCTTTTTCCCTTGCCCTTGTATAATGGCGAGATGCGACTTTCTTTGAGCGTGTCGGGAAATGCACCTTCGCGCAGGCACCTGTTGTAGACGGTTGCGAGTACAGGAGACAGTTCTGCTGCGACCGAGTGGATTAGCATCACCGAGATGTCGAATATATCTTTTATATGCACGATTTGTAAATAAAAACACAAAAATCACTATATGTATGCCTTTAAGATTTGAGGAGTTCCCTCGATTCTTCATGGATCCCATCATCAGAACTGGGTTTTGACAAAAACGCGACCAATCTGTATGCATATACATACAATCAAAAAAATAATTTTCAAAATCGGTCAGGTAAACAAACGTTAAGCATTGAGGTTTCAGATTATCATCATCATTCGCTTGCCCTTGCCCCAGACATTTGGGGTCGACGCAGCATGTCTTTTTCTTTTCATCCATACCTCTCTCTCTCGCCCATCATCTCATCACACAATAAACAAAATGAGCATGTTTTCACCTTTTTACAAAACTTTTCCCGTGGGACGTCACAAATCTACTTACGATATTTTCATTTTCATTTTCTTTATTGGAGAAACAACAGAAGTAAGTACATAATAGTTAATGGTAAGTTATATAGTTCAAAAGATGTGCACCTACCTCCTAAAACGCTCTCACTTAGAACTATACATAATATAGGTAAAGGTATGCTACGGTAAACTTAACTAAGCTAACGCACACTAGCGACAAGATGCAATGAAACCAGCTAAATATACAAAGAAATTATGTTGTCTCAGCTAGAATATCAAGAATTTGTTTTTGGAATCGTGCTCTGTTTGTGTTGAAAATGTCCACGGCCGTGAATAATTTATTGTAAGTATTGCAAAGGCGGCGCAAAGGTGCGCGGATCCCAGCGTTAGATGAACAAGTTGGGACGGCGAACAAGGCATTAGAGCGGGCGGTACTGCGTGAGGGGACCCTAAAGCAAATGTTGTCAAGCAGCTCTGAGCAGTCGTACCTGTCATGGCAGATGTTGTGGAGAAACATCATATCAGAACACATGCGCCTTGAGTCGAGGGAGGGTATTAGTGTAACAATTTTTGTTTTTCATAAGAAAACCCAGGGACGAAAATGGGGTCTACGTTTGTATGGAGAAACAGTTGTCCACTAACGACTTAATAAACATAATCACTGTTTGAGTATATGTAACGTGGATTTTAAATAGTTATCGTTCACCTGTCACATGGCAGGAGAATGACGCTTCATTCACCTGCCAGTGCATCATTCACCTGACTTTTTTGGACAGGTTAACGAGACTTAAGACAAAAGTACACAAATTTGAATAATATGCAGCTTTAACCGACAGGATAGTTTTTATTCCTAAATTAACACACAAAAGCGATATAACCGCTATATAATTATATAGTTACGAGTATTAGTTATGGTATCAGTGACATTAACCTGTCGCAAAATCTCATCCACCTGGCAGTTTTAGACAGGTGGACGATATGCAGGTGATGGGGAAAATGGCAGTTATATCGTGAATATACAAAATGTATTAGCTTGATGAACTCCATACTTAGGAATATAAAACTAAACTATTGATTACGTTACATATCTTAATAGTAATGCGATAGGTTACACAATTAGCAAGATATCGACGCCAGGATAAAGAGTATCCATTACAAACTCCAATTTCCGATACTTTGTCGTTTGTGTTTTATTTGCGAAGCACGTCTTCGTCCTACCAGGTGATAGCTGACGAGTGACGGCTTCGGCTCGTGCGGAATGAGACGGGATAGGTGCGGTGGGGGTTATACAAACGTCGTGAACGTGACGCGCCAGGTGAATGTTAAGAATTGCCTTGGACAAACTTTGAAGCCGAATTACTTAAAATATAAGTATAATATTGTTATGCGGTAGTAATACTTTAAAAGTTAAAGATATATGTTAATAAAATACGGTAATGACGTTAAATTAAGTTAATAATTTGTGTGGTTTTCATAGCTCGGAACATAGTACCTCGCGTTGGGACACGGCAGGTTAACGGATAAACGTAGTTACAATATTTTTTTTTGTAATCAATTTTTATTAAATCTTTTTCAAAGTATTAGGCCTCTGTGTAAAAAGTCTCTCTAAATATGTGTTAATATTTTATATATAAAAATTATACATAATGAAAAAAAAGTTCTAACGTAAACCTATTTACAGGTGGCGGTGCCAACTTTTTGAGAAATGACCTTAAAGTGTTATAATAGTGTAATGACAATACACGTATTTTTTTGTTAGTTCTCTTATCTATTTAAGTTGTTACTCTCTAGTTTTACGTGGATAAATTTATAGGACCCTCAAGACGAAAGGCATAATTGTAATAGCTCAATTTGTACAGTCAACAATTATATGCTTAGCATCTTTGCATACAAATTTCTATGCAGGGGGGTACCTTTTCTCTGCAGCTGACTGTCCAAGAAAAACATTTTTTTTTTAAATGATCTCTTGCATACTCACTACCAGTACTTAACATGGTATGTGGCACTTACCCAGTGTAAAAAGGTTTCCACCTATCAAAGCTAAAGCTAAATTAACCATTACTGTGATATTTAATACCTCGATGACAGTAATCCCTCGACTCCCATACAGTCACATATTGTACCTTATATCCTTGTAATAAGACCTAATTGTATAAACATTGTGATCGTACAATGCTTAGTGGTCATGATATATTTACATTTTTTTGGGATGTTTCGGTTGCATTACTGGGACTTTCTCTTTGAGTTTCTTAAGTGGGCTTTGTGATGAAGCTTTAATAAATAATTTGACGCACACAGGCAAAAGTGATAATTGTAAACACGTTCGATATATTTGTAATTTGATTCAGGAACCTCCTCGTTAAAAGTTAAAACTAAAGTGTCATTCTATGGAAATTGCTAACTATGTAAACAAAAGTCACTACCTGGTAAATTCATCATTCAGAGACAATTTCAATATGGCGGTTTGTTTACATACATAGTTAGCAAGTTCCATAGAATGACACTTTATAATTTTGGACTGCAATAAGAAGGTACTTAAAGGTACCGTTCGGATCCATACCACACCAGTATTACTGCAGCAGTATTGCAGCGCGATATTACTGCCGACTGCATTGCTGCCGCAACTGTCAAAAATCCGAGCAGCAACATCCATTTTGACATTTGCGGCAGTCTTTAAATTATTTCGAATTGAATTGGCTTGTTTTCAATTGTCGATTTATTCGATTTGTTTCATTTCATCTTCATTTCTCGTTTTTAAAGTTCCGTTCGAAGGGTAAAAACGGGACCCTATTACTGAGACTTCACTGTCCATCTGTCTGTCTGTCTCCAGGCTATAACTCATGAACCGTGATAATTATACAGTTGAAATTTTCACAGATGATGTAGGTATTTCTGTTGCCGCTATAACAACAAATAAGTACTAAAAACAAAATAAAATAAACATTTAAGTGGGACTCCCATTCAACAAACGTGATTTTTTTGCCGTTTTTGCATAATGGTACGGAACCCTTCGTGCGCGTTAACTACTACTCGCACTTGGCCGGTTTTTTCATCTTTCTTTCAGTAGCGCACTAGCGCATTAATGGTATCTGACAAAAAAGCCACCTCGTATTTTACAAAAAGTTTTTCCTTTTAAATCGTTCCATCAAACATCAATTTTTTTTCTAAAGCACCCACATTTTACGCATCAAATAAAGATGACAAATGACGGACAAAACAGACATCCTCGTCAGTTGAACGCGAAAAATTCAATTCGGCCCTTCATTCATCTCTCCATTTCGAAATATCACCAATTTGAAGGAATTGTACTGGTGTCATTCCGATTGCTTGCTGAGGTCGAGAGGTCTCTAATGAACGAAGGATAGTTGGAACACGAGGCTCAAGGAAGCGAAATGTAATCCCGCTTTGCCCCCAAGGCCTCGCTGCAGATACGTATAGGTAGAAAAAAGTAAAAAAAATAATAATTACAACTAGTTACAGTTTTGATATTATTTTGATCCTACTTTGAAGATCGCTCACGCTGATTGGTGCACGCAATATGTCAGTGTTGACACTGTCTCTGTCGGTGACTCGTGGTAGGTCTACGGCTCGCCAAATTGTATGAAACACCCATAATTTTCATGAACATGGAGTTGGACCAAAAACTTACACATTCACCTAGCGAAATATGGCTATGGGTATATTTGGGTACCCATGGGTATGAACCCATACAGAGTTTATACAAATATAGGTATTTTTCATAAAAACCCTGTATTTACGATTCGTACGAGTATTTAAATTAAGAAATAAGCAAACGATTAAGTGCGATTGTCACAGGTGTCTTAAACGTTTTTCTTTAATTCGACGCCTATTTCTACTGACTTTTTAAGAACACACATAGATAATTGATACATTGGTTCAGTCAAGCTCGCGCATCCAATGAGAACGCGTCCAGATTCCCTTTCTTCGGCCCGTAGATTTAAAATGTTCCAAATGAAATTGCCTCCACTTTGGGAATAGTCCCCTAAAGTGGATTAGATGTTCAGAAATGTCTAATGTTTTAAGATTTATAGCTGGCGGTTGATTAGGTAATTTTTGGGATTACAAAATAGATAGGAATGAAATGTAAAGGCGCTTTAGGTATTTTTTGTCTCAAGATTGGTTTAAACTTTAAAGATGACTCACGCTAGACCGGGCCAGGCCTGAGCCGAGGCATCCGACATGTCATTTTCTATGACGACTGATCGGTGATCACGTGGTGCTTTACATAGAAAACGAAGCGCCGGAAGCTTCGGCCCAACCCCGGCCCGGTCTAGCGTGAGGTGACTCACTCAAGCGTGAGTCATCCTGGATTTTTTTTGGGTTTTTTTTTTGTAAAGTGACAAAAAGGTTTTGGTCTACTAAAGTAATAACCTAAGCATAAGACAACCATCCTCAACACTATAGCTCTCGCATCAAATGATGGTGCTTATGATTATGACAGTTCCTTCAAGTCCTTAATAAAAAAAACCGGGCAAGTGCGAGTCGGACTCGCACACGAATCACGTCTGTTGTATGAGAGCCCCACTTAAATCTTTATTTTATTCTGTTTTTAGTATTTGTTGTTATAGCGGCAACATAAATACATCATTTGTGAAAATTTCAGCTGTCTAGCTATCACAGATCACGAGATACAGCCTGGTAACAGACGGACGGACGGACGGACAGCGGAGTCTTAATAATAGGGTCCCGTTTTACTCTTTGGGTACGAAACCCTAAAATTGAAGAAATAAACTTTCAAAAAATGACTGCAAATTTATGTAAGATATTCCGGGATAAGATCGGATGGAGGATAAGATCGTAATATGATCGCAATTGCGTTATACAAAGATGACTTAGGATTCAGACAGGAGGTTTAATTCCTTACCTCCGAATTGGAAACTTAAAAGAATTTCAACACATTAAAAAACTCCGAATCTCTCCACTCTTCCCAAGTCTACTAAATTCAAAAGGCATGTTTTAGTAAAAACACTCCCTTATACCTACCTACCTACATGTGCGGTAGGTCCAAGAATTCCCCTTATCTCCGGAAACCGAATTAACATAAACAAACTTTAGACCTTTACAAACATAACTTTACCGTGGGTTAAACAGGAAACTACGATATTTCCATATAGTTAACTCTACAGTAGCGACGCCTTTAACGGCAAATATAACTTAGTTAAAGAGCGGAACATACAAACCATACAAACTTAATTTTACCAGTGTTCAAACAAGGAACTAACACTTGGTTTTAAAATTACAGGACCTTCCTTCGTCAAGCAGCCGCAGGCAAGCAACTGATGCATTAACTTTTTGTTTACTTTTTGTTATATGTATGGAGCTTTTTTTGACGTGATAACGTCTTATAAATCGATGAACAGCGGTAGCATGCTCGAAAAATTCACAGATTTCGTGCCTCACACGACTATCGAGCAGATTGGAAATGAATCTACGGAATTCGAAAAAATATTGTCGCTGAGCGACGAGAAAGTCTGGATAAGGAAAAAGTTACAAAATAAAACTACAACGTTGAATGATAATTATTTTATTCTTAGATTAATACAAGTATCCTGCGGGCTCAGCACGGTTCCATTTTTATCGACTATCACTATGCGCGTCCCTTTCGCACTTACATACTTGTTAAAACGTGACAGGCATCGTGACAAGGGATAAAAACGCGACCGACGCATGTGAACAAACAAATTGCAAAATTTCCACACGCGTATCGAAGTTTGACTAATTGTCGCCGTGGCGCATAAGTATAGGTACATATTTCATTTTTCGATTAATAAGCAGGATATATTAATGTTCAAAGTACAAGAAAATTATTACACGGCAAATCCGTAGTCAACTCGAGAAGTGGTAGCCACATCGCCGTTATCGTCACTCGAGTCTTGATCGGCAGCGGCCCATTTGCTGCAAGATATGAAATTTTCTTGACAGCAGTTTGACGCGACGAGAGATGACCATAACAGCGCGTGCCTATGTTGCACCAAACCTGAGTTCCGCTAGGTACAACCAGGGTTCAGCATCAGCTCTATCTTGGGTACTACTCTCCTAAGTGCTCATCGAGACGAGTCCGATGACCAAAACAGCGTGTGCTTATGTTGTATTAAACCCGAGCTCCACTAATTACTGCCAGGGTTCAGCATCAGCTATCGGCTAGCAGCCGCCAGCAACATGCTGAGGTGAGACCATTTCGTGGCACTTTTTCTTTTTTATGTTTCTCTGTATAAGTTTTTATTTTGTGTTTGTGCTCACGAATAAAATTATTTCTATTTCTATATCTACCTCTACCTCTACCTGTACCTCTACCTCTACCTCTACCTCTACCTCTACCTCTATTTCTATTTCCATCACCACAAGAATGCATAGATTGTCGAATAGTGCGTTATCTACGCCCGTCTCAAACAGGATAGATAGAGTAGACCAAGAAAAATCTGCAGCGATTTTGATAGCCCACGATAATCCCGATAATTCACAACAAACACCGATAACGAACTCTGCGAAACATGAAGTCATAAATGTCATGTGAAAAATGTCGTTCTGACTTTTTGACTATTTTAAGGTTAGGCTACAGGGCAAACCCTTAACCCGATCGTCTTTGTTTTAGGTTCAAATTGTAGCTGACTAAATTGTCCAGAGCCGTTTTTCTCAAATTTTTGATATTCTTCGTTTCCAAATTATCGAGCATCAAATACAAAAATTCGGAAAAAATTGAATTTTATTTTCACTATTTCGACCATAACTTTTTTTGTTTTTGACTTTCTCGAATAATTATTTTAGCACCTTACAGCTCTCGTGATTATGCGTCTTTTGAGCCTATTTTTTAATATCATATCTTCACAACTTTCCGAGATATAAGGGGATCGCACTTTTTCGTGAAATCGGACCCTATACTGGAGCGAACGAAAAGACATTTCCAATGTCAAAAGTGTCACGTTGTGGACGGATCTCCATGGTAACGTTGTGGACAGATCTCCATGGTAACGTTACGGCAATTTTTCATCAATGTTTTCTTATGACGTTATCACGCAAAATTATCGTCCGTAAACCGACTTTACAGACAACCATTTTTTTTAAATAATACTTCTATGCATAATTAGGTACAGATGTAGTGCATAATTATTTTCCTTCGTATTTTCACGGAAACGTTCGTACGTGTCTTGCTATTTCAGTAAGTCTCGGTACAAAAAGTACTGAGGTTGATTGAAGTAGCATGACAAATACGAACGTTTCCGAGAAAATACGAAGGTAAACTATTATGCATTACATCTGTTTTAGCGGTTTAAATACTTACACGTATGTTCCAAATTTCATTCAAGTATTATCTTATAGTATTTTGAGATCAATAGCTGTGTGTGACATATGGACAGACAGACGAACGGACGGATAGACGAATATTACGAAAGAATAAGGGTTCCGATTTTGCCATAATTTTTTTGGCTACGGAACAAGCCACCTTACTCTTTTCGAACCTCAACCAAATTATTTTAACAAGATACGGATCATAAGATTAAATTCGTTGTTTATTACTGCAGCAGTAATGCTGGACTGTAGTCTGTCTCCGAACGGTACCTTTAAGACGACATTTACCTGGTAGCTGACTCAAACATGTAAAAGTTGGGAGAACAAATCACACAACCAAGTTCACTGATTTAAACTTTCACGATTATTAAACATTATCAAACTGCACAACGGGACTTAATCGCGTATTTAAGTTTTAAGATTTACCTCCGACGTTTCGAGGACGGCGTTGTCCCCGTGGTCTCGGAGAAGAGCAGCAGGGAGCCTAAGGTCACCGAAGGAAGTTATTCCGTTCCAGTCACCTGGCGTTTATAAAATAGATTGCAGTTGTGGTAGTTCCTATATCGGAGAAACTAAGCGCACCATAGCAGAAAGAGTTAAGGAACATATCGCAGCTGTCAAAAATCGTCAGGTCAACAAGTCTGCGGTGGCTGAGCATTTGCTGGAGTCAGGACCAAACCACTGGATTGAGCTGCATAACCCTAAAATCCTCTCCACGGATCGCCATTTCTACAGTAGAAAAGTGCGGGAAGCCATTGAAATCAAAAAACATTGCAATTTTAATCGGGACGAGGGTTTTAAGATCTCATCCACATGGAATCCAGTCATTAGTAAATGTAAGCGGAAACGAATATCGACAGTCGATAAATCGAATATCGTTAGTGTTGTGTGTCGACAGAGTGACATCCCTAGTGCGCAAAACGTTCAAACTGATAAACAAGACCAAGTGCGGGTAGTTCGAAAAACTCGCGCGGCTAGAAGATGTTGATGTCAACTTGAGCCAGTCTTCTCCGAGACCACGGGGACAACGCCGTCCTCGAAACGTCGGAGGTAAATCTTAAAACTTAAATACGCGATTAAGTCCCGTTGTGCAGTTTGATAACACAACCAAGTTGTTTACAGTGGCGCCTCGCGGCGGCAAATCTAAGTTGGTACAGAACACTGGGATGTCATGTCAGCCATATTTGATCTTTTGTGTTTGCTCGTTGAGTTGGGACATGTGTTGAGACTTGAGACAATCTCGCGGGGTTAAATCATTCAAAGTAAGCTTCCTTTTAAATGCTAATATTTTAAAAATCCGTCAGATTTCTTCTTCAGGATCTTTTCTTCCAGCATTTTACTCCAATACAATAAGGCAATAGAAATTCATATTATCTCTATACCTAAATTTATTCATTGCTCCAAAGCGCACACTTTCTCACAAGCATTACATTCTTAAACAGGCTAGCTATCCCCATCCCCCTAATACAAAGGTTAAGACTACTGGAGTGAAAGGGACGGAAGGAAGGAAATTTGGATGTCGTTTCTGGTATCCAATCCTTTTGTAAATCTTGCTGGCTCCGTATAAATATTGACCAAACTCGTTACCGTGGGCCTTTCTTGAGTTTATTTGGATTTGTTTTAACCCTCTGTCTTGATTTTCGAGGGTAGTTTTATTTCTTGTGAAATATGTAGAAGTTGACATTTTTGTGTGGTTTACTATGGGTTTACTTTACGTTGCCTGGCTGGCTAAGAAATATTGCTAAACTGTTTCGTGTGAAGGCTGTGCCGGTTGAAGTTTATGAAAATAAAGTCGGTACCTTCATAAAATTTGCATTATTTTTGTGATACCCGGATCCTGTTTTTCAAGTAAAGGTGACATTTAAATGGAAACTGCAGCAACATTGCTGTTACAACGTTAATGTTGCATGTTGCTGCATTGATGCGGGCAATGTCTCTGTCAACAATAAAGCTGCGCTTGACATGCGAACGTCAATTACAAACCCCATTTAATTTGTCAGGAAAGTGTCAGTTAAACGTGATTTAAACTCAAGTTACGTTTAAAGAACAAGTTAAAATGCCCAAATATATACTTTATTAATAAAGTCCTTTTGATATCAATAAAATGTAAATTCAAATCCAAAATTTAAATAAAAATGGGCATTCTTGCTACGTTCTAAAGGTACAACGAACTAGAAAACATGAAACATGTGTACATCTTTTTGTCCGTGAACATCGGTAGTAATCGAACGACATAGATAACGCGGAGTGTCCCGATTTCTTTTTTTATTATAATGTATCGGCTATCGGGAGAAAGGTACATTTTGTCCGGGAAGTTAATGTTTTTGTTCTTATTTAAATTCCGATCTCATTCAATATGTGGCAGGGAGTAAATTAATCAAGAGTGTCAACCTATACACAACGTGGGTTTTATCATTGTTATAGGTGGCGCAATGTCTTAGTTTTGTAGTTTATTTTGTGCACTGTAACCCTACAGATATTTCGCGAGATGTCAGCGCAAACTCGCCAATTATGTACTACCAAACGTTTAGAGCTATATTGGATTATAGTAACCATACTAGTACCAACCAAAACAAGACAAATTTTAGTGAGTTTTGGTTGTCACCTGGTGATTTTAAATAACTCCAATAAGATTGAGCTTACTTGACCTCTTAAGTCCAAGGGCCGCTTGCACCAATCACTAACCCGGGGTTAACCGGTTAAACCTTTAACCCAGTGTCAAATTGTAGTGGTACTATGGTAACTCCAGGTTTAACCGGTTAAACCCGGGTTAGTGATTGGTGCAAGTGGGCCTAAGGCATAATAAAAAGCATTTTAGGTATGTTTCTGAACCTACAACTTTTTTTAACCTTCTCAAAAAGATAACTAGATGGCGCCATGAAGTAAGATATTATGTTTACAATGTTGTTCTGTTGTTATTATGCTTTTATTGTATTTGTATGCTTTTGACAGCGGGCAGGCTAGTCCAATTATTGGTTTCGATGTCATAAATAAAAGTAAGGTGACAGATTTCATACAAATGAAGTCAAACTAGTCAATAGCGTCACCTACAAAAATAACGAATCACGTTTTTGTATGGAGGTTGTCTGTCTCCTATATTAACTAGCCTCTGAATGTGACAGTAAAATGTTTGGATCACGGTGTGGATGATAATAAGGAAGATTATGTCAACAAGGTGACATGGATTCATAAACATGTTCTTAAAACATGAGCGGAGATGTTGTCTACAATGTAGAGGCTTAGTTAAGTTGTTATGTTGTTTTTATTATTATTTTTATATTAATGTCTAGTTGGAGACATGAGGTAGATTCTAATTTAAGAATTTGATATGTTTTTGAACTGGTTTTGATACGACTTAACGATGGTTTTGGAGGTTGGCGCGCATGTCACAAAAGGTGGCAGTTCCGAACAATTGATAGGCTGATGATATCGTCCGGCGAACTGGTAATCTGTGGGCCCCTTTAGTGTCACAAATATATATTAAATGTAATAGTTGTTGTTGTATGTAATGTATTATATTAAATGTAATAGTTTGGTTGTGAAGTGCCCGTACAATATATTAGGGCTACATCGAGAGGTGTTCCGTAACAATGGGTTCATTTCCAAACCGCGTAAATCATGGGTTCTTAGGTCGGGAGCTCAACTTAATTATTTTATCGAAGGTTAAATATATTCATTTTATATTAAGCAGTCGTCTGCTTAATATAAAATGTAGATCCTTGCTTGCACAATGCTTAGAAATAAAGTAACCGTAAATTACAGTGAGTTCTAAGCATAATAATTTCATTTGTATTCATTCTTCATTTTGAATTAAGTTTATTTCAGTATAAGTAGTTACTGAAATACTTCTACAATGTACGCTAAAAAAATTTACAAACATAAAAACATTAAAAAATTACAACAAACTTAAATAATTAAGATTGTATAAAATGAGTACAAATAATACTAATTATCCATATAAATAATGCTACCTATGCGCCTAACATGATGGTTCATCAATATTTTAGTTTAGTTTTAGTTTGTTTTTTAACCATAATGTAACATGATTATTACATTCTTATTTTATTTTATTTTTTTCTTCTTACTTATATTTTTTATATGATCTTGCAGTTTTGTCTATGATACTAGCAAACAGGGACGCAATATTGAACCCATACTTATAAAAAGTATGAAATTTCGAATGTAGGCAAGCTTAAGAACCGGGCCATCTCAGGTGCCAGTACCTTATTGTATGTCAATAACAAATTTAAGATTTAAAATTCTCACCGGCTCCCGTCCAGACCCTCTAGCAGAGGTCACAAAGACTTAATGAAATTCCAAGCAGCCGTAATTGAACCTATTATATCTTGTTAGATCTATTGTTTGTAGAACAATGAGATATGCTTTAAACATTAATCTGCCTTTTGGTTCATTTGGCTCCTGGGCTACGGGGAAAGTTTTTTAGAGACCGGCGTGTACAAATTTTATTTATTCGATTTGTTTCCGATGTGTCAAAAGTGACACTGACAGATCAGTATTTATCATATCGGAAACAGATCGAATAACTAAAAAGCGAATACGCCAGAGTTCAAGGGTGAATTGATGTGTTAAATAATTGAGGGTTGCGGTTGGTTTTAGATAGTTACTAGTTAGGGACAAATTTACAAATAAATAAACAGTTTTTATTAACGGCCTCGTAGTGTAGTGGGCGGTGGTGACTGCCTACAATGCATGAGGTCCCGGGTTCGAATCCCGGAAATAAAATTGAAACTTCACTGGTTCGGGTAATAATATGTACCTACTCATAACCAACTGAACTACCGAAGCTTTTTTAAAATATAACCCATTTTTTTTCTTGTAACTTTAACTTGTAAAATTTCACACTAAATCCAAACAACGTTTTCTACAGTGAAATCTTCACCCTAAATTGAGTCGACAAGGCTTTCGGGTCTAAAATATTTGTTCGCCCCACAGATAAGCGTGAGTTGGGTTCACCTGTCATGTGGGTTTTTTTGACCCTGAGATTGTAGAGGGATTATAGGAGAGGATTTTTTAATTATTCTGAAGCGGGCTTAGTTATACTTAGGTGTAGATAGTGGATCTATCTGCCATCGCCTATACAGTTGAGTAAAGGATGACTCACGTTAGACCGGGCCGTGTCCGGGCCGGAGCTTCTGGCGCATCGTTTTATATGGAAAGCATCACGTGATCTATTGTCATGACATACAAAAGTAAGCTCCGGAAGCTCCGGCCCGGACACGGCCCGGTCTAACGTGAGTCGTCCTTAACACGAGCCTTGCCGCCGTCTTACAATCGATATTACGCTTTCATTTTAAAACGACATTCGGAATGTAAACATGTCGTTTTAAAATGAGAGCTTCTTGGATTGTATGGGAGCGGCTTTTTACAGTCGGGTTTGTGTGACTATTTTAACGCAATGAGGCCTAATGTTGACCTCATTTCATTTCTACCCATCTTACAACTCGCTACGTACATTTTTTAAGTATCCGAGCGTTCCCTAACATTTCCTTACATATCTTTATTTGGGCGCTCCGATAAAAAAATAATGTCCAACATTAGGGAGAGGACTTAATTTAAATATTTCTATGCGTGCTCCGTCCCTTTCCTTCTCGCTAAGTTTACTGTTGTGGTCCCTTTCGGGACCGCGATAAGTCACAGGGCGACGGCGGGTAAATGCCTTTTTAAGCGAACTTGAACAGAGTTACGTTCCTTGTTTAGGGGTCCGTGGGTAAATAGTATTTGGTAAAATATGCTTTTATGTTATGTTAGTAGGTACCTCCTTGGATTTCACGGGCCTATAAATCCCGGTCTTTTGATAGGCTTGCGTGGGGATAAGTATGCGACTGCGCATGGCCTTAAATACAATGTCACCAAAACGCAGTACATGGTGTTTGAACCGAGAGGATACAGGATAGGGGAGGTACCTCCAATACCATTAAATGGCACACCACTGGAGAGGGTGAATAGTTTTAAATATTTAGGCCATATTGTGACATCCGATATGAGGGATAATATGGATATAGAGCGGGAACGGAGGGCCCTATCTGTGAGGGCTAACATGATCGCCCGTAAGTTTGCTCGATGTACAAGAGAAGTTAGTCTCATTGTTTAGAGCCTTTTGTACATCCTTATACACATGCAGCTTATGGAAGGATTATATGCAGAGAGCATATGGAGCCCTCCGGGTCCAATATAACAACGCGTTCCGGGTGCTGGTGGGGCTGCCCCGCTTCTGTAGCGCATCTGGGATGTTTCCAGAGGCGCGTATGGATTGCTTTTATGCGATCATACGCAAGCGATGCTCATCCCTGGTGCGCCGGGTGCGGGCCAGCCCCAACCCCATCCTGCGTTCTATCGCGGACAGGTTCGACTGTCCATACTTGAGGCACTGCTGTGAGAAGCATGTTTCTTGCTGCCCGTATTATATTTAATTCGTGTAAGTAGTTAAGTTTGTACTAACATTAGACATAAGAATTTATAATATTGTATACTAACAAATATTTATTATACTTTACATTTAATTAATAAGCGAGAATTACATTAATGTCAATTTCACTTAAGAACTAAGAAATAAACTATCAGTAAACTCTAAAACTATAAATTACAACTAAACCCAAACTAACCTATAAAAACTAATCAAATAACCCACCCCGCATCGCCCCCGGCGCAAAAGTGCCCATCACACTTGCTGCGTTACCGCGTTGAACCGCGATGGACAACCTCTGCGCTAGGAACGATCCGGAGCGGGGGTCGAGACCCCTCTGCTGCAGGCGACGCCCCAGCTCCCCGAGAAAAGTTTTCGCCTCCGCGCACCAACACCCAGATGTCTCCACAGCCAAGGGGATGAACAAGTAGTTCGTTAGCCCCGAGTACTTGTCCCTTTTTAGGGACGCCGCCTGCTCAGCGGCTGCACCTGCCGACCGCACAGTGCGGCCAAGGTGCGTGGCGGCAAATGTGCTGACGCAGGTGGCGTCCCACAAAAGGCACTTTCCTTTCTCCCACGGCACCAGAGTCAAACCGTCCGGCCTTTTGCCATCTGACCGACTAAGGCCCGGCGGCTCCAGCACACACGGGACGTTGGCTGACACCAGCGCCCTTCGAACAATGTCGTTCAACGCGTGGTGGCGTGGAAACCTCCCCGCGCATCGGCAACAGCTCAAAGCGTGGTGCCCGTTGCTCTCCACCATGGACCCGCAGATGCATAGATGTGGTTGACAAACATCGCAGCCCAGACGAAGAGCAACGGCCACCCGCAACGAGTCATTGTCGAGCAGGGTGCCTAAGTTCGGGGAGGGAAGGGCGTGCAACCAAGCCCCAGATTCTGGCGCCAAAGCCGCGTTCAGTCTGGCTCTATCCGCACCAGAAGCTTTGCCTAAAAGACAGTCAAACAGACGCTTAATCCCGACCTCGTCCCACAAGCGCTGACGGAACGGCTGTTCAGGCACTGACGCACCCGGGTTGAGAGCCTCCCAGGCCGACAACGCATCGGAAGCGAAAGGTATTTCTGCCTTGCCACCATCTAACGATAAAATCTTAGTGACAAGGTCCACGGCCCCCGCCGCCGACGCCAGGAAAGCCGGAAGGCACACATCCCGCACGCGCCGTATGCCAATACCGCCACTCCGTATAGGCAACGAAGCCAAGTCCCACTGGTTCGAATTCAGAGAGACATTCAGCACACCCTCAGCACATTCCTTCACCACCAGGTCGAACGAGTCCATGTGGCCGGGGTGCAGCCAGGCAGGTACAGTACGCAGAAAGTACATCACCTTGGGAACGGCAAAACAGGACCTTAACAAAGTAAGTGCCACATGAGCCGAGAGCTTTTTCAGCCTCTCGCCAGCGGACCTAAGAAGCTGCTCTCTCACCTTGAAGGCTTCAGGTATAGCTACGGGGAACATCGGGGAACCCAAAAGGTTAAAATTCTGGGTAGATAACTCCTTGAGGCCAGGAAGTAGGGCACAAAACAAAGAGAAGGAAGGTTGTGAGTTGGCACTGCAAGGAAAAAACTCACATTTACTAGAGTTCACTTCGAGCCCCAGCTCCCGAAAAAGTGGAAGGAGCGCAAGCAGGTCCTGTTCGACCTCCTCCGGCCTACCCCCCAGAGAGCCGTCGTCGAGGTACCACACGTTCAAAGGGGATCGAGATCTAGATATGACTTTTTGAATAGCCAGGCTGAAGATAAGGGGTCCAAGCGGGTCCCCCTGCTGAGCACCGACCTGGGATGGAATAAGGGACCCGTTAAAGAAGAGTTTGGAAGGAGACGAATAGGACTGGTACAAGAAAGGGTAAAGAGCTGGGGCTTTCTCCCGAACCTCTGCAAGAAGAGTGTCGCGTTCCAGAGAGTTGAAAGCATTCTTAATGTCAAGCTTAATTATGATGCAATCCGCGTTATTTGGATCGAGCGCGAAGGCTCGAACGGCGTGAATGGCAGCCTCACAACCCAGTTTGGTACCAAATCCCAGTTGGCACGGTTGCAAATAGGAAGCCATTTCGTCTCTCACAGCATTACAACCAAGCTTGGCAGTCAAACGGCGGAACACGCTGCCGACAGCGATTGGCCTTAAACCGCCATCCTTTTTCGACAGCGCGCATAGGGACGCACCGTATACATATGGACAGACCAAGGGGTTTAATTGACCACTAAGGAGGAAGTTACATAGCCTGGTCACTAACAAATTGTATGAATCATGTTACTCGAATAAATGAAATTTATTATATATATCCCGAGAATTTTGTTTATCTGGTATAATCCAAACCCAAGTTATCAGGGTTCAAAAAAACGTTGAAGCGCTTCGAGAAAAGGTAGGTAAAATGCCCTTGCGCTTCACTTTGCTGGTCTTGGCGGGGGCACAACCGTGCTCCCAGATTATCACACATATAAAACCCATTACCAGGATTCAAACCTGGGTCCTCCAGCTTCGTAGTAAGGGTCACTACCGCCTAGGCTAGGAGGCCGTTAACTTTGAAGGGTAGTGACACCGTTCCCATATTCTTCATCTTAGTCGGATACTCTTGTCAGAGCAATCGTGGTCATTGAGGTCGTTATACGGCCTTTTTTGTTATTTCCCGCCATGCTTCTCTATTTATTAGTAGTAGGTATTATAAATAAATTTATACAGAACCCTCCCTCCACACGGCCCGATCGTCCGCCCACAAAATGTATATTCCTCCCATTAGGGTTGTGATCCGGTGGTAAATTTAATGTTGAGTGATTTTAATTACATTGTTTCGTTTTACAGCCCTGTTGTTGATAGACCATGACAGTGGAAAAAGATCGTATGTAGCCATCATCATTTACTAGAAAACAAACTGAATGGTCAATTATAGATCTTATGCCATTGAAATACGATTTACAAATGATCAGTTTAAATCAATACGGTTTTATCATAGTGCTTTTGTCATTTTTATGCTTTTAGTGTAGACTATGTAATGATCGTAAAATGGGGTGCGTCATAAGATAATCATCGAGGCGGTTTGCTTTTATATTATAATGGGAATTTTATTGTCATTTATATTGGTATGCATTAAAAATGCATTTAATATTCAGCAGAGATTTTATAAATAGCTTATAGTGTACAATTCTAGATTGGCTTGAGACTCTAAATCTTAAAGTGAATCTAAGTAAAACGAAGCTGATTCAATTTAGGCATTATAAAACTCCACCAATTCCTTTAGATATATCTGACGCAGGGACTCCTATTGAGGAAATTACAAATGCTACCTTTCTAGGTGTTAAAATAGACTCTCACTTAAATTGGAAGACTCATATTGAGTACATAAACAGCAAGATTTCAAGTAGTTGTTATGCCTTATCAATACTTTCACAAACATGTTCCGAAACTGTAGTAGTAAATGCTTATTACGGAAATGTGTATCCACTACTTACATATGGAGTTATCTATTGGGGTAATTCTGTCGATGTACAAAAAACATTTAAACTTCAAAAAAAATGCTTAAAAACTGTATATCGTATGCGCACTGAGGAATCGCTTCGTAACGTGTTTAGAGAAAAACGTCTTTTAACTTTGACATGTATTTACATCCTAGAGCTATGTTTATTCATAAAAAGTCAAGCTGCATATTTTGTAAATAAGTCTTCATTAAAAAGCAATATACGAGACCAGTACAAATATGATCTTTACCTTCCAAGGGTTAACAACTCTATGTACAAAAAGAGCAGTTTTGTTATGGCTATCCGTATTTTCAACCATCTCCCTCTAGACATGAAAGCGCTAGACGGAATTATGTTCAAACGGAGGCTCAAGAACTGGCTAATAGATAAAGTATTTTATGATGTCAACGAATTTTTTGCAAGTTAACAGATAACAATATTAGTATTATAAGCTTAGTTTTAAGATAGGTAGGTTGCCTACCATAATTGTACGCCCTAGCAGGCAACTGTTGATACTTATTACTTTGTAAATTACCACCTTTGTATGTACACAGTTATACAATAAACATTTATTCTATTCTATTCTATTCTACACTCCGCATCAAGTAGCGTATAAAACAACGAGCGAAAGTACAGTCGAAGTCAAAGATATGTTTACACTTTTGCACCTTACTCCTTTGTAATAAGGCGAAAAATGTAAGTAAACATAAATATCTTTGACGGCGTCGACTGTAGGTATATGGGTTTACCCTTGAATTGCCGACAGACATTTCATCGAATGTTATTTCGAAGACAACGTTTCAAGTATTTTCATTTCATCGACAAGTTATTGCGTCGAAGAATCGATACTAGTAAATTTAAATCACGGACTTTTAATTGGTACTTGAGTTATTTTGTATATAGTTTATATCGTGGTATTTCTTTACGGGTTTTCTTATTTCATTTAGGATTGTATTTATAGTACATTGTAGGAGAGGACGGAAAACCGCTAAAAGATGGACGAGTGCGTTTGAGGGCCGACACGTTAGTGGAGGCCCTCAAATAATACGAGTCCATCTTTAGCGTTTCCGGCCGAGGCATTACATAGTGCTTTTCCCGACGACTGCGAGGAAATAAGAAAATATTTGCATAACTATAAGTACTAGCCCGCGATTTCTCTGGTAGCAAATTTTTAGCCACTGCCTGTGCTGTCTCTTGAATTTCGGTAGGCGTCAGCGTAAGAATATCATTTTCTTCACTAGAACTCATTTTTATAGCGAGCGTAGATACGTGTTTCTTGTATTTTTAGTCAAACACAATTTACACTATCCAATTTAGTAAATATTTTCAGATCCCGCCTTTTTTACTTTTTTTATCACTTTTAAGAGGCGTTTTTCTGTTATTTGCTTCAAACCGACTCTAAACTTAAAAGCGTTTTTGCTAAAAAAAACACAAATAGCTACAAAAGTAAAAACCCTAGTAGCATTTTCGTTGGGGCCCACGGTGCCAACGGTAGGGAAAACGTTGGGATGAGGTTCGTTCCGTAGCCAACATTAAAATTTGTATTGGCCCACCATCGCATTTACCAACATTCGCTGTGGCACAGATGCCCAACAATGGGCCTTTGTGTATTTTGGTACCGTTGGCTAAACAACGATAATATTCGTTGGCCCAATGATGGCATATATCGCATTTACCAACATTGGCAGTGGCAGTGATGTCCAACAATGGGCCTCTGTGTATTTTTGTAACGTTGGCTAATCAACGATATCATCCGATGGCCCAATGATGACAAATATCGCATTTACCAACATTGGCTGTGGCACTGATGCCCAACAACGGGCCTTTGTGTATTTTGGTAACGTTGGCTAAACAACGATAATATTAGTTGGCCCAATGATGACATATATCGCATTTACCAACATTGGCAGTGGCAGTGATGCCCAACAATGGGCCTTTGTGTATTTTGCTACCGTTCGCTAAACAACGATAACATTCGTTGGCCCAATGGTGACAAATACCGCATTTACCAACATTGGCTGTGGCACGGATGGCCAACAATGGGCCTTTGTGTATTTTGCTACCGTTCGCTAAACAACGATAACATTCGTTGGCCCAATGGAGACAAATACCGCATTTACCAACATTGGCTGTGGCACGGATGCCCAACAATGGGCCTCTGTGTATTTTGGTAACGTTGGCTAATCAACGATATCATCCGATGGCCCAATGATGACAAATATCGCATTTACCAACATTGGCTGTGGCACTGATGCCCAACAACGGGCCTTTGTGTATTTTGGTAACGTTGGCTAAACAACGATAATATTAGTTGGCCCAATGATGACATATATCGCATTTACCAACATTGGCAGTGGCAGTGATGCCCAACAATGGGCCTTTGTGTATTTTGCTACCGTTCGCTAAACAACGATAACATTCGTTGGCCCAATGGTGACAAATACCGCATTTACCAACATTGGCTGTGGCACGGATGCCCAACAACGGGCCTTTGTGTATTCTGGTAACGTTGGCTAAACAACGATAATATTAGTTGGCCCAATGATGACATATATCGCATTTACCAACATTGGCAGTGGCAGTGATGCCCAACAATGGGCCTTTGTGTATTTTGGTAACGTTGGCTAATCAACGATATCATCTGATGGTCCACTGATGACAAATATCGCATTTACCAACATTGGCTGTGGCACTGATGCCCAACAATGGGCATTTGTTTATTTTGGTAACGTTGGCTAATCAACGATATCATCCGATGGCCCAATGACGACAAATGTCGCATTTACCAACATTGGCTGTAGCATTGATGCCCAACAATGGGCCTTTGTGTATTTTGGTAACGTTGGCTAATCAACGATATCATCCGATGGTCCACTGATGACAAATATCGCATTTACCAACATTGGCTGTGGCACTGATGCCCAACAATGGGCCTCCTTTGTTTACTTTGGTAACGTTGGCTAATCAACGATATCATCCGATGGCCCAATGACGACAAATGTCGCATTTACCAACATTGGCTGTGGAACTTTGCTTGTGGCGTCACTAGATGGCGTTACTGTCTCCAAACATCGAAGTTATAGTTATTTTCTCGATTATTCCGGATATAATCATAATATTTTTTAAAAGTAACTTATAAATATAATAGCTATAACTATAAAATTTATACATTAATTTAAAAAATTGTATTTTACCAACATTTTCTCAATTTAAATCTCAAAAAACATAAATCTCGCTTACGAAGTTTTGAAGTGCGGTTAGTATATATACAAATTAGAGTGTATAGTAAGTGTACTTGCTTCGGCAGTACATATACTAAAATTGGAACGATACAGAGAAGATTAACAACAACTGGTGCCTAGGACCTTCATGTCGGTATACAACCAATGCCTACCGTAGTGTAATTGTAATATTTATCAGCAAAGGCCCAACGTCGTATTACACAACCACTTACCTAACGTAGGGTAACTGTAGGACTCGTAAACAAATGCCCATTACATAATTAGACTGTAGGCCCACTATAAATTACACAACGATTTACCTATGGTAGTATTGTAAGAATCCTACACAAGACCCAACGTTAAAGTTACAATGTTGGCCCTTTGTGGGACAAGCTGTGTTGGGCCTCCAACCTGGTGCACGACTACCTACCGACCTACCTGACTTGCCGTTGGGTAATTGTTGAATTTGCAAACAGAAGTACAACGAAAAAATTGCCCTTTTTTATTTTTTTGCAGTTGGCCCTACAGCAAGCCATACGGCCAAATGTAACAATTAACCAACCATCAAACAAATGTGTATAGGCCCAACCACGGCCCAACCAAAACCACAACCGTTGAATAATTGTATGATTTATTTAAATAGGCCCAACGAAAAAATTACTCTAATGGCCCTCTGTTGGGAATCTTCAGGAGGGCCTTTGTCGAGGGCCCTCCAGCAAATCGTACGGCCAAATGTAACAATTAACCAACCATCAAACAAATGTGTATAGGCCCAACCACGGCCCAACCAAAACCACCACCGTTGAATAATTGTATGATTTATTTAAATAGGCCCAACGAAAAAATTACTCTTATGGCCCTCTGTTGGGAATCTTCGGGAGGGCCTTTGTCGAGGGCCCTCCAGCAAATCGTACGGCCAAATATAACGGTTGCCCAACTAATACGTAAACAAAGGCCCAACCAAATCCCTGCAAGAAAATGCTATTAGGGAAACGCCTTAAGCGTGAACTGAATGGATAATTGTTAAAAAAATGAACTGAATGGTTTTGACATTTCTTTTTTTTTAAACAAGAAATTGCTCCTATAAATAACCTAATTTTATTTTTGAAGGAAAAAGTTGCGCCAAAAAAGACCTTTTATTGATATTTATGTTTTAAATGATACTCATTGCTGTAGCGAACCGTCACCAATGACAGATGATGATAACAATGAAACATTGTAGTAGTGGTGGTTCAGGTGCTACAGCTATTGCCTACTTTCCAGCTTGGTTTTAGACCATCTATTGCCACATTTCCGAACAGTGGCGTGAAAATAAAATTTATTGCGCGTAAAATTATTTAAATTTGTAATATTTCGTTATCGAAACTAAACATTAATTTGAGAAAGCGGCAATTTGAGTTTGCTCTCTAAATTGGAAGATAGGTTGATAACAATAATTTTACTTACTAAGCCGTTCATTTCTGTGTAGGGTTGCAGTTTTAACCTAACCTAAACCTACTTTAAAAGCCGTTCGTTTCTGTGTGGGGTCGCAATTCTAACCTAACCTAAACCTACTTTGAAAGCCGTTCGTTTCTGTGTGGGGTCGCAATTCTAACCTAACCTAAACCTACTTTGAAATCCGTTCGTTTCTGTGTGGGGTCGCAATTCTAACCTAACCTAAACTTATTTTGACAGCCGTTCGTTTCTGTGTGGGATCGCAGTTCTAACCTAACCTAAACCTACTTTGAAAGCCATTTGTTTCTGTGTGGGGTCGCAGTTCTAACCTAACCTAAACCTACTTTGAAAGCCGTTCGTTTCTGTCTGGGGTCGCAATTCTAACCTAACCTTAACCTACTTTGAAAGCCGTTCGTTTCTGTGTGGGGTCGCAGTTCTAACCTAACCTAAACCTACTTTGAAAGTGGTTCGTTTCTGTGTGGGGTCGCAATTCTAACCTAACCTAAACCTACTTTGAAATCCGTTCGTTTCTGTGTGGGGTCGCAATTCTAACCTAACCTAAACTTATTTTGACAGCCGTTCGTTTCTGTGTGGGATCGCAGTTCTAACCTAACCTAAACCTACTTTGAAAGCCATTTGTTTCTGTGTGGGGTCGCAGTTCTAACCTAACCTAAACCTACTTTGAAAGCCGTTCGTTTCTGTCTGGGGTCGCAATTCTAACCTAACCTTAACCTACTTTGAAAGCCGTTCGTTTCTGTCTGGGGTCGCAGTTCTAACCTAACCTAAACCGACTTTGATAGCCGTTCGTTTCTGTGTGGGGTCGCAGTTATAACCTAACCTAAATCTAAAATTCTTACAACAGAAAAAAGTATAAATGTGTAGTACGACATATAAAAATGTATTAAAGTAATACGTCGAACAAATGAATTGCAATATTTAGTAGTTGTGCCAATTAAAATAATTTGAAACGAATTAGCAATCAAGTAATATTCGTAACAAAAATTGAAATACCTAAATAGTATATGAAACAAAATAACGCCTAACAATATTACTAGTACTAACGTTTCGATGAATCGTTGTCATGAAATTATATTCGATGAATAGTTTGTCGGGAAAACAAGGGTACACCATATTTTTCCAACTAGATATAAATCACTTCAGTTTGGTTTCAAAAGTATCTGTCACAGTCTAAATGTTCATTGTTTAACAAATATAAACATTTATTTTTAGGATTCCGTACCTCAAAAGAAAAAAACGGAACCCTTATAGGATAAACTACTGGGTTTCAAATTTTGAATTACACAAAATAGTTCTTTGTGTATGACTGTAAAACCTATTATAAATGTGCAGTCAAGCGTGAGTCGGACTTAATTACTTAAGTGGCCCACTGATTAACAGTCCGCCGGACGGTATCGGCCTGTCAGTTAGAACAAAATGTTGACAGTTCCGAACAACTGACAGGCCGATACCGTCCGGCGGACTGTTAATCAGTGGGCCCCTTTTTTTCATCCAACCCCTACATTTTGACGTGTAGTCTGGTCCGCTACTTTGATGTACTGCTTAGCGACCACTTGCTGCTTTAATAGTACCTATTATAAATGTTTGCCTTTAGGCTTAAAACATATAAACAAGATAATTTACATACCTACAATAACTAAAAATAGTAACAATAATAGTTATATTACAAAAATGTGTCGGGAGTCCTAATTTAGGATTGTTCATTTTTTTTAGACCCCCATGTTTATTTTATTTTCTGAAAATATAGGTTAATTTAAGATACCAATTTGAATGATTTATTAATTCACGGCTCGGTTGAATATTTATAATTTATTGAAAATATGAGATACGACTTCTCGTAAATTACATGTAGTGGCTGATTTGATAAAGCACAAGCAATAACAAACATTAAAAAAATAGTTGTAATTGTCAATTGATTGTAATGTCACCTGTCTACAATGTCAGTGTCACGCGTTTCTATAAATAATATCGTCTGGAAAACTCGTTTATTTTGAATCCCTGAATCAATAATTTCAAAATACCTACGCTATAAATTTGTGAAAGCTGATTCCAGAAATCTGCCTAAGTTATATAATATAACTTAGTTTTATTGGAGTATGTATCCATATAGCATCCAACTCCAACCATAACTTATCTGAAATCAGGGGAGCAAAAATACAAATGTAAGTTACATCATATATTTTTTAACTGATTCGATTCGTAAGATGATTGGATTCATAAAATCGTTATAAGCGTCCATTGCTAAGGTAGCACCCAGTGGGTTCTACCGGCTTGTCACCATTGTTTGGATATTGTACTATATTAGGTACATGCCAATTTTGCTAATTATATCCTATAATTTCAGGTCATCATGTGATTCCTATATAGATACGGCTGTGGGATACGTAATGTACGAAGGAGATTGATTTTGTTAAGGCACTTGGGCCCTGAACAAAGTTGAGCATTTTGTATCGAAACGAACGTCATATTAATCGTCATAATACTTTACGACAGTAAATAATGCCTGGGAACAGAGTAAATAACAAACCATACACTTCTCTTCTGGTTCGTCAACAAGAAGCCATCATTGTCAGCTGCTCGTGCAGAACATGATGAACATACATATATGTATAGTTACTTTTTTTGGGAAACATATATATATATATACATATATTTCCTAAATTAATAAAAAAGTAGGTAAACAAAAACATGTTTTATTATTCACAACTATTAACTTAAGTCTTGTCCACCATGATATCAGCAGCTTGAACTGCAACATGTACCTGGAAATTAGAAATTATATCTTTTTAAAGCAGTTTCAGGCTGAATTTTGAGTATGACTATTCTTGTATAGTGTTTCTTTCTAGTAGGCACCATCTCTGTTTAACGGTTTGCCTTTATATACTCTGGCCACATTACCACAGAAAACACATAGGTCCCCGCGACCCTACCTAGAAAGTGAGCTTTTAAATAATTGTAGTAAAATAATATTAATTTTATACTTACATCGACGCGATCCTCACAGCAATACTGTGTGTACGAGTAAGTAGGTAGGTATTCCAAGTTCAATTCACGGCACCATGTTTCACGTCGTAGGTCTTCGCGGATTCGAACAATTATTTTTGTGAATCATTCCCACACGTAGGAACAAGGTCTTTGATATATTAAGCAACGAAAACTACTGTTTAGGTATCAATTATAAATCAAATCATAACAAACCAGCGCAGCGGTTTAACTGAAAAATTTCATTATGACAATGATAACTTTGACAATTACGTGAGTGACGGATTGATTTACTATGGTCCGATAACTTTTATTATGCGATGACTTTACATTCAGCCAACGAGAAAGGTCAAACTAAGGTCATAAGGATATTTGTTGAAATATCTTCAATCCTCAATTATTATATCGCAGCAAATGTCGGAAACTGTTTGAAAACCTCATATCTCGAAATGGTTTTCGAAATAGAACATTTAAAAAAAAATTAACAATCCTAAATTAGGATTGTTCATTTTTTTTTAATGGATGAAGTATATTCATATATATAGTTTTTCTAATAACATTTAATTTGTGTAAATAACAGGCAATAGAAAAAATATAATAGAACATTGTATAACTATGATTATGATTGATAAATACCACTTATGGTCACTTGCACCATTCTCTAACCCGGGGTTAACCGGTTAAACCTGGAGTTACCATGGTTACCAGTACAATTTGACACTGGATTAATGGTTTAACGAGTTAACCCCGGGTTAGTGGGATGGTGCAAGTGGGCCTTAGAGTTATATCCGTTTTTGAGGATAGATACCTAACCATTTTGTATACACGTAATAATAAATTGTTATCCATTTTTTGCTTCAAAAACCTTTTCTTCACAAAACTTTACCAAGTAACCCAGTTACTGAATAATAAATCAAACCTATGCCGGAATACAAAGTTTTGGGTAAAAAACGTAGTTATTGTGATACCACACTTTGCTTCGTGTGCGGTGTACCCATGTTTTGTAGGCTATGCAACCTTGTCAAAGCAAGCCAGCTGTTTATTCCCCACAATACCCTTAATAGTTAATCCTTAAATTATTGAGACAAGGTTCTATATTGACCCACAATCAAACGCCGTATCTGATTTATAGTTTTTTTGACGATTAATTTAAAATTGTAAGTTATCTCACTTCGTTCCTTTAATTGGAATTTATTGACTAATGTGTTTATAACAAATGTAATTTTTCTTTTTACTTTATAGTTAATTTATTAGTTAGTTTTGTTAATTAGGAATGAGGGATTGGAGTTATAAACTAGAAATAGAAAGGTATGTTGTCAAATCATTTATTTTATTACAAGTATTATGAAAATATTTACAACACGTATTTATCTAACCTATATTTCTTTAAGCTTCGAGCAACACCGGCTTCCGACATGTGCGATATCTTACCGTACAAATCATTCCGCCATTTTTGCGGGGGGAAACCTGCACACAGTCACACTTCTCACTCACTACTTACAAAATCCAATCTGTAATGACGACACAAATACATAGAAAATTACATACGTCAAAGATCTTGCACACCTCGATCTCTTTTTGTATACGGATGAGTCACAAAACGCACCACGCTAGTTGTGTACATGCACAGTTGATCTTGTACCTCGGCAGAGGGGAAAATAGTGTGAATGCCGACTCCTTTCCCGGTGTTGCTCGAAGTCTATAAGAGTGACACGATCCTAGCCGCCGAAATACAATCGATACAAGTTATGTTCTCATTCATTCATTCTCACGACATTCTAAAATGCAATTTGACATGAATATTCTAGTAACATATATCTATGCCTGGTACTAGTATTCTCTGCTACAAATTGTAATAAAAAGAAATTAGAACGAGTACTCTAGCGGCCAAGAAAAATTGACATTATTTGAAACAATGGTACCTATAGAAGATAGAATCGAATTTGTTTTGTTTTAAAATCGAACGAAATAAAACAAAAGAAACTCTGTTCTATTAAAGGATTGATATTTCAATGTAGGTTAATAGTGTAAATACTCGTAGTACTACAGTTGCCTCCAGAATCTCGCGAACTAAATTGAAAGGGTCAATGTGCACAAATGATACCACAGTTTGGCCAGTGATGTTCATATCGATATTTTCAAAAAAGTTTGAATTAGAGAATCTCGCGAGAATTCACCGCTAGGGGCGCTACTGTTGTGCGGTCAGTTAAAATGTATCTTTAAATAATTTAACTTATTTTACAAATGGTACTTGGTATTTCGAAAACTTTGCAATTTTATAGTAATAGAGACAAGGATATTGGATTAACATATTGTAATTAAATAAATATAGTCGATCAAGCAGATCTTGTCAGTAGAAAAAGGCGGCAAATTTGAAAAATATAGCCGCATAGAAAATTTGAATTTCGCGCCTTTCTCTACTGACAAGATTTGCTTGATCATCTATATTTTATTATAATTACATATTTTGTTTTATTTGTTAGGAAAGCTTACAGCTAGAGTAACAAATTGTAGGTGATAACATGTCATAGAAACAGTGATTTTGACTCAAAATACAAAAAAAAAGGCCAGCCCAGATGGGGAAATATTTCGTACAATGCGATTAATTTCTCATTTAATTTGTATGGTGTGGACCTGTGGACGCAAAAATAAAATCGTCTCGGTGATCCCTATTGCTTCGATTGTAAAGACCAGTCCCTAAACTGGACATTCAAGTTGACAATTAGGTCAGAATTTAAATAATTATGGACCAATCTCATTTACCGATGACATGTATAAAATTAAATCACCAATTTAAGATTTATGGCGACAACAGAGCTCTTGGAATAAACAACTTGCTCCCAAACCAGCATACTAACATTGAAATTTGTCAGTTTCGCATCCGCACCTCATGGCCCCTATTTCACCACGATGACAGGTGCGACAATTCGACAAATGTCATTGTAGCTGACGTCACATGCATCCATGGGCTACGGCTACCGCTTACCATCGGGCGGGCCGTATTCCTGATTGTATTATTTAAAAAAACTTTATTATATCGGCAAAAAACAGGTATTTCTCTTGCGAAGTTTATGATGATGATATTGATGATGATGACAATTGTCACAAGATTTAAAAGAACTTTCGGTAATTCTTGGCAGGAAATGAGTTCTGTGTCGGAATTTCGTGACAATTGTCGTGTTTCTTGTGACAATTGTCATTGGCTTCGCAAAATAAATACTTATTTATTGGCGAAATAATGGATTTTTCTTAAATTAAAATGTTGGTGGCAAACAAGCACACCGCCCGTCTGATGGTAAGCGGTTACCGTAGTCTATGGAGGTCTGTGACGTCTGTAACAGTGATGTTGACAATTATCGGACCTGTCACCGTGGTGAAATAGGAGCCTGATTTGATCGGTAACGTCACAATCTTACAATCAAAACAACCACTTTTCTCGTCACATTCATATAAATCGAAATCGTTTGTGACCCCTTTATAAAATAATTATGACATGGGTAGTAAGTGCAATATTCTAACTTATATATAACTTATCGATATCATTTTATCGACGTATACCGTGACTATTTTTTCTTTGCTATTGCTGGTATCATTTTATTTGTCAAACTCATGTCAGTTTAGTTCGCGAGTTTCTGGAGGCGACCTTAGTTTTAGGATGGTGGGACACCGGAACCCCTAGTGTAAATTTCATTCGATAGCGTGACGAGCGTTCGCGTTTGCGTTATGTCTATTTTTGTATGGGATTTTGAACAGCGCACTAAGCCAAGCCAAGTTCAGGAAACTCAAAATCCCATACAAAATGACACTTAACACAAACGCGTACGTCACGTCACGTTATTGAATGAAATTGACACTAGGGGTACTGTAATTCCTCTGAATTTTTTCTACATTTGTGACGTAAGTCCTAATAGAATTTACCAAACGTAAATGTCTCAAATAGGTTCATTTTGAAATCCTATTGACCTAAAACTGTCTATCAATTTAAAGTCCAATTTCGATAGATAATTGCTTCCGAAGACTGAAATTGCTTTCGGTTCGAAACTCTAACTTATATTGTGTATTATGTGCAAAGACTATGGACTAGGGGAGACCGAGGTAAGTCAAAAAAGAGTTAAGTTGAAACAACGTCTGCGGATTAGAAGTATTAGAACAAATTAAATTATTATTGGGGGCGCCATAAGCGTTCAGTAAGAAGTGCCTTGGTAAAATTGGACCTATGCCGCTGTGGCCCGGTGCCACAGGCACCTGCCGCGATAGCAGAGGACGCTGGTTCGATTCCAGCCTGGGGCACTGGAGGCCTTGGTCACTTTCTTAGTATATGACATTTATTTCAGTTTATAACGTCTGCGGTATTCATAATCGTATGGCAAGGACGCATATTGAGGGACCAGCAGACGTAGGACGAGGCTACACATCGTTTTGTTTTCGTCTCAAAATTGACGTTGTTTCAACCTACCTCTGTTATAACTCACCTCTGTCTCCCTTACTTATTGCCTAGTAGCTTCTGCCAGCGACTTCGTTTCGAGGAACGCCAAAAAAGGTTTAAAGCACCTAAAGTAATTAAAAGGTATAAAACAATATTAAAATCATTTTAAACGGGTCACTCACGTATTATTAAGTCGAATAGCTCGACATGTTGTTGCTCCGTGAAAAAGATCCTCGAAAATTGGATCGAAACATGTCGTGCTATTCGACTTAATAATACGTGAGTGACCGTTTAAAATAATTTTATTATGTTTGTGTCTCACGGGTGCTTTACACCTAAAGTAATATCAAAATTAGTAATTACGCTTTATTTTGCGTTCCTCTAAATTTGTCCATGAGTATAGTTGATACCAAGGTGATAAATCTTATCTTTGCTTATCTTCTATTTTTTGCGGACAGCAGTGAGGAAAAGGCTTGTTCATGTTGCCGATCTTGAAGAAACCTAGTTCTGTCGGTGGTTCGCACCTATAAAAGAAAATATGTAGGTCAATTTTAACATAATCTCCTTCTAATAACAAAACTTTCGTGACACAGATATATGAAATATATTAAACCGGGTCACTCACGTTTATAAAGTCGATCATTGCTCAACATGTTTCGCTCCACAACGAAGAGCATTTTCATAGAGCGCAATGTTCGTTAAAGATGACTCACGTTAGACCGGGCCGTGTCCGGGCCGGAGCTTCCGGCGTTTATTTTTCTATGATATGACAGGCGATCACGTGATGCTTTCCATAGAAAACGATGCGCCGGAAGCTCCGGCCCAGACACGGCCCGGTCTAACGTGAGTCATCCTTTATGGAGCGAAACATGTCGAGCAATCATCGGCTTTATAAACGTGAGTGACCCAGTTTAATATATTTAATCTCCTTCTACACTGAAAAACAATAAAAACGGTTCTTTCTTGAGACGAAATTAGAAACATAGAATCCGTGTCCTAAATGTTTTTGTTTAGTTCAATAGGGACCGTGTTCGTTGGAGGGTCTGCCATCTTGTGGGCTACATCGGAAGCATAAACGACCCATTTACGCCTCACGTCAAAAATCTAACGGCTCCTATGCTGCCCCCTATAGTTCATGCACCTATAGGGCCTATAGGTAGTATTAAGTCAAACAATAAGGATGAAATATAATAATAAAAGTTAATTCCACAAGCCAACTCAACATTCGCATTTAATTAATTTGCCACTCTTGAGGACAAAATGCAACTTTCTCATCAGTTTTTTGTAGAATATCGAAAGCCTTTACGAGCCAGTGTGCTGAAAAATGCTACGGAAAAAGATCTTGAAATGATATCTCACGACTTTTCTTATAAGTACCGTAAACTCAGGTAACTATAGTCCTACAGTACAACTATGGTCTAGTTATTAACGTTGATTATTAACGAGCCTTTTTGGTTTATACTCGGTTGTTTTGGAGCTTAGCTATACTTATGCTTTTCCTATAAGTATTAGATACTCAACATAATTTGAAAAATATTTATACATATTTTACTGGAGCTCGAATGGTCCAAACCATAATTGTAAGTTGTGGACTAAAGTTACCTGAGTTTACGGTATAGTATTTGTATAAATCGCTACTGCTAGTATATTATACTAGTAGCAGCGATTTGATGATAAACACAGCAAGTCACCTTTATCAACAATATCGCTGAGTACCTACGGTTGGAATTTGTCAACATAGTTCGTCAGATAAAATAAATATCTTTTAAGAATTGACTACTTAGCACGTTCTTATTTCTTTAGTCTACGCGAAGATAGAATTCTAAGAAACTTTGTTATTTCTCAGATTTTTGCTTTACTTATTTTTCCATTTTTATCGTAACGACTTCAATACTGTAAGGCACTTGTCCCACCAAGAGCGAGTAAGCGATTAACTATCGGCGATTTTCTCGCCCAAGAAACGAACAAAAGATTAGGATCCTGTGTTAGTAAAAGAGACACATATATTAATAGTTCATCGCTGGCTGTTCACACTGCCGGCGAGAACACTCGCTCTACTAGTTTGTCGCCGCGATAAGATAAAACTAGCTCAGCGGTACTCGCTCGGCGATGCTCGCTTCGTAGTTAGAACTCAAGCTGCGAGACCAATCAGTCTGCGTGTTCGGCTACGCTGCACCGCCCGAGCGCGTGACGCGAGTAATAGCCCGTCGCACTCGAACACTCGCCTATAGCCGAGCGACAAAACTATTGGAGCTAACACTCGCTTCTCGCCCCTCGCCCACTCGTTTTTAGTTTATCATTCTACTCGCTCATCGTCGGCGGTCGGACAAGTGTCTAAAGTATTTTTTTTTACTAGCCGATGTTTTAAGGTGTATAGTGGTGGTGGTGGTGGTAGTTATACCAACAACTGGAACTCAATTAAAATAAATTACCTACACAAATTAGTCAGAGCTCGGACATGTTGTTCAAACTTTAGATAATTATAGTTTGCAGTGATTATGACGAACATAATTTAGGAACACAATAATAAAATACTTGTGCATAATACATATGACCATAATTAATTTTATTCAAAATTCAAGGTTTCCGATGGTTTTGCGATAATTACTATGAACTTAATTTAACTATAGTTGTTAGTGACTGAATCGGACAGGCGGGAATAAATGTGGCTTGTATTTTACTAAAATAAATACTACTTATTTATAATTATCAAGGTGTAAATTGTGTGCGTTATTAATGTCGCAAAATTATTGTCTACTTACAAACAAGAATCCAGAGACTTGAAATATGATATAAATCTCAACGAGTCACGTCGCTCAAAATTTCTACGTGCTCGAGTGTCAAACACTGATTTAAATACAAAATATTCAATGGAGTTAGCAAACCGCTTTTATAGAAGCTTCAGGTGGCGAGCTGCCCAATATTTCGCTCAGAGGATCAGCATTGCTATACAGAGGGGCAATGCGACCAGCCTTCTGGGCACCTCGACTTAGGACTATTTTTATGCTTAAGTATAAGTTTTAAATGTAAGTGTTTTAATATGCTTTTACATAATTATTTATGTTTCGTGAATGAAATATAAAATTGCTGTAGTATTTTGTGTTTCTGAACAAGTTTAGTTGGCATTGCAGGCTCGACCGCAGGAACCGGGAATGCTGCGGTCCCACTACCCGTGTTGACTTTGCAAATTGTAATTTTTGACCAAATTTATACTCCAAATACTTACCTTTCTACATTTCACTCGGTATGCGGGCTTTTGGTCGTGATTAGTAAATGTGACTCATTTTTAAGCAGAATTTCGGATTTTAGTTTAATTTGGATGACTTTTGAAGTTAAAATGTTGTTAAAGATACTTACAGTACTTTTTCGACATACGTTTCCATTATTTCTGTATTTTCAAGAGTTTTTGTTTCTTCTATAGTCTTCTGAATTATGTCACTTTCTTTTGAATATTTTTCTTCACTATTTTCTTTAGATATTGACCTCGTTTTCCTATTGTTCTGATCTAGTTTAAATACTTTAGATATCCGTTCTAATTTTAATCTCTTTTTCAAAGGTATGTTTATAAGTTTACTACGCTGCGCTATATTTGCTCTGATTTCATTGATAACGTCTTCAGATAAAGGATCAGTTTTCCATGATTGTTCATCTTTGATTTTAGCATTAATACTGTTTTCCTCATATATTTTTTCTAATACATTCGGATTTCTTAGAATTTGTGAAGGTTTCGGATGTGGAAGGTTTCTATAATAATCATAATAAGCCCAAGGATTTCCTTTATGATTATTTTTGTATCCTTGTGTAGTGTAGTTGTATGCTGTCACCAAATACGGATACATGTCACTAGCGGATCGCGGAGGATAGTTTACAGGCATAGGCATTAATTGATACTGATATGGTCGAACGCAAGGGTTACAAGGTGGTGTTGGCCCAGGACCATCATAAATATTTCTCTTTTGGTAATATTCGGGCACGCCTTGCTGATTCATCGGTACATTAGGATATCCCACTCTACCTTCATTATTAAACAGCGATCCCGTAAAGTAATTGGGATAGGTTCGACCGGGCGAGTAATAGTACCGTTGTGGTTGCGCATACGGATATGGTCTAGCTGAATATAGGACTGAACTTTCAAGTTCAGTTCCTTCTGACTTCATATCAGCTACCTTTCTATGTTCATTATCTGATTCATACCAATAAGATGTTTTTTGTTGACTACTTTCTCTAGATTCCCCCGATACTGCTTCGCTCTCCTTGTTATCTTCTTTAGCCGCATCGTCTTTCATATCCTTATACATTTCTTGAGCTACATTATACAGTTCTATAACAGCTTCCAAGTCACTCTTCTTCACTAAATGCAGTAGTTCTGTAATTTTCTGAATTTCTGCTTTATTTAAAAGTCTGTCATTATCGTTAGTGGGATCTGGTTTCAAACTTAATTCATTTGTTTCATTATTAGTATCGGCCCTGGCTTGTTGGTTGAAAATACTCACAAACACTTTAGATGGTTGTTGACCAGTGTTTATTCTTCTAATTTTACACGTATAGTTTCCGCAGAAAGTGGTTGATGGCCAAGTTGCGTTGAGTTCATGAAGAGTTCCCGTATCTGGATCTTGGCAGACATATTCTGGGAAAAAAGTTGGAGAATTATTAGAATTATTAAAGCTTCTTTATTTAGTTGCAAATTGTAACACTTCGTTTAAGAAGCAGCTTTCGACTGCGCATTTTCTTTCCAAATACAGTATAATTATGCTGGAAATTAGTCGTTTTATTTAAAATTGTATCTACACTTTTGTTAAATAAAAATAACTATTATATCTATTCAGATTCACGAACTTTTTCAATTTTTATAGGAGAAAAGTCTCCCATATGTTTTGTTTTCATTTCGTTACTATTTTCTTAAAGATTTCCTACGACGGTAAAGGAATGGAAAAAATAGCTACATTTTTCTCCTATTGGGATCGAAACCTTCAAATCCGGTAATTCATTTCATTCATTGAATAGAAATAACATAAAAATACCCAAATTTCAGAAAGAAGTGAAGTACCATCAACCTCAACTCATTGTACCATATTTTAAGCAAATAAAGAATATTTATTATTTTTGCAGTCAAAGAATTTAATTTCCTACCCGTTTTCTACTTTGTCACAGTGACAATAGTATAAGGTCTCTAGCGACTTTCATATTAATTGTCACTGTGACAAGGTACAAAATGGGTAGGAAATTAAATTCGCACTTATGTCAGTGAGTGCTCTAACACCGCGTACTCGTATTTAAACAATCCAGAGCTAACAGTGATAGATAATATAATAGTTACAATGACAGCATAACTCAAGATAGACAATGATGTTATAATACAACAAACCCCATACGAGATGACACTTAATTAGATTCATATCAACTATGAATTATTATCATTGCAATAGTACAGTCGCCGTGAGATATATCGGAGTGGCTGAGGGGTTCAAAAATATCTGAACACGCACTCTAACGCCTTAAAAATAGAGGCGTGATCAGATATTTATGGTACCTTGGCCGCTCCGATATATCTGATGTCGACCTGCGACTGTACGAGTATTACCCGCATGTTAACTATTCAACTAAATGAATGGATATTTTATTTATTTTTGATGAATATGGCTTTTACTAGTTAGTTTGAAACTATATGTATTTTGTGGGGCAGTAAACATAGTTGATTGTTTATTAAATTGATGATTCTTCGCTCGACTGCAAATAGGCAATCAATAATAAATAAGTGGTAGGTATATAGTAGTATACAGGGTGTTTGGTACATCGTTTGCCAAATTAAAACGGCAGATAGGTTGAGTCATTTGCTATCTACTCATGCCTAGAAAAAAAAATTGGCCATGGTTTTTTTTTACTACTGCGCAAGTAAAATTTTGAAATTTACGAAAACTGGCATAGAGCTGAAAAAAAAGTGCGCAAAATTAAAAATTTCTAGGCCTGGGAAGATAGCAAATGACTCAACCTATCTGCCGTTTTAATTTGGCAAACGATGTACCAAACACCCTGTATATTACTTATTTATACGTGTAGAAATAATAACGATGAGAATTTGATATATTATATTCTGTATCTTCAGGTATTTAAATAAAAGTATAAAAATCTACCCTCAGATTGCTCCTTAAGCCAGTTGAGGGTAGATGAAAACATTACACGATCAAATAATGTAGGTTAAAGTCAGGTCGTTCAGTGACGGATCCCGGCGGTTTTGTATTTGGTTGGTTAACCAATAAATGTTATAACTACCCGAAAATTTACAAATTGTTTGTTTTCTTTTCTTTAAATACCTAAAGATACAGACTTATATAAAAAACAATATCTTCCTCTTCCTCGCGCTATAACCGCGAAAATCTAAGTTCGCAAAATTCAGGCATCTTTCTCTGTCACTCTTATTACATCTTCATTGGAGTAAAAGAGAAGGATCCCCGCAATTTGCGAATTTCGGTTTTCGCGGTAAGCCCCCAGTAATGCTGGTGGTGTAGTTCTAATTCGAACGGTACCTTTAGGTAGAAACTATTTCGAAATAACAGTGCCATTTTCTGTTTAGTTTCATGGCATACCGGTGAACAATGCCTGTAGACTTCCTCTATTTGTAAATATATATACATACACATACTTAGCAAGAGGCGAGTAGTATATCATCATCATTTCAGCCTATATACGTCCCACTGCTGGGCACAGGCCTCCTCTCATGCGCGAGAGGGCTTGGGCTATAGTCCCCACGCTAGGCCCAATGCGGATTAGGGACTTCACATACACCTTTGAATTTCTTCGCAGATGTATGCAGGTTTCCTCACGATGTTTTCCTTCACCGAAAAGCTAGTGGTAAATATCAAATGATATTTCGTACATAAGTTCTCAACTCATTGGTACGAGCCAGGATTTGAACCCGCGACCTCCGGATTGAAAGTCAGACGTCATATCCACTCGGCCACCACTGCTCACAGTCAGTCAGTAGTATATATGATCGTACACATTCAACACCAAGAACCCGACTGTCGGGTACACTGTTCGTAGCGACTACGCGCTACATACGACGAAACCGTGGCTACGCGCTACGAGCGTAACCCGTAGCACTTAGTGGTATTGAATGTGTTAATACTAACATTTCAAACATAATTTGAACACAGTGTTAAATCATAATTTTAGCGTCGGTCGGACATAAAGTTAACAAAATGAATTCAGGATAGATCTTCTAAAATTATGATTTAACATAATGACATTATGTGCACTATGGAAAATCGAATCAAATTTTTAACACAAATTAGCCTGGGCATATTTTGCCTCAATATATTTTTTTAGAGATTTAGACTTTGATTTATAAGGTGGCTTATCCTCTGGCCGAGGTTGCTGCTAGCCTAAGGTCACCTAAGGTCAATAAGGCGCTAAGAAATTTCCTTGAAAAAGGTTTTTGCGCTAGCCCCCACGGTCCCAGAGTTTTCTATATTTACTCAATCCTCTTTGATATTACGTAGCATGCTAGTAGCGTTTTACTTACTGTGCATAAAATGAATGATGAAATTTGAAACCTAATGAATAATCGTCCAGTAAGAGTATTCGATTTAGGTCACATTAATAATAAAAAGTAATAGTGCAGAAATTATTACTGTATACAGTAATATTTTATATACCTTGTGCGAAAAGGACAACTGCAGCTTAGGCGAAAAATCCTTCGTAAAAATCTCAGAAAACGAGGTTGTGTTCTTGATATTTCCTCCTCCAAAACTTAACCAATTGTAACGAAAATTAGGAAACGGAATGAAAAATAAATTATCTGTGTCTGACCGTCTTGATTTTTGCATTTACTGTTGCCGATTTCATGCTAGGCATCTATTTACGGCGCATTTATTTGGCCGTTTTTAGCACAATTTGAAGTAACCTAGTTCTTATAAAAACAAGAATATCAAATAAAGCGAACCGCACACACACAGATACTGGTAATATTGAACTCTATAAAAATACCCATCTAGGGCCAAAATCCAGATAGAAAAACGTCGAGAACTTTTGTATGGAAGAATTACCACTAATATAGGTATCATCTTAAAATACGCACCTTTAGACACTTGGACACTCAGCACAACTGACGCACACAGACATATAATGTAAACGCGGGGACACGCGCGCAACATAGCTGCAGAAATGCGGCGGACTAACGGCTCCGGTTACACTGATGTTTTGGTTTTGGCGACGGCGAGGTGCGGCTCTCAAACTTTATGCAATGTCAATCACATATACCTAACCCTTCAAGTGGCGGTCAACCCGTTAATGGTTGGATCGAAAAGCAGTAAACTGGCGGCCCACCACTCACGGGTCGATGCGAAAACCAGTAAACTGTCGGCCACCAGTGGTTAATGCGGTTTTGCCGTATTTGGAGGTGAAATTGAACGCATTTTAGTGTAGTTACGCTCTTCTAACACCCAAAATTAGGTAGCGAGTTAGACAAGGATAGCATACCGTAAGAAACACAAATACACTTAGTATAAAATTTGACCGCTTAGTCTGAGTTCAGTCTTGATTTGTAAGAGGTTGTTTTGTAAAATAAATTGAATGTTAGGTCCCTTTTAATGATATAATCTTAATAATAAAAGTCTTAATTTGATAATGAAATAATAACTAAATATCTCCAATCATCAATTTGTTTTATGGTTGTATTCATTTTTAACAAGGAAACTGGAAAACTGTCATTCTTCCGGAGTTTTATTAGGTCTGGCCAAATGTATACATTATAATTATTGAATTGCTATATTCAAATAGCGTATTTAACGATTATAACGATATGAAATTTAATATACTTTCAAACACAGAAAAGCTTAAATCGCCGATTTTTTTAAATTATTTTAATCTGCGTTGACCACCCATCGGGGCCCCGCCACGTGACTGCTTTTGCGCAAATCCGCGGGGCCACTTGACTACTTTTCGCGTTTTCGCTGGCGCCACTTGAAGGGATAATAGAATCTGATCTAGTCATAAACTAATATTTAACTCAATTATTCGATCGCGCTCGGCTCTTGGTAAGTATCTCTGACCAGTAATAATTGATGCAACTGACCAAAAATGTCAACTGTGTCAACCCATTAAATGTCGCAAAATCGCCTATTGATGCCAAACGCTTCCTGAAACGATAATTCATATTTTAATAGGTATGTGTGATTTAATGAATTGATTGATCATTATGTTTCATATTAATATATTTTGTATCCGTATTTATAAATAGTGTATAGACACACTATTTTAGGAACCTTCCATTTCTGATGTCAATCATAAAATAAAATCTAAAAACTTTTCTCGTAACACGGTCATTTCTATTCCCAAAACACGACACAAATACTAAAACTATCATTCAATATTTCTCCACCATTACAGCGCCCTAAGCGCTTCAAACTATAACAAAATAAAAACTTGCGTATAGTTACGAAACTTCGAGAACTTAGCGACAAAAGCAAGTTTTGAGTGCTTCACGCGAATCTTCGCCCATTCGAGTTTGGCTAACAATGCCGTGCTTAAAATATGACCCGAATATTCGGGGTTTTTGTATATTATTTTGTGTAAGTTTGAACTTATTTAACGTGTAAAACAACTTTTAGTGCTTAACTATACATTTAACAAATTTTTATATTAAAGAAACAATGGATAAAATTGACCACCTCCGGCAAGAATGTTTTTTTCCCTTTAATATAAAAAAATAGTATCGCTCACTGACGTTTCTGTTTGATAAAAATATATTTTATTTACAGTTATATTACTAAAATCAAAAATACCTACTTTTGTTATAAATAATAAGTATAATAAAATCGCCTTTGTACTGCCTATCCTGTGCCATAAATATGTGTCTTGTACAATAAAGAGTTTATACTTATAGGACATTTATAGGACATTTTTTACACAAATTGACCAAGCCCCACGGTAAGCTCAAGAAGGCTTGTGTTGTGGGTACTCAGACAACGATATATATGATATATAAATACTTAAATAGGTACATAGAAAACAACCATGACTCAGGAACAAATATCTGTATCATTATACAAATAAATGCCCTTACCAGGATTCGAACCCGGGACCATCGGCTACATAGGCAGGGTCACTACCCACTAGGCCAGACCGGTCGTCAACGTATACATACATATACATACAAATACCCCAAAGTTTGAGCACCACAGATTACCTACTGACGATTAGACGTGTCATTATGCAGTGACTGTAATCGTGCATAACTGTCGTGTATCATCTATTATATCATCATCATATCATCTTACGTGCGTGCGAGTCTTAATTCAATGTTACATTATACAAACAAAAACATGGAGATGACGATTTTTTAGGGTTCCGCACCCAAAGGGTAAAACGGGACCCTATTACTAAGACTCCGCTGTCCGTCCGTCCGTCTGTCACCAGGCTGTTTCTCACGAACCGTGATAGCGATGACTGAATTTTTCACAGATGATGTATTTCTGTTGCCGCTATAACAACAAATACTACAAACAGAATAAAATAAAGATTTAAGTGGGGCTGCCATACAACAAACGTGATTTTTGACCGGAGTTAAGCAACGTCGGGCGGGGTCAGTACTTGGATGGGTGACCTTTTTTTTTTTTGCCGTTTTTTGCATTATGGTACGGAACCCTTTGTGCGCGAGTCCGACTCGCACTTGCCCGGTTTTTGGATAATTGATAATGCAATGTAGTAGTTTCTTTTTATTGGATTTTTACACGTTTTAATCAAGGAAAAAGCCATGAAAATTTCACTAAAATCTAGACTACCTATATTTTGCAAAGGCAGACTTTAAAAACACTAAAAGTTTACAGTTGGTTATATAGAAAACATATCGAAAACATGTAAGTTTATCATTTGTTTTCAGTTGTATATCGTCATACAGTATCCTAATAATACCAAAATATTACTTTGCTTATCCGCGAAATTATGTAAAAAATACGCAAGTAAGTATAACTGGTTAGCACTAATTAATTAGCACGTTATCTTTTCACGCATAAGCAAAGTAATATTTTGGTATGAATTAATATGGATTATCACAAAATAACGCCTGATTCTATTCAGTACTGTATACCTTAGCAGTATAAACTTTACTAAAAAACCACTGATATTTAGAGATATGACGAGCAAATTTTTTAACAGTAAGTAAATTTTCAACTCAAAATAAGCTTATGGCATTTCAAAAGTTTTTATTAAACTTTGAAGTGACAAAATAAATGCGGACGGAAATGTCAATGGTTGTCATGGCTTGACAAATTTCAGTGTTTTCGGAAAAAAATTAAGCCTCCTTAAATGACACTCAAAATATACACAGCAAATTCACAAAATGGACCAAATACATAATAATATCATCTTATCTCGAAAACCATAAAATTAACTCAAAGATTAAAAAAACATGGACAGGATAAGAATGTTTAAATAAAAAATGGAGCTCCTCAAAATCTCATTATTTTAAGAAATTGATTCCTTTTTTAAACCCGTTAAAGCGCTCACATATAATTTCCCATTTTGAATGCTCATTACAAGCGAATATTATTAGGTGTGAAATTTAATATAAAACATGAGCCCTCGTAACATTACCGTATTTCCTAACTAACTCGTTAATTTTACTGCAAAAAGGACTTTAAAATGTGCGAAATAGAGTTGAATTCACAGTAAATAAATTAAAGATTTACGAGGTTGTTAAAGCGAGCGGTGAAGCGGAATGTTCCTTTACACGCAGAAGCAAAAGAAGTAAAAGGAACGGACCTTAATTCACTAACAGCGGGCGGTAGGAGTGTAAACGGCTAGTGGTACCATTTCGTTTTTGTTTTGGACAAAGGCAATTTATTTTTTTGTGGTTTTGTTTTAATATAACATTTAATGATAGGTACTATCGGGTGCAGCCACGGTTGAGCATTTCTCAACGAAAATCGCTTGCACCCAAAACTTTAAAACGTCACGCCTCCTTATATTACAAGTATTACAACCAATCACGGTCGTGCAATAAGTATATTGCATCACTATTGTTTTTGGGTTCTAACCTGACCAACCCAAACACGTGTTGACCATCGTTATCAGTCTATCAGTTGCATTTCAAACGGCATTCTATGTTAGAAAGATTACACATCTGGTGCCCGTAAAACAATTGTGCGACCAAAAATACTTGGAAACTTTTTTTTAATAGCCATAATGTTTGTCCAGAATTGTTTAATTTTGCGCACTTTGCGTGCTGAGACCGTGCGGCGTCTTAACTTAACATCTGCCCGCTTGAAATGAATCTTAAATTGTTTAATGACCCATACTTTTTTTGGGCACGTATTCAACCGGTCAACTAATTAATCGGATTTCAGTAGCTTAAAAAAATAGAAATAGGTACTAAAATGAATACCTAATTAGGCAACAAAAGCGTTAAAATATTTCAATATGAGCAAGCTACCAATTATTTATTAATTTGGCAACTGAATTATGATGACTCGCGCACGTAGGGTTCCTTACCATTGCGCAAAAAACGGCAAATAAGTCACGTTTGTTGTATGGGTGCCCCACTTAAATATTTATTATAAAAGTAGTTAAGTATATTTTATTCTTATATTTATCATAAATATAAATTAAACACATCAATAGTATTATTTATTGGCCTTTGTTGTTCAACAAAGGCCACTCGTCGTCGTTAAGCACTCAATTTTTTTATAAAAAAGGTGGCTAGAATAAAGACAAGTCGTCAAGAGATTTAATTTTAGAACCGAAACTGCGAGGTAAGGAATTTGAGTTGGGTCATTAGAATGCATTCAATTTTAAGTGAGTGTTACTAGCCAGATGTTTCTTGGTGGTTTACTTATGCTTACAGTAAAAAATCTACTCCTTTCGATTTCATATCCGTTGTAAATTGTACCGTATTGTTAGGCACGTTACGTTTATATTAAATATTTAGAGTTACTGGTCAAAAATCTTGGACTGTTCCGATTGGTGGATAATGTAAATAAGTGACCGCGTCTGGGGTGCATTTGAAAACGAACTGTAGCATGCTCAACCGTCGCTGCACCCGATAGTACGTGTTGATAGTTATGTGATGATTGTTTTGGTGTGGCAAGATATAAAGTCTGTTAAAGAGTATGGCAAATTTACTGTAAATGTCATATTCAATATGAATTTTTAAAGCTTATTAGTATATTGCAAAACTGCACCCTTTTAATATAGCCTCGTACATCCCCGCGTACTTGTACTTGTACAAATTAAATTCGAGTTATGAAACTCTTATAGAAATATCTAAAAGTAAGTTTCAAATTTGAAAGAGCAAAAATTAATTTGGGTCTTACCTGGATAGGTACCTACAAAAGCCAGCAAGGTGATTTCTAAACTTTGCAGCTTCTCTTCCGGTTATTTTCCTAGGTTCATATTTTATCTACCTTTAAATAATGGAAATAAATTTATTATTATAATGTGTTACTTGTAATTTTGTAAATAAATACATGCCCATATGTCCGTATCAGTATTGTATTCCAATTGGTTTTCTAAACTATGGAATGAACTATCACCTGCGTTATCAATCAATCAATCAATCAAAGCATTTATTTTCAGGCTACTAAGGCCCACAGATACATACCTTACAAACTAACATATATACAATAATAAAAATCTTAAATACTAAAAAAAACATTATTATTTCCGAACCAATACGACTTTCAAACCCTCATGAAAAGAACGTACTCCCATCTTAAAGGCCGCACTTACAACCCCTCTGACGACGGTAATTGCTTACCATCTCGTGATTAGTTTTCTCGTTTGCCTCCTATATCATAAAAAAACTAAATTTTGTCCAGAAACGCAGCGGAACCGGCACCACAGTGCGGCGCTCCGTCGCAGCGGGGGCTCGCACCCTCGAGTGTGGACAAAATGGATCGCCGGTTATCTACACGCGTAATTGCCGCGTTTACAAATTACCGCCCGGGCGTTTTTTGTTGAAAGTGATCCTTCTTTCTACTCTGTAAGATGCTAAGTGTTTTGAATTTAGTTTTATAATAGTACCTACAGGGTGACCCAAAATACAATGATAAATAGTTTAAAGAAATATTTTTATAACTATTGAAAAACGTAATTTAAAATTTAAACTACAATAATTTTAACTAAAACAAAACATTTTCTACTAGCGACCCGCCCCGGCTTCGCACGGGTTACATAAAATATTAACATTTTATCAATCTATTGATAGGTGAAAACCGCATGAAAATCCGTTCAGTAGTTTTTGTGTATATCGCGAACATACATACACAGACGCGGCGGGGGACATTGTTTTATAAGGTGTAGTGATTATTAATATCCTTATTGACACACAATTTAATTTCAAAATGCGAGAAGCCTTGCTATTTGGCTGTTAACTCGATTTATTTCCTTTGATTTCTATTTTGTATCAATAACATTGTATTCCAAAATTGAAATGAATATGAATTGTACAAACATACCTACATACATATCACGCCATACACGCCTATTTCCCGGAGGGGTAGGCAGAGACCACGGATTTCCACATTTTCCACTTGCTATGATACTGACATACTTACCTCTTTCGCTTCCTTCATTTTCATAACCAGAGGGCGGAATTGCTCATGGCAAAAATCAAACGTCAATAGAGTTGGAACGTTGAATTTTATCGACTTTTTCAGCTATCGATAAGTTCAGTCACCTTTTACATTTTATACGATGAAAATTGGTTTTTGAATCCTTAGGTTGTATTATTGAAACTTAGGTAATTTTAATAATGCAGTACTATTATTAAGTAGTTTTTAAAATTATCGTTTTATATTGTCTTTTATTTAAATGTTATTCCGTGATGTTCATATGAAGTCTATTATTGTTTGCTTATGGATTTGAGGTTACTAATTTTCATCATATAAAATGTAAAAGGTGACTGAACTTATCGATAGCTGAAAAAGTCGATAAAAATCAACGTTCCAACTCTATTGACGTTTGATTTTTGCCATGGGCAATTCCGCCCTCTGTTCATAACATTCCTTATACACGCTCGCCGTAAAATGTACTATGTTTATATTTACCAATAAAGTCTGTTTCTGAAATTTAAATATAAATTAAAATGTGAATAGATAGTTCTTCGTGAGAATTGCTTAATCCAGTATAGATTTCGATCTGACTATAAATTATTGGCTACCTAAGGAATTTACATTTAAAATGTTGTAACAATCTTAGAATTTCTTTTGTGATTTTGGTTTTGGTGTAGGAAGTACAGTAACGATGGCAAAAACATTGTAGTTTTGAACTATTAATTTTGAATGTTCAAGATTTTTATTTTTATTTTAGCATATCATGCCTAAACTTATTCTTCTCTTTCAGGTAAGTGTCTATATACTGACGTGCTGAAACACAAATTTAGTACCTAGGTACCTACAATCCAAAATATCAGTAAGTAATTAGCAATTAAAAGACACCATGAATTTTGGCCACCCGCGGCTTAGTTTTAAATCGGCGGTGGCGGCGGGTTTTTAAACCCGTTTATAAAACGTATTGAAATGATACAGTTTAAACGATGGCACATAATAATTTGTAAAATATATATACATCAATGAGTAAACAGTCAAAAGCGCAAGTATAACTAAACATAAACTCAAGTCTAAAATATATCCTTCGTGAGAACGTTTCAATCTACTATCCTTTACTTTAACGCAACATTTTCATACAAACGCCACGGCACATACGCTGTTTTTCTCCTAGAAGTTACAGAGTTTAATCACTTGAATCAAATGAAACAATAAATTATCGGCTATCTCCACCTACGTGTAGCGTCAGCAAAATGGCGGCACAGTCATGCTGGTTGTGTTTCGAAATTGCGGGATCTGCGTTTTTTTGTTTACTTGTGTTTTTGCGCTTGATGTGTTACTTAATGTTGGAAACGGATTGTATTTATTTGAACTCTCCCATGTCTTTTTTGGTCTTATACGAAGTAGATTCGCATTTGTTAGGTAATAAAATTAAAAAATAGGACAAACCAGAACTTATGGACAAACAAGCTGTTGACCATTATTTACAGACTGACAACTTTTATTTTCAAAATATGTGACCCTTTTATCTACCTAATGGGAGTAATGGGTTGAACAGCCCTAACCATTACAACATGTAACCTAAGTACCTATAAATCGTTACTCTTTCCCTTATCATGCTTTTATTATGATGTGTGAAAATTTACAAATAATAGGTATGAATCAAATAAAAGTACAAAAATGGGCCGAAATATGCGCAAAAAATATATTGCTTGCTGATGTACAGGTTCTTGCATAGTTATTAATTAGCTTTTTTGAAGCCTCTAGAGAAGAGTTTGCCGAGGAGTTCATTCTTCAGCCGGGACTGCCTAAGAACCTACAGTTTATTAAAAAAATTAACCCTTCCGCTGCTGACGTTCCTCGCGATGCTATCAGCCGGTGCAGCGCCGGGTTATCTAGAACTCAGCGCGGGCCGTGGCAGCCGACGGGTTGAAACACTATTTAACGGTGTAAGATCCGTTTGGTTTAGAACTACGTGTTTTATTAACCTTTTCGCTGCTTTAATTGTAGGTACAGTCACCTGCAATAATATGTTACACAACGAAGGTCGCAAAAATATGTGAATAAAACTATGTTCCTGTTTTTCTATTGGGTGGTTGCCAAAATTATTTCATAATGGATTTAAGGTTGACTATTTACTACAAATAGGCTCGTCACAAAAATACAGCCAAGTATCCTACCCAATTATTCATACAAATAGTCAAATACTTAACTATTATTGCCTCAGTATTGGAAAAACTTCAAACACAAATCAATATTTCACGGAAATATAACGAATCCTTAGCCAATTCTCTAAAATAGTGGCGAACTTAGCATTCCGTGCTCACATGCCAAATGTACTTTACACACGCGAACCAGCGTTTTAGGGCATCGCTTAACCCTTATAACACAAAAACAGTCGAAAACAAACTCTATTTCCTTACAATAAAGAGATGATGAATGTATTTGTAATGTGGTATAAGTGCATGCCAATTTGTTTGAGCGGTTCCGTAGATATGATGTTTTGTTCCGCCAAAGCGGTTGGTTGCGTGTTCAAAGTTCAATGGGGGTGTGAAAATTTGGCCGAAAGTAGGTCTTATCTTTATTAGGGCTAATTACTTGCTTGTTGTCTTTTCTCAGTCTAGGACAACATTTGCTATGGTTCGTTTTTTTGAGCATTACGAGTAGAAAAAAGAAGGTAAGCGATCTTGACATGCCTTTTAAATGGAAAACCAATTGAAAAACGCTTTTTAAAATTCAGTAACTATTACTTATGAAAGCAGAAGAATATAAATGATCGTATTAGATTCATAATTGTTACATATTTGCCGTGACTTATTTTTAAAACGTCTTTTTCAATTAAAAGACACATCAAGATTGTTTACCTTTTTCTAATGCTAAAAAACGAACTATATAATTATATAAATAAATGTTATCAAAAGGACGGGGCTCTTAATATAGGCTCCGTCAACAATTTTGTAGGTTATATCTAAATACTAGTAGCACTAAAGAAAATAAGAGTATGATGTACCGTAAAATGGGGTGGGTAGGGTCAAAACTGAAATTCAAACCTCGATAACATTTTATTTTTACATATGAAAACTGAATGGTGTATATAATAAGTGTTCCGGACGTTTGTATTTTAGTTTTTATTTTATTTTGGGTATAGTTCCATTTCATAACTACGGAGTGCCTTGTATTTGGGGTGAGAGGGGTTTTCATACAAAGGTGATTTTGGAAGATTGTTGGATCGATTTTTTTATTATGCGTATTACTATAGCTCCATTTTAAATTGGAATACATTATTTTTGTAGCAGTAGCCTTAAAATCCCTTCTCACCCCCCTCTCAAACCTTCTCTCCCCATTCATAACCCACCTCTCCCCGCGAAACCTACTCATCCCGTTTTACGGTACATAACACATGAATTTTTCACAAGAAAACATTTGATATTAAATCAAAAAAATTAGACGTTTAAAAAAATGTTGATCACACATAGGTATTACAGTTTGATCGTAAGTAATGACATTATCTGGCCCGCATACAATTTTATTAAGACGGATATTACGGGCCAATAAATTAAGCATCAATTAAGAGCCCCATCAACTTGCACACTAGTGCCACTGCTAAATAATCGTGATTATTTAAATTTAACGAAAGATATTTAAAAAAGGAGGCCGCTACGTACTGTATTTTGTACTTAAGTACCTTTAGAATACATCAAAGTAGTTTTTATGTTGCTGGATTCGTCAATCTAGGCGTCCAAAGTTAAAACGGCCGTTTTTGTTTTGAGTTCGTTGATCGACCAATACAGCAAAATAAAAACTAGTTTGATGTATTCAAAAGGTACTTAAATACAAAATACAGTACGTAGCGGCCTCCTTTTTTAAATATCATTCGTTAAATTTAAATAATCACGATTATTTAGCAGTGGCGCTAGTGTGCACGTTGATGGGCTCTTAACATGAATGTTATTGTCATTTCTTTATTCGTTCTTTTACAGGTTTCATTCTTACTAATAGTGTGTAGCGCATAAAAGACTTGCAGAGCAGCATTTTTGGATACGAGGTACTTAGCCTCATGTAGACTGTGGAAATTGGGGATGTTTTGAAGATTTTGATTTGTGAGAAAATATTTAACCCACGCTCCCATAAAATAAACTCTTAACACGTTTTTTAACACTCCACCAGAAGCCTTAAAATCGTTACAATGTAAGAAAAGTTGTTGAACTTTGAGTTATATTTGTTATTTAGAATGTAACCTCATTTAACTCTATTTTGGTTTCTTTCAAAATTGTATCGTATTGTTAAAGAAAATACTTAATTTACGGAAGCTCGTGAAGCTCTTAACAGTATATAATTATGGTAAAATTAATTTTGGGTCCCGTAGAATACGCTACGACTTTGTATATCATTCTCTACCAGATATCATACCACATAGATTCTAGAAGATATGATATGATAGGTAAGTCCGTATGTGGTTCATTCATTGAATTTAAAGAACCTTCAGTTATAACCACTAAAGATCCCTAACCCCATTTAGCGATAAATAAAAATTAAAATATCTGCCCATAAAAAAAAGCTCATTTTGTAATTTTAATGACTTAACTCGAGCTAAAGTGACGTTTACAACTTGAAGTTAATTAAGTAATGGCCCGGTGAACCGAAGCCCATAATTAGTGTTTATTGTTGACCTATTCATCAGGGCTTGGAACAGTTTCAGTAAAATGGGTTATTTTTATGACCCAGAACGTACCTTCTGTGCTTACTTTAGCTACTGGTCTGACCACAGGGTCGAGTTAATTTTAGAGACTGCACTACAGAGTCCAGTTACTAATATTAACTTGATTATTTTTCAATGTGTCATAGTGATAACATAAAAAAATGTCTATAATATTCAACCAATGAATACTGTTCCAAGTATTTTTAATTTGACATCACAAAACTACCTTTTTACCAGTACCCCTAGGGAAAATTTCATTCGATAGCGTGACGTGGCGTACGCGTTTGCGTTAATTTTGTATGAATTTTGAGTTTTCAAAACGTCCCGCTTGGCGCGCTGTTCAAACTCCCATACAAAATGCGACTTAACGCAAACGTGAACGAACGTCACGCTATCGAATAAAATTTACACTGAGTTCAGACATGTAACTTGACGTTATTCATAAACTTGTATTTAATTTGTATTTATAGTTCCTTTGACACTAATAGCACTTACCAAAATGAAGACACGAACGCCAATATACCTAACCCCTTTTAAGGGTTTCGTACCCAAAGGGTAAAACGGGACCCTATTACTAAGACTCTGCTGTCCGTCCGGCCGTCCGTCTGTCACCAGGCTGTATCTCACGAACCGTGATAGCTAGACAGTTGAAATTTTCACAGATGATGTATTTCTGTTGCCGCTATAACAACAAATACTAAAAACAGAATAAAATAAAGATTTAAGTGGGGCTCCCATACAACAAACGTGATTTTTGACCGAAGTTAAGCAACGTCGGGCGGGGTCAGTACTTGGATGGGTGACCGTTTTTATAGATAATGGTACGGAACCCTTCGTGTGCGAGTCCGACTCGCACTTGGCCGGTTTTTAAAGTAGTAGGTACCAATATAATATGTAGATACATCGATTACATCTACTTAATTAATTACATTTAATATTATGGAATAACATTTCCAGTGATGGAAGCTAATGAAAACATACACAATTACTCACTTATATGAAACGTAGACACACAAGCAAGTGGGAAGAGAAATATTACTGCTACATACAACGTACCAGAGGCTAGGAAATGTAGAAGACTGACAACCTAAATACAAATCCGTGTGTGTTGTTTACTTATTTTGCACTTTACATTTAAGCGTGTAAAAACTGTCACTATTATTATTTAGGGCTTTCAAACGTACGTAAAATTTAGTAATCATGAGTTTTTAGAAAGTTTTTAGAAGGGTCCATTAGCTTCATCTGCAATAAGGACCTTTTTATCAGAATTTCTATAGGAATTTCAGATGGAAACGTCCTTATGGCACTTGAAGCATAAGGACCCCTCTGTGATGGAAAGCCACATTTAGGTACTTATCGCTTTTCTGTGAAGGAAACTACGCGAGGAAACCGAACTAAATAGTCCCATTTAGGCCTAGTTTTCCTTAAGGTTAGAAGGTCAGATGGCATCTAAGTAAAATCTGGTGCCTATGTCAATTTTTGTGATTAGAGCCTCTACCATCAGTTTTGATATTGACATAACGCTCACGTCTACGTAATTTACTTTCTGTACATCTCGCTTGCACTAATATGCGAGTACGAGCGAGATGCATAGAAAGTAAGTTACGTAGACGTGAGCGTATATGTCAATGTAAAAACTGATGGTAGACGTATAGGTCGCCGAGTGGACTCCGGGCGCTGTAAGTGACAAAAATGCATGAAGACTAGATCATACCTAGATTATATAATTTATATATTGAAAGATAACAGTCTAAAATAAATTACGAACACACTTAGTGACACGCAAAGTACACAGAAACTCCAAGTTATCATTGTTATCAAGTTTAATTGTCAAGACCCCGACGAGTTTGGAACTTACATACAAGTAATTGAAAAGTTCCGCCAATCAAAATCATGTTAAGTTGGTAATATGACAGTTATGGCAAGTATAATTACGTATAAGTTTAATTACTTCATTGTTTTTACACTAAACACTTAATTACATTACAGGAATAAAAGTGTATGTATGTATGTCTCAAATGTCGCATTATTTTTTTTCAACTTATTTATATGTCAGCCTGTGTAAGTAATTAAATTAAGGAAATCTAAGTGAAAATTCAAAAACGTGTTAACTGGATTCGTCTAGAGTTCTAGACACTTCCGAAAAAATAAAAGTGCTTTCATTCATACCTGGTTATTATCCTTTTCCTTACAAAAAAACCTTCTGCCTAAAATTTCATCTTTACCGTGTTTCTTAACCCAAACTTAAACTTCATTCCGCCGCGGCATTTCTTATAAAAGTCCGTGTGAAATCAAGTGTTAGTAAATAAATAATAAGGGAAAAAAGGTAAATAGAAGAACGGGCATTTTTAATCCAAGCTCGTGCCCGCACTAAATCTCAATGAGCGTAATCGGGTCATCTATTTTAATTAGTGCAGTTCAATTTGATATATGTTTATAGACATAGAAAGAGATAGATAGGCCCATTTTTATTTGTTGTCGTTTTTTTTCACTTGTCAGCCTTTTATGAAATTTAATGGATAGATAGAGCCCTCTTGCGAGTGAGAGGACGCCTGTGCCCAGCAGTGGAACCTATATAGGCTGAATTATTATTATTATTTGTATCTCCGTTACTAACTCTCGGGTTTTTAAGCCCGGTCATTTATAAGGCGTACGTGGGGATATAGATCCGACACGTAGAGGCCGTTTGGAGAGCTTTGATGTCATGTAGAACGCCTGCTGGAACCCATTCACGCGTACAGTCATCAGCAATAGTATCTTACACAACTAGGGCCGCAAAAATATGTGACGCGTTCTTATTTGGAGCGCAATAAGAGCGCGTCATATATTTTTGCGGCCCTAGTTGTGTAAGATACTATTGCTGATGACTGTACATAAATTATTATTATTATTAATCGATAGATAAAATTCCCAAATCTGTACAACAACATACAAGCGCAATTTCACCGTAGGTAAGTATATCATACAAAATCTTCCACTGAGTTACGAATACGTAAGGAATTTTCGGACCTTAACGGAAATTTACATGCGTTTTTTTGTCTCAAATTGTGATATATAACGTTTTATTTTTATACTTTGATAAATAATAGTACTATATTTCAATATTTTAACATATGGATCTCCATGGATTCTAGAACCACGTTAAGCACCCAAAATTCCCAAACCTAGTGATCACGTGTTTATTCAGATCAACCAAAATTCTGGTTAATAAAATCGTCGAAAAAAGTTTAAAACGGCATAAAATGTTTCTCAAATATCATTCTGATGTCAATATGCGTTCGAATTGTCCTGATAGTTATATTATTCGTATGCCCTGTCTGAAACATTCTAGATCTACCCCATGCTCGTTATTCTAGTCGATTTAATTGGTAGATCGTCGGAGAGATATCGGTTCTCGCCTCCATACATTTACCAATAACCGTATACATTTGTATGTATGTATGTTCGATAATTTATGCGCGTGTCGTTTGTTTTGAGATACATTTGTATGTAAATTGTGATAGCTCGTGTGCACACAGTTTGAATCCTGTTTCGATGAGGTTTTGGAGTTTGAAATAGTGTTCGCGATTGCGGAGGACGCTGGTTCGATTCCAGCCCTGGGCACTGGTGGCCTTAGTCACTTTTGCTTCGTGTACTTAACATTTATTTCGGTTTAACTGAATTAGTGTTATTCTGAAGATACCTTTTTCGGATTCAGACATCCCTATGGTTTATATTTATTTGCAGTATGTAAAGCTCGTATTTGTTTAATTTAGTAGGCTTATCTGATTATTTAATATATAATATTTGACTTCTCGGTTAAATTTCTCTTTATATGTTATGAATCTCCTGCACAAACATTTGTCTCTGTTTGACCCAATGGTTGACTGGTAGAGAATGCCTTTAGACATTAAATTCGCCATTTGTACATTTTTCCTGTTTGTGTTATAAAGTTTACATAAATAAATAAATATTTATTCATCTATTTTTGTAATTTTATGTAGGTACTATTATTCATCCAAGTATTTTTTTTAACTATTACGTTAGATATTTACGTGAGGCGTAATAGATGGCTCTGGTTATTTTTATCTAATATGGTGCAACCAGGAAAAGCTCTCGCTTTAGAAAAACATCAAAAAAGAAAGCGATAAAAGCTCTACAAAGGACATAAATACTAAATGCCATCGAAAAAAGGAAAAAGCTTCTAAAAATATCACTCAATCCGTTCACCGACCCTTTAAATATTTAAAATTCCAAGCCGCATTTGGGCTCAAACACATACAAATACATACAATACAGACGAATGTAGGTAAGTATATCCGTCATATACCGTAAAATGGGGTGAGTAGGGTTCGCGGGGAGAGTTGGGTTATGAATGGGGAGAGAAGGGATGAAAGGGGGGTGAGGTGGGATTCTAAGGCTACTGCTACAAAAATAATTTATTCCAATTTAAAATGGAGCTATAGTAATACTCATAATAAAAAAAAATCGATCCAACTATCTTCCAAAATCATCTTTGTATGAAAACCCAACTCACCCCAAATACGAGGGACTACGGGGTGAGGTGGGATTTCCTGATTATCGTCAAAGTTATGAAATGGAACTACCCAAAATAAAATGTAAACTAAAATACAAACGTCCGGAACACTTATTATATACACCATTCAGTTTGCATATGTAAAAATAAAATGTTATCGAGGTTTGAATGTCAGTTTTGCACCTACTCACCCCATTTTACGGTAAGTAGTTTTTGTTGCTTACAAAACATTATGAAGAAAACATTACAAATACTAAAAATTAAACAAAAAGGATTTAAAAATATACAACAAACCTTTTATGTTTATAAATAATTTATATTGTTTGGACGAGAATACTTACTTTAACCAAACACATATTTAATAAGTCATTTTCTTCTCTTACCTAAATATAAGTAGTGTATAAATATACGAAGAATGGAGACATTAATGTAAGCTATTTTAAAATAAATACTTGACTTAAAGGAAAACCTAGAAATATCAATAATTATTTTTATATATTCCATCCGCATTTTAGCTTGGATATAAAATGCTCATTTTTACAAGCACACAGTACTGTAGATATATTTAATTTACAGTGAACACTGTTTAGTTTCGTTGCTAGCTCTGCGTCTATGCATATGCTCAAAAGACACAAACATACAGCGTAAAGCATTTTCCATTGTTTGAACGAAAAGCTGGCGGAAGCCGGAAGTTGCCAGCGCGACGACTTCCGGCCGCTTACGCCGGCGATCCGGTTCGAGAAAATGGGCTACCAGGGGTTTTCTTACGAATTTAACATTTTATTTCAGGAATAAGTTCTTGGCAAAAAATTCATTTTTGTTTAGTGTTTTTGTAGGGAACTGCTTAAAGTATACGTATGTGACGTGTACGTGACCATTTTTAACATATATTTATTAAAAATATGATTGAAAATCGTAAGGTTTTGTCACAGAATAAGTAATATACCGTACAGATGACACTTCCTACAAAACCGAAGTTTGACAGCGATTCAGGGTCGAATCACGATATCCCTTTCTAACTTATAGCACTATCCCTTTCGGCTATCTAGGGTTGTCAAAATTCAAGTGATTATCTTATCTGTGGTCGTCAAAAGGACGTCAAGTGGTGCCAACCCTAATAATTGCTCGGAGCAATGCTGAGCCGAACGGAGCCGACTTTGCCCGAAGTCAGGAGTTTCTCCCCACTGGTTTTGCTCGACAACCAGAAGTAGCGCCGCCATATTTTTACGGCCCCCAGACGTGTGGCCGTTTCAAATTTATACGTTTATTTCTAATTTTACATACGTCCAGCTCGGCATTGCTGCGGTGTTACGATTCTGTTCCACATTCGTGTAAACCAGAATTTAGGCTGCCTTTTATGGTGCCGTCAAATTTCTCTGCATTTATGCTGCAATTTTGGAAGAGAAATTGATAGGAGCTATTATGGTTTGGATTTCAACAGTATTTGGAGTAAGACAATGCTGACTATTGTTCAATGCCCTAGAATCATGAGGAAAATGGAAACGTATTGATATATGTGCTGAAATATTCAAAATTAGGATTACAGCTAACATGGTCGTTTATAATATTATAATTACTGTTACTACCATTAAAAATGGGGTATTTGCAATGTATATTTAATTTAATGAGTCGTCTGTTGTAATAAAATACCGGCCAAGTGCGATTCGGACTCGTGCACGCAGGGTTTCGTACCATTACGCAAAAAACGGCAAAATCGCGTTTGTTGTATGGGAGTCCCACTTACATATTTATTTTATTCTGTTTTTAGTATGTATTTGGTATTATAGCGGCAACAGAAGTACATCATATGTGAAAATTTCAACTGTCTAGCTATCACGGTTCATGAGACACAGCCTGGTGACAAACAGACGGACAGTGGAGTCTTTATGGTCCCGTTTTTACCCTTTGGGTATGCAACCCTAAAAACCATGTACAGTCTGCAGTAGAAAATGGAAAAAAATGGACTGTTTTTAGGGTTCCGTACCCAAAGGGTAAAACGGGACCCTATTACTAAGACTTCGCTGTCCGTCCGTCCGTCCGTCCGTCCGTCTGTCTGTCACCAGGCTGTATCTCACGAACCGTGATAGCTAGACAGTTGAAATTTTCACAGATGATGTATTTCTGTTGCCGCTATAACAACAAATACTAAAAACAGAATAAAATAAAGATTCAAATGGGGCTCCCATACAACAAACGTGATTTTTGACCAAAGTTAAGCAACGTCGGGAGTGGTCAGTACTTAGATGGGTGACCGTTTTTTTTTGCTTTTTTTTTTCGTTTTTTTTTTTTTGCATTATGGTACGGAACCCTTCGTGCGCGAGTTCGACTCGCACTTGCCCGGTTTTTTGGAGTCATACTGACTGTTTGCCACTACGTGCCAGATTTAGGTACTAATGTAAGTATGCGCCAGTCGATCATCGCTAATGGCATTACCACATAGCCTTAGACCAGCGGTTCTCAATCTTTTTTTTTGACGGAACCCTTTTGGAAAGCGAAATATTTGATGGAACCCTACAATAAAACAATAGTTTTTAGAAGTGTGTTTTTTGCATAGTAAAATTTTTCGAGGCGACTAAAGCATAGTGTTCTAAATTCTTGCGGAACCCCTGCAGGGGTGTCGCGGAACCCTAGGGTTTCGCGGAACACACTTAGAGAATGGCTGCCTTAGAAACTATAGTCAATCTATACCAAATAGCACGGAACACAATACCCTAACAAGCCAGCCTATCGGGTTACTAACAATGTGCACCGATTCTTCACGACTCGACCCCGGGCGTGACTGGAGGCATTTTCGTGTGATTACCGTACATTATGCTCTTTATTTATAGAGCGAGTAGTGTGGGAGCCCGCTGTAAGTTTGAAACATCATCAAATAAAGAAGTTTTATAGTAGCAATTTATTTTTCTGTAACTACTTATGGTACTACTTTAACAAATAAACTGACAATAAGTAGCAAGAATAAAAAGATCAATACGGCTAAGTGTGGCATACCGGTTCATACATTTACTACTTGCTACTTGCGTTTATTGGCAAATGTAAACAGGTCGCAATGTATTGTAACGGCCACCCACACTTACCCTTATGCCACACTTACGTGTATTGACCTTAAACTTTTATAAACACTAACCCGGGGTTAACCCATTAAACCGTTAACCTAGTGTCAAATTGTACTGGTAACCATGGTAACTCCAGGTTTAACCGGTTAACCCCGGGTTAGTGGGATGGTGCAAGTGGCGCTAAAAGCATAACCTACCTTTTTCTCAGGTCAGGTATAAAATCTTAACCCCATTTATAATGTATAAGCAAATTTTAATTTTTAACAAGCAGAAACGTCTGCTAACGATGCTACTAAGCTTAGAATAAATTGAAAAGTGGAAAATTACTGACCCAATTATTTACCCAAGAGGGTGAGACTTGAACTCACGGGCTCTGGATCGATACTCCAGCACTCTGCCATCTGAGCCACCAAGACCCCATCCATAGCCAGCAAATATCCAGTATCGTATCCATCCATATCATATCAGTATAGTATCGATCAAGAGGCCGTGGGTTCAAGTCTCAAACAAGACAGAAATTATAAACTGAAATAAATGTCATATACTAAGAAAAAGTGACCAAGGCCTCCAAGACAGAAATTTTTCCACTTTTAAATTTATTCTAAGCTTATAAGCAAATTATTTATAAAATGAAAATTGAATGTGTGTGAGGGTTGGCCAAGGGTCTAAGTTGATTTTCATATTAGATCACGACATTTGCGAAATACAGATACCTATATTATATATTTTTCAAATTTTTATATAGGTATGTTACTTACCTATACAATTAAAGGCCCTGGCCTCACTGAGACCTATTAATGCATTTAGTTAGACTTAGATACATGGCCTATGAAAATGCTACTTTTAATACCAAAATCATTCTCGCTTTTTAGCGATAAGACCGCCTGCTGTTTACCTGTTTTTGAGTTGCTGTATTCATTGTATGATTTTCTGTATTGGGCAATAAAGAGTATTTGTATTGTATCGTAATAACTAATAAGGTAACAATAACGTTACCTACTATTAGAACAAATTAAATTATTTTCAGAAAATATTTTAATTTGTTTTTATCAAGTAGAAACACTACTGTACCGGGTGTGGCTTGTAATATGAGCAAAAAATTAAACTGTAGGCTGTACTTTTCATACTGACCAACATTTGTACAGCGACTTTTAAAAATAACTTGTGGTTTGATTATTAATACACTTTAAAGTTTATTCTAAGACGCAATGTATTGCGAATTTTGTTATGTTTAAGGCGTGACAAGCAACGTCAATCACAATGATATGGCGTGGCGATGGCGTCGATTGAAGATAATATTTATTTTGTATGAAAAATAGGGAGTCTAAATACTTCATAATTTTTAAAAGTTGTTGAACTAAAGTGTCACCGTTTGAGGAGTACAATCTATGTTTTAATTATTTGCTCGTGTTACAGGCCACACCCGGTATAACCACTGCTGCTGCACACACACACACTACAACTACACCGCTAACACTGCTGGTTCGATTCCAGCCTGGGGCACTGGAGGCCTTGGTCACTTTTTCTTAGTATATGACATTTATTTCAGTTTATAATAACGTTACCTAATAAAAGTTTGTCTCACGGACTATATCTGCTGAGGTCGTAGGTTCAGATTTCTAACCAGGGCTATTACTTGCTTAAACTCTATCCATTGGCGCCATGAAGGCGAAAAGTGGAATACACCTTTCATAAATATCTTCATACTAACCTTTGCCCGTCACTTCTTCCGCGTAAATGATTTTATTTTCAACTTTTAACAAACGTAGTATTTTGATACAAATTACAAAGCCCCTTAAGACAAAAAGTGCGAGTCGAACTCGCCCACCGAGGGTTTTGTACTTTTTAGTATTTGTTGTTAAAATAGCGGCAACAGAAATACATCATCTGTGAAAATTTCAACTGTCTAGCTATCACGGTTCATGTGCAGAGTGTGCATGGAAGAAGAGGAAACAACAAAACACATTCTCCTAGACTGCAAACAGACAGAAATATACAGAACCAAATACCTAGGGTCTCCGTGCACACTAAAAGAGGCAGTTAGCAACCTGAAAACATTGCTAGTGTTCATGGAGGAGCTGGGGTGATTACAGTAGCGCTGCCTCGTTTCACGCAAAATAGGCACAATGGTTGTCGATTTGCGGAAAATGCCCAGAAGCACTAACTAACATACTATCGCGGTTCATGAGGATACAGCCTGGTGACAGACAGACAGACGGACGGACGGACAGTGGAGTCTTAGTAAATTTTTACCCTTTCGGTACGGAATTCTAAAAAGGGAAGCAGAGTTTTTGAAAAATCATACTGATTTTTTTTAATGGAACCGCGGAATAGATGTGATAGCTATGTGAAAACAAAATAAAAACAATAAAACATTTTTAACGAACCCCTTTTTAGTCATTAACTCTTAAATCCAATTTAAATAAAATTTACCTCCAATTTAGTACTGAGCTTTTAAAAGCGTTTCAATTAAGCATTTAAAAATAGAAGTAAAACAGTAATTTACTTTAAAGAGTTTCAAAGGTACAATTTATCGTACAAAGAGCAAAATTTGAGAAAAGCATGTGTTTACGTTACCTACAATGAACTTTGATCTTGTTTTGTTTTTGCTTTCTATTATTTAATTAGTTTTTCACCTCAGCAGCTCGAACAAGGGTACTTTGCTTCTTAAAAACAGTGAGCAATGAGTCATTTTGTCTCACTCAGAGACAAAATGACATTCAAGTGACCTTTATAGTCAAATGTCATTTCAACATGCGGGGTCTAATACAAGTTCGATATACTTGGATTCTATTATCTCTGTCCCTCTAGGTATGTTCTCACTGCTTAGGGTGAAAAATTTTGTGTACTACACGAGATCAAAGTTATTTACATCTCGTGCGCTTTTGAATCCCTTACTACGCTCAAGATTCTAAATTAGATTATTATAGAATCTTTCGCTTGCACGGGACTCAAAATAAGCACTCGAAGAAATATCAAACTTTGATCTCTTGTTGTACAAATAACTATTTCTCTGACTACTGAGATAAAGATAACGTTGTACTTAAAGGTATTTCGAAATAATTAATTATATCAAACACTTCGAGCAACACCGGCTTCCGACACGTCGGAAGGGCCCAAGCGATATCTTGTCGTACAAATCGTTCTGTCATTCTTGCGGGGGGAAACGTGCACACAGTCGCACTTCTCACTCACTACATACAAAATCCAATCTGTAATGACGACACAAATACATAGAAAATGACACACGTCAAAGACAAATCTTGCACACCTCGATCTCTTTTTGTGTACGGATGAGTCTACACGCACCGCGCTAGTTGTGTGCATGCCCAGTTGGGCATGTGCTTCGGCAGAGGGGAAATAGTGCGAATACCGACTCCCTTCCCGGTGTTGCTCGAAGATCATAAACCATCATAGTATAGAATAACGGCACGTATAGGTAGGTTATGTAATATACCTATTTCATTTATTTTATTACATTTACCTCGCCTTTTAAACGATATTAGTCATTTTCAAAAGACAATTATTTAAGTGGTGGTAATAACTAATATAATAACTTCAGTATAAATAACACCTTTAATTCCTGTAGATAAACTAGTTTTCATCTTATCCATTCTCAATGTGTAAACAGGCTAGCCACACTTATCCCGCCGCCACACTTAAGGATGACTCACGTTGGACCGGGCCGGGCCCGGGCCTAGGCGTCCGACATGTAAAATTTTCTATGACCGCTGATCGGTGATCACGTGGGTGCTTTCCATAGAAAATGAAGCGCCGTAAGCTCCGGCCCGGCCCCGGGCCTAGGCGTCCGACATGTAAAATTTTCTATGACCGCTGATCGGTGATCACGTGGGTGCTTTCCATAGAAAATGAAGCGCCGTAAGCTCCGGCCCGGCCCCGGCCTGGTCTAGCGTGAGTTCTTTACCCTCACGCCATCTTTACTCAAACATATCTGGCAGCAGTTCATCGGTAGCAGTAGGTAAGATCTGTCTATAACGGAAAACGTATAAAATGTCTTGTATATCGCTTTCCACAGAAAACACAAAATACATTCTCTTCACATTACGTTCCGATCGCGTCAAGACTCCTTTAGAAACCGAGGCAAAGGAAAAATAACGCTTCTAGAAGGAATTACTCTTCTTACTGTAATTCGATCAGGACTGTGACAATCGTGTCGTTGAAGTATGTGCTTTATTTGGTGGGAATAGAGTCCAATTTCGTGTGGCGGTGTTTCTTCGGAGGTAACAATAAACCGATCGTGTGTTGAGAACAATGGGATATAAATAGCACACAGATGGTAAACAGTACAATACAGATGAAGTGCATAGTTGTTTGCCATCGTATTTTCACGGAAACGCACGAACGTGTTATGCTATTTCAGTCAGTCTCGGCACAATAAGTACTGAGGTTTACTTAAGTAGCATGACAAATACGAACGCTTCCAAGATAAAGGATGACTCACGTTAGACCGGGCCGTGTCCGGGCCGGAGCTTCCAGCGCATCGTTTTCTATGGAAAGCATCACGTGTTCGCCTGTCATGTCATAGAAAAGTTAGCGCCGGAAGCTCCGGCCCGGACACGGCCCGGTCTAACGTGAGTCATCCTTTATAGGTACGAGGGAAAACAATTATGGACTACGTATGTAAGTACTATATTTCTGTACTTCCACGTGTAGATTTAAGGTGCCATTCGTATTTTAGACTACACCACCATTACTTCTGCATAATTAAAAAGAGAATTGTTACTACGGTGCAATGTTGCCGCAAATGTTATAAATCCGGGAAGCAACATCAATTTTGACATTAAATTTGTGGCAGACTGATACGAGAAACAAATCGTGCGTCCCGTCCGCACCAATACATGTCCGGACAAGTACGAGCGACATGCACGAGAACTGAATGACATCAGTTAGATGTCAGTCTGATATCAGTGTACGTTGGAATTGACCTGTCCAGTTATGCAACGTACTGTTTTTCAACAGAGCGCTATGCGATCAAGTTGGCAAGCAAGGTAAGAGATTGGATTTCGGGCTTACAGTAAAATGTCCAAGAATTCTACACACAAGTGTAAGCTACCATCACCGTCACTCTTAACTGTCGATCGGTGGACCTTATGCTTATTGTAATAAGGTCCAAATTGCGATGCAGCATAGCATCGACACGGCATTGGGACATAGCCTACATGGAAGTAATGTATCAAACAATACTAATTAAAAAAACCGGGCAAGTGCGAGTCGGACTCGCGCACGAAGGGTTCCGTACCATAATGCAAAAAACGGCAAAAAAAAAACGGTCACCCATCCAAGTACTGACCCCGCCCGACGTTGCTTAACTTCGGTCAAAAATCACGTTTGTTGTATGGGAGCCCCACTTAAATCTTTATTTTATTCTGTTTTTAGTATTTGTTGTTATAGCGGCAACAGAAATACATCATCTGTGAAAATTTCAACTGTCTAGCTATCACGGTTCGTGACCGTCCGTCAGCCTGGTGACAGACGGACGGACGGACGGACAGCGGAGTCTTAGTAATAGGGTCCCGTTTTACCCTTTGGGTACGGAACCCTAAAAATATTTATCAGGGTGACAGATCGGAAGAAAGGTCACCTCATCGTTTCCATAATATTATCAATATTATCATACATTATATAAAATACTAGTACCCCTAGTGTAAATTTCATTCGACGTGACGTGAGCGTGACGTGACGTTAGCGTAGCGTTAAGTGTCATTTTGTATGGGATTTTGAGTTTCCAAAACGTACAGCTTGGCGCGCTGTTCAAAATCCCATACAAAAATAGACAACGCAAACTCGAATGCTGTTTGGATTCTGTATTGATAAGTTCAGGGACATATGAAATTTGTCACATTCATTTAATTTAAGTGCTTCTTAATCAATTCAGTATGTTTTAATGATTGCGAACTTCAATTAGGTACTAATGGATAATTTACGACTAAATATGTTTAACACTATAAAATAGCCCAGTACCTATTTACTCTACCTATTTATTTATTCCAAACTTCATTTCATCCAGCCAATGAGACAGGATATAAACGCCATTAATTTAACTCATCCAATCAGCGGCGACCACAGATAATACTTGAATAGCGCGATCAACTGCCACTAGTGGAAAAAGGGCATAAGTCCTATAGAAAGTGTGTTAAGTTCGTCTATTCAGACACGGTGCGATAGCGCGATCAAGGCTGTCCCCAGTTGAAAAGAGGCGTAAGTCTTATACAAGTTGTATTGAGTTGCCTCTATTCAGACGTGGTGGAATTTTGGCGCGGTGCCGGCAACGCCATCTGTTGGTTTTAGGTGTGATTGACATACGGGATAGCGTTTAGCTACAAATTAAGATCGGATTTAATTAAAATTTTGAATCAGTGCGTTTTTGGTCCAAATTGAAGTGCTTCGCAGACAATACGAGGTTAATATGATTAAAGAATCAGACATCAGACGTAGCGATAATATATATTAATATACTGAAAGATACCGAGAGATATTAGTATAGGTAAGCACCACATACGCCAACGATACCAAAATATATATCGCTCTCTGTCTAGCATCTATAATACAATGTGAGAGAGACGAAATGTGTCGTAATAACTATATTATTGCAAGGTATCTTGATGCCTTGCAATAAGATATCTTTTGGTATATTATCGCTCCGTCTATGACGGGCTTAACAAGCTACCGTCCACGATTTCGTGCTTCCTTGCTTCCTTCCTTCCTCCTTATCCTCCCCTTTGTATTAAAAACTATCCTATGTCCTTCTCCGGGACTTAGACCATTTCCATACAAAATTTCATTTACCTAAATCAGTTCAGCGGTTTAAGCGTAAAGAGGTAATATAAAGACACTCAGAGTTACTACCGAAACGGGAATCGAAAACGAAAAGCGAGTCAAGGAGAAAAAACCGGACAAGTGCGAGTCAGACTCGCCCACCGAGGGTTCCGTACTTTTTAGTATTTGTTTTTATAGCGGCAACAGAAATACATCATCTGTGAAGAAAATTGCAACTGTCTAGCCATCACGTTTTATGAGATACAGCCTGGTGACAGACAGACGGACGGACAGTGGAGTGGAGTCTTAGTAATAGGGTCCCATTTTTACATTTTGGGTACGGAACCCTAAAAACAATCCTGAAGGGATAACTGTCCATTATATTATGTATAAATGTGGAAGAAGGTTGTCTGGCTAAATATTGCTTTTATAAAGTATGACTTGCTAAAAAAATAAGCCGTACTTTTATATCGAATTCTCGAAACGACACGATAAAATCGAAGGCAAAACAGCGGTCATAGCTTAGTTTTAAACGCAATAAAGACGCCGAAACAAGCCACTAACTCAAAATCGGCAATTTCCGAGCACCATATGCGGCTAGCATGTTAGTAACATGTCGAAACGCCTCATATTGTTCCGCTGTTCCGAAAATCTGCCGCCGACGGCCTGCCACAACTTATGTTTACAGAGCTTACACTAAAGAAAGAAACAGCTGTTGGGCAAATATAAGTTACAGATAGTTACAGCCAGCGGAAGCGCTGGCTGGACGTCGTGACAGCGGACATGGGAGAGAACAATCTCACACCTGAGGGTGCCGAAGACCGGGCAAAGTGGAGAAGACTGAGCAGGAAAGCGGACCCTGGCGCTAGGCCGGGAAAACGCTAGGTTGAAGAAGAAGTTGAAGAAGATTGCTATTACTTCAAGATTGCTTTTAATATCAATACGTTCAGGGAGTGAGTGAGGCTTTATATATGTCGCTATTCCACCGCTGGCTATACTGCTGTGTGTACGGCTTTTATAAAAGGTTTCGTATTTTTTTTAACTTAGCGCAATAATTGTTTTTAAAGTTTGTTTCTTGTATTTATACAAAAGCATAGTGGGTCAACCTCATTTAAGATGAGTTTTATATTTTCAAATCTTGCGTGGAAGCCATTAACGTTCCACTGCAAAATTTTCATAAATAAGACTATCTATTTTATATAAGGATTGTTATTGAGTCTTCTTTCCTAGGTATCTTGCAATTTTGCCTGTTCCTATCACTATTGCACACGCGTAATTATATTGCTGTTTCGCCTATAATGACGGCGTCAATGACTCTGTGCAAGCAGGACAGCAATATATATTTACGCGCGTGCGCTAGAGATATAACTAGGCGGGCTAATGTACGGAATTCCGTGTGCTAAGCGTCCTTTCTTTACTATAATTTGATACGCAATTTTATTCATATTTATATTCAGATAATTTTAGTATGGAGTGTTTTGGCAAAGATAATAGATGGTATAGAGGGGTATAGAGGGCCAAAGTAAATTTTGTAGTCACGGTACATTTACTGCCATCTATCGACACACGATTAAAACTTAAAATAAAATTGAAAATGTATAAATTAATCAAAATATGTTTACGGATAAATGATTTTTAATTTTTATTGTTCCATACTGACCCATGTTCTTTCACTGATATGTGTTAAAATTGTTAAATATCAAACGGTGTCGTCAACGCCATCTAGCCGAGAATAGGCCAAAGGTATGGCGCCATCTATTCAAGAATGACTTTTTCTTGATTTCCGAGGCACGATTTTATCTTAGAATTTATTTATCTTATACGGAGTTACATATATCTTTGGTTTTGGTCTGCCGTATTGAATTTGTAGGCAGTACCTACATACATTCTAAAAAACATATTTCGCGGCCCTTCGTTCACAGACACCAAACGTATGCTTCACATCTAGTTTTTTATTATATCTTACAGTTTGTACTTTGTGTAGCACATTCGGCAGTACCTATGTGTGTCAGGTCTGAGATGCTCTAAGTAATTTGTACTTGTATACGTACACGGAAATTTAAGAGTTTAAAAAGTATACAAATCCTAGTTTGAGCTTCTGCAAGTGTATCTATAAATAAATTTCTTATTACCAAGTTAATACAATAAAATGCAACACTAATAAACAGAGATCGGTGGGGGTGAGCTATTTGCCTTATAATATGACGTAAGATATGTCAAATTATAATGTAAATAGCTCACCCCCGCCGATCTCTGCTAATAAAGGGCATATCCCTATTTCTATATAGAAATACTTAATAAATTGCAATAAAAAACCGTTAGTACAAGTTGATTTTTAACTAACACAAACAAAATCCAGACAGGACCTGTATAATAATATATGTATATGTCAAGAAAAAAGTGTGTTACAAGGAAAAATCTAAGCTGTTAGTTATGTATTGCGTTTGCGGCGTGGTTTCAGTGCTAATGCTAGTTAAACTGCTTAAAATTGCAGTGTAAAATGAAAGTGTCTTGTTGTTGTGCGCTGTGCGAGGGTAAATTCGGCCTGCTCGGTCTGTTTATGATGGAATCGTGACTTGGCAGCGGTCGCCGTGAGCGGGCGGAGGCATGAGCGGTAGCGGAAGCGGGTAACCGACCGTTAACTAAGGAGTTTTTAATGTACTGTTACAAAAGAGTTAGTCTATAAGCGTGAACTAGAAAGATTCTAATATCAAGGGCAATATTTAATGAGACTTTGTTTTATTTTATTTATTTATATATGGCCATTTTATGAGAAAATGACCCGTTTTATTTAGGCAGCTCGCACGGATAGTTAACACGAAAAATAAAGTCTCATTCTAACGGAAATTGCTGTCTGCTGCTGACTGTCCGATCCTAAGGTATTGGACCGAGCAAATAATTTAATATAAGTTCATATTATGTTTATGTATAAATTCTAACAATAGATTAATATATTTGCCTGTTGACTAACAATCTATGGATACCTTATTTGTTTGAAATTAACAAATTTAGATTTGATTTTACTTTGATTTACTAGGTACTGTGGGTATTTGAAATGGTATGTATATTAAGCTTAAGGCCAAGCTGCCTCAAGCAAGAACGTTAACCGTTGGTCGTTAATTGTATGATCCAATCACTGCCACTGCTGTCATATTCAAGGCCATAAATCCAATGGAAGTATCGCAACTCTCTCTTTAACAAGTAAATGCCTACCAAAAGTACCTCCTGCTTCTATCAAAACAAATGATTTTCATAATTGCACATCAAATATTCTTACATTATTATTGTTTTCTGTTTCTCGTTGAGAAAGACGTTTTCCTTAAGCAGAAATAACTGTTTTTGTCTGTAATTGGACGCAAAATACGTGAAAGAAGATACCTTTTGTAAGCTGACATTTGATGGAACGTATCATTATTATTATAAATGTGAGGACTGAAAAAGATATTTTAATATGATAAAAACATTTACAACGCTTGTAGTACCTACAGTCCTTAAGAGAATAATCGCGGAATTACCTAACTTTCTAACTAAACTACCGGAGTTTTAGGTTGTAGTTCATCTACTAATAAATACCTATTATGGAATTCAATTGTACCACGGGACATAATCGCGTATTTAAGTTTTAAGATTTACCTGCGACGTTTCGAGGACGGCGTTAAAGATGTTGATGTCAACTTTAGCCAGTCTTCTCCGAGACCACGGGGACAACGCCGTCCTCGAAACGTCGTAAACGTAAATCTTAAAACTTAAATACGCGACTAAGTCCCGTGGTAAAGTTTAATAATGTTTAAAAATCGTGAAAGTTTAAATCAGTGTTTTACTAATAAATAAATAAATAATAAATATTTGGGGACAATTTTACATAGATCTAGCCGACGATATACATACGTATATAGATAAATACATACTTATATTGCCTAGAAGACACCCATAACTCAGGAACACATATGTTTATTACACAAATAAATGCCCTTATCCTTTTCCTTAATAAAATGAGTGACAGATTGAACGTTCTAATCGCAACAGCAATGTAACCTTAAGTATCTCATAAAACATCCGAGTAGGGTTATAATTTGTACTTCCACAAGTACGCTGGGCTTTAGCGTATACTTATAAGTATAACAACCCTTTTCAAAGGGTAAACTGCACGCAGCCATTAATCTTGTTCTCCTCATTATTTATTAGTTATTTCTTTTGAATTGAAAGCGAAAGAAAGCGGTTTATCGTGAAAGAAAGCTAGTAATGCCGTATAAGCTAAAAGGCGGTATCTCGAAAACAAATGAGGTTGAGAAAGGAACTTTCAGATTAAGATTTTAAGGTACATTTTGCATTGAGTTTTCATTGAAAATGCTGCTTTTTAGATTAGCCAGGTATAATCGTGTTTGAATATGCCGGTGAGGCATGAAGCCTTTGCGTAATGTATAAGTAAACATGCATACTCTTATTATTTACTCATACTATTTTTATTTTCTAGTTAAACATAAACAAGGATACCTGTTTAATCGATAAATATCTAGTTTTAAGCTATTTAGTAGGTCACGTAGCCCAACGTTATAGGAAATATTGAAAGCAAATTTTGAATCAATCATGTCAGAAATTATGATAAATTTTTTTTTATTTTAAACTGGGACGAAATAAAAATGAAACTCTAGAGTCTACACCAATTTAAAATGATTTTAATTTGATTTAATGTATTAGTACTGATATTAAGAGTTAGGCACGCTAGCTGACGAATACGAAAACGATTAAAAAAGAGCGTAGGTACTCCCTTCTTATAGGTCCTCCTTCTTCTCGTATCTTAAATGCCGGCAACGCACTTTCAACCCCTCTGATATTGCAGGTGTCCATGGCCAAAGGTAATTGGGCGTTTTCAGAAATAAATATTGAAAACCTGATTCTTTCACATCTGGACGTTCTTGGGCTCATTCTACTCAGAATCGACAGCATTCTCCATCCCACCATTAAAAAAAGATGTCCCAAAATGTCCATTCCATTACGTCACGTTTTAGTATGAAAAAAATTTTCACTTGTATGTGCGTGCCGTAGCCGATGTACAATTTTCATACAATTTTTGGGGGCATTTTATTTAATCATCAGAATTGAATATGCTAGTGATTCTGAGTTGAAATAACCCAAAAACACCGGGACTGTGAGAATCGGCTTTTCGATATTTATTTCTGAAAACGCCCAATTGCTTACCATCCGGCAATTAGTCTGCTCGTTTTCCTCCTATATTTATGTAATTTCCATATATTTTGTATCCAATTTATTGTGATATACTTATTGTTAATTTTCTATCTATTTAACTTAGAATTTGTTAATAGAATTCAACATGTGTCATCACTCATCATCCCAACATCATAGAAGTTAGTGTTAACTTGCGAACGAAGTTAACAGCGCCATCTATCTGACCCTATTTATACTTTATCGAACCCTAGATGGCTTATCGATAATCGATACGCCAATAAAGGTACATAGTTCCCTATACAGTCCATAGGTGGCGCTGTAATCAATAGTAATAGATTTAGGCTAGTGAATTTAAATGTACTTGTCTTACTTTCCCAATATACGCCATGCGAAGCATACGTTGTTTGTCTGACTCCTTCAAGATCCTCCGACCGCGTACCATCAGGTAGTAAGTAAACTGACAATTCACTGCTTTGACATTTTAAAGCAAGTAGTCATTAATCTCATCTCATCATCTTTGGTGCAGTCTCGTATCCTCACCTTTTTTGGTCACGTATGCCGCCGAGGGGAGGTGGCTATTGAGCGACTTGTGGTCCAGGGAAAGGTTGAGGGTACCAGGCCACGAGGAAGATCGCCTATGAGGTGGACCGACCAGATAAAAGCGGCAGTAAATAGCTCATCATCACTACATGAATGCACGAGGAAGGCGGCTATCAGAGAAGAGTGGCGACGTGTTGTGAAGCTTGCCACCAACACCTGAAGTGACGACCACGACCACTCTGTCAAGAGTGACACCGACGAAGAAGAAGAGTCATTAATAACCGCAAGAAACAGTGCAATCTGTAAAAGCAACGAACCGCAATTTACACAACTTTACATAATTAGGGGAGACCGAGGTGAGTTGTGACAGAGGAGAGTTGTGACATTGTCGATTTATTTGTGGAATCTATTAACTAAAATCTAGGTCGTAATAGCGCGCGTTTGTTAGTTCAAGTTGCGAGCTAACAAACGCACACTGTTGCGAGCTCACTAACAGTTATTAGATTCCAAAAAATCGACAATGTCACAACTCTCCTCTGACACAACTCACCTCGGTCTCCCCTACGGCACCGGGCCAACTTGGCTTGGAATATAAAAACAAGTATTTCAAATGGAAGGTAAATGGAAACTACTTGGAAGTTTGAAATCATATAACACAAGCTTCTGTCTAACTTTAGTTTGGTTTAGTAATTATAATTCATTTTTTAGGGTTCCATACCTCAAAAGGAAAACACGGAAGCCTTATAGGATCACTCGTGCGTCTGTCTGTCTCTCCGACCACCCCCCCCCCCCTTTATCTCCGAAACTACTGGTTCTAAAATTTTGAAAAATATACACAAATTAGTTCTTTAACTATACATAGATGACAGGAAAACTAATTAGAAATGTGCAGTCAAGCGTGAGTCGGAATTAATATACTGAACCCTTGGAACGCGAGTCCGACTCGCACTTGGCCGGTTTTTACTTTCTGTACCTACATAATCCTCTTGAATGATATCATGAAAAATATGGCCAAGTTATTATAATAACCAACCTAAAATATCGTATATTAAAATCGACAATGATTAGGAATAAAATAATAGCTATCAAACTCGATAATAAGGACAAAAACATAACACATAATTACTACAATATATCAATATTGTTAACTAACTTAAACCTTATTGCAAAGGATTAAGGTTTAGAATTCAGTGAAATGTGTATCAGAGGCAAATATACCTATAATCAGTGAGTCTCTGAATATTTGATGTGCTGAAAAATCAATGTTTCCACGACATGCTACCAATGCTTGATCGATATACCTGGCAGTGACACAAATAAAACACATACGAGTATATATTATTCTATTCTATCCTATCTAATATACTATTACTTAGAGCGATATAGCGAAGTCACCACACAAGTCATGTAAGGGTCTCCCCAGATATATCGACGCAGAATCGGCAAAAGCCATAGTATATTAAACTATTTTGTAAATTGTAATTGTATATCACTAACCTTAATTCATTTTAAGATTTGTTTTACGACTAACACTAAATGGATCTCTGTGATTCGAATTAAATAAATAATTGAAAAGCAGATAGGAAAAAGCTTTATGTCTACGCAATAAGAGCGAAAAATAACGGCGTCGGCCGATGCGAGCCGAGCCGAACGACGAATTTTTCGCTCTTACTGCGCAGATATAAAGCTTTTTCCTTTCAGCTTTTGCCGATTCCGCGTCGATATATCTGGGGAGATCCTAAAAGTTTAAACTTTCACGATTATTAAACATTATCAAACTGCACAACGGGACTTAATCGCGTATTTAAGTTTTAAGATTTACCTCCGACGTTTCGAGGACGGCGTTGTCCCCGTGGTCAACAAAATAGATTGCAGTTGTGGTAGTTCCTATATCGGAGAAACTAAGCGCACCATAGCAGAAAGAGTTAAGGAACATATCGCAGCTGTCAAAAATCGTCAGGTCAACAAGTCTGCGGTGGCTGAGCATTTGCTGGAGTCAGGACCAAACCACTGGATTGAGCTGCATAACCCTAAAATCCTCTCCACGGATCGCCATTTCTACAGTAGAAAAGTGCGGGAAGCCATTGAAATCAAAAAACATTGCAATTTTAATCGGGACGAGGGTTTTAAGATCTCATCCACATGGAATCCAGTCATTAGTAAATGTAAGCGGAAACGAATATCGACAGTCGATAAATCGAATATCGTTAGTGTTGTGTGTCGACAGAGTGACATCCCTAGTGCGCAAAACGTTCAAACTGATAAACAAGACCAAGTGCGGGTAGTTCGAAAAACTCGCGCGGCTAGAAGATGTTGATGTCAACTTGAGCCAGTCTTCTCCGAGACCACGGGGACAACGCCGTCCTCGAAACGTCGGAGGTAAATCTTAAAACTTAAATACGCGATTAAGTCCCGTTGTGCAGTTTGATAATGATCCTAAAAGTTATTTTACTTGTAAAATGCTACGCTTTAAGAAACTAACTGAGTCGGTTCTAAGGGTTGGAAACATTTGAGAAACTCATTGTATTGGTACGAGCCGGGTTTCGAACCCGCGACCTCCGGATTAAAAGTTGCACGTCTTACCCTTAGGCCACTCGCTGGATGGGCCCAGCGCTGGCGTAGCGTTGGAATAATAATAAAACAGCAGCAACACTGCTTTAGAAAGTCCGAAAAACAAGTGACCTCTATACAAATAGTCTGTTATGATTAAAATAATCTCTGTTTAGCCTTATGGTTGACTGGTAGAGAATGCATTTAGACATTAAGTCTAAATAAATAAATAAAATTCTGAAAACAAAGATACCTTATCCAACCTAATGAGGGTTATATTAAGTATAACATAACAGTTTATGAAAAGAAAATCATACTTCGATGCGACGAATTCAAATTCTTTACATAGAAACTTTTAAAAACACACTGAAAACAATAAAATCTCAGATATTTTCGAGTTCCCAATCCAGATAACTAAAAAGCGAAGATAAGTGAAATAGAAAAGGGTAAAGCTAAGCTTTCGGCTTATTCCTGAAAGTTTGGTGCTTTCAGGAATCGGCTCCGTTTAATCCTGTACCTGTTACTGAAAAGCTTTTAAGTAAATAAGTAACTTATACTCCCTTTCCGTGCTATGTTCAATTTTCTTGGAGTTCCTATTAGGTCTTTAATCCATCTATCCAAGTTGGATTTGGCATAATGGACCCTTATAAGTAATTAATATTTGGGAGACCGAGCTTTGCTCGGAAAACATATAAAAACTCGAAAATTCGCGTATTCCCAGAGATACGGCCTAGCTAGACCGATTTTTCGGCCCCGAAAACCCCTATTTTTATATAACAACTTTAATCGGAATCGTTAGAGCCATTTCCGAGATCCCTGAAATATATTACCTATATATAAATAAATATATATAAGTACAAGAATTGCTCGTTTAAATTATATTCCAGAATTAGATAATGTTTTCTTCCTATCTAAAACTATGTATCATTCAAATAAGCTTAAACATTTTCCAAACAACTATTTGTAGAATAAAACAATAGCATGGCTTCAGCGTTAATACTGTAATTCATAACAAAACATAATACAATCAGACAATATATCGGGTGGAACGGAACGAAGGACTTTTACGCAAACGGGGAATCGTTTAGGCTACGTACTTTATTTTTCACTATTATATAATCACGTTAATAATTCTAACCGTTTTTGAGATACAGTTTGTTAAACATTAGTGCAAAAATCTGTATGTTTCAATCCTAGGAAGTATATCCTATTAAATAACATGTGTGAATTTAACCCTTAAACGGGTTGTGTATCTATAAGTACCACATAGCAAAAGATTTTTTTTTGGCGAGCTGAGTAAATACAACGACCGCAATATGTCATTGCCGTAAAGTCTATTAAGTGGGTTATATCGGAACGTAAAAAAATGACAGGTGTCAAAACAAATTTCTTTGAAAATTTAGTTGTAAAGTTCAAATCGACAACAAATGGCAGTTTTTGTACGTTTCTCCCGCTGTATAAGTTCGCTACACCGAAAAAAAGTACTGTAAGTATTTTCTTTTGTATTTTTATGGTAGATTATTAGATAATGTATGTGTAGTAAGTCATAACTTACCTTAGTTATTGTTTTCTGATAAAATATTCGATCTAAAAGTTTATGGTTCGTATGAACCCTCTGCCCGTCTGGGGCACGTTCGAGTGGTTTATAAGTGGCCTCTGCCCTGCAGGGAGTTTAGATGACATTTAAGGGTAAGATTCATTACTATGAATGAACCCTCATAGTACAAACATAATATATTTTCCTTTGGTTTTTAAATTAAATATTTATTCAACGGTCAATCTTACGAGCCACTACATCCATGCGAGCCAAGAAAGTGCTGGCAGTTAGTGCATTTTGTGACGCAAGTGTAAATGTGATGTGCACATGACTTGCCCTTAAAACTACTCTGTATGGCTAACAAGGCAGTGGCCATATAAGGACCACGTAGCACCATTGGTCACGAGCAGTGGGCATATAAAAACCACCGGGTTTTTTTTATTGAATTAGGGGTAATAAAAAAAATCAAGAAATTACTTTTCATTTTAAGCTATTACCTACCCGAGTCAGTAATCAAAAGTAAAAAATTCGTCAGGCCTGTTTAAGGGTTAAAATGTACTTAAATAATGTAGGGTTGTCACTGGTAAAAAAATATTTAATTTTAATGATTTTGTTTTACTTTTTAATCCAGCTTTACGATTATAATAACTCGATTGTACATCACTTAGATAACACTATCCTTTCAGCTCAGTCTCTAGAAATGTTCCAGCCTGTATAGGTACACGACACCTTAAACTTTATTATCTAATTTGGCCTGTTATATTCAAATTTAATACATAATTAGCTATTATATCACACCAAATTCAGAGCTCTATAAATTCTACACCTTCAATTAATTTGACACCTCTCTCACCCACCGCTGAACAGCTGCCAGGCGCCCGAATTAATTGATAATGATAGTATGGCACACTAACTAGAGGGATTTCGTTGCTCTTTAAATTGCAAACCTATTTCCGTAGGTTCTCTCCGTCTATATAAAATATCCACTCATAATGGGCAAATCGATTAATAAAGCTCACTAATCGTGAAGTAGATAGCACTAGAAACACTAGTCATTTCGATAAACACTATCATCGCATTAAACAAATTGACGGTCGATTTAGATTCCTTGATTATGCGAGGTAAACAACACAGAGCAAAACAGCTAGTCCGCGAAAATTTAAAACGCTTTCATTTCGAATAAGAATAATGAATAAGAATAAAGATCATTTATTTCAGCTAATCGTTACATACATACCAGGGGTCCCGCGGGGAACCTATTACAATTTAAATATCAGAACTAAGTTACAATTAAAATCTAACATTTAGTGAGGAACTACTTACGGCTAGTACTATCTTACTAAATCGAAAGTGCTGCTCGAATATGCTATAACGAAATAATTTTATGAGCAACCCATAGTCATTAATTTCCATTAGATTGATTTTCCCGCCTATTTCGAAAAACACTAGCTTTTTGTCCATTGTCAAGCTTATTGCGTAGCGCTACGTTCGTAGCAGATGTTTCCCCAACCGTAGCGCAGAACTTACACAGAGGGCTAAAGCGTAAGCGTAAAGCAACTTTGGATGTAGCGGGAATTCTGATGTATATAACGGGAACCAATCCACACCAAATCTCCATTTATTTTTGACGTTATAACGTCTTATAAATCGATGAACACCGGTAGCATGCACGAAAAAATGTCACGTTGTGGACACATATCTCCATGGTAACGTTGTGGGCGGATCTCCATGGTAACGTTACGGCCACGTTTTGTTATGACGTTATCACGCAAAATTATCGTCCGTAAACCGACTTTACAGACAAACATATTTTTTTTGTGGTGTTGGTTGCTGGTTGCAAAATTACGTTGTTTTAGTTAGTAGAATAGAAGGCGTATTCTGATTGTAATTACAGGTTAAGAATTTAAAAGTCACTTTTGCCACTGACCGATCATCCAGATCTAACCAGAAAACTAGTGCCTACGCCAATACTCGAGTTTAGTTGCCAAGTGGATCCTAGGCTCCCATGAGCCGTTGTAAAATGCCGGGATAACGCGAGGAAGATGATGAAGATGATGGTACGCCAAATTATTTACACTAGGCCTTTTCATGTTGATTAAAATCATGGCGTTTTTATCAAGTGAACCTTCTGCCTACATCTCTCACTTTTATACCCTATCATGCCAGCTTTTATCATTAAGTGACGTAACAGGGATATGCCATTAGATTGATATCAGTTATTAAAAGTTTGTTAATATTTCCCGCCATATTGTTTCAAGTGTTGTTGAGGGTGATAATGAAAAGCTTGGTTTACCTAATGATAGAATTTACCTAATGAAGTAATGACTTTTTGTTTTATGTGATGATGATGATGCATTCCTGTTATCCCTCATTAGGGACATAGGGCTCGCAGAAGAATCCTCCATTTGTCACGATCTTGAGCGGCTTCTTCCAGGCTCTTTCCAGCCGAGTCCAGTTGAGCCAGCCTCTTTCTCAACTGATCGCCTCCCTGTAGTACAAGGCCTCCCCGACCGCCTACTGCCGGCCGCATGCCAGCGGAGACCCTGCTTGGCCAGATGGCTGTCCGGCCTACGGAGTACGTGTCCGATCCAGCGCCATTTCCTTTCGAGGATTTCCCTTCCTATGGGCTTCTGTTCCGTCATCTGCCATAGTCTGACGTTTGAGATGGTTCGTGGCCAGTAGATCCCTAGAATGCGTCGCAGGCATTTGTTTACGAACACCTGCAGACGATTGGTGACATCTTTCCTCACAAGCCATGTCTCGCAACCGTACAGCAGGACCAACTTGACGTTGGACATTCTGATTTTCGTACGTCGCGTTATCACGGCGGACGTCCATACAGGCTTCAGCTGCGCATATGCTGCTCGCGCCTTGTTTATGTACTCATTATAAAACAAAAGGGGACATTGGAACATTGGGGGGAACACTGCGCGGTATTGTTCGTAAAAAAAGGGGAAATTCCAAAAAAGTGTTGAGTGCGTGTCGCTATTGTTTATAACACTTCTGATATAGCTTAGAAACTGATATTTGACTTGATCATTTTTAATGACTAAATACTTAATTCAATTTCTGCGGGTTACTAAAGTAGCTGCCATACGCGTCATGTACCCGGCAAAGTAGACTTTTTTATGTATTTATTTATTTAAACTTTATTGCACAAAGTATATACAAAAATGTACAAATGGCGGACTTAATGCCAAATGGCATTCTCTACCAGTCAACCATAGGGCCAAACAGACATCTACAATTGGTGCAAACTATACATATAAACTACATAAATAAATAAAATATATATAAACTACTACATATTTATACAATACATACTATAAATATAATAATGATGGATATTATTCGAACTCTTGTTTTAGCAAATGCTTACGCAACAACCGCTTAAAAGAAAACTTACTTGGAGCTTGTCTAATATTTAGAGGGAGTGAATTCCAAAGACGACTAGCCTGGACGGCGAAAGAATTAGTCATAAAACCAGTACGGTGAGAAACGGTTTTTTGTGGAATGCCTAAGGGTGACATTCCATTTCTGACCGCAGCTGCACTACTAGTACGAACGCGTCGGTGTTATTGTCAATTTCCATAGTAAAATGAATGGTAGTGCTGCTGTCGTTGGAAATGGACTGTCACCTTAAAAGGTGGCTGAGTGGCGATTACAAGCATATAGCACTGCATTGCTGCGGCAAATCTCAGAAATCTGGGCAGTAACATTGATGTCGACATTTTTGGCAGTAATGCACTCGTCAGTAACGTAGCGCTTCAATATTGCTACAGTAATTTTGGTGTAGTCTTACGAACGATACCTTTAATCTAATACCAGCCTGTCTTTCAGTTGGTTTCATAAAGCATGTCAAAATCAAATTAAACTTTACATGACCAGCTTAGCAAATGCTAAATGAACAATCAAAACTCCCCTTTCATATTCCTGATAAGTCAGCCTACCTACCTATATATTGTATCTAACTCCCAGAACATCTAGACGCAAATCTAATCGAGTCTAGATGACCTGCCACTGCAAAATCCGATAAATATCCCAACCTGTCGTATCCCAAACTTCGCCGAACTTGGCTGAACTTCCCCGTGTATTCTTTGCGAAAGGATTCCACTGCTAATGCTCTTACCTAAAACAAAAACGACGTATTAACATGTAAAATTGATGTGACTTGTGCCCTTTTTGTCGAGAAGGGAAGGATGTTTGGGGAAACTGTATGGGGATTTGGAAGTTTATGTAAATTATAAAAAGTTTGGTCGGTGAAACGTTTTGCCTGTGTGCGGCTTAGAGTTGAGCTGATAGTAAATATAACAGAATATGTAGTAAACGGGTAAACTAAGTAACAAAATAGTAGTAGACACGAGGGATTAATATGCGACCACATCTTTTAAAATTAGGCACTTATTGATATGCCATCGGATAGTTTTCAAAACTCTCACGACCCTCAGCAATGAGGAACACGACGCAAGGAGGAGTTTTCAAAATTGGAAAAAAGATCGGAAACTTCTCACATTGTATTGGAATCGAAATTTACAATTTCAAAAATGAAAGTAAGCATTGGGGTAAGATTGGCTCCTATGCCCGTAAAGAAGTTTTTTGGCAAAAGACCCGTAGACTTTCTTCCCACATTTCTTTTTCTCTTCCGATTATACTAAACAATCCCTTGTATCTTACATCAAAAGGGTTTACATAACCTCGGCACGCAAACTTCGTTCCATCGATATGTCGATTCAGATTTAGCGAGCGAAGTTAAATCGAATACAGAACTCGGTCAGGGAATAAACATAAGGTTCGCATGTCGCGTTCCGTAAATATCGAGTGGCGTTGGCGTGCCGATCGATTGTTGAACGTTCACAGTAAAAAATAAAATGGGTTGTGAAAGTGACACGAATGTAAATGGATAGGTACTGAACTAGCAGATTATCTTCGGTGATAACTTGTTGGGGAGTCCTTTGGTGGGCGGCTCGGAAAATGTTCGCAAATGTGACGCCTCAGCAAATGGGTCTGTCCCTAAGAAAGGCTAGAAGATGAGAATCCCACATGAAGACCCAGTATGGCTCTTTCCCTGGTCCGGGGAAAAATGCAAATACTTTGCTAGGTACAGTCACCTGCAATAATATGTTACTCTTAGAAAGACGCAAAAATGTGTGACACGCTCTTATGGCTCTGCAAATAAAATCGTGTACGATATTTTTGCAGCCTTCGTTGTGTAACATATTATTGCTGGTGACTGTACACCGGGAAAAACGAACGAGCAACAAAGCGTGTCAAATAGTGACGTTTGTTATATCAAGTCGATAACCATATAATCATCACCGTGTGACGTTCATAGTTGACAAAATTAAAATTTGATTCAACGATTTTGACGACTTCACAGGTTCGCGTCACCCATACGACTAACTAAATATAGGTTCCGGAACCTATATTTAATGGCTCACGATCGTGCGCCTGGTACCATATCTACCTCATTTTACTTACATCTATGCCTATAGTTGTTCTATGTTACAAGATACTTATAACTAAGGTGGTGATCGACTGGTGTAAACCATTGTTATACGGTATTTAGTCAATCCACATTTTGTCAATTCTTTATATGTCTATTTTCGACAAGAGATTATTATAAAATCCCTTATCTTTTTTTCAACAGATTTATAATTTTTAACTGTTTCATCAGATACGTAAGTGTTTTCATTCTTACTTGTCCTATCATGTAAACAAACACTTCTCCAAGACATTATGACACTTTTCTCTGGAATTACACAGTAATCATCACTTAGGATGTTGTTGTATACTTTTACTTAAAGAAACACACAAAATATTGAAATCTACCAAATAACCACTGAAAAATATCATTGGTAATAAGATTTTCATCAATAATCGCAGTAACGAACGGATCATCAAAAACATCTGACATTATGATGTCTAGATTGTCTATAAATCGTATTGTTGGAATGACACTTTGACGTCACGTTTGTTTCTTCGAGCAACACAGGCTTCCGACATGTCGGAACACAGTCGCACTTCTCACTCACTACATACAGAATCCAATCTGTAATTCATAGAAAATTACACACGTCAAAGACAAATCTTGCAAACCTTGATCAAATCTCTTTTTGTGTACGGATGAGTCACAGCACGCATCGCCATAGGTACAGTTGTACCAACCAGAGGGGAAATAGTACGAATGCCGTCTCTCTTCCCGGTGTTGCTCGAAGCTTTTGTTTACATGATAAGACACGTAAGGATGACTACACTTTACATTCTAACCATAGATCAATTGTTTCAGAAGGTGTAACGCAGTAATGCAAGAGCGAGGATACCCCTGACGGCGACATGGCGAATTGTTGCATAGTGCTGACCATACTGTGTGCCTCACTGGTGAGTACCTACCCAATAATATTATATGACTAGAGTTTATGCGGAAAGAAAAGAGTCGAAGAACGTATGGGGCCCAAACATCCACGACTCTTCTTTCCGAACAGACTCTACATATTTAGCAACTTGAAAATCGCAATATTTAAAATACGTAAGTAGGTAGGTACGTATGCCTTCGGACATTCAGATTAGGCATTTAAGCAAACCTTATTGCCATAAAAACATTTGCGTATGTCCATAGTAAAAAAACTTCCGTTACTATTTTTGCTACAATAAGATCAACATTTCCGAGCAAATAAAAAAAAAGTGTTTTGGTTATTCGTAATTCAAAGAAAGTTAAGACTAGGATGACTCGCGCTAGACCGGGCCGAGCCAGGGTCGAGGCGCCCGACATGCCATTTTCTATGACGGCTGATCGATGATCACGTGGTGCTTTCCATATAGGAAGCGCTGAAGCTCCGGCCCGTCTCCGGCCCGGTCTAGCGTGAGTCATCCTTTAAATCGTGACGTGAGCATAAAATCACATGCAAACCGTATCACGAAATGAAACCAACTTTACATAATGCCAGTTCTTAAATAAATTTAGCGAGTTATTAAATAAATTTTCTTCATCATCATCATCATCATCTCAGCCATAAGACGTCCACTGCTGAACATAGGCCTCCCCCTTGGACCTCCATATGATACGTGCCGGTTGGAAGCGACCCGCATCCAGCGTCTTCAAATTTTCTTGTAAATAATATAATAAGCCTGTATGAATCGGCAATCGCATTACCCACTTATTCATAAAACTTTGCAGGCCTGATTTAGTTAAATTATGTTTTATCCCTTTCTTACAAATACATAAGTCAAAATGACAGATCAAGACAAACGATTATTAGCTACTAGAGGTTTGTAGCGCGTTTATGAATAAGGGTTAGTACGTAACTTTAAAAAAAATATTTTTGTCAATTTTTAAAACGGAAGTTTATTTTGATTTCTAATTGTGATTTGGAGAATGAATGTAGGTAAAACCTGCCAGCCATGCCAAGGTCGTATCATAACAATATCAAAACTTTAAAATCCGAATATTGCTCCTAGGAAAGTACATCCAAAATTTAGAGAATAATCAAATAACGAATTAACATACCACTGTTTGAGTGATTTCAACTTGTGAATAACTAATGTGCTTAATTGGAACGTAATTTGGTTAGCGTAATGGGAGAGTAAAGAAACATGCAGAGTAACACCTTTATAAGTTTTCACCACTCATAACCTTTTGTAGGTTTCATATACATATATTCATATTTTACTTATATATCAGGTTTTAAGTTATCTGTATTCTTCTTTGTACACATAAATAAAAAAAACCTACTATGAAATGTTCATGGGTGAAATATCCTGTAACCCATAACTTAGCATTCTCGCCATTTATTCTAAAAATAAAGTTATATTTCTAAAGCATTACTCATCTTATATAAAAACAAGACATAAACTCATATAGAACCACGAGGATTGGGTACATTATTAACTGTTTCTTATGTTGTATGAAGATTGAAAATAGTAAGAATTTGTAACAAGACTGCCTAAATGAGCTTTCTAAAAATAAAAGTGGAAATTACTATAACGCTTCTTCTATTTGTTTGTTACTAAATATTTCTTATCCAGCACTAGTAGTTAGAGATGCCCGTGTTTGTAGTGTATGTATTATTTATTTATTTAAATAACACATATTGACAACGCATTAAAATTAAAACTAATAACATAAAACTTACAAATAACAACCCAAATTATATATTATTACATCTAAAATTAAATACAAAAATACTCAATATGTAGGTACAATCTTACAAGTTGATTTTAAGTGTCACTCTGTTCCGTTTCGTAACTCCCATAGTTATGTCAATTACCTGTGAATTATCTAGACTTTCTGATAATTTATGAACCACATTTTAATAATTATAAACGCCTAGATGTACCTTAGAGGATATAACCAACGGAGACGCCATGTCTCAAATCGTCGGTACAAAATAGTCTGCCGTTTTTTGCGGGGGAGGGGCACATCAAATGTATAGGTACGTCATGTCAGATAAACGTCAGTCCATACATATGGTTGACAAGTTGTTGACCATTGGCCGCCTATTTTCGACAGAGGGGAACGCCTGTTAATGGCGGTTCCATTGTTAATTACTCCGAGAGATGTACAGATATTTCATGTCACTTTTCTCTTTCTGTAGGATACTAGACATTTTATGATCCAATCATGACCTAAGCGTTGCAAAATTATGTTAGCGGTCGAGTCATAAATCTACACGCGCTTACGAACTGTGTAAATAATAATAACAATAAATGTTTATTTGTTTAGACAACAAGATCCACTTTGTTATTATTATATACAAACTGAAACCTAAAAACTATGTTAGTATTCGTAACTCACTAATGACAACGTATTTATAATTAAGTGTTGCATTATTGAGCACTCATTTCTTACAGCTATTGTATTCAGGAGGCTGTTTGGGCTGTCACTGTCACGTATTTTGTTCAGAAGCGATGCCTTCTTTTTCCGCAGCACAGCATTGAATTGAAACTGTCTACGCGTGCTTCCGCGAACATGGTGGATGTGTAAAGCAGAAAAAATAGATCTTGAAAAAAATAAATGCAATACTTAATAAAAAATGCAGAATCCTCACAGACAAGAGGTTAGTTTTACCTATTGATATTATGTTTATTCTCAAATTGCTCATACTACGGTATTATATACCAATATATCCTGCACCAAGCGGCAACGTCGCGTCTAACTTCCACTATAACTACCCTATTTCACTTACCGTAATTGTTATGTTGGTAAATGCAATAACCTCTGTAATACCCAGTTGGCCAACTAATGGGTAAATAGCCGGTATAACGTCGCTATAAGGCTTGATTGCTGGCTTGATTATACAAATTTAGATATTAATTACGTTGTTTCAGTAGTATTTTATAGAAAAACAGTTTAAATGTTAGTATTAACATCACGAAAAGGTGAACTTTGTAGTCCCTTCTTAGCCTTTTCTGACATATTTTTTATAATTTTCTGGTGGCAAACAATTGTATAATAATGTCTGTTAGGAAGTAGATAGCAAAGCATACGGTTAAATATGGTATATGAGGATTCTTTGTAGGTAAATGTATAATTTAATAAAGCACCGCCATCTATCGAAACTATGCTTAATAGATTTAATATTGTGTCGTGAAATAAACAATCATAATTGTAAGTGTTATTTTAATTTAATGATTTACTATTATAAATATTTGTAAACTCTATACGAAATGGAAAGATTTACTTAATGTCTAACTAAATACTTCACAAAATGAAATAAATATCAGACATAAAACGAGACTCATTTAAATTTAATTCACCTTCTTTCAAGAACATTTATTCATTTTCTAAAGCCCACCTGCCTCAGATTGAAGCTGTCACTCGCAATCTTAAACCAATGATTTCGTTTTACATTAAAAAATAGCTTATTAAATGCCGAAAGCAGAATTTACTTTCATCACGTTAAAACCGTTTAGTATTCATACAGACAGCATAAATTTAATATTAGGAGCCATGTTTATAAAGTAATTTGTTTTACATAAAACATAAAGCTATTCCATTTATTGGCGGAGCGGTTTGACAAATTGACAGTATGTCATGTGACGTGAGTGGGATTGGCGTTGACAGATTTATTATGATGATATTATTGTCTTGAGTTATATTAGACGTTATGCATTTTTATTTTATTGTCAGGTGATGTGTTTTTGGAATATGTTTTGTTGGTATTTCTTTAGTATTATCTTACTTTAGTTTTGTTAGGAAGATATTAAAACGCTCCGTATTCTTGTCTTTCTCCGTGTTCTGCTCTTGTGTCTTAAAAACTAGTCTTATATCTAGATAAGACTAGTTTTTAAGATACCTACCGTATCAAAACTGATGTCACTTAAATGCTGCTCAGTTATACACAAAAAGTAGTTTTAATATTGATTTTTTAAATGTTTTAATCAAGGGAAAAGCTAGACTATATTTGCAAGGGCAGAATCTAACCAAGACCTTAAAAGGTTAAAGTTAGCTTGAAAAAAAAAAAAAAACACAAATCATGTTCTGATTTTCAATTGTATAATATCATTACCCTGAATACCATAGCAGTATAACTTTAGTTTGAAATAGCTAGTTACATAGACGACGGATCTGACAAGTAAAACTTTAAACAGAAGTAATTGAGATAAATCCGAAAAAAATCCGAGATATGGCAAAATCTTTCGTCGCGAGTATCGCGCGGCGCTCCACATCCTTTTTTCCCTTCTAATTTCGTGGCTTGACGCCCTCTTTTAAATCGTAAACATGAAAACAATTGTAACTCACATTGTATTAATGTAAACAATAAGAAGCATTTTCAAGCTTTCCAAGATATTTCTTATTTTAAACGTAGACAATAGAAAAATCTTTTATGTGCTCTAATGGCTTCCCGTCGAACACTTTCCATCCCACTTCTGATGTCGGGGAAGCGGAATGTTTCATTGAATAAAATATTGATTTATTAAACAAACCTTATCTGTACTGGCACAGATTGAATGGGGGTAAGCGAATTCACTTTACAAACTTTGATTAGGTATACAACGTATCTCTACTCTCTGGACATTGACCGACATCCCGAGTAGAGTTCCTTCTCTGGAATGCTCTAATAATATATGGTAAATTATTTAATTAACATAAAAAAAATAAAAAAAAGTTAAATTAATTCAATAAAAGGAGCATACTATGTCAGTCGATCACAATGACGATAAGATTAAAGTGACACTAGTGACATGATGCATGACATACTCTTTAATTACCGTGTATCTACATACAGGCTGCTCCGAAGTATTAAATTGAAAATCAGTAATTTCTCCGTTAATAATAGGTACTGTGGCGTTTGGAATGAGACTTTGTACATAGGTTAGAAATACCTTAGTCGACATGTCATATTCATCTATATCCAGAGGGTAGAGAGATGTTGTACTTATTGTATAACCTTAATAGTTGTTTTTGCGCATGGAAAATTGCAATCTATTTTTGAGGTACCATACGATTAGACTAAGCAATATGCATACTGTTAGGTCAGTGATTGTTACTGATATTCTATCTAACCGTTTATGTATATGTACTTACTACGCATATAGTGCTTGAAGCAGTTAGGTGTTAGGTATGTAAAACTATAATATCATCTTGCTAGCGTGGTTCCGACATTTTTTTTATAGGGATTCGACACCTTCTCTCGGTATTATAACCCTAAAGAGAGGGATAGGGATAGTGTTTTTCTTTTTTTACTATTATTTAAAGCCTGACCAGGAATATATGATCATGCGCCATGTTGCGGAATTTCATTGGAACTAATTTCTTACACTGGCAATAATTTTAATGATAGGTTGTCATTGTTGTCAGTGTCATTGTGGCGGTTTACTTGAATAATACTTAAGTGTTGAATATTAAATAACAAATGGCCAAAACTATACATAATTAAGAGCGAAACAATGTAAATAATTAACTGCTGGAAAAGAACCGTTCGGGAAATTAAACTATTTCGCTACGAAACATTTCCAAATTAACATCAGAGCTGACAGGTAAACGAATCAAAATGTCATTATAGTCTGGTTATTACGACTGGGTTATTGTAGTGTTATGTTATACAAGTGAGTAAATACTTAAGTACAGTAACAAAGATGTGTTTGAAAAATATTTATTTACTATGGGCAAAGATATACATAACATACATTTTCATTTTTAGTTTTAATCTTGTGTACATAGATGGCAATAAATTTACAGTGACTACAAAATTTACTATGACAATAACTCTCTATACACTCTGTTCTCTTTGCTATGGGCTTTGGAGACGATCAATTTTGTTCATTGACAATGTAGCAGACCCTATGTAAGGTAATTTTGACCTATGTGTGACGCGTAAGAAAATACATGAGTCTTATACTGTAAAAACCGACAATAAAAAAAATGAGAAACACCGAATATTTGGATTCTGATTATGATTAGAGTGAATACAAGTATATAAGTCAAAATAACGAGTTGCCAATCCACATTGTTCAGACTATACTGAACTGTTGCCATATAAATGACAATAATAGCGCCCTCTTGACAATGATCATATATTCCTGGTCAGGCTTTACTGACAAATATTAGTTTGCCAGACTAAATAATAGTACTTTATTGTCGAGGCTCGGAAGTAGCTTCTTGCAGGCTGAGGATTCGTTTTAAACGGACGACCTTGGGAGTCCGTTTAATTGAATCCGAAGCCAGCAAGTAGCCTTCCAGCTGAGTCATATATAGTGCTTTTCTCAAAAATGGTGCAAGAAATATAAATATCATAGAAATATTTTACAAAAGCAACTTTCTTACGTATATATTTTCACAGAAAAAAGTCGAAACAATTGAAAAAATTAGCTTTGCCGCCTTTTTATTTTTTTAATAAAAAAATAGAAGTGTATTTTTCTGCCGAAAATACGCCAACCTATTTGAGACAGCTAAATAGTCGCGGTACTAATCATCTGTTTGGCTGTTTAATGGGCCTGTGCCTTCATTTGATATGGCCATTTCAACTTTTAAAAAGTTTGGAACTCGACAAATAATGGAATTTGTATGCAACATTGCAGTCCCAAAATCGAGACTGCAATGTTTTTAACTTTTTAATTTTTGACTGACCATAAACTACGCGCTTCGCTACCTATTTTTTAAACGGCAAAGTCGACTTTGCCGTCCATTTTTTAGAAAACACCATAACAGGACCGAGTGCTCTCGCTGAATCTCTCTACTGTGCCCCCGCGCTGGCAGTGCAAATATTTGATCGCAACTTTGATTTTTATTGGCTATTTTTAAGCCCCGCTTTGAATACGACTGGAACATTTGCGAATACTGACGATGGAAAATGTAGGGAAAAAGGAAAACTGCTGATGTGTGAAATGTGAGATTTGGCAGTAAAATTAATATACCTAGTGGGTGGCTAAAAAATAACTGCATTCCCGTTGCCAGGGAGGTTTTGGGATTATACTGAGCAACTTTTAGTACGGAACCAACCCTGAAATAGCAAAAAAAACATTACCCTCCCTTAGAAAATGGACCAGCCAAAATTTCGGGGTTAGTCCCATAGTAAAAGTTGCTCAGTATAATCCCAAAACCTCCCTGGCAACGGGAATGTAGTTATTTTTTAGCCTACCTTTATTAAAAATAAATAATAATTTAGCCTATAAGTATAGGTATATACCTCTACTAGGTCCCTACGCTGGCCCAATGCGGGTTGGGTTGACCTCACATTTAAATTTCTCTCTCTAATTTTCAAAATTCCGACAAGGTTAGATGGGTTAAAAGAAAAATTGGAGCAAGAGAAATACTTATAGGGAATCCTCATACTGTCTTTCTTGCCCCGATCAAAATAAACCATCATGCCAATTCGAGTTTTAGTTATTTCGATCTGTTTTCGATATGATGTCAGTGTCAAAAATGACATTTTTTCAACCAAAAACGTCCCTTTTGACACTGACAGATCAGTATCATATCAGAATCAGATCGAATAACTAGAAGTCGAATTGGCCTAAAGATAAAGATAGTTTATAATTCAAGTAGGCATATTTCAATGCGCTTATGAACGTCAAATAAAGCTACACCGGCTCCAACCCTACACCTCTGCCTCGAGAAGATTTAAGTCCCCCCTCAATTGGAGGAGGGTATCCCAATATGGGACCGGCAACAAACTCGGCGGGACACATCTTTTGAAAACCTTATATCTTATAATTAACATGCATCACGAGTAAATAAGAAAAATACAATTTTAATTACTATAGAATTCATGCAAATAACATACAATTATAGAAATATATGTTTCTCTTGCCCACATGACCTTATCGTTATATTATTATGACAATACGATGTGTGACCTCAAATCTGGTGCCGATTCCTACAATATATTATTGATTTCCCGTGCCAGCTTTATCCATGTTTACAAAAGCTCCATGTCTAATGTAGCGAATGATATAACGTTAATTAAGATCAGATTGTTTACATTCAATCAGGGTTCCATTCGGTCCGTTCAGTTCAATCGTTCTCTTTTTGTGAGCGTGTGTAAATAAATGGTTTTGCTTTCGGGCGTTTAGGCTATATGTATATGTATGCCATAGAACAGTAAAATTATGGAGTATAGAGTACAAGGAGGTCTTATGATAAAACAGTTGTAAATTTGTCTAGCAGTCAGCTGTCAATAATAGTTCCAAATCTCTCCAAAGTAGCGCTAGAGTAGCTAAGGATGTAGGCGTTATTGACGGAGTGAAGTGCGCTGTCAATGATTTGATTGTTTCTATCAAATATTCTAGGCTTCGAGCAACACGGAAGGGAGGCGGCATTCGCACTATTTCCCCTCTGCCGAGGTACAAGATTAGCGCGTCAATCTAATCTAGCGCGGGTAATAAAACTAGTTGCTTGGATTTTTCACTAGACCGAGTCCAGCCGCGCGCGTGAACACTGCTGCACAAAAATGCCTGTTTGCTCGGTTTTTTGTTATAAAAAGAGGTCGGGGACATCAAATTTACAAAAAGAAAGTGTTACATTTCACATGTAATATTTTTTTCATATCTCACGCTCTGAAAGTGGGTCGTTGTTGTTCTAAAAGGTGCGCAGAAAGTGATACGTTTATGCTCTAGCGCAGAAAAGTGGTGTGCTCCTCTGCGTCCCCGTCTCACGAACAACTGGGTGGAAACAAAATGGAAAAATAGTGTCTTTATTTCCTCGCCTGGAACAATTGGTAATTGTTTAATTTTACTAATCCCACGTTGATCCTTTTTTTTATAAAAAATGATGTAAGTAAATTGTTAAAAACAAATTATTCTTGATTTCTTTCGTTGAATTCTATTTACTCGATTTCATAAGGCGGGAACCAAAAGGAATACACCAAAAATATTTTTTTAAACCTTACCCTTGCGTAAATGAGCAAAGGCAGAATCGTATACAGCCACAGTTAAACGTTTGTACGTTATTAAATGGGTTTTTAAAGTTATTTACCACTATATTCATGAAAATAAAATAAAGTACAAGATAAAAATGTCTTATATTATTATTTATTATTTAAAATACTTTTATTATGTTATTACGTGGTGCGGCGCACCAAGGTCGCGGTGCGGTCCGGTAGTCTGTTGCGGCTTTTAGAACGAAAAAGTATAAAATTAAAAAGTAAGAGGCAATCCCGCTGATTTTCATACTATAATGAACAAATAATTTTAAAATTACTGCAGTTTGTTAAAAAATGTTTTTTCGTAAATATTGCAATCTAAATGATTTTCGCTAGGGGTTATTAATCTTCACACATGTAAAGTCTCCGATTGCAAGTAAGTCCTAAGGAAAAAATCATGGCCGTAGGTCTATTAGGTACTTCAATTACTGATTTTGCGAAATTGCATTGTCTTGTTTGGTTTCCTCGCATTCGATATGAAAAGTAGAGTGTTTAACTCGGGTGAAAGGCACCATTTCCGTCTCGGACTATTGGCGCTCTCACTGCGTTCGAGCGCCAAACTACCTCGACAGAAATGGGTGCCTTTCAACCCTTGGTTAACAATCTACTATTTTTACATATCTATGTTTAATTACATTCAAACACAATTATTATATTTTAGTCTCATGTAATTGTTGGATTTATCGATTTTGCTCGCTCAGTACAAATTGCGGATCGGTCGAGCGACAAATCCGACTTCTCATCTCTCAGAATACAATAACATACTTCAACGAAAATGTGTTAGTGTGCGTGTTGTGCCACTTGTCACTCGTCCGGACTCGTCCGTACACAAAAAGAGATCGAGGTTTGCAAGATTTGTCTTTGACGTCTGTCATTTTCTATGTATTTGTGTCGTCATTACAGATTGGATTTTAATGGGATTTTGTATGTAAGTGTGTGAGAAGTGCGACTGTGTGCACCTTTCCCCCCGCGAAAAATGGCAGAAAGATTTGTACGGTGAGATATCGCTTGGGCCCCTCCCTTCCGATGTGTCGGAAGCCGGTGTTGCTCGAAGATTCTAGGTATAACAGTATTTTTGTAGTCATAAAGAAAATACTACCAATTATAAGAAAATACTTCCAAGTACCTATAATAAAAAATATCCTTACATTTGTATCTGAAAATCCACATAACAATAACTTTCGGTAACTTTTGCTATTGTTGTGTTAGGGAAATCTTATTGAATAGACAGACATGAAAACAACGAGAGTTTTCTTTTTTTATACAAACGTAATCTTGGGAAATATTTATATGACACATGTGACATTATTGTAAGTATTATATTAATAATCTAGTTTTCTTTGAGACTATCACTACACCTTATAAAACAAAGTCCTCCGCCGCGTATGTCTGTTTGTGCTTGTATGTTTGTTTCCGATAAACTTAAAAATTTCATGCGGTTTTCACCTATCAATAGAGTGATTTTTAAGGAAGGTTTAGGTGTACAATTTGTTAAACCGTTCGAAGCCGGGGCGGGTCGCTAGTTATTCTATAAGAGAGAGATAATATGTATATGTACTTGTTTGTAACTGATACTGTCAGTTACAATTAAATGTTTGAAACACGCAGACTCTGGGTTATATATATTTTTTTCGCTTAGCATTTGCCTCAAACAAACCAGTTTCTGTTCGGTCTCTCTTTTACTCAATATCATTAATCTCGAGTTATAAAAGCGATGGGAAAACAGTCTGATACCTGCTTTTTAGGGTTCCGTACCCAAAGGGTAAAACGGGACCCTATTACTAAGACTTCGCTGTCCGTCCGTCCGTCCGTCCGTCCGTCCGTCCGTCCGTCTGTCACCAGGCTGTATCTCACGAACCGTGACAGCTAGACAGTTGAAATTTTCACAGATGATGTATTTCTGTTGCCGCTTAAAATAAAGATTTAAATGGGGCTCCCATACAACAAACGTGATTTTTGACCAAAGTTAAGCAACGTTGGGAGTGGTCAGTACTTGGATGGGTGACCGTTTTTTTTTGTTTTTTTTTTCGTTTTTTTTTTTTGCATTATGGTACGGAACCCTTCGTGCGCGAGTCCGACTCGCACTTGCCCGCTTTTTTCGCTTTTTGCACGCTAGGGAGCAAAGTTTTAATTAGCATTTTTTTTACATCGTATTAGCAGAAGTTTGGTAAATAAGCTGTCCGTATGCGACAGAGCTGTGTATTTTTTAATGTTTGCTATGGAGTTCCAATCCAAAAGGGTTATATTGCTTTAATGTTTGTCTAAACTGTCTATGTAAAGGATTGGTATACGCAGATTGGGAGTTAGAAAATGTAATCAAATCTTTGTCAATCATATCACCAGTATTTTCGTAGAAAGATGTTTCATTTCAGAATCCCTATATTTATATTATAACCGACTTCAATTTCATAGAAGGAGGAGGTTCTGTATTCGGTTGTGGCTATGTTTTTTGTATTATGAACAGCGCGCCAAGCGGAACGTTTTGGAAACTCAAAATCACGCTATCGAATGAAATGTACACTAGAGGTACGAATAACTTTTTAACAGTGCTTACACACAATCGATGTTACGTTCTCATTTTAAAACTATCAAAACAAAATTTGTCAGTAAATAAGAACAATAAAACTATACTCATCCTTTTCTTTTGGGTGCTAGTACTAGTGTAAGACAAAGATAGTATGATTCTCTCTATCTATGTTTGAAATGAGACTAAAACTATAAATGCATTACATGAAACTTGTCAAGTTGTCTTGAATAGTACGAGTAGAAATTTAGTGTGAAAAACTTCAACTCGCTCTAACTTCTTTGTATTAATACGATTTGTAGCAACGAAAACTAGTACCAAGCACAGATCTATCGGCCCGATTCGAACTTTAAGATACGTCAGTTAATATATCTAGATATATTCCATAATTATGGATTAGATATGTCAGTGTCAAATGTGACATTTCTTCAAACAAAAACGTCACTTTTGACACTGGCACATCTAATCCATATCGTTTCTAGATCTATTAATTGACGTAACTTAAAGTTCGAATCGGGCAGTATGTAATATTAATGTTCATGTAAAATTTCATATTATTTCAGAATATCATTTTGAAATAAGAGCGTAATTTTATTTTAATTGTATCACGGCGGCTTAGTTCGTGTGATAAGCTCTGTAAATCTAGATTTTAAGGTCAAAACGTAGTTGCCAAAGTGCAACATTGCTATAATTCCTGGCCAGGCAAGCCAAGTCACGAACCGAGTCCAGTCAAGAGTAATCTGATTTCAGTGCTACGTGACATTTTCCTCTGAAATTGCAATTGACGGTTGTTTTAGGATTAAATGTCAAGTTTAGAATTTGATCTCGATCTGTACCCCTTGTCAAAATTTCATTCGATATCGTGACGTGACGTACGCGTTGTACATATTTAATGATAAAAACAAAGAAAGAAACAAATAAACATAATAAAACTTTTAAAAAAACTTACAGATAAAAAATTAGGTCCAGATCGCCGTCAACGGGCAAGGTGCCCAGAAGGCTGGCCGTATTTCCCCGCTGTATGGCGATACTAATACGCTGGGCGAAATAGTGGCCAGCCCTCTGGTCACCAGAAGCCTCTATTAGGTGCGCCGACAAGTCTTTGTACAGTCGACGCGCACTTGGCCCCCATGCCCCCAAAGTTTCGACACCAAACGCCGCAAATATGTAGCTGCTTCCCAGAGCGGCATATTTGCGGCGCTTGAGGCTTTCGGCTGAGGAAGCCGCAGCGCCAGCAGATTCTTTGGTGCTCGGAACATGGGTCGGTGCCAGGGTATCAACGCAAGTAGCGTCCCAAACTAGCGGCCGACCCATGCTCCAAGGCACCAGTGTCATTCCGTCGGGCCTCTTGCCGTCATCCCTGGCCAGACCGCTGGGCTCGAGGACTGCAGGTACTTTGGCACTAACAAGAGTACGTACGTACGCGTTTGCATTATGTGTCATTTTGTAAGGGATTTTGAGTTTCCAAAACGTCTCGTTTGGCGCGCTGTTCAAAATTCCATACAAAAATAGACTTAACGCAAATGCGAACGCTCGTTACGCTATCGAATGAAATTTACTCTAGGGATTCTGAACTGGTGAAATAATCTGAACGGTTAAAAGGTCAAAATATCTCGCATAAAAATAGGAATTAGGTATATTTATATTTATAGGTAAAGACCGACTAAGTTAAATTTACATTAACTGGAATAGAACAAAGTACCAAGTGTGGCAATGTTAACATTGCCACACTTGATCATTGCAAATACCATGCAGAGATAGCTTGGTCCGAGTCAAGAGGAGTCCTTTGAATTCAATGTGCGTTGAATAAATCATTTTACAGTTCATATGGTGCTACTTTACCGCACTAGTGCGATAATGAGCACATTACGTAACAATGTCGAAAATTTAAAGGGCCATATGTACTGTAACTGTAACGTTGTACGATACATGTGCGAATAGGTAATTCGCATTTCCTATTTTTCGCACTTGTATTGTAATGTAATATACTATTACCAATGCAGTTTGCCTGTAATATCATTATTTAACACTAAATAGCCAAGTAAACGTGGATATGAACGAAGTTTACACTTTCACAAATAAATTGAACATACATGAACCGTAATTTTCATCACAATCTTACCAAATTTCATTCCCGCCACCACATTCGTCCCGCAATAACAATTTAACGAATAACAACGTAATGCGAGCAGTATATTGCTCGCTGTCAATCTAATATTTATGTGGGTTGGTATTTACGACGCGCAACGGATATTGCTATGTCCAGGGAATCGCGGCGTATCTCATCATATTACTGGCCGCAGTAAACGGGTTTAGGGACCGCTTTATACGAGACTGAATCATTTTTGCTTTTTAAATGGAACGGGTGTCTTTATTGAGCTGTGGTCGCGGTGTTGTTGGTATATTTTATTTGAGATTTATGAAGGTTTCGTGGAAGAAGATACTTATGTGACGACATGTCGCGACTACGTGATCTTGAGCACATGTGGTTTAAGACGGTTTTCGTGGAAATATTATAAACGTACCACATATCTGGAGATAATATGAAAAAAACAGCAAACAAGAAAATATTTTGCCATTTTATGAAAACGAATATGTACTTATCTTAGTATAAACCAGAGATATATGTAACTCCGTATAAGATAAATAAAGTATAAGAAAAAAACGTGCCTCGGATATCAAGAAAAAGTCATTCTCGAATAGATGGCGCCATACCTTTGGCCTATTCTCGGCTAGATGGCGTTGACGACACCGTTTGATATTTAACAATTTGAACACATATCAGTGAAAGAACATGGGTCAGTGTGGAACAATAAAAATTAAAAATCATTTATCCGTATACATATTTTGATTAATTTATACATTTTATTTAAGTTGTAATCGTGTGTCGATAGATGGCAGTAAATGTACCGTGACTACAAAAATTACTATGGCAATAGCCCTCTATACTATCTATTCTCTTTGGTATAAACAGACTTATAAATTTTAAATAATATATTTACATTAATTTATCATTTCAGCAGTCTAGTAATGACTTTGGTAGTTAAGCTAGTATCAATAATTATACTAGGTTAATTATTTTGTTCTTTGAATTTGTCATAATGCGAAGGCATCGGTTCAGGTCAAACATCTCTACTGTAGCATGTATACAAGTACTAACACATTTCACAAATACTTACAAATTAATTTATCCTTCATTACACAAAGAAACCCTTAACACACAAAAGGCGGACTCATACCGTCCAACTAGCTCTAAATATCTAAACACAATCCCAACACAAATAACCTAATTTAACAAATGGTTACATATCGCGCACCGCCCTCCGGAGACCAGGGGTGTCGATTTGGTGAAATTGGCCCGCGGGTCTGTATTGCGTGCCCTGTTTTATTGCGCGATGTTCATTGTATTTCCCTTTGATGGACAACCCTGGTTAATGATCATTAGTTTTGAAACTTGAGTTGAGCCAAATGTAATTGAACGTCGTAATGTTATGATTGCTGCTAAAGATTGTTAATAAACTAGTATTTTATAGAATCGTGATATAACGGAGAGCTTTTCAGTCGAGTGCCTACCGTGTTTAGGCCACTAAGCTTGCTGAGTGGCCTAAGAAAGGTACGAGGTTAAAAAGCATGATTATATCATTGTTGTATATATGCTATTAAGATTTTTACTAAACAAGCTTTCATTTACAACTAGGGAACTTATTTAATTTGAGTTTTTAAGTAAGTTTTTAAATTAGTATGAAAGGTGCAAGCACGTAGCTACTGCTCGCCCTTTAAGGGGCCCACTGATTTACAGTCCGCCGGACGGAATCGGCCCGTCAGTTAGAACAAAAAGTTGACAGTTCCGAACAACTGACAGGCAGATACCATTCGGCGGACTGTTAATCAGTGGGCCCCTTCAGAGCTGAAGTCGGTTCGATTCCGGCCTCGGCCACCGGAGGGCTTGTTCATCGACTTCATCGGCACTTCAGTAAGCAGTAACGCTCGTGCAGAGTAAATCTATATGTAACCTTTACAACTCCAATATCCACATAACTCTAGAATTGTAATAAAACAGCATCTTTCCCACTAAATGCATAAACATCCAAATCTGTACTCCGAACAATGAAAACGGGGAGTCCAAATATTTATAAAATAATCCCTCAAACAATGGAGTCCAACACAGTTGTTGGGAACTATTGTAGTATAATAAAATTTGAGCTTTGTTGAGAAGCGGTTTGCGGTTTCATTTAAATGGAACAGAATAATATCAAAATAAATAGTTGTTTTACAAGGTGGCAAAGTTGTTCTTTAACTGGTCGTGCTAATATTGATACCCGAGTAAGCGGGTAATTCGAAAAGTGGAATCTTAAGTGTTGCGAGGGTTAGAAGGCTCGTGCGTTAAGGGACCCACTGATTACAATCGGCCTGTCTGTTGTTCGGAACTGTCAAAATTTTGTTCTAACTGACAGGCCGATACCGTCCGGCGGACTGTTAATCAGTGGGCCCCTTTAAACAAATTTTGCCACCGAGTGAAACACAACATTTTTCACTTACTTAAATACATAGAAAACATCCATAACTCAGGAACAAATATTTGTAATGAACACACAAATAAATGCCCTTACCGGGATTCGAACCGGAGACCTCCAGCTTTATAAGTACTTAAGCACCTACCTACTGTACCTACACATCATATTAACCCAGATAACCCTAAAACTAAAAAAATCTTACCCCTAATTTTTTATGATTTTTATACAGTATCAATTAGCCACTACAAAAAATAAAAAATAAAGCGGTGTTATACCACCTGGTCGGGCTAAATGGGTAATTTAGATAATACCTATACCTGTGCGCTGGTAGGATAGGTACCAGAAATGAAACTTAACGTCATACGCGCCACCTAAGCGTTAAATTTGCTCAGCAAGCATTGCTTGTATGAGGTAATTACGGAGCTCATTAGGGAAGCTAGACTGATTAAGCTGTCGCTTCATTCTGGATTCGGTTTAATCATGTTTAATACCGCTTTGACTGGCATATGACGATTACTTTAGTGCCTATTCGACTCCGAATGACAGGCTATTCCATGTTAAATATACCCTAAAAGAGCTAAAAGTGAATGAATATACCCTGTGAAAATAATCCCCTCAAAAGCAAAAATGTACGGTTTCCCAGTATATTGAACCAAGCTCCATACGAAAGCTTATCGGCCACAAAGCGGTCAGGGAAATTATCAATATCTCGGCATCGGCGAAAAATCAGACCGCACGTGACGCCAATGGCTGAGATTGGGTACTGTTTAGACTGGCCAGCTACTGGTACAAGTCAACTTGACTGCTGGTGCAAGATTACTGGCTTAGAATTGCTGAGAAATTATTAATATCTCGACATCGGCGAAAAATTTGCAGCACGTGACGCCAATGGCTGAGATTGGGTACTGTTTAAACTGGCCAGCAACTGGTACAAGGCATGTTGAGTGCTGGTGCAAGATTACTTGGTTACTGGCTTACAATATTGATACAGTATCTGAGAAATTATTACTATCTCGACATCGGTGAAAACTCTGCAGCACGTGACGCCAACGGCTGAGATTGGGCGTCGTTTAGATTAGAAAGCTACTGGTGCGTGCACTTGACTATTGGAACCAGTCTACTTGACTACAGGCTTGCAATCCGAGCTAATATTATAAATGCGTAAGTTACTATTAGATTTTAATATTAGAATATAGACATAAACTCAATGGAAGTCTGAATAGGTATGATAGGCCAAATAACCTTAGAGTACTGATAAATAAAAAACATTTCAATATACCAAGTAGTAACAACTATTATGGACAAAGAGTCTGGTCGAGTTACTTGCCACACATCCTAAATAGTCTTCTTAGACATATAATAGATAACTTACAAGATAAGCCTCATAAGCTGAAACTAATGTTAAAAAAGTACTACTTGAACTGATTAATTTAGTCAAAAGCTAATTTAAAATAAATACACATTATATAAATTAGATTAAAATATAGTAATAATAATGTCAATGATGTAACTATGAGAAAACCTCTCACTTAGCTAATAATCTATTATAATGTAGATTAGGTTAAGTTAGTCCATAAAAAAAATTGTAAATTTTATTTATAATAAACAGTTTAAAAAAAAAATACTCTGTCTGTTTGTCTGTATGTCTGTCTGTCTATTACTTTTTGACGAGGATAGACAATCCTGTTTTTATTAATCATTAACATCATCATTCTACGCAGACAATGTATTGAAATATCGTAAAACGCGGTCCGATATTCTGGTAATATTCGTTGCCGGTTTTTTACCCCATAGCTCAGTACTTAGTCCATCGCTTTCACCCAATAACCTAGTTCATTTTAGATTCCATCAACTCTCAATAGCCCTTACACCCTGGCGGGTGCTGCCTCTGCGTGTGTCCCATGACACAGGTAAGGGCAGCATCCGCTCGGTGTACCCCTTACATTTCATTAAAGTCTCAAAAGGGCCTCTACGTGTTGGCTTCGGCTCCGCGCACGCCTCCCAAAGGTCCGGAACACCATTGTTTCGTGATGGGAAAGACATACAATATAAATAAATAATATAGGACATTTTTTTTTACACATATTGACTAAGCCCCACAGTAAGCTGAGGAAGGCTTGTGTTGTGGGTACTCAGACAACGATATATATAATATTTAAATACATAGAAACCAACCATGACTCAGGAACAAACATCTGTATCATCATACAAATAAATACCCTTACCAAAATTCGAACCCGGGACCATCGGCTTCATAGGCAGGGTCACTACCCACTAGGCCAGGCCGGTCGTCTAGAAATAATCTGTAAACTTCGCAACCCAAGATAAATATTATAGTAAATTTGTATTCCGTGGTGCCGATGTGTTACTTAACCACGAACTAATACCGATGTAACTTTTATTGAAAATCCGCTTTATATAAGCTTAGCCAATATGCTAAATAGTTTAGGCAGCAGAAAAAAATATTTTGATTTCATGTACGGTCTCCTCAGCACACGAGTGATGGTTTAAGCTACAATATGACACGAAAAATCAATTAGGTGGGACCTACCTACCCTAACCCTCTTCTGTTATTTGAAGGCAGCACCAGTTATTTTAGGGGCACATCACAAAATTGCCGGAGAGTGCTTAGGCATGTTATGCGGCTAACCGCATGACACGTGTAAAGTTGGCAAACTACTGGAACGAGTAAGTGAACTTGACAAACTATGAGGCGGGGATTGGGGATTCAAGTTCTAAGTTTTGCAAAGTTATTAACACATTCAACACCAAGAACCCGACTGTCGGGTACACTGTTCGTAGCGACTACGCGCTACATACGACGAAACCGTGGCTACGCGCTACGAGCGTAACCCGTAGCACTTAGTGGTATTGAATGTGTTAATAATTGAAATAGGCGTTAGCTGTGACAGTAAAAGATGAAGGTTTATTTAACGTGCTACCTACGCTTCATTGTTTTGTTCTAATGTTAGTTTAGTTACAGGGCATTTCTATTTAAAGTTTTATCTCCAAGTTTCGTGTTAGAATTGGGAATTCTTATTTTATTTTTACTCAGAAACACGAGCTTTTTCCATTGTTACTGAGAAAAAAATCCTCCATTTTTTTGGTCCCGTTGAATACGGTTTTCAATGATACAATCTTCTATGACCGTAACAAAACGGACAAAAAAAATTGTATGAAATTAAGGAGATTTTTTTCTCGTATTAGGATCGAAAGAGCTCGTGATTCTGAGTGGAAATAATATGAATAATTCCAAAATTTGAAAATGCTCTATTAGGTACCATTTAGTAGCCTAAACTATAAACAGTCCGTAGAGATACAGTCATCTGCAATAATATGTTACTCTTCGAAGGCCGCAAAAATATCACATACTTCGTTCGTGCGAAATTCGTGCCAGTAGTTTAGTAACTTGCGCCAGCAGTCTCGCCTGTGTCAACTCTCCCCCGTTCCTTGGCACGTCCGTATCATCACGTACCCTCACTTACCGAGATATAATTATTCTCGGGCTGAATTTGCAGCATCCGGTCTGCATTCAATTTACCAATTTGTGAAATATGGGTGAGTAGGTTAACTTTATTTTGATACTTTGACTTTTTTTAGGGTTCCGTACCCAAAGGGTAATGGTACGGAACCCTTCGTGCGTGAGTCCGACTCGCACTTCCACCGGTTTTTTAATGATAGGTACAGTACAGCAGACAAACCAGCCGACGAATCGATTAAACTGTTCTGTACTGTATAAACAGGGTTAGTTATATCTATACAGGGTTTGTTATTGAATTTTTCTTTTGTGTTGCAATAAAGTGTATGTATGTTATATAGTTATCCATGCCGTAATCGGCAACGGCGACCCTAGCTAATTACGAGCGTGAGCTCTGATATGGCTGGCAAAGCCGAACTTACTTTTAAAAAGTCTGTCGCAGGTGGGGCAGTAAAGTTGACCAGAATTATTGTAAGTATAATTATAGGAGGGTTTCGGCCGGGATTTACGTATTTGACGTTTCGCATCAAGATCAGTGAGACGAGCGTCTTCAAAGTTCTTTACGCTCATCTTAAAGCGAGAACGCCATTCTGGCCGCTGAGAAGCAAGCTCCTCCCATTTGTCAGGTGGTATATTCATATTCATATTCATATTCGTTTATTAATAATAATTCATATTACATGTCATTTTACAATGTTACATCAAAGTAGGTATAGTACAAAATAAATTTAAATTAAAATAAAATTAAAATTAGTATTACAATAAATGAAATGTCAAATAAAGATATAGGTACCAACGGTAACATAGGTAATAACTTAATTCATAAAGTCTGCAAAACTGTAGAAAGTGTGCTCTACAAGCCATCGTTTAAGCCTAAATTTAAAGCTGGTCAGTGACGGCGCATCTGTGACGTGTGGTGGCAGACGGTTGTAAACGGCTGGTCCCATTACATGGGTGAGTTTTGCGGATTTTGCCAATCTACGCTTCACGCCCACGAGTTTTCGGGCGTTTCGCAGGTTTCGTCCATGAATATCGGATCCACTCGAGTACTCGTCAAGGTGACATCGCACGTATGTAGCTACTTGGAAAATCACAATGGAGGGCAGAGTGAGTATCCCAAGGTCCTTAAAGTGAGGTCTCGCAGAGTTACTCTGACTCACTTGCACAATCGCTCGGACGGCTCTCTTTTGCATGCGAAAGACACGCTCCCATTCGGCAGCGCGGCCCCACAGCTCTGCGCCGTATTGTAGGAGTGAGTGTACAGTGGCAAAGTAACAAGACCGCACCACCCTCCTGGGCACCACTCTCGCCAGACGTCGCAGGGCAAAGCAGGCACTTGCTAGCTTGTTACACACTTTGCCTATGTGCGATTCCCACTGCAGTCCTCTGTCGAGCCCAAAACCCAGGAAGGTGGTATTCTGCACTTGACCCACTTGGACACCATCCACAAACACTCCAAGGTTTCTTGGGCCTCTACCCCCGAGATAGAAGTGGAGAAAGTGGGTTTTATTAAGGTTTAGTACCAAGCCATTGCTTCTAAAGTACTGTGACACCTGATTTGCGACTTTATTCAGACATTGCTCGAGTTTGTCAATGTCAGGTGCACACACTACCACGGCTACGTCGTCGGCATACATATATACTTCTCCCTCTACTATGGCTTCTGGAAGATCATTGAGAAGCAATGAGAAAAGTATATTGGATACCGACGACCCCTGGGCAACGCCCATTGTTGTAGATATAGGCTCTGACCTCACTCTGCCTCCATCAGACACAACCACCTGTGACCGTCCGCGCAGCATATCACATACGAGTGCGTGGGCCTTGCCTCCAATGCCGTAATGACGTAGCTTAATAGCGAGTACGCCGTGGTCTGCTACATCGAAAGCCTTCGATAAGTCGCAGCACAACGCTGCGACTTGCTGGCCACACTCTCGAGCATCCAACACACGGCGCACCAACTCGCGCGTCATCGCACACGTCGAGCGGCCCGCGCGGTAGGCGTATTGACGTTCGGACAGGGCATCAGTGGCTGTTAAAAACTCCATTAAGCGAGAACTAAGACCGTTCTCGAATACTTTTGCCACCGCCGGTATAATGGAGACGGGCCTGTAGGCATCAATGTCTTCTCTTTTTCCCTTCCCCTTAAACAGAGGAGATATTTTACTCATTTTCAAGGGGGAGGGAAACACACCTTCAAAGATACATTGGTTAAACAGACCCGCTAGTACTGGTGACAGGGGAGCCGCGGCGATGAATAAAAGCTCCATAGAAATTCCGTACAGGTCTTTCGTGGTTTTATGAGGAATAACTTTAGTTATTATTCGATATACCTCTTCTGCAGAGAACAGCCGCAGGCGGAAGCAGCGGTCAGCGGGCGCTCGAGCAAGTTTTAGCGCAATTCGCACTTGTGACAAGTCTGCGTTCGGCGCACCGCAAGCCGCCGCCGCGCACGCGAACCGTTGGTTCATAGCGCTCGCTGCAGCCTGCTTGGAACCAAACCCTGCACCGCTCGAATTTACGACGATATCTGTGAAATCAGTCTGAGGGCGGCGTGATGATTGGCCCCGCTCCTTGTTAATAATTTGCCACATGGATTTTGAGGCATTTTGGCTCTTTGTAATGATATTAATATAGTGGTCATATTTACCCTGCCTTACTAACTCACTATATTTTTTGTGCGCAATCCAAGTAATGTTCTTTACACGTTCGTCATTAGGAAATATATTGCTAATTTTAATTATGTCAAAAAGTAATAATTTTGCATTAAAAATGTCATCAGATAGCCAGGTATTATGCTGTTTACGATTACATATTTTTTTAAGCGGGAAAAAAATTTCAAACTGATTATTGATTATATTAATAATAGACGTGGCCATCTGATCGGCCGTATGACCTCGACGACTCCACAGGTCATCCCAGTCGATGCTGTAAATGGCTTCAATAAAACCAGCTCGGTTCACATGAGTGACTGCGCGCGCCATCCGCGTCAGCGCAGGCGGTGCGCGAGCCCGGTATACCGCCTCGCAGCGCACCGCGAGATGATCGCTTATGTTAGTCGTCACAGGAGATGCATGCGTTACGCCAGCCTTGCAGTTAGTGTAAACGTGATCTAAACATGTGGATGAGTGACTAGTTATCCTTGTATTAAAATCTACTAAGGATTTAAAGTTATATACAACCAATAGATCTTTTAAATTTTTTTGTGTGATGTCACTACCAAGTAGATCAATATTCATGTCACCAACAATAATGCAGTCTTTTTCATATTCCACGACCTTGGCGAGCACACTTTCTAAGTGAGTCATGAAGTCATTAGCGCTTATCATGTTTGTTCTATAAACACAAACAACTAATAAATTAAAATCTAACAATTCTATTGCGGATATTTCGCAATAACGTTCGATAGACAAATTTTGTAATTCAGTCACTTCGATAGCTTTGACATTTTTCTTAACAAAAATACATGAACCACCGTGAATACATTGTTTTCGGCAGAAAAAGGATACTAAACAATAATCGTCAAAGTTTATACATGAAATGTTGTCTTCGGTGAGCCAGTGCTCCGTAATAGCTAATATGTCACAGGTCAATTCAGTCTTTAATAACACCTCTAACCGTTCAGTCTTGTTGTTAAGTGATTGAACATTTTGCTGGCAAATAACAATCTTACGGGTGGACGGTGCGTCATACTCATACGTCACATTGCGAGTACTGGCGGGCAGCGGGCGCACATCCTCATCGTGCGCCAGTGGTGGGTCGACTGCTAGCGCTAGCGCAGCTGGCGGCTCCCCGCCCCTGGCGGGGGCGCACGAGAAACCAGTCCGTGAACCTGATGCCCGGTGGCCACACAGTCGGCGTTGTTAGTCGTCCATACAGGCTCTCTGGCATACCGATAACAAATGCTGCGTGTCTGTTCGTTTTTATGTTGCGTTTTTCGACTACGTAGTCATTTGATTGTGCCACTTTGCATAGAAATTCACGAATTTGATCTTCAGTAGTTGTGGGTTTGAACAACCAAGCTTGAATATATTTTAGTCGTTCGACAGACTGAAGACCTGAAACGTTGATGCCGGTTCCAACTATTATTGACGGTCTAGGTTTGCGCTTCCTGTGTTTGTTAGCTCCAGCGACTATCCATTTCTCGTTCGCCTGTTCATGTTCAACAGTTGCATCATACTCATTTACCGCTTGCGGCGTTTCGACAAGCGGGTTTAACGGCTCAACATCCGCACTCACTGTATCCGTTGTACCCGTCGCGTCCGGGTCCGAAATCAAAGTCGTCATATTTGGCGAAGGCACCGTCGTTGATGATGACGCTAGGGCTTTCATCTGAGATTTAGTGTCTCCGACACTATTAGATGGCGTGTTCGTCAGAGATCGGGACGACTCGGGTGTCGAGCACAGTGGCAGCGCTGCGTCACTCAATTCACGCAGTTCATCAGTGTGTCGCTTACTTGAAGCGCTGGATTTATTTTTTAACGCCGCGACGGCGTTAAGTCGAGCTTGGCGCGCAGGGCGCTGCAGCGCTTTTGGAGCTTCTGCAGCAGGAATTGGAGAGTCGCGGGTAGTCTTCGATGTTACACCAGTGACTTCTATATTTGGCTGGTTAACCACTCTCATTTGCACTTGGATTATTTGATTTTGCTCAGTAATTTTCGTTTCTAAAGCACTCACTTTATTTACGAGATTAGTCACGGTTTTTTGCAGCTCACGAACCGCACTTTCCAATGTTTTTAACGACATTTTACCGACGTTTACAATTAAAATCAGTTAAGAGTATGAGTACGTGGGTTCCCCGACCAAGGTTACCCGACCGCAGGCAGTTAGGTGGCGCTTAAGCACATCCTTGTAACGTAGGTTCTGCCCACCCTGCTTCCGTTTACCAGCAGATAGCTGGGAGTAGAAAACGGCTTTCGGTAGTCTGCAATCACACATACGCCAAACATGCCCACACCATCTTAGCTGACCCTTCATCAAGAGTGCCTGTAACAGCAACAGTATGTATGTAGGTACTTACTTATACTGTATAAACGGTTAACTCCGAGTTAGTTGGCTAACCTTGGTACGCACAAGTGGCCCTTACAGATGGAATAAGAATAAATGATATTTAAAAAGTCTTGAAAATTTATAATTTAATAAAGTAAATATATAACCTCTGTATTTTATTTTGGGCTAGTACAAATATACATTTCCGTTTCGCGCGAATGTTAATTAAATACACTACCATGCTCATACAAAATACCGAACATTATCCTTAAGCCAAAAATACCTTTTCCAAAAACAAAACACGATCCTATCCATCTCGATTAGACTGAATTACCGGGGAACACCGAAAGTACATAAATCCATCGTTAATCTAATACATATGACGGTTATTGATGTCATATTGACGATGTATAGGACCTTGAGAGTGATGGAAGATTTTATACAGCTAATATTAATCCAAAGTAAAATATAATAAGCAAAATATGGAAATATAAGGCACTTGTCCCACCAAGAGCGAGTAAGCGATTAACTATCTGCGATTTTCTCGCCCAAGAAACGAACAAAAGATTAGGATCCTGTGTTAGTAAAAGAGACACATATATTAATAGTTCATCGCTGGCTGTTCACACTGCCGGCGAGAACACTCGCTCTACTAGTTTGTCGCCGCGATAAGATAATACTAGCTCAGCGGTACTCACTCGGCGATGCTCGCTTCATAGTTAGAACTCAAGCTGCGAGACCAATCAGTCTACGTGTTCGGCTACGCTGCACCGCCCGAGCGAGTGACGCGAGTGATAGCCCGTCGCACTCGAACACTCGCCTATAGCCGAGCGACAAAACTATTGGAGCTAACACTCGCTTCTCGCCGCTCGCCCACTCGTTTCTAGTTTATCGTTCTACTCGCTTATCGCTCATCGTCGGCGGTGGGACAAGTGCCTAAAAGGACAAATACGTACGTGAAGATTAATTAAATATCGGCTTAAGTGTTATCGGTATCGATAGAAAGCAAATTTTTAATCATAATAACAAATGGGACTCATCCTTGAAGTATTACACTTTTAATAAAGAGGGTTAGTTCTTTCATTATTATTTAATATCTGGGAGACCGAGGTTTGCTCGGAAACCATATAAAAACTCAAAAATACGCGTTTTTCCAGAGATAACACCTAGCTAGATCGATTTATCGCCCCCGATGGGGGTTCCATATAGCAAATTTCATCGAAATCGTTAGAGCCGTTTCCGAGATCCCCGACATATATATATAAATAATAAATGAATAAACAAGAATTACTCGTTTAAAGGTATTAGATTACTAGCGATTAGCCCCGGCTTCGCACCAAAACCTTAACAAATGATACATCTAAACCTTTCTCAAGGATCACTCCATTAATTAGGTGCAAAATGCATGAAAATCTTTTTAGTTTTTGAGTTTATCGCGAACATACAGACAGACAGACGCGGCGATGGACTTTGTTTTATAAAGTGTAGTGATTATTTATGGATTCATGGACAATATTATAATTGTTTCTGTTAATTATTTATAACATTATTATTTCATCGCGATACGGTTTGAACGAAATTTAAAACACAAACGAAATACAACATCAGGACGCTCAAAAGCCACCTGGTGGAGAAACCTGGAGAAACAGTCGCTAAAAATACCAGCAACTTACTATGACAGAGCCAAATGGCGGAAGCATATTTAGAGGGCCGACCCCGAATGAAATGGGAAGAGGCACGGAGAAAGAAGAAACGAAATATAACATTATTAGGTAAATATCGATTTTTTCATAACGTCATAAAGATCTGCTTGCAAGTTCGCGCGCCGTCTAAATGAGCCCTAATACAAAAAGACTGGGATATTCCTAGTATCATCGACATGCCATTCAAAGCAGTATTAAACCCAATCCGGGATGAAGCCTCTCGTAATCAGCCCAGTTTCGCTAATGAGCTTCATAATCATAATTACTACCACCTGTGATCTAGGTACCTACGTTATAGGACTTATAGGTGCATTATAAATCCTCTTCGTATAAATAAGGTCACCTGCAATAATTTGTTACTCTTTGAAGGCCGCAAAAATATGTGACACGCTCTTTTAGCTCTACAAATAAGATCGTGTCAGATATTTTTGCGGCCTTCGTTGTGTAATATAGTATTGCCGGTGACTGTACCTACCATGACTACCACGAGTCACTGACAGTGTCAAAACTGACATATACGCCAACGTCTACGTAATTTACTTTCTACACATATGTCGGTACTAATATACGAGCACGAGCAAATACATAGAAAGTAAGTTAAGTACGTTCTCGATAGCGTTAATGTCAGAGGGGCTACCGCGAAAACCGAAATTCGCAAATTGCGGGGATCTTACTCTTTTACTCCAATGAAGGCGTAATTAGAGTGACAGAGAAAAATGCCCGCAATTGACGATTTTCGGTATTGGCGGTAGCCCTACAGTGCTAAACTAAACGCAAATATTTGTTTTTCAGTTAAATATACCTACTACTTTTAATGATATAAGTATCTGCTAAGTAATGAGACTCTAAACGTATATTTCTTACGCCAAAACACACAAAAGCAAATACCGAAGAAACACGCTCCCCCTTCGTATAAATGACGCTAATGATGGATCACCGGTCGGGTTAGAAAATGACGCGAAAGGAATCATAAGAATGACGCATGGCTTTAACACCGCGATAAAAGATCATACACATTGTCGTGGCGAACGACTGACTTTTTTGCGCACCAGATAATAATCAGTAAGAATCATAGGCTAAGGGCCAGTTGCACCAACCACAGTTAACAGACTGATCAAAATCACTCAACTCGTCAAGAAACTTTCCATACAATAAAAATTTGCGAACACTTTAACGAGACGGTTTGGTGCAACCGACCCTAAAACTACGCGATACGCGTACGTGCAAAGATGATTGAAGTGTAAAAAAGGAAAGTCATAACGTAGATTTAAAAATATAGCGCAGCACCCCTATAATTATCATTCGATAGCGTGACGGACGTACGCGTTTGCGTTGAGTCTCATTTTGTATGGGATGCGACGTTTTGGAAACTCAAAATACCATACTAAATGAGACTTGACGTAAATGCGTACGTCACGTCACGCTATAGAATGAAATTTAGACTAGGGGTACAGACTGCAGAAATCTTCACAGCTAGACGAGATTGCGGAGTACAGTTTTGTCCCTCACGGGCGTATGCCAGAGTTAAACTTGCTTTGAGAATGAGAAAACGAAAGAATGACGTAAGTATTATTCATATAATTCTTAATGACAGTGTCTCGTATAAAAGCTAAGTCAAGCTAAAGCATAATATACATTGTAGCAGTGAACTTCAGACTTTATGAGCTGAGTCAGACTAATCTAGTACGTGACGCTGACGATGTCTTTCGTACGTGTTAATATACAGTGTTTCAAAATAATGTAGCTTTCTACAGAACAAAGAAATGGAGGATTTTGTTACCTTCGAGCTTGAATAGAATTTGTTGCATATTTACATTTCTTTCGTCTTAACCAGTGTATGATTAGGATCATTTCGTCAGATGACAAGCAAAAATCACTAATTACTAAACATTTAAACAAAAATCTACCTTCTTTTCGTACTAATATGGTTCACTATGGCTATGAACTTGTGGTGGTAATTAGTGAGTTTTGCTTGTCACCTGACGATTTATGCATTTTCTTAGAGAACTATTTCTTCTGCTTTAAACATGGCGCGTAGCCAACGTGCCAATCGTTAACGCTCCGTAGCGTATCGTAGTCATCTCTCTCTATCACTCTTCCCCACTAGTGCGACAGTGACAGTTGCGTTTCGTTCGCTACGGACCGTTAACGAGCACGTTTTACCCACGATTTTTTTAACCACGACACCTCAGATGACAGGTTATTTTCTTGTCTGATGTTCATCATTCTCTTCGTCCGTATGTCCCACTCCACGTCATTGATCATGTAGGCCCACCAGTAATTTGCAGAGCTTTATGATACGTACGCCCACTAATATCCATGTACAAACTATCGTCTATCATACGTACCTATCATTACCAGACCTGTCGGTTGTTGCTATTTAAATTTCTTAAAGTCGAGTTCGTGATTTATATAAGGAGGGTGCAGGAAAACCAGGGTTAGCACAGGACAACAGGACTTATTAATAGTAAAAGAAGCGAAAAGTGCAAACAAAATTCATATCTCAAATTCTGCTACAGCGGCAAATTTGGTTGTTCAAAGTTAGACGTTCGAAAATTCAGTTTATAATATAACAAAAAACACTGCAGTAATAGCCCCTATTTGTGAACTTCGGTGTTCGCGGTACGCCCCTATGATCCAGCTTCCCGTCTCCTCAAACCTGACAAAATGTTATAAATATCTAATGCTTCAAACGCATCAATTAGCATCAGTCACGTGGCGTCCGTCGGAATGATCAATGGTCCAACGTGACGGCGGCGGCCATTTTATTTCAATCCGTGCTCGGTGCCTGCAAATTTATAGCTGGGCTTTTGGAATGTTTTAAGCGACAGATGGCATTTGTTTAGAGTCTGGTAAATGCAATTTGTTGAAAATTTGTCAGTCATTTCCAAATCGTTTCAACTGCTTACCGAAAATCGTTGTAAATGGCCATCCAAAAGTTTACACTTCCTTTTGCATAGCAAACTCCCGCTGTGGAACATGTACGTATAGGTATATTTGAAATTTAAATAATTGGTAGAAATTTACTTTTGTATAATTCCAAAAATTCTAAAATGATTTATGCCATCTGAAGTGATATTGTCACCACACACTGTGGTGAAATATCTGTAGTTGTACCATATCTAGTATTAGTATTAATTAATTAATGACATACTTATGTAAGATAGAAACACATTTTTTTTACCTTAATTGAATTAATATTATTTCAGTAAGTGAGAACATACAGTCCAGGTTACATCGAAAATCGTGAAATACTGAGTAGGTATTACAATGAAACTATTAAATTCAAATTAAATAATACAATGCTAATTAAAGTACTTATAACAAAAACTACTTTCAGAGTTAATAAACATTCACATAATTGCGTTGACAAGGAATACAGTCCTGTGTGCCCTAAAAATGCATTTCCAGAAGAAAGTGTACCATTTCCTTTCTTTCGTGCGTATCAACTTTTACTTTGTTTCTACTCAGAATCACGAGAACTATTGATCAAAACAAAACAAAAGTGTTCCCAGTTTTTCATACAAATTTTGGGTGTCAGTTTTGTGACAGTCCGTTACGACGGTACACTTTTTCCTGAAAACCCCCAGCTACATCTTAAAATCAAATTCCTACTTCCTAACAACAGGCTTCCAAGAGATATCATTCATGCCATGGAACGCCCTCTTCAGGCCCTGGCCGTCAGCCCACTTGGAGTCCATGTAGTGGTCATCATCGTCTTGTTCCAACTTCTTCCATTCTTCCTGTTTTCTGTGGATAGATAGATAATAATATTTATAGAAGTGTATACGGGATTACAAGTAATTTGCACTTCCTTAAAGTCTCTCTAATGAGTCTAAATTCCATGCGATTGTAATTTCCGTTGAAGAGTTATTTAGGCTACCTTTTCCAACTAGAATTATTATTAGATCAGTTTTGTTCAGATCAAAATTTACCAAATTTCAGCTAAATCTACAATCAGACGCAGGAAAGTGACAATTCATAACACGTAGTTAAATAAGTGTTCCGTGAACAAAGTTTTGTACGGAACACTAAAAATGGCCAGTTAGTGAGTGTTGCTGTTATTGTTATTAACATCTTCCACATTTAATTGACCATTCGAAAGCCTTATTGCAAAGAATAGGATCGAAGGTCATTTGTTGCTGTTAGTATATGTACCTGTATGCATGTATCTAACCCGGACGCGTGTTCAGATGAAGATCACAGTTTCGTCATTGATTTTGTCGTTCTTAACGCAAATACATATCATATGGTCCACTGTCATTTTGGCAGCTATTATACCATCGTTCACATCTAATTGACCATTCATGAGTCTTCTTGCTACAATATAAGGTTCAATTTCAGTGATGCTCTTACCTGTAGGCATGCAGCATCAGCTGTTTGCGTTCATCTTCGGAGAGCACTGGCTCTCGCCCGGGCGCGTGTTCAGATGAAGAGCACAGCTTGACGGTCACTTTGGTTTTGTCGTTCTTGCCTGCAAACCGGAGAAAATTTACAGATTCATAACCATAACCTGGGGGTCGGCCTAATGATTTTTTCTGCTCCTTACACACATATAAAAGGTTAATGCACATATATAATATCTATATCTGTGGGTTAATGTGTGGAAACGGTGACAAGAATTTCCGTCGCGCAATGTCACCCCAACACATTTTTACTTTTCTATTGGCGTTTTTCAATATACGTTTTTCTAGAATTATTCAGTAGGATCCTCGAGAAATCAATTAATTCATCAGACGCTCAAAGTAAACATATTTGTCCATTAAAATCACAAGACCATGTTGGATGTAACGTAAAGGGACCTAACTACTGGATACAAATAACATAATTACATTCGCTCAATGTAATTGTAATTTACCTAGGTCTAGGTGAGATGATCTTAGTAAATGTCGTTAGTGTGTAATGCATTTTTGCTCATGTATTTCCCTAGGGCTCATTTAGACGGTGCGAGAACCCGCATGCGAGTTTCATTACATCGCGGTATATATAACCTCAATAGTCCATAACAAAAATTGTATGCGCGTTCGCGCGCCGTCTTTTGACGTTTTTTTATGTGCATTTGATGGAAATAAAAGTAATTGTATTAGATATGAGCGCCGATAGGCATTTAGCCGGCGGCGGCGCGCCGGTCAAAATCGGTCGGCGGCGGCGGCGAATCGGCGGCGTGGCCTTGAAACACCTTTTATTAATGAAAAAAGAATTCAAACCAAAATATTACCGAAAAAACATGTTTTTGCTGTAAGAAAGTTATAAAATAAGTTTATTTTTCAATTTCAAGCAAATTGTATTGAATAAAGGTACGAAAAAAGTTTTATATAGTCTAAACGGCATTGCGCGGCATCAGATGCGGTCTTAATCTTGGCGAGGCCCTGGCCAGAAGATCTTTGCGAGGCCCTTGTCTTTTGTGCTTAGTAAAAAGTAGCGGATTGACTGTATCAGGGATACGTCTGGTCGACAGTCCAAAGAGCCGAAGTGAGGAAAATCAAGCTCCGTCATTAACCAATATCGACCCAACAAACCGATTTATGTCAAAAAGTGAGGCCCAAGGCCGAGCTCAACCTAACCCCGAACACCTGATTTCGACGCCTTCCCATGCGAGGCCAGAGGCTGAGCTGCAAGTAAGCATACAGCTTAGAATCGAACGCCAAGTGAGCCCGGAGCGCCGATTACGACGCGCTTCTGTGCGAGGCCGAAGGCCAAGCTGCAAGAGAGCAGAGCTTAGAATTGAACTTGGTCCAGTGTAAGCAAGTCCGAAGGCCGTTAAAGACCGATGCCATGTGTTAAAGACCAGGAGCTTTCTGCAGGTGCATTCGTGCGAGGCCAAAGGCCGTGCTGAAGTGGAACTAAGATCGGAGAAGAATGCATTTTAAATGCGAGGCCGAAAGTTAGGCTCCAAACAGGGCCGAAAACTTGGAGGTTCAGGTAGCGTCTTACTTCTATGCAAGCGATGCGAGGCCAAAGATTGAGCTGCGAGAGAGCAAAGCTTGAAATTTGAACAATGGCCAAGCTTAAATGAGACCCGATTCCGTTTTCGACGACTTCCGTGCGAAGCCAACGGCCGGGCCTTTGAGCGTGAAAACGCTTAATATCTGAAATTAACCCCTTTTTACACCTTTAAAGACATTCAAACCATGGTTGCAGTAGTTGCAATGATTAAATTCGCGGTGAAGACGGATGAGCTAGCCAGCTGGCAAAATAAGTCATTTCGTTGCCCTGACACTAGTAGCGCGGTTACCAAACAGAAAAGTTTGAATTTACCATCAATATTTTTGAATTATATGGATCTAAAATACCTTTTGAATGTCTATAAGCTATTCAGACTGGCGCCGTTAAAGATCTAAACTAGATAAAATATATATTATCTGATTCTGAAAGTAGTAGTATCTAACAAGGTCACGCCGATGCCACGCCGATAGCGCAGCGTCGGCGGCGGCGGCGCGAAAATTTTGTCGGCGGCGGCGGCGCGCCGGCGCGGCGCTCATATCTAAATTGTATAAGACATTCCGTTATAAAAACTTAAATTATAATGCTTTCAGGTAGATTGTAAGTAAAACTTGTCTATTTTTTCTCATTTAGTACGGCAATTTTATAGGTGTAATGATAATCGTAACTATTTAAAAACATTACGCCATTAATAGCAAACAGACAAAAAGTACGAATATTTAGGAGGATTTCAAAGCTATAAAATACTCACAATTTGACGCCAAAACACGAAAATACTCTAAACGCCGGCCATTTTTTATTCTATCACAATTAATCAATTACTCAGATCGCCCGGAAATTTCTCATTCATTCTGGTTTTAGAGAATTTGCGCAAAACAGGAAAAAATGTATTTTACAGTCCAACGGCTATTAATCGGGCTTTGCGAGTATGTTTCTAAATAAGCTGATTTGTCGTTGATGAGACAGGAACAAAAGGCTGATGGTGATTTAACTACATATGTCCTTTTTATGACTAGTTAAATTATAGAGTGGGTATACCAGTAAAAATTAATGAATAATTTTTCAAAATGAAACCCTAATCGTTGTCGACCATTTAAAAGTCTGGTAGCAAAAATGTCTACAGAATTTTTCAATATACATATGCTCCGGTCTGGATAATACCGTATTTTCGGAAAAATAAAGCTACAGATAAATTGATATAGATTGTGACTATCTTTAGTTATGTAGCTGCTAACTCAATGATGCATTTTCCGTCCCCAGGGCAGGAAGTTGAATTTCAAAACTAGTTTACGTACATTGACCCAATAGAAACGCGACAGGGTTGGGGGAATTATTTCACACCTGTGGTGCTTGTGGACCCTCATTGCATAACGATTGTCTATTAATACGTATAGAAAAACCTGTCTCTGTAGTTGTTCTATCCGGGTGTTATTCATCAGTCTCATTTTCGCCGATCCTAGAAAATGTTTGGATGTTTTCTGCGAACCTGATTACTTATAAAATTTTTTGATGCTATTTAACGCTACGTCTTTTGGTATTTTATTAAGAACCTCATCAAACAAACAGTTGTCAATTCTACGATCAATGTGCGTCGCCATTCAGTAAATTACCATTAATTAGTTTCTCGCCACATGCCCACAAGCGAGCCTCCGGGATCTGGATCCTAACCGGATCCGGAACCTCATTGGCAGCTTGCGTACCTCTTAGGTCTTCCATACATTCTCCAGTACTATACAGACTGAGTTGTGGGAAGGAAGACCACTAGGAAATGTGAATATATTTAATACCTAAAAGGTCGCTCAGCAGATTCCCACTCATCAGTTTCTTCCGGATCTATCTTAAACCGAAAGACCTTATTGGCCGACTAACTGGCGCTAAGATCATCTGCATTCTCCGATTCCATATTGATGGCAGCAGACCAGCAGGTTCTACATTCTTACCTAAATGATCGCGCTCAACAGATTTCCACTGATCCTTCCCCGATGCACTCACACCATTACTGGATCACGAAACTCATAGGCAGCTTACTTCCCACTCCGGAAGCATACCAGCAAAACATGTACTAAATTCTTACCCAAATGGTCACTCAACAGATTCCCGCTGATCAACTTCTTCCCGCACGCCCATAAGCAAGCTTTCACAGGATCCAGGACCTCATAGGCGCCTTGCGTGCCGGTCAGATCTTCGACATTCTCCAACTTCATGCAAAAGGCAGAGAAAACAAGCAGAATATGATTTACATTCTTACCCAAATGGTCACTCAACAGATTCCCGCTGATCAACTTCTTCCCGCACGCCCATAAGCAAGCTTTCACAGGATCCAGGACCTCATAGGCGCCTTGCGTGCCGGTCAGATTTTCGACATTCTACAACTTCATGCAAAAGGCAGAGAAAACCAGCAGAAAATGATTTACATTCTTACCCAAATGGTCACTCAACAGATTCCCGCTGATCAACTTCTTCCCGCACGCCCATAAGCAAGCTTCCACAGGATCCAGGACCTCATAGGCGCCTTGCGTGCCGGTCAGATCTTCGACATTCTCCAACTTCATGCAAAAGGCAGAGAAAACCAGCAGAAAATGATTTACATTCTTACCCAAATGGTCACTCAACAGATTCCCGCTGATCAACTTCTTCCCGCACGCCCATAAGCAAGCTTTCACAGGATCCAGGACCTCATAGGCGCCTTGCGTGCCGGTCAGATCTTCTACATTCTCCAACTTCATGCAAAAGGCAGAGAAAACCAGCAGAAAATGATTTACATTCTTACCCAAATGGTCACTCAACAGATTCCCGCTGATCAACTTCTTCCCGCACGCCCATAAGCAAGCTTTCACAGGATCCAGGACCTCATAGGCGCCTTGCGTGCCGGTCAGATCTTCGACATTCTCCAACTTCATGCAAAAGGAAGAGAAAACCAGCAGAAAATGATTTACTTCCTTACCTAAATGATCGCTCAACAGATTCCCGCTGATCAACTTCTTCCCGCACGCCCATAAGCAAGCTTTCACAGGATCCAAGACCTCATTGGCAGCCTGCGTTCCAGCTAGATCTTCAACGTTTTCCAGCTCCATGCGAACTGGATCGTGAGGTGGAAGACCAGCGGGGAACACGATCTTCGTGGCTCCGAGGAGCTCGTCTAGGGCGCGGGTCACGTCTTTCTGGGTTAAAGGTTTACGGTGGTCCACCTGGAAGATATTTTTAAATAAGTTTGTAAATTTGCGCCTTGAAGTTTTCTTCGCATGCTCACAAATGCAATCTGACTCGCATTTGTAAAATATGCCTTGCGTTAAATTGACTCAGCCAAATTCTCAAACTGTCTAGCCGCGTAGTTGGTTTTTAGTATTAGGAGCGCGTTTATTATGTTCAAACATTGAGTTATTATTCCTATAGAGAAGCCATACTTAACAATGAAATTGTCGCAATCGCAACCTGTACCAAGCGACCAAAACCTCGCTGGCGATATGGCGCTTACGCGTTTAGGTCGCGAGACTCACGCTCCGCTTCTATGGTTTGTTGTCAAAACAACAACAACTCATGGCGCAAAATACTGGTTCTTTGTGCCGGTTCTATATATACATTAGTAATAATAGTTCAATGTGTTCAAATCGGTGCAAAGTTAACTTAGTAATCTTAGTATGAACTGTACGCACCAATTTCTTATGGACAAACTCCTTAGCTGCCTCTGCCGCTTTCTTCAACACGTCCTGAAGATTCGGCGGTGGGGCAAGGCCGCAGCGCCTACCCATATCATCTTTACATTCCACATAACCCATGGGCGCACAGCGCGTTGCCCAGGGGTCTTCTAGTTTTAGCTCCTTTATCTGAAACAAATAGGTTTAAACATAGATTTGTTTTTACTGAGGATATATCAGCAACCAAGAGGTATTGAAGGTTTGAAGGTTGTGTTAGTCAAAGGTCTCTTTTAAAAGAAGATAGCCTGGAGTAGCTCTAAAACTAACCCTTTGTATGCCTTTGTCAAAAATTTGCTGTAAATATATCCTTGAAACTGTAAATTACAGTCTAACTAGGACTTATAAAACTGAATTATGTAATGATTAAGAAAACTGTTAAGAATTTAGTTTCATAATTCAATTACGTGCTGAAGTATGAAAATAAATCTAGGAAAATAAAGTGCCTTTTAATAATCTTAGAAGCGCCTGGCGCCGTGCTTATAGCAATCTTATTAATAGCTACTTTGCTTCTGTGAAAGTGAGGAGCTAAAGAAAATAAGCTCTTAGTTTCCTTGGACTTAATCGAAAATATCAATACCAAGATTGGCATAAAGGGCATTTATTTTAAGTACTTATTCATTATTCAGGGGAAATTAAATAGAGTACCTACCATAGTTTTATAAGTAATTTTCAGTCAAATAATTAGGAATTTATTCAAGTAGGCCTATTAGCAACAAGCACTATTTAATTATTATTTCTGTTATGGCATTATAAAAATGTACCTAATACAAATATTTTTCATAGGGACTTATAGCCACGTTTAACTTGGATAACGTACTTAAGTCTTGTTGAAAAATAATTCGACCGAATGCTTACATTCAGAACCTATAGGACTTAAGTGACACTACAGGTAAGTAGGTATATAATTGTTGAACCCCAGCAATAAGATGCCATCTTTTGCCGTAATTCACACGAGGACGAATCAGAGGGCCTACCGCGAAACATTTTCGACGTTTTGCCTCCCTGTCACGTCAAACGTGGTTCGCGGTAGGCCTGCAGCACTGCATGATGAAGTTGCGCGTGTCTCGGTAAAATATTCTAGCCGTACTAAACGAACTAACACAACAGTAAAATACCTTTGACTCTAGCCACGCAAAATTAAATCTTGTACCCATATCAATAGCTCTAGTTTTTCTTTACCTGCTCCTCTGTCAACCCCTGCATCTCAAGCGGCAGGAACGTCCCATGTTTCCCAAGCTCCTCCATCTCGTAACAGATCCTGGTGATCTTCAATCTGCCGTTGTAGATAGCCGTCACGTCTTTGACGACATCATCCACGGAACAGTTCACGTTGGTTTCGTACAGGAACTGGTTTTCATCGCCTCTCTTTACTAGGAGAATCACCATTTTTGGCAATAATTTTAACTACAGGTAAAACGCGATCTTTGGTTTAAATGTAGGAAAAAACTTGAGATAAGACTTTTTTAAATAATAAAACCGTGCAATCGCGTTTGACAGTAAAGCGAAATGTAAATTGAGTTATTGATTCAACGGTAACGATGGTAAGCGTTGCTATGGCGATGTTTTGGCAGAAAATGAAACGACGAAATAGAATAATTAGGTAACCGTTCAGTTTTAAGGTGATTTGGATTTTATTGAAAGTGTATTATGATTGGTTTTAGTTTTAAGAAGATGATATTTTTTTATGATTATAGATTACATTTCGACATACATGGCATATGGCAGAGGGCCCGATTCGGATTTTGAAAGATACGATACCGATATGTTTAAGATGTAACCTGTCAAATTTAACATTTGCGCGATTCTGGAGATACTCTTGAACGATTTCCACAGGATATTACTTAGAGATCCAATTCACATGTAGTTTAGTTTGTATTTTTTGTCTCAATAAAGTCCCTTTTATTCAAAAAAAATTATCATCTAATAGATATCTTACTCTATCTGACGTAAAAGTGACATTGGTTGCCCGAATTGCGCTGCAAAAGAGAACTATACTGGGTCAAGCAAATCTTGTCAGTAGCAAACGGCGGCAAATTTGAAAAATGGCGGGTTAGCAACACTGTGTCCGAATAATTCGAAAATCGCGTGTCATCTTTGTTTTATCTGTGGAATGTGGATCGCGAATGACAGCCATCATCTTTGTTTACATTCTGAATCGATTCTATTTCAAGAGATATTTCTGCTGTGTCACCATTAAATACCAATATATTTAATAAGATTGTGCTTAATCAAAGTTAAGATTCCTACAATGCCTACAGTGCCAACTGAGAAATCTAATAAAATATTAAAATCCAGTAGGACATCTACCTGCTGAAGCAATGATTTTATTCATACATTCTTGTTTAACGGCATAGTCCACTTCTAATTTTATTTTGAGATCTTCAAATTAGTTAATCATTTTTATCAACATCACACACCGCTTTTAAATTGTCCGTCCATACCTATTAATAACAATCATTGGCAAGGCGTACGAGGACACAGAAAGACTACTAGAAATAGTCACATAGAAGTTAAGAAATTTATATGTGTGTTGTACAAACTAATTGCTAAGTATGTCACCATTTAACGTTCTAAAGAGTAGAATATAGTCATAGTCATATAGTTTATTGTTATTATAAATAAATAACCATCTTGTTTGGTAAGCACTTCCCCACTTATACACTGACCTACAAAACGTGCATACCTAAGATACAAGTAAATGTTTACTTAGTTTAGGTATTGTTCAAATTTCCATTAGAGTTTAGAAAATACATATTTGTATCGGTATTAATATTGTTAAATTGATCTGTACCTATCTTAACCTGAATCCATGAATTACTAGTATTTAAGTATAAATTGTATAATTACCATTGTATAAATCAAATTAGCATAAGTTTTAATGAATAAATATTATCTTATCTTATCTTATCTTAATTTCAAACATTTTCAATAGAGAATCCGCAATAGAGAATTTGAATTGCCGGGCGCGCTCAGCGGAAAAAAATTTTTTTTGGTTCGATGTACATTGTACATTGCTGCTTTTCTTAGCGCAATACTACTCTTTGAGTGTTGCCCTACTTTAGTTTGCTTTACATTGCTACTGACAAGATTTGCACTATAGTTGATATCTAAACTATAACGTATCTAGAATGGATCTAGTACGTGTCGTCTCTTGTGAATATCTTGAAGTTCGAATACGGCACAGAATGAAGTCATTTGATAGAAAAATGACATAATTCGTTTCATTTATCTAACGGCTAACCAAACTAATATATTTTGTTACTATTATGGTTAAAAATGTGTTTCAAAGGTAACCCAAACGTTATAAATGAATATCGTATCAACAAAAAACTAGAATCACCATTATATTCTAAGCAAAAGTTACAGTACGTTTCAAAAGTACTTATTAATGAAATCTATTCTAGAATCTAGCTCAAAGCAGATTGCTTTGGTTTACAAGCCTTAGGGGCCTCCATAGAAACATCTATTGTAAGAGAGTTCACTCTTATCGGCACCGGAGTCCAAAGTTATATCGATAATTCACCAGTACGTCTACCACCAGTTTTTACATTGACATAACGCTCACGTCTACGTAATTTACTTTCTGTACATCTCGCATGCACTAATATGCGAGTGCGAGCGAGATGCATAGAAAGTAAGTTACGTAAACGTGAGAGTATATGTCAATGTCAAAACTGATGGTAGACGTACAGTAGATAACAATGTGCTAACCCGTACTAAACTAATAACAAAAAACCGGGCAAGTGCGAGTCGGACTCGCGCACGAAGGGTTCCGTACCATAATGCAAAAAAAGGTCACCCATCCAAGTACTGACCCCGCCCAACGTTGCTTAACTTCGGTCAAAAATCACGTTTGTTGTATGGGAGCCCCACTTAAATCTTTATTTTATTCTGTTTTTAGTATTTGTTGTTATAGCGGCAACAGAAATACATCATCTGTCAAAATTTCAACTGTCTAGCTATCACGGTTCGTGAGATACAGCCTGGTGACAGACGGACGGACGGACGGACGGACGGACGGACGGACGGACGGACGGACGGACGGACGGACGGACGGACAGCGGAGTCTTAGTAATAGGGTCCCGTTTTACCCTTTGGGTACGGAACCCTAAAAACTATTTTTTGTAGCGCGGTCTTTGTATCATATGTAGCTGGTATTTCTTTATCCACTTTCAGGTTACATAAAATCTATGTATTTAACTATTTACATGTAAACATAAATTACTATGCATGCTAACAGAGACCTGTAACTAATAAAGACAGATAGGTAACATAAATACTAACAGACATCACATAAGCAAGGTTTGACTCCATACCTATATGCCATTTAGCAACATTATTGAGTTCACCGGAAAGAATCAAGCGTGAATTCTTGAGATACATACCTAAAACTTTTAATTATTTTCCAAATACCCGTTCTATGAAAACAATGGGATTAGCAACTGTCAAAGACCAAATTCGCTCAGCCCTTGATCTAAGGCTCCACGGTGCCCTACATTGGTCGACAGACAGAAAGAGGTGGTGGCAAATTGTCAAAGAGAAACTGTTCCCTAGAAGTGGCCACGACCTTCAGTGATGAGGAAACCGATGCAAGGAGGAGGAGGTTTCATCTGTCTCTTGTTTTGTCCAATGAGATTTGGCTTAATCCAGTCGTCCAGCCCTTAATTTATTTTTAATAATACAATTATTTGCCACTATTCGTAGGAATAACAGCCTACCTATGCTGGCACCATCTGTACCGGCCAACCCCATTGCTGATTAACAGTCAATAAAATTAACTCATCTCTGCCACCATGGACCTTTAGTTAATGTAGCGCAAGAGCCACTGGGCAGGAAAATGCGCGGTCCCGGGTTCAGTGCCGGCCTTTCAAACTTTTGTTAATCTCGCGGCAATCCAACGTTGCCTGCCGTGTATTCTCGTCGCTAGCGCAGGTGACGGGAAATCACCGGCAGTCAAAAATTTTACTAATCTTATTTTAATATAAAAAACAAGTGACTATAAAAAATATTGACACCTACCCACTTTTATTGCAGGATAACATATTTACAAGCCAATGGATCAGAAATATATTTTGACGCCACTAAGACATACAATAAGGTCGTGTAGTTACAATACATACTGACAGACAGTGCACAGCCAAAACAGTTTATGAATAGTTTTTAAACATTAGAGACCGTTTAAGATAGATTTTTTTTTAATTCAATACGGGTTGATTAAGTTTAAGATTTTTTTAACATACAAACTATCTACATAGTTTTTTTTTAACAAATTCGCGTGAGGAAGCTTGTACGTACTAGTATTATGTACCTAATCATACAGTTAACTCGATCCTACGAGAGATCACCTCGTGCTATTCAAGATAGCAGCTATCGGAATCACACTGCCGGTCCGAGATTGAAATAAGATACTTGAATAGCTGAAGAGGTCGGTACGCATGAAAAGTCGTAGTTTTTTTCATTTACTACTTCATTGTAAGTTTCTACATTCCGTATTTTTCATTTTTGGTCTCAATGACCCTGGCGTAATACAAATAAAAAGATGTTTAAAAATGTTTATAAATGGTAGTATTTTATGAAACAGGTGTATTATGAAATTTCTAAGATGGGCAATTTATTTCATAATTGTGTAAACTACACTGCAATTCATTCGAATATTTCTTTCAGTAATTTTGTTTTCATTTTCTTTTTATTTCAAAATTAGAGTCCATGTAATCTACCTTTGTACCGACTTTGTCGTGGCAAAGTGTGAAAGGGCCATTGTAAACGTCATACTTTATATGTTCCCATACCAATATACCTATGAGAAGTTTCCGAATATTTTCTTTGTGGAAATTTCGTAGTTTTAGAAACTTTCCGACGGCACACGTCCAGTGGCCCGCTTCTATACGGATTTACTTCGGTCCCCTTTTCTACACAAAAAGACGTCTAAATCTCGTTCTTTGATGAGATATGAAATACTGCCGTATTTGAACTTCAAGATATTCACAAGAGACGACACGTACTAGATCCATTCTAGATACGTTATAGTTTAGATATCAACTAGTTCTCTTTTGCAGCGCAATTCGGGCAACCAATGTCACTTTTACGTTAGATAGAGTAAGAATTGGGCTAGGGTGTTTCATTTTTCCGAATTTTCGATTTTCATCTGACTTTGCTCGAATTCTTGTTCTAACTGATAAAATAATATTATACGTTAAAAAAAAATTAAAATCGGTAAACATTTAGAGGTTGCACAACTTCAACAAAGATTTTTCAAATAACCAACGACTCTACATCAGAGGGTAGAAAATGGTTTAAGCGGCTACCATCAAAGCGGAGAGTAGTGTGATACTGAACCTTCTACATATAAATAAATTTTAAAATTTGTAGTAAACTTGGATTTTGGTTACTCGATAAATGTTCTAATTAAGATTTTCCAGTTTTTCCACCTGTTTCCAAAGGAAAAGTGCTTTTATCGTGTTTTAGACGCAAAATTCAGTTTTCTCATTCGATTTTAGTATTAGATCATTATATTTTGTCATTTTAGAACATAGTTCATTTTCACGCAATGTATGGGGTTCTCACTCTACCTTTTCAACTTGTGCAACCTCTAAACGTTATTCGATTCTTTTGAAAATTGAAATAGATAGTTTTTAGTGTGGGGAGACTCCATTGGTGAGCAAAGTCAGGAAAAATATTACAACTTTTTTTTCTCCATACAAAAGTGAATCACCCTAAATTGGGCCCATAATTATCTTTGACGACCTCCTAGCCTAGTCGGTAGTGACCCTGCCTACGAAGCAGGAGGTCCCGGGTTCGAATCCTGGTAAGGGTATTTATTTGTATGATGATACACATATTTGTTCCTGAGTCATGGTTGTTTTCTATGTATTTAAGTATTTATATATTATATATATATCGTTGTCTGAGTACCCACATCACAAGCCTTCTTGAGCTTACCGTGGGGCTTAGTCAATTTGTGTAATAAATGTCCTATAATATTTATTTATTTATTTATATTTATCTATTCCGTAGGTACCAGTGCCCACACTGTTAACTGACAGTAACCCTTACAACAAAAGGCATCAGGTCCACCGATGGACAGTTAAGAGTGTTGCTGTACTACACTACCACGACAATATTGTGATGCACACAATAAATATTCCAAGCGGCTTAGCACGGTCGCGTTTTTATCCCTTGTCACCATGCCTGTCACGTTCTAACAAGTACGTAAGTGCGAAAGGGACGCGCATAGTGATAGACGATAAAAATGGAACCGTGCTGCGCCCACAAGTAAATATTTGCCCAAATATACCCTCAAATTTTCTATTCACTTGAAGCGATTGTTCTATTCTGAATTCGAACACATTTCAAATGGCCCGGAATATCCTAAAGCTTACAAGATATCATCTTTATTACTATTGCCAGAAGGGCTAGTTTCCTTGAAATTATACTGGTATTTTCGGATCATCTGAGGAGTCAGAATTGCATAAATTCAGCAAGATTTCAAATTGAAAATCGATCTTACCTATTTGCAAGTGGCTTTTCATTGCAATGGATTGTATTTCTTAAGCGGCTTATGCCGGGTTGGGTATTATTTCTAGGTTTGCGATGGTGTTTGGTAAGTTTGATTGGTATTCCAATATGGTTTGGTCAGTTCTAAAATGGGGAAAACAAACCTATTCAACTTTTAAATAAATCTCATTTATAATTTTGCTTGCACTGATATACTTAGAAGTGTGAGAGAATTGTACTATGAATGAAGTTAAAATGAGGTTACTTTAAGAGACTTATATCGACCGGGATATGGACCGTGATTACCTTTTGTATTGTTTTCGAGCTCGCGATATATATGTCGTAGTCAGATCGTATAATCAGCCGTATTACATTACGACTAGCCGTTTTCAAAACCAGGGGCGTTTTGAAATGCGGCGTTTCGACGATTAGCCGGATTGTCATTGCGATACGTTCTTCAATAAGGCGGCCTACGTTTAGCCGCATCGTACTACTATTTAGATTGTAGAGTGACCAGTTTTTTCGGTCGCCTACGTAACCGGAGTTTGACAATGTTTGCAATTTAATTTATTTTTACCATGGTCCCACCGCACTACATGTGTTTCTTTTCCAAAACATTTCCTTCACAACTTAAATAGACGGAGCCCCGCTTTGCGGGGCTCCTATTTCTGGGCGGTTTGCCCTTCGGGCATCTGAAGCTACCTAACGAACCTAACCTATTTACATACCTACGCTTTTTTCCCCAAAGTGTAATGTTTTCACGGACGTCTCACTAAATCAATAGGTAGGTAGGTTAGGTTCGTTAAGTAGCTTCAGATGCCCGAAGGGCAAACCGCTCAGAAATAGGAGCCCCGCGAAGCGGGGCTCCGTCTAGTTAAGTTGCGAAGGAAATGTTTTTTGAAAAGAAACAGTCCGACGAACTCCAGATTTGATGGACACTCCAGCGTTTTTCATAGTTTGTTCTTGTTATGTCAGGCAGCGCCACGAGTGTTAAAGATGGGAACTAAAAACTGTCAAAGCGGCGGCTAATGACTCGCTGTATTACATTACGGCTAGCCGTGATGAAGAACATATGGCGCCGATTACATTCCGGCGGATTCTCATTCAGCCATATTCAATCCGGCTAATCATTAAACCGCCGCATTTCAAAACGCCACTGTTTTTGAAAACGGCTAGCCGTAATGTAATACGGCGGATTATACGATACGACTGCGACATATATATGTCTAATGAAACTAACCGTGTTCATTGAAAGTGTTACTTTAAGAAATTCTAGAAAGCCTTTTGGAAAACACACCTAATAAAGCAGTGAGGATTGAATTTCTATTACTCAAATGCTTAGCTTAATTCATTCTTACCATAATTAAAAATGTTTGTCGATCTTTTGAGTTAAGGGGCCCACTGATTAACAGTCCGCCGGACGGTATCGGCCTGTCAATTGTTCGGAACTGTGAAAATTTTGTTCTAACTGACAGGCCGATACCGTCCGGCGGACTGTTAATCAGTGGGCCCCTTTACCCAACACTAGCGCATACCCAAGCATCGGCGTCTAGTCAAGTCTATGAGTACGACGCAAGCGGCGCGATTCGGGAAATGAATTAGAGACTCACTAGATATGAAATAGTAAAGATATGTGACGTTCCACGGCAAAAGGTACCTTACGGCGGCTGGCGCTTACGCTATTATTAACGCCGCTCCAATATTTGCCGGGACAATGGTACCTTTTTCCGTGGAACGTCACATATCTTTACTATTTCATATCTAGTGAATTTCTAATTCATTTCCCGAATCGCGCTGAAGGTTGGCGCAACTGCGCAGCGACACCATTGTTCCATCGCACTGACTAGACGCTGATGTTCAAAAGACGCTAGTGTGTGGTCTCTCTTTATCATAGAGCGTTAAACAGATTTTTTTTAACTTTCTGTTTAAATTTTGAAGCACGGTTTAACGTTTATGTTCTCATTGTTTCAGATATCAGGGGGCAGCACGCACAGACATGGCCACGATATTTCAACAGAGGACCCGGACCTCAGCGAGCATGACAACTCTACACACCATGGCAAGGTTAGTGAAAGTTCGGTTTCTGCCTCTCTATCACTCTTGCCCATTCGATCGATAGAGAGGCAGATAAAGAAATTTCCGTTTCGCGGTAGGCCACCTGTAAACAAACCGCCTTGATGCATCAATGTCATAGTGAAAACTTGTTGTATAACTTCTTTTCTATTCTATTCTTCACCACTTACGGCCACGCCACACTAGCTCTATGCTAACTCTATGGCGGGAGCGATAACCATAGGTTGGAGCGAAAGGTCCGATCGCTGTGTCACGCTCCAACCTATGGTTATCGCTCCCGCCGTCGCAAGTCGCTCGATGTCGTGGCCGAGCCGTATGGCTGCTGCTCGACGCAACGTTGGCGCTACTGTTCAGCGACGCCATTTTCCATAGGGCTGACTAGACACCGACGCTCAAAAGATGTTAAGATGTAAGTCTGGGGTGGCCTGATGGTTGGCAGTCCTCAACTGTGCATTTCTCCAGAAACCTGTCTTGCACACCTAAACTGTGGAATGAACTGTCGCCCGCGATATTTCCGGACCGATACGACCTTTCAAGCCTTCAAGAAAATAGGCTACTCCCATCTTAATATAGGGACCGTGCGAGTTGGAGGGTCTGCCATCTTGTGGCCTGAATCGGAAACATATATGTGCACATGTACATTGCCAAAGCAAGTGCTACCATCCACCGTTCTCGTCGGTGCGTTTTCTTGTGTATAGTATGTTCTGCTATCTTGTGGGGTACATTGAAAGCATAAACGACACTTTTACGCCTCGCGCCAAATATCTGACGGCTCCTATGCTGCCCCCTATAGTTCATGCACGGGGCCTATAGGTACATGCAATGCGCCAAACCACCAATACACACCACAAAATGAACTGCTTGCATAAGATTAGTTAAATTTAAACCACCGAGTAACAAAATAAATACGCACAGTATTTGAACCGGACTTTGCCACTTAGATACAGAAATTCACCGAAAATTCAAGCTGCCATTCTGATTAAATAATAAATGCCGAAATTTCCAAATTCGCTCTCGGTTCAATAATAGATCTGCTAATTCTAAATTCAAACTAGATCAGAAATTCCCCGCATTCTAATCAAATATTTGATTCGCGAAATTAAACTCTGAGTTATAGAAGGTAAAGTCGATTGTGAAAAATGAAAATGTAACGGCGGTTGACAAATTGAAGTTGGTAGCCCTGGGGGTTGGAATTTACATATGGCACTGTGTCAGTTGTTTCGTTTGTTAGTGAAGCTAAGTCATGAGAGGAAGCGTGTTTTGCGGTTTTGATATCGCCACCACTGTTAACTGACAGTTCATAAACCTTATTACCAAAGGCATAAGGTCCACCGATGGATAGTTAAGAGTGTTGCTGTTTGTACTCTGAAGTCCGTCTATGAAGCTAACTTAAACTGATTTGGCAGCAATGAAGTGTGGCATATATTATTATCATACGAATTTGACTTTTTTTGTGGTGGTGCTTCCGCGCTGTCTTTTGTCAAGCTAGGGCAGAGTTGATTTGACGAAATCGATGTTATCTACATAATGTTATTTACATTTCCTGAAAATATAAGAGATAGTAAGGACATCATAGTCATAATATCCATATTTCCCATGACTGTAATTATTTTTAATTTCTATATTTATTTCAGACTGCATAGCTCCATAAAATTGTTAGTATTATGAGCATGGATTTCATTTTAACATTGTTTTAACGCACTGGCAATTTATTAATAGCTAAAACGAAAGCTTGTTGGCAAGAGAGAACGTCGGCAAAAGAGCCTAGGTACAATCGCCGTCTCTTATCCCTTGGACCACTCCCTAGCTTAGTGCAAACGTATGCACGCGATTATAAATTCTCGCACCGCAGCTCGTTTTAACCGTTACCTTGTTTCTCGCAAATACAGGGCTTGTGGTGGATTTTTACAACTCCCGTCGTTGTTCCTTGGGTGGATCAACTTTTTTTGTTTTGTTATTCTGTCCAAGGGACAATTATAAAGTTATAGGTATAGGTGGCCCATATCCATTATTCCATTCAGGGATATTTCATTCCATTCTATTTATGCAGTACAGAACACATAGGGTATAGGGTACCTACCTAAACATCATTTAATTTCATATTTTAATGGATATGCGAATGTGTAGTACTTTTAGTGTACCACCACAATGACAAACCAAAGGAGATTATGTGGGATTGGATTTTGATAAAAAAAACTTATAAAACAATAAGTGTGGCTACCACCAGTTTGGCACTGATATTTTAAACGCTATCGAAAACGTAACTTACTTTCTATGCATTTCGCTCATACTCACATATTAGTGCGAGCAAGATCATTGTATAGAAAGTTAATTACGTAGACGTTAGCATATATGTCAATGTCAGTTTTGATACTATCAGTGACTCATGGTACGGGTAAAGATCTATTGAGCCCTTGTAATTTATTGAAGAACCGCATAAGAAATTAAATCAAATATTCATATAGAAAAATAAAATAGTTAGTGACAAATCCTTGTGCTACTTTTATTTACTTATAGCAATTATTACGTACTTATTTTAGCACCCTAAACTCCTTCACAGTGCAATTGTATATTCTCGAGCGTTCTTATGGCGCCTCATTCCGCGTACCTATTATAGTGCGACAATGTGAGCGGTCGCTACCGCCTGTGCCTTGGGCCACACAACAGACGTGCACTCGTGATTGTAAATTGGCGTGAATTTTTATTATGTCGTTGGCTTTGCTGTTATGATGCTAGACTATTGAAGCTGTAAATACGTTTGAGATTTTTCATTTTATACTATCGCTCTCAAAGTCGATGTTAAAGAAGCCAAATTAAAATGCACTAGATCTGTTAAACGATACTACAGCTTATGCGCTGTATGTTGTAGGGTTATTATATAGATGTGATGATGAGTATTGTGGGCTTTAGATTGCCACTTTTGCCAGTTTATATTGTTTTATTTTCGGCATTACTTAACGCATATAAATAATTATGACTATTATGATTATGATCATTGAGTTGTTTTCGACCCATTAGAATAAAATTCACTTCTACTACTACCTACACATAAAAAAAAGTTCAGACTAAAAACTTTTTGGGAAAAACCTTTCTCTAAGCATAAGTATGTGGGTTAAACTACGAGTATAAATAATAAAAAACCTAGAAGTGTAATCTCCTGTGTTTTGGACCACATCCCATATGAATACTCGCGTATGTTTGCGATTGTAAATTCGCGCCCGTTTCTTTTACCTTGTTTGGCGTCGCTTTTATAACACTACTGGAGCCACATTCAGATTTAACAAATGGTTACGATTTTGTTCTTATTTTAAAAAGACCTTGAATATTGCTCACGCTGATTGCTGCATGCTAAATGAAGTGAAAGCATGTGATGCATGCCAATCACCAAGACGATCGTCAAAGTCGTATCAAAACGATACCAAATTAGATTCAACCTCCTGGTTTTTGTTATGAAGTTTTCTTTTAGACATCGTGATGTGGTCGATCCGGTTAATCTGGATCCGGTCGATGCGGCCACCCCGGAATTTTATATGAACTACCTACTATTATTATGTGACGTTGCTATAATTTTCAAAGGTACCTTTGTCATTCGTATTTCGTTTCCTGTATATTGATGTAAGCTCACACGATTGTCACTCATTATTTTCAAATTTTTGACTGAAACTGGGTGCACTTAAATTATTTATTTATTTACGTTTTAAGTACGACATTAGACTCTTAATTGCCTGCAATGAGGTTAATAATTTTATCGACATCTAGATGCACTTTTTCGAATGATTATTCACTCTTACCACAGAATGGTCACTATTTAACAAAACCAATGTCCGATAGCGAAAGGTCACAAATCACGTTGTCCCTTCCCAGTGCACAGCACCGGTAGTGTTGGTAGGAAATCGAGTCATTTGAGTCTCTACAAAAGACCCGAGTCTCTAACAAGTTGAAAGGAACTCTAGTTTCCACTTACTTATATGAGTCTGACAGTCTTAAAGCGAAAAACTCAAAGGACTCAAGTCTCAACCAACACTATGCGCCGATCACGTCACTGCTCTTACGTTAGTGTCAGGGTTGTCACGTCGCTTTTCTAATTTTCGGTACGTTTTCTGTGCCTTGGACCACACTCCGTCTCTACGCGGACGTGTTCGCGATTGTAAATTCGAGCTCGTATTTATTACGCCTCTTTGCGCTGCTATTAGAGTCGTCACACAATAGCTTGCCGCGGACCCAAAATATTGACAGCAGCGGTTTCAAATGGACTTGTCATAGTATCTAAATCTCAAATCAACTACATGCCATTCTAGACAGGCTGCAAAGTTCTTTGCGTAACCGCCACTTGTCTCGAGTTTGCCAAGTACCTAAACTAAATTGTAATTTTGTACCTAGATCTAGGTGTATATAAAGTAAATAAATTCTTAACATAATTATTATAGAAACACCGAACTGCGTTCCAAAACTGGCATTGTGGATGTGGGCATGAAGGCAGCAAAGCTGAAATGGGACTGGGCAGGGCACATCTGCCGAATGCACCCAGAACGCTGGGCTAAAGTATCCACGGACTGGATCCCACAGGATGGATCTCGGGGCAGAGGAAGACCCAAACGGAGATGGCGGGACAACCTAGATACATTCTGTGTGGAGTGGCGGGAGTGTGCATTAGACAGAGACAAGTGGCGGGAAAGAGGGGAGGCCTTTGCCCAGCAGTGGGACACACTAATAGGCTAAAGAAAAAAAAAAAAATTATTATACGCATTTTCGAGAAAAGAGCAAAGCCGAAATCATTCCATATTTTCTGGTATTTCTTAAACCGGTTGGATAAGAGATTAGGAGCAAAAAACAAATTTCATACAAATTGTATTATCTATTTTAAAGGAAAAAGCAGAGAGCGCTCTCCTAGCTCTTATAACAATGACAAAAACGAAAAATTTCAAATGAAGGGGCATAGCCATGGATGGTGTAAAAATATATTCCAGAATGTCAATATTTAGAGAGCAAAATGGGAATTACGTTTGTATGGAAAATGGGTCGTCAACTGTCATGTTTTTTGTGCCTTGTACCACGCAGAAAGCGAGCGTGTGCTCGCGATTGTGAATTCACGATGCACCTTCTCGCCGGGTTGAGCGTCGCTAATATGATGCAATAGAGAATAGAGCGCTATGTGGGTCATGCGATACGCTTCAGAGTAAAAGGCAAAGTTATAAAGGCTGGAACACATTTTTTAAAATGGCGGCATATCAAATTTCACGACGGTTCTAGAGATTTCGAGCTTTGTTCTATTTCGATTGTGCTATAAGCCATGTTTCTTATACCTTGGACCACACAGAAAGCGAGCGTGTGCCCGCGATTGTGAATTCGCGCTGCACCTCTTTTATTTCGCCTGGTTGGGCGTCGCTAATATGATGCAATGGAGAATAGAGCCCTATGTGGGTCATGCGATACGATGCTAGAAAGGCTTGTTATTTTATAAGTAAGGTTTTTTATGAACTACATACTGTCATAAGCAGATTTATCAGCTGATACAGGACTCCTAACAATGATTTTGTTTTGGTAATTATCATTTTTTAAACTTCGCCCGTTAGTAGGGAATGTAAACCGGTTTTTAATTGTATGGAAAAACCGGTTGATAAGCAAAATTTCATCAAATAAAAACCGGTTTACATTCTCTACCCGTTAGGCTACTAGAACAATCAAATTAGGACAAAGCTCGAGATCTCTAGAACAGATCTGAAATTTTATGTTTGTTAATAAAATGTCCCCTTTTTCAGACCATCCGAGATTTGGAGATATTTAGGAACTGCTGATATATTGCAAAATGTGTTTCTACTTTTAGGAATTTGACCTGACTGAAAATATTTATGGTCTATCTAGGCCATGAAAAGCTTAAACTGTACACAGGAAAGTACTACGAGTATATACTTAAAAAATTAAAGATTAGACTTATAGGTCAATTCGAGTTTTAGTTATACGATCTGTTTCCGATATAACAATGACAGATCAGTATCATATCGGAAACCGATCGAATAACTAAAACTCGAATTGGCCTGTCATATTCTATATAATAAATTATGGTAAGTTATGTTGTGATATTTTAAGGACTTTAAATATTATATCAAAAAAACGAAACGTTTCGCAAAAGCCAAAAAGCGAACTTTTTCATTAACAACATTAACAAGGACAAACGAAAACGATTAAAGTCCAAGTGAAAAACAAAACGGACCCCTCGCCCGCAATAACTTGAGAACAAACTCGACCGGGAGACGTAGACCGGGAGACGAACACTGGAAAACTTAGTTGTAAGACTTTGAGAACAAATCAAATAGGTTTCTTACTTATTATTATTTGTATCATTTGCGTTTTTAAATACCTAGTATACTGTATTTAAATTATGGTATGGAGAGTTAGATCACTTTTAATTTAGTATACTTACTTAAGACATTTTATTCAGATTACTTGTAATATTTTTCAATAACTGAATTTCAATAAGACTGGTTTTTGGTAGTCAACTTTATTAATTATTGTTTATTACAGGAACAAATGTATTGTATGTATTGATCATCGCCATATAAAAGCACTTTTCAAAAATATCACTTAATTTTATTATAAAGGTAAATACAAAGTAATTTAGAAAAGGTTTGTGCATATTGTTAAATGTATCCTTTGTGTGATAAATGTATTTCGAAAATACAACATATACAGAAAAATTGAGGTATAATAAACTATTCCAAAGGCATCTGGCCTTTGGAATAGTACTACATATTATGTTGACAAAAGATATTTTTTGCATTACCTCGCGATCAAATAACTGTAATCTATTTAACTTATAAGTCATTATTTTTTTCTAATCATCTACTTTTGCATTGAAAGCGGTATTTATACAAGAAACTGAAGTAACCAATATGATTATTTTTTCCTCACGATCTCCCGGTCTACAAGAAAAGTCGGCAACATTAATTATTGTGTAACAGGAAAAAATTGAAGACCCGAGGGGAAGCTGGGCTCTGTCGCTATTGTTTTGTTTATGGAAAATTAGTTTGGCATTACGACTAGGAGGAAAACGAGGCATGATGGAGTATATTGGACCTATTTTAGGGGTAGACAGAGTAATAAATTTTATCTATGTGGTTCTATTTAATGGTAATGTTTCGTCGTCGTAATATTTTTTATGTCCTACCTTGGTGCGCGTGCAGTTCTGCAATACAAATGAATTGACGGATTGAACGTCTAATGTGTTGGTACTTAAAGGTTTGTTTTTGACAGTGCAATTTTCCATGTAGTATTTAATTAATAATCGTGAAGTATGTACGAGCCAAGTCCGGATTCATCCTGAGGGTCGTGAAGTTGGAATCTCGACACAGTGTGAATTTTAATTCTTTTGTGCTGAGCGTTCCGACTGAACATCTAGCGACCTTCACCAAGGAGGAGTTTTGGCCGAAGGGTGTCAAGTTCCGGCGGTTCCGCGGCCGGCTCCCTGACACTGCGGGGTTGCGAACTGCATCGCAGCCATAATTGTGTTTTTAGTTTTAAGATATATTTTGTAATAATATGTATGCTAGTTTTAAGGTATTTATCTATGGGCCAATAGTTGCCTGAAAATAAATGTTTTCATTCATTCATTCATTCATTCAATTATATAAAAATCAATTTTCTTTTAGTTTTGAAGTAGTTATTTGATGTTTATCTTTTAAAAACTTTATAGACTTTCCAGATTTTTAATTATATTTTTTTTTATTAGTAGATATATTTTCAACTAGAGAGAGGCACTACTTACAGAACTTTCTGTGAAAGCTTTAGTTGTAGTACGTATGTTTTTCCTCTAAAAGCCTTTTCAAATAATATTTCGCTTTGCGTTGTCGAATCCCGTGAAGAATTAGGTTCTTTAGAGGCCCATGAAAGAAACTTCAGCGTCAACAAAAACAAAATGTTAGGTATATTCTCTATCAACCAATATAAACACGGCACAAAATATTTAGTCAACTAAAATAATGCTTGAAGATTTATGTTTTTAACGATTTAATAGGTTTTTTGCAGTGTAACAAGGAATAGTTATTCACGATACAAGTGCGGAAAAGAGGAAATTCAAAACGAGTGGCGATAAATTAAAACACGACCGAAGGGAGTGTTTTAAACCGACACGAGTTGCGAATTACCTATTCGCACGTGTATCGTACAACGTTTTACAGTACATATGGCCCTTTAAACTTTTGACATACGCACGAATTATCAATTTAATTTTAAATTATTATTTTTTTTAATTTGTAAAATTGTGCCATATACTTAGATTATAAGAATGCATGTATGTACATATAGCCAGAATATAGCTCTATATGGGTAACGTATTGAATATTTGTACGCCATATTATGGTAAAATAAGGAATAAGACTGAAAACTTTGTATACCACCCATTGTACCCTTATTTATGCAAATAAATATTTTTGATTTGATTTTTGATTTGAAAAGTGCTATTTTACGCACTAGTGCGGGAAAATAGGACTATATGTACTGTAAAATATATTTTTTAACATAATGATCCAAAATAAAAGCTAATTCATTCTACGTGGAGGTTTATTAACATTTTAACATGATTTTTTTGCCAATTTTTTTACTTTTATTTTAGACGTTTTTAAGTATTCGTCATCAAATATAAAAATAATACAAAAAAAAATAACATAATTCTCTCAAGCTTTAAGTAAGGTCGTGTTTTTTTTTTGTAGTCAGTAGTAAGAGTAGGTTTACTTATATTCTAATGAATTATTGAAAAATAAATGAGCCAATTAAAGACATTTTCGATTACTTTTCCTGTGCTATCTTTTTTCTCTCATTATACTTTATTTGCTCAGTTGAAAGTAAATTCCACATACTTATAATTTCGTATGTTGTCTTTTAACAGTTTTAACTTTTTGTTTGGTACTTATGTTAAATTTGAATGTTGATACCTTATTATGTTTATGTTTGTGGGATCTCATATTGTGTTGTTTACGAATTCTATTAATAAATATAAACTGTTTATCAGATTCTCCTTCATAAAAACGAATTGATTGACACGTTGTCACCAAAATCAGTTCATTCGTTTTGAGGGCTCGGAAACCGTTTTATTTTTCAAACCGGTTTCGTTAATTCACCCGGGAACGAAAAGGATTTCGGTTCTGTTTGTGGTTACTGGTTAACGAACTGTTATTTTAGATAACGGTTTATGCCAAATACGTTCTCATTTCTTTCTTGAGGAACGAAATTAACCGGTTAAATTGAAAGTATCGAAGCAAGATAGAACGAGTAAATATTGTTGTCTCTTTCACGTATGACACCGAGTTTAACCGAGAGTTTCCGAAAGGTGAGAGTAAAACAGGTATTATATTGTTCCCCGCGAACCATATAATTCCGCTGCCTCTTTTTACCGGTTAGGAGATAGAACTATATTTTTAGTTCGCGTTTCATCAATTAACCGGTTTTTAATGAACGAAATATAATAACGGTTTTGGAATGATTTAACAGGGTATTTCGATACTGGTTCCGAGCCCGGGTTTGACATACTGATAGAACACACGACATAAACATACCTATATACTTATGGCGTTATTCTAAAACGCTTGTCAAGACTAACAAGCCCTTGATATTCGTTTGTCCTTATCCGTCATTTTGATATTTGTGTTAATTAGAAAGGAACAAAATTTAACTAAAGTTTGCTAAGTTTTATGAATATAACTGGGGTTCAACTATTTCGTCCACTAAATCACATTTGGCCGCATTGACCTTATATATTTCGGCTTAATCCGCAATGGGCTAGATCCATAATTAATAGGGCTGCCCTCATCGAAATCAATAGATTGTGGTATTAAAACAGTATTTATAGCTCTGATATGAAGTCATAGTCTGATTATGTAAATAGCCAATCGAATGCGTTCACGCACATGTGCACATATACAAATGACGCCTCTGATTGGTCAGTCAGCGCTTGACGTGTTCACGATACACACACGCATAAATTACACGCTTCATGTGTAGGGTACAATTACATGAAGTTACTGTGTATTTATTGTTGTATTGTAATTATTAATACAATATAAATTTTATGTCTGAAAGCTAACTTTATAGGTTTTTTTCGAGGCCTTCTTAGATTATTATTATTTATACCGAACGATCGTTATAACTACCTATTCAACTAAGAATAAAAATAAATTGCAGCTCAAACCTTCTACTCTACTACAAACTGAATTCTCTTTTTAATAAAAAGGAATTTCCGTTTATATTACAAGTTATGTAGGTGCACTGGTGCAGCGGTATTCGTGAAACAACTTTGATATAAAACACTTCCAAAACCTGTTTAAAAATAACATCATATTATGAAAGCAAACTGAAATGAAAAGATTTCACGCCAAATGATACCGGTTTGAAAATTTTACCGGTATCCGACCGTCTGCATTACTGTGTGTGTGTACTATGTGCGGCAGTGCATGTACATACCTATAAGTATCTATTTATATACACTTCGTTCTATTGTCGTGCCTTCGTATTGTGAAACTCCGTCATTCAATGTTTATTTTTAGTAGGATCCTGTTGATAGAGTACGTAGAACGACACCTGCTTTCTATGTGTCAATAGTAGTCATTTTAAAGTTAAAAGTTAAAATAGATACGTAATTAAAAATAACAAAGGTGTGCTATAGTATTTGGCCACTTTGCCAGTCACTATATAAGTATTTGTAGCTAACTGTACAATAATCCGTCGACAAGCGAACTAAATAAAAGTAACAGAAACAACATAAATAATTATTTTTCTTTAAGACAGTTTAGTTCCAAAAAAAATCGGATAGGTGTATAATAGTTGTAGATGCCAATTTTTAACTCCCAATGCAATATAAGGGGTGTTACCTACTCCTATAACATAACTAATTACGAACCATAAAAATGCAACATAATAAAGAAAATTGTAATATTGTCTTCGGTTACCGCGATAGTTACTCATGAAATAAAACTATTGAAACGGATTACATCGCGTATATTGAATTTATACTGGAATGAATTCAATATACGCGATATAATCCGTTTCAATAGTTTTATTTCAAGAAAATTGGACTTACTTTCCTCGAATTTAAGGACCCTTTTACAAATAAGGCCTAAAAATGAACTGCGAACAGTACCTAGCCAAGTGTTCTTTTCTCACTCTGAGATTAAAAGAACATTGATTTATAAGAAATTGGATACAAAAAAATGCGAGAAACAAACGGAATGAACGGGAACGCTCATCATTTGTTTTTCGAGTGATTTTATTACGTGATGTTTGAGATGTTTATGAGTTAATTTTTTGTTGAACTTTAATGTTATAAACTTAAAATAATTATAATATAGGGAAGGTGAAAGAGAACTTAATTGCGTTTACTGGTTTTTTTTGGTGGCTGTTGAATAAAGATGATGGTGGTGGTGGTGGTATTATATAATTAATAATAAAAAATAATATTTAGTACAAACAGTTATCTTACTTTCACGCTATTAGCATAGTAAGGATAGGTAGCATAGTCAATCAATTTTAAATATAACGAACAAGTTATCATTATCACCAACTGTGATGATGTTGCATAACAGTTGGTGATAGATGAAATAACACTTGCATTGCGTGTCGTGTGCTATCATAATCGTTGCAGACTTATCTTGGTCTAACAATATCCTTCCATTTATACAAAACACGTAACAAAAAAGGTTAGAAAAGTGTGCCGAGAAATGCTTTTCTCACAATAAATCGGACGCAAACGATGATGTGTAAAGCAACCCTTTTTGCTTTCCGTAAGCCCGGCTCCATGCATACGTAACGACGTCATAATTTCCGACACGTACACCAACGGACCAACACTCTTTAACCATACGTGTACCTTATGTCTTATTAATAAGGTTAGAACAGGTTAACAGGTAGGTATTCACGATGGTACACTAGTGCCACTTTTTTGTAACTCTGTGCAAGCGCGAACGATGTTTAACGGTCTTTTGTGCACTGGTAAATTCGAGCCGCATTCGAAATTTGAAAACTCGAATTTACATTGCAGTCAAGGAAATTCAAACTGGATAGGTATTATTACTTCTAATAGGGTCTTCGGTTGAAGCTCGAAATATGACACAAAGTCTTCAAATCAGGGTTCTTACCTTGGTCCATCATCAATATCATCATTAACTTAAGAGTTATTCTCTAGTCGGTGGAGGATCTTCCAGCTTTCCTCATTTTGATAGGACCCCTACTTTTTCTTTCACGTGTTTCCGCTACCCCGCTTGCGTCCTATCCGACCCTCCAGGATAGTTTTAAAGAAGTGGTCGTCTCGTATTACGTATGTGTCTAATCATTTTTCCGCGTATATTTGCAATAGTTTTCGGGATAGCTCTTCTTTGCACTCACTCTTCTCACCTCCTAATTTGTTTAAAACCTCTCTCTCCAACTAATGCCTTCCATTCGCCTCCTACGGATATGGTCGTTCTTGTCTACGTGACAGCGTGATAAAACGGTGTCCGTCACTTTCTATCCCACGGTGTTAAAAAGTGACAGTTATTTTATCACGTGGATAAAGATGGATAAAGCCATCCATAATACATGGGCAGCATCACATTTCAGCATCAACTTGGTGATTTAATTGTTTCTACCTTAAAACAACTCAAGCACCAAATCAGTCAAAACATCCTGCATCTTTTCATGTTTCGTAATATTTTCTGTAAGTACTTGTTTTTATTTTTTCTTGAACCCATCGTACACGCCTTCCCGTTATTTTTCCATAAATTGTTTGCTTCCAACTCGTCAAGTGAGCGGATTGCCTGCAAATTGCCGTTTGTTACAAATTTGTTTGTTCCCAACAAACGCACGCATTCGAGTGTGTTTTCTTTCATGTGTGTTATTGTATTTCTTGTTGTTTCATTATGAATGCTTTTATGGCGGTTTAAATCTTTTTTTGGTTGCGTGTGTGCTTTTAGATAAGGAAAACGGAATAAATTATCTTATACCTTTAAACGAGCAATTCTTGTATACCTATGTATTTATTGATATATGAATGTATATATTTCGGGGATCTCGGAAACGATTTCGATGTAATTTGCTATATGGGGGTCTATGGGGCCGAAAAATCGATCCAGCTAGGTCTTATTTCTGGGAAATCGCGCATTTTCGAGTTTTTATATATTTTCCGAGCAAAGCTCGGTCTCCCAGATAGGTATTGTACATAAAAAGAATCAAGCTATGTCCTTGATAGTACTAAGTTCTAAGTGTGACATTGTATATTAAACACCTAGGTATCTCTTTCCTATTTAAAGGTGTGACAAGGGGGAGGGGTGGTCTCAATCCCTGGCTTTTTCCCTATTCGGGGTCAGCCCTCCTAATACATTTGCGCCAGTCATGGCGATTCTGAGTCAGTTCTGGCGTTAAGCCCATCGTCAGCATATCATTGTTAATAGTCCTAGTCCAGGTTGTCGGTGGGCGGCCTCTTCCCCTCTTCACTTCATCTATGGCCCGGACCTTTCTAGTCATATGATCCAGGTGTCTGCGCATGACGTGGCCATACCAGCGTAGACGGCTTTAGTAAATATTGTTGTCTCTTTCACGTATGACACCGAGTTTAACCGAGAGTTTCCGAAAGGTGAGAGTAAAACAGGTATTATATTGTTCCCCGCGAACCATATAATTCCGCTGCCTCTTTTTACCGGTTAGGAGATAGAACTATATTTTTAGTTCGCGTTTCATCAATTAACCGGTTTTTAATGAACGAAATATAATAACGGTTTTGGAATGATTTAACAGGGTATTTCGATACTGGTTCCGAGCCCGGTTTTGACATACTGATAGAACACACGACATAAACATACCTATATACTTATGGCGTTATTCTAAAACGCTTGTTAAGACTAACAAGCCCTTGATATTCGTTTGTCCTTATCCGTCATTTTGTTATTTGTGTTTATTAGAAAGGAACAAAATTTAACTACAGTTTGCTAAGTTTTATGAATACTGGGGTTCAACTATTTCGTCCATTGAATCACATTTGGCCGCATTGACCTTATATATTTCGGCTTAATCCGCAATGGGCTAGATCCATAATTAATAGGGATGCCCTCATCGAAATCGATAGATTGTGGTATTAAAACAGTATTTATAGCTCTGATATGAAGTCATAGTCTGATTATGTAAATAGCCAATCGAATGCGTTCACGCACATGTGCACATATACAAATGACGCCTCTGATTGGTCAGTCAGCGCTTGACGTGTTCACGATACACACACGCATAAATTACACGCTTCATGTGAAAGGTACAATTACATCATGAAGTTTCTGTGTATTTATTGTTGTATTGTAATTATTAATACAATATAAATTTTATGTCTGAAAGCTAACTTTATAGGTTTTTTTCGAGGCTTTCTTTAATTATTATATACCGAACGATCGTTATAACTGCCTATTCAACTAAGAATAAAAATAAATTGCTGCTCAAACCTTCTACTCTACTACAAACTGAATTCTCTTTTTAATAAAAAGGAATTTCCGTTTATATTACAAGTTATGTAGGTGCAGCGGTATTCGTGAAACAACTTTGATATAAAACACTCCCAAAACCTGTTTAAAAATAACATCATATTATGAAAGCAAACTGAAATGAAAAGATTTCACGCCAAATGATACCGGTTTGAAAATTTTACCGGTATCCGACCGTCTGCATTACTGTGTGTGTACTATGTGCGGCAGTGCATGTACATACCTATAAGTATCTATTTATATACACTTCGTTCTATTGTCGTGCCTTCGTATTGTGAAACTCCGTCATTCAATGTTTATTTTTAGTAGGATCCTGTTGATAGAGTACGTAGAACGACACCTGCTTTCTATGTGTCAATAGTAGTCATTTTAAAGTTAAAAGTTAAAATAGATACGTAATTAAAAATAACAAAGGTGTGCTAGTTGTGTGTAGCTAACTGTACAATAATCCGTCGACAAGCGATCTAAATAAAAGTAGCAGAAACTACATAAATAACTATTTTTGTTTAAGACAGTTTAGTTCCAAAAAAAATCGGATAGGTATAGTTGTAGATGCCAATTTTTAACTCCCGATGCAATATAAGGGGTGTTACCTACTCCTATAACATAACTAATTATGAACCATAAAATGCAACATAATAATAATAAAATAAATAAATAAAGAAAATTGTAATATTGTCTTCGGTTACCGCGATAGTTACTCATGAAATAATAGTAGTTTATGTGACTGCTACATAATGAAAGGCATTAAAATACGAGTGTGGGTTTATGAAACGAATGAAATGAGTTTCATAATAGTATCACACGAGTGTTTTAATGCCTAATTATGTACAGTTACATACACTGCTTTATCTACACACATATTATCTAACCTCATATTACAGCCGACATTGGGGCACTTTCCTCTCTGGCGGAACTCGCGGATATGAGATGGCGTCTCCGAAATATCTTTATCGCACATTTTACACGAAACTTTTGTTATAGTTACTTTAAAAACAACAAAACAAATGATTTTTTACTTACAAACTAATTAAAAGATAAACTGTACGTCAAATGGCGGCAAATGAAAACTTTTTTCACGCATGTCACGCATCCGTAGTTTTTTTTTTTAATTCAAAGACAAACTAGAGTCGGGGTCGATTACCATATCGTCCGATACCAACTTACAAGCGAGATTTGTCAATATTGTATGCAATTGTCATTTGTTTTCGAATAAAACGTCATCTCGACTGATATTAGAATAGGGGTCAAATCAAATTGCCTTTTTTCCAGAGATGTTCGAAATTTGAATGTCATTACCAAATCGATTTTGATATAGTAATGAAGCTATTACCACATTTTCACAGATAAGAAATTTGCTGTAACAAAACAGTTTATCGTAATGTGGGCCATTATTTACGGATTTTGAAGGTATCATAGAGAGTTTATGATATGTGTGTAGATAAAACTATTGAAACGGATTACATCGCGTATATTGAATTTATACTGGAATGAATTCAATATACGCGATATAATCCGTTTCAATAGTTTTATTTCAAGAAAATTGGACTTACTTTCCTCGAATTTAAGGACCCTTTTACAAATAAGGCCTAACAATCAACTGCGAACAGTACCTAGCCAAGTGTTCTTTTCTCACTCTGAGATTAAAAGAACATTGATTTATAATTTATAAGAAATTGGATACAAAAAAATGCGAGAAACAAACGGAATGAACGGGAACGCTCATCATTTGTTTTTCGAGTGATTTTATTACGTGATGTTTGAGATGTTTATGAGTTAATTTTTTGTTGAATTTTAATGTTATAAACTTAAAATAATTATAATATAGGGAAGGTGAAAGAGAACTTAATTGCGTTTACTGTTTTTTTTTGGTGGCTGTTGAATAAAGATGATGGTGGTGGCATTAAATAATTAATAATAAAAATTAATATTTAGTACAAACAGTTATCTTACTTTCACGCTATTAGCATAGTAAGGATAGGTTGCATAGTCAATCAATTTTAAATATAACGAACAAGTTATCATTATCAGTTATCATTATCACCAACTGTGATGATGTTGCATAACAGTTGGTGATAGATGAAATAACACTTGCATTGCGTGTCGTGTGCTATCATAATCGTTGCAGACTTATCTTGGTCTAACAATATCCTTCCATTTATACAAAACACGTAACAAAAAAGGTTAGAAAAGTGTGCCGAGAAATGCTTTTCTCACAATAAACCGGACGCAAACGATGATGTGTAAAGCAACCCTTTTTGCTTTCCGTAAGCCCGGCTCCATGCATACGTAACGACGTCATAATTTCCGACACGTACACCAACGGACCAACACTCTTTAACCATACGTGTACCTTATGTCTTATTAATAAGGTTTAGAACAGGTTAACAGGTATTCACGATGGTACACTAGTGCCACTTTTTTGTAACTCTGTGCTAATCTGTGCAAGCGCGAACGATGTTTAACGGTCTTTTGTGCACTGGTAAATTCGAGCCGCATTCGAAATTTGAAAACTCGAATTTACATTGCAGTCAAGGAAATTCAAACTGGGTAGGTATTATTACTTCTAATAGGGTCTTCGGTTGAAGCTCGAAATATGACACAAAGTCTTCAAATCAGGGTTCTTAGCTTGGTCCATCATCAATATCATCATTAACTTAAGAGTTATTCTCTTGTCGGTGGAGGATCTTCCAGCTTTCCTCATTTTGATAGGACCCCTACTTTTTCTTTCACGTGTTTCCGCTACCCCGCTTGCGTCCTATCCGACCCTCCAGGATAGTTTTAAAGAAGTGGTCGTCTCGTATTACGTATGTGTCTAATCATTTTTCCGCGTATATTTGCAATAGTTTTCGGGATAGCTCTTCTTTGCACTCACTCTTCTCACCTCCTAATTTGTTTAAAACCTGTCTCTCGAACTAATGCCTTCCATTCGCCTCCTACGGATATGATGGTCGTTCTTGTCTACGTGACAGCGTGATAAAACGGTGTCCGTCACTTTCTAGATCCCACGGTGTTAAAAAGTGACAGTTATTTTTTTCACGTGGATAAAGACGGATAAAGCCATCCATAATACACGCGCAGCATCACATTTCAGCATCAACTTGGTGATTTAATTGTTTCTACCTTAAAACAACTCAAGCACCAAATCAGTCAAAACATCCTGCATCTTTTCATGTTTCGTAATATTTTCTGTAAGTACTTGTTTTTATTTTTTCTTGAACCCATCGTACACGCCTTCCCGTTATTTTTCCATAAATTGTTTGCTTCCAACTCGTCAAGTGAGCGGATTGCCTGCAAATTGCCGTTTGTTACAAATTTGTTTGTTCCCAACAAACGCACGCATTCGAGTGTGTTTTCTTTCATGTGTGTTATTGTATTTCTTGTTGTTTCATTATGAATGCTTTTATGGCGGTTTAAATCTTTTTTTGGTTGCGTGTGTGCTTTTAGATAAGGAAAACGGAATAAATTATCTTATACCTTTAAACGAGCAATTCTTGTATACCTATGTATTTATTGATATATGAATGTATATATTTCGGGGATCTCGTAAACGATTTGCTATATGGGGGTTTACGGGGCCGAAAAATCGATCCAGCTAGGTCTTATTGCTGGGAATTGCTTTTTATATGTTTTCCGAGCAAAGCTCGGTCTCCCAGATAGGTATTGTACATAAGAAGAGTTAAGCTAGCAAGAGCAAGCTATGATCCTTGATAGTACTAAGTGCTAAGTGTGACAATGCATATTAAACACCTAGGTATCTCTTTCCTATTCAAAAGTGTGACAAGGGGGAGGGGGTCTAAAAAATCTAAATTATTTGTGTAATGGACGACCGCTAGGAAAAAAGTGTCCCATTTTTTCTGAACGTTCCTTTCATCCCGTCATACAAAGTTTATGTAAAATGTTTACGTAATGGAAACAAAACTTGGGACCCTTTTTTTCCTATTAGGATCGGAAAAGTGACTCAAGTAGAAAGAACATAAAAATTTCCATATGTGAAAAAAATTGAAGTGAACCTAGAAATAAAATAGCTCACTGGTGAAGAACCAAAACTGCAATCTCGACACAAAAAGGCACCCAAACCGAACACTTCAGTTTGCCAAACAATTACTTATTCCGGTCAGCCGTATGTAAAGAAGTTCGTGCCTTGAAATCGTTCTGCGGAGGAGCGCAAATTATTAGTAAAATTTAAGCATCCTGTGTTATGGATTGTGAAAATGAGTCAACTGACTATAATTTTACTTAAATAATAAGTATTTAATTATGGTATACATTGTACAGTCCGTCTTAGCTAATTTCGCATCAATTTATAAACGTCATATTTTCATAGAAACTTGACTTTATTTATGACATTGTCACACTTTCTGATTGCACATGCCATTGGTCAGACTCTGTATTTTTTTGGAAATCAGTCTAAGGTGTAGGCTTCGTACTATATAGTATGCCAACAAACTTTGGATTGAAATCGGTAGTCATATCCATTCGGCTACAACCGCTTGCCATACAATAACAAATACGAAACATGAGCATGACACAAATATACTGCTAAATCATAATTTTTCACTCGGTTCCCTGGATTTCCACATTTCAAAACATGACGCTAAAAACAAAGACAATCAAAAATTCCCTTTTTATACGTCCTGAAGCACAATTTAATATGTCAAATTTAACTTTTTGTGCATGAAACATGTATGGTACCCCTACCAAGAGTTTAAAGCTGATATGTTCTCTAGCGACTGCGTAAACATACTTGCAATGCGTCGCTCAGGTTAATAAGTTTGTTATTTGAGTGACTTATAAGAATTTTATCTCCACTCAAGGACAAATTTAGAGGAACGCAAAATAAAAAGTTTAATTACTCAAGTTTAAATTTATTCTAAGCTTAATAGCATCGTTCGCAGACGTTTCTGCTTGTTAAAATTAAAATTTAATTACTCAGTTTGAAATTACTTTAGGTGCTGTAATCCAGTAAATAAACCTTTTCGTCTTTCTCTTCTTTTGCATTCCTCTATTTTTTTCCATGAGTATAATATGTATAATATATGTAAGGTATCAGTATAAGGTATATAATGGGCCTTAGTTGCTTGAAAATAAATGAAATTTGATTTGATTTATAAACTCATGGTAAGGGTACCGATCGCATATAGCAGGCGTGTGCGGGACACTGACGTTTGAGAGACAGAACTCATTTGTTGTTTATTACCATGAAACGTTGGATCATGGTAAACACATATTTATGAAGTTGATTGTACAATGTATGTAACATTATTGTTAGGTTGCGTCATTATGCAAAGTGGTATTTTGCGAGTGAGTAATAATACTAATAAGTAACTCACTAACTTTGCAATGTTAGGTCCTATCCGAAATTACATTAATTTAGAATATGTAAAATATATTTATCAGAGCAAGACGTAAACGCACTTTAGAAAATTTCCATCTTACCGCGAAACTGCACTGTTAGGTGGGTATCACCTGTATCGGAGTCGTGTGGCTTTGATCTCGCCAATTATATTGGGCATCGCAACCAGCTCCTCTAGCTCCCTATTTTTTCTTCGCCTCCAAGTCCCATCTTCCTCTCTGATAGGCCCCAGAATCTTCCGCCAGATTTTCCTCTCCGCCACTAAGAGCTTGACACACGACTCCGCTGGCTTGGTTACCTGGAGAGGATGGGGGAGGATCGTGCTGTGAGAAGAGCGTATGTGGGGCACCCGGGTGGAAAACGTCCGTCGGGGCGGCCCAGATACCGCTGGAGTGACGAAGCCGAAAAAGACCTGTCCGCCCTCGGAATACCCAACTGGCGCGAAGTGGCGCAGAATAGGGCAGAGTGGCGCTCTCTTGTGTCAGAGGCCAAGATCCTCTTTGGGTCACTGACCCAGTGATGTACCTATGTATGTATCACCTGTACCGTGTCAACACTCAACTGACATATACGCTAACGTCTACGTAATTTACTTTCTATAAAATACGCTCGCACTAATATGTAAGTACGGGCAAGAGGCATAGAAAGTAAAGTAAGTTACTTAGACGTTAGCGTATTAAGTCAGTCTTGACTGTCAGTGACTCGTGGTAATACGTCCTACAACCTTCCTTCATCATGCAGGTAAAAAATCGGACAAGTGCGAGTCAGATTCTCCCACCGACGGTTCCGTACTTTTTAATATTTGTTGTTATAGCGGTAACAGAAATACATCATCTGTGAAATTTCAACTGTCTAGCTATCACGGTTAATGAGATTCAGCCTGGTGACAGAGCGACAGACGGACAGATGGACAGTGGAGTATAAGGGCCCGATTCGGATTTTGAAATAGACATCTATTAGACATCTTTTAGACATCACCAAGATACGATAACGATATGTTTAAGATCTAACCTGTCAAATTTGACATTTGCGCGATTCTGGAAATACTCTTGAACGATTTCAACAGGATATGACTTGGAGATCCAATTCACATCTAATAGATATAATTATTATCTTACTCTATCTAACGTAAAAGTGACATTGGTTGCCCGAATTGCGCTGCAAAAGAGAACTAGTTGATATCTAAACTATAACGTATCTAGAATGGATCTAGGACGTGTCGTCTCTTGTAAATATCTTGAAGTTCGAATACGGCAGTTAGTAATTGGGTCCCGTTTTTACCCTTTGTGTACGGAACCCTAAAAAGTGCAGGCTGTTCAATACAATTTGCAATGGTAAAATTCCAACGCCTGTCAAGAGTCGTCAGGATTCGTTACGTTACAGTGAGTGAGGTGAGCTTTAATTCCGCGCATACGCTACGTACCGACAACACGACTGACCATCGGGGAGCCTTATATCGATGTCATAAGGTTGAGTTTCAGTCAACAGTGGACGATAGCAGATACGAGAGAGCTTCTCTGTACAGAGAACTGCAAAATGCTGTTAGCGGATTAAGCTGCCTTTCCATGTCAACTCGTATAGCTCACACCTGTAATTCAGTACTATGGCGTATCCTACATCTTGGTCTGTGTTTCACCACGGTGACAATTGTCACCAGATAGAAGTGACAAATCGCCTACGGTTTATTGCTGGTTCAACTCATTGAGTAATTACTACTATAGAGAAGGGGTGTGTAATGTTTTTAATAACAACTATTTACGAATTTTCATTTTGCATAAATCGAATTGCATAAATTTGAAATGCAGAAATGATTATTTAGTATAAAAACAAAGTGAATAAGAACAAATTGCATAATTTCAGAAATAATAATAATTCAGTTGCATAGTAATGTATTTGCATAACAGGAAATCAGTATAATGATCACTTTGTATACTGTTTAATGCTCATAACGTTCTTTTTCCAAAAAAACCACGCACGCCTTCCAAATGAGAATGTGTAAGAGACAGACAAAATAATAATAATAATTCTGCCTATACACGCCCCACTGCTGGGCACAGGCCTCCTCTCATGATCGAGAGGGTAATAAAATGTGTACTATTATAAAATAAGTCGGTTCTGGCGCTTCGCCGGCCGCTTCCGCGGCACGCTCGCTTCGCTCGCTCGGCTCGCGCGCTTTAGGGTCCCAGTTCTACCTAACACTCCTCCTCGCTTCGCTCGTCGTCGTACCTAACGGCGACCTGCCTTAAGGTAGAATATGTAAGTTGTTTTATAGTTTATGTCATATTATATTATGTCACCCGATCATTCGTTAAAATATAGTTCTTCATTTTAATCATAATACTAACTGTATGTAATACGTGTATGTTACTTGTTATAACAAGTAAAATTATTCCTAATGATCGTTATAAAGAACGTTTTTATGATTATAGAACATTCTGTAATTTAATTATTATAACGAATAATATTATGGATTTTGTTTCTATACATTATGTTTATTATGAGTTTTAAAAATAGTTAAATGTAATTATGCTAAATGTTTGTATTAAAATTGAACGGCACCCATAGAGAAGCTATGCCAAACGATGAAATTGTCGCAATAACAATCTGTACCACGCGAACAAAACGTCGTAAGCGTCATAAGATTCATGGCGCTTACGCGTTTAGGTCGCAAGATCACGCTCCGCTTCTATGGTTTGTTGTCAAAACAACAACTTAGGCGCAAAATACTGGTTCTCTGTGCCGCTGCTATACGTGGTAATATAGTTAAATGGTTCAACTAGTAATAGGTTCCCTACTTAACGACCGAATTGCCAGGAAATTGTAACTGTTATAAAGAGGCGCCTGTAACACCCTCATTTTCCGCTTAAAAACTTTTATCAACATTACTTGCATCGTTAATATTAACTATTCACGTGTGCTCCACAAATAGACCCCGTGAACCAGAAAATTCGATAAAAGGTTCCCATTCTCACCGAGTGTTTCGAGCGCATGTATAAAGTATTTCGAGATTTGCGAGGCCTCTCACAAACTTCACATTACTTTTTCACTAACCATCCAATCCCCAACCTTATTGTTTTACAGTAAGGTTGGAATTATATCAGCAAGATATATTAAGATGGGAGAGTGCGAAAGACCCATAGATTTGCTTTTAACAGAAGCGGAGTCTTGTGATTTTTAAATTCGCGCGTTGCATTTTGTTTAGGTTTTTCGCTTGTTGAGAGTTTGATGTGTTTTTTTATGAATTTTGAAATGTAAAATGTAGGCGTGAATCTTACGGCTTAGCTATGATGGAAAACGTACGTTTGTTGTTTGAAAAGAACAATGAACATTTTCAACATTTACAATAAATAATTTAGAGGCTTGATTCTTTTTTTGACGTGAAACGTTAGGTGAACGTCTTTAAAAACCCGTAGTAGAGGTGCCGGACCAAAAACCAAGTGTAACGAAAAGTGTTATGGCTCGGAGGCTTATATCTCCATAACTATAATACCTATATGTATAGTTTTGACATCAGTGTATAGAGGAAAGTAGCCATTACTCGGAATTACATGTGCCGCTGACATAGATGGCGCCGATTCTACGCTAGAAACGACGCATTCGGAGCTAAAATGACCTCTATTTTCAGTGTTCATTTAGTAATGACTTATCAGCCCGTTGACCGATTTCGGTAAAATTGGTGTCATTTGATAGATCTTATTTTATTTTAATGAAATATGAGTAAAATAAAGCACGCGGAATTATAATAAGCTTCTAAAAAATAAAAATGTGACAGTTTTTACAGAATTTTTATCACTGCTCTTGTTTGAGGCCACCGTGTGCGAAAAAGAGGGCACAAAACTGGCGCAAAATACCTGAAGTAGTAAGATAAAGCAAAAACGGTTCTTTATATAGCACTTTTACCCTAGTAAAACATGCTAATATCCTCAAATAATGCATTAGAATCTATGGCGGCGCGGCGGCGCGAGTTAGTTTGATAGAACACATAGAACGTATGACGGCTGCTTTACAATCTCGAGTTCCTATTGCTAATTATTATCTTAGTTGGGTACTTTCTGATGTACCTATGGGAAAAACATATTTTAGAAAAGGTCACTTCTGTGGACAATACTATAAAAGGTAACGACTCTGGTACATATATACTTATCCCGTTTTTCTCATTTGAGTCTCAAGTACTGAAAAAAATTATTCCGCATGTAAAGGTGCTGCGTAAAAAATTGCTTTTAGATTCCCTTATATTTGCGATGGCTACAGGAGAGACACGAACGAGTTTGCTATAAAACGTGTATTGCCCGTATGAAATATCTATTCTCTTAATTTTGGGGTGTTATTTACAAATAAATAGTACTTACCTAATCGTTACATTCATTACTCCAAAATGAAATGATCATATAATTAAATAGGTGTGACGCTGTAATTAATTGTTTTAAAATTACCCATCAAATGCTGTATTCAAGTTCATTTAGATGCAGTGAATCATTATGACCCCAAATAATCTTTAGAGATAAAATTTAAGATATTACTCAAAATAATTATAATACATCAAGCATTCGCGAGATGCGCGACACTTCGGTATGGAAACACAAAGCAATAGTACAATGTCTAACTAAATGCGAAGGCCGAAGGCTAAGCTCTGCGTAGGACCGATTCGAAGGTCCGAAGCGTCCGACAGACGCGCGCCACCCGTAACTTTTCCAAGTATTTTAAAGTACAAGTATCTAAATCGCATGATCCAAAGGCTGAAGTCGCGTAGGGCCGAAGGCCCGAAGCATCCAGGAGGTCAGTTCTATACACAGGTCAATAGTACAAGTGTCTAAATGCGAAGGCCGAAGGCCGAGCTCCGCGTAGGGCCGAAGGCCTGAAGCGTCCAGGATGTCAGTGGTTAAACACAGAACTGACAGCCTGGACGCTTCGGGCGTACGGCCCTACGTGGAGCTCGGCCTTCGGCCCTCGCACTTAGACACTTATACTATTGTTATGTGTTTAAGCACTAACATCCTGGACGCCACGGGTCTTCGACCCTATGCGGAGCTAGGCCTTCGGCCTTCGCATTTAGACACTTGTACTATTGTTCTGTGTTTAAGCACTAACATCCTGGACGCTTCTGGCCTTCGGCCCTACGCGGAGCTCGGCCTTCGGCCTTCGCATTTAAACACTTGTACTATTGCTCTGTGCTAAAGCACTGAGATCCTGGACGCTACGGGCCTTCGGCACTACGCGGAGCTCAGCCTTCGGCCTTCGCATTTAGACACTTGTACTATTATTATGTGTTTAAGCACTAACATCCTGGACACTTCGGGCCTTCGGCCCTACGCGGAGCTCGGCCTTCGGCCTTCGCATTTAGACACTTGTACTATTGTTCTGTGCTAAAGCACTGACATCCTGGACGCTTCGGGCCTTCGGCCCTACGCGGAGCTCGGCCTTCGGCCTTCGCATTTAGACACTTGTGCTATTGTTCTGTGCTAAAGCACTGACGTCTTGGACGCTTCGGGCCTTCGGCCCTACGCGGAGCTCGGCCTTCGGCCTTCGCATTTAAACACTTGTACTATTGTTCTGTGTTCAAGCCCTAACATCCTGGACGCTTCGGGCTTTCGGCCCTACGCGGAGCTCGGCCTTCGGCCTTCGCATTTAGAAACTTGTACTATTGCCCTGTGCTAAAGAACTGACATTCTGGACGCTTCGGGCCTTTGGCCCTACGCTGAGCTCGGCCTTCGGCCTTCGCATTTAGACACTTATACTATTATTATGTGTTTAAGCACTAACATCCTGGACGCATCGGGCCTTCGGCCCTACGCGGAGCTCGGCCTTCGGCCTTCGCATTTAGACACTTGTACTATTGTTCTGTGCTAAAGCACCGATAACCTGGACGCTTCGGGCCTTCGGCCCTACGCGGAGCTCGGCCTTCGGCCTTCGCATTTAGACACTTGTACTATTGTTCTGTGCTAAAACACTGACATCCTGGACGCTTCGGGCCTTCGGCCCTACGCGGAGCTCGGCCTTCGGCCTTCGCATTTAGACACTTGTACTATTGTTCTGTGCTAAAGCACTGACATCCTGGACGCTTCAGGCCTTCGGCCCTACGCGGAGCTCGGCCTTCGGCTTTCGCATTTGGACACTTGTGCTATTGTTCTGTGCTAAAGAACTGACGTCTTGGACGCTTCGGGCCTTCGGCCCTACGCGGAGCTCGGCGTTCGGCCTTCGCATTTAAACACTTGTACTATTGTTCTGTGTTTAAGCCCTAACATCCTGGACGCTTCGGGCTTTCGGCCCTACGCGGTGCTCGGCCTTCGGCCTTCGCATTTAGAAACTTGTACTATTGCCCTGTGCAAGAACTGACATTCCGGACGCTTGGGGCCTTCGGCCCTACGCGGAGCTCGGCCTTCGGCCTTCGCATTTAGTAACTTGTACTATTGCCCTGTGCTAAAGAACTGACATTCTGGATGCTTCGGGCCTTCGGCCCTACGCGGAGCTCGGCCTTCGGCCTTCGCATTTAGACACTTGTACTATTGTCCTGTGCTAAAGCACTAACATCCTTTACGCTTCGGGCCTTCGGCCCTACGCGGAGCTCGGCCTTCGGTCTTCGCATTTAGACACTTGTACTATTGTTCTGTGCTAAAGCACTGACATCCTGGACGCTTCGGGCCTTCGGCCCTACGCGGAGCTCGGCCTTCGGCCTTCGCATTTAGGCACTTGTGCTATTGTTCTGTGCTAAAGCACTGACGTCTTGGACGCTTCGGGCCTTTGGCCCTACGCGGAGCTCGGCCTTCGGCCTTCGCATTTAAACACTTGTACTATTGTTCTTTGTTTAAGCAGTAACACCAGACACTTAATTAATTAACATTTAATAATTAATTTTGCATGTATAACTGGCCTTAGGATTTATAGTTTATGATAGTTCATTACTTTGTAAGTGGGTAGTTTTTGCACAGTGTAGTTTTTCCTCAGTCACCCGTTGACCACGAACGCTGTAAAGGGTTCGAAACAAAGAATATAATTGGTTCGAAACGTCGGGTTGTAGGTAGTATGAATTCAATATACGCAATATAAACCCTTTCAATAGTTTTATTTCAGACACTTACAAATCACGATTAATATAAATCTACTTTCTCAGCCTAAACACCTAAAACCAAAATACTGATTCTCGTCCTCAGCACTCTCCGCGCGTAGGTACCCACAGACCAAATAGTTAGGGAGGCGAGGTAGCTAAATGGCGTAATTCAACGGCGCCGTCGAGACCTATCAAAATCGAAAGATAAAATAATTTCGAAAAGAAAAGCTCGTATGGCAAAAACCATTTTAGCGGTGGGTTTGGCGTGTACGGTTTTTCAAAAATGTTAAAAAAAACAGTTACTTGGGCATTCTCGAGCGCGTCAGATATTCATACTACGTATGCCCCGAGTGCCTCTGATAACAACGGTATACTAATCTGCCGGTTTGCGTGGTGGGGGTAGGCATATAAAGTAGTCAAAAATGCAAAAAAAAAAAATTTACTCTAGCGCGTCAGATTTTTGGAAGGGGTGTTAAGTAGGCCCCAAGGAAGCTTCCTTTAAAAAAACTGACGATTTCGGCGTGACGATAAGTTACGATGAATTTTTGAAAATGCAAAAAAAAAAAGTTTTTTGAAATACTCGAGCGCGTCAGATTTTCATAGGGGAGGTTTATCTCGGTATCCTGAAAGCATATTTTTTTAATCTGACAAAAATGTTGGTGGGTTCTCTTAATCTGACCGAAAAAGGTTTTTTGGTTTCTTTTTTTTCCTTTCTTTCTCCTTGATAAAACGGGGAATTTAAGAATGACAATAAAATTACCTTTTTTGTTTATTTAAACTTTTTTTTTGTAAAATGTATCGTTCGCGACTTATATGCCGCAACGCGTTCTTAGGAAGACGAAATGGCTCCTCCACACTTCCGGTCATGCGGAAACCGGCAGATTTTGTATTTTTAGTAAGTTTTAGATTATATTCTTCAAAATAAAAAATAAAAAAATCGCGCTCGAGAATGCCGGATTAACGTTTTTTTTTTACAAGTTCGCGACCCTATAACTCGGCGGCGTCAAGGACTTATCGTCAGATTAGTTAAATTTAGTCTTTAAACACTAAAATCAACCCCCAATATCTTAATCTGAGGCGCTCGAGTATTTCAGACTATCCATTTTTTTTTACTAATCTGATCGTCTATCCTAGGCGCGCGTCACTACATATAGAGCTAAATACTTTACAAGGTTGTTCTATTAGGTCTAAGGTATCTCTCATATCTTAAACTGCCACGCTCGAGTATTGCCGAAAATTCCCCTATTCGCCTCCCTGGTCTCTACAAATAAGATCGTGTCAGATATTTTTGCGGCCTTCGTTGTGTTATATATTATTACAGGTGACTGTACAGTAGAGTTCATAAATATGTATACATTTTTTCACCTTATTGCAATGGGTTAAGGTGAAGAAATGTATACATATTTATGCACTCGACGGTACCTACTCGTACTCGGTGGGACGTGACCTGAAACGTTTTCCCGGCAAATTACTTGCCCAGTTTTGATTGATGTTTCATTAACGCCGTGATTCCAGCTGGAACAAGGTCACAACAGATGTAAAGAGAATAGATACATCAACTTTTCCTAATATCACAAATAATGAAACCGGCGAATGCGAGTCGGACTCGCCCACCGAGGGTTCCGTACTTTTTAGTATTTGTTATTATGAAAATTTCAACTGTCTAGCTATCACGGTTCATGAGATAAACAACAAACAAACAAAATTTACTTTATTCATGTAGGCCTAGCAACAAGCTCTTATGAATCGTAATTAATCTTAATCTAATTATCAGAGCAATTTATTGATGTTAATATTATTCCATAATAAAATTGGATTATTATACATATCAAATTTAACACTAAAAATTTCACAAAAGGATCGTCAAACATTAAAAAGATTGTATAAAAAAATACTAGTCTAGAATTTCTAGAATAAAATCTAAATGTCAAAAAAAAAGCATAAGTAACAAAAGAAGTAGATAGTATTACATCGGAATATCCATTTCCTCATCAATAATCAAATATACCTAATAAATAAATAATCATTTCGAATAACAATTAATCCCACGTTGTAATATCATTCATGTAGTCTTGTGTGGTATAATAAGCTTTAGAAATAAGTTTACGCTTTACATAATTCTTAAATTTATTAATAGATAATTCAGTAATATGGTTTGGAAGTTTATTATAAAATCTTACACAATTACCCATGAATGATTTTTTAATTTTATGGAGCCGAGTGAAGGGCACTGCGAGCTTATGTTTATTTCTAGTATTAATATTATGAATTTCACAATTTTTCCTAAAATTTACAATATTTTTATGTACATACAGAATATTGTCATAAATGTATTGACAGTGCACTGTCATTATGTCAATTTCCTTAAATTTATCTCTAAGTGAGTCTCTATGGTTCATTTTGTATATTGCTCGAATAGCCCTCTTCTGCAGAACAAAAATGGTATTTATCTCTGAAGCACCGCCCCACAGTAAAATACCATATGCCATAATGCTATGGAAGTAACTAAAATATACTAATCGAGCTGTTTTCACATCAGTTAACTGACGGATTTTGCTCACTGCAAAAGCTGCAGAGCTCAGTCTATTCGAAAGAGTAGCAATATGGGGACCCCACTGGAGTTTAGAATCTAAAGTTATACCAAGAAAAACTGTACTATCAACTAATTCCAATTCCTCATCCTTCACAATTACACTTGTTTGCACATGCCTTACGTTACTACTAGTGACAAACTTAATACATTTAGTCTTTTTCTCATTTAACAGTAAATTATTAACATTGAACCAATTTACTACTTTTGAAATAGCATTGTTTACATCATTGTAAGCTTGTTGCTGTCGTTTGACTTTGAAAATAAGTGAGGTGTCGTCTGCAAACAATACTATATCATGGTGGGTCTTAACAAGGAATGGCAAGTCATTTATGTAGATAAGGAACAGGAAAGGCCCCAATATTGACCCCTGTGGTACACCCATAGAGACCAATGACCCAGGTGATCGCTGTCCATTCACATCGACCCTTTGTATTCTACCATTTAAGTAGGACTTAAGTAAATTCAGTGCCGATCCTCTAACTCCGTAATAATAAAGTTTCCTGATTAATGTTTCATGACAAACCGATCGAGTATGCAACCGATACAGCCTGGTGACAGACAGACGGACAGATGGACAGTATGGAGTCTTAGTAATAGGGTCCGGTAATAGGGGAAAGGGTTTTACCCTTTGGGTACGGAACCCTAAGGGTGAGTATCGTAATTGACCGACCGTTAGCGAAGGTCTCCGATCCAGCGTTGGCAAAAATGCTTTCGTATTATGTCGGTATCTTCTCCTCTACAAGTCAATTTTTTTTGACGATTCAGTTCTTGGTTTTTTTTTTAAATGGCGGAGACATGGGGGACATGAGGTCTACAGCTCAGCAAGCCACTAGTTTTAGAAATATCATAATCACTACACCTTATAAAACAAAGTCCACCGCCGCGTCTGTCTGTGTGTAGGTATGTTTGTTCGCGATAAACTCAAAAATTACTGAACCGATTTTCATGCGGTTTTCATTTATCAATAGAGTGATTTTTGAAGAAGGGTAAGGTGTATAATTTGTTAAGGTTTTGTGTTTTGTGTAACCCGTGAAAAGCCGGGGCGGGTTCCTAGTAATATATAGGCATTTGCACTTAAGAGGGTTATTTCTACTCAGAATCACGAGGACTATCGATTTAAAAAGAAAAAAATGTGTCCCAAAAAAAATTTCAGTTTTGTACCGTATTTTCACAAACATTTTGTCATATTCATCATATTCATCATATTTTTTTTTAATACAAGTTGAAATCGTTTAATATATATTGTAATTTTGTATGAACCGTTACAAATCTGACACCCAAAATTTGTATGAAAAACTGGGGACACTTTTTTGTCTCATTCAATAGTACTCGTGATTCTGAGTCTAAATACCCAAAAGTTGATGGTTTTTCGAAAAAAAGTTAATGGTACCATTTTTTCTGAAAACTCCAATATATTATTAAGCATTTAACTGTTAAGGGGCCCACTGATTAACAGTCCGCCGGACGGTAACGGCCTGTCAGAACAAAATTTTGCCAGCTCCGAACAACTGACAGGCCGATACCGTCCGGCGGACTGTTAATCAGTGGGCCCCTTTATGTTATGAATGTAAATACTTAAGCAAAATATTAAGTACAGTCGCCATCAGATATATCGGAGCGGCCAAGGTGCTCACAAATATCGGAACACGCCTCTATTGTCAGGGCGTTAGAGCGCGTGTTCAGATATTGTGAACACCTTGGCCGCTCCGATATATCTGATGGCGACTGTACATTACCTATTTGAGAGGTATTCATACTGGGTAAACAATATGTATTCTGAAAAGGCGACTGGGAAGTGAGATAGTGAACAATGGCGGCTTAGAGCGCGGCTAAGCTTTATTATAAAGTAAATTAATTCTGTGACAAAAGTACGAGTTTGCAGGCACATTTCTAAAACACTTCGTTTCTTGCATGAAAATTGTTTTTACTCTGGTGCTCCATTACGAAACCCTGTGCTAAAATAAACACATTACGTGACTATGTCGAAAATTTAAAAGGCGATATGTACCTACTGTAAAACGTTCTACGACACACGTGCGAATATGTAATTCACAAAATTTCCTATTTTTCGCACTTGTAACTTTCATCACCGAAAAGAGTGAAAAAATTCAAATTTAAGAAGAAATATAATTGTATTCGTAAACACAAGTACAAACGAAGCAAAATACAATATAAAAGAGCTAGTCAAAGTTTTGTGTGTTTCTTAAACTCGCCCCTAATTTTTTAAGTAAAAACGTCTTTAGCGGCGCTGTGCACTTTTGAGGTGGGGAAAAAATGATAAACTCGAGACAGCGTAAGGCGTAAGGCGTAATGCGTAAGGCGTAAGGCGTAAGGCGTAAGGCGTAAGGCGTAAGGCGTAAGGCGTAAGGCGTAAGGCCTAACCCTCTCTTTCTACCGCGCGGCGAAAATGTATGCCTGAGCCTGCTGTTTCGTTTAGGCGGCGCAGGGCGCTTGCGTGACGTCACGTGTGACGGATAGTGTCATTGTATTTTTCTTTTTTTGATTTAAATATTACCATCTAGTGAGTTTCCCTCAAACTGGTATTAATATAACTGTAGTACTCACAGTGATGTGCTTAGGGGTTTCAAGTAATGCGACGAAATAACGCTAGATGACGTTAACCTCAATTATACATAGTGCTGCAGATATTTTGCGTAACAATATCGTTGAGTTTTCACTTCTGCCGGCACTCCCGGAGTGCAACCCGTTGTTTTTTTTTGTATTATAATTTCTAGCAACAATAAGATGTACTTGACAGTATGTTACTTGAATGTTAATTAATTCCAAATTTCATGTTATTCAGAATGTCGTTATAATATGAGAGCGTAAATGGCGGCGGCTAAGTTCGTATGACTCTTAACCCATGGAGCGCCCTACACAGACACGTGTGCTGGTAACTAGTATAGGAGTTCCATACTACGGTAATTCTGGGGCGCTCCAGGGGTTAATCATTGGAATATTATTAGTATTATTACTATATAAAAGCCATACTTACCTAACAATGAAATCGTCGCAATCGCAACCTGTAAGTACCACGCGAACAAAACGTCGTAAGCGGCGTAAAATTCATGGCGCTTACTAGTTTAGGTCGCGAGATTCAAATAGTGAATAGAATCAGGCGTTACGTTGCGGAAATCCATACTAATTAAAACCAAAATATTACTTTGCTAAACCGCAAAAAAAAAAAAAAAATATTGCTTTGCTTTGGTGGGAGGGTAGGAATATTAATTGCATGTAAAAATACGCAAGTAAGTATAACGGGCTAGCACTCATTGACTAGCACGTTATCTTTTCGCGGATTAGCAAAGTAATATTTTGGTTTTAATTCGCGAGATTCCCGCTCCGCTTCTATGGTTTGTTGTCAAAACAACATCAACTGATGGTGCAAAATACTGGTTCTGCATGCCTGCATGGTTCTATACGTTAGTAATAATAGTTCAATGCTCTTAATACGGTCCATCTTATAGTTCGAGGGTCACCCTTTGATCAAGTAATTCATAACAATATTAATGTAATAAAATAAACTAGTCGGCTTTCAAAGGATTAAAAGATTTTTTCCGTATACTTGTTTTCTTGTTTTGCACGAAACGTCAAACGCCAGGCAATCTGCAAAATAAACAAATCGTACATCCGTCAACTGTTCCGATTTATCAAACGTACGATAGAAATGGAATATTTTCAGTTTTTGTCGACGGAAAGTGCATCGGAGAATCCTTTTAAGCAGATAACATGTTTTCACGTTTACATTTTTTTAATTTTCTTTGAGTATCGCTCCTTTGAAACGTGCATTGGGAGTATTTGTTGCATTCGATGCTTTTCTGTTTGTTTTAAACGATTCAAAATGAAATGAAACTGTTTTGGTTTATTCTAATTAACGAAACTCCTTTTAGACAGCGTTTCCACCAGAGATATGTGAGGATGCGTAGCGACGGAAGTGTTTGTCATGAACCAATAGAAACACTTCTTATACCTATTCTCGCTCAGCTCAATTCGTGCTTATTAAAATGCATTAAGGTGAAAAATATTTACATATTTATGACTCCGCTGAGCTGTATGAATTGGTGTCACAGGGTTTTGTCGTTTTATAACAGAATACTGCTTTGTTGAAAAGTCATGTACTGTACTCTGAATAGTAGAATTAATCTTAAACGCACGTATGAAGTTTATTTATTTATTTATTTAAAAATTTAAATCAGGCAACAAGGCCCATATTACAAATACTTACCTTACAGACTAACATACATATGTATTTTATAAACTTAAAACTAAACACTATTTATATATACGACAAAACGGCGTGGCTCCGTTGCATCGGCTGGTCTTGTGTCGGATTCGGCAGTTTGCCCCGGAACCTCCAAAACACGACACCTTTCGGCCAGAATTTCGACCTTTCGGTTTATGTTGCGGCAGCTATTGGTGCTACGTCAGTGGCTCCACCGTTGTTATTTGTCACTCGCAGACGCTTTTCTCATTAAGCTTGTTGTGAGTGTTAGGTGTCAAGGAAATATTAAGATAAAAAATCCCTTAGTACTTATTCGTTTTTTTTTGCCGTGCTTTCAAGGTCAAAAATATTGTTTGTTAGATTGTTTACCTTATTTTAATGGATTGGGGTGAAAAACTCTCTGCTTTGCCTTAAGGTTGACTGGTAGAGAATGCTTTTTGGCATTAATTCCGCCTTTTGTACGATAAGTTAAATTTTGTGCTATAATGTTTAAATAAATAAATAAAAACTACATACATGCATTAAATATTTATGACCTTGATTTTACGCATTGATTGTACGTATGAAATTATACCGAATAAAAAATGTAAAAGCCTCACGGCCTGATTCGACGTTTAAGATAAGTCAAAAATTTGCTAAATGGATCGGATATATGTCAGTGTCCAAAGTGTCGTTTTTGTTTGAAGAAACGTCATCCGTGTCGTCCGATCCATATCGTATCTTTAGCAAATTTTTGAAGTATCTTAAACTTCGAATCAGGCCGTATGTAGTAAAATGTACCCAAATCGTTAAGAATATCGTCCACAGGAAAGACGCTTCTTATCCGGAACGCCCGGGTATTATTATTAAACTCAATAATATCCGCTTTTTCTGAAAGTCATATAACTCTAAAAATGCCCGAGGTGAATGCCTGAAGGAAAGCAGTGCAACGTTTCTTTGTTGTATTGTGTAGCAAAATGCAATGCTTTCATTGGCAAACCGCTACATGTGCTACGCTGTTATGTTGTCCGTAGCAGAGTTTTCTTACTACGAACAATTGTTGCTACGTACGGGCCACTACGAGTTTTAGTTAAAATCAGTGTAAAATAATAAAAATACTGATCTGTCAGTGTCGAAAGGGACATTTATTCAACCAAAAACGTTACTTTTGACACTGACAGCTGAGTATCGTATCTGAATCAGATCGTATATATTAAAAAAAACCGGCCAAGTGCAAGTTGGACTCGCGCACGAAGGGTTCCGTACCATACCATGACGCATAAACGGCAAAAATCATGAGAGCCCAACTTAATATTTTTTTTTTGTATTTGTTGTTATAGCGGCAACAGAAAAACATCATCTGTGAAAATTTCAACTGTCTAGCTATCACGGATCATGAGTTACAGCCAGACAGACTACTACTAAAAATAGGACGGACAGACAGACAGACGGACAGCGGAGTCTTAGTAATAGGGTCCCGTTTTTAACCTTTGGGTACGGAACTCTAAAAAAAAACTAAAACTCGAATTGGCCCGGCGAAAAAGCTTAGACGGTCTTAACGGGCCCTCTGATTAACAGTCCGCCGGACGGTATCAGCCTGTCAGTTGTTCGGAACTGTCAAAATTTTGTTCTAACTGACAGGCCGATACCGTCCGGCGGACTGTTAATCAGTGGGCCCCTACCTGATAGATGGTCTTCCCACATTAACCTTAATTTCACTATGCGTATTATTTCATCTTCCCCAGGACCGCGGAGGCTGGTCGCAATGGAGCGAATGGTCGCTCTGCTCGCGAACGTGCGACGGCGGCGTGTCGCGACAGCTGCGAACATGTTCGTCGCCGGTCGGCTGTCGCGGCGAGCCCGTGCGGTACAAGATTTGCAATATGCAGGTGAGTTACTGCCCGATTCGAACTTTAAGATACGTCAAATATTACGTCTAGATATGATATGGATTAGATATGTCAGTGTCAAAAGTTATGTTTTTGTTTGAAGAAACGTTATACTGTAGGCCTAGCATATGATTGGCGCGACAGTATCCTTCGGCGAGATAGACTACCAGTCTTTTCCGAACTATGTTAATTAAAGTGGGACAAGTACTCTATCCCAGTTCCTCCACGAAACCTATCAAGGTTTTAGGTTGCCAACTGACTCCTATAGTGTGCACGGAGACCCTTGGTGAGCATCTGAGTATCCATTTTTTAAAGGAAAATCGACGTGAAATAAGAAACGTGCAAGCGCGGCCTTGTTGAATACCTTTGTAGGTATGACCGCGGAGGCTGCACCCAATGTAAAGTAACGAAATGTGGGAGTGCCACTCTAAAAATTATATTTTCATATGAATTCACAGTGGCACTACCAGATTCTGTAGTATAGTATGATAACGATGTAGCACAAACGCGATACAAACGGAACACGGCGGTCGCAATCAAACTGTTGCCGTGGCGGTAATTGGTTGTCGGGGCACTGGCGGACAAACGAAGATGGATACCTACCGTAAAATCACCCGACTATAGTCCAGTACCACAACTATGGGCCCGATTCGGATTTTGAAATAGACATCTATTAGACATCTTTAATTTTAGACATCACCGAGATACGATAACGATATGTTTAAGATGTAACCTGTCAAATTTGACATTTGCGCAATTCTGGAGATACTGTTGAACGATTTCCACAGGATATGATTTAGAGATCCAATTCACATCTAATAGATATCTTACTCTATCTAACGTAAAAGTGACATTGGTTGCCCGAATTGCACTGCAAAAGAGAACTAGTTGATATCTAAACTATAACGTATCTAGAATGGATCTAGTACGTGTCGTCTCTTGTGAATATCTTGAAGTTCGAATACGGCAGAATGGTCCACAATTTCAAAATGTAACTAAGTTAAAGCCCCAGTGTTTTTTTTAATTTATCTTAATTTTCTTTTCATTTTTTTATAGACATCTTGCTACAGTAATATAACATTCGAATAATAGTCACCTGAACACAGATATTAGAATTAATTTTGGACTATCGGGGGGTGGTTTTACGCAACTGATACAATACAATACAACAATACAAATACCTACAATACAATACAACAATACAAGTACTTTATTGCACACCTCAATAACAGAAAACGGAAATACAAGCAGAGCTAAACAACAGGAGGCATTGTACAAGATGTGGATAAAATATGATGTTTTGAACTAAGTTAGTCATTAGTGGTAATTTTGCAACAGCATCGTTATTAAAAGACGCTCTTGATACTCGAAACGTGATGAAAAGAATGCAATGCTTTGCAGCAAAACCGGGCGATGTCACTGTTAAAATAAGTTCTGAAGCTAAGTGTTCTAATCACATTGCGGCAATTGAGATATCAGTGAAATTTATAAATTTATTAATAACGTTTAGCTGCAGTACGTAATTATAAAGCATTAATAAAAAACACGAGTAAATTATGCACGAAATAAATTTCATAGAAATGTTAAAACTCTCATTTCGAGAAAATAATTGCTTTCAGGAACACACAGGAAATACAATCTGGGTTCTGTTTTCCTTATTGTTGCAAATGTTTAACAAGAAGTATAAAACGGCAATCTTTATCAATTTCAGCGAAAGTAATTACGAGTACTATCGCAAATTTACCATTCGTTTAATTCTGTTTTCACACACAACAAAAATGCAACAAGATTCAATAACAAACTTTATTATTTAAAATAATAACTTAATTATAAATGCAACAAAATTACTATAAATTCATCATCGCTTTTCTTTTCATCACGTTTCGAGTATCAAGAGCGTCTTTTAAATATCAACTTTACGAGTACCTACCTACCTTGTTGATATAAGGTAGAATATCAAAAGGATTTAAAACCATTAGAAAGTTGCTTTAAAATAATAACTATATAAAAATATACATTTTATGTATATTATAAAGTACTCAGAAAAGCCCGTTTTATCATCCCAGCATTTCATCGCTGCATTACCACGAAGCACTCGAGTCGAGAACAAGTCAATTTCGGTGTCCCGCAGTGTACAGAACTAAGAGCAAGTCGCTTCAAAGCGGGTCCTTGCAGTTTATCAAATAAGTCCGCGGTCGGGACTTGAGTGGGATTCACGATGAGACTGTAACGTTTTGTCATTGAAGACCAGTGTAAGTTAGAGTGTCCATTCTTGCGATTTTGAACATACAAGCAGTGGGATTCATGACGAGATCTCCTCTGAGCTTAGACATTTAAAAATCATACTGAATGACAAAGCTTGGGATGGGACAACATTAGCTTCTGAAGCGTTCATAGTTTTAATCCACACGTCCTCGAGTAAGGACCGCGAAAAACTCCTTATTGTATCCCGACCAAAGTCTGGACACTGGCTGCATGCATACCAATCACCAAACACGGGTACATTCATCGATCCGGGGACTCTCCGAATAGCCACCGGTCCCCGAGTTGGGACTGGTGTATGTGTGGACCATAGTTGCGCCTCTTGTGGGGCCGCCGTTGATCGTTGCCTGGTCTTCGGGCGCCGGCCGCCTACCCAGTTATGCGGCACTCAACGGCATCCTTGAGAAGGACGCTCGTCAGCGCCGGCGTTCATCTGTTTGCCTACTTTATGTTAAAAAGTATCATCTTCCACGCATTATCCCGCCATTTTGCCACTACTCATGAGATCCTGGGGTCCGCTTGGCAACTAATCGCGAGAATTGGCGTAGGCACTAGTTTTTACGAAAGCGACTGTCATCTGACCTTCCAACCTAGAGGGTAAACTAGACCTTATAAGGATTAGTCCGGTTTCCTCACGATGTTTTCCTTCACCGAAAAGTGACTGGTAGATATCATTGATTCCGCCACCTATTTGGGAGAGCATTACTGTTAGTGGGTTCAAGTCTAAACTGAAAAAACATCTATTGGCTCAACAAGGTATTGCTGCCTAAGGGCATCATTTTCTAACATATTGGTATCAGCTCTAGTTCCTTAACCTCAAAGTCGATTCCTAGTTAACCGCCGTATAATAAAATCATATGTACAATATTTTTGTAATACTTATATAAGTATTGGTATTTAATATTTTAAACACATAATTTAATCTGACAACAAACTACTCCTACTACTGACACACAAGTCGCGCAGTATGCTGTCCCGCACCGCACACCTCGCTGGCTCCGCAGAAAATCAGCGCCGTTGGCAATGCTTAGTCGTGCCAACTGCATTACTGAGTGGAGACCATTTCAGCCTCACATCTTTATCTGTAATATGTCTCTTTGTGTTCTGTATACTTCTTGTTTCACATTTTATGTTTTTTTTTTGTAATGGAATGATGTGTTGCCTGAATAAATATTTTTCTTTCTATTCTATTCTTTCTATATTTCGTACAAAAATTCCGAAAAACTCATTCGTACGAGCCGGGGTTTGAACCCGTGACCTCCGGATTGAAAATCGCACGCGTTTACCACTAGACCACCACTGCCACTAGCGCGTATCTTAAAAAGTAGTATAAACTACATAATTCACTTCGCAAAGTATGGCTTAGGGTTGGAAAAACATAGTGTACTTATAGTCCTGATGGTTCCACTAGAGACGCACTCACAATCTCGGAGCTACGCTTCTTGAATAGACTTAGCTCGGAACACAAACTGCCCGTTCTGAGCAATTTAATGGCGTAATGCCCATTATGAAACGTCCTGGTAATGGGAATTCGATAGGAGCTATTATTGTTTTGACTTGGCTTAATGTCCTATGTTGGCGGAGCGACCAATGAGCGTCATTTCAGGACCAATGAAAACACATGACTTTTCACGGTTTTAAAGTGAGGTTGGGTCATACACCGCCGCACGGATATTAAAATCAAAGGTATCAGTGCCATTGAGAAACGGGCAGGTATAGATACTCTGACAAAATTTTATTTGCACTTCGCCATGTTGACGTGACCGGTACGGACAATCACTATATCATCACTACACCTTATAAGACAAAGTCCCTCGCCGCGTCTGACTGTATGTATGTTCGCGATAAACTCAAAAACTACTAAACGAATTTTCATGCGGTTTTCACCTGTCAATAGAGTGATTCTTCAGGAAGGTTTAGCTGTATAATTTGTTTAGGTTTTGTGTAACCCTTGCGAAGCCGGGGGGAGGGGTCGCTAGTTATTGCTATAAATATAAGCTGTTTGTCGCGACACAATATCAGGACCAAATTGAATCCTGTCAGGCTTCGTTTAGTTGTTCAAAAGTAAGTTAGCATCCTCATACTGTCATGTGACTAAGCATCAATTCATAATTCCCAAGTCAAGCGGGGCCAACAAATTTAAAGCAATAGCAGCCAACGAGGTGCAAACTTTGCTTTCAGCGGTGATTAATAGGCGAAGTGAGCGACATCGACAGTTGAGGCTGTCTGTCACACCGTACTAGGCCTATTAGGCCTAGGTTACGTAATGACTACGTCTAGGGGAGTGGTATTTCGGCGGTTCCTTGGGAATCTGCTAAATCCTACACCAGAACGGGTGACACAGCAAAACACTGTCGTGTCGCCAAAATTATTTTAAGATTTTAAGTATTATATGTATGTTAGTCTGTAAGGTATATCATCTATGGGCCTTCGTTGACTGACAACAACAAACAACTTGTTTTTGTATCCCAGATACTGAATTAGCACTTCGATTGCCCCAATTTTCTCCACCGATCTGTCATTCCAGTACAGAATTGGTATAAAAACAGCCTGGTTGGGTAAATTGATCACAGATATGCTAGAATCTGGGATATGAAAAGAGGGAGTAAGAGAGAGTCTTTACCATAACGGTTCAATCAGAACGTTACGCGGGCGGCAAGCGGTCGTAGCCGCCCTGGCCCCAATTTCACCACGGCTGCAATTGTCAGTGACATATGTCGAGCGACAATTGTCAAGCGACAGGTGACATATTACAATTTTATAAAATATTTTCTATAGAAATACTTACAAACATGACAGGCATTTTGCTACAATTGTATGTATTACAATTATGTTGTGAAACAAGAATTATTTTTTCTAGTCGACATATTTGTAGGATTGTCGGTGAATCTTGACAGGAAATGAGTTATATGTCGGAATTTCGTGACAATTGTCGTGTTTCTTGTGACAATTGTCATAAACTTAGCAAGAGAAATATATGTTTATTTCGATATAATAAAGTTTTTTTAAAAATACAATGATGGTGGCAAACAGGATTACGGCCCGCCCGATGGTAAGCGGTAACCGTAGCCCATGGATGCCTGTGACGTCAGCAACAGTGATGTTTTACAATTGTCGCACCTGTCACCGTGGTGAAATTGGGGCCAGATCGCTTTTACTTTTGTAAAGGACATTTATGTTATTTTTGTCATAAACTGTTCGCGACGGTGTAACAGACGGCCAGGAACATCCTAAGTTTGAAACTTGTTGTACTCGTAACGTAACTACATCCTTATAGTTACGCCAACGTTATTTCACAACTTTTATTCAATTTGTCTTTGTTTCTCGCCATTTTGCAGATGCTAGGCAAAATTGAAATTATCTAATTATAATATGTAGGCGAATAGAGTATTTGTATCATTTTTATTAAAAGTTCAAATTTTGTCCATATTGGTTTAGAGAAAACTCATTACTCTGCAAGCAAAATTCATGTGAATTGTCAATTTTTTCCTGTACATTTTGCATGTTTTTGTTTGTAAAACAACATCAAAGCAAATCTAACTTACCTATATTTTCTATTGGAGTTGCGCTCCACGGATAATTGCTTTCGCGTACATTAGATTCGAATGAATGAAGCTTTCGGAAAAATGGATTTCATGGAAACAATGCCATTGAAATTCTGTTTTGTTTTGGTACCAGTGTCCAAAATGTTAGGTATCTGACAATTGTTTAATGTTATTGTAATTATAGTATAGTTATTATAATTAAGAGTATCTATTGCTATTAGCATAGTAATTTTATATTTTTTTAGATAAATCATACAGGAACGACTAGTATTTGTGTTGTCGCAAAAATAGTTGCGTTACTTTTCTTCTGACCGTAGAAAGTGCTCTGGCAAAGTTGAAGTGCCATTGGGACTAATTTACACAGTCAAGCAATGGTCCGAAAGTTCTTTGGTCTATATTTTTAAGCCCTTTGATGAAATGCCTTATCACTGAAGTTGAAGACTCTTTCTGTTTTGTCTGTTTGTTTTGGAAATTTCTATCTGATACGTACCTATAATACTCAAGTACTACTTTGGTTGTTTTTAAATTTCTCTTCTTTAGTGGGGGTAATTTTGTGCCTCTAAGTAAGTTATAAGTTGGAGCAAAGATATCCGAAACAATGGGTATCTTTATTTTCCTTTCTGTGTATATAAATGAAAATAGGCCATTCATTACGGTGTGATAGTCAACCATTCCAAGTTCAGGTTCCTAAGGTTAAAGTTCGGAACTTGTTTCCTCGGAATCACAATGTTCCGGTTATAACAGTTCTGTTCGATAGTTTATCTTGTTTGCCTTCACTGGGCCCGAATGGAAATCTTACGTAACGTAACTTGGGAATATCCTTAGTTTTACGTTATTGTAGTAACCCACTTCATTCTGGGATAGGTGTAACTGTGGGATTACTTCTTCGACTAGTTTTGCTGATTTTGCTAAAGATACGAAGATGTGTGGGTGTGTGTTTGTGTGATGCTTACAACACACTTTACGTGAACACTTCAACAGTCCCCAGTGGCAGAAGCGTTATTCAGCGCGGATTAGCTCGCCCAATTTTCGTTGTTTAAGTCTAGTAAGACTACAGAGAACTGCGTTACAGACTGAATGTATACAGGCAAGATAATTGGCTCATTTCTTCTCTGTGGCACAGTGTGGAGTTTTTATATATCTATAACATATACTGACATGATAGACCGATTGCTTAAATATGCCCAACGGATCTGTCATTTTAATATACATTTTGTAAAAATTAGGATGGTAGAGAAGTAAACTGTTCAGTTAATCTATCATTATAGTATCTTCGATAATCAAACGCAGTAGTCATCGCATTTATAACTTTTAGTGTTTATTTTTTGTAGAATCTGCCTTAGCTTACTATAGGCACTGACTTTGCCAATAAAGTGTGAAAGTTCCAATGTTGACATATTTACATCCGAATTTTACGATTATGCTGATGGCACTTTGAAACTTTTTCATTTGATAGTCGGTGTAGGTCGCTTGGTCTGAATATCAATAAATTTGATTAAAAAAAAGGAGGTATCAATTCAAACTCACAATATCACCTAAAATTTTATAATTTTCCCTACGTAAAGCACTGTACTGCACTCAGTTTAAATCTGATTTCTCGTGTACACTTCCCTAGTGGCAGTGGTGTTATAATCTCGCAGTGGGCGGATTAACTCGCGCTGCCTAATTTTCGCTGTTTGAGTCTATTTTACATACTGGAATACAGACTGATGAACATACAGACAAGATATTTGGCTCATTGATTTCTAGGCTACGTGGAATAAGGAGGAGTACAGATACAGATATATTTTTTTAAAGATTACTCGAATTGGGACCTTTTAAGTTAAGGTGTCTACCTTTAAAAATTGCTGCTTTATGATATTTTTTTGTCAAAAAAAATATTTTTGTAAGCCTTTATCGCTGACTGTACTTTTCCTTCAACTTGCAATCAATCGAGACAATTCTAACAAACCCAAACATAAATAATAGGTTGCGTTGTTTTATCACAGACCACACAGTATTCCTACGACCACCTACTGTGTCCATGATCAGATCAGCTCGATGGCATCATAAAATTACATTGTCACCCAACTCACATAGGTATGTGAATTTTCAGCTTAATCGAATAACGGGAAGTTGGTCTCATTTAGCTTGCAAGATTTTACCCAAACTAGTTTATAAACATCAAACATCAAACATCAACATTTATTCAGCAAATAGGCCACAAGGGCACTTTTACACGTCATCATTGAATTTACATACAAGCAAAAATAATAACATCAACAATTTTATTAAATAAAACTAACAATTCAATCTAACGTATTACAATTACTAAGAGATGTATATGGTCTCTTAATGTCGAATTACATAAAAATACAGATACAAAACATAAAAAAAATCTATAATATTTGGAGGTGTAAATGTCTCTAGGTGTCAGAACTATAAGATTATATAGTTTATCAAGTTATCCTTAGAGATGTATAGGGTCTCCAAGAGTCAATATCCTGTATAATGAATACATTCATTAAGAGAAAAGAAACATACGAGAGCAGAATGAGGCGTCTCACTGTAATTAATTAATAAAAATAAAGTTACTAAGTATAATAGCTTGTGTTAGCTTAAACAGACCAGTCTCCACAAACAGCACCCGTTCACGAGTATGACGCGTATCTCAGCCATCGCCTCCCTCAACCTTCATTCGGGAAAGTGGCGACCCGATCAACGACGCCACCGTAAGCAAAGACTTTTAAGCGAGCATGACATGTTCAAGCTACCGGCCTATAATAATATTAAAATAGTAATAGTAGTACATTATATATACATTGCAAGTTAAATAAAAGCACTTGTACCTAAGTTCCACCATACTGCCCTCCTAAGCTAAAAGGCAGTTTTTCGACATTTTACCAAAATTGACTTTTTGTGATATTCGTAATGTAGAGATCAAGATGCATCGACCACTTTGGCCCGTTTTCCGATAAGTGGCTTAGTTTTCGAGAAAAATATCGTAAAAAGACCGTATTTGCACTATTTTTCTAAGCGTTCCTAGTCTAAAAAGCGACTATTTGACAAAGCCAGGCTAAAACAACGTATATGCAGCTATACGTTTTTTTACGCTCTGGTTTGCGTAAAATCTTATCCACCATGTCTAGCCTAAAATAACGTATAAGCCAAAAACTAGGCTAAAAATACGTAAAAGACGCTATACGCGCTTTAAGATTAGGATCTTTAGCAAAATTTTAGATCTGATACTAGTCTAAAAAATCGTATAGTATTTTTTTTTGATTAAATGTCTCATACGTCATTTAAGCCTAGTATCACTTAACTTTTTTACGTCACCATAATAGTCTTTAGAAACGTATAAATGTTATACGTTCTTCTTATTTTGTATGGACGTCGTATTAAACGCAAACAAACTTTTATAATGGTTGAAAGTGCGTCTAACTAGTCTATAACGCAGTATATGCTCCAACCTTCGTCATGCTCCCCGCGCGCCGAAAGACACCCTTATGCTAAGTAAAAGCCCTCAGCCGCAAGCGCAGGCTTGTGGCTGCCGGTATGCGAGCGGAGGTGGCATTTTGCGCACGAAATATTGACCGAACGCCAAAGTAAGAAAAATACTTTATTATTGCATTACCATCATATGTTATCAATAATATGTAGTGTTTACAATCAGTACCTTCGAGTATTATCATTTTTATCAAGGTATATACTTTAAAATTGCCTCGCAAATACTTACGCTCGACAGCAAATACGTCTTTCTAGCGTAGTTTGTGATGATGAAATTGTTCATACGTACTTTTCTACAGCAAACGTTGTTTAAGTTTTATTTTTTCATTCGACGGTTTGACTGCTTTTATTTAAATAAAATCAAATTTATATTAGAGCTAATTGTATCGGGTTTAATTCCCTATAAGCCAAGTAGGTATTTGACATTACGAAGAGTTTAAATCTTATTGAAAAATGTTTTAAAGGGAAATTTAATGAGAATTCTTATGGACAGAATAACATTTTCCGCCTAAGTATTTAGATAACCAGGACAAAGGACCATGGGCATCTTTGTATGGAACCTGGGTCCATCCAAAAACCAACTGAGAGTTATATATATATTAGGCCATTAAATACCTAAGTGGGTTTTATAAAAAACAATATGTATCTTAAAATAAGTTGGTATGTTTGTGTATTAGGTAATAGTTGTATGTTAAAATAGTAAAAGCTATGAGTTTGTAATCTAATAGAAAAATAATTTTATTAAAATTTGAATCTGATTTTTAATTAGGTACAACCGCTAAAATGCGTTTTAGAATTAAATAAATGACAGAGTATGTGCAGGAATTAATACGAGTTTAATTTTATTGCTAATGTAGACTACACAACTCGCTAACGTCTTACCGTGCGATGAAACTCTCGATGATTCGATGCCTATTGATAACAAACTAAAATAACTATTAGAGATGCCACGAATTCGGTAAATCATTATGTATTATTGTGAGTTACGTGTATGCGAAAACTGGTCACCTAAAAAGATAGATGGTTGCTAAGATTTAAGTCAGCAGCAAGCTGGGATCTCCATACAAACGTAGTTACGCTCTCATTTTAAAACGATTCAGGTAGATTGCTCTAAAACTTTGTACTCACTAAAGGATAAGGTATATCTATGCCTGTAATTAACGTGTAGCTTCAGATACCATAATAAAAAAAATACAGCGAATATAAGTTTTTCATACAAAACTTATTTTTCCTCTATTTCATAAGTTTTGTTGGAATATAAACTAATTAGGTACTGGTATAGATATACCTTATGTTATTGTATGTGCAATTTATTACAATCCAACACGTTGTTTTAAAATGAGTACGAATCTCCGTTTTTATGGGAAGTAATAATTCGGCTGAGCTTATTGCGGACTCTTTTAAGTTTCGTTGCTCATGCTCATTAGAAGTACATGTAATGTCATTAGTAGAGTCGAGTAAATCTAGCCTATGATACAAATAAAATCAGAAAGACTGTACACATTAAAAATTTGTACATATTATGGGGTTATCTACCACCAAGTTGTTACCAGTGGTAACTACTGGGAATTTATTTCCCACCTTTCTTCCCAGTAGCTACCACCAACTCAGTTTGGTGGTAATTACTGGGAAGTTTTTTTCCAGTAGTTACCACTGGTAAATGGTGGGATTTTTTCCCTAGTAGTTACCACCAACATTTTTTTACAGTACAATTTAAATGTCGTTTATTATATGAACAAAAAACACTATACTACTAAGCTTTTATTAAAAAAACGAGGTCCAGCGATTACTTTTTGGATTATAATCTTAATTACCATACAAAATTAACATATAAATCGGGTTATTCCCACTAGTTACCATCAAGTTGTTATAGTTAAATAGTAATAAAAACAGTATAAGTAGAATACTATAAAAATAGAGGCTTTATTGAACCCTAACAAAATTGTAGTAACTACTGGGGAAAAAATCCCACCTTTTACCAGTGGTAACTACTGGGAAACAAATCCCATTAGTTACCACTGGTAACAACTTGATGTTAACTAGTGGGAATAACCCAATTTATGTGTTAATTTTGTATGGTAATTAAGATTATAATCCAAAAAGTAATCGCTGGATCTCGTTTTTTTAATAATAGCCTAGTAGTATGGCGTTTTTTGTTCGTATATAAATAAACATTTAAACTACGTGTCTATTTTTTATTCCCATTTCTTCCATAAATACTAATCTATAAAACCGTATATTCGGTGTTTTTGGTGGTATACGTTTTTTTACACTAGCACGCTAGTCGAAAATCTGGACAAAATCTTAATTTTTCCTAGTATACTAACCAAAAAGGCCGAATAGCTGCTATACGGTCTTTTAACTTAGGATTTCAAGTGGGAATTATTAATTGTTACTAAGCAAAAAGGCAGCATGTGACATATACGGCGTTTTTACCTAGTTTCTACTTCGTAACTAAGTTAGAACGCCGTATAACGCATGTTTACCGCCTTCTTGACTAGTACGACCTACACATTTTTAAGCTTAATACTAATCTATAGTGTTTTTTATAAAATTAAAAAAAACTGAGCTGTTTAGAAACATACTATAAATACCTAAAATAAGTACATATATATACCTACCACATACAAAAAGAAAAAATGGAAAAAGTTATTCCGTTTCGTAGAAATTCAAGAAAGATGTTTGGGTTGGTTTTTTGCGATTATCTCGAAACTAGCTTTTGTCGAAAAACTGCCTTTTAGACTAGGACGGCAGCATATTCCTGTTATGATGCAACTTCTCGCACACAAACTGCAGTACATTTATTAGGACATTAGGCAGGGAGCGGGCGATTTAGCCGACGGTAATAAAATTATGCTCGTGTAGCACTGGCATTACGTTCGTGTACGAAACATCATAACAATGAGAGGGCAATTTGGGAAGTAATAGGGTGCAATGATGTTTTCACCACACCAGCTCGGAAAGGCTTACTTTGCACTTCAAAAACTGATAGCAAAGTTGCATTTTATTCACATGTGAAGCAAAGTAATCAAATGCAAATTTTGAGTTGTTTTCTTATGTTTGCTGGTAGAATTTACTTTTAAATGATGATTTTGGATGACAAATATTTAATAACATTCATTTGGATTTGATTTGGTTTGATTTTGTTTAATATTTTACATTTAATATTTACTTCGCGTTGGTGTGATGAAAAATTTTGTGTTTCACTCGGGGGCAAATTTTTCGCTACGCTCATGGTTCAGTTTTGGAATCTTTCGCTTGCTCGGGTATCAATATCAGCACGAGCGCTTAAACTACAACTTTGCCCCCTTGTAAAACAAATAACTATTGTTTTGATGCATTTGTTTGCTTTGCTTACAGCCAAGCCAAGAAGAGAACGTCATGCGATAGAAGGTGACATATGTAGTGCATAATTATTTTCACGGAAACTTACGAACGTGTATTACTATTTCAGTCAGTCTCGGTATAAAAAATACTGAGGTTGACTAAAGTAGCATGACAAATACGAATGTTTCCGAGAAAATACGATAGAATACAATTATCCACTACTTACATCTGTGACCAGTACGGTTACCATCAGTTTGTCACTGACATAAACGCCGTCGAGAACGTAATTTACTTTCTATACATCTCGCTCGCACTCGCATATTAGTGCAAACGGGATGTATAGAAAGTAAATTACGTTCTCGACGGCGTTTATGTCAGTAACAAACTGATGGTAACCGTACTGCACCCTGGCAGACCCTGGTGATACGCTGTAAAAGTTCTCCTTTGATCGATGATGACCTCTTTTAGCAATCATTTGGTAGTGCCTTTCCAGTATGGGTGAAGCGTTTGACATTGACTAATCTATTCGTATTTTGGTAAACAAACCCTTATCAATTGTCATACTATGCCGTCAATGGTTTTCAACTAGGTTGACATAGGCTTACGAAAATAATCGGCCAAGAGCATGACGGGCCATGCTCAGTGTAGGGTTTAGTAGTAACCATTCGGCCAAAATAGGCCAAACGGGGGCTATTTAGTAAGTATCATAAGGGACTAGCATTGCAGCGCTTTGTACTTACGTCTTTTTATTAAGAAGAGAAGATTTTTTGCAATAACTCAAAAACGACCGATCATGTTTGCTATAGTTTTTATTGAAAGTATTTATTAAGTTCTTGTTTGTTTGTAAGTCTTATTATTTTTGGACCCTTGGTTCTAAAGTTGGAGGGGGGGGGGGGGACACATATTTTTTTTCTTTCGGAGCTCATATTTCCAAAAATATTTACCATATCAAAAATAATTTTAGGAGACCCTTATTCGTTTTGAAAGACCTATCTAACGATACCCCACACTACTGGGAGATTTTTTTTAATACTTTTTATTTTACTGATCTGTCGCAATGCATGATTTATGTATCCATACCAAATAGCAGCTTTCTGCTACTAACGATCACGGAGCAAAGCCTCAGACAGACAGACATATATGGCGAAGCTATATATGGGCTTCTAGGTGACTACGAAACCCTAAAAAACAACATAAAAATCTAGATTTTGTCAAAGAACTTCGATAACTAAGCAACAACTTCCCTATAGTTTCATACAGAGTGATTTGTTATGACTGCCCATACTCAGAGGGGTGAATATGTAGATCCTAGATCCAGGATAAATCCGAATTTAAAGTATCCGTAACTCCAAAGCTCCTTACGAATTTAATCGACTCCGCAGGGGGCGAACGAGAAGTGAATGATAATACGAATTGGTATTTGCCCTTATATAGACTCGTGGCGCTTTTAAATTTGATTGGTCGGCACTTCGAATAACATTTGGCAGGAAGAAATATTGGTAAGTTGGAGATTTCGAACACGAGTTGTGCAGTCAGCGTTTGTTGCTACTTTCGGCCCGATCCATATCGTATCTACAGCAAAATTTTTGACGTATATTAAAGTTCGAATCAGACCTTCTGCTTGTATCGCTTCAATTTCACTTGAAGAAATGTTAAAATTAGTGTTTATTTCGAGTTCATACTTAAGCCACTATGTAAACGCAATACCAAGTAAAAATGCGTAAACAGTCTCCAAAGTTCAGACACTAACCCATATTGACCTGACCCCTAGTGTAAATTTCATTCGATGGCGTGACGTGCGTTCGCGTTTGCGTTATGTCTATTTTGTATGGGATTTTGAACAGAGCTCCAAGCGGGACATTTTGGAAACTCAAAATCCCATACAAAATGTCACTTAACGCAAACGCGTACGTCACGCTATCGAATGAAATTTACACTAGGGGTACTAATAGCAGTAGATATTTTTGTAAAATTCGTTTACCTAACCTACAACACTACCTACATTACATTAAAAGTCCTCAAGGTCAACAGCACCCTTGATATCCTCACATATTACGCTGTAGAAAAAGTTACAATAAACCCTGTAATAACGGCTAGATCGCACGCAGGTCATAAAATATGAACACTAGAATTACAGGCCTAAATATTGGGACCTATTTTTGTGGAAATAAAAAGTCTATTTTGTTTTAGCCCATAAAAAGTATATTTATCGTTTTCGAGAAGTGTGAATTTCTCAGTTCAATTTATTATATATTTTTTTGTATTTAACGTGCAGCACAAGTGATTAAAATGTAATATTGTAAAAAAAACATCAATTTTATAAAAAAATACAACGACCATCGACAGCATTGTCCATATTAATGAAAGACACGTTAACTTGTAAAACTTGTGTTCCATTTTAAATTTTAACACAAAAATTTTACCATTTTGTTCTGTCTCCTAAATATGTAGTTAATTTATTGTGTGCGATGTGCGTGTTCGGATTAATCTTCTTTCCGACATCGCTATATTTCCATCTTCATCACTTACATTTATATAATGATTGTTTTGTATAATCATAAAGTATTCACAATATTTATGAAAAAGAATTAACAGTTCTGCGATTTCTTATAACTATAAATTAAACTCCACAACAAAATGGACTCGCTGAACGAAAGGATATCTTACCCAAACCATTTTACCTATATATTCGAATTGGTCATCACTTAAAACCATTATTATTCTGGGTTCTGAGTTAGTGCCTAAAGAGGCTACAAACTTTATTCCATGCATTCTGTATAAAGTAAACCTCTGACGTTCGATTAAAGAAGGGCTTAAGTGCCGACCGTGTTAGGATACAATACGCCCTTTTAGCTAAACTACTTTAGTCGAGATGAAGCGTTTTATGATGATGTACAGCGTGAGTGCGCATTTGTTTAAGGATTATGGGTCTAGAATTATTTTGGTTGGTGGGATTTTCTTTGTTGAAAGCTATATAAAATATTATCATTTTATCCAATAACTTACTAAAATATAAAAAAAAGCGTCATAGTATCGTAATGTCTGATGCTAAATGAAATGTAAATCATGTTTAATCGGAACAGAGTTGCATTCGTTTTGTTCGTTAAATTTTAGAACAAAGCAAGTTCAGTTATCTTTTGTTTAGGTGACATTAAAATGCGACTGCAACGTTGCTGGTTGCGATGTAACAACCGGACATGGTGGATGTGTCTTTCAATTTCCTTCATAATTTGTGTTACTGCCGTTGCCGTATTACTGACGCGATCGAAAGTTCAAGCCGTCACTCAATATACCCTGCCCCACCAACGCAGCTGTATATACATTTTAAAGCATATATAATTTTATATGCAATTACCATGGGATTTATATAATTATGGATGAACACTACCCAATCCCTTAAATTTACTAAATAACCCTTTATTTCCAGCCTTGCCGCGGCAATGTGTCCCTGCTAGAAGAGGACATATGGCGGGAGCAGCAATGCGCAGCACACGACAGCACCGCTTACGGCGGCGAGCTGTTTCACTGGCGCGCGCACCGAGATGACGCTGAGCCGTGTGCCCTTACCTGCCGCGGGGAACCACAACATGCACTTCAGACTGAACCGGTAAGTGTGTGAGGGAGACAGCTAGGTCTATAGCTGCTAGAAGAGGACATATAGCGAGAGCAGCAATGCGCAGCACACGACAGCACCGCTTACGGTGGCGAGCGGTTTCACTGGCGCGCGCACCGAGATGACGCCGAACCGTGTGCGCTTACCTGCCGCGGGGAACCACAACATGCACTTCAGACTGAACCTGTAAGTGTGTGAGGGAGACAGCTAGGTCTATAGCTGCTAGAAGAGGACATATAGCGAGAGCAGCAATGCGCAGCACACGACAGCACCGCTTACGGCGGCGAGCTGTTTCACTGGCGCGCGCACCGAGATGACGCCGAACCGTGTGCGCTTACCTGCCGCGGGGAACCACAACATGCACTTCAGACTGAACCGGTAAGTGTGTGAGGGAGACAGCTAGGTCTATAGCTGCTAGAAGAGGTCATATAGCGAGAGCAGCAATGCGCAGCACACGACAGCACCGCTTACGGCGGCGAGCTGTTTCATTGGCGCGCGCATCGAGATGACGCCGAGCCGTGTGCCCTAAGCTTACCTGCCGCGGGGAACCACAACATGCGTTACAGACTGAACCCGTAAGTGTGTGAGAGAGACAGCTAGGTCTATAGCTGTTAGAAGAGGACATAAATGACGAGAGCAGCAATGCGCAGCACACGACAGCACCGATTACGGCGGCGAGCTGTTTCATTGGCGCGCGCACCGAGATGACGCCGAGCCGCACCCTTACCTGCCGCGGGGAACCACAACTTGCGTTGCAGACTGAACCCGTAAGTGTGTGAGGGAGATAGCTAGGTCTATAGCTGCTAGAAGAGGACATATAGCGAGAGCAGCAATGCGCAGCACACGACAGCACCGCTTACGGCGGCGAGCTGTTTCATTGGCGCGCGCACCGAGATGACGCTGAGCCGTGTGCGCTTACCTGCCGCGGGGAACCACAACATGTGTTGCAGACTGAACCCGTAAGTGTGTGAGGGAGATAGCTAGGTCTATAGCTGTTAGAAGAGGACATAAATGACGAGAGCAGCAATGCGCAGCACACGACAGCACCGCTTACGGTGGCGAGCTGTTTCACTGGTACGCGCACCGAGATGACGCCGAACCGTGTGCGCTTACCTGCCGCGGGGAACCACAACATGCACTTCAGACTGAACAGGTAAGTGTGTGAGGGAGACAGCTAGGTCTATAGCTGTTAGAAGAGGACATAAATGACGAGAGCAGCAATGCGCAGCACACGACAGCACCGCTTACGGTGGCGAGCTGTTTCACTGGCCCGCGCACCGAGATGACGCCGAACCGTGTGCGCTTACCTGCCGCGGGGAACCACAACATGCGTTGCAGACTGAACCGGTAAGTGTGTGAGGGAGATAGCTAATCCTATACTTATTCCATTGGCGAGCCCATGGAGATGGCACCGAGCCCTGCGCTCTTACCTGCCGCGGGGAACCGCAGCATGCGTTGCAGACTGAACCGGTAAGTGTGTGAGGGAGATAGCTAATCCTATACTTATTCCATTGGCGAGCCCATGGAGATGGCACCGAGCCCTGCGCTCTTACCTGCCGCGGGGAACCGCAGCATGCGTTGCAGACTGAACACTTAGGGAGGGAGATAGTTAGGTATAGAATGAGAGAGAGAGAGATGACCTATTAGATAGTCGTTTCACTGACGACGTCGAAACCTGCGCTCTTACCTGTCGCGGGTTTAATAATACATAATTATATATATTTAACTATCTACTTAAATACTGCTTAATACTTAAATATCTTGAGCCAGAAACTTGTTTTAGCTAGCTACTTAAGACCCGGCGTAACTCTTAAGTCAATCCTATTAAAGCACACTAGCACTAAGGCATCCTAGGATATTTAATCTTATATTTTCTTCAGTCTACCTCATTAAAAGCAAGCTTAAGATATTATATCTACATAAAAGGTATCATTTACTTTATAAAATCCTCCAAATTTTATCAGGGCTTGGAAAATTTTTGTTTATCATCTTCACCATCGCAGAAATCAGTAAAATCAATAATTTTGAGGACAATTAAGTCTTCATAAAATACTAATCGGTTAAAAAACTCGCTTCGCTTCTATCACGACTTTATTTTGCCTTAACGTGGATATTGGGCACGTGATTTTTGTGACCCACGTGCAACAGAACTTGAAGACGTCTCCACGTCCTATACGAGCGTGGCCACGTTTCCACGGCACGGCACGTACAACGCCTTGTTAAAAGACAAATTTTGAACCTTAAAGCAATTACATAAGGTCCACCGATGGTCATTTACTGTTACGAGCAGTACACCCGGATAATCTGGAACGTGGTCTTTGGGAGGATTATACAATTAGTCTGGTCTAGACGTTCAAGTGGCTTTATAGAATTTTAGAAATACCTATTTTACTTGGCTATCGCTATTAAATAATGTTATTATGTTTTATTGAAGTAAGTCTTTGTATTTGTCCTACCGAGACTTACCCGTGACAGCGAATATTTCCACCATATTCTACATATCTGCAGCTGAGTTGGTAGAGCGGCGAGCTGGTACCTATCTCTTAGTCGCGGGTTCGAGTCTCGCCCGACCCGAACAGTGAGTTTGGCCAGTTTTTATTTATTTCTAAGCATTGTGGTATCGTTTCCAGACGTTTCTGTTTAAAACAAAACTATGTACCGTAAACTCGGGTTACTTTGAACCAAAGGAGGGTAACTTTGACCCACATGAAAAGCTTATTTAAAAGGGTCTAACAAAACACATTAAAAAGTCAAAGGTTAGCTAAAACCAACCTCATGTCATATTTCCATAATTACAGTGCATTAACCTGGACCGAGTAAATCCCTCCAGGACTAAAGTAACCCGACTTTACGGTAATTCAAAATCGGCTTGTCATGAAGTCAAAGATTTGTCTTGAATACCCCACCCCACTTCTGTCCATCTGTTTACTTTGTGTCTGTACTCTGATCTGATATTTTTTTTTGTTCCAGAGTGCGTCCCTTGACGAGGATGACCGCGTCGTTGTGGCAGTTCTGGCGGCACGAGTGTCCGACGGCACGAGGTGTCGGCCCGGCAGCTTGGATATGTGCATCGACGGCCGCTGCCAGGTATGACATTAGCTTTGTTACGTACGACTCTCTTCTTCTCCCTGCCCTTATCCCGCGTTACGTGGGGTAGACACAACATGTTTTTTCTTCCCTTTTCTTCTGTCTTTGGTCACCTCAGCACTCCTTTCTTTCTCATATTCTCTTTCACCCAATCCATCCGTCGTGTTTTAGGTGTAGTTACCATCCGGTCTTCGTCCATCAACATTCATCCCTAACATTCTTTTGCCTATATGGCATTCATCCCTCCTCATTACATGCCCATACCACGCTAACCTACTACTCCTCATCTTCTCCGTTACCGGTGCTACTTTCAAACTTCCCCTTAACTATATACTCATTCTTACGGCGTAATACGATTTTCAAACTTTTTATCACGAAGACAACGGTCAGGTCTTCAGCTTTCCACTTTCTTACAAACCTTCCAAAATATCAAGAAAAGAATAGAGCATCCCATCGAATCACAAGATAATTATGTGTATAAAATGCGATTTTAGGGTATTAGGTACAGATGTAGTGCAGATGAGTGTATATCATAGTTTCGGACACGTACAGTCGCCATCAGATATATCGGAGCGGCCAAGGTGTTCACAATATCTGAACACGCGCTCTAACGCCCTGAGAATAGAGGCGTGTTCCGATATTTGTGAGCACCTTGGCCGCTCCGATATATCTGATGGCGACTGTACTCTCGGAGTATCCTGCTGTCGAATGTTCGTTGATTCGACTGTCGCTGGATCGAATATTCGCTGGGTCGAAAAGCGTAGAAATAATAAATTGTAGAATCGAATCTGAGGTTTCGATTGTCATCCCGTAGACAGTATAGTGTAGACTGAAATAAATGTCATATACTAAGAAAAAGTGACCAAGGCCTCCAGAAATATTTTTCTGAAATAATTTAATTTGTTCAAATACTTTAGTAGTATAGTGTAGAGATAATTATTTTCCATCGTATTTTCACGGAAGCGTACGAACTTGTGTTACTGTTACAGTCAGTATCCGTACAAATAGTACCGATGTTGACTGAAGCAGCATAACAAATACGAACGTTTCCGAGAAAATACGATGGAAAACAATTATGCACTACATCTGTTATGTAGGTATATGTATGGCGAATACAAAGCTCCCTTGGCTTAAATGCCTTGGAAAAACGGTTGCTTATCTTGAAAAAAAAAAACCGGGCAAGTGCGAGTCGGACTCGCGCACGAAGGGTTCCGTACCATAATGCAAAAAAAAAACAAAAAAAAAAGCAAAAAAAAAAACGGTCACCCATTCAAATACTGACCACTCCCGACGTTGCTTAACTTTGGTCAAAAATCACGTTTGTTGTATGGGAGCCCCATTTAAATCTTTATTTTATTCTGTTTTTAGTATTTGTTGTTATAGCGGCAACAGAAATACATCATCTGTGAAAATTTCAACTGTCTAGCTATCACGGTTCGTGAGATACAGCCTGGTGACAGACGGACGGACGGACGGACGGACGGACGGACGGACGGACGGACGGACGGACGGACGGACAGCGAAGTCTTAGTAATAGGGTCCCGTTTTACCCTTTGGGTACGGAACCCTAAAAAACCTCAACAATGTTACTACGAAGCAGTGATTAAAAAACCTTTTATATCGGACCTGATATATCTTTATTCCGCCACAATAGTCTGTTTTACGGCCGTTTTCCGAACTTTTTCTTCGGCGCCTAAAACAATCCCATTATACAGGGAACGAATAGCTATGTCTGAGGTCTGAGCTGAATATTTGATGTCGCACATCGGTTTAATTTGTGAAATGAAGCGATTCCATTTTGCCCGTGTAGACAGTAAAGTAAGAAATGTCTCAGATCAATGATTACATTGTAAACATTGATCTGAGGCTTTTTTATTTACCATAGTTTATTCAACATCTTCCTCGCGTTATCCCGGCTTTTCGCCAGCCTGAGGTCTGCTTGACAACTATTTACTCCCGAGAATTATTAGCGTGGGCACTAGTTCTTACGAAAGCGAATGTCATCTGAGCTTCCAACCCAGAGGGTAAACTAGACCTTATTATGTCCGGTTTCCTCACGATGTTTTCCTTCACCGAACAGCTACTCATAGTTTATTCATAATATAAATTACAGATCCTTACATGTAAATAGTTGGTTGATCCGGCCTGTAACCGGCCAGTATCCGGCTGGTTAAGGGTTCGTTTCGACAGAGATGTGCGAGGATGCGTTGCGAGGGATGTGTTATTGTCTTTTTGGATAAGAAAAATTCTCTGAAGGGTTTATTATGACACTGATTATTTTATTAATTTTACCACAAGTTACTCGCTCTCGCTTCCGCTCGCCTCTTGTAACTTAAATGAATGCACCAAAATGCAGTAATTTAGTTAGCTTTGCAGCCACAAATAAACAAGGCTGGCTTTAATAATAAAGTTACGCGGTGCCTCGTCTAGCGCGAGGTATATGCAAGGCGCCTTTATACGTAGAGTTGGTAAGAATTTAGTCTATAGACAGACTCGACCAAGTTTAACGAGTTGACGACACTGAACTCAAATCTTACTTATGTTTTTATTGAAGCGTAATTTAAGGCCAAAGAGAAAATCAACGTAGCAGTCACAGAGAGAAGAACGGAATGGCGATTACTCCACCGACAAGAGCCAAGCTCTTAAGAATAATGATGATGATCATCTTGCATGTATAACGGGGAGTGCTCTGAGGAATTGTTCGGATTAATCCCTACTGCTTCTTTCCGCCATCGCTCTGTACGACAACATTTCCATCATCACCATTTAGATCCTATCATCAACTGTGCGTTTCTCCAGTTTCTCCAGGAGATGATGAGAGAGATAGTGACATCGTAAAGTATGTGAAAGCGAAGACCGGATTCATCCTGAGGGTCGCGAAGTTGAAATCTCGACACAATGCGAATTTTAATTCGTTTGTGGTGAGCGTTCCAACTGAACATCTAGCGACCTTCACCAAGGAGGAGTTTTGGCTGAAGGGTGTCAAGTTTCGGCGGTTCCGCGGCCGGCTCCCAGACACCGCGGGGTTGCGTAATGCATCGCAACCATAATGTGATTTGTAGTGTTTAGTTTTAAAATATTTTATCGCCCCCGAAAACCCTCATATAACAAATTTCATAGAAATCGTTACAGACGTTTCCGAGATCCCCGAAATATATAAATAAATAAATATACAAGAATTGCTCGTTTAAAGGTATAATATATTTGCTGTGAATTATTTTTCTATAAAGAGACACGTCAATATCGTGTAGTTTTTCTCGAATCAAAAAAAAAAAAGAGGTATAATAGAAGAGATTTCAGAGAACTGTCAGGTGTAAAGTACTCAACCGACGATCATGCATAAATAAAGTACAGTCGCCATCAGATATATCGGAGCGGCCAAGGTGTTCACAATATCTGAACACGCGCTCTAACGCCCTGACAATAGAGGCGTGTTCCGATATTTGTGAGCACCTTGGCCGCTCCGATATATCTGATGGCGACTGTACCTCACTGAAGCCGTCCATATGGCGGGTACGGAATGGAAAAGCGCGATGTGTACTAGAAAATGGCTCAGAAATATTTGTATGGAACGTACAGCGACCTGCTAAAGTGCATGGATATTGGATGGTAATAATAATGGTCGCGCACTATGCGGCTTACCCCACGCTAGCGTCTTTTGAGCGTCGTCCTCTTGACAGCGCTAGGAAAATGACGTCGCTGCGCAGTTGCGCCAATGTTGCGTCGAGCAGCAGCCACAGAGTTGGGTAAACGCCGACGCTCGGGAGACGCTAGTGTGAGGTGGCCCTAAGAGGAATTTCCTGCCGCGGACGCTCCGGCTATGGAATGAGCTCCCTGCCGAGGTTTTCCCGAGGGTCTATAGTATGGGGTTCTTCAAAAAATAAGTACAGAGGTTTTCAAAGGGTCGGCAATGCGCATCTAAAAGGCAGGCGTCCACAGGCTCCGGTGACTGCTTATCATCAGGCGGACCGTATGGTTGTTTGATTCCGACGTGGTAAAACAAAATTAGAAACTACCTAAATTTATGACATTGTATTAATTTAAGCACGGTAACCTCTGGCCCACTAAAGTTTCATTCCAAATTGCAGGTTTCAACTTTAATTGCTAAAAGTAGTACGAAATTAATTTGCCCGACTTTTACAGGTTCGGAATTATTTAAAGGGGAAAATAATTTTAACTTTCCAGTAAAGTAGAAAACTTTCTGGGAGACCCAATTGAACTTTCATTCGAAAGAGTTTGTTTATAGATTTTCTAAATGGGAAAGAATTGGTGCAAACCGTCCTTGGTGCAAATATTCGAATAAATATAAGTATTCACGATTACTACGAGTACGAGTACTTATAATTACATACAAAGATAATATATCTCATTTAAATCAAGTTTTCTATACCTTTTCTATTCTTATCATACGATTTATTGCGCTAGAGTGACGGCTGTAGGTATTGGCCACTACATAGTAATTGGCCACTTCTAACAGTCCTAACAAATAAAGAAAGAAACAAGCCAATTGAAGCCTTATTGGAGTTTCAGTTTCTACTGCTCCATATACTTTCTTTTAAAAAACTCACCTATATTTATGTATAATTTCGTCTAAAAGTGTCTTCCAAAAGATGGCGCCGTAACGTTCTTCTTGTTTTTTTTTTACATCGCGATATCAATATAATTTTCGTTCCGAAAGGTAGAAGAGTTAGTTTATTTGCAGTTTTAGTTTTTTAAGGTTCCGTACCCAAAGGGTAAAAACGGGACCCTATTCCTACGTCTCCGCTGTCCGTCCGTCTGTCTGTGACCAGGCTGTAACTCATGATCCGTGAAAGCTAGATAGTTGAAATTTCCACAGATGATGTATTTTTGTTGCCGCTACAATAACAGATACTAATAATAAAATAAAATAAATATTTAAGTGGGGCTATAAGCCCATACAACAAACGTGATATTTTTTTACCATTTTTTGCGTTATACACGTTATAGTACAGAACCCTTCGTGCTCGAGTCCGACTCGCACTTGGCCGCTTTTTATTTAGTTTAATTATATGCTTCTTTTAATTCTAAAGATATTATCTATTTAAAATATAAAATGATAGCATTTGAACATACGGAAAACAATTACATTGTATTAAATTGTAAGTATACGAAATAAGTCCCTAACATTATTTTCGAAAGTATCAAACTAAATCATCCTTCAAACGTAAGCAAACAATGAATTGAATCGAATGAATACAAGTACCTCAAGGAATTTCCCCTCTAGATTACATTTTATTTTCAATTACATAGCCTTTTCATCTTCAGCGTATAATTAATACGCGTCAGCATCCCACCATTCAGTGTTGGGATTGTTTGAGGCACAAAAGATACTCCATTTGGCAACCCTTTCAATATAGAAAATCAAAACTGTGGCACCATTAATAAAATCAGTTGAATGCGATACGGGCGGAGTGCTTGGCAAACATTTTGAATATTACAGAGCAAAGGGCATCGTCTACTCTAGAAGGTCTTTGACAACATATTTACAGATCACTATAACTACATAGGTATTATAATCTGTAATTAGTACAAAATTTGCATTTAACCATAAAAAATCAGGGCAAGTGCAAGTCGAAAAAAAAAACGGTCACCCATCCAAGTACTGACCCCGCCCGACGTTGCTTAACTTCGGTCAAAAATCACGTTTGTTGTATGGGAGCCCCACTTAAATCTTTATTTTATTTGTGAAAATTTCAACTGTCTAGCTATCACGGTTCGTGAGATACAGCCTGGTGACAGACGGCCGGAAGGACGGACGGACGGACGGACGGACGGACAGCGGAGTCTTAGTAATAGGGTCCCGTTTTACCCTTTGGGTACGGAACCCTAATGATCCATTTGTATCTAAAGCTGATGTTGCTGTTGGCGAACGAATACAATTTACATTTAGCTATGGTTATAAACCGCTGGCACTGGGCCCAGGACAGAGCGGCTTGGAGAGTACTGGCAGGGGTGCGAAACTCCTGACTTCGGCCAAACTCGGCTCCGCTCGGCTCAGCATTGCTCCGAGCAATTATTAGGGTTGGCACCACTTGACTTACTTTTGCGTGCACGACCACAGATAAGATAATCACTTGAATTTTGACAACCCTAAATACCCGAAAGGGATAGTGCCATACATTAGAAAGGGACAGCAGGATTCGACCCTGAATCGCTGATAAACTTCGGTGTTGTAGGAAGTTTCCTTTCTGTACGGTAGTACTATTATTTATTCTGTGGTACTGGTGAAGAGTGCCCACAATCGTCACGTCCCTCAGCCATGATGTTACGACAAGGAAGAACGAAAAAACCCAAACTTTTGACGTTTGTAGTAAAAAATCTACAAATTTCTGATTGTAACCTTGTCAATTTACATAAACACAATGTAGCTCACTAACATTTATATTATGAAACTTTTGTGACGTATACTGTTCGCGTAAAATTTACATAGGTGTGTTTTCAACGTCTGTGTGTATTGAATCTCTTTACGAAGCCCCCGGGAGGAGAATTCAAAAGAGTTCTGAAGTGGCAATGAATTAATGCTTTCAGATGATAGGTTGAAACGGATACAAAACCGCTTATTTTCTATTCATCAAATATAAATAAACATAGTTTACATGGCAGAGCTTCAAGTGGTATACAGAAAGGCTTTATATTTAGACGTAGTTTAGCAAAAAGGATCCGTCCTATAAAATTTGTCAAAACAAATGATTTTTATGTCAGTATGTTCAAATTCTTTTGACAGATTTCTATGGATTGTATCATTTTCCTTAAATTAAGTCCTTGGCAAGAAATTACACTATAAATACCAGTGTTGGGCAAAAAGTAATTTCATTACGAATTATGAATTGCAATTACAAAATGTAATTTGAATTATGAATTTAAATTACGGAAATGTAATTTCTAATTGCATTAAAATTTCACTGCATTACAAAATGTAAATCGCAATGCAATTAGAAATTACATTTTGTAATTTTAATTCGTAATGCATTACTTCATGCATTACAAATTACACTCACTTAGTAAAACATTTTCATTGTTTTTATATAGCATGTTATACTTGTTTGTGGGTTTGTGTTTTAATTTTGCAACTCAATTTTAAGGAACTTATCCTCAAAATTTTCAACTAATTTTTTTTTACATACTTGTGTAAGTTTTTTAGTAGGTACGTGTTTTAGTTCTTACATTCAACTTTGGGCGCTATTTGTGTCAGTCCAAAACAAAAGGGACCTTATGGCGGTATTTTTAGGTGGGTTGATTCTTGTATTAATAGTTAGGTATAGATTTCAATCCCGTAGATAACTCATTTTAATAATAAATAATAAATAGTTTACACAACGTAATTGCGTAATGCAATTACGAATTAATGTAATTTCAATTAAAAATTACCAGCTAATTCAAATTAAATTTAATTCAATTACGAGCGTAATGCATTACAAGTAATTGCATTAAATGTAATTTAATGAGTAATGCAATTACAAATTAATTGCATTATGCCCAACACTGATAAATACCTACAAAGGCATTGGTTAATAATCGCCTTGTGACGTGACGTTTCAATTTTCTTTTTTTGTTATTTGCTGGTGAAACAATCTGCTTGTTATATTTTCAGTTGAATGTTGGTTATTTGAGGTGATTAAGAGCCAACGGGAGTGGTCATTTCTCCATACAAACGTACTCCTTGTTTTCCTCCGTGGTTTTTGAAGCTAGAACAATGATTTTTTCAACACAGATTAATATTGTCAATATCTGTGTCGGACCGTTTTGCTTTTTTTGATATTTTTGTTATTTAAGGCGCTAGAGCCCTTCAAAAATGGCCAAAATGGCCTAATTGACTATGCCGCAATGAGAGGCGTGGCATTCAAAACTGATATCAATTAGCCAAAAAAGCAAAACGGTCCGACACAGATAATTTCATAATCATTTAGATTTCCAAATTTGGTTACGATTGGTTAAGTTTTGGAGGAGGAAACAGAGGAGTACGAAACCTCGATTTTTGAGATTTTTACGCAGGATTTTTCGCCTTGTCCTTATCGCACTACTTTTAGGTGCCGCTTCCGTTAGCGAGACGGGTATATTTACCTAAAATATTTAAAACTCAGCTCCTGTTTCGTCTTAAATAAGTACCATCGCCCACAGTGTTAACCTGACAGTTCATAAACCTTATTACAAAGGGTATAAAGTCCACTGATGGACAGTTAAGGTTGTTGCTGTTTGTATGCATCTTTGTAAGGTTGTAGAATGATTATAGATTCCTCGATTTTATATCTATTGTTTAATCGTCAATCCTAAAATATATAATGCGTAACCAGAATATACCGGGTGTGGCCTGTAATATGAGCAAAAAATTAAACTGTAGGCTGTACTCCTCATACTGACCAACATTTGTTCAGCGACTTTTAAAAATAAGTTGTGGTTTGATTTTTAATACACTTTAAAGTTTATTCTAAGACGCAATGTCTTGCGAATTTTGTTATGTTTAAGGCGTGACAAGCAACGTCAATCACAATGATATGGCGTGGCGATGGCGTCCATTGAAGATAATATTTATTTTGTATGAAAAATAGGGAGTCTAAATACTTCATAATTTTTAAAAGTTGTTGGACAAAAGTGTCACCGTTTGAGGAGTACAATCTATGTTTTAATTATTTGCTCGCGTTACAGGCCACACCCGGTATGATCATTTTCAAGAGGGCGCTGTTATTCTCATTGTATATGGTGACAGTTCAGAATAGTATGAAAAAAATTGTTCCAGTGGCAGTGAAATTCCGCAACATGGCCCATGATCATATATTCCTGATCAGGCTTTATTTAAATTTTAACTAGTCTCTGCCCGCGACTTGATCCGCGTGGAATGATGATTGATAAAAACTATCCTTTGTGCTTTTTCGGGTCTCAACGATTGTTACTACAATTTATTTGTTGATCGAACATAATGCATTGCATAAAAAAGTCAAAATTATTTCAATTCAAGGAATGAATTGTTAAACCACCTTGCCAGTTGTTTTGAGTTAAGAAACCGGCATCAAAAGGAGAATCTTCCTGAGTTCCACATTTTCAACTTATGACTTTATCATTTGCATATTCCAAAGTTACCGTCTAACAACGAAATGGAAAGGAAATTGTGGAACAACTCTCAAAGTACGTTGGAATAAGTTTTTGTTACAATTTAATTTTCGACACAAGCCTTTTTACGAAAAGTAAAGGGCCTATTTGATTAAAGAAACTGACTGTGGCATCCAATCGACTTTTTTTAAATTTAATAAGCGATTTACGAAATAGTTTTTAAAATGTTTGCAATTCGGCATGGTGTCTTGCGAAATAGAAAACCGGTTCCAAACCATAAAGACATAAGATATACTTTTATATATGTCGAGTACCGATGGTCTCAAAGGGCGGTGGGCGCGTGGGGTAGTACGATAATGTATTACTTCACAGCTAAACCAGTATGCTACCATGCTACCAGTGCATGAAATAAACCTTAGGACTCGTTAACCATACTAGTGCCTACCATATTTTAGTACTAAATTAAAAAAAAGAACTAATCGCTATTAGGAGGTTAGCTGATTAAAAATTGAAAATAAAAAGATCACATGAAACCGTTTAAATGTTTATTCAATTCAAACTAGGCCGGCTCCAACCGTACATATCTGACCTGAGAAGATTTAGCCCTATATGGGACCGGCAACAAACTCAGAGGGACAAATCTTTTCAAAACAAGTTAAAACAACACATAACACATCATTTCTTTATTTCACAAAAGTAAGCTTCTAATGAAACATAAGAAATCAAAATAACACTTGAAATAAAACACTTAGCTAAATGGTTAAAGAACGCGGGATTCTATAAGCTATCAGAATAATCCTTCAGGTATAAACCTTCAGGAACGTAGCGAGTTAGGCACGAGGTTGGCTAACGAGTACGTCCGATCTCTAGCGCGGTCCGATCAAGAAGAACTACCAGCGGCGGAGCCTCTCCGCTCCCGCCTCAGTCAAGTTGGCAAACCTGCTCGACCAGTCTACCAACATACCGACAAAAACGCCAACTCGTGCCTACGCTCACTCGAGAGAAACCTCTCGACGTTCCAAAGCCTTCTACCTGTCATCTCAGTTCAACAACACGCCAATAGGTGGCGTTACTCTCTACGCAACTTTATTTCAACAATGCGCCAATAGACGGCGTTACTCTCTACGCAACTTTATTTCAACAATGCGCCAATAGACGGCGTTACTCTCTACGCAACTTTATTTATTTCGTTACAACCAAATAATACGTAGCTCAACATTGCTAATCGATTTTATACAGGCGTCTAAAATAATGAACTATAACGCTGCAATACGTCTTTCTGGTGTCAGGTTCCGACACGGCCGTCCTGCGCTACACACGTCCTCGTGTGTGGGTGTATGCATTTGATTCTGTAACAAAATACTCAGCACAGTATCTCATCGCTCGGTCATTCCTGACCCACAATTTGGGTCTCTCTCAAATTACTATTAAAATCAAACTTTGTTATCAATCCAACCAGAAAAAATGATTGTTCAAAATTACTTTAACAATCCTCAATTCTCTAGTCAAAAATAGTCCATCGAGCAACGACTTAATAAAAATAATCAGTAATCATCGCCGCTATCTAGCGGATACACTCCATTAATCATCGCCTCCATCTGGCGGATACTCTTAAATTTATGTGAAAACAGAACAATCTCAAACATCAAAAACACAAATCACAACAGCTCTAATTCATTGCTCGACAGTATCACTACTATTGTCATCAATATCAATTTACGGGGAAATCGTCTGGCATTAAAAAAAATATTTTGGTCAAATGTGATAATAATCATTGTAGGACATCTTAAAATAAATAGCACTCTGACTTAATAATGCCAATTTTACTCATATGAACACAGTACATAAACAAAACAACACCAGTCCTTCGGTGCATTGCCAGTCCTTCAGTAGATACCAGACCCTCGTCAGAAGTAACCATCTCAGCCGCGTAAGTGCTACTCCTCGCAAAGAGCATTCTGCACATAAAAAGCAGACCACGTGCACCTCTTACATGCTCCGGCACTTCTGATGCGGTCACTAAACAATACCCAGTCCATCTAAAGCAAAACAGTAGTGCCCAGTCCATCGGGCGTGCCTTCAGTCCATCGAAAGCAAAACAGTAGTGCCCTGTCCATCGGGCGTGCCTTCAGTCCATCGAAAGCAAAACAGTAGTGCCCAGTCCATCGGGCTTGCCTTCAGTCCATCGAAAGCAAAACAGTAGTGCCCAGTCCATCGGGCTTGCCTTCAGTCCATCGAAAGCAAAACAGTATTGCCCAGTCCATCGGGCTTGCCTTCAGTCCATCGAAAGCAAAACAGTAGTGCCCTGTCCATCGGGCGTGCCTTCAGTCCATCGAAAGCAAAACAGTAGTGCCCTGTCCATCGGGCGTGCCTTCAGTCCATCGAAAGCAAAACAGTAGTGCCCAGTCCATCGGGCTTGCCTTCAGTCCATCGAAAGCAAAACAGTATTGCCCAGTCCATCGGGCTTGCCTTCAGTCCATCGAAAGCAAAACAGTAGTGCCCTGTCCATCGGGCGTGCCTTCAGTCCATCGAAAGCAAAACAGTAGTGCCCAGTCCATCGGGCTTGCCTTCAGTCCATCGAAAGCAAAACAGTAGTGCCCAGTCCATCGGGCGTGCCTTCAGTCCATCGAAAGCAAAACAGTAGTGCCCAGTCCATCGGGCTTGCCTTCAGTCCATCGAAAGCAAAACAGTAGTGCCCAGTCCATCGGGCTTGCCTTCAGTCCATCGAAAGCAAAACAGTAGTGCCCAGTCCATCGGGCTTGCCTTCAGTCCATCAAAAGCAAAACAGTAGTGCCCAGTCCATCGGGCTTGCCTTCAGTCCATCGAAAGCAAAACAGTAGTGCCCAGTCCATCGGGCGTACTTTCAGTCCTTCGAAAGTACAAGCTTTCAGTCCATCGAAAGCAAAAACAATGTTAAGAGTGAATTCCAAAAAGAAAATAAAAACGGTTCTTTAAATCATGTTACTCAGAACCATTGGTACTATCAGCGTCAACTGATCAACTGAAACTGAACATCACTGATCAAAATCACTAAAGATAGCTTTCTACTTTAGCTTTTACAACAGAAACTCACGCTTTCTACTTTAGCTTTAACAACAGAAACTCAGCTTTCTACTTTAGCTTTAACAACAGAAACTCGCTCAAAACTTCTATGCAGAAGTAAATCCTCTCAAAATAATCCCAACAAAATGGGAACTGCTCACCAGATTAATAAAGCTCGATGCACGCGTCCCAGTCAAAGGTGGTGGTGAAGTCCAACCCAAGCACGAAGGCTGATGCTTTCCGCCTTGCCGTTGCCGTTGCTGCGGCAGATGGCGAGATGCACGATGTAGTTTAACATAGGTGGCTGTTACTGAAATCATCATTAGCACGGCATCAGGTTTATCATGTAAGCAGGATAAACTCAAAGGTTTATTAAATACAATGTAGCAGACACAAAAAAACATGTTTCCAATGTATACGGGACTTCAAAAATCTCAGAATAAAATTTAAACTTCAATGAGTGCGTTTTATTTCATTCTATGAACAAACACGTGTTCCAAAAATGAGTAACACGGTAAAATGGGCCAATACGAAAAGTGACAGCTAATTAGTTATGTTAGACTGTTATGCTTCGCCATTACACTCAAAATAAACTTCAATAATAAACAATTAGAACGAAACCTGTCCTTTTATTTCCAAATCTCCAGCAAAGATGATACTGCACAGCTGCTTCTGTGTCACAGGCGTAATGGTGTCTACAAGTTCGCTCGACTCTGGCTGCAGGACACTGTAACATTAATTTTCATATGCGTAGCTCATGTTTTCATAGTATGCACGATTTGTGATCTATCACGGCATTACGGGCAATAATTTGTCGCAATTTTATTAATTACTAAACAGGATTACAGGAGGAATTACAGGATCAATTTCTAACGGTGCATTGTATTTTCAAATAAAAATATTTTTGAGGGTAGAAGCACAAGTGAGCGATGAAATAATATCACGTCGTGATAGCCGATATTTGGTTGTAATTAACAACATGGATTTCACTTCAAAATAATTCAAGATCACTTAGATTTAAATGGATTATAAAAATTAATTGTATCATCATAAAAAATCAATTATTGAGGGTAGATTCACAAGTGAGCGATAAAATAATATCACGTCGTGATAGCCGATATTTGATTGTAATTAACAAGATGGATTTCACATCAAAATAATTCAAGATCACTTAGATTTAAATGGATTATAAAAATTAATTGTATCTTTATAAAAAATCAATTATTGAGGGTAGATTCACAAGTGAGCGATAAAATAATATCATGTTGTAATAGCTAATACTCGGTTTTAATTAACAGTATGGATTTCAAATCAAAATAACTCAAGATCGCTTCGATTTAAATGGATTACAAAAATTAATTACAAAGAAACGTAACGATACCAGAGATGACGTCACGTAACGACCGCTATGCTCGACTGCATCAATCACAATTTCACAATAATTCTCACCAAATAACAATGAATTGCACTCACCTTTCAATAAGCTTACCATTACCACGTGTCCAGATTATGGAATGTAGGTCACCAAAACACACGGAAATACACCACGCTCCCAGGTGGCTGTGTAAGCAATTCCGCATCCATCCCACTTGCTGATGTCGAATACCGATGGTCTCAAAGGGCGGTGGGCGCGTGGGGTAGTACGATAATGTATTACTTCACAGCTAAACCAGTATGCTACCATGCTACCAGTGCATGAAATAAACCTTAGGACTCGTTAACCATACTAGTGCCTACCATATTTTAGTACTAAATTAAAAAAAAGAACTAATCGCTATTAGGAGGTTAGCTGATTAAAAATTGAAAATAAAAAGATCACATGAAACCGTTTAAATGTTTATTCAATTCAAACTAGGCCGGCTCCAACCGTACATATCTGACCTGAGAAGATTTAGCCCTATATGGGACCGGCAACAAACTCAGAGGGACAAATCTTTTCAAAACAAGTTAAAACAACACATAACACATCATTTCTTTATTTCACAAAAGTAAGCTTCTAATGAAACATAAGAAATCAAAATAACACTTGAAATAAAACACTTAGCTAAATGGTTAAAGAACGCGGGATTCTATAAGCTATCAGAATAATCCTTCAGGTATAAACCTTCAGGAACGTAGCGAGTTAGGCACGAGGTTGGCTAACGAGTACGTCCGATCTCTAGCGCGGTCCGATCAAGAAGAACTACCAGCGGCGGAGCCTCTCCGCTCCCGCCTCAGTCAAGTTGGCAAACCTGCTCGACCAGTCTACCAACATACCGACAAAAACGCCAACTCGTGCCTACGCTCACTCGAGAGAAACCTCTCGACGTTCCAAAGCCTTCTACCTGTCATCTCAGTTCAACAACACGCCAATAGGTGGCGTTACTCTCTACGCAACTTTATTTCAACAATGCGCCAATAGACGGCGTTACTCTCTACGCAACTTTATTTCAACAATGCGCCAATAGACGGCGTTACTCTCTACGCAACTTTATTTATTTCGTTACAACCAAATAATACGTAGCTCAACATTGCTAATCGATTTTATACAGGCGTCTAAAATAATGAACTATAACGCTGCAATACGTCTTTCTGGTGTCAGGTTCCGACATATACATACCATACTTTACATTTTTACAGACGGATTAAAAGGATTTAGTACGAGAACATTAAAATTTAAAATATACATAGCTTGCAAGTTTTTCCACGACGTAATCAACACCAATGCTTATCTGACGGTTCACGTGAAGGCGTTCATCGTGTGAATCCACAGAACACCGCCTCTAGAAACCTAATATTGGCCATTTTGTTCCCGACGCAAATCACCAAACTGTGAGGTGCGGGAGGGGTGCTCACGGCGTTGCGATTGGTCGTTCCAAACACGGCGCGCTGACACGTGTAAGCGTAGGGATGGGACATGTTCATTACAGGTAGTGGGTACTGTTACCAGTGGTACCGAAATTTATTGTAGTAAAATTGTTACCAATTTAGTATACTTAGAGTAAACTTACAATAATTATATTGATTAATTTAATATTTCAATAAGTAATTTAACAATGTAACTGAAATGTTTACTTAACATATTAGGGCATTTCTGTTTAAAGTTTAGAATTTTTATATTATTTCCACTCAGAATCGCAATCTCTTTCGATACGAGAAAAAAGTGTCGCCAAAATCTCATACAATTATTTTCTTTTGTCCGTTTTATTAAGGTCATAGAAGGTTGTATTGAAAACATATTCAAATGGACCAATAACATATGCCTATTACAAATCAACTCAGAGTTCTCTCGCACTTCTTTGAAGTTCATCATCAGGTCCATCTCGTGACATGAGACCTAACTACTCACCTAGAGGATTCTAAAAAACCCATACAACATATGTCTATCACATACCAACACCGAGTTCCCTCGCACTTCTTTGAAGTTCATCATCAGGTCCATCTCGTGACCTGAGACCTAACTGCTCACCTAGAGGATTCTAAAAAACCCATACAACAATGTCTATCACAAACCAACACCGAGATCCCTCGCACTTCTTTGGAGTTCATCATCAGGTCCATCTCGTGACATGAGACCTAACTGCTCACCTAGAAGATTCTAAAAAACCCATACAACATATGTCTATCACAAACCAACACCGAGTTCCCTCGCACTTCTTTGAAGTTCATCATCAGGTCCATCTCGTGACACGAGACCTAACTGCTCACCTAGAGGATTCTAAAAAACCCATACAACAATGTCTATCACAAACCAACACCGAGATCCCTCGCACTTCTTTGGAGTTCATCATCAGGTCCATCTCGTGACATGAGACCTAACTGCTCACCTAGAGGATTCTAAAAAACCCATACAACATATGTCTATCACAAACCAACACCGAGTTCCCTCGCACTTCTTAGAAGTTCATCATCAGGTCCATCTCGTGACATGCGGCCTAACTGCTCCGCTGGCCTAGAGGATTCTAAAAAACTTACACAACATATTACCTATATATTATGTCTATTGTACCAACAATACGGTATGACGAAGCACGAAGTTTCCGCAACTGAAAAACCATCATCGTCACGTCACTAGTCGAAAGGGAAAGGGATAGCGCATTGCATTTTCAAGTTGACGAAAAGGGACGGACATACTTCGCCTCTGCTTACGACCAGTATAAAATGAACCCCGCGGACAAGAAACATTATTCAATGAAATAATGAATTTGACTTTCCTGTGGGATGTTATTCCATCTGTTTCGTAAGTAGATGTCTTAGATGACTTGCCACACCATTTACGCTGCAATATCCCATGATTTCCCAATGAATTCAATACTTTACGATTTATTTTCTTAGACTCGTGCACACTGCCAACAGGTCGTAACCTTGCAACTGATCGGAGCGGCGCGCGAACAATCTTATATTTGACCCATACACCATACGGGCGGTGACCGCGAGTCGTCCTATAAGCTCGGTCTATAGGGGTTGGTCTGTGTGTGAATCCTATATAGTGCCGTAGCCGTACACATAGCCGGTGTCCACAAGAATTAACCTAGAATATTAATTTCCTTTAAATGTACACAAATTGCTCTTGAGCCATTTAACTGATTCTGTGCAGTGCAGGCCGTTTTATTGTTAGAAAATGTTCTGTTCTCCTAGTGTAAATTTCATTCCTGAGCGTGACGTGACGTACGCGTTTGTGTTAAGCATCATTATGTACCTATGGGTTTTTGACTTTCCAAAAAATCCCTCTTGGCGCGCTGTTCAAAATCCCATACAAATATAGACATACCTAATGCAAACGCGAACGTCATCATGCTTTCGAATGAAATTAACACTAGGGTTTCTGTTATTTACCAGTTATTTAGTTCGTTGGCGTTTAGTATTTATTTTCACACCAGAGACTTTCTTCTATTGGTTATTCTCTTCGTTCCCGTAATGGGTAAGCCTGCCTTACTGTTCCCATAACACTGCCATGACATGAGTGCGGAGAAAATTTAATTATAATTACAAACTCTGCTTTGACGAAACATAAAGACGGTTTGTTATGTTACAAAGTTCCCGGATGACGCTGTTATTTCAGGTTTGTCTGTGTACCGTTAGCGTCAAAAGTAGCGTGTCAGACTATGCGTCAAAAGTATCTACCATTAATAGAGAAAGAGATATCTCTATATTTAGAACAATTAGATTGTGGCAGATACTTTTAAACGCGAACTGTTTAGATACTGTAGAGAGACGCTAAACTAGACACACAGATAACTAGAGTCCTACAATACAACCATGGTCCAGTTTTATCGTTACCAGATTATTATCGAGCCGTTTAGATTTGGACTAGTTACATTATTTTAGAGCTTAGATATACTAATGTTTTTCTATATTAGATACTCAACATAATTAGAAAAATACATAGGTACATTTATTTATATGAAACTTAAATTTGGAATTTACTATATTTGGAAGTTGTGGACTTAAGTTACCTACCTAAGTTTACGGTACACATATCCTTATAATATCTCTATTTAGGAAAGTCTTCCAGGTTGGCAGATACTTTTGGCTCGTTGTTTCATCCGCCAGGTAATTGATGCTGACTGTACCATCGTCAACACTGTTAATTGACAATTTTTGAACCTTAATGCCAAGACATAAGGTCCTCTAAAGGCCAGTTGAGAGTATTGGTAAGAGTGTACAGTCAGCGTCATATAGTAGGTAGCCATACAGATTATATGGTGTACCGAACTATTTGAATACTTTGGATGGAATACTATACGACGCTGACTGTACAAACAAGAAATATCTTGGAATTTAATAATGGACTTGGAGTTTTTGAAAATACGTTGTTTCATTTCTAGTACAAAGTTCAAGTTATTTTTTGATGTCAGACATCAAAAGGATGTTATTGTACTGTCTTATTGGTTCAGGGGTTCATTTAAGCATTCCACAGGTGTTTGTTGATAATATGCTTGATAACTACGAATTTGGCTAAGTGGTATTTAATAACTTTTAATTTTAACCATAAAATTTTAACACGTCAAAGTGACACAAAAAATGTTAAACTAAATTCGAGCTAGCAAGCGTTAGGATGATACTGGTCAATTATTATAGGTAATAAATTGACTAATAAGCTAACTATATCTACAGAATAAACTAAACTATATCCATAGAATAAAACAGATAAATACAATAGATGACACCACCAAATACCAAACTACAAATTTTGCACACCAGCAAAATTAAACAATGGAATGGTAACTGAATAAATTGGATTTGATTGTGTTTGTCGAACTACACAAACATCAGCTATGCCGATACCGGTCAATACAGTAATTCGGATTGGCCCGATAAAGGTACATTGGGACAATGCGGTTTGTATAGTAAATGTATTTAATATTAACAAAGTTATTAAGCTTTCGTTTGTATAACGAGCGTTAACGAGTATTGAAATGGGATGATTTTCACCAAATTTAAATTGTACATTACAGTTTAAAGCTGAATTTTAAGATTATTGATTCATCATATAAATAAACATTCGTGCATTTTTGCTCCAAAATCCGGTATTTTGGATATTTTTGACAAATGATAAAAATGTTATGACAACTCATAAGTTGAAATCAGTCAAACGGGGTAGGCTATACTACCCGTGCTGATTCAAAATTATGCATGAACAAAAAATAAAACTTTCCTAGCCTTTTTCAATAAACCAAAAAATAAATGTTCATTTTATGTACCTATATAAAAAAATAATTTAGTAATATTTTTCAGAAAATTATAAACATGACCAATAATCATGTTATTTCCTAGTTCAGTTGCTCTATGTGTATTTTGATAAGCAAAAACTCCTTATCTCCACTTTACTTAGCGCCACTTGCACCATTCCACCAACCCGGGGTTTACGGTTAAACCTAGAATTACCATGGTTACCAGTACAATATGACACTGGGTTAACGGTTTAACCGCTTAACCCCGGGTTAGTCGGATGGTGCAAGTGGCCTTTAATGAGTTAAGGACGCAAATACTATCCTATAATAGGGCGTGCCAAAGAATTAGACACGCATACATTTTGCGGTCAGGAAAGGGAATTATAAAACCACATTTTTTCTTTATTGTCCTACATTTGTGCAGTTCAAAAACAAAGCAAAACTTGCGCGTAATAATTATTAAAGTGAATAAAATCACAAAAGAACCAAAGAAGAAATCCCTTGGAAAGCGAAAAGCTTCATCCCGTTCTTTATGCATATTAGTTCCGACTTTCTTCAGATAAAACTTAATAAAAGAGCTTTTTGTTTCAACGATGCAATTATTTCACGCAGATCTTTTTTTTATTGTTCTGTTCCGTAATTAATAAGAAGCTGAGAAGTCAAGCGCGTGACTCTTAGCATTGTTGAATTATTATAAAGAAGAGACGCTTTCTCTGTCCAATACCAATATCGAGATTGGACTCTTTTCATCAGTTTCTTAAAAAAAGCTTGAAAGGCCGAACAATTTCTTCCTAGAAAAATGTGGTTGTTGCGACAAATAACTAGGGGCTCATGTTCCGGGCCACATAGTTTTAATTTTAAAAACGGGAGCAAACATGCTAGACAAAGGCTGGCGCCGACGACTGCCGGCAAGGGTGGTACAAGTTAGGAGATAGCGAGATTTTATACTATTGAGCGCCAAACAGGATTTAATACTGATTAGAAATGAACATACAAAAGAGGTGAAAGGTTATGTTCAGTATTTTACGTATACCTAGGCCTCTTGAACCTGCTCTGTTTCTGAAGGCCCCGAAGTTAGATTTGTATAGGTACCTACTTAGGTACTATGTTTATGAACCCCTACTAAAGATGAATAATTAATAAGGATTAATAAATAGGACATAATAAGGTCTTTAGGGAAGTGTTACTCATGGCTCAAAAATCTTCGAACATGGTCTAAACAGAGCACACGATCATTATTCCGCGCAGCTGTGTCTAAAGTCCGTATAGCCCTCGTGACAGCCGACCTCCAGTAGGCACTGGGAGAAGAAGAAGGTTTAATAAAAATGCAAGGTTTCTGTAACGCGTCGTGGTAGAATGTTCGCGATCCCAGGACGCCTCGACAAACGGCATATTATGGCAAACGTCGGTGTGGGTTTAGTGGGTAGGCTCCTCCCCCTCTTTTCAAAATTGAAAAGAGCTGGAAGGTGAGAGTCCCACATATCCCCCTATAATGGGCCCACCTCAGGGCCAGGGGGACGATGCGTAACAGCATCAGCAAAAAAGGTTTCTGTAACGCTCTCTCTCTCACCTTGCTCCACCCCCAAGCCTTATTATTTCGCGTCCCCATTCCCTGATGATGTCAGGTCGGCTCCGACATTGTGTCACGAGGTTTCAATTCGCATTTTTTTTCTTTGTTTAAAAAGGTCTTTCCACTGTGTCGGTATTAAGAGCATTCTTATGGAAACAGTTATTGGAATTACTTCTATAGAAGGAGGGTTTTGAATAGGCTTGGGAGAAAGGGGATTTTTCTAGCTTCTAAGTAATGGAGGCCTTAATAAGAATATAGGTCATATTCGGTTTGAATAAGAGATGCAGTTAATATCATGACAATAATGTATAGGGTATGAGAATATTCTTCATACTCCATAAATGAGGAGGTTATCATTTCGTACGAATCTTTGTTTTATACATCAAGGTGGCCAAAAAATAACTGCACACGAGATAACATTTAATTTATTGAGTAGAGCCGCAAGTAACCATACATATACAGGGTGGCCAAAAAATAAGTGCATTCTCGTTGTCAGGGAGGTTTCGGGAATTACTGAGCAACTTTTACTATCGAAATTGCCGAAAAAAATTTACCTTCCCATAGAAAATGGACCAGCCAAAATACTGTATGAAACAGCCAAATTTTTTTTACGATTTCGGGGTCGGTCCCATATTAAAAGTTACTCAGTATAATCCCTGAACCTCTCTGGCAACGGGAATGCAGATATTTTTTAGCCAACTTGTATAATTATGTATGGATACTTGCGGCTCTACTCAATAAAATTAAATTTTATCTCGTGGGCAACATTTCTCCGATACTTATAAAGGTTAACATATCTCAAAGACCCCCAAAAAAGGTCACCATCCAATGTCATTATTATCCTTTACAGCGCCATCTAACTTGAAAACTGAATTAGTATTCAGGCAGTACACGGCGGGTCGGATTATGCAAATATGCAAACGATGGTAGAAAGTCGCCACTTAAATAATATATGAAATTATGCAAAATGCTGAAAGAATTGGGGTAGTGGCCGTTCCGGAGTTATATCACTTTCGGGGCCTTCTGGCCCTCTAGTGTTTTAGGTGAGTTACTTTTGATGGAAGTTTTAGAGAGTACGGTCTCGCTTGCGAAAATGGTGAAAGGTAAAAAAGGAGTGACCCTTAATGTGTGATTTTGTGGACAGATATGATATTATTTTTACATTAAAATTCGAATATTCATATCATACAGCGTGTATTTTTTGACACGACAACATATTGTATGGGTATAGTTAGTATAAGGTCTTAATGGATTAACTGTCATGTTTACCAAAATAAAAGTAGCGACTTATATTTTTTTTTTATAAAATGATTCAGCACGCAATGTATCACTGCTTTGTTTTTATTCAAAACTAGCAACCCGCCCCGGCTTCGCACGGGTTTACTAAACCTTCCTCAAGAATCACTCTATTGATAGGTGAAAACCGCATGAATATCCGTTCAGTAGTTTTTGAGTTTATCGCGAACAAACACACAAACAGACAGACACGATGGGGGACTTTGTTTTATAAGGTGCAGTGATTGTGATTCGCTTCTTAAGGCTTAATGCCTTAAATGATAAACATAAATGCACACACAAACACACACACACACACACACACACACACACACACACACACACACACACACACACACACACACACACACACACACACACACACACACACACACACACACACACACACACACACACACACACACACACACACACCGAGAGAGACACACACACAAACTTACACCCTATTTAAGACTAGAGTTAGTAAAATAGTATAAGGATAAAGTATACCTACGAATTAATTCTTGATTGTAATTATAAATTAAAAATTTAAATTATGAATTTGTAATTATAACAAACTAACTTGAACAATATTTTTCCCTGTATGTATAATTTATTATAAATCTCTGAATATTGAATTGTAAAAATATAATAAAAAAATAAAATAAAATACTTATATGAATTAGCTATAGGTATAGTTATAGATATTGTAAAAATAACAACTATGTACCAATTATAATATGTATCTGGTATTAAACCTGAATCACTCCGTTTGGAAGGAGCGGTACCTCCTAACACAAGTATTGCTATACTTAACAGGAGGTATCCACCACAAATTATTGTATAAATCCACCTAGATACCAAATAAATAATTTTGAATTTTTTTTGAATTTTTTGAATTTTTTTGTGATGGCTAATACTGACGCGACATCACAAACTGTTACTAGTGATAGGATAACTATGTACGCAATAAAATTATATTCCCGCTTGGAAAATTTTCTAATATTAATTGCTCTCTGTTAGTTCAATTAAACATTTCTTTTAAAATCACTAAAACTTACGCCTCATTTCAATTCGCAAAGATTACAATACAACTTGACCAGGGAAAATGTTCAACTATCGACTCCGTTGCTGTCTCTGGTGTGCTCGCAAGTGGCTAACGTAGCCGATCTTGTACTAAATGTTCGCGAACATTGCGGGCATGTGAGCACACCATTTGTGTAATCATAATGTACTCGTTTTGCCGCAGCAGCGTCGCGCTTGGCATCCAGCTCTAGCTCTAAACGCCGTCGTGATTCAAAATCAGTTACGTAAAAAGCTAAAACTAGCTCTAAAGCTAAATTAAAACGCAACAAACAATTTAATAACGTATTCTTGATTAATTATACTAAAGATATTTAAAATTTAATAATTTTATAATAAAAGATTTATTTTAAAGTTATGAGTACACACAGATTTTAGGTATCTTAAGTTCTACTGCCTTTCTTGGTAAAAGGTTGACTAGCCTTTTACCGAGAAAGGCTAATTAGTAATTACTAAATGACCTTTTCAGTAAACCAGCCACTACATCAAAGCAATTCTCTGCTCTTTAAATATTTACCAAGAATTTTGAGAGCTCATTAACACAGAGTACCTAAACAACTTTCATTACAATATCTCTCAAATTTACATCTTACATAACATCCATACTCACACATTAACATGTAAAGCATAAAAAACACGTCACATCCGGATCAGTATCAAAAAACTCCACCCGTCGTGTTTGATCACATTAAAGCTCAACCAAAAAAACCTTTCAGCCCTCAAACAAACATTTCGCTGGCAATTATCTTCAACTTTAAATCCTCTTAACCAGTCAGGATCGATTACTCGCACCCACTCTCTCATACGGCATTATATTCTGGGGCAAAAGGGACGGGTTCAACCTACTTTATTATGATAATCGGAAAATTCGCCACATTTGTGTGGCAGCGGCTCGATTCGAGCTCGTGAATAAACGATGAGCAGTGTCACTGCTACATATCTGGGTAATTTATAACTGGTGTGGGGTGAACTGATTTTTTGGATGCTGTAAAGTATTAAATTCAGCGCGGAAGGCAGAATTTTATGTATGCTTTTAAAAATGACTTGTAAAACGTTTGTTTGATAGGAAAGGATATAATTTGGTTCCTTTAAAATGTAATAGATCTTTCAATTCTGTTGTAGTAGATCTACTATTTATCTCAGGGTGTTAAAGAAGTTGGCTGGAGATTTTTTATATTCTTTTACACTATCTCTATTTCGGGGATCTCGGAAACAGCTGTTGGAGCTTCGATTCGATAAAAAATTGCTATATGGGGGGTTTCGGGGGCGAAAAATTGATCTAGCTAGGTCTTGTCTCTGGAAAAACGCGCATTTTTGAGTTTTATATTATGTTTTCCGAGCAAAGTTCGGTCTCCCGGGTACTCATCTTTATGCAGCCAAACCATTAACCAGTAATCCGTAGCTGATCATAAAAACCTTTTACTAACCCTCTCAGTTAAACGGTAGACCTTATAAGTGGTACGCGGAAGTTTGCCTTTTATGTTTATTTTTAAAAATTAATTGTAAAACGTTAGATGAATGAATATTTGGATCCTTGAAAATGTAAAAGCACTTTCAATTCAGTAGAATTTCCAGTTCTACAGACAAGGTAAGCTTTAATTAACCTCTCTCAGAAGTATCCAGCCGTAAGCAAATTGAATTATGGGCCGTAGAACTCGACTTATAATAAATGTTTATGCGAATACTAGCCTAAGCCCGTGATTTCGTCCGCATAGAAATCGTTAACATTAACATTAACCTTAGGGGAGATATTGAAGTGGTAAATACCGCGTTTATGAATAATGCCATAAATGTGTACCTACCGATTTTTACCTGTTCAAATCAGTTTGAAGATAAATATTTTCATCATATAAAAATAAGTTTACTACCGTAAATAGTTAAATTTAACCTTATTTTGGCTTATTTGGGACGTTTATTTTTAACTGCTATCTCTTATGACATCTGCTGATACTCGATTTTCCGGAAAAATATGTAGTATTTCATATTTAAGTGTCCCGGCGGAAGCTTGCTCGCTCTTTATATCATTTCGCTGATACATTCACTGTAAATTATCGTAACAGAGAAAAGTAGTTTAAAACGTTAACTTCTCGATGTCAGCGTATTGCTTTTCGTAACTAGGTTTGGTAACATCATCATCATCTTCTCGTTGTCCGACTCTTTGCCACGGCTCATGAGAGCTGGGGGTCCGCTTGGCAAGTAATCCTAATAATTGGAGTAGACTATTTTTAACGAAAGCCATGTGACCTTCCAACCCAAAAGGGTAACTACGGTTTATGGATTCATCCGGTCTCCTCACGATATGTTTGTTCCTTCACCGAAAAGCAATTGATAAATGATTTTCAGAGCCTCCAGACTGCACTAGCCGAGTATTAAGACCCCAGATTCATGAAACAGTTGGTGTTCTTTCGAGAAAAAAAATCCTACTTTCTACTGATGTGTCGTCAAGAAGTTTCCAAAATTGTAAAATATTCTTAAAATTTCCGAGAACTTTCGCAATTCCCTGCATCTTTCATACCTGTATTACTGGTCTACGTAGAGAAAACCCCGGCAAGAAGTGCATTCCACAGCCGGAGCGTTCGAGAAGGGAAATTCAACAGAAACCGCACAGTGTGGCCATACATTTTTGACAGTACTATGGACCATGTTAAGTCACCTGACAAAAATGACAAAGGCTCCTATCCCCCCAGGATCAAGTGAGTGCTTTTGTGACTTTGGGTGTAATGTATGCAGGATTTTGGGAGCCGATCGAGATATAATGTTCCGAGACCGTTTATCTATTCTAAACCATTTATTGGGGGACTTTAAAATGGTAGGAACAAATTATTGAAATCCGACAGAATTAAACCCATAAATAACAAAAGCAAATTTTACGGTATATCTGACGTATTTTTAGTCACTCGCGCGACATGATTCGGAGAGCCCAGTTTATCCATTTTAAGCACTAACAATAGTAACAATAATGCATGATTAGCGTTTACAATAGCTGCGCGCCGCGTACTGTTACGCAGAGCGCTGGGCGCGTGATGATATAACCGGTTGGGGATGATGTTCTTGCGCTGTCATTGTAGGTGGGCACGTTTAGGTCACCCAACACTTGAATATTAAAAACACGTGAGCCAAACCGTAAAAATAAATTAATATATGGAGCATTTGAATTAGAACTCATTCGAATCTAATGCTTATCATTGATATTGGTACGAGCATGCAAGACTTTAACTTAATATCGAAACAAGATCAGAGTTTAAACTTTAAACATCGCTCCTGTGGATAAATGAACGAGACAAGTTCTAAAAGCTAGTCATAAATAAAACACTCGCAGCCAACTCTGAGCAAACAGAGATGTAGAATGCGTCAGAACATCTAACGCTAAATCACGCGAGACGTGACGAATGGCGTGCTGTGGACACAGAGGGAAGACTTAGAGTTGATTTGTTTTGAAAAAAAATATGATGGAACGGAGGAAGTACCACAGCAGGTGTTAAAGGTGTCCATAGGCGATGGTAATTGCTTACCTCAAGGCGATTTGTCAGCTTGCTCTTATATCATATAAAAAGGATATTTTGCCTACTTTGCTTCAAAATTAGCTCCAGCAGTCGAAATTTAATTTCTTCTTCTTCCTAGCATTTGCATTTGTCTTCGTTTATTACCATAGTTATCAACTATATTGTGGTACAATGTATGTTGATACCTATATATGCCGATTTAAAGTAAAACATCACTACTATCATATTATCACACCTTAATTGATGTTGTGATGTCGTTTTCATATTATAAAAACTATTTAAGCACAAATACCCATTGGGGAGTAAAGTTGGCTCATTTTACTGTATCATTAAAAGCACTCTCTGTCGTAACAAGCTGTGATACCGCAGGATTGCTTATAGCATATTCATGCGACGACTCAGTGAGGTGAAGTAGTAATGTGTCCAAATATCAGCTTCCCGTGTGTGGGTGCACTTTGCCATAGGCTTAATAACTATACAGAAGTTCCGCATAATTTTCTACCATAAATATATCAGGTAAAACCATCTAAAAGCTCTTGCATTTCTACACATACTATATTTACAGGTCGGTCCACTTACACTCTACGGACGGCATTAGTTCTTGCCCTGTGAGAAGAAGAAGTACTTATTCATAAAACTTACCAAACCTTTGTTGAATTTTCTCCCTTTTTAACAAACACAAATGCCAAAATGATAGATAAGGACAAACAATTATCAACGGTTTCTTAGATTATGATAAACTTTTATGAATAGCCATATAATTTTTGTCCCCAGCGCGTCGGCTGCGACCTGCGCGTGGGCAGTACGCGCCGCGTCGACGAGTGCGGCGTCTGCGGCGGCGACGGATCCTCCTGCTCAAGGCCACGGTACCACTGGCTCGCTACCCCGGGATCCCTATGCTCTGCGACGTGTGGTGGAGGTTAGTTCTGTATCTTTGTCAATAGGGAGTCGGCTACAGTGGTGATGGTCCTTCTACTCAAGGCCAAGATACCACTGGCTCGCTGGCCTCGCTGCCCCGGGATCCCTGTGCAGTGCTACATGTGCTGGAAGTATGTTTATCCTTGTTGACAGAGTATTGTCTGCGGCAGTGACGGGTCATACATTTTCGTAACGACACGCGTAGCCGATTTAAGCGTCCTCCCGCTTTGTAGAGGAACGCGACTACGAACAGAGCGCCCGCCAAACGGGTTCCCGGCACAGAATGTGTTAAATGTAATAATAAGTACATATTTTCTTTCCGGCTGAATCCGGCCGCAATACGGTTTCGGTTTAACAACCCATTCCTTTCATTTCAATGACAACTAACCCTTTGAATCAGCTTAGAATCTAGTTTCATGACCTAACAGGCTAGGTTTACAGCAATTTAGTAGGCTTAAATCGTTCGTACACCTGTTCCCTTTCTACTTGTAACAAAGGGAACTTTAAAGTACATTGGGATTATTACCGGTCATTGGACTCGAAAGTCACAAGTTACGAGTTTTCCTTGAGACATGGTGGCGTAGTAGACAATATCATTTAATTCTTTTTCTACTCGTCGACTGTAATTCTTGAATTAAGATTTCTTATACCAAACTGCAATTATTAATGTATGGGCTCCCAACTCAACTATAATATTCATTTCGATACAGTTTAGTCAACTATAATGAAATTGACCAATAACAGCTCGCCGCGATCAAGAGGACGAAACAAAACCATAGCTCGAATTTATTTTAGGTTGTATAGTATAAACAATTGGTTCATAAGTCAGAAACGCGCATGTGACACCCTTAATATAGCAACATCCATAGACTACGAAAACCACTTAATGTTGCTTGTTAGTGTCCATAGGCTACGGTGGCCAAAATCGAGAAAACAACTGTATACAAATTGAATTTTGCACGGAGCAAGTACCAGGGCCTCATGAGTTACGAGAAGGTGTCGTTGACCAACGCGGCGGCCGGGGCGCGTACTAGTATGAAGGTTTTGCGGCTGCTCGCGTATCTTAGCTGTATACTTTTGGTTTGGTTTGTTTGTATGATTCTACCAGTTTAAAGTATTATTTTTGTTGACTCGTAGAAGAAGTATTGTATACAATAGTGATATAATCAAGCTTTTCAATCTCGTACCTTACTTAGGCAACTCAGCAAGCTTCGTTGCCTAAACACGGTACTCGACTGAAAAACTCTCTATTATATCACGATTGTATAAAATACTATTTCGAATATTGTTCTTAAATATGTCATTAGAATTATAATACTATTCACGCTTTTAAAAAAAAAATGGCTGTATTTTATCTGAAAACGAGGTAATACTTTCGTGAGATAGTTTCCAAACACAGTAAATAAAATTCTTATATAATTTTGAGTTAAGATATAACTATTATATGTTTATACGATGTGGGATAATTATTATATCTGCTCGTTTGCCTTCTATATCAAGAACAACAAATCAATTTGTTTTATTATAATATTTAACCCTGCCGGCGTATAATGGATGGTTATCCACGTGATAAAATAACTGTCACTTTTTTATACCGCGGGATCATATCATATCCGTACTGGGCACTTTACTTGGTCACTTTTTCTTCCGTACGAAATCTATTTCAGTTTATAATCTAATTTATCTCGATCCCGAATAACCCCATCCCACCTTTACCCTTTCTAACAAAAGTCTGACATCCATTCATCACCCGCACCTAATTAACAATTGAAACGTTGAAGGGCCGGGTCAGGAGATAATCTTTGAGAGATTACCAAGCACTTACCAGGTAAAGGTAAGGTCCTACAAGAATAGACCGTACATTTAGTTGCATAATTTAAAGGGTTCTGGAAGTTTTTGACGACCAATTATCGATTTATTGAGTCAGGCCTTGTACAGTAAAGTAAAGCAAGGTACTAAGCATGAAGAATTTTGTAGAATGACCCGCCATCATCATTGGCCTGTAACATCAATAAGATGATGGTTTAAACAGCGTCCATAAGAGTGCGGCACTTCCGCAAATGAGAGAGCGGCAGCCGCGACCGCATAGCTGGCAGGAGAATGCCGTGCCCGGTGACGAAGATGGGAGTGCGGCGCGCTGTTGTCGCAGTTCTCGCCTAGTGTGAAGAAGGCTAAACCACGCTTCATCGTGTGCAACTACCCCTTCACCCAGGGTTTTCCTCCAGTGGTCGCGATCTTCAGCCTCCCTTTCCCAGTTGGTGGGAACGATCCGGAAGGACAACATGTCTCGCTTTGCGCTATCTTTAAAACGAAGCATTGGTAGCCCAACCAGTCGTTTAGCGTGCGCTATTTCGCTCAGGAGAGTCTTACGTGGCAAACGAGAAGGCTCCATCCTGTGCACGTGCCCAACCAGCGTAATCGTTTCTGTTTCAAGATTGCTGTGATACTGGGTAAACGTGCGATGCTAAGTACGTTCTCGTCTGTGACTCGATCCTTCCACGAGATGTTTAAAATGCGTCGAAGGCAGCGCATATGAAAGTTGTTCAATGACCCGCCATGTCCTATATCGCACACTTACTTCCTCCTCTGGCGCGGCGACCCAAAGTGTGTCTTGGCCTCCAACACGACTGCTCGCCACTGATCCCGATCCTGAGCTGTTTCTCGTCAGTTTTCCACCCGGAGCTCACGTAGATACGCGTGCACCACATCCGCCCATCGATACCTACGTCCTAGGTGGACACCGGCGTGCTGTCGGTTTTCCCTCGAACGCTCTTTTCACCGCCCGATCGCCTTCCATTCGCTCTAGATGGCCAAGCCTTTGCGCCTTTGTGACACCAATGATGTTTGGTTCGGCAACTATCTGTTCCGTGTGTGTGTGTGTGTGTGTGTGTGTGTGTGTGTGTGTGTGTGTGTATTCTGTTGTTGTCTGTTGTATTGTGTCTGTTATGTTTTTGCGGATACACGCACGCACGCACGCACGATTTTAGTATAAGTTAAATCAATCTCATCATCAATTTTCATCACGTCTTTCCTATATTTTCTCCAATGGAATAAAACAAAAGAAAATCTTTGTTTACAATCTCAATCTGTGCACTGTGCGGCGGTCAAGGGTTGCCGGTTGCCGGCAACGCCTTAATGGGATCTAATCGAAAACACTCGGACCGCTTTTAATTTGATCCAGTGAGGGCAGGTAAGTGCCGTTGAGGTTAGGAAATAAATACAATGAGTATATAAAACAGAGACTTTGCACATGTATTTTTGGTATTTACCACTTTTCGCCCGTGACTTTGTCCGCGTATAAGTTGCTAATAAAGTGTCATTCTATGGAACTTGCTAACTATGTAAACAAAAGTCCCTAGTAAATTCATCATTTTTGATAGTTTCAATATGGCGGTTTGTTTACATAGTTAGCAAGTTCCATAGAATGACACTTTAGAACTTTTAACCCCATTTTCATCACTTAGGAGGTTTCTTTAAAATAAATATAAACATTTGGAGTAAGGTAATAATTATGTCCGTTAAGTACATATTTAATTTCAAGGTTTCAACTTTAAAGGATTATGCTTAGGCTGTGTGGGCTATGTCATTGTGTAGGTAATGGAACTGGGTGTCTCTGAAATCAACGTCAAGATTTTTAGCTTATTTTTTTATCGTTACTCTTTCGTTTCGTTATAAATTACAAAATAAAATAAAAACCAAATAAATATTACCAATTATGTATGAAACATTCGTAAATATTTTTTGCTCACCAGCGTAATTTCTGGAGTGTTAAAAATAGAGAATCGACTACGATTACTTCTTAGATACATGGCACACCAAGAATAAGCGGGCATCTCGCTCGTTTCTTCCCAGAACGTGCAGAATGTGGAATGACTTGCCTCCTGAGGTATTTTCTTTGCACTACGACATGGGATTCTTCAAGAAGCGGGTATTTAGGGTTCTCAAGGGTCGGCTCCTGTAAAGTTGATTATGTCCATGGGCGACGATGATCGCTTCCCATCAGGCGGCTCGTCTGCTCGTTTGCTGACTATTACATAAAAAAAAACATACCTTCAAATTCTAAGTATAGATCAACCAGTTGTCTACCTTCAATTTCTTGTAAGTAATTTATCAAGGCCATATTAGAGCATATTACGCTTAATCGACGCTTACGAGATTCGGTAACAACCATTTCCCAATATTAATTAACAGTAAACATTGTTCTAATTAAAACATAATAGACTATGTGGCTCTAATTGTTTACCCTGTCTAGACTTGTTTAGACGTAACCAATCGAGTGGAAGTTAGACAGCCGTGATTTGTTGACCGAGCGTTAGTGAAGATCTCCGTTTCAGCTAGCATGGGCAAAAATGCTTTCGTATGTCTGGATGTGAAATATTGTGAGCAGGTTCGTTAATTAGATTGAATGTCAATTAAAATTAAAAAATTACTCTACTAATACGTGATAGTCAATCAGTGCTAACCCGTTATACCTACTTACAAGCGTATTTTTACATACAATTAATTTTAGCATCCTCCCACCGCAAAAATAAAAACTTATAGCAAACAACCACCAAAAGTACAAAATTTTAACTCTACACGTGTTTCGCCTCTCTACGAGGCATCCTCAGGAGATTCTGGATGCATTCAAAATGGAGTCTGACACACGAAGAGATACCGTGCAAGTGTCAGTGAGAAGGAAAACATCATTCAAACGGCGATGACGCAACATTTAATTGTCCCCCTATGTATGTGTATCTGTTTGACAATGTATAATCATTACTGAATAAAGGAATATGAATATATATGAATATGAATATGTTGTACAGTCGACGTCAAAGATATATTTACACTTTTGCACCTTTACTCCTTTGTTATAAATTAAAAAAAAAAACTTTTATTTCAGACAAAGTCCATATCAACATAACTACATTAAAATTACAATTAAAATTACATAAGATAGTATAGAAATTCAATTAAAAATAAAATACAAATTATTACTAACTATTATTTACACTATTAGCCCCATTCTCATTAAACCATACTTACAATTAATCCAAATACTTTAATCAATAATAAATGTCATACACAACCTTATTATTATGCTGGGCCATGCAACAATGGTTCACATAATGCGCAGTCAAACCTGCTCGCAATCATTTTTAGGATGCTGTTGGAGCTGCCCCTAACACGGCGCACCAGGCATGCGCAGCGCTTGCGCATGGTTGCATAGAAGCAATCTACCCGGGCTGTCGCGAACATCCCTGACGCGCTGCAGTATCGAGGCAACGTTATATTGGACTCGCAGAGCACTGAACTGTTTCTGGGTATAACTAATCACACCACAGGCAGCTGGTATAGAAGGCTGTACAATATGCCCTAAACAGGGTTACCGATAAGGCGAAAAATGTAAACATATTATCTTTGACGTCGACTGTACCTTGAAATACAGCCATAAGCAAAACTGAAATACAATACGTGATTAAATTCCTCCAACTGACTGCTTTCCTGAAACCAATCACAACACAGCTCCTTTCAGCTTTGCGCATCCTTTCAGCAAAGGTGTACTCGTAATTACAGCGATCCATCGTACAGCGCTGAAATTAGCCTGCGTACCAATTAAACGTTGTGATTGGATATCGGTTTTTTCAGCATAATCAGTGAAACGTCAGTCTTTAATATTGAACTTTTTGTATAAGTTCAACCACAAAAGCTGACGCGGATTAACACACTTACCTATTATTTCATTTCATTTATTGCAGAACCATGCATTAAGGTTTCAATTCAACATGTATTAAGTGCATGCACGGTTACCCTGTCAGGGCATAGCAACAGATATTCTAAAACTAATTACTAAATATAATTACACTTTTAACAAAGAAGTTAATAAAATCTTGCACAATGATTTTTACCCACTTCTTGCATGTTAGAAAAAAATAGGACGGATACACTGGACAGCGTAAATGATATGGCATAATACAGATGTAGGTAGTGCATAATTATTTAACATTTTCGGGGAAACTTACGAACGTGTCATGCTATTTCAGTCTCGGTACAAAAATTACATTGACTGAACTAGCATGACAAATACGAACGTTTCCGAGAAAATACGATGGAAAACAATTATGCACTACATCTGTTATGTAGGTATTTAAGTTTATAGTCTAAAAGCTTAATCAAAAATATGTATTCAACAAATCGTACGCTTAAACTACCCGACCGGGCTGACCTTTTGAAAGAGAATCAATCAGGGGACGTTAATTATTCAGGCAGTACGATTACATCGGATGCTAATTCTTATCGGATCTTCGTCCCTAATTAGGGTTGGGGAGAGCAGACCAGCAGATAGATAAAAACAATCTCGAGGCGGTTTAATTCAGGCACAAAGGTCAATTCGAACGTACACTGACATCAGAATAATATTTCAATCATGTTATTTAGGGTGTCGTGCGTCTCGTCCGCACCAATAGTCCGAATAAGTACAATAGAAATGCACGATATCTGAATGACCTCAGTTAAATGTTATTCTGATATTAGTGTACGTTCGATTTAAAAAAAAAATCTAAATATATTTCTTTCAGAAATTAATATTACAAGAGATGCAGTACAGTGATCCCCACACTAGGCTCAGCCTGTGACGTGGGGATCTTAGCGAAATACAGAGTACCGACATATCGCGGCTATTATTTTAACAGAATAATTTATAATAATTATTAAATCTACTACATTAAAACTAAGAATTTTTATTAAATGACTGAGCAACTATCCAACTTAGTACAAAGACTTAAGTCGGTTAATAAGGTCTTAGTAATTGGCCTGACAATTTAAGAAACTCGATGCCTAAATACTGTATCCTAGCGGAAAGAATGTGGAAAAAATTTCTTCTCAACTTCTCCTCGTTATTCCGACACTATGAATCTACTAATTTATGTTCCAATCCTCTAATCTTATTTTACCCGACTTTACAAAAGTGATGTTTCTCGATTCGATGGGATCTTTGGGTTTTGAAGAGGGTGTTTTGGAAATTAGTTCTTTGTCACAGTTGGTCTGATGGTCATCGACTAAGGAGCTGATGACAGAATCAAGCCTGGACAGATTGAGGAAGCTCTTGGAAAAGACTTGATTCTTGACTACGACCTTGACCATGATCTTGGTCTTGACCTTTTAAAAGTAGGTCGTACTCTTGATGAAGGTCATCTTCTTCTTCTTCTTTATTAGGGGCTATATAAGGCTCCAAAGCCTATGTATCACTGCGACCATTCCTGATCTATTGTGATCGCCACCTATTACAACTCTCGATCCAACCCTGCAACTTCGAATAGCTGCAGGATCCTTTTGGTCTCGAGAGACTTTACCTCCTCCGGGCGTAATATGTGTCCGCCCAAGATTAGGTCACGAGTACGCATTAGGCAAGGGCACTCTGTGAGGATGTGCAAGGGCGTCTCCTCCGCCTCCATGCAGAGTCTGCACCGCCCTATGTCACGTTTCCCCATGGTGCGCATGTGCTTATTTAGGCCGCAATGCCCGGTAAGCACCCTTACCAAGTTGCGCAGTTGGTTCCTAGACAGCGCTAAGGCGTTCGAGGACGCCTTTTTGCTGAAGGCCTTGATAAGCGCTTTGGAATGGTTCAAACCTGTTGTTTCTCTCCAGAGTTGAATGGTTTTGTAGTGACAGTAGGTCTTTAGGGTGAGCCGCGTTAGGCTTTTGGGGATACCACAAAAGGGCTCAGGACTGTAGTTCTTCCCCTTAGCCCCTGCTCGCGCGAGTTCGTCGGCCTTCTCGTTTCCTACGATACCCGCATGCCCCGGGACCCAACGTAGAACAACCTTGTTCCTGGCTCCAAGGTTGTTCAATAGTTGCCTGCAGTTCTCAACCAGCCTCGATGTGGTGACATCGGAGGTTAGAGCTAAGAGTGCCGCCTGGCTATCCGAATGGATATAGATAGTATGGTTGCCGTAGTTGCTTTGCAGATTGATTGACGCACATTCTAGAATGGCGTATACCTCTGCCTGGAATATAGAGCAAAAACGTCCTAGGTTTAAGCTGATGCTTTTCCTAGGCGCTTCACCGTATACTCCGCAACCTACTTCAGATCCGGATTTGGAGCCATCAGTGTACCACCTCAGGCTTCCTTCTTTCCACTTAATTTGACTGTTTGACCAGTCCTCCCTTTTGGGGATTTCCACTGAGTAAAGTTTGAGTGGACAAAATTTGGGTGACATAGTGTCGGTTGGCATCCCAAGAACAGGAATATCGTACACTGATTCATTAAACAGTCTCAGAGTTTGCGATAACCAATTACCTCTCCTCACGCCCGCTATTCTAAGCATACTAGATCTCGCCTCCAATTCTAGATGCAAGTGGAGGGGTGGTAGATTTAGTATGGCTTCTAGGGCTGCCGTCGGGGAGGATGACATGGCCCCAGTGACGATGACACAGGCAGCTCTTTGAAGGCTGCCAAGCTTCATCACTGTTACCTTCTGCGTCGTTTTCCTGTACCATGCTACAGAGGCGTAAGACACTATCGGCCTCACTATGGATGTGTACAGCCATAAGGCAATTTTGGGTTTTAGACCCCATCTGTTGCCTGCCAAACGACAGCATATTGCCAAGGCTGATTTAGCCTTTTGTATGGTTCCGTCCACATGCTTGTTCCAGGTCAGTTTCTGGTCCAGTGTTACCCCCAGATATTTGACCTCTGTTGAGAACGGAATAGTTTTACCATTCATGACAAGTGGTTTGAGTTTGTCCAGTTTCCTCTTGTTCGTGAATGGTACTATAATTGTCTTATCTGCATTGATAGACAATTCATTCTCTCCGCACCATGTATTTATGGTGTTGAGAGCCCTCTGCATAAGGTCTGATAAAGTACTTTGGCAGTTGCCCCTCACCGTCACAACAAGGTCGTCTGCGTACCCCTGAGTGTCGATTCGGAGTTCCGCCATCTTGTGCAGAAGTCCATCCACCGCGAGAGTCCAGAGCAAGGGAGATCGGACACCTCCCTGCGGGCAGCCTCTCACAGTGGCCACTTCGAGAGTAGTGTTAAGCAAGTCTAGCCTAACCACTCTGCTTGAGAGCATGCTTTGCACCCAGCGGATAGTGGTGGAATCCACCTCCTTGGCCCTAAGCCCTTCCACCAGTGTCCGAATGGGTGTATTATCAAAAGCGCCCTCAATATCTAGGAAGGCCGTGATGAAGGTCATACATTGATGACAGTCCTTTTTTATTTACGACAGTTTGAGAGAATAATCCGGCATTCCAAATGTCGCTAGTCTTACCCAGTTCAGATGATCGGTTTTTATTTACTAATAGAGTTAAACCACGGTAAGTCGGCAACGATTTTGATAGCTATCATCTATTCCGTGTGCCATCAAAATCAATGCTGACTTATCGCAATCTCACTCTAGTAATATATTTTTAATCCAAACCATTTATTTAGACAAGAGACTACCATAAATCAGACAGTAAAAGATATATCATTCAGCAGAGCTTTCTAATTATTACTATTAATAGTTATTATAGTGAACATTTCCAAAATCGCCAAAAACCTTTAGCCCTCCGCTACGCCCGTCTGCCCTCAGCCGGAGACAAAAGGAGTCCAGTCTGATTTATCGTGGCCCTCCTAATGGCGGTCTGCTGTTATAAATTAACCTCCAGCCGAGCAATTAACTATGTTGATGTATCGATGGGGAATCACAATTTCAGATTTGGGATGTTGTGCCAGATACAATTTAGCAGATAATCCATACTTGTAAATTCAAACTGTTGAACTGATTTGCATGAATTTTGGCACGCGCAAAGTAACCATTCAAAAATATATTTGGGACAAACATAATTTTGAATAAGGTCACCACTGAGGACAACAAATAAAAAAAAGTTAACGACCCGAGTACAAAATAAGTACCTACTGAAAAAATGTATCCTGGTTGAAAGGGTGCAGCGTACCTAACCTGAACATTAAATTTGCTTCGGATTTTCTTAATTTTGCGATGTCTACAAGAAAAACACGAACAAGTTGATAAAAATACAATAAAATGTGTACGACCCATATTTATATTTTGTTTATGCTAATTAGACAGATAAACAAATAGTATACGGGTTATTAAAGCTCACTCTGTATATCACGTGTTTAAAATCAAATAAATTATTTCTGTTATTGTCACAAATAAACAAAGAAATTCACGAATCAAACTCAACGCGACATCGTTAAACAAAAGCTTCGCAGTTAATAAATGAAACGACAAAATAAGGCGATACTTTATCGTTAATTGGCGACAAATTATCTCGAGTGTCAAATGCCGCAGTTCTTGTCGGCTGTCGCGGGGTGGCGGGTTCGGATCCCGTTGTATATCATTCAGGGGGTTTATTTGTAATTACTTTGTAAATTAGTCTCATTTTGACATCACTTTCTGGGCATCTAGCTTACATTCATTAAAAACCGGACAAGTGCGAGTCGAAGCCGAGGGTTCCGTACTTTTTAGTATTTGTTGTTATAGCGGCAACAGAGATACATCGTCTGAGAAAATTTCAACTGTTCATGAGAAATGAGATCTGATGACAGACAGACAGAGGGACAGTGGAGTGTCAGTAATAGGGTCCCGTTTTTACCCTTTGGGTACGGAACCCTAAAAATGTACAAGTAAATAATATATGGTACTTTAAACTACACATGTCCTAGTTCTCTGTACAAAAGGCCGAGCGAAATATAGCTTGTATGATTTCTTTTGTTCATTAAAATCAGACTAAATTCCTGGTAAATGTATGCACAAAAACCGCGGCACAAACGTACCAAGTAAATGCACAAATGGATGAAAATCCTTCATTGCATTATTAATTCCCAGTGTTCCTTTATTTACGAATGTTTTTTTCCTTCAACCAAGCATGAATTTAGCTGTATTTACTATTCAAATGAGCGTTTGCAGTCGAAACTACAAAAACGAGTGAGAAAATCTACATTTCGGGGACAAAAAGCTGAACAAACATGTGCTGCTAAAAATGTCACATTCATGACTGTTATTTTAGACTAGAACATACCAGGCCCCGTAGATAACATGCCAATCGCTAACCCTAGGTAGCGAACGAAACGTAACTGGCCTCTATTTCACCAACGTGCATGACAGGTCCGACAATTGTCGACATCACTGTTACTGACGTCACAGGCCTCCATAGGCTACGGTAACCGCTTACCATCAGACGGGCGGTGTGGTTGTTTGCCACCAACATGTTAATAATAAAAAACTCAACTATATCGCCAGTTAATAAGTACTTATTTTGCGAAGCTAAATTGTCACAAGAAATACGACAATTGTCACGAAATTCCGACACAGAACTCATTTGCTGTCAAGAATTACCGAAAGTTCTTTGAAATCTTGTGACAATTGTCATCTTATCATCATAAAGCATCACCTCTAGCTTGGCTCTTGTCTACCCTACAGCCGAGTACTGCGCCGCAGTATGGTACAAAAGCGCACACACTGGTAAAGTCGACGTCCAGCTCAACCGTGTTATGCGCACGATAACGGGTTGCTTATTACCAACGCCTATACAATGGCTCCCTGTTCTATCCCATATTGCGCCGCCAGATATACGCAGAACACACGCCGCCTCGAGGGAATGGGAGAAATCTAGAAAAGGAATGCTTCCCATTAACAAAACACTCGATAACCTCCCCAGCGCGCGCCTCAAATCTCGTAGACCTATCTGGTCAGATTCCCAAATCCAAGGCCCAGAAAGTTTCTGCGTCAACTCGGAGTGGACGGAAAGCTGGAACTCCTACAGAACACAAACTCAGTTTTCCAATAACAGCGACATCAACCCAATACAAGAACCACCCGGCCTAGATGAGCCACGTAAGATCTGGGTTACACTCAACAGAATAAGGTCCGACGTCAGCTGCTGTAACCACAACCTCCACAAATGGGGCTACAAGCCCTCACCAAACTGTGACTGTGGCGCGCCAGACCAAACAACTGCGCACATAGTGAAAGAATGCCCCAGGAGACGTTTTCCGGGAAGCATGAAAGATCTGCATGCAATAACTACGGATGCCAGGGATTGGCTGTCAAACCTAGATATTAAGCTATAGATACACAGACACATAATGATAACCTTTGTAAATTTGTTTTTTTTTTTTTCAATAAAGCCATACGATAATAATAATAATCATCCCGAACAACTATCGGAAATAATTATATCCTGAAGGACGGTACGGTCGACATTTGTCGGGCATGCCGCCGTCCCGGAGAGTCACTCAGGCATATCATTTCCGGTTGTTCTCATCTTGCTAACGGCGAGTACTTGCACAGACATAATCTCGTAGCCAGAATTATTCACCAGCAACTTGCTCTTCTATATGGCCTTGTGGACCGCGAAGTACCGTACTACAAGTACTTACCTGCGCCTGTTCTCGAGAATGGTCATGCCACGCTCTATTGGGATCGAATTATCATCACAGACAGGACTATTGTAGCCAATAAGCCTGACATTGTGATAATAGATCGATCGCAACGTCGGGCCGTGCTCGTTGACATCACCATCCCCCATGATGAGAATCTCGTGAAGGCCGAGAAGGACAAGTCCAGTAAGTACCTAGACTTGGCTCACGAGATAGCCGCCATGTGGGATGTTGATTCGACGATCATTGTCCCGATAGTCGTTTCAGTGAACGGTCTAATAGCGAAGAGTCTCGACCAACATCTTGAGAGACTCTCGCTAGGTGGTTGGATCAAGGGTCAGATGCAGAAGGCGGTGATCTTGGACACGGCGCGGATAGTCCGCCGGTTCCTCTCTCTGCGGCCCTGACCACCGGTAGCTTGGGCCCTGCCCCTCTGCTGGCGGCACCCTAGGTTAGGTTTTTTATAATGTGTTTCTATGTATTTTTATTGTTTTTTAAGTGTTTTTATATTTTACTTTTATATTCATATTATAAAAACCCTAACTTAAGACGAAAAATAAATAAAGAGAATAATCATCATAAACATCGCAAGAGAAATACCTGTTTTTTGCCGATATAATAAAGTTTTTTTAAATAATACAATGATGGTGACAAACAGGAATACGGCCCGCCCGATGGTAAGCGATAACCGTAGCCCATGGATGCCTGTGACGTCAGCAACAATGAGACTTGTCGAATTGTCGCACCTGTCACGTTGGTGAAATAGGGGCCAGTGGCAGTGATGTCAATGTCACACTAATATGGAAGAGTGATAGTGACACGCAAAGCTATTCGATGCCGAAGCGCAAGCCATCGTCACCTTAGCTAGGCCGCCTGTACCCTCAGTGTAAATTTAATTCGATAGCGTGACGTGACGTCCATGTTTGCGTTAAGTGTCAATTTGTATGGGATTTCGAGTTTCCAAAACGTCCCGCTTGGCGCGCTGTCCAAAACCCCATACAAAAATAGACATAACGCAAACGCGAACAAGCGTCACGCTATCGAATGAAATTTGGGTACACTAGGGGTTTTGAGGTGCATTAACAATATCCGTACCCAGTTTAGATGCTGCTAAACAGTATTAATTGACCATTGACACGGGATATTCGATTGCTCCAGGATCATATATATCATTAGATCCTAAAATAGAATTATCCAAGCCAGTCCATCTAAGTTTTCCATAAATCTGGGAATATTCTAAAAAAACCATAAAGATCCCTGCAAAAACTTCTTCCTTCATTATGTTAAAGTCAGTTGATATAAGAAGAAGCAAAGACCAAGTATGTAGGTTGTAAATAAAATAGTCGCTTCACTTTAAGTTAAAAACGTCTGACCATTCTCGGCGGCACTTTAGCCTGGCAAAGCGACTCTAAATTTGATATCCCCTGCAGAACGCGGCCCGTAATGAACCTCCATCTTTATTTACATATTTATGTATTCACGAGAACTCCCGGGCTTCGCTAATCGCTCATTACCATGGTCCGAGTTTACAAGGACTAAGTGACGCTGGATGAGTTTGACAGTTTTCTTATCTCTTGCAGAAAATGGGTTAAGTCTTTTCGAGGCATAATAACGGAGAGTTCCCAGTTAGTCTCCTTAGTTTTTAGACTGGAAGTTATGCTGGTCAATTTTTCATTCAGAATGCCCTCCATTACTATAATTGAGTAGTGTCTTTTCAAAAGGGCTTATTTTTGTATGGTGCCCTTAGAGAAATAAGCCCTTTTGAAAAGACTCCTCAATTAAGGACGTAATACCCTTTGAAGAAAATGATAACGAAAATCAAATAACCTTTACTCGCGTCAGAGTATCTGCTATTTAGGCACTAAATAATCTTCTTGTAAAGATTAAACCCTTTGTGAATTTTGCGATAAGACTATTATTGTCGTTGTCGAAAATTGATTGAAATCATTTCTTGCTCCGACAATGGTCGACGGCGGTCTATACAATACAGTACGGGAGTAGGTACTAGCTAGGTTCCTTAATTTCTTTCACCTCTTAAAAAATGTGGTTCTGCATAACCCCCTTATTTATAAAACATACCAACCTCCTGTTAAATTTTGTCTCTTTCTAACAAACACAAATGTCAAAATATCAGATGGGGACAAACGATTTTGAACGTTAAACTTGACAGACGTTTATGAAGAACGCCGTAAAACTATAAGTAAATCACGTCTTAGGACTTCCTCACCATCAGACTGGCTCAGTCTACTGCTGAGGGCCTACTGCGAACCACGTTCAACGTGTTGCCTCTCTGTCGCACTTGTAAATGCGTACGTAAGTAAAACAGGGAGACAACACGTCGAACGTCGTTCGCGGTAGGCCCTCTGACCATAACCCAATCCCGTAGCACAGCCCAATCTTCATCTTATTGTTAGCCAATTAAGGTCTGATTTCCCCTAAAAATGTTTCTTTCTTTAACATAATATTTGAGAACTTTACAGTTGATTTTATATCCGTGTTTAGTAATTTGGTTCCTGAGAGCTCTCTAATGGCTATTTAAACACTGAAAGTTTCTTGCCTGTATTTGTTTTTTGGAGGCGAGTTTATTTCAGAGGTTTGCGTTGCTTTCTACCTGAAATTATGAAGATTGTAGTTTTGAAAATTAATGCTGTTCTTTAAAATTTAAGTCTGTACTGACTGAAAATAATGTTCGATCTTAGCTAAAAACATTTCGCAATCTGTCTACGACAATTAGTTTGGCTAACTAACTACTAAATGCAATCTAAAAATGTTGATATTAGTTACTTAAGCCTAATGTCTATATCTACATAATGATTTACCTGTATATACCAAGCTAAGTTGGTTTATAACAATGTTTTGAAGTAGACAATATTAAGCGACGAAGCAGAAGACAATATTAAAATTTATACCAAGATGAGATTTCTTCATTAATCTTTGGCATCTACAGAACTGTTTTATTCTGATCCGGGAGATTTTCTGTGTTAGCGTACGATTGTACGTTTAAATGCTCTAATAATGTTTGTTTGTAAGACTCCCGACTTTGCAGTGTGCAAATGCTAAAGTAGGTTTTCTTTTCAGGCTATAAGATGTCGCTAGCGGTCTGCCGCGATCGGTTAACGGGGTCAGATGCGCCAGAGCAGCTGTGTGACGCTTCAAGCAAGCCCCAGGCGTCCATCGTTCCGTGTAACACACATCCGTGCCCGTTCAAGTACGTATACCGCCATAAAGATGTCGCTAGGTATCTATTAGTTCCTGAGCAGCTGTGCACTCTGCATCAAGCCATAAGCGTCAATCGTCTCCTGAAACACACATGCTTGTCCGATCAAGTCCTGTACCGGTCCTGTATTGTCTCGAGCTGTCAAGGAGAAAGCTTAGGAAGTAGTGTCACCCAATGTATGGGACGTACAAATTTTGGTATCGGATTAATTCACTTGGCACAGATGTAGTATACGTAAAACTAAGCCAATCCAGCCCGGTAGCCATCCGCCACCCCCTGGTGGGTAGGTAGGGGGGCATCCAAAGTTACACGCCGCATATCGGCTTCTATTTACCTACCACCTCGAGTTTGGTATCATTTCCAGTAAAATCAGGAATGAGGAATTAATTTTTGAGATATTTAATGTACAGTTTAATGGAAAAAAAAAATATTGACGAACAAATCAAAATCGGTTTGCTATTTTTTTTATTCAACAATTACTATTATCAGCCGAAACTACAAATGCTAGAAAGTTGAAATTTGCACAACAGGTTACATTTATAATGTGTACAAGAGATAAGAAGCGATTTTGAAAAATTCAACCCTTAGGGGGGTTAAAAAAGGGATGAAAATTTGTATGGGGTTCATGTTTTATTTTAAGCTAGGAATTTCAATTTCGTTAAAAGATATATTATTGAAATACAAGAAAACTGATTTCAGCGTTTTTGAAAATTCATTCCCTAAGGTGGTGAAATAGGGGTTGAAAATTTGTATGGATGTCAACATTTTTTTCGAGTGTGGGGCTTGAAACTTTTTATATGCGCATATTATTAGGATAAAGGAAAATAACTTCAGCGTTTTTAAAAATTCATCCTCTAACGGGGTTAAAAAGGAGTTGAAAGCTTGAATCCATTACAAATTACTTTGACTGCCCCTCCTGTCTACCTGCCTGGGGGTGGCGAATGTCTACTACCGGGCTCAATTAGCTTAGCTTTATTATATAATCATCTGTGCTGTGAATTCATCCGATACCAAAATTTGCACCTTATGACACTACTTCCCGGGCTTCCCGGCTACTTGAAGTGCAGCTAGTCTATTGCCTGACTGCCAATAGTGAAATACTACATCTAATAGAGCAGTCACAAAAATTAATGGAATGGAAAGCGCTCCAGCCATCTGTATTCCCTAACAAATATGACTTCAGTCTCTTAAAGCAAGAGTGAATAGGCTATTATTGAACCGGTTAGCTCCATCTTAGGCTCTGTCTTCATTTTCCGTCAGTCAATCGCCGGTTAGTTTATAACCAAAAAAAACTACCACACGACCTCTAGTGCCTTCTTTTCAAAGCTTTTTGTCTCTCAGGTGGTACGTTGGGGAATGGTCATCGTGCAGCGTGACTTGCGGCGGCGGTGTGCGCTCGCGACGCGTCCTGTGCGCACGCTCCGCCAACATGACCAGAGCGGACACGTATGAACCTGGTAAGATCTGTGATAAGGTACACATACTGTTTCAACAAACGCAGTAAAAGGGTGGTACAAATATAGATAATTTTACAGCTTTTTTAATTCAAAAGTGATAGAAACTGGAGATTTATATTCCGAGCTTAACGTCTGTACCGCTACAGGCTGTTCACTGTCTACCTACTGCTCTTAAGCTGCAGAAATCAACCAAGAAACCAAAAAGCATAATTTTAGTACTTTTTAATAGAAAAAACATCGGAAATACAAAAAAAACTTCCTGCATCGATACGCCTCATTGTGGTGTTTGCCAAGTAATAGTTGAATCCAGTTACCAGTGCAATATTTTTTTTTTTTTTTTCTAAATCGTCTAGACTTTTTAGAGCAAAATTTTATTTCTACAAATCATTAAAGCATAATGCACCAACATTTTTCATAATTATTAGCTAATGCAGTATTTTGTTGTAACAGGTTCGAGTCCAGACCCTGGTTGCGTGTCGCCAGCGCCTCGTTCAACCCAGCCTTGCAACACTGAGGACTGTCCTGTCTGGGTCGAAGGGCCATGGTCAGGGGTAAGTAAATGTTACCAACCCTACTTCATCCCTAAAATACGTCACTGATATAACATTTATATTCTTGCTTTGATAAAAATGTTATTGAATATTTAAGTTAAACAAGTCACTTACCAACCTGTATTTTGTTAAACATTGCTTTTTAGTGAATAAATTATTTTTCATTTTCATTTTCACTCACATTTTTAGAACAATTCAACAATCAACATGTTTATGTCGAGCTTTATCCAGAAACACTCGTGTTAACTGACAGTCATTTATTTAATATGTCAGTCTCACGGATATTTCGTAATTAAAAATGTTATTCTGGTGTCTTTTATGTGACATGACATGCTTTTACCCGCTTTGAAAGCTCCTATTACTGGATGTGCAAAATTTTAATCATACTTTACTGTTTGATTTAAGTTTGTAGTTTTTGTAAGGAAAAATAGACCAATGATTTATTTTTATTAACAAAGCTGTGCATACAATGAACTGCAGTTAACACATTCACTGCCAAGAACACGCATGTGTGTTCATTTTGTACTGGAAACGTGTCCGGCACCGAAAGTGTGAAAAAGCAAAATAATTAGGTAGGTATAGCCAAAATAAATCTAAGTATTTATATTATTATAAGCTCTCCGCAAAAAAACGTCGTTACTAAAATAACTTACTTTCTCACTCATGTTGCCGTAATAACATTTATACCGTCCTTTGTTCCCGTAACTCTGTCCTAAGTAGCAACATTGTTAAGTTTTCAATACTTTTAGTGCTCGGGTTTTATAGCGGCGCGGCAATATCGCGAATATGCATACTTTTCTACTTACCGCACTTTGTTGTTTGCGAATGGGAAATTGCTGATATTGTTGTATAAAGTCTACAGTGTCGGAATTTCTTGGAAATATAATGGGGAATCATTTTCGGTATTGGGAAATTTATTTCACTTCGCTTTCGCTTAAAAATGTACCATTATTTTTTTTTCTAAAATCCATGAATATTTGGGTTATTTGTACTTAGAATCACAAGGACTATCGATTTAAAAAGAAAAAATGTCTCAAAAAAAAAAATGTCAGTTTTGTGACGCATTTTCACATACATTTTGTATGGACCGTCACAAAACTGACACTAAAAATTTGTTTGAAAAACTGGGGACATTTTTTTTTTTTGTCTCATTCAATAGTACTCACGTTTTAACAAGTATGTAAGTGCGAAAGTGACGGGCATAGTGACAAGCGATAAAAATAGAACCATGCTGCGCCCGCTGGTAGTCAATTTTTTCGACAGCCCATTCCATCCTGTTGAAAATGCAAGAGATAATTTCTAACATTATCCAGCCGAGCTAAAATCGACCTAAGCATATATAGTTTAAGGTCCGTGTTTGATTGGCAGGATGCTAAAAGGATTGGAATAGTGATGCATCAGGGTAGCATATTGTTTAGACTGCATCTATCTTGTATATACATAAAGCTAAGTAAGTTCAGAGTAAGGTAAAATAAGGGGTTGGGAATATTGACTCATTTCACGAAAGTTACAAAAAATGAAATTGTTTGTTCTCTTTATTTTATTTCAAGATAATATTCTACAATTTCTATTCTAAACCTAAACTTAAAAAGATACAAAAAAAATTATTCTACAATCGTATCGTACCCGAGAAAGTCTTGAAGTACGCTGACGCTCTGATTGGTGCATGCGAATTGAAGTGAAAGTCATGCGTGAGATGTGCGCCAATCACCAAGACGATTGTCAAGGTCGTATCAAAACCAGATCAAAATCGTAACATTTTGACACATCCGCATCGGGCTCCTGGTCAGGCACATATAAGTATAAGTACCTGTAGGCACTTATACTCCATACATTTATAAACTGAGGTGCAACCTTAAAATATCACGTTCCCTTTCAAAAGGACGGGAGATGGAGAATTCTGAAAAAATTTTTTACCTAATATGTTTCACCGCTTGTTTTTGATATTGAAATTCGCTTGTTTTCATTATTGTATTGAGATGTAATCTGATTGCCTGGTGTTACAGATAAATATTCTGGTCTACCATTTACGATTTTATGAAATGAATTGACCTATTATTGGAGTGTTTATAGAATCTGTTTTTCAACGAAATCTCTACTGGAAACTCTCATACATATTATATCATAGATATTAATTCAAACAACCACAATATAACGTATTATAATAGTATAAGTAATATAAGTATAATATAATGTATTACGTACAATGCTAACTTAAATAAAAGGCGGCTGGACGACTCAACATTTTGTTGACTTCGTTTAATTTTTTAAGAAACTTAAAATTTATAAATCGCTATATTCGCTATGTGTGACTTTCGCTTATCTGATTCTGAATTCCACAAGAAATTGTTTTACTTCCTACTAATCGGCCAATAAATAAACTTTTAAAAATGAATAATATTTTGTACAGAGGTAGAGGGTCTCACGAGGACATGGCAGATTCAAACGCTTTAAACTATCTATTCTTTTTCGCTTCCCAATTAACATGGTAGCCGCGACGTATAATTAATTGACCCAAAGCGAAGACAACGTGAACTTTCAACTTGGGCTGTCAAACTTTCAACACAACCCGTAGACTAACAAGTTGGTAAGTTCCGAGTCAGGGCTGTGGTCTGCCAGGCAGCGATTCAGTCAGGTGAGCTTCTAACACAGGCTTGAGGGCAGCGTGAGTTTAGAAAGGGCAGTGGTAGTTAGCCGAAACTTAGGACTTTGAAGTTTAAGACTAGAGGTTATGGTCCTATCTACACTCCGTCTTCGATATCTTTAAACCAATTTTGAAGTTACAAAGTGTGGAGCCACCATAAAATTAGATGGCATATTTTCTTAGGAATTGGGAGTTTACGGTGGCGCCTTCATAGATTATCACTGCGAAGTCTATGCAGAGTCAGCTTGGTCCGACTGCATATGCAAAATTAAATTTAGCCGGTTTAGGTACAGTTAACAAAAATAACGAATAAAACGTTACGTGTATGCATTACGAGAGATTTGAAAAGATAAATAAAAAGCGTTCCCTATAGTTTTACCACAATAAAATTATAGCAAAGATAAACTTCGTTTTGCAGCAAAAATTCCCTTTAAGTTTATTTTTTTCACTATACCTAATTTGGATAATTGAACCAACCAACCAACTTGGTTATAATTGATTAGCAACCAGAAGTAGCTATCTATGCCAAATAAAATCATCAAATCTAAAATCTGATATATGTACAACTAAAATTATAAGTATGATTTGATAGATCAATCGTTTATAATATGTTAGGTATAACATAATTATATATATATGTTATACGGTAGAATTTATCGGCCTTCTGTCACCCGCGCTCCGCTACCGCCTTAGCTCCAACTCATCAAAGAATTGGTTAAGCCGCGAGCGACATAGTTAGCCAAAGTAAAAACCTGCCTTAGAACTTTGGCTAATTGGAATGGCTTTTTTAACAACTCGCACAGGTTGGGAAACTTTTCTTGTCTTCATTCTTGCGTCTTACTTATTTCTTCTTGTAGCTTATTCTTTTGTGAGAGGCGTTTCAAGACTCACAAGTGCTACAATTCCTGGAGCCAGAAACGTTTTACTTGTATAAGTATTTTCGAGAAGTTTTGAAGGTTTTAAGCATGTGAAATTGGGCTTTTAATTCATTACTTACAGTTACAAATTCATTTGTTATTTCTAAATGGTGATAGCAAATTACGGTACTGTATACTCATACTCATACTCATATTTTATTGATAATATAAATTACAGGTCAGGCTTACATGACTAAACTACATTAAAGGTAGATATATAAATATACAAATTAAAAAAAAATAAGTAGATTAATTATTTACTGCTATTATTATTTTATTATTAACATTATTTGGTATTCATTATAAATATTTTGAGGTCAAATATTCTTCGACACTATAAAACGGCCGGTCAATAAGCCAATTTTTGAGTCTAGCCTTGAAACTCATCAGACTAGGCGCATCAGTTATGGATGCTGGTAGGTTATTGTATACAGCGGGGCCCATAACATGTATAGATTTAGCCGTTTTGGCTAGACAGTCAGTCATCAGATATATCGGAGCGGCCAAGGTGTACACAAATATCTATATCCGCCTCTATTGTCAAGGCGTTAGAGGAGCATTCCATGAAATTGTCTACCGTTTGTGCCGTACAAACGCAAATGTTCTGAAGATACAAGAGGTAGAGAGTATAACAGTTTCCTTTTCTATGACAAATGGTCAAAAATATGCACAGAAAAATAATCGCCTGCTTTAAATGCCGAAAAAAAGTCGCAACACAGGAAATAAAATTAAATGCGTTTGTACGGAACGGCCCGTGGAATGCTGGGGAGTGTTCAGATATTTTTGAGCACCTCGGCCGCTCAGATATATCTGATAGCGACTGTACCTAGTATTTTTTTAAGATGTCCAAATGTTTTGAAGAACTCTCAAAGTATCATTGCCTTACCTTTAATTTCCGGCTATACTTAATTGTGTATTGACAAAAATGCAGTTGAAATTTTACAAAATGCCAAAATATTACATTTTACATACTTACAAAACAAAGACAATAGTTTACATCAGAACTATATCACTAAATACTTGGTGTTATCCTAGTTTTTGCTTCCATTGATGTAAATAGCTTGCCTTCAAAATGCGGCATTCAAATAATAATTGACCGAGCGTCAGCGACGGTCTCCGTTTCGGCTTGGGCAAAAATGCTTTCGTAAGGTCGCTAGATGACAAATTTTCATTTATGGTATCAATCAATCAGGTTTGTTTTTAGGATCAAATGTCTATATGGGACCCATTGCATTAAAGCAATACAAAAGTCAGAAACGATAGTCAAAGTCCGACAGTCGTACTTCACTCGCGAAACGCCCCTCACAAAACGATAAGTGACCGTGACGTCAAGGTCACTAAGAGTCCATCTTGAAGTATGAATACTATGAACAAAACAAGAAAATTGCGTTTTTGTCGGTGAAATATTGCTTTTATGTATATAGTTGCTATACAATCTTTTTTTGGATAAAATGTGAGGAATCGTATCCTTACTTATTAAATTTTTGGAAGCTAATAATAACTTAAATTTTGAAACTTTCAGGTGCTGTATTTTTGTATTATTTCCATATATATTTTTAATATCCGCAATATGTGATAAATTGCTCATTTGCTATCTATTTTACTAGAAAATTGTTATAAAATTCAACACGTGTCATCATCCATCCCTATTCTCAACCGATTAAATAACTATATTTTTTTGTCTAATTTACCAAATACTGAACTTTTTTATTCAGCTTAGAATAAATTTAAAAGTGGAAAAATTACTGTCTTGGGTGAGACTTGGACTTGGAACTCCGGTTGCCGTTTAAGAAGTGTAACAGTCTTACGGTAGATGTCGCTAGGGTCCCCTTGACCCATAATATGGTGGAAAGATTTGCTGGCTATGGATGAGGTCTTGGTGGCTCAGATGGCAGGGCGCTGGAGTATCGATCCAGAGGCCGTGAGTTCAAGTCTCACCCAAGACAGAAATTTTTCCACTTTTAAATTTATTCTAAGCTTAATAGCATCGTTCGCAGACGTTTCTGCTTGTTAAATTTTTTTTATTCAGTTCTAATAGGTTATGTGCTCACAGAGCCACTAGAGTTAGACCAAGAAAAGTTTGCAACGATATTGATAGCATACGCAGTGCAAGTGTTATTTTAAACGCCATACTTCTATGAAATTATTACGTATAAATAGTAACACTTGCGATGCGTATGCTATCAAAATCGTCGCAGACTTTTCTTGGTCTACCTGTAGTAGTCATACCTGAACTAAGATATTCAAGTTAGTTTTGGGCCATAGTTTTTGGACTATACTTGGATGGTTTTACTGTAAGCGAAACAACAACAACGGAACTAAATCTAGAATGGGGATTACATATTAAATGCGAAACTGGAAATAGCTTGCGATCAATATCGTGTCCGGTAGATACTATTAATAGTCGCACTTTGCCTGCGGTCAGAAACGGATTACATTCTGGCTAGAGTTTGTCTACGCCAAAGATTCACAGTATGCACCACAGTATAATAAAGAGTACTAACGTACAGTATGGACACTCTTTGCCTCCCGTTGAAAGTGCCGCCCACCCGCTCTCGGTTACCTCACAGTTACCGGCTGGCAAGGACGCGACGACGCGGTGCGCAGAGCGGAGGCCACGTAAAATATTCAAATATTTACAAAACCTATCAGATCACACTGAAAACAACACAATATCTATATGAACAAAAAATCATGTTTTCAACTTACGTAATATTTTTTGAAATTGAAAATATTTATTTCAGATTTGCATCCATATTTGTTAGTATAACTTAGGAACTAATGTTAATTTTTACACCTAGTATATGTACATACATTAAACTATAACCTAATCTATTTTCTAAATTTAAGAAAGCCTATAACTTGGCGAATCCAATGCGCCAGTATAGGATTCTCAGGCCTTTCTGCAATGACATCCAGAATGCTGTTGGTACTGCTCCTAACCCGACCCATCATCGAGACGACTCTCTTTCGCATAACCGCATGGAAATCGTCTGTATGGGCCTCGGCGAACATGCGCGGTGCGCTACACCATGTGGGCAGCCCCAAAAACATTCTCAGTGCATTATTATATTGCACGCGCAGGGCATTTAAGGCTTTTTTCGTATACTTCACCCACAGGCTGCTCGAGTAAAATGATTGATTGAAAGCTTTAAAAAGCACAATTTTTACCTCTCTTGAGCATCGAGCAAACCTGCGGGCGAGCATGTTAGACCTTACAGCCAATGCCCTGCGCTCCCGCTCTATATCTAGGTCATCATTAAGGTCTTGCGTTATGATATGCCCTAGATATTTCACTTTATCCACAACAGACAGTGTGGTTCCATGCAGTACAACCGGGGGTACAGAGCTTGGCGTGTAACTACCAGCCTTGAACATTAGCACCTGACTTTTCTTTGGGTTGTACTGCAATCCATGAGTCTCCGCATACGTCTCACAAACCGCAAGCAGTTTCCTAAGGGCACTGATAGACGGACTGAGATTTTGGTGGCCTGAATTTCCTTACAAAAATTTTGTTATTCGTTTATACTGATTCAAAATAGGAAACTATTGTATAAATCGAGCTTAGATACCCACCTTGTCAACATAATACGATTCTTATTTCTTCCTAATTCGCGCAATGAGTTTTGAGTCATTGAGGTCATCGAACTTGACAACAAAATGGCGGAAACCCTAGCACGTCTTATGTCACTCACACAAACATGGTACGCGTTCACCTACACGAGCTTAGACTGCATGCGTAGGAACGCGTTTGTTTCATACATTTGATCGCCAGTGTCCGAGGTGTGGTATGCACAGCAGTCTATGGTTAACTGATGAACAGATCACTCTACTTCAGCATCGAATAGAATAGTTACGGCCAAAGTGGCCAAACTATCGTAAAACACCTATGTTACTAAAGTTAGACCAAGAAAAGTCTGCAGCGATTTTGATAGTCCACGCAGTGTTATTTATACGTCATAATTTCATAGAAGTTTGACGTTTAAAATAACACTTGCACTGCGGGGGCTATCAAAATTCTATGTAGATACCGATATATTTGGCTACTTTACCGTCACTATCTTATTGATGCTATAGATTTTTTTTCTCTTAAACAGCACTAAGATCCACATAATCAACACAATTTTTCATTTTCTGTTGTAATTCTTTCGCCAGTGCTCAGTATCCTGCGGCGAAGGCATCCAGGTTCGAGGTGTCGAGTGCACGCCATCTGGCGGCGGCTGCGACCCCTCAACCAGGCCGGAGATCTCAAGGCCATGCTCCACTGGTATCAGTTGCAGGGAGGAAGAGCCTGAGGTATGTCAATGCCAATGTGAAGCGAAGGTAACGAAATCCTCAACGTGGAGTGCATACCTTCAGGCACCTAATCTTATCTAGTCGAGTATTGTTTTTTTTTACTTTGCTGGTAATATTAACGGGACATTTGAGTAGTCAAAAGGGGTATTGCTTTACCAACTCATTCATTTAATGGTACAATGTGGTGCCGTGACCAGGATATCTTTAATAGTTTTGTTGGATAAACAACTGAAACTATCACACGGTTGACTAGATAAGCAACGGGTTTTTCCGTCCATTTTGATCATCTTCACTACTACTTCAAGTGGTATTTTGCTATAAATAAATTCCACTATAAGAAAAGGTAGTTACTTCGGAAACAATTGTATTGTCAATTAAAAGAAAAATGTAGTAACGTTGAACAAATCCAGAATCGGCTGCGTTTCAATTTAAATAGTATTTTATCAAATACGAGATCTTATAAAAAATGAGTAGCGAGCTAAGCCTCGTTTACATGGTGCATGCATTGTTCGATATATTGCTAACTACAATACAATTAATTCAGTGGTTCGACCAAATAATATCGCTATGTAACGAAAATCGCATGCAAGTTCTTGATCCGCCTAAATTGGGTCTCAAGTTTTTTGGTATAATAATATAATATATTTTATTGTATTCTCACATAGGACGACATCGAAGAACTCCTCCCAGGCGTAGTGTACCACACACAACCCCTCATACAACCATACCCGCCGCCTCAAGCGAAGGCCGAGCGCCTCATTGGAGACCCCGACGTGCCGGTCGAAGCCACGTAAGTTTTATGTAGTCCTAGTACATTGATACCAGAATATTCATAATTCATACGTCCTATTATTAGTTTGAGTTGGAATAAGTAGGTTAATTAATGTCATTAAGAAGGTCACAGTTACAATTCTGGTACAATATACCGAAGGATCGGCCACACCAGTTCTTAAAAGACGTTGACAACAAAAGGTACTTAAAGTAGCACACTTTTTAACTGATCGTCGGTGGACCTATTATCATTTACCAATTGTCAGTGAACAGTGTCGACGATGAAATGACAAAACCAGTCACGAGTATTTGTACGTTAAGTTCTAGTGTGGTCGCTTTAGACCCTGAGTTTATGCTTTAGTATTTAAGCTCTGAATATCAATTAGATATAATTTTAAATTACTTTGAGTATCTATAATTCTATATTTAAACTCCGACAGTGTTTTCTTTTTTATCAGTGTAGGTACATCATATCCATAATATATTTAGGATACACATACAGATATTTACAATTTTTTACTAAATATAATTTGTCACAATTGATGTCATATTAAATGATTTTTTTAAGGCACAACTGGACTTTGATCGCTTAAAGTTCGTGCATTTTATTAACTTGCTAACTATCCGATTGCATAACTTTTTGTTCTACAAACCCTTTGTAACGTGTTAGGTCCAAAATAAATCTACATAAGAGTCCCGTGACTCTTATGTAAAGTCCAGTTATGATTAAAAAACCTTTTTAATCTCCTAATATATTGAGGTTATTTCCATCTCGTATTAATGTCTCAGTCATTTCCTTTAAAAGCTCAGAGTATTTTGTTGTTGTCTCTTTCAGCAATTACAAAATATTCTTTGCGTGTGGCTGGTTGTATGTAAGGTATTGTACCTGCGAACGATCAAATTTTTAAAGGTTTCACTTTTCAATTCAAAATAACATCACACATTTTTTACAATGAATGACATTGACCCCCTCCATCAACACAGTTCCGGCTGCTAGCTATTGTTATGTTTTCTAGCTTTTGTGTATCAGCAGTTGCTCAAAAATGTTCTAAAAGATAACAAAATTAAGACTCATTTTTGAACAACTGTTCTCACGGTAAAATCCTAGTGGTCTTAGAATAGATACAGAAACCCGAATGTAAATGTAAATAATCCTGAAATGTCTAGATTATTTAGCAGTTTTTAAGTGTTCACTGTAAATACTGTACAGAATAAAATAAACAGAATCCTAATCGACGTCCAAAATCTGCACATCCTTTACAAATCAAATCAGTCCACTAACTGTCACTATCCATCGCTTTCACATAAACCTACAATACTTGTTTGTATTTTCAACTCTTTGCACTGCACAATAAAATTTAAATTTCCTTGCACACTTGTAGCACACAGTGACAATTTGTCTTGCATTTGTTTTTCCTTTCGCTTCTAAACACTTTTCGAATACTCTTGACTCTACATTTCTGGCACCCACACAGACACAGCTACACTGTTTCCAAAAGATTGACCCACAGAGTTACAACACAAAAATGTTACAGGGCACTTTAATTCTTATCTCAATGTTAAAGCTAAATTTACTATGTTAAAATTTTCAGGTGAAACATTCAATTGGTGGACAGATAACATAATATATACACTGGTGCACATACTTCTACATATACCAGCCAGAAATTGATGAAATGTAAAGATAGGATTAGTAGAATTGACCCTTCAGCACCCAGCATGACGAGAAACGTGTGAATTTCTATAGTATTAAATAGTATAGCGTATCCTATTAACTATGATATAGACAATAATAGTAATAAACCAGTAGTTAACGTTTTTTTTTCTTTACTAGCTACATCAAAGATGACGAATATGGACCGTGCAGTGTCTCATGTGGAGAAGGTTGGAGAAAAAAAGAAGTACATTGCAAGATATTCCTGGAGTTCAGTAGGACTATAGCGAAATTACCGGACAGCAAATGCATGGGACCGAAGCCAACGGAGGAAACTGAGAGATGCGTGATGGAACCTTGTTCGTTGGCTTATGGGACTTCCTTTGGGGATTCAAGCGTGCCTGCGTATGGTGGATCTGACAGGTAAGTTGGTGGCAACATTAACTCTTATCTGTTAATTATGCTAAACAACTTTGGGATTGTCTATTTATTATAATTTAAAAACAGCTTCAAACAAAGTATGGTTTAATGCAAAATTAGATTAGCCATCAAAAAATAAAAATAAAAGTAAAAAAAACATATCTACTAAATAGTACAGAACAGTAAAATACAATTATCAAATAGCTTCAACACGCATATTAATAACTAAACCTATTCATTTCATCAATCAATTTATTTATAGCACCGTTATTCGAGGCTTCTCTTACCACATCATTAATTCTAATTTTAAACAGCTCATTGCCATTTGGCGGCTCCAAAGTATTCAACGAAAGACTAGAACCTCTCAAAAAATCAATATCCTCGGCTGTACATGTGACTATCCTCAACTCTATGAAAGCTATCAAGAACCCGAAAGGCAAAGTTTCCCTTACATCCCTGTAAAAATCCTCCTTCTGATAAATTAAACTTGCATCCACGTTGAATAAATTGGAGAATGCTTGGAAACTTTCGTAATATGCGTCTAAGAGGTTTTCTAAATGTTGGGATCGGAAGTTGGAGTTGGTGCATAGGAACAGGAAATGTAGGACGTCGGTAGCTGGATTAGCATATCGTAACGCCTGGAAGTCTAGGAAACATAGCCGATCTCCGTTTTCCTGGAAATAAAAATGGAATTTTAGTTTTTGAAAATCGGAAAAAGTAATTTTAAGTTATTACAAAATAAGGCTTAAAAAAAAGGGACCCGCCCTTTGCACAGAAACGTCAATACGATGTGATTCACTATTGTTATTGGTTCTGAGTTTACTCCGTACATCAAACAAATACACACCCATTCAAGACTGAAAATTGTACGATATCCTATCTTATCAAAATAGATAATACACATAAACTGTATCCGTACCATGAGTCACTGACTGTGTCAAAACTGTCATATATGCTAACGTCTACGTAATTTACTTTCTATACATCTCGCTCGCACTAATACGAGAATACGAGCGAGATGCATAGAAAGTAAGTAACGTTCTCGATAGCGTTTAAATGTCAGTGCTAGTAGCCACACTGGATCACACCGTAATTCGAAACATAGCTAACGTACATCGGTAATGTAATAACTAGCAGTGACGTTTAAGGTGACATTCGGATAAATAGTTGTAGTCATCAATTCAGATCTTGCGCTAGATCTTATAGATAGATTATGCCGTCGCTATACTAAGTAAATCAAGTGGTGATACCTTGGAGAATATAACCAACGGAGTAGCCATTAACAGGCGTTCCCCTCTGTCGAAAATAGGCGGCCAATGGTCATACACATTGTATGGAGTGACGTTTATCTGACATGGCTATTTTTACGTTACGTATACATTTTGACGTGCCCCTCCCCCGCCACAATCGGCAGACTGTTTTGTACAGAAAATTACAGACAAGCCGTCTCCGTTTGGTTATATCCTCGAAGGGTGATACATTCTTTAAGTAAGTAATTCAATTTTATTAAAAAAAAGCTTATAATAATATGTAATGTTTGATGAAATTAGTGATATTAGATATTAAACACTACGTGAGCCATCACTTGAAAATATTAGGACGGAATTTTTAGATTACTCATAGCAATTTTGAATTCCACTCGTTTTTAGTAATAAAAAGACTTGGTCGGACTGTGTTAAATGAACATTTTGTACCTATAAATCACTACACCTTATAAAACAAAGTCCCCCGCCGCGTCTGGTCTGTTCGTGTGTTTGTATGTTCGCGATAAACTCAAAAACTACTAAACAGATTTCATACGGTTTTCAACTATCAATAGAGTGATTCTTGAGGAAGGTTTAGGTGTATAATTTGTTTAGGTTTACCCGTGTGAAGCCGGGGTGGGTCGCTAGTTAATTGTAAAAGTAATCTTACCGTTTTTTTAAACAGCACATTATTAACCCAGCAGTCTCCATGGCACAATACATTAAATTTCTTTGGCGAAGTATACAGTCTTAACAAGTCTATAAGTCTCGTTCCTATTTGTTCTAATAATTTCTTGAGTTCGATATCCTCTATAACTTTTAATGACATGTCAAAAGAATCCACAAAATACTTCCTTAAATTACTTTTGTTCAGAAATCTGTTATCGAACATTAAATCTTTAAACTTTTTTTGTAACTTTTGAAATTCTTTTGGCTCTGTTTTCTCACAAATCAAAGAGAGAGCATGAAACTTTGCTAACTCCTTTAATATTGATTCGATTTCATCAAAAGTCAACGATTCAAATTTAGCCACCTTATCACTCATTACAAAACCTTTATCTTGCATATCTTCGAGTATCAATATTTCCTGTTCTTCTTCAATACTTGATAATAAACAATCAGGAAATATCACCCTATCGTCATCGTTAATGACCTCTTGTATTCGTTTAAACATTGGTAGCACTTTCTTATAAACTTTGACTTCTCGTTTGTGCAATTCACTAAATGTTTCTTGTCTCGCTGTATTTATAAGAGTTTTTACAATAACATTAACACTGTTAGTTTCATCTTCAGTATCTTTGATGGTTACTCTAAATAGATTTGCAATGTAGTTATCTCCTTTGCCACTAATAGTGTCTACGTGATATTTAAAATCATTTATTCCTTTGATAAGAGCGGCTTTTTCAATAGAAGTGTGTAGTTCTTGGCAGTTGAATTCTTCGGGTTCACTAATATTGACGTCTAGAGACATTCTTGCTTCGATAAGTACTGTTGAAGTGGTATCTGATGTTTATTTAAAGTTAATCATCCGCGATAAGCTGAATATTGATAACGCCCGATAATACGTATCAATAAGATGACGTTCATAATTTTATATAGCCGGTCAAGCAACTTTGTCAGTAGAAAAAGGCGTGAAATTTAAATTTTCTATGGGACGGTTGCCTTTGCGCCAACATTTTTTACATTTGCCGCTTTTTTCTACTGACAGAAATGGATTGACAGACTTTATATTTGACTAGCTGTGCCCGCGGCTCCGCCCGCGTGGAATTCGGTCTGTGTGTAAGCGGCTAAATATATTAAAAAAAATTGTAAATTACATTACGCTGTATTTTTTTATAAAAAAAATTATAACATTTATAATATTTCCTGCATAATAATTTCAGATAAGAATTCTATCTTGTTTCATAGGTACTTTTTAGAGCGCGATTTGTAGTAGTTGGGTGTTTCAACTTATTTTTTTATTTAATAAATTTTGGGGTCATGACTTCGTTACTAACTATTTGAAGTCACTTTATATTACTTATGCGAGGGCGTCGACAGTACGGAATGTACGCAGAGCGCCGCATATATCGGGGTACGCCCGACTCCTTTGGAACGCGTACAGTGCGCCACGAACGTTGGGCTACGCCCGACGCTATGAGTATGAGGGCACTGAAGGCGTCTTGGTAAGCGTACAGCGTGTCACGTACGTGGGGCTACGCCCGACTTTTTCAGTATGAGAGAGTCGAAGGCGCCTGGCTTTGGACCGAGTGCAGCGCGCCACGTACGTCGGGCTATGCCCGACTCATTAAATATATTAATTTTAATTCAATTTTTTTATGTTTTGTGTTCATGTTTTATTTATCCATAACATTTTTATAACATAATAAAAACACTTATAAATAAAAAAATTGAGTACTAAGTCGTAGTCGCTCGGTAAACCTACCGAGCCCCGCCCAGAAGGCAGGCCGCATTGCACCGCTGGATGGCAATGCTGATCCGTTGTGCAAAATATTGGCCAGCCCTCTGGTCACCAGAAGCCTCTATGAGGCGCTCTGACAGTTCCTCATAGAGGCGACGCGCTAGGTCCCCACGGCCCCAAGGTTTCCACACCTTCCAGGTTTTGTGTTTGTGTTGACATTTGTGGTGTCTACAAATTTAAAATGGCCAGAAAAAAAATAACAAACAATAATTTGTCTTTATCTATTTCAAACACGTGTATGAATAATAAACTTTAATTTATCATGCTAGGTGTTACCAACTTGTAAAGTATTTATAACCAGAGGATTTTGAAGGAGGGCAGAATTGAAGGACTTAAGTTTTTCAATATAAAGTTTTCCTTAACACGATAACATCCTACAAGTTTGTAGGATAATATTGTGTTCATTTTCATAAAATTTATGAAGACCAGTATCGCTATAAATTAATAACGACACCTCTTTCCCAGCAGGTCACTGACCTACGGCACGTCGAGCAACATCAGGGTGGCACCAGGGTCACCCGGCAAGTCCTACTCTTGGAAGGAGAAGGGGTATACCAGCTGCAGTGCGTCCTGTCTCAGTGGTGTTCAGGTACAAATTCACTTATCCACACTAAATAAACTAAAACTCAACTCTAAAAGCGTTGTAGCTTGAACCGAGACTTGGTTTCTTACACAAGTTTACACCAGTTGTCTTGATCTTGATCTTACACAATCACCTCCCAGTTAACGAGCATCTTCCGAGCGATACCAATTTTTTTTTAACTACAGGAGCTTATAATCCAGTGCGTGAGAGATGAGGATGGGAAGAACGCGTCGCCTTACATGTGTGACCCGCTCACCAAGCCCGAGAACCGAGTCAGGACTTGCAACGACCATCCGTGTCCACCAAGGCAAGTACCGGCAAGAAACTTCTTTTTCTTCCAGTGCCATCTCCTACCGGAGGTCGGCTATCATGAGGGCTATACGAACTTCAGATACAGCTACGCAGAATGATTATTAGCGTGATGTGCTTTCTTTAAACCATGTTCGAAGATTTTTGAGCTATAAGTTACGCCTTCGTCGGGATGATCTTATCCTTTGAATTTTTGAGTTGAAGGAGTTCACACTTCTCGTTTTGCAATAAGTATATATTCTTACCTGTAATAATAGATACAGTTTGACAACTATCTTGAAATGCAGGACCTAAAGATAGAGTGACTTGAGTTCACTTACATTAGTTTCAGTAGTATCTGTCGTCACAAAATGTCCATTTATGATGAAAAAGTTTTATAAATTAAATTAAATTTTCATTTATTTCAGGCCCTGGGGCCCATAAAAAAATTGTTAGTCACAATGCCTCAGCCTATATATTTTTTATATGTTTATTTGATTGTGTGCTTATTTATGTGTTCGAATGAAATTACATCAAATTTTAATACCCATTTATTGTTTACTTTAGATGGAACTACACTGACTTCTCCCAGTGTACAAAATCCTGCGGTATCGGTATACAGACGAGGGAAGTTTCGTGTATTCACGAGGTAAGTTTCCAATTATCAATTTATTATAAGACCCTTATAAGGAATCGTCAGAGTACGACCACGCTAAGTTTTCATGCCAAGTGCCAGGTACGTCATATAGGGATATAATATGCATTATTACTACCAATTTGCGCTAATTAACGTGGTCAGAGTTTACTGTTTTTCTTACCCAGAGCAAAATAAACTATGTTTCTTTTAGTCTATCTGACCTTTTACGCAATGATAATAGTTTGTCGCTGTTGGATCTTCTGATTAAAAGATTTTTGAAATAATGACGAAAATATATTACAATACATGTTGACGTTTCCCCCATAGGTGACACGCGGAGGCACGAACACCGTAGTCGTACCAAACAGCATGTGCCCACAGCCACCTCCGCCAGACCGCCAATACTGCAATGTCCTGGACTGCCCCGTCCGCTGGCATACAGGAGAATGGTCAAAGTGTTCCAAGACTTGTGGAGGGGGAATAAAGACGAGAGATGTGAGTGTATCGTACTTTTTCTTCAATGCATCACCGTTTTAATAGTCCATATTTTTAGAAAAAAAAAACATGTATACTTTTTCACATCTTGTACGTCTTAACGGTTTGCCGCTTCAAAAATAGGGTATACACATAATTGTTACATACTCCATTTTTGAAGTGGCAAACCGTTTGGACTAAACTTCCCTGTCGATGCAACAACGCAACAACTCAACAACTGCAACAATGCTGTGCAGAATTTTGTAGCAATTTCTGCATAGCATTGTTGCGTTATTGGGATATTTATATCTACCAAATTCCATGTGAAATAATAAAACTTAATTACAGAAATATGAACCTTTATTGATCGTGTTTGTAAAATTATCTTAACAATTCCTGTAATTTATCTCGGCTGCATCGAGATTATCTATTAGTTAAAAATCTTTATATCAAAATTATCTTTCTACAGGTTGAATGCAAGCAAATAATGGCCCAGTCCCACGTGGTGGAGCGGCCTGTGTCTTTCTGCAACTCTCCTAAGCCCGCACCCACGAAGTCCTGCAACAGCAGACCTTGTCTTTTGGACACATCGGCGCCAGAAATCCAGCTGGATAACTCTTCTTACATACAACATGATCCGAAGAAAAAGAAGGTATGATACTGTGGATTTACAGTACCCACCAAATTCTGCAACAGGTCTTGTTTTCTGGACAAGTCGGCGCGGTCGCAGATCCGACGTGATAATTTGTTGTCCAATACGCATAGGTACAGCACGACCCGAAGAAGTTTGAATGTTCTATAGGTCGAGCAAACCTCTACAAATATTACTCAATCATTCAGCAGATATCTTCTTTTATAATCCATCTTGTCCCACTGCTGGGACCATTGTCCCAAAGTAGGCTAGAAAAAAATAATCCATCTTGTAATTAAGGTGGTCTTTTTTAACAATTTCCATGGATAGCTTTTCAAAATAAAAAAATCATCAATTCTTGAAATGTTTGCGAAATGTTCCCCATCTTTGTGTAATCTTTCTGCTTAGGTAATAATAATGTTCTTTACACAGTCAACTAACAATTCTTGCGTTTGCTTGCAAAGGTGACGGTGAAAGTGGGGGGTTCAGCCACCGTGTTCTACGGGACGCAGGTGAAGATCAAGTGCCCCGTCAAAGGCTACAATCGCACCAAGATCCAGTGGGCGAAGGACCACCAGATCATCACAAAATCGAAGAAGTACAAGATATCGAAAAAGGTATAATTTGAATCAAGTTCGACTAAAAATCTAAAAAGCCGCTATTCATGAATTTGTACGACACTTAGCGTAACGTTATTGACTGAATCCAATCCAAAAAGGCCTTCTATCTATATTGGCATTAATACATTTAACATTCGGATTTTATTGTATTTGACAGAGAAAATGTAAATATAAAATTTAGCATTTCCGCCACGGCAAAAAGGCAAAATTAATTCCCAGGTAGTTTATTAGAGGCTTAAATTTCTCAAATTAATTATGATTACTATTGAAACCTCTTTAATTGTGTTAAGACTGTGATAAACTTTCCTCCCCAGGGCGCTCTTCGCATAAACTCCCTATCGCTCCGAGACCACGGCATCTACACGTGCGTTGCTGGCCGCTCCAGCGCCAACCTGACGTTGCTTGTCAAGCCACGGCCAGGGGAATTCCCGTCCAGCGAGGAGATAGAGCGGCATAAGGCGCTGGATGAACCGTCATCACCATTAGCTGACAGGTAATTTATTGTACAGGTACCCAGCACTGGGCAATCCTCCTCCTCGCGTCGGTATCCTCATTGCTGAGGGTCGTGAACTCCCAGTGGCATCAACTTTCTTCTGACGGTATCTCGCCATCTGTTTCGGTTCTTGGGTGGAATGGATCTGATCTGCCCATCTTGTTGGACTGCGACCTCTTGGGTGTTTGCCATCAACCTTGCCAGTAATAACGATGAGTTGTTCAAGGTTGTGGCCTTCTTTCCTGGCTATACCAGCACTGGGAAATAATATCTAGAAATTACTGATATTGCAAAATTGTATCTTTTTATTTGGTTTCGTATTCGAAAAGTATAGTGTTTAACTCAGCTTAAATGCAACACTTGAAAGAATATAGTAGAAACTGTTACACAGCCTGGTTGTATAGGTCTTGTAACACCATGATTCCAATGGGTCATATAATTTACCTAGTCGGTGATGGTCATTTGGATAGAGAAAGGGTGACGCTGGTGAAAAGTTGTGAAGTCGTGTTGTTAATTTTTTTTAAATCGTACAAAGCCGGACTATTGACCTTTTTCCTACAAATACCATTCATCTATAAATGCTATCCTGCTGTAAATGTCGTTTTGCCAACAGCAGAACCGATGGCCGCTACCGGGCCATGGTGGGGGGCAGATCGGACGACCAATCCCACGAGCAACGGCCCGGCGACACTCGGAAAAGCTACAAAGGGAAACAGAAGGGTAAGTCGTTAAGTATATTCGTTTTCAAAAACCACAGAAAATTTATTCTCCACAAAAATGTATCCTTTGTAGTTTGCATCTCTATTTATTTGAAAGGAATAACATGAAATATTTGAGAATTTTACTACAAATCGAAGTTATTTTATTGGAAGCAACGAACTTTCACGTTTGTGAAATATTTTCCTTGCACGAACTACTGATATTATTCCAACCATACGTCTATAAACCCGCAAAGATAAAAATGTATCGTCTGAGATAAATAATATACATGAATTCCATGATATGTATGTAGACACATTGTAGATAATATTAGCCATTTTATACCTCGTTTTTTTAACATTAGAAAAAGACTACGCGATCTTGACGTGTCTCTTTATTGAAAAATACCTTTTAAAAATAAGTCACGGCAAATATGTAACAATTATAAAGTATTTTATAACTTTAAACGAGCAATTCTTGTAGGTACGTATATATATTTATTTTTAAGTATATATAAATATATTTTGGGGATCTCGGAAACGGCTCTAACAATTTCGATGAAATTTGCTATATGGGGGATTCTGGGGGCGGAAAATCGATCTAGCTAAGTCTTATGTCTGGGAAAACGCGCATTTTTGAGTTTTTGTATGTTTTCCGAGCAAAGCTCAGACTCCCAGAGATAATATGTACATTCGTCTTTCAATAAAAATACACGTAAAGATTGTGTATTAGGCTTGTCTTCTAAAAAAACGAGGTATATAATAATCATCCACAAGCCCGTCTATTGCAATCCATTTTAGGAAAGTAGAAAACTGGTACAAAAGTAGGAAAAATACAAACTCTAATCAAACTCTTAGTTTAGAATCTGAAATATAATAACGGCAAAAATAGTAACTAAAAGCCAAACAACTAAAAGGAAAAATCATTTCAGACATGATTTCTTTTTTGTAAAATCTCTCTCTGAGCTTTGGTGGATAAATTGAAAATTCAAAAATAAAAATAGTAAGCAATTCGTTAACCCAAACTGTATAGTGCTAATGGAAATAAAATGTCTGGATCTGAATGAAACTCGATTTTGCTCGAAAACCCTAGAGGCTGATTCTGGTTTCATAATTTGATATAAAGCCTGACGAAATTCTATTTGGCCCTGAGATAGAGTTGCTATCGTGGCCACGTCAAAGAATCTGATCATTTCATGAATTACCATTTTTGATGTTGTAGCCAACCGATCATTTCATGAATTGATTGATGAAATAATCAATTTTAAGATCTGGCTACGACATTGCTACAACCAGCTTACATAATGGGGTTGGCAACTGTCAAAGGTTTGCCTAGATGGCGCCATCATAGCTTGCCCCTTTTTCTATGAGATTTGGCTTAAAGGGCTGGCATCCAGGATATTAAAAAAACAAAAATTTGACACAATTATAGGGATTGACAGGGCAAGCTATGATGGCGCCATCTGCTAAAAACTTCCACCGGCCAACCCCATTATGGCAATGGTGGTTGACTGGTCATGTCAACGACCAATTTCAAATTTGTTTTTATTGACATGCTACGCAATCCTTCGTCCTTTTTTTCGATGTAAGGATTTATATATTTAATTGTATTCAGAATCATATTTCTTGCATATTTGGGAAACTCTGTCATTTTTGTAGTAAACTTGTTTATAATAGAGTTGCACCTAGAAAAGTCTGCAGAGATTTTGACAGCACACGCAGTGCAGGTATTATTTTAAACGTCAATCTTCTATGAAATTATGACGTATAAATAACACTTGCACTGCGTGTGCTGTCAAAATCATTGCAGACTTTTCTTGGTCTGACAATAATCTAGGAATCTTTTCTTGTGACAGTCGATGACTTTCAACGGGTTGTCAAATAGCCTCCTTGCTAGTAAAATTAATTAGTACTCACCACTGAAAATCCGCAACATAGCAAAGGCCAAATAATTATTTAGTCAGGCTTTTTTAATATTGTTACTGCAGAATTGGCTTCGTAGAAAGAATTCAGAATGGTTCTCATTCGCCGTTGTTTACGGAGCTCCGTACAGTCGGAGCAAATCTTAATTAATCTGAGAGATAAGCCGCTGTTAAGGATGCTGCGGACCACATCACTGTGTTGGAGAAAAGTAAAGCGCGTTTTTTAATACTTTGATGGACTCGTGTAACTTACATAAATGTTTCGCAGGTTAACGTTAGAAGCAAGCATCGGAATATTGAGGGCATGATGAAAAGCAGTCTGCCTTTTACCTATGTACTCATACTCATATACATAGGTACCAGTAATATAGTTTATTTGTAAAAATTTCATTGACATGAATCAAAATGAAAACTTAATTTTCTTTTTTATTTTAAAGTAGATATATTATTTGAAAGTATTATTTCGGGGTCGATGATAAAGTTTGCACAAAGCATAATTATATTACTTGATCACTAGGTTATAAAAAAATATGATAAGTGAAGTTTCAAAAAACCTTAAAAAAAGGAAAAAGAAACTTATTATTTGGTTTAATTAGCATACTATTAATATAATAATATTTTTACGAACAAAAATTGGTGCAATTACTACGGGAACACCCAAATATTCCGAAATATGTTTTTCCGACTTTCATAACCTCGATTTTCATAATCACGATTTTTTATACGTCCGAAATATCGAAATCACGACTTTGAAAACCACGAAAGAAGAAAATCACGACTGCGCTATTTCCGAATACTTAAAATCCGATTGTCATATGAACGAAAGCTTAAAGTTCCGATTATTAAAAAAACCGTTTTTTTTTTTTTCCGAATTTGTCTATTCCGAAAAATCATTGACCGATCGGAAATAAAATAATTCGGAATTCAGAAATTCGATCTTTTGTAAACTCGGAATAATGAAATTCGTGATTTTCAAAAGGGAAGTAATTAAATGGTCAGCCGTTTTTAAAATTGATCTGCAAAAAAAAAGGCATTTAAATCATTTGGACATGCTAGAACTGCTACCTTTACAGAACCCAACTGCTACTAGAAAAGTGGGTTAGGATAGAACTGCAACCTTCACAGAAGCCAACTGCTACTAGAAAAGTGGCTTAGGTTAGAACTGCGACCTTTACGGAAACCACTGCTACTAGAAAAGTGGGTTAAGTTAGGTTAGAACTGCGACCTTCACAGAAACCAAGTGCTACCAGAAAAGTGGGTTAGGTTAGGTTAGAACTGCGTCCTTTACAGAAACCAAGTGCTACTAGGAAAGTGGGTTAGGTTAGGTTAGAACTGCGACCTTCACAGAAGCCAACTGCTACTAGAAAAGTAGGTTAGGTTAGAACTGCGACCTTTACAGAAACCAACTGCTACTAGCGAAGTGGTTTAGGTTAGGTTAGAACTGCGACCTTCGCAGAAACCAACTGCTACTAGAAAAGTGGGTTAGGTTAGAACTGCGATCTTTACAGAAACCAACTTCTACTTGAAAAGTGGGTTAGATGAGGTTAGAACTGCAACCTTCACAGAACCCAACTGCTACTAGAAAAGTGGCTTAAGTTAGAACTGCGACCTTTACGGAAACCAACTGCTACTAGAAAAGTGGGTTAAGTTAGGTTAGAACTGCGACCTTCACAGAAACCAACTCCTACTAGAAAAATGGGTTAGGTTAGGTTAGAACTGCGACCTTCACAGAAGCCAACTGCTACTAGAAAAGTAGGTTACGTTAACTGCGACCTTTACAGAAAGCAACTGCTACTAGCGAAGTGGGTTAGGTTAGGTTAGAACTGCGACCTTCACAGAAACCAACTCCTACTAGAAAAATGGGTTAGGTTAGGTTAGAACTGCGACCTTCACAGAAACCAACTGCTACTAGAAAAGTGGGTTAGGTTAGGTTAGAACTGCGACCTTTACAGAAACCAACTGCTACTAGCGAAGTGGGTTAGGTTAGGTTAGAACTGCGACCTTCGCAGAAACCAACTGCTACTAGAAAAGTGGGTTAGGTTAGAACTGCGATCTTTACAGAAACCAGCTTCTACTTGAAAAGTGGGTTAGGTGAGGTTAGAACTGCGACCTTCACAGAACCCAACTGCTACTAGAAAAGTGGCTTAAGTTAGAACTGCGACCTTTACGGAAACCAACTGCTACTAGAAAAGTGCTAGTAAAAAATAGGAATCACGTCAAATCGGAATTCAAAATTTCGGAATTATGACAATTCGGAATTCGTGATATCAAAAATCGTAAATGTTAAATTCGGTGTTTCTCCCTATCGGAATTGTTATATTCGGAATTATGTGGTTCGGAATTTAAAAAATCGTCGGCTTTACTATTCGGAAATATAAAACTTCGTGATTTTCATCGTTCGGTAATTACGACAATCGGAATTTTGATGGGTCGAGCATTTAAAAATCGGAATAATAAAATTCGATATTTTAAAATTCGGCATAAAATATTTCGGTGTTATGTAGTGTACCCAATTACTACATGAGAAAAGCATCGGTAATTGACCAATATTTCAATGTAAATAAATTGCAAAGTTAACTTACTTTTATACTTTCACTAGGCCGCCTCTATCACGCCGAGAATCTCGGTACCCATTTACGTGTTTTATGACAGTCATAATTTATTTACATTTTTCAACACCCTCCCAAAGTGGTTTTGTTGCGCGCTACGAAAAATAGAATAGACGACGCCGTAAAATAATTTAGGAAATTTAGGCATTTATACGAGAAAAGGCGGTTTACATTTTAGGCTAGCTTGAGATGAAATACCTACAAACATTCAAGCGTAACTCATACTTTTTACGACACTCTTTAGGTATAAGTAGACTTCTTGCAAAACAAAAGCAAGAGGTAGGTAAAAGAAGCTACCTTGCTAAGTGGAGAACTTATGCATATTATTACTGTCAAATTTATGGCCATTTATCGCAAATACAAATATTGTGAATTTTTCTTGAAGATTTTAGTTTATGTTCACAAAAATAAGGCATTACTTATTTGTGACCATTTTGTCACTTCCATCAACTTGGGGGAAAATGAATTAATGTGATTGACAAATTAACACATAAAAAAAATATTTAGCAAATATTACGCCATAAAGCGCAAAAAATTTGTATTTAGGGTCATTTTCCACATCCTCCTCAATCTAAAGTATTTTGTTCGTAAGTATATATTCTCATATCCTATCATATTTTTGTTCACACAGGTAAAATAGACAAAATCCGAGACGCCCTCCACAATCCGATGACAACAAAAGCGTCTCCCTCCTACAACTCGCAGGCCAGAGACATTTACGACGAGAACGAGGTAAGAATCTTCAATTTTTACCCCAAATAGGTAATTCTTGGCTTGTTGATGGTCTAATCCGCATGTGAAAGGTTTAGTATCATTTAAAAAAAACATGGGTAAAAATAAATTTGCAGCAAAAATAATTGAAACTAAAAATATAGACAATGACAAATTCACGTAACATTATCTCGGTGTAAGTAAAAAAACAGAATAGTGGGGATTTAATAAGAACGATTTAACGAACTTAACGATTTTAAACAAAAAATAATCATAATCATATACCTATTTGTCGCAAACCATAGTATACCAGAAATTATGTATTAAAAAGTGTAAATAAAATATAATAAATCATTGAAGTATAAAAACAGATGGACAACAATTTTTACAATCCACTATTTACAATATTTTTTCAACGAATTGAAATAAAACATCAATGAAATATAAAATCAATTACGCGAACGTTGAGCAACAAAGGATTACTATTTCCAACTATGTAATTGACTAGAGACTTATGGCTAATTTTACTTTGTTTCCATATTGATCCCAGTTGGCTTTACATATTGATTGATTGATTGATTGATTTACGCTATTCCAAATCAGATTATATTTCATCAGTTTTTATATCACTGAGAAGCCGATTCTGAGTTAACAATTTGATAATATGGTTTTCATATTTTGATTCAACCTTGAGTCGATCACCAATCAGAGTCTCACGAAAAAAAATTTATTAAATAAAAAATGGAAAAACTCACCGAGGAGTAAGACTCGAAATTGCGACCTTTTACAACACCAATTCAATTGGTCTTAATCAACTGAGCTACCGAAGCTTAATACCAGAAGCGTGCGAATTTAAATCTTGCTTGAAACGATGATATTTTCCATTTTTTCTTTAACTTTAAAAATTTGCAGCTCACACCGATTGGTGCTTACGAAATCTAGTCAGGAGTCGTATCAGGCGTCTCGCTTGCGCTTATGGGTGCGTGTGAGGTGCCTGATGACACAACTCAAGGTCGTATCAATTTTATAAAACAGAATTGGACTCCTAGTTTATTGTGTCCATAAAATTGTCAGGTTTTATCGGCCCCTTTACTGAAGTTACGTCTCGCTTCTGATTATGAGATTCGGTAGACAAAGGCACCTTGGCTGTAAATTGTTTTATCTACCTTTAAAGATTGGTCTTAAAAAGGCTTTAAAACTGCCATTTGATACGTTTACTACAATGTAATTGAACGAGGGAATACAAGTAATATAATATACTTTAAAAGGTTCAGTTGCTTTAATTAATTAAAAAAAAACATTATTTAGTTGTCCGTGCGTTCGTTTGAACCACATTATGAGATAACACCCATGTAACTCAGCCCTAAATTAGTGAATTTACTAGTAGCGCCATCTATCGCGCCACTCAAGTACTAATGTCACCCGGTTGTTCGGCTGCTTTTTCCTCAGTACACTTTTGTAATTCAGCTGAGCAACACGTTTACAAAGCAAGTTTAAAAATATCTTGATCGACATGTACAAAAATACACAAAAAAGTCAATATTGAGAATATTTTTCCTGTAAGAAAATAATGGTAAATTAAATTAAATGATCAATTGGTAGTGTTCAATAAACGAAGTATCAAAGCCATAAAGTTGCAGTTCCAATTATATTGCGTACTGTCTAACTCAAAATATATCGAATTAATTTATTGTCTGTCACTTTCTATGTGAAGCTGACTGCACCTATTCAATATCAAACTCTCGTAAAAAGCACAAGGTCAAAACAAATAATGATGTTCGATAACTTATTGAAGAAGAATTAATCTCACTTTGCAAGAAATCTGACGCGTTCATTATACATGTTTATAAAAATATGTAGCACCCAGCCAAATAATTCTAACTCCGTGTAATTAAACAAAATTTTGAATAACCTTATCAAAAATTCTTCGTGTAAATTACTCAACTTAGGTCGTATGAATTATATCAACGTTTATTCTTAACAACAACTATATATCTCCCAACGCTGCTTGGACTAAAGGAGAGCGCCGTCTCCTCTCAGATGCTCCCCCCCAAGCCGAGCAGCGGCTCGCGGCTGCTGCCATGCTTCCACTTCCTGGTCATGCAGATCCAGGTGAGACGTTACCGGAATAGAGACCTTATTTATATCGTCTTTGGTTTCATTTTACCTGTAGTATGTAGTCGTTTTTTCGGGTGTATAATGTTTTATTGGTATTTTGTTTATTACCTCTATACCTTCCGGTCTTCATCTCAGAGTCCTTTAATTTGTAGTTTAACAGGGTTGTCATCTTTCATGATTTATCTTATTTGGTTTTTTACTTTTGGGTTCTTTAGTTAGGCGATTCATTAAAAAATATATCATCATTCAACGGGGTCATCAGTATCTTTTATATTGGCATGTTTATTTCCTGCGGGTTGCTTTCATAGGTTTTCTTTAACATGGTTGTAGTTTTTGTTTCCAGTTTCCATATGGTCGTAATTATCTTTGGTTAGTTTCATTTATACAACACTACAAGCTTTCCAAAACTACAGCTTTAATCTGTATATTGTAACATCATTATTTACGGTCATTTTACTATCATTTTATTCGCAAATTCACGTAGATATCTCAATCCATTGACATTTATTAAATGAGCCCCAAAAGGACACATATAATTGATATGTTCAGATGTTTTGGAATTTCCAGGGCTTCGGGAACTCGAGAGGACAACGGATGGTGGACCCGCTAATCATGTACCAAAACTACGGCACCCCTATCAAGGCCCACATCATAAATTTGGAAGACAAACAAATCGTTTTCCCTGAAGATGATGATTCTGACATTATTATTGTTAATGAAGATTATGATAAAAATACCATTGATGAAGTTAGGGTCGAGAATTTGAAAGAAGATGACGAAACGACTACGGAAGTCAGGTAAGTTAATTATAATATGGAAAGGAAAAGTAAATCAGGAAGATTATTCATGATGTTGATTATTGATGAATAGGCAACAAATACCACACACCGTATGCATATAAACGTTTGAAATGAAATAATAAATAAATACTAACTATAACTCCATCTGACGCTTCTTAAGAATCAAAGTAGATAAGTATTACAATAACAAGCACTATTTCACATTGCCATTTTTAATTTGTTAACGTTAAATTTCTAAGCAGTTCTCAAGAAGCTCTATGCATTTTACTACTCTAATTTAAATATCGTGCCTTTTCAGACGAGTGGAAGCCGTGGATGCCAAAGAGTATGCGTGGAAGACGACAGACTGGTCCCCGTGCAATGCCCCTTGTGGACAAACGGGCCACCAGGTTAGAGGAGCTGTTTGCCAGGTAAGGTCTTAATACTTTACCGGTTTATTATTTTAGTCCGTCCGTTTATGATTTGACGTAAACTTTTGTAGGTACTTAAAATGTGATTAATCCTGAATGGAAACATTTTATTCCTCTTTTGCCATCATTAAATAGACTCGAGACTTGATGATTTACTGTAGAAAACTATTTTGTACTATTTTATGCTATTGTAAGTAACTCAGTAGTTTAAAAAATATCCTTGAGACTGGTAGCAAATTATAAATAGTATAGTGATATTTGCATCATTACTACTATTAGGCACTATTTCTCTTTTCTAATGTTGACCCTGTAGTTCCAAGATACCCGAGTTAATGTCTTCTGTAAGTTTTGCTATTTTCCTTGCAATTTTAATCAAACTGGGCGCTTATCTTAAGTGAATTCCTTCTGCGTGATAAATAAGCTTCAACAAAAATACAATTGGTCATCTTATCAACAGCATAAGAAAGAGAACTCGACGACAACCGTCGAGACAGACGAATGTCTCTCGCGCGGCTTGACGCCTCCTACCGTGCTGATCGCTTGCTCGAGTGGCGCATGCGCATCGTGGAGAGCGTCGCCATGGTCCCCAGTTCGCTGTCTCGCCAGCGGTGCTGGTAAATATGCCTACCTCTTACCTAGTATTCCTCTATAGGGAGTCCAACGTCCATGTCTATAATTCTCCAATTTCTTTACAAAAAAGTTCATGGTATCTCAAAAGTTATTTCCATCCAGCCATCGTCCGACGCCGGGTGGAATGCGTCAGTTCCAATGGCACCTTGCTAGCTCCAGAGGCCTGCGACATTAGCATGCAGCCGGAGAAGACTAGGCGGGAACCACAGCCTTGCAAGGCGACTTGGGCTGTCGGGCCTTGGAGTAAGGTACAAAATCATATGTGTTATTACGCATTTTCCATAATGGCAACGTGCCTCCAGATGCATCAGACGTCAGCACGTACCCAGATAACACTATGTAGAAACTGTTCTGAAAGGCAACTTAGTAGCTCATTAAAAGCGTTTCAAATAAGCGTTTCATGTGATGCCTTGCATTAAATAAGGGTAGACTGGTTTCTTTAAATGTTAAAATCCATTTTCTGACCTGAACACCCACCGGTAGACCTGCAAAAGTAAATCTTCAACACCCGAAAAACTTAAATGCGGATGTTTAACCGCCATACCTATCTATATCAGAACGCCAAGATGCTCGAAATTTCTAAAATATCTAAAATGCACGTAACTTTTTGATAATAAAGGCTTTGTTCAGATATTTATTTTCCGTGGCCGCTTAGTTGTATCTGATGGACTGTACGATGTACAGTTGTACTGTCCCTGCATAATATTGACTTTTCAATTAGACGTTATCAAAAACTCTCATCCCCAGTGCATAGGCCCTTGCAACACCCCAGGCCGTCAGCACCGCGTGCTGCGCTGCGTCTGGCGTCACAACCAATCACAGAAGCGACGCAAGGAACGCAGCGCGGGCGCAGCTTGCGAGTTCCTCAGGCGGCCTAGCGTCATACGGCAGTGCGACGTTGCATGCCCGCGAGGTAATTGGGTAACGGATACAGCGTTGTCGATGGTTAAGTTGGTGAGAACTGTGGAGGGCTGGTTTGTTTAGTGGCGAGTTCCTTAAGTGACCCAGCGTTGTAAGCCAGTGCGACGTTGCATGCCCGCGAGGTGCGTGGTTATGGATACCCCGCTGTCAATAGTTTAGTTGGTAAGAACTGTGAGGATGATGGGCAGATCAGCGGGGCGGGCAGTGTCAATTTAAGCAGTGCGCTCTTAGCCCAAATGAATTTACGGGTGTAGATTATTCCAAGCATGAATTGTAGCTTTTTAAAAGCTTAATTACCCTGAGTTCACTTATACGAACTTGAAAATGCACACATTGTTGGTGGTTTAATTGTTAAGAATGATTCATTTATGTCACAAATGTTACTGTCACAAAATGGAGTCTCAAATACATGAAGATGTAAAATAAATCTGCTGAAATAGATTCACAGGCAATCGCCAATGATATAATGTTATTATTAAACACTGAATTGTTAAGTTCTGTTACCGTATTCTACTTTAATTAATTTTAAATAATTTATTATAGCTCTCTGGTGTGTGCATCGAACTCGGTTATAATTTATTCATGACTTTTAACTCGATTAGTCTTGCTCTCTATTTAAACATGATTTCTTGGGTGAGTTTAATTTAATTAAACTTTAAGAATAAGAAAGTAGTCTGCCACATTAATTACATTTATTTTGAATACAAATAAGAATAATATTCTCTTTGATCATATGTATTAGGTACAAATATTTCTTTAGACAAAAAAACTACAGCTAAAGAATATAGATAATATGTTAATATGTCATTTTAAATAGATTTACGATCGGACCGAATCGAAATTAGGTAATATTTACTATTAGGTACGATCCTAGTAGTAAATAGATAATTACAACAGGAAGTAAAAGGTCAAAGTGACCTAAAGTACAGTTTTTATCCACACGTGTTAGTCAGAAATCAGTCAATCGTCAGAATCTTATTATTCTAATCAGCTCTTATAGCTACACTCGTGTGACTTAGCAAGGCAACTCGTGCGAGTCGCGCGATTGACAATTAAGTCACCAATTCGAGTTCAATAATTATATTTGATCGCGCGTTCGCACTAGTAAAATTCGCGAGAACTTTCGATCATCGCGACTACGTTGTATTAGGACGACCCCTTAACGCGGTGAATAGCGAACGCGAGTGTGTAAGGGCCGATACAGACGGACTGCAACTCCACTGCAATTTGTATGGAAACTGTGCAGTCAGCGTGCGGTTCCCATATAAATTGCAATCGGGTTAAATTCCGTCTGTATCGGTCCTAAACGTAGAAATAATACTGCGCTCGCTATTCGCCTCATCACTTTGCTCGCATGACTGTGGGGTTAAATCACGATCCCTTACATTCAGATTCGTTTATTGTCTTACAATATAAATGCTATATTTATTATCATGGCTCAATAAAAACGCTAGTTGTTCTGTGCAGATGGCGTCTGTCGCGACACGTCGCGCTTCTGCGAGAACGTCCGTGCCATGAACATGTGCGCCCTCCAGCGCTACAAGATGCAATGCTGCAAGACCTGTAATTATTAACTTATTAGTAAAATACGCTACACAATTTAACAAGTACGCTGTCAGTTCGCTGACTAATTCTATCAGTTTGCTGACTGTAAACTTATCGAATGTACGTATTCTTTTGAAACGTGAACATGTGCGCCCTCCAGCGCTACAAACAACAGTGCTGCAAGACCTGTAAACTATTAGTTCAAGTACACCGAATAATATCATACGCTGACTAAATCTATCAGTTTGCTGACGGGCATCACTTAGCGCGGCTCTGCTAAACGATTTGTAACCATTACTTCAAGTATACTAAACATTTAATTAGTACGCTGTCAGTTCGCTGACTAATTCTACCAGTTTGCTGATTGATTTCAACTAAGACTTGGAACGATACTATGACGCCGATTTCAAATTTTAAAAGATCACAAAATACCTATTGTCATGCTATTTGCGGTACTATTTTATTGAGGCTATGATTTTAAATAAGAATTGAAATGTAATTAATGTGGAATTGAAGCAGGAATACGTTTTTAAAGATATATTCATGTGAGACGACTTTCATTGTACCTATAAAAAAACTAAGAATGTAATAAAGCTTCTGTGCGATTATATAAATTCAACAGATCTGATTATTACTTTGTTTTCACTCGTATTTCTTATAAACATATAAGTTATAGGTTACAAAGGAAAATGCCATTTAACTGTAAAAGTTGCACAAATTGAAAAAAAAATAGATCTAGTCGTAAAGTGCACTGATTGGATACTGAACAATGAATGGATGTAATATATTTTGTAATGAACGAAAGAATTTCAGAAATCAATATAATTTGATAGGATTAATAAAATAACGATTGAACAATTAATGTTTCAATATAATAGTCCTCGAATTGATTATTATGTAAGTAGGAATCAAAATATTTAGTAAAATGTTTTGTACTATATATTTAAATATATGTAAATATATAATAAATATACAAAAGCAGCACAATATACCTTATTATGCTTAGCTCTGTCTTGAAAACGCACTATTACATAAGAAAATGCAATATTCATATAGAAAAGATAGGTAAAATGCCAAAATCAATTCAAAAGCAAATTGTTTATGAGTGCAGTTGTTTCTACATTATATAGAAAATAATTATTAAATGTCAATTTAGTAAAATTAATTTAAACTTAAGCTGTCTTTAGATGACCTTGTTAAGGGCATTATGTATGTAGTTAAGCAAATGTTTAACATATTTAATATGTATATTGAAAATTTATAAACTAGCAATTATTCTTTATTATTGAAAGCAATACGAGTCGCTTACATTAAAACATGTATATATTACCATTATTAAAGGTATGACCTGTGGAATAGGAAATTGTAATAATCAATTTAAATTTCAACTAAGTACTTTTTTTTCATATTGGTTGGAACCGTCTTGAATAAGGAAAATGTAATAAAACTTAAGTTTAATAAGTTTCAAGATTAGTTTATTTTCTCAGTTTTCACTCAATCGGGAAACTAAAATGATTCTATTGTGAGTGTGAAATATGAAGGCGGTTCCAAAAAAATTATAATTTAACACTTATAATTATTTTACTGACTTAGGATATGTATTCAACGACTCCTTGTATACTTAAGGATATAATTTTTCTTTAAATATGCTATACAGTATTATAAAAATACGAACTATTAGGTAAAACAATTTGTTGTCAATTGTTACACGCATTATCTTAAATGTAAATATATAGTTAAATATATTATGATTCGTGAGGTCATGTAATGCACATATTTCAGCTATTGTTACTTGTATGTTTTCAAAATCAGCATACCGTAGCGACGATTTATTTTTAACAGCAATACATATTCATAAACTTGAGTAGGTTGTGAAAAAGTAAAGCCAACTATGGTGCAAAACAGTCAGCAGCAGAAGTTGCTAAAGGGGTCAGATTTTCAAAATGATCTTCACGCGACTTTATTGTTAAGAGAATAAGAGCATGTCAATGTAGTTTTGAACGCTCGCTTATCAACTTCTGCTGCGAACTGTACGCAATTAAACCTTCTACATGTGGATTATTAACCACAATCCCTTCTTTCCACGCTTCAAGCGGTAGACCAACAGATGTGCAGTCTCCAAAAAGTTGCGAAAAAGCTCGGTTTCAGAAAATGTTTACAGAAACAAGAAAACTATCATTTTTAAGATTGAAAATTTCTATCCCCATTTATAGTTATATGAAAACTTTCCGATTTTTTTCTATCTGGAACACAAAATTTTCAGATATATCGGAGCGGTCAAGGCGCTCACAAATATCTGAACATGCCTCTATTGTCAAGGCGTGTGTGCGGGTTGAGATATTTTTGAGCAGCTTGGCCGCTCGGATATATCTGCTGGCGACTTTACTTGGGTAAGTCCGAAAATGGATTCGACTTTGATTGAATTATAGGTGATTTTCGGAATTACTCAAAGCGGAGTTGCATAAATGTTCCCTATTTTTTTTGTTTATGCTAGAACCACAACATACCTCTGTCTGAATGTTGCGCAATGTTGAATAGTATTTTTGTTTAAGTCCCATTGCATAAGTCCGAAATTGTACATTGTACCGAAATTTTCAAATATGAATAAAATATATTATATAAATAAGTTACTTAAATTATTTCGTTTTATTACTCACACCACTTAATATTTCAGACATGCTGTATCCAACGATATTATCAATATAATTATTTTATTAGGTACCTTATGTTTCAGCTCCTTGTAGTACTTTGTATTTCTAGACCTTTAGAGTAAGTACCTACCCACAGCAAAACCCCTTTTCTCTATACCGGGTGTGCCTGTAACAATGTTGCACAAAATGGCAGCATAACGAGAAATTAAGGGGGTAAGTGGAGGTGAACTAGGGATGTTACCTAGTGCGCAAAACGTTCAAACTGATAAACAAGATCAAGTGCGGGTAGTTCGAAAAACTCGCGCGGCTAGAACATGTTGATGTCAACTTGAGCCAGTCTTCTCCGAGACCACGGGGACAACGCCGTCCTCGAAACGTCGGAGGTAAATCTTAAAACTTAAATACGCGATTAAGTCCCGTTGTGTAGTTTGATAATGTTTAATAATCGTGAAAGTTTAAACTACAAGTTATTTTTTAAAGTCGCTGAACAAATGTTGGTCAGTATGAGGAGTACAGCCTACAGTTTAATTTTTTGCTCATATTACAGGCCACACCCGGTATAGGTAGGTCCTTGATTAAAGAAAAATCTTGATTGGAAAACTTAAATTAATGTCAATAAATAAATACATAAATATATATTATGGTGCAAATCACAGCCACACAGATTATTTATAGAAATTAGTTCCATTCTAATAAATTATTCAGTCAAATCCAAACTGCCCGCAACTAACCCAAACAATACTAAACATTGTTCTAAAATTACATGTTCTGCAGTCTATTCGTAACAGAATTCCGAATTTAAATCCAAACGAGATATTTCCATTGCGTCAGTGCCAAACTCCGCTTTGATTGGCTAGCGTCCTGGGACGTGATTGGTCTAATGAACAATTCGGCCTGATTGCCACAGAGCACATTGTTGCGCAGAGGCGGCAAACCTGGTTAATGCTGATTTGGGTGGTAATACGAGTGAGTATTGATTTTAACTAGTTGTGAGTCTAGTGGTAGTGTTTAGGTGATATCTTTCGTTTAGTTAAGTGAATTGATACAGATGTGCAAGTTGCGTACAGTTAAGAAATTAAACAAAGGCGTAAGACAAGGAAAACAAGAGGATAGTAAATAAAGGAAAATAATTTAACGTTTCTATTTCATTTTCTATTTGACATTTTTAGATTTTTTAAATATAAGAGTTAGGAGCACATAATTAATTCGATCACCATTTTGTGGAAGCCCCTATGTTTTTTAATAATTATAGAGATAAAAAAAAAACGACAGGACGTAGCAACGGTTATTTATTTTAAAATTTGATTCAGGCAACAAGGACCACATTAAATATACCGTATATACTAATAAATATATAACTTTAATAAACTAAAAAACTAAGACACTATATTGGCTACAGAACGGCGTGGCTCCGTTGAACCGTCTGCTTTTGTGTCGGATTCGGCAGTTTGCCCCGGAACCTTTGAAACATTGACACCCTTCGGCCAGAAGTCAGCCGGTTATTAACCATATATATTATAACCATAATATATAAGTACTAAGTATCAAATTGTGTAAAAATATTTACCTTAATGGTAATATCCAGAGAGGAAATGGGGACTTCGTTTGTTTGGAAAACCGGTCGTTCACTTTTCTCTTAAAGCTACGCTAAATGACTACCGTCAACCGGGGTGAATAGGGATGGCTGGGGTGAATAGAAAACTTTAAATGTGATTTACCTGACAATTTCGTAAAAAATACCCACAAAATATGTATAATTTGATTGAAAATTATGTGTAGTACATTTTTGTATGATACATTATTATTCACTCCAACCATCCCTATTTCTTTTTTACTCGTAATGCATGTTAATTATAAGATATTGTAATAATGTTTTGAAAAGATGTGTCCCGCCTACTTTTTTGCCGGTCCCATATTGGGATACCCTCCTCCAATTGAGGGGGGATTTAAATCTTCTCGAGGCAGAGGTGTAGGGTTGGAGCCGGTATAGCTTTATTTGACGTTCATAAGCGCATTGTATTATGCCTACTTGAATAAACTATTTTTTTATCTTTTATCCTATTCACCCCGGTTGACGTACCAACAGTTGTAGTACTAAATGCACTACACTCAACTACGCAAGCCAAGCAAATGTTGCACAAAATGGCAGCATAACGAGAAATTAAGGGGATAAGTGGAGGTGAATGAAGTCGACATTAAACCTGTGTGGTTCCAACCGCTTACAGATTGCGGGCAACCTTTTTAAAACTGTACCGTAAAATGTGGGTACTTTGCTCCAAAATCTGCTCCACAATTGGAAATCTAATGTATGTAATGTGTGTAATGGGTCTACAGTATGGGGTTCTTCAAAAAAGGAGTTTTTAAAAGGTCGGCAACGCGCATGTAACACCTCTGGAGTTGCAGGCGTCCATAGGCTACGGTGACTGCTTATCATCAGGCGGGCCGTATGCTAGTTTGCCACCGATGTGGTATAAAAAAAATATATTTATAAATTTAAGTTGTTTTGCCATGCCATCTGACCTTCGAACGCAAAGGGGAAACTAGGTCTTATCTTAATATTATCTAATTAAACCGGTTTCCTCACGATGTTTTCCTTCACCGAAAAGCAACTGGTAAATATCAAATGATATTTCGTACATAAGTTCCGAAAAACTCATTGCCCGTGACCTCCGGATACGCAGCATAACATATCAATAAATATCGGTTCTCTTATATATCGCCGAAAATGGTATGGCCGATTATCACTTCCCAACTCACGTTTGGCGGATTTTTATTTCGCCGAATTTTCATTTCCCAACTTTTCAAATCTTTTTTTTTTCATTTGCCAACCGCACACTTACCAACTAAACGTTTGGTCTGTGTTTTATAATGCCAATTTTCAAAATGCCAACTTTCATGTGGTAAAATGTTTTAGTTGGCATAATATACACTTAGTTGTTTATTGTTTACCAATTGTTTCATTTGGTCAGACTGTACTGTACCAAAGGGGGGCCGTTTCTGGGACTTTTTTTTTTTTGAGAAAATGAGAAAAACATAGGGGTTTCAAAACACTTAGAATAATTTACATGATTTTGTTGAAATAATCACTTTTTTCTTAATAAGCTTTCCTCTAAAATCAAAAATGGCCGAGATATTTGATTCGAAAGTTGCTGTGTAATTACGTTTTTTGGGTTGAAAAAAAAATAACCTCGAAGACTAAGGCGGGAGCTAGCTCCCGCCTTAGTCTTCTAACCTAACCATATCCAAGAGTTGTTCGACCAAGTGAAAGATTTGACAAATGATAAGTCTCCCAAAAGTTTAGATGCGTTATAATAATCTGCTTTACAATAATTCTACCAATTGAAACGTTGCCATACAAAAATTTGCTAATCGTTAGTTGTCAAAGTGAAACGTCGGCGAAATGTTGGTTGGCAAATGAAATTCCGCCAAAAATAGTTCTGCGAAAAGGCAGAACACCATAAATATCATTTGTGTGTTACATCGAAACCCCATCATTAGTCAGTCAAGCCCACCGGAAACCCACAGACAGACACATCTCATTTTACTAATTAAATGTGTAACTATACTCCGAATGCGTTGATACGTATATTTCATCAAAGTTCATAACAATGGTATTGAAATTTCAATAGTTTCAAAATGGAGTAAAGTTCAAATTCGTGTGACACATATAAATATGTAATTTTGGTTAACTGTTCCAATTAGATGTATGTGATCTTTAGACTGTATGAACCCCAATAAGGCGGTTTTCACACTAGCGCATCCGGAAATTCAGAACCCCTAGTGTACATTTCGGGGTCCCTTTGTTTCCCATAAAGTTTTAAGTCGTAATGTATTATTTGTCATATTATCGTTAGTCATAAAACTGAAACCGTTAACTTTTCAGGATTTTCGTAAGGTTATTCTATAGATAGGGTAGGTTAGGTTAGGTTTGTTTTATGGCAATCCTGAAAAGTTACGCGTTTCTGAGAAAAACCAATTATGACTAACGAAAATTCGGACAAACAATACATTATGACTCAAAACTATTTGGGAAACAATAGATACCCGTAAATTTCATATTAAGTAGCGTCGCGAGCTGTCGAGCATTCGCGCATGTCTATTTTTGTATGGGATTTTGATCAGCGCGCGAAGCAAGACGTTTTGGAAATTCAAAATGACATACAAATGACACTTAACGCAAAAGTTTACGCCACTTCACGCTATCGAATGAAATTGACACTAGGGATACAGTAAATTGAAATTCCTATAACGTTTTTAATTAACACATTCAGCGCCAAGAACCCGACTGTCGGGTTCACTGTTTGTAGCGACTACTTACGCGCTCCATACAGCGAAACTGTGGCTACGCGCTACGAGCGTAACCCGTAGCACTTAGCGGCGATGAATGGTGTTAAAACAAACCTCCTGTACGGATATGATGGTCGTTTTTGTCTACGTGACAGCATGATAAAACGGTGTCCGTCACTTTCTATCCCACGGTGTTAAAAAGTGACAGATATTTTATCACGTGGATAAAGATGGATAAAGCTATCCATAATACGCCGGCTGGTCAGTCTAAACGGCGATCCCTTGGACCTATTTGTCCTAAAATTATTATTTGTACCCCTATACGTCTACCATCAGTTTTGACATTGACATATACGCTCACGTCTACGTAAGTTACTTTCTATGCATCTCGCTCGTACTCGCATATTAGTGCAAGCGAGATGTACAGAAAGATGTCAATGTTAAAACTGATGGTAGACGTACTAGTGTAAATTTCATTCGATAGAGTGACGTGACGTACACGTTTGTGTTAAGTACCTACGTGTCATTTTGTATGGGATATTAAGTTTTCAAAACGTCCCGCTTGGCGCGCTCTTCAAAATTCGGTTCTGCGAGCAATGTGGCCAGTTCACTGTCACTTAAGTTTTTTCAATGAAAAAATAAAAACGCATACCAGCAATAAATAGGCTAAAAGCTAAACGGAAAAAGGTACGAGATCCAAAATTATCAGTCTTTCTCGTTCATTGATATCACTTGAGTCGATATTTAATTAATCACTAGCTAGTACGTTTTTACCCCCGAAAAACTGGGCTGTGTTTACCCTTATTGAAGAAAATCCCTATAACGTTTTTAATTAAAACAAACCTCTCTGGTCAGTCTAAACGGTAATCTCTTGCACCTGACGCCATGACAGGATATTAACGTTTTCCAATTATTCTCAACGCAAAACACCAATAATAGACTAAGAGCTAGCCACGGAAAACGGTATATGATCAAACCATATTAGAATTCATTTAAAATTAGGAGTGGCTAAGTGGCTATCTACGGAACCATACATAGGAAACCCTAAATAACTACGCCCAAGTAAAATATTTAAAATAGGTAACTATTTTACCAAAAAATATCCATAGAATTCACAATAAGAGCTGCGTCAAAATAGTATTAAAATATAAAAAAATCTAATACATATAACAGAACTCTAAAACTTACATCCTTCAACTGGCCTGCATTTGATCTCTGACCTCTACGAATGGGCCTGGCCTGGATCCAGTAATAAGGATACTGAGCAAACTAACTGACAAGTTTCGTTACACCCATCATTATCATGTACTAAGTTCAATACGGATAAGTGTGCCTGACCTTTACATTAAGTCCTGTTTACATACATTCGACGCCCGAAAGCAAGCACGTAGTAACCCACACAAGGTCAAAAATTTTTTTATTGCATTTTTGGAATCTCCAAATTTTTCTGCGTCGATAGGTCTAATCCACGTGCCAATACGATGAAAAATGGAGAAAATAGGAACACAAATTTTCTCGTTTTTCTTAAAATTTACTCAGCAAACACACAGTAAATAGCAAAAAAAACTCAATAATTTAAATCGTTGTATTTACAGCACTTTGAATTCCCTACATTTTTTAGTTTTGTCATTTACAACCTCCGTTGTTCTGATACAAACGTAGGTTACTACGTGTTTGCCGCTCATGAATGTGAATGTCTTGCAGTTACGATATTTGGCGGGAAATAATGTTTAGTCGAGTAGGGGTTTAACACAAATTCACATACTATTAAAATTTGAGAGACATGTCTTTAACTACGTTTATAAGGATCAAGTAAAACTACCACTTAATAATTACTTCACTGTTGTAGGGCGTAAAGTTTAAACTCCTGTGCCTTATTTCGTTTTAATGCGGCTATCGCGGCCATTACTTGAACGTTTGCGCCGTCGCTCAGTGCGCTTCGGGGGGTAAAAGTGAGTCGACGTGTTTGTAATTAAGTAAAATATTACGGGGATTTTGGATAAAGTGATTGTTTTTATTTAAGAAAAGTAAGTTTTTTTTTTTTTTCAATTATAAGCATGTAAAATTGCTATATTTACGGTGTGTGTATCGATTTTATGGTTTTATGGTACTTAAACAAAATTTGGTCTTATGGTATCTGGTGAAAGTTTGTTTTGTCTAAAGTCCACTTTTATTTTATAAGAGAATGTAGAAATCACTTTTTTTAATCAAACGACGTTGTTATACTTCGGTTAGATTTTGATCTCCCATTACGTTATGTCTTTTCCAAAGTGGACTTATAATATTTAATTATGTTATTGAATATTAAACAAAGGTTATGTGTTTTGTTTGGGCTTAAGAATGCTCATATTGATTTTAATAGTTCAAATCAACATAACAAATGTTTTATTTCCGTTTATGAATCCCGGAAACATCTTCACATTTTATAAGTATACATTTGAAATGTCGTGCAATTTACTTTAAGATGCCATTAAAGTCATTTTTAAGGGTGTGGTAAAATGTTTGGCAATACATTTAATGCATTATAAATTGCTTACAAAAAGAAAACAAATACTGTTACAGCATTTTGTTCACCAAAAATTTCTAAACAACAACGTTTAAGACTTTATTACGGATATCTTTTGTCACATTCAGGTTGGTTACTGCGTGCTTGCTGTCCATACAAAATTTAAGGAAATGCTATCCCATACATTTAGTACTGACATTTACTACGAGTTTGCGCACTGTGTAAAAAATATCAAAACGTAGTAACCCACAAAATCTGGACTTGTAACAACTTGCGGTTAAATTTATTTAAATGAAATTGAAGTCCAAAAAATTTTGAATATTGCAATAATCAAAATTGGATTTGAGTAAGTTATGTTCATAAACAAGATAGTTATGATTTTTTTTTCAAAACTCGAAAAGTTTTTCGTCTCTGGTGAACAATTTGGTTTTTGTGGGTTACTACGTGTTTGCTTTCAGGCGTCGATATTAATTAGTGTTTACTGAGCGTTCATACATTTTCCACTAAAGTCACGTAGCAAATAGCTAATGTATGAACTCGCAATAAACACTAATACACTATAAAAAGCCCTAATGTGAATGCGAGTCACACGTACCCGTATTGACCGTACCATTTTCCGTAGCTAGCTCTCCGTGTATAAAAATGGAGTTTTACTCCGTCCTATTTCGTAATTGTATCGGGGTTTCGATAAATAGAAGTAAGAATTCATTTAGTTAAAAGGGTAGGTACAAATTAACTAGAGAATTAAAAGTATATCGCCTACACTGCTAACTGTACATCGATAGACCTTATGCCTTTTTTGTATATAGGGATGTTGCGGATGCAGATTTTTTGACATCCGCGGATGCGGATGCGAATGCGGATGCGGATGCGGATATTTAAAGTCTCACATCCGCGGATGCGGATGCGGATGTCAAGATTTGGTACTTAAAAAACATCAAATAATATTTTTTAGCATTTATAGCAAATATTTTTAGCATTTTTTATTTAAAAAAAACGAAACGTTTAGTATTTGAGCAAGAATATAGGTGCGTTTTATTTAATAAACAGTAACTTGGCCGACTTTTCGGGATCTAGATTTCGTTATATATGATGACGAAATTACCTAGCACTTACGCCGCCGGCGCCGCCGCTAATATGTTCCTGTTACCGACTTGGTCGACATCCGCATTATGCGGATGCTCCGCATCGATTTTATGCGGATGCGGATGCAGATGCGGATGTAGAAAATCATGCGGATGTTCCGCGGATGCGGATGCGGATGCGAATATCCGCAACATCCCTGTTTTGTAATAAGGTCCACCGATGTACAGTTAGGAGTGTTGCTGCTTGTACAGATCGATTTGCAAAATCTGTCTTGAGCTGATCGAATAAAGGTGCCGTTCGGATTCGGACTGCATCAGAAATTGCTGCTGCAGTGTTTCGGTGCGATATTGATGTCAACTGCATTGTTGCAAATGTCAACGTTCCGGGAGACGACTACCATTTTGACATTAGCGGCAGCAATGATGAAAAATAAACCGGGCAAGTGCGAGTCGGACTCGCGCACGAAGGGTTCCGTACCATAATGAAAAAAAAAAACGGAAAAAATGCAAAAAAAAAAACGGTCACCCATCCAAGTACTGACCACGCCCGACGTTGCTTAACTTTGGTCAAAAATCACGTTTGTTGTATGGGAGCCCCATTTAAATCTTTATTTTATTTTGTTTTTAGTATTTGTTGTTATAGCGGCAACAGAAATACATCATCTGTGAAAATTTCAACTGTCTAGCTATCACGGTTCGTGAGATACAGCCTGGTGACAGACAGACGGACAGACGGACGGACGGACGGACGGACGGACGGACGGACGGACGGACGGACAGCGAAGTCTTAGTAATAGGGTACCGTTTTACCTTTTGGGTACGGAACCCTAAAAATGACTTACTCGAGATTCTGTTCAGACAAAATACCTAACATTTTACAATTGTATGATCTATAAAAATCTCAGTATAAATAAGGATATGATATAGGTATGATTTAACATTATCAAAGCTTTGCGTATATATGATACCGTAAAATGGGGTGAGTTGGGTGAAATTTGACTTTCAAACCTCGATAAAATTTTATTTTTACATGTGAAAACTGAATGGTGTATATAATAAGTGGTTCGGACGTTTGTATTTTATTTTTGGTAGTTCCATTTCATAACTTTGACGATAAAGAGGAAAACCCACCTCACCCCGTAGTGCCTCGTATTTGGGGTGAGAGGATTTTTCATACAAAGGTGATTTTGGAAGATTGTTGGACCGATTTTTTTTTATTATGAATATTACTATAAATAGCTCCATTTTAAATGGGAATAAATTATTTTTGTAGCAGTAGCCTTAAAAACCCACCTCACCCCCCTCTCAATCCTTCTCTCCCCATTCATAACCCATAGCTCCCCGCGAAACCTACTCACCCCGTTTTACGGTACATACTAGTGCCAAACTATAAACACATTAACAGAACCCCTAGTGTTAATATCACAAACATTACATAGCGTGACGAGCGTTTGCGATTGCGTTATGTGTATTTTAGAATGGAATTTTGAACAGCGCGCCTAGCGGTACGTTTTGGAAACTCAAAATCCCATACAAACACTCAACGCAAACGCGTACCTACGTCGCATCAAATTTACACTAGGGTTAGGCACAGAAAAACTGAGAAACTTTTTTCTATTGTTAAAAAAGCAAAATAAAAACGCGTTCTAAAAATTCCACTCACTGTATTACAACACCTTTACCATATAAATGGAAAATGTTACTTACACTAAAATATCCTGCAACTAGATAGGCACCCTATTTTTACTATCTTAATCCCAAAATCTACAAACAAATATGTGCATTAACTCTTTGTTCTAGAGTTCATTCTCGTTGGGCAGCTTTCGGCTATAACATAATGTAATAAATTTCTTACTGAACAGGGTATTTGGTACATTGCCTAGTTGGATAGAGGCAAAGAATATTTTTTATAAAACAGAGGGTTTATGACGATTGCATTTTTAGTGTAACGTCGTACTTTTAAATCGCAGTAAATAATTAATTATTATTAATGCAGATGACGATTATAATTTTCCTAGTGTTTTGGCCACGGAATAGGTACTCTCGGCAACGTAACCCGAAGAATTGGCACAGGCATTCGTTTTTACGAAACTGTCTGCCATCTGATCTTCCAGAATCCAGAATCCAGGGCGCGTAGGTTTTCCTGTCATCTATAGGTAAAGAACTACTTTGTGTATTCTTTTTCAAAATTTTAGACCCAATAGTTTTGGAAATAAAGGAAAGGGGTGGAATGGTCGGGCAGATAGACGCACGAGTGATCCTATCCTATAAAAAACGGATCACTCGTGCGTCTGTCTGCCCGACCATTCCCCAAATACCGGAAAAACGAACGGGTTCCGTTTTTTCCTTTTGAGGTACGGCACCCTAAAAATAATGCGTCGTATGAGAAAATTAAAAGACTGGCACAAGAAAGAAATGATTGGCGATTACTCCACCGACAAGAGCAAAGCTCTTAAGTTATGATGATGACTAGTATTTATGAAGTATCGTATCTAGTTATTCTTTGTGTCGGCGCCGCTCAGTCGCCTGGCAGTCGGTTCGAGTCCAGACGCGACGAGTTGTGCCGACTGGTAGCTTAATTGTCTGTAAATATATATAACACGGCGGTCACTTAAACGATGGTCGATAATGTCAAGGTAATGGTAATGGTGGTAGGCTCAAACCCCGTTATCAATGTTGCAATTCATATCAGGGCAAAAAGTATCTACTGTAGGAAACCCTGACTTCGCCATTGGTGCCCAACTTCGCCCAAATAAAATATTAAAATAGGACTAATAGCCTGATGGTAAACAATTATCGTCGCCTATGGACACCTGAAATGCCAGAGGCGTTGCAAGTGCGTTACCGGCCTTTAAATACCGGGAAAAGAAATACCGAGGGCCACAGTTTAGTTAAGGAGGGAAACTAGGGCATGCAGTACCGGTCCCGGTACCACGAATTTAATTTCCCGGTTCTGGGCATGGCCGGAACCGGGATTCCCGGTTCTTCCCGGTTCTCAAGGCATCATATGATTATTTTTAAGAAATTGTTTGTGTTAGCGTACAATCTTCATGATAGACTTATTTTCATATAAATAATTGCATAACTATAAATGACTTATTTTATAAAAAAAAATAAACATTTTTAATTGGCGTTCCAACCTATTTTACTAAATTAACCGGCACACTGCCTCCGCCTGGCCGGAACCACACGGCCGTAGCGTAGTCGATGCACTCAGCACTATGACGGCACGGCATACAGAAATTAAAATTTCGACCCGAGAACGGATAGATTCCTAATAACATAGTCCGTCTATGTAACCGGCATAAAAGTACTGAGCAATGTTTCAGATGAAATTGAAATAGATAAATTAGGTGAAATTTTACAATTTACCATTATCCGTAATATCGATTGGAAATATTGAAATGCCTACTTTACTAGGTTAGTTTGTCGGGTTATTTGGGTCCCGGTGGGGTGCTATTATGAAATAGCACCATTATTAAATGTTATTTAATGTCCCGAGAAAGTATTAAAACATTACTACTATTGAAATGGGAATAAATAGTCATATGATGAGAACCGGGAAGTACCGGTACCGGGTCTTCAGTACCGGTTCTTTTGACACTATAAAATTCCCGGGAATTCTCGGGAATTTGAGAACCGGGAATTCCCGGGAGCATGCCCTAAGGGAAACGCATAGTTGAGGAACAGCATCTAAATAGTGTAGATGGAAATGTATGTTGTGTGTGTGTGAGCTGGCCCCATAGACAACATGCCAATCGCTAATGCTCCGTAGCGAACGAAACGCAACTGTCACTGTCACACTAATATGGAAGAGTGATAGAGAGACACAAAGCGATTTGATGGCGAATCGCAAGCGATCGTCACCTTGGCTAGGCCGCCTGAATCGTATCAACAATGTAATTTAAAATGATTCGCATATTTCGAAACGAGCTACGAATATTGCAAGTCAAACACAGTCACCAAAGCTAACAGCTCGGAACTGAAAATCAAAATCATGTCGATAAATAGTGTTGTGACGTAGACATGAACAGTCGATAGCCGGGCGCCGGTACGGTCCTAAATCCGGTACAATTTACTGAATATTTCATCTTGCCGTGATGCGTTGCTCGCTCGCTGCTGTAAAGTTGACTAGTGTTGGGTGTCAAATTTATCGATAGGAACTTAATTGAACTATTGATGCTACATATCAACGTAGTAGTAAATTTATAAAGAAATATCTGTTTAATACTTCCATTTTTTTTCCTTTCTCCAGTAACTTGTAATAAGCTTAAAGAATTTAAAAATTAAATTCGTTAAGTAATTTTCACAGTCAACTCACAACGGTCATTATGTTTTTTTTTCCAAAAAACAAAACGAGAGAAAAAAATCTGACACCAAACCGAACATTTCACGACAATCGGTTTAGAAATGTGACCTGCACTGAGAACATCGGAGTAATCCGGACGTATGAAAGCATTTTTGCCCAAACTAAACGCTCGGTCAGTAAAATATTTTTTTACAATCTTTTAATAGCATTTTTAATAAGTTGGGAAAGTACAAATTCTCAGCATAATCTTAAAATAAATCGATATAAAAAAATCCCTCTTCAGGGTAGAAGTATCTTAGGTAGGTAGGTATCTATACCTTGCTCCTGATTTTACAAAATTAAAATTAAATTTTATCCACAATCGTCGGGTCTGTGGTTACAAGCGTCGGTACACTCGGCCCCATAAAAGATAACTGCTTGCAAATCTGAGAACAAACGCAGTGCGACGACGCCGCAGCCAGAGGGTGGTAATGAACTTTAATGATAAGTATAACGGTCTTCGATGCCAGTTGGAAATGTTCTGATGAAGAAATAAGAACACTTTGTAATATTGAAATATACACTGGAGTATCTCGATGTTTCGGTTTCTTCTTTAATGTTAATTTAAGTTTAAGTTCATGCAAGTTTTATATGGGTGTAGTTAACTAATGATTCTCAAAATGCAATAATTTAAAAATGTTAACCGTTGTTGATACACCTAATAAACAAAATATTATTATGACTTAGTTAAACCTTAAAAAAAGGCTATAAAATATTAGATAATTTGCTTTACGATGTTTATAAATAAAAAACCGGCAGAGTGCGAGTCGGATTCGCGCACGAAGGGCTCCGTACCATTACGCAAAAAAAGGCAAAAAATCACGTTTGCTGTGTGCCCCACTGAATTTTTTTTTTGTTGTTATTGCGGCAACAGAAATACTGTCCCTTTCTAATGTATGGCACTATAACTTTCGGCTATTTAGGGTTGTCAAAATCAAGTCATTATCGCGCAAAGGGACGTCAAGTTGTGCCAACCCTAATAATTGCTCGGAGCAATGCTGAGCCGAACGGAGACGAAAAATCCCGAACGCTTTAGTTTCCACCTGATAAATACTCGATAATGTTATCGATACCCGTTTCCCATCACTAGGCGTTACATGACCGTAAAATACCCGAGTGTCCGCCATGAATAACAGGAGTGGGCATTCAGAATTATGACGTCACAACCCTGTTGTGAAAGGCTGAAAGCCCAATATGGTTGGGCTAGTTTTTTAATAAGTTTTTTTATTAATTTTTGTGCAATGTGGTTTTTTAATACATGCTTTGATTAAAAGATGGAAGAAGATCACTATGGTTTGCAATTAACTTATTTCCTCATTTTTGACGGTAATATAGTAATGTCGTGCTGCAATTCTTCTTCTTAGTCGGTACACTCTTGCCAGAGTGGTCGTGGTCATCATTGTGAATCTCGATGAGTGATAATCTTGCTAATACGGCGCCATTCGTCGCGGACTGCAGCTTTCCGGGTACATTCGTAAACCGAGCACTTAGTTGCGGCCTTGATCTGGTCTGTCCATCTCATTGGTGATCTACCACGTGGCCTGGTGCCTTCGAACTTTCCCTGCACTACGAGACGCTCTATGGAGTCATTACCACGACGAGAAACATGGCCGAAGAAAGTCAGAATGCGTGACTCCACTGTGGTTGATAGGCGCTGTCTGACTGTCGTGCTGCAATACTGCTGCAGTAATGTTGGAGTAGTTGGAACCCGAAAAGGTACCGTTAAGTGGCTCCGTTATGAACATACGTAATATAAAGTCACGCCTATTTCCCGGAGGGGTAGGCAAAGACCACGGATTTCCATTTGCTACAATCCTGACTTACGTCTTTCGCGCTCGGCGGTTTAGGGTGCTCTTGACCTGGCCGTTCTTCAGGATTTCCCCGATCTGATCAGAGAAAGTCCGCCGAGGTCTACCCCTTCCAACTCCTGCTTCTACTTCTGCCTTATACACTCTCTTTGTTAGCCTTCTTTCACTCACCTTACCTACCTTAACTTAATACCTTTTGTTAGCTTTCTTTCCAAGTGTCCAAACCATCTCAACCTATATACCTTTCTCAATTTTTGTCACTACATCTTCGTCCACACTTTTCCCTTGTCCTACGAAAATGTATTGTGACTTTTATAATGGCCTTCCACACTTCGTACGTGTATTTCTGTGCAGCGTTATCTTATAAGCTATAAAAGGACTAGCAATTTCTGATGCTGGCTGTCAAATCAAGCCAACCCAAGCCGAAAATAAACAGCATACCGACTCAATAAATTAGCGGGAATCTTTATTTACGGCGCGCCGGGACTTTACATAATGTAAGACTTGCCGGGAAATCCTGGACATATTCTTCGCTGCAACGCCAAATAGAATTTTCGGGGGGTGTTTATGGAGAAGATAATACCGTATTGTTTTAAATTATTAATTTCAAAAACTTAGGGATGAAACTAGGGATTTTTATTAACTTTTGAGTAAGGTAAGTACCTAACTATAACATTCGTATATAGTTTTGATGCTAGCGTCAACAATATATCGTACGGCAAAGCTCAAAAAATACCTCCATATTTTTTATTACCTACGTATAAATCTGGTTTTGTTGATTATTTTTCTCATAACTTTCATCTTTGTTACACTTGTTGTTGAATGATTGAAATGCAACGGCACAATTTGTACAATCATGTAAGCGCTTCAATTTTGGAACGCCTATATAACCTACCTATATCGTCCCGATACATTTTTTAAACTGAAGCTTTTTGACGCCGCCGCGACCTACGGCGTTACGCTGTACGGAACGTTTGACGTTGTACGCTGCGTATTACTCATAATTTGTAAGATTTGATAATTTTTTTTTAATAATCCAAATGAAGGGCCTAGCTGTGCTTAATTAATATACCTACTTATAATCTCGTAAAAATATCTATTATAATGTTAAAATCCACAGAAGAAAACTAGAACCACGTTAACTTTAACAACTTTAATTGTATTCCATCGGGGGTAGTATCCACTCTAGAAAATTATTTCCGGGGCTGCATTCTGGCTGCGCCGTCGCTGAGTCAGTGCGGTCCACAAATATCTATTCCATATTTGAATTCGGAATTTTGATAGAAGAAACGGTTGGAGCTTGTCGTATTTTCCAAATTTCCGAATTTAAGGATGACTCACGCTAGACCGGGCCGTGTCCGGGCCGGAGCTTCCGGAGTTTAGTTTTCTATGCAACGCATTACGTGATCACCTGTCATCTGTCATAGAAAAGTAAGCGCCGGAAGCTCCGGCCCGGATACGGCCCGGTCGGCCCGGTCTAACGTGAGTCATCCTTTATGCTACAATACTTATCCGTATTTTAGTTTTACGAATAGTTTTTAGGGCCACTTGCACCATTCACTAATCCGAGTTTAACCGAATGTCACTGTCACCTGGACTTACCATGGTTACCAGTACAATTTGACACTGGGTTAACGGTTTAACCGCTTAACCCCGGGTTAGTAGTATGGTGCAAGTGGGCCTTACTGTTGTTACCGTAAATAGTAAGTAGTCTGTAGCCCCTCGAGACACATAGTTCTTGAATAATTCCTAAGAAAACCTCAAGACACTTTCTAGATAATTAATAGAGTTGCAATCTGCGTCAGTTCGAATAGAAGCCGCAAATATCGCATCAGCTTGCAGCCAGGTGTGCATATTGCAACGACAGCTTCGAGCCGGGACAGTCGACAAAACAACCTGGAATAATACAAAATATACATTTTATAACACTAAGGCCCACTTGCACCTTTTCACTAACCCGGGGTTAACCGGTTAAACCTGGAGTTGCCATGGTTACCAGTATAATTTGTCACTAGGTTAACGGTTTAACCGCTTATTTCCGGGTTAGTACGATGGTGCAAGTGGTCCTAAGTAAACCTGTAGACTTTTCTGTAAAATGAGGTTTGGTACTCAGATTTAGATTCTATTATTTATTCATGGTAAACTTAATTCCATACAAAAGCTTAAATATTACACAAGAAATTTAAGTCATAAAACACAGAGTTTACCATTACCACGAAATGGTTCCGCGTCTGCATAATGCTAACCCGAGAGTCAGCGCTGATCTTCCGGCGAGATCATTTTTTGCGGGCCACGAACGACATGGCCTTTCCAAAAATCTTAACGCGGCCACTTTGCGCAGATATTCCTAGTCACAATATTTTGTAGTCTGTACGTCTATATCTTAGGATCTCGATTAAGCCCGCCATCAGGCAGTGTTACCTAAATTATCCGATGTGCCGACCCGATTAAATGTTGGCAAACATTTAACCTCCTACTCATAGTACTCATTACAAATTTAATGTAATGCATAATTATTTTCCTTCGTATTTTCTCGGAAACGTACGAACGTCTCTTAAATTGCTATTTCAGTCAGTCTCGGTACAAAAAGTACTGAGGTTGATTGAAGCATTGAAGTATAATGACAAATACGAACCTTTCCGAGAAAATACGATGGAAAACAATTATTCACTATCTGGGATAGTTAATTAGGTACTTAGTACTCATTAACGGCTTTGTAGCCTAGTCGGTAGTGACCCTGTAGCAGGGGTGCGAAACTCCTGACTTCGGTCAAACTCGGCTCCGCTCGGCTCAGCATTGCTCCGAGCAATTATTATGGTTGGCACCACTTGACTTCCTTTTGCGTGCACGACCACAGATAAGATAATCTCTTGATTTTTGACAACCCTAAATAGCCGAAAGGGATAGTGCCATATATTAGAAAGGGACAGCATGATTCGACCCTGAACCGTTGTCAAACTTCGTTTTTGTAGGAAGTTTCCTTTCTGTACGGTAGTACTATTAATTATTCTCTGTAGTCTTAATTGTTTTAGTTCGCAACCGCGAAGGCGCGATGACAGATTTATGTATCTAGTCGACTCTAGTAGTGATGTTCACAACAATCTCAACATAGACATTGTTTTTAGGGTTCCGTACCCAAAGGGTAAAACGGGACCCTATTACTAAGACTCCGCTGTCCGTCCGTCCGTCCGTCCGTCCGTCTGTCTGTCACCAGGCTGTATTTCACGAACCGTGATAGCTAGTCAGTTGAAATTTTCACAGATGATGCATTTCTGTTGCCGCTATAACAACAAATACTAAAAAGTACGGAACTCTCAGTGGGCGAGTCCGACTCGCACTTGTCCGTTTTTTTGTTATATGAAATAGGAGGTAAAGGAGTAAAACAGCCTAATTGTGTTTGGGTTTGTTAGAATTGTCTCGTACATATTAGTTGCCTATATTTGGTGCCTGTTGAAAGAAAAGTACAGTCAGCGATAAAAGCTTGCAAAAAAGATTAAATGTGTATTTATTATTTTATAAACTAACTAGCGATCCTCCCCGGCTTCGCACGGGTAAACCTTAACAAATGATATACCTACCTAAACCTTCCTCAAGAATCACTCTATTGATAGGTGAAAACCGCATGAAAATCCGTTCAGTAGTTTTTGATATAATCGCGAACATACAGACAAATAGACAGACGCGGCGGGGGACTTTGTTTTATAAGATGTAGATTCTAAAATATTTCCCAACACTAATTGAATTGTTCAAAAGCGTAATATGATTTATAGTGAAGTAACCTTTGTTTGGCAAAGTTGTCGGTGTCAACAATCGGGTAAGTTTCCTCTTGGCTGAGACAACTGTTTATAATACGCATATACCATACCCAAAGCCGTATGTTGGCCATACTGAAAGTTTCTAGATTCCGATATTATATATATAATTTTTTCTAAGTGGCCAGTTCCAGGAATTTTCAGTATGCCCTAAGTATAAAGTTCTACCTTATTAGTTGATATTTTAACAGATGATACTTTACTTTAAAACAATTAACTTTAAGTAGAAATTAAGGATATTTAATTTTGTTTTGTTTTAATTTACCGAACAAAAAATTAATTAGAAGGATAACTGCAAAAGGTTATTAGGATGAAGTGGCCAGACAGTTAGGTGTTAGGTAAAAGAGGTACTAGAATATTTTCAATGAGTTCACGTTTAATAATCACATTAACAGGGTGTTTTTACGTAGCAAATTAGTTTTTCAGTTTTCTCCATAAAAACATCGTAAAAGCTATAATGTTTCATACTTAAATATACTCCAGGAACCCAGTACTAAATATCTGTAAGTAATAAGGTAGCACCTTATATATATATCAATAAAATAAATAACTAAATATTATAGGACATTTTTACACAAATTGACTAAGCCCCACGGTAAGCTCAAGAAGGCTTGTGTTGTGGGTACTCAGCCAACGATATATATAATATATAAATACTTAAATACATAGAAAACAACCATGACTCAGGAACAAATATCTGTATCATCATACAAATAAATGCCCTTACCAGGATTCGAACCCGGGACCATCGGCTTCATAGGCAGGGTCACTACCCACTAGGCCAGACCGGTCGTCAAACCGGACCGGTAGCCTGTATATTTATTATTTTCCCGCACTTCTTAAAAAGTAAATGATGAATGACTTTTTTACATTGTTTATACCCAAGGGTAAATAAATAAAAAAATCATTAACAATGGAATACTCGTGGAGGCTTATTTTCCGTTGTTTCCTAATGAAGCGTATTGTTTCAATTATTTAAAAAGGTTTTATTTATTCCCGTTTTAACGAGACACGTGTATATTACTTGGCACGTGTAGAAGACAACTCATAAAGTCGTTTTACTGGGTGAAATTTATTCTTTATTCTTTATTCTTTATTTCATAATAGCAAAAAGAATAGATAGTACAGAGGGGTCCTGTCATTGTAAATTTTGTAGTCACTGTAAATTTACTGCCATCTATCGACACACGACTAAAACTCAAAATGAAAACGTATAAAGTTATCAAAAAATGTATTATGGATAAATTATTTTATTATTTTTATATCATTTTGATCCATGTTCATTCACTGATATCTATGTGTTATAATTGTTAAATATGAAACGGTGTCGTCACGCCATCTAGCCGAGGATAGGCTAAAGGTGTGTGCGGCATCTATTCGAGAATGACTTTTACTTAAATTCCGAGGCACGTTTTTTTCTTAGACTTTATTCGTCTTATACGAAATTATATATGTCTTTGATAATAGTCATGTTTATAATACAGTAAGGTACAAGTATAAAACGGTAGGTACATGACACCCTGTAAGGGCACATAATATTATTATCCCTAAACTAAAAACAAATATGTACATTAACTAAACTTATTTTATTTTAATTTTATATTAGGTATATTGCGAATGTATCCCGTACTATAATAGTGCGAGTTAAAGTCATTTATTTATAATTCATTTATTATAATGGCTAAATTTAGACCACCGTTCATACTCTACGTAAGACCGGCTAAATTTGTCATAGGGCCTATTCCGTCTACGAGCTTATATTTCTTTGATTTTCAATCGTAGGAAAAAAAACTATTTGCTTTTGATTGCTGAAACTAAAAGCAATCGCTGCTTTGTCGACGAAATTATCAGTGTTTTTATATCAGTGGACGGAATAGTCCCTATGACGGAAATTAAGCCACATAGACCTTAGTGACTTTATTAGGTCATACTGAACAAATTTTATTATTATGGGACCAATGCCGCAAAAAATATGGCTGTTTCATACATTCCGGCTGATGTGATGGCGCTGATTTCTATGGGCCAAATGTTTTTTTTAACGATTTCGGCATTGGCTCCGTAATAAAAAGTTGTTCAGTATGACCTGTAGAGTCACTATGGAGTAAGTTACATATTCGATAGCGTTTATGTCAGTGCCAAACTGGTGGTAGCCGCCGGTTTCCTTGCGACACGCAAACATTCACAATTCAAAGCTGAGCAGTGCTTTGTAACGACGGATTGTAAAGATGAATCATACCATATACGGAGGACTTTGTATGCTCCATCTATCGGGTGATCTGTGGCCCCAGCACATTCCTTAGATCTGATTAATGTTAGTTGTCGAACTTACAATGGCTTCCAATATCCTGGTGCCGTAGAACAATGGTGTATAACACATAGTTCGCTTTAATATGGTTAATGCTGGATGACAGAATGTGGACTAAGCATAACTCATATATGTAGTATGTAGGTATAATTTCGGCTTATATACGTCCCACTGCTGGGCACAGGCCTCCCCATGGGCACTATTATAGCCCGCTAGCCCAATGCGGGGACTTCACATACACTTTTGAATTTCTTCGCGGATGTATGCAGATTCTGCTCGGTTCGGCTCGGCCGACGCCTTACGATGCGACGACGTCTTTTTCCATTATTTTTCGATTCTCTTATTGCGTCGTTATAAAACTTATAATACAAAGCTGTTTACCATCGGATATTGTTGATTCCGCGTCGATAGGAGACCCAGAAAATGTATAAATAAAATACAAATGCATTTATTTCATTTCTTTTTACGGTAAAGTTGAAATTGGAATGTACAAAAAGTGGGATCAAGATTGTAGAATTAGGTACCTAAATGTAAAGCGTCTTGATTAAAGCTTGTGTTAATTTAAACTTTTCCTGTTTCTTCTATTTTAGTTTGCTCCGAGCTTAAAAAAGTTTTGTCGAGTTGACATTAAGAGCGTTTATTCTCTCTGAGCTTACTGCCGAAAAAAAAGACAATGAGCTAGGTTAATCAGAAGTTAAAAGTACTTGGGGGTTGTCCATAAAAGGATGACTCACGCTAGACCGGGCCGGAGCTACCAGCGTTTCGTTTTCTATGGAAAGTATCACGTGATCACCGATCAGTCGTCCTAGAAAATGACGTGTCGGACGCCTCGGCCCGGGCACGGCCCGGTCTAGCGTGAGTCATCCTTAATCGTCATAGATAGACACCATATTAAGTTAATTAAGTAGTTGATTCATATACGAAAAGCACTCGTGTTTTTTTTAAGTACAATAATCTCCAACTAACCCTGGAGCTTTATGCAGAAAGCATCGGCTCCAGAGCCTCCAGACTTTGCTTTTTTTAATAAACTACCTTAACAAGGTTAGAAACTTATTTTTTTAAACACGCAGAAAACTTTTAGGCTTAGAGCACACTTATTTGCTTCAAATTGTGTGAGTAATCGTCAACCAGCTGAATAAGAATCAGAACTTTCGCTTTATTTTTTAGCGCAACTTTACTTTAGCGCAAGTGGCCCTAGACCGTATTATTCTACAGATGTAGTGCATAAAGGATGACTCACGTTAGACCGGGCCGTGTCCGACCTGGAGCGTCCAGCGCATCGTTTTCTATGGAAAGCATCACGTGATCGCCTGTCATGTCATAGAAAAGTAAGCTCCGGAAGTTCCGGCCCGGACACGGCCCGGTCTAACGTGAGTCATCCTTAATTGGCAATTGTTTTTCGTCGTACTTTCTCGGAAACGTTCAATACGAACAATACAGTACTTTTTTTGTACCGAGACCAGGCGTGGCTCACTCCGCGATTACGTCGCTTTGCTACAGGTAGCTAAAAGTACATCCGTTCCACACCAATTTTGGGGAAAGCCATCTGCTATCTGTGCTGATCGTAACAGACGCGTTTTGTTAGAGAGTGAGTCTTCTGTACCTAGTACTATATTTATTCTGTGCCGAGACTGACTGAAATAGACACGTGCATACGTTTCCGTCACAAAACTAAGGTTTTTTAGACCCCACACACACACTTTTTTATATAGCAGGAGATCTAAGGTCCACCACCTTGCATTTTGGAGACAAAGCAAACCGCTTGGAACAGGTATTCCTGGGGGTGATCTGAGCTGATTAAGCCTGGTTGTCAAGAGGTTCCCCCCAGCAGGTGGGCAGGGGAGGGGGGGAAAAAGTGCCTCCGGCGCGCCTCACTCTAAGCTTTATATCTGCATACATCTCGCAACTATATCAAGTTTGGTGTCTTTTTCGTGTAATTCGAGGATGAAGAATTCATTTCTGTGACTAAATTTTCACTCACCCATACAAAAAATTCGAGAAATTCAAAATTCAAAAAAAATCTTTTAGTTTTTTCTTTCGTAAATCCTTTAAAAAATTTAAACTATGAGGATTTGCTCTAGAAAAAAAATACCTGTGAATAGCCCAGTTATCCTACTATACAGAATAGTAAACTTGTCCAACATTTTTTTTCATAACTCTGTTAAAAAAAATGTTTTGTGTCGCGCGGCGTACCAGCATTGTAAGAGCGGTATGCAGCGTTTAGGATTTTTAAGTATGTTTAGATGATTTCTGATACGTTGTTATTCTTCTGGTTGTAGATTACATTAATAAATTACTTCTGGACGTGATATATATACAAATATAAATTAAATATATAAATAAGTATGTTGGGAAAACCATCGCCAACAGAGTTAAGTATTATAAATGTGATAAAATTAACATTATTATTTGTATGTCTTTTCCATATCTCGGAACCATGGGGTCCCGGACCTTTGGGAGGCGTACGTGGGGCCGAAGCCAACAGCGCAGAGGCCCTTTAAGGCACTTCAATCTAAAAGCAAGGGATACATGTGGTGTATACTATCCCCGAACGCACAATGTGATACATCCGGAGATGGCGGGGAAAAGCAATGCTGCAATAGCAGTGCAGCACTTTTGTGCTGCGATGGGAACTAAGGTCATGGGCTATAGATTTGAAAGTTGGATGGACTGGATAATGGGCTATGGGAGAGACTAGCGGACACCTGCCGTGAAAATCAGTCTCAAAATTGTAAATGACAGGTGGTGACTCGCCAACTCATTGAGTGGGCCCCGCAATGGCCGCACGCACAGTGCGACAACAGGGCAACACTTTGGAGTGGCTGTGAGGTTGTCGAGAGGTGAGTCTGCGGTAGCCAGATCCCGGTAATCCGTTCAGCAGGCCGCCGGCGTTATGACATTTTACACTTCCAACCTGGAACATAGGTCCCGCTCTTGCGACTCCATTCTGGCCGGCCAATCAAGGTCTGGAATAGGGGTCCGCGGTGTCGCCACTCTCCGTCAGCTCGCCACAAGCGGCCCCCGCGGGACATTATTATTATTATTGTGGTGTTGTGGGCCTTTGAGTGGCGCATTGACCAGCATTGATCTATTGTGACGGCCCTTTAAGTTCATTACTAATGCCCGTTGCATCCAGAAAGTTCCAGATTCTTTGGGCCGTAATGTTTTGTACCTCATAGGGTTGCACTACGTGTCGCCCTAGGTAGGTACTTCTTTTTGACATTAGTGGTCCACAAGAACAGAGAATGTGCATTGCAGTCTCCTCTGACTCCTGACAGAACCTGCATGTCGCATCTTGTTTCTTGCCAATTTGAAACATATGTTTGTTCAACTTGCAGTGTCCAGTCAGTATTCTGGTCACCGCGCAGGTTTTGTGCCTTTTGAGTCCTAAAAGCTCCTTAGCAGTTTTGCTGTTGAACCCTTTGATCAGAGCTTTCGAGTGTTCTTGTCCTTTAACGAACTTCCACCAAGCGATTGCTCTCGTTTTTTCTAAGTTGCTGAGCAGAGAATATGCATCCCGTTTTGTGATTCCACAGAACGGTTCTGGGCCGACCAGGGGTGTGTCTGCGCCCATTCTAGCAAGTTCGTCCGCCTCTTCGTTTCCGTTAATGTCGGAGTGCCCTGGTACCCATCTAAGTATAACTTTGTTGGAGTAAGCCAGTGCATTTAGGTTTGTTTTATAGTTCTGGACTAGTTTTGAGTTTGACTCAAGGGATTCTAGTGCCAGCGGAGCCGCCTGGCTGTCTGAGTTGATGTAGATATGCTGGTGTCTTAGGTTTCTATCCAGGTTGATCTCCGCACATTTGTTGATGGCGAAGACTTCTGCCTGGAAGATTGAGGCCAGTGTGCCCATGCTGACGCTAGCTCTGAGCTTAGATCTCTCACCATAGATCCCACATCCTACATCATTGCCTTTCTTGGAACCATCTGTATACCAGATGTGGCTTCCCTCTTCGACGTACATTTGGTTGTTGATCCATTTGTCTCTAGGAGGTATTTCTACTGTGTACAGTTTGGTGAGATGACATTCGGTTTGCGTGTCATCAGTGGGCATGCTAAGGGTTCTATTCGCAAAAACCCAGGCCTTTAGATTGGTTAATGCCTGAGAGCGCCATTTTGGCCTGTTTAGCGTGCATATTCTGTAGACGCACTGCCTGGCCTCCTTTTGCACCTGCAAGTGGAGTGGTATGATGTCCAGCAGTGCATCTAGGGCCGCTCCCGGTGTCGAGGAGTAGGCGCCTGTTACTGTTAAACAAGCCGTGCGTTGCAGGCTGTTTAGAGTGTCTATTGCTGTCTTTTGGCTGGTTTTGTTACACCAGACTGCGGAGGCGTAGGTGACAATTGGCCTCACTGCCGCTGTGTATAACCACATAGCAATTTGGGTCTTAAGCCCCATCTTGCTCCTGCCATTCGACAGCATGACCACGTGGCCATTTTCGCTGTTTGTATAATGTTTCTCAGGTGAGGGTTCCAAGTTAACTTTTGGTCGAAGGTGACCCCTAGATACTTGACCTCTGCCGAGAACGGTATTATTTGTCCATGAAGTCTTGGTTTTGTGAGTTTATCGAGCTTCCGTTTCCTTGTGAATGGTTAAATGGCTATTACAGTCTTGCTCGGATTAATGGAGAAGTCATTTTCTCTACACCATTTGAATAGATATTGTGTTTAGAGCTCCTTGCATTAGGTTGGATATTGTGTTGAGGCAAGGGCCTTTGACGATGACTACAAGGTCGTCGGCATATCCTTGTGTATCAAAGTCTTGGCTTGACATGATTGCAAGAAGTTGGTCCACTGCTAGGGTCCATAATAGTGGGGATGGTATAAAATTCATGCTCTATAAATAGTATTGATGGTCAGAGTGGCTACTCTGTTCGAGAACATGCTATGTACCCATCTGGTGGTTTCGTCTACTCCCTTTGATTTCATACCATTGAGTATGGTCTCTGTGGGCGTATTGTCGAAAGCACCTTCAATATCAAGGAACGCACATAGAGCGGTTTGCTTTTCCTCTAGGGTTTTCTGCACCTGGTTGACAAAGTGCAGAAATTATTTCGGCAACACGGCGGTTTTCAGTTGTGTCGCATGTGTAGGATTTGGTCTATGTTTGGGGACAGATTATAGCCCCTCAGCAACAGCCACCATGCCCTGCTGACTGGGGCTGGTCCAAACAACATGGTTATTGGGAGCCCATATGGACAAGCCTACCTGCGGCGGCTGCTGCTTGTTTAGAGCTTATTCGTTGCCGCTGCAAAACAAAATGCGCAGAAAGGTGCAACTGCGTTAAAAAAACCTAAAATGCACAGTCACATGGGCATGTAATGGCAATTACGAACAATATATATATCTTATTTTAACCCGCATTTTTTGTCAAACATCTCCTATGTTAATTTTATCACATTTATAATACTTAACTCTATTAGCGAAAGTTTTCCCAACGTCTTTATTTATATATTTAATTTATATTTGTATATATATATCACGTCCAGAAGTAATTTATTAATGTAATCTACCACCAGAAGAATAACAACTTATCAGAAATCATCTAAATATACTTAAAAATCCTAAACGTTGCATACCGCTCTTACAATGCAGGTACGCCGCGCGATACAAAACATTTTTTTAACAGAGTTATGAAAAAAAAATGTTTGACAAGTTTACTATTCTGTATAGTAGGATAACTGGGCTATTCACAGATATTTTTTTTCTGGAGCAAATTCTCATAGTATAAATTTTGTACAAGATTTTCGAAAAAAAAATTAAAAGATTTTTTTTTGAATTTTGAATTTTTCGAATTTTTTGTATGGGTGAGTGAAAATATAGCCACAAAAATGAATTCTTCATCCTCTAATTATACGAAAATGACACCAAACTTGATATAGTTGCGAGATGTATACAGATATAAAGCTTAGAGTGAGGCGCGCGGGAGGCACATTTCCCCTCCCTCCCTTGCCCACCTGCTGGGGGGAACCTCTTGGCAACCGGGCTTAATCAGCTCAGGTCACCCCCAGGAACACCTGTTCCAAGCGGTTTGGTTTGTCTCCAAAATGCAAGGTCCCCTTAGAAAACGGGACCTTAGATCTCCTGCTAATATGAAAAAGATGGGTCTTTAATAAGCACTGTCACACTTACCATGACCCCCCCACCCCACCTCCGCCTTTTGTTGTGACGTAATTATGTCGATGAATCCCTAAGATGTTATCCAAATTCTAAATTACCTCACGTCCGAACTTATCCTAAAGCACCTTAATAGGGTTTCCATACTACGATGTCCGTCGAAGAATAGTACCTAAGACTGAGCGTGTATAAAAATGTCTATTTTGCTAAAAACTTATTAATATTTCTAAGCACGAGTACAGGTGTATTCCGAGCTTTAGTTTTAAAGGTATTTTGCTAAGTAATTAGTTGGCAGAGTTTGCTAACTTTTGCCCCAAGTTTGCGTAAAACGTTTACGAAAGTACTGAAACGCAAGTATATTCTAGTCTCGGTTTTCCCAACGTGTTATGAAAAGATTCTGGATACTTTTCGCTTCCCATTTTGCAAAGTTAGTTTTTAAGCGTCTTACATAGATGGGGGGGTAGGGGGGTGGTTAAAAAAAACCTTTTTTTATCGGGGCACCTTATTATAAGTAGTCACACTTATAATTTTTGAGAAATGTCACTTTTGACACGGACCGATCATAGTCATAACAAATCCAGATCAAATTCATAACCTGTTATAACAGCCAGAATACACCTCCTGGGGTCCGTTTCTCAAAAGTTTGTAATTTGTAATACAAGTAGAAGTCCCTTTCTAATAAAAGCTGTCAAAAAGTGACATCAGTGCCCTGTTTATCAAAAGCTAGTAATTTGTAATACAAGTGGAAGTCCCTTTCCAACAAAAGCTGTCAAAAAGGGACTTCCACTTGTATTACAAGTTACAAGCTTTTCATAAACAGGGCACTGATGTCACTTTTTGACAGCTTTTATTCAGCTTTAAGTCCCTTTCCAACAAAAGCTGTCAAAAAGGGACTTCCACTTGTATTACAAGTTACAAGCTTTTGAGAAAAGGCCCCCTGTTCGAAATGTTCATTTGTCATACGTAGATATAGATGTAGGGCATAATTATTTTACGGAAACTTACGAACGTGTCTTGCTATTTCAGTCAGTCTCGGTACAAAAAGTACTGACATTTACTGAACTAGCATGACTGCATCACATATACAAACGTTTCCGAGAAAATACGATGGAAAACAATTATGCACTACATCTGTAACGGGGTTCAGAATTGCTTTTACAGTACATATGGTGCTACTTTATCGCCCTAGGGCGGTAATTGGCACAATACGTTACGTGTGTATATGTCGAAAATTTAAAGTGTCAAGTCAATGACTTAATTCGCAATTCGCAACTCGTGTCTAGTTTATCGCCACTCGTTGCGAATTGCATACTGCGCACTTATTGTTGTTTGCGCACTTGTATCGTAATGTACTATTTCGTATGTTCTTTTATTATAAAAAAAAAAAAATATTTCGTAATCTTTGTGTGTTTGACCTATTCCCATTGATTGACAAAGAGCACTTGTTAAGTTTTTCATCTACGTTGTAGTGTAGTATATCCACCGTCCCCCGGACACGTGGAGTGGCCGTGTGTTATCGACATCTCGACGAGAGCCCTACGCTTTGTCTCGGATAATCAACGTTTTATCTCCGGTTACACCACGCGTACTATACTTACAAGCGTGTCACGAAAAATAAATGATTTATGATTTATGATTTATGTACAATACCTACACGTGTAGAATACAAGCAAACTTGAGCCAATGCGGAATGGATTACACATCATGACAGCACTATTTGTACAGTTGTAGCGCATAAGTACCTACATAATTATTTTCCATAGTATTTTCACGGAAACATACGAATGAGTCTTGCTATTTCAGTCAGTCTCGGTACCAAAAGGACTGAGGTTGACTGAAGTATCTAACATAACGAATACGAACGTTTACGATGGAAAACAATTATGCACTGCATAATTATGTACCTACACTTATTTCCGTTGCGTGGTTTATAACGATCATAAATATGTATGAACTTCATTATCGTCCATCATTCTTTCTGTCATTTCTGATTCCATCATTCTAATCAATTCACTGTCAGTAGTATTGTCATTTCTAGTATCATTACTTTGACATAACTCCAATACTGACGGAAATTATTTAAATAAACTTCATTACTTGCCGTCATTCCTTCATGACAATCCCTACACTATCACTAAAAACATCATTCCTTCAAAGTAATGTCAGTATTCGTGATAGTATCCGGCCCATAATACATTTGACGTCAAAGATATGCCTATTTTCTTTTTTACCCAGCTATTGCAAACTAGCTACTGCCCGCGACTTCCTCTGCGTCGAATGATGATGATTGAAAAACATTATCCTATGTCCTTTCCCGGGTCTCAAACTATTTATCTCCATATCTATTATCTACCAAATTTCTCCTGCATCGGCTCAGGGGTTAAGGCGTGAAGAGGTAACAGACAGACAGACATTGTTACTTTGGCAGCATAATTATTGGATGTGCGTTAAGCTGGCCATATATACTACTCATACTAGTGTACCTACGTATGCGCAGTTTTGCCTAATATATAGTTCAACTGCACAGTCTAATAGCTAGCCATACACGTACGGATCACATCCCGATCCGTTGGTTTTTAGCACGGACATCGGACAGACATCCGGCGGACAAATCTGTGTCTATTTCTCGCCACACATTGACGGATGTGCCCGGCAGACACATCTTTCAGGCAGATCCGGCGGGCAAATCCGTACGTGTATGGCTAGCTAATGCCACGTACGCTATGTTTTACCTGCGCAGTTGGCAAAATTACGCGGGCATACACATACTAGTGTCAGCTTTACGTATCGAGTCAAATAGAGTTTTTATAAATAGATACCTATAATTCTCTTTTTCTGTATTATTGCGATCTACACAAAACTCACTAATTGCACTGGAGCATAAATAAAAATCCGCTTCCGAGAATCCATTATTCCTGCTAACTAATGAAAAGAGATGAAATCGAAAAAGTGTGAAGAACAGGTAGAAATATCTAGGTTCCGTTTGAAATAAAATATTAAAAAAAAACTACGATCAATCAAAAACATCTTCACCACTTACTTACGGCCCGGCCACGACATTGCGCGACCGGCGGCGGCGGCGGCAACCATGCATAGCACGTTGGCATAACCTGTGGTTGCCGCCGCCGCCGGTCGCGCGATGTCGTGGCCGGGCCGTAAGATGGTCGGTAGTCCTCAACTGTTGCGTTTGTCCAGAAACTCGCACAGCTATAAACTGTGGAATGAACTTTAGCCCGCGGTATTTCAGGACCGATACGCCTTTCAAACCTTAGAGAGTACTCCCATCTTAAAGGCCGGCAACGCACTTGAAACTCCTCTGGTGTTATGTCCATGAGTACGGTAATTGCTTACCATCAGGCGAGCTCGTTTGCCTCCTATATCATAAAACTATGGCCAAAGACATATGTATAAGTTGAATCATCGAGAGCGTGGAATTGCATAAGTAGTAGTATTGTTTGTTTACAGGCATTCTATATTTGAATTTTCTATTTTCTTGTACTATCAGCATACAACCACTACAAATGCGATTCCATCTTCTCGATAATTCAACTAATCTATTCTTTTTGCTATGGCTGATGTCATAGATAGTAGTAGGGGAGAGTAACCTAAAGCTGGTACTCCGCCTAAAGCGAGTAGGCGCTGTTTTAATGCGAATTGCATGTAACATAGGTAGGTGGTGATTTTGTGAATACTTACTCCTAAGTTTTCGAAAACTATAGTGTGGCCCTTGGCTGCAGAACCCTAGTGCAAGTGCGCGGCGCTAAAGAGACGCGAACTATCGACTCCCTACTAATGACCCCGGGTAGGGTTGCTACATGCTACATGCATACAATTTCATCAGATTTTTGAGTACCTACTACAATTTATTTAATTTTTAACAAGCAGAAACGTCTGCGAACGATGGTATTAAGCTTAGAATAAATTTAAAAGTGGAGCAATTACTGTCTTGGGTGAGATTTGAACTCCAACCATTGACTTGATCCAGAGGCCGTGAGTTCAAGTTTCACCCAAGACAGTAATTTTTCCACTTTTAAATTGATTCTAAGCTTACCTATTACGAAACTTATGTACGACGTTGACCCTTAATTTCGCTATGCTACCTGGGAGCGTAGCCAACGTGCAATCGTTAACGCTCCGTAGCGAACGATACGCAACTGGCACTGTGGCACTAATGTGGAAGAGTGGTAGACATGACTACCATACGCTAATACGGAGTGTTAACGATTGGCACGTTGGCTTTGCGACTGCCGTCGATCAGCCTTAAGAGTCATACAAACAAAACAGCCGCCATACAATCTATGCTACGCACCAACGCGAGGAAAATACGAAATGTAAAATTACTAATCAAATCCAAATTAACACTGTATACACTTTATTTTTCATTAAAAAACGTCATTTAAAACTCAGTTCAACTAACCAACATTAGGAAATATTAACTCATGTATCAACTTACTTTGCCACTCCTGGATAAAATTGCAATTTAAAGAATAAAGAGAGCCTATACAAGCTGGTTAGGCGATAAAAATAGTTTTTTCCTTGCTAACCAATGATTACAGATACGTAGTGCATAATTATTTCCCACCGTATATTCACGGAAACTTACGAACGTGTCTTGCTATTTCAGTCTCGGTACAAAAAGTACTGATTTTGACAGAACTAGCATGACAAATACGAACGATTCCGAGAAAATACGATGGAAAACAATGACTCAATTAAATACATCTGTAGGTACATACTTACTGTGTTTTATAACATCTCCGAGGAAGTGACAACCCTGGCAACTAGTTGGCTTCGTTTACCACCGAAAGCGTTATGTTCCTTTGACAATCACTTGCCACGAACTTCAAGTTTCCGACAAAATGTCTTGGAATATTCAATGTTTCGAGTAAACTACCAGAAATAATGACAGTAACATATTGTTTACGTGGTGTTTTAGGGGTTTTCATACAAAGAATTAGGATAAACATCTACAGGTTTATAGGTTCAGAGGCCTACCGCGAAACACAAAAACCGTAATTTTGTTACCTGCCTCTATATCACTTGCATATTCGTGCGATAGAGAGGCAGAACGCGATTTTCGTGTTTCGCGGTAGACCCTTAGCAGCAAATGCACGAATAATTTATGAATCAAACATCAACTAATTCTGTGGAAATATAATTAAAACGCTAATGCTAGTTGTTTTACGTCGAAATTAACATTTAGATAACATTAAGTACCTTAGAGATCAAAATAGGCGTGGAATTTAATAATTTAATTATCTAAAATTTCAGTAGCTATTACGTTATTATTTTAATCAATAACAAGCGTATTTTAATGTTTTCCATATTTAAAATTTTCGAGGTTCTTCACCAAACTCTTGGGGTAAGAAAACCAATAAATTTCAAGTAAATAGGTATAAGTTTTGAGAATGACTCGTAGGGTACAAGATACATTTTGTACCTAAAGCTAGATGTAAAAAGCATTATCCATGATCGTCTGTTAAGTCTGTCAAGCCCTTGATAATCGTTTGTCCTTAAGACGAAACAGGAGCTGAGTTTTAAATATTTTAGGTAAATATACCCGTCTCGCTAACGGAAGCGGCACCTAAAAGTAGTGCGATAAGGACAAGGCGAAAAATCCTGCGTAAAAATCTCAAAAATCGAGGTTTTGTACTCCTCTGTTTCCTCCTCCAAAACTTAACCAATCGTAACCAAATTTGGAAATCTACATTATTATGAAATTATCTGTGTCGGACCGTTTTGCTTTTTTGGCTAATTGATATCAGTTTTAAATGCCACGCCTCTCATTGCGGCATAGTGAATTAGGCCATTTTGGCCATATTTGAAGGGCTCTAGCGCCTTAAAAAACAAAAATATCAAAAAAAGCAAAACGGTCCGACACAGATATTGACAATATTAATCTGTGTTGAAAAAATCATTGCTCTAGCTTCAAAAACCACGGAGGAAAACGAGGAGTACGTTTGTATGGAGAAATGACCACTCCCGTTGGCTCTTACCCGTCATTTTGACATTTGTTTGTTACAAAGGGACAAAATTTAACAAAAAATTGTTTTATGAATACGTGGGTAATTCTATAAAAGTTCCTACTTCTGTTGGCTCTGTTTAAGACACGGTACACGAAGAGAAATAAACAAAAACATGTGAAAAACAATTAACATACAAAACTACAAAGTTAAACACTGTACAAACTAATAGAAACACGGTTAAAGCGGACGTTAAAAGACGCTCGGAGCGTAACAGAAAATTATAATAAATTGTACAACTTTAACCGTGTTCAAAGAGAAAAGTTGAGGAAAAAGACCGAATTATGGAAATGGTAACCCTCTGTGGGAATTAAATCACATTGGGAACTTGAGAATGAAAACTCGTAATGAATTTTAATACTTATAAGAATCCTCAACGCTTTTTATTGGGACAATAAAGAAGGCAATAGTTTTAAAGAAGTGCATTTTAGTTCGTGAGTCTTTGTCATGGTAATTCATTATTTTCAGATACTCGAAGTTTGAAAATTTTATAAAGGAATTAAATAATACAATAGAATAAATTTAATTCAAGAAACAATTAAACTAAACTTAAGTAAAACATGAGATGAAAAGAACCTCAACCTCTTAGGTTTGCCAGCGAAGTAGTATTAGGTATAGGCAGGCATGGCTCACTCCGCGATTTCGTCGCGTCGCTACAAGTACATGCGGCCCACACCAATTTTTGTGTCTAGCAGTAGTAGTTGCCGCGCACCGCTACGGAATGGACGCCTACTCGCGTTTTGTTAAAAAGTGAACCTTCTGTACCTGGTACCTACTATTATTTATTCTGTGGTATAGGTACTAAGTGTTCGCAGAACTGATCGAATACGAAACACGGAACTACGCTCCAGAACTCGATGCAGATGAAGGTCTCAAGACTGCTAGCAAAATATCTGTACATGTCAGATATTTTTGGGCACCTTGGCCGCTCCGATATATCTGATGGCGGCTGTTCCAATTCCAATAGTAGGTATAATGTGAGTTTGATACTTGAACTACTTTACTAAGCTTTATCGAAAGTGCAGTACCAACCCCTAGTGTACATTTCATTCGATAGTGTCATTTTGCATGGGATTTTGAATTTCCAAAGCGCTTGGCGCGCTATTCAAAATCCCATACAAAAACTACACTTTCTGAACACTCTTCAACTATTTTGCTTCAACCATTGACTCCATTCTAGCAAAAAAGTACTGAAGTTTCGATATAAAGTGTTAAAAAAAAGTCAACTCCTAAAACTTCAAAGACCCGAGCCACACTAACCTTAAGTCCTTCCCGAGTTCGGGCAACAGGAGCACGATTCAGATTCACCAACTTGTTACGGTTTGGAAATGGTTTTGATACGACCTTGACGATCGTCTTGGTGGTTGGCGCGCATCTCACGCACGACTTTTAGTCGAGTGTGCTCAGGCCATAAAAAGGTCAACTACGGCGTTCACTGAATAAAAGATTTCCTTTGGCAGAATTAATCTTTGTGTTCCTAAAATGTATTTAAGAAGTGGAGCCACCTAGATTTTTGATGCAGGTGGGGGGTGGGGGGTTTTAAGCGTTGGCGACGTCCGAGGTTAATATTTTTTTGTATATGTATATGTCAAGTTTAGTATCATTTTCAACTAAATCAAAGATGTAGACAGATTTCATCTAAATCGGTTCAGCCGTTATTGATTCCCCATACAATCTTACACCTCCCTTTTCACTTTTAAGAGATTTTTTATGAATAAAAACTATTCTATGTTCTTCCCCGGGACTCAAAATATCTCTATACCATCTAAATCGGTTCAGCGGTTATTGGATCCCCATACAAATTTTTCATTTTTCACACCCTTAAGGGATGATTTTTGAGATAAAAAGTATTCTATGTTATTCCCTGGGACTCAAACTATCTCTGTACCAAATTTGAACTAAATTGGTTTAGCGGTTTAATCGTGAAAAGTAATTTTTTCATATTTTATGTGTTTTTACTTCGGAATGGTATCATTATGATATCATAAATGAATTCGGCATCCCCGATTTATACGAAAACGATACCAAACTTGGCCTAGTAGCTTAAATGATATAGATATCAAGATCAAGTTGGTCCCTATTGATATAGATATCAAGATCAAGTCCCCCCTACCCCTAAAAATTTACATTAAAAAATCTCGGTGGCTCCAGTTCTTAAATCCATCCTTGGGTCCTAAGGACCATCTGCCAAAGGAAATCTTTTGTTCACGCAACGCCGTATTTTAGGCCCAGCACCTTCCGCTATTTCACTTCATTTCACATGCAACAATCAGCGTGACCGATCTTTAAGGTCGTATCAAAATAAGATCAAACCGTAACTAGTTGTTATATCTGAATCGGGCTGTTTTAACATTTTCTATGCATTCTTGTGGTTTTGTTAAGTTTTCCACTAGTAAGTTCCGTTGAATGTTTTATAATACACCAAGTTTTACTTGTCCGTTGGCGAACATGGATATTTAAAATATGGAAATAAATAGAAAGCACGTCGGACGTGAGTTGAATAAAGTCGATCAATATATACAATAATTTTTTTTTTAAAATCTCATTAAATTGGTTCAATTTAGAGTTAATTTCTCCACTGGTCTGGAAGAGATCGCTCTTTAGCGATAAGGCCACCTTTTGTTTACCTCTGTCTTTATGTATTATGTGTGTTTCCTTGTAAATTTATTTTGAGGTTGTGCCATAAAGAGGATTTTGTATTGTATTGTATTGGCTCTACCGATCATATTCAAACTAATTTTCATGGAAAGATATTTTTTTGTACACCGGGTACGAACAGTTTGAAGCAGGAGGACACAATATTTTTGACTTACTTAGGGTCACTTGCACCATTTCACTAACCCGGGGCTAACCAGTTAAACCTGGAGTTACCATGGTTACCAGTACAATTTGACACTGGGTTAACGGTTTAACCGCTTAACCCCGGGTTAGTGGTATGGTGCAAGTGGCGCTTACGGACTGATTATTTCCAAAAGTCAACTGAATTAGAAAACGGACGGACAGACGGACATAACGAAACTGTGTATAAGGGTTCCGCGGTCCGAACCCCAAAATCGGGTTTAGCTTGATAGTAGAAACACTAAAGGAACTGTTGGGGAGACTGAGGTGAGTTGTGACTAGGGTTGTAAAAAAACGGTTTTTTTTCTGACTTGAAAAAAAAAACATGTAAAAAACCGTGAGAAAAAAACTGTTTTATTTCTGGAGTACGTTTTTTTTCAAAAGTATGAAAACTCCAAATTTGCAAGGCAGTTAATACTTTTATACGGTTGTTTTACTTGTTTTAGACTTTATGTTAACCATTAAACCAATTTAATTTAACAACTTTGATTAATAACAACATAAATGAAATCTGTAGTGGTAGTTATCGCAATTTACTGTTGGCAACACCAACGCCTCTCGTCGCCGCATCGGGGAATTCAGGGATTCCCCAAAAATGACTTAGTTTTAAGTTACTTATATAAATAAATCACGAAAAACCGTTATTGTGGCATATTTTTGTTCATCTGAAAAAAAACCTAATTTAGAAAAAAAAACCATGGTGCCAGGTTTTTTTTCATGTTTTTTTCATAAATTTGAAAAAAAAACATTTGTTTTCTTCTTCTATTTGCAACCCTAGTTGTGACAGAGGAGAGTTGTGACATCGTTGATTTTTTGGAATCTATTAACTAAAAACAAGGTCGCAATAGCGCGCGTTTGTTAGTTCAAGTTACGAGCTAACAAACGCACACTGTTGCGAGCTCGCTAACAGTCATTAGATTCCAAAAAATCGACAATATCATAACTCTCCTCTGTCAAAACTCACCTCGGTCTCTCTGTACCTACCTATACCTCATTTTGATATATCGCCATCGCCAGGATCAGTATCACCGTTATACGCGCCACCAGCATGTGCATCCGAGGCACACGCCACCGCTTTAAGTCCACAGCCAGGTGGCTTGGGTTCGACGACGGTGTCGCCCTTCCACACATCGACTGAAACCCCTTTTCTACCCTACTTATGTATTATCTACTCCTTTGCCTATGTATTATGGATTGTTATGATTTTTATTACTATATTAAATTTAGATCTATCTTTCTGTGAGTAAATTTAACGGACGTTAACTCATTATTTTGTGTCGTGATCTGAGCAGTGATCTGTCCAAATCGTTATAAAAATCTAACCTAAATATATATTCGCAGCGGTTTTAACTTCATACACTTCTCTTTGAACCTCTGTTATCATTACAAAAGATATCCTTTTTATATTTTCAAACGCAAGCTAGAAATAAATTCCGTTTCCACGGGCTGCCCACTCAAAATATCGGAATGCGCAGTGTATTTTATATCAGCCTTTGAATAAACCAATACGTTTAGGCTATGTATGTATTCATCATATGTATTCGTAGACGTATCGCTACCACTTATGAAATCGCTCAGATTGTATGTGAGGTGTGTGGGATAGGCGGAGAGCGGGGAATGAAAAACGTTTGCAATTTTTCCCTTATAGTATACAAACAGCAGTCTACATAACGACGTTAATATTGTACTCTGTGCTGTATTCATGCTCTTGTCGCTGCCATCCATCCATGGCAGTGTCTGTTTTGAAGTAGATATGAAATATCCCTTTGTCCTTTCGGTAGTTTGTAAGCGTGTTATAATTTAACTTTCACAGCTATTAAAACTTTCCACCACGGAGATGGCCACTAGTGTCAAACGACTTTTGTTTATTTTATATAATCATTACGTTTTTACTATTAAGTACGTAACTTAATTTGGCTAATAACTTATTTTAGAAATAAATTTAATACAATTTTTTTCGTCGATGTAGATCTGTATATGTAGTGTACAATACAAAACGTTGTTGAATCTATCACGATTTATATTCATTACTAGTAACTGAAACAGAACTTACCGCATTCGCATGTATTTTCAATTTTACCACAATCAACGAAAATCATGGAATGGTCAATATGTTAACCCGCTTCCGCTCATGGCTCGCGCCACGCCCGCTCCGCTCCGCTCGTATTATGATTTTACTCGAATGCGCTTATTGAGAGAGCCACTATCTCCTCTATGGGCTCTTGTTATTATGTATGACGGTCAGCAAACAAACTATTGCTTTACATGCTAGACTGCTGACGGTATTCGGGTTTACTTACATTTAAAGTTATAATGGGTAAGTAACATTGAAATGATGAATGAATTTTTACTTAATGGCTCCGTAATCATAAATAAAGGAAATCGTCAAGGCTGTTTGTCCACACTGTCTCTTTACGTAATTAATTTTACACTAAAATTTAGTATAATTTGCTGTCAGCGCCAAGGCTCGGAACCGGTTTTTTCTTCATACAAAAAATACTGGTATTATCACGTTCTTTTTCGTTATTTGGTTTATTTTCCATTTTTAGGGTTCCGTACCTTATAGGATCACTCGTGCGTCTGTCTATCTGTCCGAGCATTTCCCCCTCCCCCCCTTTATCTCCGAAACTACTGGGTCTAAAATTAAAAAAAAAATACTCAAAATAGTTCTTTACCTATAGATGACAGGAAAACCTATTAGAAATGTGCAGTCAAGCGTGAGTCGGACTTAATATACGGAACCCTCGGAACGCGAGTTCGAATCGCTCTTGGCCGGTTTTTAATAGGACAATCTAATAATACGAAGTTGTTACCTAAATACATGATTCAATCCTACGTAAAGAGCATAAAATAATAAAAAGTATTGGGTTATTTTGGGATTTCAAAAAAAACCGGTTCCGAGCCCTGGTCAACGCTACAATACAGCAGTTTGCAGTACCAATTATTTATTTATTTATGCTTTTGTTATGACTGATCGAACTCTGAGGAGTGAATATGTAGGTCATACTTAACTACTTTTACTGTGAGGCTGATCCCGAGATCGCGAAAACACAAACAGCTTTTCTATAGAAAACATTGACTCTTGATCTGATTCACTGAAATGTATGAGACGGCAGATTTTTTTTTCGCTACTTCGGGGTGGCCCCATAGTAAAAGTTGTTCAGTATGACTTATATATTCACCCCTCAGAGTTTGATCAGTGATAAGTTGATAGCAAAAGCACCCTGTATATTATAAAAATATTTATTTGTTTTATAAGGGGGTAAAGGTTAACTCATGCTAATTTTGATTTCCGAGGAAGCAAAAGATTCCAAAAGTGAAATTTTGAACATTGTTGCGAGGATGGTTATACAAACTTTACTACCGAGTGGAACACGAATTTTTTCACTACACCAACTCAAGAAAATACTAATGTAATGTAGTTACAAATCAAGTCCAAATAAAAAATCTTGGACGCGTATACTGTGTAATTTATTTTTAAGTGAATAAGTTAGAATTAATGACCGCTTTCTTGTTTATTTGCTGACCATTCCTTGGACCGATCTCCGATGTCTTGTGCTTCCTGGACCACATCAATTTTATCAGGAGCCGCTATTCACAGGAATATGCATATATGTGAGCTTTTGTTGGACTCTCTACGGGTGTACGTTACGATAAGTAGGTACACTTTTATCCAAGTTTTGATTTTGGTGACCTACACAAAACCTTAACAAATTATACGCCTAAACCTCACTCAGCCTATTGATAGGTGAAACCTGCATGAAAAATGAAAATCCGTTCATTAGTTTTTGAGTTTATCGCGAACATACATACATATATGTATAGACAGACTCGGCGGGGGACTTTGTTTTATAAGGTGTGGTGATTAACTGGGATTTATCAGTCAAACTAGAAAGGTTATATTTGACATTCTCAGATCATATCCATAACATACCTATCCAGATCAAATTCATAACCTGCTATTGCAACCAGAATACGCCTCCTGTTCTGCGTGGTGAGGCTGGAACAATGCAGACGAAAAATCGGACCGGTTAGCATGAGTTGTGTTCTCGCGCGCGAGTCCATACTTGAAGTCGTGCTAGGAGCCGCGTGCGCAAGATCGCAACTCATGAAAGGCAGTCAGCGGGCGCAGCACGGTTCCATTTTTATCGCCTATCAGTATGCGCGTCCCTTTCGCACTTACATACTTGTTAGAACGTGACAGGCATGGTGACAAGCGATAAAAACGCTACCGTGCAACGCCGCCGGAATCGAAATCCAACAACTTAAAGTAGTTACTATGGCCTTATGCAGATTAATTCTAAATAATGAGCTCTGGATGAACTTAATCTTTATAGATCTCAAGGATACACTTATAATGGATCTTAAAAGGCTTTTTGAATAACAGCATTCAAATTGGGAGGCTGGTACGAAAAATGACCCTTTTATCTATCGTACAAGCTATTTTGCAACTACCCTACTTACAAATAGGGTTCAAATTCGCATTGGAAGTTCTTGAACTATGGACGTTTAACTCGCGAACTTTAAATTGGTTGAAGTGCGGTAATCGTTATACAATGGCGTTTTGGGGTAAGACAATAGGGTTAACGGGTCGGATAGAAATTGATCATAAATATTGTCTATAGGGTTAGATTATCGGTGTTGGAGCGGGGAATTCGATTGAAATACGAGTAGATTGAAAGTTGGATTCTGTTTTAACAATTTGATATTATTAATAGGTATGCTTTTTTATCTTATTTTCAAACGATCTTGACCTTAGGCTCGGAAACCGGTTAAATTTCAAAACCGTTATCATGTACTTGGCACAAAACTTTTTAGTTTCGGTTTCGGTCAAAATACCGTTATTTTTTTAACCGGTTTTTAGGAGAACATGTCCACAAAGTTCTGAGAAGATTAACCGGTTTGGAACAATAAAAACCGTTTTCTTTCTATGACGGTGTCTATGTTAACTATGTTTACGTGGCACACCACCAGACCAGCCGGGCATCTCGTTGCTCGTCGAATAAACCGGTTTATTTAGGTTACAATAAAGTTCTTAAAACGTTCGCGTTCTTATGAAAGTTTGGAGGAAAACCGAAATAAAACGGTTTTTACCGGTATTTTATTTACAACCCGGTTCCGAGCCTTGACCGTGAGCACCAACCTTAGCCGGTTACGTTGATTGATGCTGAAAAAATCTATTTTCTCAAGTTCTAAGAAAAATTTAAGTTACTCACTAAGAAAGTGACCTAATCTGCCTTAACGAAACAATTTAATTGATTTAGGAATCAGCCCTCTATTGGAGGGTAATCTGTGTGATTTTAACTATATAATCTTAGGTATATTATGATCTTATCAAACTGCACAACGGGACTTAATCGCGTATTTAAGTTTTAAGATTTACCTCCGACGTTTCGAGGACGGCGTTGTTCCCGTGGTCTCGGAGAAGACTGGCTCAAGTTGACATCAACATCTTCTAGCCGCGTGAGTTTTTCGAACTACCCACACTTGGTCTTGTTTATCAGTTTGAACGTTTTGCGCACTAGGGAAGTCACTCTGTCGACACACAACACTAACGATAATGATAACGATATATTATGACCTGTCAGGAGTCAACAATAATATTTCTTCAACCAGAAATCACACATCAGTCAATCACATTTATCAGTCTTCAGACCTATATTCACAACCGTTTCGTAACAAGAAATGACTGTCAGAATAGGCCTCCTAGTTCAAAGCGAGTGGTCGCCAAGCTATTGAAACTATAGCGCCGAGAGTCAGATCTCAATGGACGACGACGAACAGATAAGGGCCTTTCATGGGACAGTGACCTGAGGGTCTAATAGGGAAATGACACAGTATATTACACGAATTTCGGCTCTATTGACTTAGCAGATCGCTTAGATATATTGTTGTTTGAATTTTCATGCCGAATTGCATTTTGTTTCCGAATATCGTTTTAAAATGAAAGCGTATCTTGTCTCATACAATCGGCTTTTTGGCGGCGGGATCGTGATCTACCTATAGGAAACAGTCCTCTAAATATTTACCTCAATATTAAATTTAAAATACCAAAATATAGTTCAATCTTGTCTTGTCTTGCCTTGTCTTGGCTTGACTTATCTTTGTCTTGTCTACGGTGAATATTCACAAAAAAAATTTTTTTATCGTTCTGTCGCAATGCAAGATTTATGTAGGTATCCATGCCAACTTGCAGCTCTAGCACTAACAATCACGAAGCAAAGTCTCGGTCAGACAGACATGGCGAAACTATAAGAGTTTCTAGGTGACTACGAAACCCTAAAAAAGAAAAACCCGGCAAATTGAGAGCCTCCATTTTTTCAATTCGGTTCAAAACACTTTCACGCCAAACCTAACCCTGCCTTACATAAAAGCTTTAGCAGCATTTCTACTCGAATTTCTGCAGCGCTCCCAACGGAGTTGTCTCCGTGTCTCAGCAAAATGCAGGAATATTGTAACACAACGGCTGCAGGGAATCTCGGAGGAATACGTATCAAATCAACCTTGAGGTTTTTGTAAACAATCTTGTTTTCACTCTTATAACAACTAGATTGTAATTAGCAATGTGCAAGTTGCACAACGTCTCAAAATTTCCGTAATTTCTGGAAACTCTCATGAGGAAATTTTTATGCAAGTTTCCACTTATAAAGTTCTCGTTCAAATTAGGGATTATTACTCAAAGTTTTTAACTGTTAGTTACTGTACGGCTACCATGAGCTTGTCCGGCCTAGCCAAAGTGTCAATCGCTTGCGCTACGACAACACTTTGTGTCTCTTTATCATTCTTCCAAATTAGAGTGACAGTGACAATTGCGTTTCGTTTGCTACGAAGCGTAAGCGATTGGCATGTTGGTTACGCGGCCTGACACCGACATATTCGCTAACGTCTGCGTACCAAACTTACTTTCTATACATCTTCCTCGCACTAATATGCCAATACGAGCGAGATGCATAAAAGTACGTTACGCACACGCTATCGATTATATCAGTGTTATGTTAGTGAAGAGCTCGTGGTAAGGCACTGGTACTGGTAATGTAAAGTACCTACTGGTAAGGTACTGGTAAGGTGGTTCATTTAACGTTTAGGTACGTCACTCATTGGCGTCTATTTCAAAGTGTCATAGAAAACAAAACTAACTGTAAGAAGGTTTGGCAATAAACGTGCAGAAAAAAATACCGAGATTATTTGATAGGAACTTTTTAAATTCTCTATGGCATATATTCTCGGAAACGTTCGTATTTGTCATGGTACTTCGGTCAACCTCAGTACTTTTTGTACCGAGAGTACCGAGACTGGCGTGACGTTCGTACGTTTCCGTGAAAATACGAAGAAAAATAATTATGCACTAGGGTAGACTGGGTACGGTTGTGCCAGGGTACGGTAGTGACAGTCGTTATAACATCGAAACTATACGGATCGTGGGGTAGACTTCAAGGGGAGAAAGAAGCGGCCTACAAGTTTGAATGCGTGTCCCAGTATTCCGTTAGCCAGCGCGCGACGTTAAAGTAAGCAAGAGTCCACATTGCTTTTCAACATTCAAAAGTATTTTTTTTGTTCGATTTCTTTCGATAATTGCCGGTAATTGGATACAGATAGATTATTTACATTTTTTTTCGTTATAAGTTGATCATTAATAGTCAATTACGAGTGATTACTTTTTACGTAGATTATTAGGCCCAGACATGGCAAATTATTATTTTAGAAAGTGTAGGTTGGGTACGCTTGTGACAAATTTTGTGGGTACGGTTGTAACTACCAAACTTAAGGCAAAGCAGAGATATTGTTGGCAGTCCTGCTTTTACAACAACAAACAACAATAGAAAAACATATAATAACATACACACACCGTATAAATATACATACTTATAATATATATAAGATGATTTCACTTTTGTGGATATGAACTGGAAGGAAGAATAACTTCATGCGTTGCTCTGTAAACAAAGATTTATTTTTAATACTACAAGGTTTAATGTTAACCTACACTATGTACTATTACTAAAAATACCGACCTGTAAACAAAGAAACGACATTTAAAGTTTATTCCTGCTTTAGTCACTCCTTTCTCAATAACAAATAACAATTATAACGGCGATTATTTAAAGCGGCATTGCAATCTACATAACCTCACTTCCCACCTTTGACGTATGACATGACATTGACAGGTCAAAGCAAAGTGTGGCCACATTTAAAAAGGTAAACGATATCGTTTATTTTTTTACATCTCCCCCCCTGGAAGGAGAAAATTTTTTATATAAAATTTTCGCTACTAAACTACTCCTCTTCTTCTTGTATCCTATGACATGGAATTAGTTTTGTAATATGAAAGAAGTTGGATTCTGTTTTTCTGTGTCCTGTGTCTATTTTAAATATAGAGTTTGAGATTTTTTCAATGATCACATATGGTCCAATTCTGAGTTCATCCAATTTCCTCCTGTTCAATCTATTTCCATTCTCAACATATACCATGTCACCTACACTCAATTCAAAGAGTTTTCTATCTTTGTCAAATAACTTCTTATTGTAGTTATGTGATCTTCTTGTGTTTTCTAATGCTGTTTCCCTGTCCTTGATCCAGTCACTAAGCGATTTTACCTCCTTTAGTTCCTTTGGTAATAACGTGACATCTGTACCGTTCAGAAGATAACTAGGAGAGAAACGGGTTACTGAATGGTTGGTTTCATTATAGTTCTTTACACATTCGTGAGCTACTGTTGTCCAAGCTCTTTTGTTGCCTTTCTCATTCATTCTACACCTTATTTTATTCACCAATGTCTGATTCAGTCTCTCGTTCAAACCATTGGAGAAAGGTGAGTCTACTGCTGTAAATATCAAAGGTATATTGTTGCTTCTCAAAAAATCTTTAAATTCCTTCGAATTGATTCCTGGATACTGGTCTGTAAGAATCATACCAATATCCTCTGTATCTGATATAGTTTTAATCAGCTTTATAAAATCATTTGCAATTTGGGTTTTTGAAGTAGAAATGAATGCGTATCTAGAGAAGTGGTCCACTAACAGGTGCAGGTATTTCTTTGAAGATCTTGAACCACCAAAACCTCCAATGGTGTCTATAGACATGATTTCGAATGGTTTGGTAGCTGGGCCCAGCTGTGACATAAATCCATATTTATTGTGTCCTCTCGACTTATTTTTAATGCAAACTTCACAGTCGGTGCACACTGATTTTATGTTTTGTATCAAGTTTTTAGCTGCATAAAATGGGCTAATTGTCTTCTGCATTTGTCCTATTCCAATATGACCTAGGTCAGCATGTATAGATTTCATAAGTTTTATACTAAATTCCTCTGACAAAATAATTTTCCCTCTTCTTCTACCCATTTTTAAGTATACATTGTGTCTTTCAATTAATTTTCCTCTTTTATTCTGTACTTCTGGATTTTCCTTCTGATCCCTTATAATGTCGTTGAGACTTATCAAATTTACTATCTTCAATTGTTCCTCAGTATTTTCATTAGGTTCTAATACAGGATTTCTGCTTAAGCAGTCGGCTTCTAAATTTTCCTTTCCCGGAGAATATTTTATTTTAAAGTCATACTGTGACAGGTAATAAGTTAAATCACCTAGTTCCTCATCAGTTCTAGATTTCAAATTCATGTTTTCTAGTGGTTTGTGGTCTGAATATACTGTAAATGATTTACCTATCAACCAGTATTGCCAATATCGTACTGCTTCCTTGATGGCTAAACATTCTAAATATATTGCTTTTTTCTTCTTCTGAGCTTGATTCAGTTTCTTTGAAAAATAGGCTACGGGTTTTTCTTTACCATCAGGCTGTATTTGTTTTAAAATCGCACCGACGCCTTCTAATGAAGCATCTGTATAGATTTGTATCGGCAAATTTTCATCGAATATTTCCAAAACTGGTTGAGAACATAAGAGATCCTTTATCTTTTCATATGCATTTTGGCATTCAGCGGTCCATATGAATTTCTGGTTCTTTCTTAATAAATTATGCAATGGGTCTAGTATTATTGCACTCTTCGGAATATACTCGTGGTAAAAATTTATTTTCCCTAGGAACTGTCTTATATTTTTCTGCGTTCTAGGAATAGGAAAATTCTTTATTGAGGTCAAGTTATCCTTCAATGGCTTAACTGAATTGTTTTGTATTATATGACCCAAATATTTTACTAAGTCAGATGCAAATGTGCATTTCGTAAATTTTAATCTGAAGCCCTCCGTCCTAATTGCTTCCAGCAACTTTGTTAAATGTTCAATGTGTTCGGTGAACGTTCTGGAAAATATAAGGATATCATCGATGTAATTAACTGCAAAGTCCGTAAGCTTATATTTCCTCAATATGTTGCTTAAAATTCTTTGGAAGATTGCTGGCGAGGTCTTCAATCCAAAAGGCAGGCAGGTCCATTGAAAGTGTCCATCCTGGGTTACAAACCCTGTTTTCTTTCTGTCCTCAATCCGTAAAGGAAAGGACCAAAACGCTGAGTTGATATCAAGTGTCGAGAAAAATGTACAATTCCTAGTCTTCATCATAAGGTCTTCGATCAGTGGGAAGGGCTGAGCTTGTGGTACTACTATTTTATTCAAGTCCCTAAAGTCGATACATAATCTTGATTTTTTATTCTCCTCTCTTTTAAATGCTAATGTGACCGGTGCAGCAAATGGACTATAGGATTCCTCTATTAACTTATTATCGAGTAACTTTCCAATTTGCTCTTCTATCTCTTTTTTATCTTCCATGGTACATCTATATGGCCTCTTGCTGCAATATTTGTCCACCAACAAGTCTATTCTGGCTTCATACCCATTGACAGTCCCAACATCATATGTATGCCTTGCAAACACTGAGTTATATTTATTGATCAATGTATTTATTTCAGACTGTTGCTCCTTGTTCAAATGATCTATCTTTATCTTAAAATCCTCCTCCTTTATATGCTCATTAAAATTGACATAATATTCTTTTGTTGTGTTCTTATCATTCCCAGGAACTTTTGATTGGTTATGATTTATTTCTTCATTTGAAACTTCCACTTTCTCATTATCTTTTATGTTTGTACCCAGTACCTGATGTATTTCCAAATTCTCATCTTGAGTTAATCGGAATATTTTTATAAGGTCCAAGCCAATCAGAAAATCATGCATGAAATATTGTTCATCCACAATGGATATATCAACATTCTCTTCTTTGTTAAATATTTTTATTTTTAGGTTGGTCAAACCGTCCGTTTTTTTAACACCACCAACTGTTACTAAATTTTCTTCATTCAATTCGTTTCCTCTCCCTTTTAGGCTTAAGAGCTTAGAATTTATAATGGAAACAACTGAGCCTGGGTCATAGACTGCATTTATCAGATGTTTATCATTAATTAGTATGTTGACCTTTATCAGTGGTGTTAGTATTCGTTTTTTGGAACTGATTCATTTAACTCCGCTTCTATCAATGCATTATTAACATGTTTAATGAAGTTTCTCTTCACTTTGTCATCTTCTTTTGTACGAAACCAACATGCAGTCTCAGCGTGATAGCGGGTGCCTTTGTTTAACCCTTCACAAATTTTGCATGGCTTTAGATCCTCATTCTTGAAATTTGTTCTTGAGGGTCCATACTTCTTCTTAAATATGTTGCTTTTTTTGGTAACCATATGCTCATACTTGCTTACTTCATTGAACAACTCAACTGTGTCCTTCAACGCTTCTCTATCAATCTTGTTTAATATGTACTCCGGCAAACCCATTGCGATAAGGTCCACCAATGTACCAGAATCAATTGACTTCCTCATATCGAGTAAAAGCTTTTCCTTTCTTATAGCATAATCCAACAGTGAGCCATCCTTATATTTATACAGTAATGCATATGTAACTGGGCTCCACCCTTTGTTGACAAATGATTCACAAATTTTTTTCCTCCACTCAGACCATTCTGCATTCATAGTCAGTTTTACAACCATGGAACTGTACCAATCTGCACAACTTTTATCCATAAAGAGCCTAAGAACTTCAATCTTTTTTCCATCCGATATCTGGTAACGCTCACATTCCTTTTCAAAAATGTCCATCCATTGAGCCGCATTCGAATGTTTACTAGTAAACTTCTCGATTACAAACTTATCTGCAATATTCTTCAAGCTGTGTTGTTTACTTTCCTGTGTACTTTCTATTAACTTTTCTAACAATTTTTCTAAAGTATTGGTCCCTTTTGTGCCGGCAGCAGTGGGTGCATTAGAAGCACATTGGTCCTGATTCAATTCTTCCAGGTATCTGTCCGCAAACTGCACATTGCCGTCCTCATCCATATAAATTTGCTCTAGGTCCTCGGTTAGCGAGATCCAAATTCTCCTTATCTGGTACCTTTTTGATAAACTATTCTTTACTTTACTATATGCCGCTGTTTTTATCAATTCTTTGTGATGACCAACTGACTGGAGTCCGTCCGGTAATGCATAACTCTTGTTGTCCTCGGTGGTTATTGAGGTTATACAACAGACATTTGTTTTTTCGTCACTTCCAGGTAGAATTGTGAATTCAAAACGAAGCTTCGTCATCTTTCCTTGAAATTCGTAACTAGAAATGTCGTTTTATAAGATGATTTCACTTTTGTGGATATGAACTGGAAGGAAGAATAACTTCATGCGTTGCTCTGTAAACAAAGATTTATTTTTAATACTACAAGGTTTAATGTTAACCTACACTATGTACTATTACTAACAATACCGACCTGTAAACAAAGAAACGACATTTAAAGTTTATTCCTGCTTTAGTCACTCCTTTCTCAATAACAAATAACAATTATAACGGCGATTATTTAAAGCGGCATTGCAATCTACATAACCTCACTTCCCACCTTTGACGTATGACATGACATTGACAGGTCAAAGCAAAGTGTGGCCACATTTAAAAAGGTAAACGATATCGTTTATTTTTTTACATATAGGATGTAAGGGAGAACAAATATCACCTCAGTGCTCCCACCAACCTCACCTGCTCGTGGTGCATCCTGCCGGACAACAGACGAGGCTCTGGACCGACTGATGGCGGTATAACCATTTGTAAACAAGCGTAGCAAAATCCAACAGACCAGTGTCGGGCAGCAGTGACACTGGTGCGATATGTTACGCTCTGCGATCGCCAACCCGCCTGCCCAGCGTGGCGATTATGGGCAAAGCCTCCATGGAAGCACACCAAAGACCACGGCCCCCAGTTCCCGGTTGCCCTGTCGTCCGGGACCATGGCGGCGGTCTCGGTAACGGTAGGGTAGGGGGTGCGAAGAATCGCCGGGTGACGGAAGGCCGCCACAAACAACTGACCTTGGCGACGTACAACGGACGCACGCTACGGCTGGATGAGCACCTGGCACAACTCGAAGAAGAACTCGGAAGGATAAGGTGGCACATTCTGGGACTATGCGAAGTCCGAAGACAGGGGGAGGACACAGTAACCCTCGAATCGGGCCACCTTATGTACTTTCGAGAGGGAGACCAGCTATCCCAAGGTGGCGTAGGGTTCCTGGTAAACAAAGCCCTCTGTGACAACGTCGTAGAAATGTCGAGTGTGTCGAGCAGGGTTGCGTACCTCGTAATTAAGCTCAATGAGAGATACAGCCTCAAGGTGGTACAGGTTTACGCACCGACCTCGACACACACGGACGAAGAAGTGGAAGATATGTACGATGACATATCGAAGGCCCTACATCGCACCACCAAGGCCCACTTCAACGTTGTCATGGGTGATTTCAACGCTAAAGTGGGAGTACAGAATTGCAGCGAGTCGGTAGTAGGATCCCATGGTTTTGGTAGCCGGAATCATAGGGGGCAAATGCTTGTCAATTTCCTCGAGAGAGAGGGGCTTTTCTTGATGAATTCGTTCTTCAAGAAAAAGCCCCAAAGGAAGTGGACATGGCGGAGCCCCGATACTATGACAAAAAACGAGATCGACTTCATCATAACCGACAAAAAGCATATATTCAGAGACGTCTCAGTGATCAACAGGTTCAACACCGGTAGTGATCACCGACTTGTTAGAGGCTCTCTGAATATCAACTATAAGCTCGAACGTGTCCGTTTGATGAAGTCCAGGCTCCGTCCTAGCCTGCTCCAAACCATGGTAGGATCTGAAGCATTCCAGTCGAACCTGGAGAACCGATTCGCTGCCGTGGAAACCACAAATGCCGTTGACATAAACCAGACCCTCAAGAATGTGGTTGGAATCCTCAGGGATGAAGGTACGAGATTTTGCGAAATACAGCGTAAAGCCGGGAGGTCGAAGCTTTCGGAGGAAACCTTCAGGCTCATGAAGGTACGACGGGAAGACCCACCTGCCACTTCGTCAGAGCGACGGGCTCTAAACAAGAGGATTGGCAAACTAGTACGACGTGACCTCCGGTGCACCAATACTCGCTTCATTGAGCAAGCGATTGAGCAGAATCGGGGGTCAAAAGTTTTTGTCCAGTCCCTTGGAAGAAGCCACCTGACGAAGCTGACCACAACTGGTGGGGCTGTTGTATCGTCCCGGTCGGGGATTCTGTCTGAAATCGAATCCTTCTATGGCCAGCTATACGCTTCGCATGCATCTCAACCAGATCCCGAAAATGAGGATTCTAGAGCCACATTGATCCGCCACTTTACCGAAGACTTGCCAGAAATCAGCACTGACGAAATCGAGATGGCCCTCAGACAGCTAAAAAATGGAAGAGCCCCCGGCGAGGACGGCGTTACAACTGAGCTTCTGAAAGCGGGAGGCAAACCTGCACTGAAGGAGCTCCAGAACATCTTTAACGCCGTTCTCTTCGATGGGAGAACTCCAGAGGTGTGGAGTAGGAGTGTTGTCGTGCTGTTCTTCAAAAAGGGAAATAAGGCCCTATTGAAGAACTACCGACCCATTTCGCTCCTAAGCCACATCTACAAGCTGTTTTCGAGGGTCATCACGAACCGCCTAGCACGAAGACTCGACGAATTTCAGCCACCGGAGCAGGCCGGATTTCGAGGAGGATACGGCACCATAGACCACATCTTCACAGTGCGGCAGATTATACAGAAGACTGAAGAGTATAATCGGCCCCTGTGCTTAGCATTTGTGGACTATGAGAAAGCCTTTGACTCCATTGAAGTTTGGGCTGTTCTGGATTCCCTGCAGCGATGCCAAGTCGACTGGCGATATATCCAAGTGTTGAGATGTCTGTACAACGCAGCTACCATGGCCGTCCAAGTCCAAAACCAGCAGACTAAGGCTATCCCCATGCATCGTGGTGTGAGACAAGGGGATGTGATTTCCCCGAAATTGTTCACAAATGCATTGGAGGATATGTTTAAAACGCTCGACTGGAAGGAACATGGTATTAACATTAATGGCGAATACATCTCACACTTGCGATTTGCGGACGACATCGTCATCATGGCTGAGACGTTGCAGGATTTAGAGCATATGCTGACCGGTCTAGCTGATTCTTCTCAACGCATAGGTCTCCGGATGAATTTGGACAAAACGAAAGTTATGTTCAACGAACGTGTTGCTCCGGGACCTATTGCAGTACAAGGGGCTGTTCTCGAGGTTGTTCAGGAATACGTCTACCTCGGGCAAATACTGCAGTTAGGAAGGAACAACTTCGAGAAAGAGTCGAATAGAAGGATACAGCTGGGCTGGGCAGCATATGGGAAGCTGCGTCGAGTCTTCACGTCATCAATCCCACAAAGTCTGAAGACAAAAGTCTTCAATCAGTGCGTCCTACCCGTGATGACATACGGAGCCGAAACGTGGACACTCACGGTAGGACTGGTCCATAAATTCAAAGTCGCTCAGCGAGCTATGGAAAGGGCTATGCTCGGAGTCTCTCTGAGGGATCGTATTCGAAATGAAGTCATCCGTCAGAGAACTAAAGTCGTCGACATAGCCCACCGGATTAGCAAGCTGAAGTGGCAGTGGGCCGGTCATATTAGCCGTAGAACCGATAACCGTTGGGGTAGGCGAGTTCTGGAGTGGAGACCGCGCATCGGCAAACGTAGCGTAGGACGCCCTCAGACTAGATGGAGCGATGACCTTCGCAAGGCGGCTGGCAAGAGCTGGATCAGAGTTGCCGCAAATCGTGCTCAATGGCGTGCAATAGGAGAGGCCTATGTCCAGCAGTGGACGAGAGTAGGCTGATGATGATGATGTGTTATGTTACATATTTGTAACAATAAAAGTAATTATATACCATTTTGGTATATGTTTTATGCCTGTCACTACCGACCCCAACCACTGTCACTACCGTCCTTGGGGTGTGGCCGGTTGTGACACTTTCCCTTTTTTTTCTAATTTGATGTTATGACTAATACAGCGTCTATAGGCAAAATATTTTAGTATTTTTACGTAGACAAATGTACAAATTACGATTCATGTTACTTTTTCCCAGTTTACTGGTGAATTAACAAAATTATTGACGGTCAAACCAAAATTGGCACAACCGTACCCAGTATACCCTACATCTGTACGCAATGTGATTAATTGTACACTAATTGCAAATTATAAGTAAACCTACAAACCTATTCGTGTATAATTTGAAACAATTAGAGCACCACGAGCTTGAATATCCACTTCATTTCATTTTAAATGTCCAGTTGCGGCAAATTGTGCAGTGATGTGGAATTAAATGGCTTTGTTGGAATTAGTTTCGCGTGTGAATTTTGACTTATTGATGCAAATGTACTGATTCAATTATGCCAAGTTAAGTATAAATGGCCGAATCATTTAAATGCAAATATTTATTCTAAAGTGTCATTCTATAGAACTTGCTAACTATGTAAACAAACCGCCATATTGAAACTGTCACTGAATGATGATTTCAATATGGCGGTTTGTTTACATAGTTAGCAAGTTCCATAGAACACTTTACAAAATCGGAATATAATTAACTTTACTCGAGCAAATTCAGAAATTATCATATTTCCTTTGATGACGAATACGTCAAGTACTTACCTAATCTTAGTCATTTTAAACAAAAAAAAAACTTTGTAACCTTTTACGTTAATAAAAACATGGTAGGTTTTTATTAAACTCTTTTAAAAAATGTAGCCTGATATCATCCGAATAAAAAAAAACAAATCGCCACAAAGGGATTTACCCATTTTCCTACTTTTGAGTATAGGATCAGGTGGGGTTAATATAAGACACGGGTAAAAATAATACTTACTATAAGTTTTTATTACTCATAAACTTATTCCATTTCAGTCCTATTCTATTTAAAAAGAAATCTACACACAAGGCTTCTTTTTAAATAGATTAGAATAAATTGTTGAGTATTAAAAACTTTTACCCGTGTCTTGTATTGTTTGTCTTGTGTTTACCCCACCTGACCCTATTATATAAAATAGGGTAAACTACATGATTGGCTCCTTCGACCTTATTTTAAATTTGCAATGGTTACTTAAAGTTCAACGTTACTTTACACTAGGTTATTGATTCAAAAACCTCATTTTCCTCTATTAAAAGCCCGGCATTGCGAAAATTGCCGTCATAACTGTAGTTGCCGACTTAGAAACGACAATTAAGTAATTGGAACTCATAAGTGTTTCAAGCATGAAGTTGGAAATTGTAACATGTAAGTGGTACCTATTTAGAATGACCTAGAACAAAGTTTGAAAATACATTAACTGTGGAAATATCATCGTGATAAGGGGTATGAAATATGAAACATGTTTGTTTAGGGCGCTTTAACGAGACGCGTCGGCAATAAATTGTCATACAACATTGATGGCCAAGGCATCAAAATGACGTAAGATTGAGATAATAAGCCGCACCAACGTGATGTAAACGTGAGTTTGAGTTCTATTGTCGTTAAGCCCGTAATAATAGACTGCAAATCTAAATCTTACTGGCACTTTTTTTGTGAGCCGAATCGATAAACAACTGAACCCCTAGTGTCAATTTTATTCGATAGCGTGACGTGCGTTCGCGTTTGCGTTATGTCTATTTTTGTATGGGATTTTGAACAGCGCGCCAAGCGGGACGTTTTGAAACTCAAAATCCCATACAAAATTACACTTGACGGCCTTAACGCAAACGCGTACGTCACGTCACGCTATAGGGACCGTGCGCGTTGGACGGTACGCCATCTTGTGGCCTGAATCGGAAACATTTATGTACACATCGATGGCAAAAAGCGGAACTGCTGTAACCGCCACTTGGTCAAAAAAAATTTTTTGCATATTTTTCTGAGTCGAATGGTTTGGGTCCCATGGCTCTAAGACGCTTAGAAAAAACTGGACAGCATCGCAAAACTAATACATTTTTTTGACCATACCCCCTTCTAATTGCTGTAAACGCCCAAATAGTAGCAAATTTTTAAACGAGTACACTTACGCCTATTTCGGTTTTTCATGACCCAACGAGTGTGGTGTTTACAACGTTGTCGAAATTTTGTCCTGTGGCGTATACATCATTTATGCATGTAGTGAAAAAATTACTCATCAAGATTACTGCAATTATAGTAAAATAAATTATCTACCATCGACGCATACTACGTTTACATAGAAAATCAGAAAACCGCGTTATCAGCCTATTTTGCCTTCGCCCATGCATGGCTCCAATACGGTGTAATATTATGGGGAGCCAGCACTGATGTACACCAGTTACTCATATTACAAAAGAAATGCATCCGCATTCTATCAAATACTCGGGTACCAGATAGCTGTATTCCACATTTCATTAAACTTGAAATCCTTACGTTACCCTCTATTTATATTCTAGAAGCAGCTCTATTTGTTAGGAAGAACATGAATTTATTTAAACAAAAAGTAATAAAATCACAGAGACGAAATAAATTAAACCAGCTAGAATTACCAACTTCAACATTAGCAATGTTCAGAAATGGTCCGTATTACCGATGTATACTAATAGCGAATAAAATACCAGAAGTAATAAAAAACGAAACCAAAGATGAATTGTTCAAACGAAAACTTAAAGATCTGTTAATTAAAAGGTGCTATTACTCTATTGAGGAATTTTTAAATGATACAACCTTATCGAACTAAAAAATATAGGTACATATAAATGTAAATGTTAATAAAATGTATATCATATTTTCTTTTACACTCAATTGATAATGATAAGCAATGAATAAATAAAATAACAATTATTATTAATTATACAATATAAATGATTTTTTTAATAATTATATACTTATACATAAATAGAATTAATTTATTTTATTGTCGATGTTAAATTTAACAAATTACCTTGTAAACTAGTCAAAATGAAAAATATTTTTAATAATTTTAAATTTCTTAATAATTTTCCACTACTAAATCGTGTTATGTTGCATGCCATATAAAAATTAGGTTAAATTTACTTTAGTATTAGTATTAAGTTTTAGTTAAGTACTTACATTGCTATGTACCCTAACAGGGTTCATGTGAACACTAGCTGTAAAATGCCCTTTGTAAGACCTTATGTAACACGTGATTATAAATGCAATAAATGTATTATGAAATGAAATTATGAAAAAATTATGAAATAATATAACATGGTGGCAGTTACGACATTTGAAAAACGGCGGGAAGTAGGCGCAGCTCGTCGATACCGCCATTAAAATGTGCGCTCGCGGCGGTGTAGTTGGTGCCTACGGCCTGCGAACCATGGTATAATAATATACTCCGCCTGGTACTCCATTCCCGTCTTTTCTAGGTCACCTAACTGACACGGGCCTACGTCATCATGCGACAGCGCTATATGATAATATGCGATAGCGCTATATATAGCGGCCATGTTGTTGTGACGTAGGCCCGTGTCACTCTGGGAATGGAAGACCATGTTTTATTAGACTATGCTGCGAACCAGTCGGTTGGCAGTCGCCGGAACGATAGGGAGTGCATAGAGTGCAAATTAATATTAGGAACAGTGAGATTAACTCTAAGAGATTTTTATTTTTAACATGACTGGTATAATTTTGTGTGATTGTTTGAGGGTTACGTTTAAAATAGAAGACATTGGTGCTGGGTGGAACTAATGTTTCTAAATAAAAGACTGGGCTGACAGGATAATAGTGTTATCTAAATTATCTACAATCCACCTATTATAATCCAGCAAAAAAACAAAATAATTATAGGGAAACAAAAATATAATTTATAGTATGTTTAACAAACTGTATCTCAAAAACGGATAGAAATTAACATAGTTCATTGGTAAAAATAAAGCAATCGGTCTGTAAAATTCCTAATCTCCGATATTATACAATCCCTGATTGCTTATAAGTTATGTTATAACTCCTTCGTATTCCACTCTGTATAAAAATGATACTTTATAAGCTTAAATAGTTAGTTTAGTTTTGTGAAAAGATTTTAGTCAATAGAAGATATCAACAAGGTTGTAAAATCGTTTAAGTTTCTCTCTAGCCGTTTGAAGTTTTCATATTTTTGAAAGCCATTTGAAATTTGGTTTTTAAGCAACTTATTGTATGGTTTTTATAAAGAGATTATGAGACTTGATAATTATGCATGTTGTATTGCGGTAATTGTTCCTATTAAGCTTTTGATTGATTATGAAGCTAGACTTAAACTTTGATAACATTTATAAAAAATGTGTTAATAAAAGCTGATTGATACTTACGTCGTATTAATTTCACAGTTTCTTTTTAGCGGTTGGCACTTAACACAATTCAATAAGTCGAGTAACGAATTTATTGGCATTTAAGTCAAAATTATTTAATCTTTGATATAAATATGCAATTGGTTACGGCATTTATGCTTTATGAAATGTGTTCTTGTCTTACCATTTCAGTACATTTACCTTTTGCACGCACAGCGTTTCCGCGTTACGAATAAAAAAGTGCCATTGTCGTAAGCGCCACTATACCGTAAACTATTCACTTATGCCAAACTTTGAATATGGCAGTTGATAGAAATCTATAAGTTATAAGTTAGATCCAAATTACAAGTATTTTTGTTCATAAATAAAGAAGTTACGATTTTTTTTCTCGAAATCGAAAAGTTTTTTGGCTCTGCTGTAAAGTTTGCATTTTGGCGTTTACAGCAGTTCCACTTTTTGCTATCGACATGTACATTGCCAAAGCAAGTGTTACAATTTACCGTTCTCGTCGGTACGTTTCCTTGTGCAAAGTAGGTTCTGCCATCTTGTGGGCTACATCGGAAGCATAAACGACACATTTACGCCTCGCGCCAAAAATCTGATGGCTCCTATACTGCCCCCTATAGTTCATGCGGGGCCTATCGAATGAAATTTACAGTAGGGGTACTGTCAAAGATAGTCTAGTAAAATAACTAAAGTGCTTTCGTTACAGAAAAGTTTCCTGTTTGTCGATGATGATCGCAGATCAAACTTAAATTGGTGCACTTAGCCAAGTCGGCCATATTTGTGAACAACGGCTGTCTATTAAGCATGTGGCAGGCATGTGATCATGCCGCCGGATATCCGATTACGAGCCAATCAGTGTCGGCGAATTTAAGGAAAAATGGCGGCAGCGACAGCAGAAGTGTTTCGGATAATGTCAAATATTATTCGCAAATTATAATGTAAAAAATATGTGTATGCTTGTATAAATTCGTTTTTTTTATATTTTGGACACCATAGCAGATGCGAAATATATTTATTTCTTGTATACCTATTCTTTCAGATTCAGACACACGCTACACACACACACACACTACACACACTACACTACCCACACACTACACTACACACTACACTTTACACTAGCTACATTACTCCTGCACTCCTGCAGTAATGCGGCAGGAGCAGGACATTGTTACCGATTGCATTGTTGCTGCAAACTTCAAAACTCTCAATGCAGTTGGCAGCAATGTCGCGCTGCAATATTACCGCTGCCGATTGCATTACTTCTGGAAACGACAAAAAGGTCATTTTATCAAGACATTTATATTTAATTAAAATTTTATGAATATGTTTTTATTTCAATCCGATCCGGATCTACATAGATTTTGACATTTGCAGCAGGAATGCAATCATTTTCACAACTACACTGGATAGACTACTTCATTTTTGGAAATCCATCCTGGACAGGGAAAAATATCACTTTAGAGAATAGCAACACAAAGGAAACAATATTCGTCTAATTACTCACAGCACAAACGAGATACACATGAATATGCGACCAAAACTTTATGCATAACCGAACCGACAAAGGCGATTGTTCTGCCGACGCTACCGCCATCAATATGCGTCGGTGCGACGTGACAATAAGATTTATTAGCGCTCATTACCCGTGCCACGTGTCTGGTAACGTCGGCAGCTGACGAAGAGACAAAAATATACCTGCAGACTACAAAATTATCAGATATTTAATTTTGTCAGTCGAGGACAATACGTTTTTTTATTAATCTTAGAATAAATTTAAAAGTGAAAAATACTGTCTTGGGTGAGACTTGAACTCACGGCCTCTGGATCGATACTCCAGCGCCCTGCCATCTGACCTAAGACGTCTGACGTTTTTTTATATTAGTTTGTACTGTAAAGTTCCACTTAGTACTTTAGTACAGTTGTCATTTTGTTTTCCCATACATAATTAACGCAAACGCATACGTCACGTCACTCTTAAACTCTCAGTCGTTCGTTTTCAATATTTTCTTGAGTTTAAAAATGTCCCGCTTGGCGCCTGTTCAAAATCCCATACAAAACTAGATATAACACAAACGCGAACGCTCGTCACTCCATCGAATTAAATTTACACTAGGGGTTCTGTAATTGATTGATTGGTATTGTTTCTTGTAATTCCGGAAACCAAATGAATCAAAATAGATTTAATCGAAGCTGTTATTCATTTAAGCTGTTATTGCCGACTGTGCTACGACTATAAACAGAGAATTCTAACAAGCTTCCTGCATTGTTTCCTACGTTATAATGCCACACATTCATTCCTCATCAGGGGCATCCCAGAAAAGTGTCTCGTATCTGATTTTTAACCACAGAAAACCGTCAAATGAAATTACAAAAAAAATAGGTTGGTCTGTGTTTTCAACACCTGAAACAGTTAATTCAACGGTATATTAATACAGATTTCTATACCTACCCGTAAAGTAAATTTTATTCGATAGCGTGACGTGAAGAACGCGTTTGCGTTAAGACTTAAGTGTTATTTTGTATGGGATTTTAAGTTTCCAAAATGTCCCGCTTGGTGCGCTGTCAAACAAAAATTGACATAACGCAAACGCGAACGCTCGTCAAGCCATCGAATGAAATTTACACGAGGGGTTCTGCAGGTTATTAAGTTAGCAGCCTACTAAGTATACTCATGGTATAATAATATACTCCGCCTGGTACTCTATTCCGAGATTCGCGTATGACCTAACTGACATGGGCCTACGTCATCATGCTGTTTACAGGTTCTCAAACTTTAAAATGTGGAAGAATTTTAACCAATGGTGAAAATTATTTTAACGGCATTAATTTTAAGTTATTCATGTAGAAACATAGTAAAATAAAACAAATCTAATGTATTAAATTAAACTTTATTTATCTATACAAGACAAACGTTTAAAAAACTAATTCACAGTTACACATTAATTACCAAGCTTACGACGTGAAAAGTTTGGAAAACACTGCGACTGCTGACACTGAGCGAGAAGGAAATAACAATTAACACGCGTTCGACAAGGATGACGGTCAGGGCATGAAGTTATCTAGATCCAAATTGTCAAATGTGACAGCGCTATCCTGTGTTGCCAGTAATGTAAACAGAATTACCCGAACGTCTGAAATTTCTTTCGTGAATCGGAAGATATTGCTAACGAATAATTAAAAATGACGTGTTATTGTAAAATTTAAGATAAAATAATATAAATTATAAAAAAAAAAAAAATGAAAATTATAAAATTATAAAGAAATATTTTAACTTATTAACCATAGCTATAATGTACCCATGTAACATGTTATGTTGAAATAAAGTGGCAATGTTATTGTGACGTAGGCCCGTGTCACTCTGGGAATAGAAGACCATGTTTTATTAGACCATGAGTATACTATAATATTAACTTTCTGAGAGCCTGAGACAAAATAACACGCTCACTGCAGTTTTTCTCAACTAATACACCTTTTTATGGTTCACTTGTGCCTCCGACACGATCTTGACCCGCTTGTCGTGACCAGCCATAATGAGACGCTGCGCCAACCTGCATCCATACATACACATGCATATGCACAACAGCAATAGGGAGTATTACTGCAATGCTCTGCCGCCAGAGTGCAGCACATTTGTTTAGTGAACTATAGAGTAACTTATATATACTAGGCCTTAAACAGTTTTTTGACAAGTTTTCACTATGACATTGATGCATCGAGGCGGTTCGTTTACAGGTGGCCTACCGCGAAACGCGAAAATCTAAATTTCTTTATCTGCCTCTCTATCGATCGAATAGACAAGAGTGATAGAGAGGCAGAAACCGAACTTTCGATTGTTGTGTTTCACGGTAGGCCATTGTGACCTCGCCCTCTTCGCAGAGTTTTAAGTAATATTCCCTATGGGTACCCTTCTGCAGGGGACAGAGGGCTTACCGCGAACGTTCGACGTGTTGCCTCTCTGCCGCACTTGTAAATTCGTACATAAGTGTAACAGGGAGGCAACAGACTCCAAGACTCCTCAAACTTGAGAGACTTTTCATGGGTGGGTATTCTTCTTTTTTCCTTATTCTATTAGATTTAATTAAGTTAATATATATGTATTGTTGTGTATAATGTATAAACGTCACATAATTTCTTGTATCAATTATTTCATACCAAGAACAAAATAAAGCACCAGAAAATTAATAGAAAAAAGTAGACCGCAGTTATTGACAATTTTTTTTTTATGAGAGTACTATTAAAGAGTACATAACTCGACCGTGACGTCACTTGTTCTGTGGTTCACATAGATTCCATAGTTCCTAAACGTTTTGATAGTTCTGAAAAAGAAACTAATTTCTAGTCAGTCAAATACCCTATAGCGTGGCGAGCGATCGCGTTTGCGTTGTCTATTTTCGTATGGGATTTTGAACAGCGCGCCAAGCGGGACGTTTTGGAAACTCAAAATCCCATACAGAATGACAATTAATGCAAACGCGTACGTCACGTCACACAATCGAATGAAATTTACACTAGTGGTACAGGAAGTTATATTAAGTAGGTATGGTAAATGTATGTACATAATAATTTTACAATTCCTTGCGATACGGCCTGCCAATCAGTATTTTTCTCGATTTTCCCATGCTATATTAATAATAGAATAAGCAATATCTGCAGTTCCGATATTACGGAATAGTTGTTTTCCATTAACCGGCAAATTGCTTCCAGTATCAATATTAAGCTGCATCGAAGGGAATAAGCTAGGAAATTACCCTCTTTTTTGTAGGAACGAGCTTTGAGTAACGTGGAGGCCGATTCTGTTCTACGGTACAGTGTGTTTAAAGAATGGACGCGTAGCACCAGGAATTTCGTACATTGACCATCATGTTCCTACCTCTATCGCACGGGCATAATTATATTGCTGCCCCCTAGCACAGCGTCATTGGCCGCTGGTATCATAGGCAGGACATTAATTATTATTTATCGTATGGCAATAGGTACACACACTTATGAAATTTACACTTAACATCAAAATTTACAATTCCGCAGATGCAAACTCGCGTTTATTGTCAGGTTTTTAAAATCCTCAACTGGGCCACTTATATTTGGTAACAGGGAACTGAAATACCATGTGATGTATGGTCTGTTCTGGGTCTCCATACTCGCACGCCGCCGACTCGCTCCACCCCCACTTGTGCCAGAGGTACGCACAGTTGCCGATACCAGTCCTTAGACGGTTCAGTGCTCACTATATTTGTCGGCTTTCGTTAAATCCTTTGGGCCGTTCCTGTGTGGTAAACTCAAAGATGGAGTTGTCTACATTGTGCGGCTGGGATTCCCATGCTTGACTATCATTCCATGCCAGGTCATGTGTATGCAGCAATGAAACAATTTTATAAGATATCCGCGAACCCGGGGGCAAGTACGCGGCCGTCTGCTCAGTGATGATGCACGTTGAGTAATTACGCGCGTGCAATAGAGATAGGAATGGGTTAATGTCCGAAACTCCTCGTGGCTCGTACTAAGCGTCCTTTCTTTGGGTCTTTGAGCTGAGCCGACGGCCGCGTACTTGCCCCGGAATCGCAGGACTCTGACGCCGGGACTCAGGGTCGTATCAAATATCAAAACTTTATCAAATTTGTAAAGCAGAAACGGGCTCGAGCCTTGAGTAACATGTTTTTCTTTGCAAGAAGTCAATTATACGATATCGTATTATCAGAAAGGAAAATACGATCTTTTGCTGTTTATAAATCATTTTATCGTATATTATTAGATTTATGTAATTTTTGTGCTCCACAGAGTCATGTAAAAATGCCGGTAGTATTGAAGATGATTTTTAAAAATCTTTTTTGTAGGTAAAATCAGCCACCAACAGCCGTCTACTTTTTAATCAGTTTTATAGCTTTCGTATCATTATTTTTTTTAAATGAAACTATAAAAATCCAATACAGGAATTCCGAGTTTTCGTTATTGATCCTTTTCAATCCCAGTATTGAAATATCATAAAAATCGGTCCGATATTCCAGTATTTCGGGATTCCAAAATTCCGGTATTCATGCCCTAGTAAGCTATGCGACATTTTAGGTAACTTCTACGTTCCACGGCTATTGTACTCATCCTCAAACTAACCAATCTAAGCTGACCTCAAGCTCCATAACATCTATACATAACCAGAGACCACACTTAGATCACCCATTGACGATCTAAACCAATAGGAATAATCTTAGCTCCAAACTTCATATACTTCAGACAACTGTCTTAGTTAAAAAACGTCTTAACTACATTCCAGTTTCAAGGAGCAAACGTCATTTTGGAATGTCAGCTGTCATTTTTATAAAAGAGCGTAAGTGCACTGTATTTTGAAGGTACGGACGTCGTTTTTGACTAAAGGAAGAGCTGAATGTTCCGGTTATTTCGAGACTTCGGTGTGTGGCGGCGTGTTGAATAACATGGTAACAGTTAGCAGAATATTACAGTAACCTAGAGGCCAATTCTCACTTATGTTGTGAGATCTAACGTGCATGTATGGGTGCGAGCGAGACGCACTGGCGACTGACATCATTTAGATATAATTTTCAGTCAGTGTCAGTTTAAATTCTAAGTAGACTACCCACGAGTTGCCTGCGCACAATTTAGGGTAAACTGCTCATAATCCGTTGTTGACTTTACCTAGGCAGCTAAATTGGACTCAATAAAGGCATACACTCTCGTAAAGAGTTGTGAAATAAGTTCCTTAATTTGAAAATCGATAAGTAGCATAAGTACTTCCGCAAACGCAATAATGAATTCGACTTGGTATAACCATTATCTGGGTATATATTTCCATCCGTAGCACGTGATTCCGGCAACTCTTAGGAAACCAAATCGGCTGTAACAGGATTTTGGCTTTCCCTCAATCAAGGGAAGCGAGAAATATGTACAGTATGGTGATGGTGGGCATCCGAAGACGAAAATAATGAACAAATTTAGCTTTTAAATGTTTTATTGTAAGAACATTTCTTGGGTGACAGTGTCACTGCGTGACAAAACCCCTTAAAAAAAAGGATTAAAAAAAAAAGAACATTTCTTGATGTGTATTATTGAGCGGCATCGTCTTTTAGACTAACATCGTTAAATAAAGATTACGTAACTAGTGAACTGAGTGATAAGTACTGTTTTCTTAGTTCCACTGTGGCCCAATAGAGTATCGGCATTATATCCGGGTAATCCATAGCTTCACCTGTCCAGTTAGCGGTACACTCGGCAACTTGTCACGTCTCGCCGATTCGTCACCCGTATCCGTAGGTACACTCAGACACATTATTCTGTATAAGGTGTAAAAAATATTGATGTTCTATTTGAGGTCCAAGGAAAGCCGACGACGTACGATAATAAAATTAGCAACTCCATATTTAAGTTTGAAGAGATTTTAACAGTGCTAACGCAAATTGAAGTCTTACTAAATTGAAGGCAAATGTTATTCAAGGAAAATCTGCACGATCTCTAAAGTAAAGTAAAAAAGTAAAGTAAGTTCGTAGGTAGTGTTGACCAATGACCGATATATCCTCACCGCAGGTCCAACGCCAAAGACGGATTAATCGGTCACAGACCACAGAGCAACATATACCTACGTGCATATGCATTCTATTCTTCTATTCTATTTCAGTTTTGACACTTCGGTGACGTAGCGTCCGCTTTTGTGTTTGACACGGCGTCGAAAAGGTTAAACAATTGAAAATGACACTTAAAAATTTAAATCATCGCTCACCCAATAAATACATATTGTATCTAGACGAGTAGTAAATGGTCACCGAATATTCCTTTTCAAATCACAAACAACTATAGTAAATATTGTAAAAGTGTTACCGACTGTACCGTATACAGTCAGCTAATCCGTCATCGCCGCAGCTCCAATGGCCGACGGAGGCCATTTACAAAGGACGTATCCTGTTTGACACGAGGCTGCTGTGGTGATTTAAGGCCTGCATTGAGCTTGGTGTCGGTTCCACATTTCCGAAACCCCTCTTTCATGAAACTTAACAAGCCCCAAGCTGCGACGGGATATAGACGAAGCTCTTAAAGGGGCCCACTGATTAACAGTCCGCCGGACGGTATCGGCCTGTCAATTAGAACAAAATTTAGACAGTGCCGAACAACTGACAGGCCGATACCGTCCGGCGGACTGTTAATCAGTGGGCCCCTTAGACATTTGAGACTTCGAAAACGGTACACAGACAGTTATCACTTTTTCATAACATAAAATATAATACACACGCCGCTTTGAGTATTACCCAATAGGTACACAATTTCCCGCTATTAAAAACGTAATTTTTGTACACATAATTAGATCGAGTAGAAGTTTTACATCATTTTACATACAAAACCTCTACTTGCTTTATTTTTTTTGTTTGATTTGTCAATCTGTCGGATGTTAACTATGTATGCTGACTCTTAAATTGAATATAATATGTAGATGCCATTTACATATAACACTTTAAACTCTCGCGTTTTGTACACATATTTAATTACACAAACGGGTCTACCGCGATATAATTTCACTTTTGCTGGGACGTCCGTCTTTCCGTGACCACAGCTGGTGCAACTCAGCTGAAACGTAGGACAAAAACAATGAAATTATATCGCGGTAGACCCGTTTGTGTAATTAAATACCTATGTCATTTACATATCAAATGCAAAACCAATGCCTCAAATATCAATTTAGGTCGAACTATAGATAAGATAGAACCTGGAATGTTTGCGTAATTTATTCGTCTTATTTGTATGGAAAACATAACCCTCCCCGATCGCTGTGACGCGGTTAGAGCGGATAACGCAATTATTAAAACCGGCCATAGCGGCCCAGCAAACAGTTAAAATTCAATACCGACCCAAATCCGAGCAAACATAAGGGGATGATAGCGAGCAACGGCATTAAAACATATCGGAGGCCCCAAGTTGGGCGCCAAAGGAAAACACACATTGATATATGGACCTATATATAAATATGGGCCTTACTAAGAATGGTACTAGTTCAGTGGTACATGGTACATGTCACTCACGAATTCAAGCCAATCGCGCAGTCTACACTAGTTGCGATGCGACCAATCGTGCGCGTGATGGGAACCCATCAACCAGTCGCGTTGTAGTAGCGTTAGACTGCACGATTAGCTCGAATTGGTGTGCGTAACACCGCTGTACTGGCCGCATTCTTATTGCCCGTAAGGCCCGTCTTTAGATATTATGTCAATGCTGTTAAACCGAATATCGGATCGGTAATTACCGAAAAATTTAATTTGAAAATTTTAAACTGATGTATAAGTAATGTCACAGATAAAAGGTAAAAGCCCGACCGGCCATTTCTTCCGTCGCAAGTTTCGTGCGGCTTACCATATCTTTTAGCCTTTTCTAATTTCCTCGCTTTACACCCCCTCTTAAATATCGAGTTAGGTACCGAGTATCGTTCCTCTGCATAACAGCAGCCCATCAATATTCCCCGGCAGTTTATGCAAAACATGCCGCGGTTAGACAGCCTCTGAGCGGGCAACGTGTACTGCCCGAAACTCCCAAAACATCGCCATTACAAGGCAGTGGATGGAAATAGACTGATTATTATTCAATGATGCACTATTTAGATAGGTACCGTGAAACCACCACACACTATGTACCACTCAACAACTATGTTTCACAAGACAAAATCGCACCATTTAATATAGTAATAAAAATCATAATACATAGGCAAACGGGTAGATAATACTGGGCTGGCTGAGATGCAGGATCAGTATCGCCATTATAGGCGCCACCAGCATGTGCATCCGAGGCACACGCCACCACTTTAAGTCCACTGCCAGGTGGCTTGGTTTCGACGACGGTGCCGCCCTTCCACATATTGATTGAAATCCCTTTTCTACCCTAACTATGATTCACAATTTTAAGACGAAATTAAGTTCCACCAATGTCCATCCATCAAGTTTACCAATGTTGGTTTTGACTGCGTTTTTTCTTCCATTACCCAAATATTTCAACCATAGAACATTCAAATAACAATTATTCAATGATGAATGTGTGCCGATCAGCAAAATTTACCTTTACTTTACTAATTGTGTTAAAAAGTTCTCTGTGAAAAATGTAATGAACCTTACCCCATGTGTAAATTTTATTCGATAGCGTGACGTGACGTACGCGTTTGCGTTAAGTGTCATTTTGTATGGGATTTTGATTTTCCAGAATGTCTCGATTAGCGCAGTTCAAAATCCCATACAAAAATAGACATAACGCAAACACGAACGCACGTCACGCTATCGAATGAAATTCACACTAGGGGTTCAGAAAGTTGTTAGTAATTATATGGTTATTTTTCATTTTAATGAGTTTTACTAAGGACAACCTAAGTATATATTTTTAAATGTAAATAAATACACATTAAACATGGGTACCGCGGAGTTCCCACGCGAACCCCCGAAAGTGCCAAAGCCCTTAAAGCACTCAGGAATTCAAAGCTTTGACAGACGAGGCAATAACTCAAAACAGCAAGTTGGAGGCTCCGGGGCGCGAGTGCCGGAGTTTTTGCCAATTTGTTACCGGGGCTTTCACAACATAGACCCAGAGTCGGGACAAATTATATACGGACAAATCACCCTACTTTACGTAAGTAGATAAGTAGAGTTAGACCAAGAAAAGTCTGCAGCGGATTTGATAGCCCACGCAATGCAAGTGTTATTTATCCGTCATAATTTCATAGAAGTTTGACGTTTATAATAACACTTGCACTGCTGGGCTATCAAATCCGCTGCAGACTTTTCTTGGTCTGACAAATGTGTAGTACAACGGCGAACTTATCCCTAAGAGGGATCTCTTCCAGTTTATTGCTCTTCTTGGGGTAAGTACTCAGACGAAAACGGACGACCGCCTTTCCGTACAAACGTAGTTCTCATTTTCCTCCATGGATATTGACTTTATGAAAAATATTTTTACACAATTTATTGTATACTAGGCGGGCCCGCGGCTCCGCTCGCGTAAATGAAATAAATAGTTTGTCTTATGTTTAGTTAAATATCGACATTAAATATTATGTATTCAACCCTGCCAGGGTTCATAACTCTGTGAAAGGGACTTCTTATTTGTAACCGTTATTTGGATAACTTAGTTCGCATATTTCTCAATAAATAATGTCATTTGAAAAAAGGCAAGATTGTATTTTTTTTTAATTATTATTTATTTTTATAAGCTCATATCAGTCCAGTCAGCAAAAACGTTCATTAGATTAATTTCCGCCTTAAGATGAATGTGGACGACCACCGCCCATAAATCGCCTTTTCATGCAAACGTAGGTAGTCCCCATTTACCTTTCCGGATATTAATAATACTTACTTACTACGATGACGCAACGACCCAAAAAGAGTCCTGGCCTCTGACACCAGATCACGCCATGTTTCTCGGTCTTGCAATAGCTCTTGCCAGTCGCTATGGCCGAGGTTGAGCAGGTCTTGAGCAACGACGACATTTCTGCGGTACCTAGGACACAGTATAAGAACAGTAGCATGGTCTAATAAAACATGGTCTTCTATTCCCAGAGTGACACGGGCCTACGTCACAATAACATTGCCACTTTATTTCAACATAACATGTTACATGGGTACATTATACCTATGGTTAATAAGTTAAAATATTTCTTTATAAGTTTATAATTTTCATTTATATGTATTTTATCTTAAATTATACAATAACACGTCATTTTTAATTATTCGTTAGCAATATCTTCCGATTCACGAAAGAAATTTCAGACGTTCGGGTAATTCTGTTTACATTACTGGCAACACAGGATAGCGCTGTCACATTTGACAATTCGGATCTAGATAACTTCATGCCCTGACCGTCATCCTTGTCGAACGCGTGTTAATTGTTATTTCCTTCTCGCTCAGTGTCAGCAGTCGCAGTGTTTTCCAAACTTTTCACGTCGTAAGCTTGGTAATTAATGTGTAACTGTGAATTAGTTTTTCAAACGTTTGTCATGTATAGATAAATAAAGTTTAATTTAATACATTAGATTTGTTTTATTTTACTATGTTTCTACATGAATAACTTAAAATTAATGCCGTTAAAATAATTTTCACCGTTGGTTAAAATTCTCCCACATTTCAAAGTTTGAGAACCTGTAAACAGCATGATGACGTAGGCCCGTGTCAGTTAGGTCATACGCGAATCTCGGAATAGAGTACCAGGCGGAGTAAAGTGTCATTCTATGGAAGTTGCTAACTATGTAAACAAACCGCCATATTGAAAATGTCAAAAATGATGAATTTACTAGGGACTTTTGTTTACATAGTTAGCAAGTTCCATAGAATGACACTTTATATTATTATACCATGAACAGTAGTGAATCTTCATAGAAATGTGCCGCTGCCGGCTTGAATGTGTGCGTGCGCGCCGGGCGCCGTGTACGCACGCGCTGCCACGCACACATTAGCATAATATACGGGGGAATACGGTGGCGGCAGTGTGGGCCGTACCGCGACTGTGATCGCGTGCATTCGAGTACGCTGCCCGCCCGCTCGCATTTGTCTGCTCTGACGGTAGGCCTTAATTTTTTTGACCATGACTTCGAACAGAGACAATAGTATTTTTTCTACTCGTCAACTGTAATTCTTGAATTAAGATTTCTTATACCATACTGCAATTAGGTATTTTTAATGTATGGGCTCCCAACTCAACTATAATATTCATTTCGATACAGTTTACTCAACTATAATGAAATTGGCCAATTACAGCTCGCCGCGAGCAAGAGGACGAAACAAAACCATAGCTCAAATTAATTATTTATTTTAGGTTGTATAGTAGAAACAATTGGTTCATAAGTCAGAAACGCGCATGTGACACCCTTAATATAGCAACATCCATAGACTACGAAAACCACTTAGTGTTGCTTGTTAGTCCCCATAGGCTCATGTCATGAGTTACGAGAAGGTGTCGTTGACCAACGCGCCGGGACGCGTTCCAATCGGGTGTCTCTCATTTCGTTGTCCCAAGTACGCTCTCTTCACGGCACGACCCTCTCCCATTCTCTCTGTGTCCGAGCCACGGAAGCTCAGCCGCTTTGGTCTCTCCAATACCCAAATATATCGCCAAATATATCGGAACACATCCTTATTTCTATGGCATCAAAGTTATATTACGATATATTTGGCTACTTTAGCCGTCACTATCTATTTCGTACAGACTGTACATTTGCTTTATGAATGTGTAGTCGCCATTAGATATATATCGTAGCCACCAAGGTCGCTCAAACATATCTGAACATGCACTTTAATTACATTATACATAATTTACATGGTTCAGATATTTGTGAATACCTCATCCGCTCTGATATATCTGATGGTGACATTCAGCAAGAAGAAAAATCTTACCTGGTCGAGTCGTATCGTATTACGCGAGAAAACAGTTCCCGAATTGATTATATCTCTAAAGTCATCCCTTGAACTGATGGACTTCATATTAACGTATCAACTTTTTATTTTTTGGGCTTTCTCGGCAGCCCGTTCCCCGGACGAATGGCAATGGTTGCCGAAGCCGTAAAAGTCAATCTGAATAATATAACTCGAAAATAAATTTAAAACAACGAAATGCAAATTATTAGTAATATATTAATACAAATATGATGTCATAAATATGACAGAAGTCACTCGTATGGGGGCATACATATACCAAGGTTGACATTGACAGCATTTTTTATTTTACTTCGAGTAAAAAAAGCCGAAATCACTGCATACCAACATAACAAACATAATTTTGGTTATTTGAAGTTCGAAACGAAACCAACCGAGAGTTTCCGAAAATAGCCGATAGTCGTAAAATGAAGAATGTTATGAAAATTTATTTTGCTTATTGTAAATTAAATACGCATCAAAAGCGATAGTTATTATGCTCTAGTTCTATTCTCATATGCAGATAATAGATTAGAACAGTTTTTTCTTATCATACGTGCTCTCTTCTTCCCTCGTCTGGTTTTTCGATTTTATATTTATTGTATATTGACAGTAGCTATGTGCCTTCGTTTGACATTTATCGAGTTCTTGATTGTTATAAGAGTTAAGAGCGAAAAACAAATTGCATACAAATTTTTAAATGATCCTAACTCTGAAAATAATTAAACGAGATAACGCTGGGTAGAAGATCCATGAAAGAAGCTCTAGCTCTTTGACTAGTGCGTCCCCGCGGACTCGCTTCGATGACGTGATAAATGTAACGCGAGCAAACTGAAACAGAATACGCATTAGATTGATCCCGGCTCTTTATTGCGGAGATAAAATCATGTTTACAAGCTTTTGTTGGTAATATTACCAATACAAGGTTATTTTAATACAAATAAAATGCCAATAAGTAATTATTACATAAGGTTTTTCAAATAATACCTAATGCACAAGACAACTTTATACTCATTCATTCGGATACCCAATTTACCTCATAAGGGGCTGTCTAAAAATCTTAATTTAAAAGCTTAAAGTTAATGTAGTATTAACACATTCAACACCAAGAACCCGACTGTCGGGTACACTGTTCGTAGCGACTACGCGCTACATACGACGAAACCGTGGCTACGCGCTACGAGCGTAACCCGTAGCACTTAGTGGTATTGAATGTGTTAAATTACCTTCAACGCACTAAAATGAACGCTGCCGTGTCACGCCTAACTCCGTTAACTCGAGTTACATGAGTTACGGATGACCAGTCTAAATCGTCTTAAAAACCATTAAAGATATATCTTCTAAAAGAAAATTTTGAAAATCTTCATTATTTACTGAGAGAAGCATATGACTAACTCATGTAACTTCATTTTTTTGCCGATGGCGTCAGGCACAACTCAGTTAACTTGAGTTGCATGACTGACACAACCAAAATATCACCATCGTCCGGAGTTAGGCATGACTGGCCGAGCGCATGGTTTATACGACAACAATATTGGTCAAGTAATACGTGTCACGTTTGATCACGCGTATGTCATGTAACTTGACTTACTTACATGACTTCGTGTGACCACTATAGTATGGAAGAGTTGATCATACGGAACCATTTAATTCGAATAAAATCAAAACTATTCGATTATGCGAAAAAAAAATTGAAAGGGCCTATTCTGTGACGATATTTCCTACATGTAGATTAGAAAAAATAAAAAAAATTACGATGAACCGTCAACGATAACAGCATTTATATCTTTAAAACTTTAAACGTAATTATCTCGAAACTCAACTTTTAAAGTTACATGAGATGCGCGTGACACGGCAGCGTGTATGTAGACAAGCCCTATGGAACGACCTGAAACGCTAGTTTAACTATTTAAGTAAGACTAAAATGTTATACCGAACCGTGCTTTGGACACGTGCGAGCGTGCGTTATCATAACCCCTAGCGTAAATTTAAATCGATAGCGTCACTTCACGTGCGTTTGCGTTATGTCTATTTTTGTCATGGTATAATAATATACTCCGCCTGGTACTCCATTCCGAGATTCGCGTATGACCTAACTGACACGCGTCTACGTCATCATGCTGTTTACAGGTTCTCAAACTTTGAAATGTGGGAGAATTTTAACCAACGGTGAAAATTATTTTAACGGCATTAATTTTAAGTTATTCGTGTAGAAACATAGTAAAATAAAACAAATCTAATGTATTAAATTAAACTTTATTTATCTATACAAGACAAACGTTTAAAAAACTAATTCACAGTTACACATTAATTACCAAGCTTACGACGTGAAAAGTTTGGAAAACACTGCGACTGCTGACACTGAGCGGGAAGGAAATAACAATTAACACGCGTTCGACAAGGATGACGGTCAGGGCATGAAGTTATCTAGATCCGAATTGTCAAATGTGCACAGCGCTATCCTGTGTTGCCAGTAATGTAAACAGAATTACCCGAACGTCTGAAATTTCTTTCGTGAATCGGAAGATATTGCTAACGAATAATTGAAAATGACGTGTTATTGTAAAATTTAAGATAAAATACATATAAATGAAAATTATAAAATTATAAAGAAATATTTTAACTTATTAACCATAGGTATAATGTACCCATGTAACATGTTATGTTGAAATAAAGTGGCAATGTTATTGTGACGTAGGCCCGTGTCACTCTGGGAATGGAAGACCATGTTTTATTAGACCATGTATTTTTGTATAGGATTTAGAACGTCAAGCTGGACGTTTTGGAATCTCAAAATCCCATACAACAAAATAACACTCAACGCAAATGCGTACGTCGCGTCACGCTATCGAATGAAATTTAGACTAGGGGTTCTAGTATTTTTAGTGTTCCGTACCCAAAGGGTAAAAACGGGACCCTATTAGACTCCACTGTCCGTCCGTCCGTCCGTCCGTCCGTCCGTCCGTCTGTCACCAGGCTGTATCTCATGAACCGTGATAGCTAGACAGTTCAAATTTTCACAGATATTTCTATTGCCGCTATAACAACAAATACTAAAAAGTACGGAACCCTCGGTGGGCGAGTCCGACTCGCAATTGTCCGGTTTTTTACTGTTTTGGGGGCCTCTGCGGATACACAATTGACCAATCGGGAGCTGAAACTTCCGGTTAAATTATTTTTGACAGATCAACATTTTGACATGATTCCCGATTTCTCGAAGATGGCAAGACCGATTTGGGAATCTTCCTAAACCCCAAGTGTAAATTTCATTCGATAGCCTGACGAGCGTTCGTGTTTGCGTTATGCCTATTTTTGTATGGGATTTTGAACAGCGCGCCAAGCGGGACGTTTTGGAAACTCAACATCCCATACAAATTGACAATTAAAGCAAGGTACGTCACGTCATCGTCACGCTATTGAACGGTTACCATCAGTTTGTCACTGACATAAACGCCGTCGAGAACGTAATTTACTTTCTATACATCCCGTTGGCACTAATATGCGAGTGCGAGCGAGATGTATAGAAAGTAAATTACGTTCTCGACGGCGTTTATGTCAGTGACAAACTGATGGTAACCGTATAGGGGTAGCTTACTTACAGTCCGAACTCGGCACGGTGTAGCGAGTAGCGAGTCGGTAACTGTAGCGAGTCGGTAATTCCCGCTTGAGTGCTTTGCAACTGTTGCTAACTACAGTTAGCGGAGCATTTAGCGTATCACTCGGGGTAATCATGTTAGATACTGTAGATACTGATGATAAATAGGCAAATAAATAAAAACCGGCCAAGTGCGAGTCGGACTCGCGCACGAAGGGTTCCGTACCATTACGCATAAAACGACAAAAAAATCACGTTAGTTGTATGGGAGCCCCACTTTAATATTTATTTTATTTTGTTTTTAGTATTTGTTGTTATAGCGGCAATACAAATATATCATCTGTAAAAATTTCAACGGTCTAGCTACCACGGTTCTCGAGCCTGATGACAGACAGACAGACAAACGGACGGACGGAGGGACGGACAGACAGACAGCGGAGTCTTAGTAACAGGGTCCCGTTTTTACCCTTTGGGCGTACCGTAGAACCCTAAAAATAAATAGACGACGATATAATACAGAAAAAAGTTTGCTCACATACAAAATCCCTCCCCTGTCCCTGACCGTACAAAATGTAACTTTTATCTGACCAAGTTGTTCATTTTAATATGTCAATTAAATACCTATAGATCTAATATTGCCCGTGTAAACAAAAAAGGGTTATCCGCAGATGGTCTAGAACGCAAAATGACTAGTGTGTTGTTTTGCCTAAATCGCAATTAGTCTACGGTCTAGAACGCAAAATGCCCACTTTTTATATCACCACATTTTACATAGATAGGTTAGGTTCGTTAGGTATCTTCAAATGGCAGAAGGCCAAACAGCACAGAATAGGAGCTCCGCGGAAGCGGGGCTCCGTCGACATCGCTTTAAATTTAAGATAAAACGGGCTTTTGGGTTTTAGAATAATGTGGGCATTTTGCGTTCTAGACCGTTTGCGATGTTGACTAATTGCGATTTAGGCAAAACAACACACTAGTCATTTTGCGTTCTAGACCATCTGCGGATAACCCACAAAAAAGTAAAAAATCAACATGGTTTTGAAAAAATCGATTTTTTTTGCTAAGGAGTCTATGTCTATATAGAGACACGAAATCAGTGTTCTAAAAGTTGATTCACCCAGGTACCTACACCTATATTAAAACAAAAATTTTTTCCAGCCTCATTCATTATAATTTACATTTTAACATCACACTTAACCTTCAAATTACTCATTACCCTTCACACCCTCACAACACTCAACCTTTTAAACTTAACGTTTAAGCCCCTAACCTTCTAAACTTGTCCTAACCTGACCGCACTTTAAGTTAAGTACTAGACTAATTAAGTTTAAATTTGACTGTCTATGTACAAAAAGGTCCGTCCTTAGAGCTCACTAATGAACTCTAATGAATGACAGAACTGTTTAGTCTAATACCGTACTTTCTGGTGATGTGTTTTGGCCACTGCTTGCTAGGGGAGTGTCCGATTGGTAACATAATATAAGCTTAGGCTCGCAAATATTGTAATGCCGCGCAAGATGTTTGGCATACTTAATGGAGTTATATTTTAGTCAATAATACTTTGCATATAATAAATCATAAATCAAAGTCACATTGCGATCTAAAATTTTAATCTTCTGTCGAAAGATGGCAGTAAATTTACAGTGGCTACATAATTTACTTTGATAATCCGCCTCTATATATTCAATTATCTTTGCCCTCAATTTAAAAAAATACTTCGATTTTATACGAATAGACCAAGTGGGAAATGATATCCCCTTGTTAAAAGGATTAACCAGTACACAGATCGACCTAGTCCCACAGTGAGCTCAATATGCATTGCGTTATGGGTATTAGACGACGATATACATGTGTAATATATTTTACATATATAAATAAACACATATTTATATCTTTACATATATATAAATAAATAGATACTTATAAAGATAGAAAAACTCCATAGCTCAAGAATAAATATCATACAAAATCATACAATACAGACATACAGAAACAAGCCCTTTTGAAAAGACACTCCTCAAATTCCCTTGCCAGGAAACCAGCCCAGGACCTCCTACTTCGTGTCTACTCGTATATACAGGGTGATTCATGAGACGTGAGCAGGACTAATCCTGCACACTCAGTAACTGATAAATGATCTATCTCCGTCGTATTTCGGTGAAACAACCACACTTTTTCCTATTTTTTTACTTTTTAGTGAGGGAAAATTTATATCTCTACAATCATGGTCACCCTACAGGACCTAATTCATAAACATAAAACCTATTTAAAGCCTGACCATTAATATATGATCATGCGCCATGATGCGGAATTTCTTACACTGGCAAAAATTTTAATGATAGGTTGTCACTGTTGTCAGTGTCATTGTGGCGGTTTACTTGAATAATACTTAAGTGTTGAATATTAAATAATAAATGACAAAAAATGGCCAAAACTATACATAATCAAGAGCGAAACATTGTAAATAATGTAAATAATAAACTGCTGGAAAAAACCGTTCGGGAAATTAAACTATTTCGCTACGAAACATTTCCAAATTAACATCAGAGCTGACAGGTAAACAAATCAAAATGTCATTATAGTCTGGTTATTACGACTTGGTTATTGTAGTGTTATCTTATACATAAGCGAGGAAATACTTAAGTACAGTAACAAAGATGTGTTTGAAAAATATTTACTATGGGCAAAGATATACATAACATAGATTTTCATTTTTAGTTTTAATCTTGTGTCGATAGATGGCAATAAATTTACAGTGACTACAAAATTTACTATGACAATAACTCTCTATACACTCTATTCTCTTTGCTATGGGCTTTGGAGACGATCTATTTTATTCATTGACAATGTAGCAGACCCTATGTAAGGTAATTTTGACGTATGTGTGACGCGTAAGAAAATACATGAATTTTATACGGTAAAAACCGACAGTAAAAAAATGTGAACACCGAATATTTGGATACTGATTATGATTAGAGTGAGTAAAAGTATGTAAGTCAAAATAACGAGTTGCCAATCAATGAGAATCAATCAATAAATGAGAATAATAGCCCCCTCTTGACAATGATCATATATTACCGTAATGACAGCAGTTTGATTACGAAGAAAATAAACTGTCAAACTTGAGTGAGATACGAGTTTTCAAAAGTAACCAGACCGTGATGACAGTAATGACATTCAATTTGACACAGAATATCGGTAGTTTAATTTTAGGGTGACCATGCATGTCGTAAATATTTTTTTTTTTCCAACAGGACTAGAAAATGAACGTTAACCTTACTAAATAAATTATAAGCAACTGTTTCGTATCAGTATTAAATACTGATACGAAACAGTTGCTTATAATTTACGAAATGCGCAGTGTTAGTCCTGCTCACGTCTCCTGAATCAACCTGTATAGGCTAGGCGTCAAAGATGATGTAATTTTGTAACACGAATTCTCTATAAAAGTACAGAATAGCTGATGATTGCGGAGTTCTTGCTCCAGAGTCTCCGAGTTGATTCAGCGAACATTTCGCATCCAGCTAATTTGATTCGCCGCTTGATGTATAGCGAAACGGAGATCTAAAACTACAGATGAGGCATTTGTTTTTTATGATGTGTTGAACATATAAATCGCATGATGATGAGATCGTCGATGGACACAATATGCAATACCAAAGAGGTTACAATTACGTTGCCGGCCGTAGAGACAGTAGAGTTAGTTAGACCAAGAAAAGTCTGTAGCGATTTTGAGATGTTGACAGAACATGCAGTGCAAGTGTTATTTAATTATACGTCATAATTTCATAGAAGTTTGACGTTTAAAATAACACTTGCACTGCGTGGGTTATTAAAATCTCTACAGAGTTTTCTTGGTCTACCTACGCTCTTTTAATTTCTCTGAAGGTCCAGATGGAAATACTACGGGCGACAGTTTGTTATTTTTATTAAATTAATGTGCATGTTACCTTTTTCGTACCTCTCATTATCATAGCTCCCCCCTCCCCCCTATCCTCAGTCCTCAAAATTCAATACGACAAAGTTTACCAGTCGCACCTGTACGGTTACCATCAGTTTGTCACTGACATAAACGCCGTCGAGAACGTAATTTACTTTCTGATACATCTCGCTCGCACTCGCATATTAGTGCAAACGGGATGTATAGAAAGTAAATTACGTTCTCGACGGCGTTTATGTCAGTGACAAACTGATGGTAACCGTACGTACCCCTAGTGTACATTTCATTCGATAGCGTGACGTGACGTACGCGTTTGCGTTAAGTGTCATTTTGTATGGGATTATGAGTTTCCAAAACGTCCCGCTTGCGCGCTGTTCACAATCCCATACAAAATGAGACTTAACGCAAACGCACGTCATGCTATCGAATGAAATTTACATTAGGGGTTTTGAACGAGGACATTAGAGTTAGTTTTGGACCATATTAGTATAATATACAGATGTACTTAGTTCATAATTGTTTTCCATAATTTTCTCGGTTCATATTTGTCATGCTACTTCAGTCAACGTCAGTACTTTTTGTACCGAAACTGACTGAAATAGCAAGACACGTTCGTAATTTTCCGTGCATTTGCACGGAAAATTGCTTGCTACAGTAGTGCATAGTTATTTTCCATCGTATTTACGATGGAAAATAACTATGCACTACTGTAGCTGGGTAGTTTTTCGGTTTCCAGTCCACGCGTAGAAAATACAATGCTAAAGAAAATTCAATACTAATATAAAGAAAGAAAGAAACAAAATACATTTATTTAACGCCACAACATATTACATCTAGAAAACAAAGACATACAAACATAAAAAACATTGGACGCTAAAATAGGACCCCACTCAGCATAATGCCGCGGCAATCCGTGGCGCTGGTTTTCAGTGGGGACCTGACATAAAATTATGAGACGACAACACATACGCCAGCGACACACAAAAAACAGACATAAAAAAGAGAGAGACACTAAAATTTATACATACTGAACAACAACGAAAGAAAAGGAAAACAAAAAAAAAACATACTAATAACATATAAAAAAAACCACACTGAATTATAAAATATACATCAAATTTAAAAATATTAAAAAGAAAAAGAAAAACTGTAACCTAAAAACTTAAAAACTACCCACAAACAAATTATAGTTATTTTAATAGAATGACGGTATCAAATCGCAAACAGCTACATACGTCTCCAGAGAGATAAAGTGGTTAACGTCTACGTGTGTTACTAAATAAAATAACGTGTGTTAATATATAAATGTTAGCTCCAAACGATTCTTACATCCCACCTTATTTGCATCGCCCTATCCACTTTTCCAAGCTCTCGCCCCGTCTGATTGCCGTCTGGAATATTTATTAAATAAATATTGAACCGTCGCATTTAGATCTGCGAAGGCTTTTATGGAAAAAACTTCTGTCAACACCGAATTGGACTTGCAGCGTCTGTTTATTGGAGGATATTTAAATAAGGGAAGTCATTTTATAAAGGAAAATAGAGGTGGAAACTAGAACAGGATAAAGAATAAGGTTTAGGTTTTTTACCTGAAGATAAATTGAACAATATTTTAAGGAAACACGATAGGTATACGTAGGTGTGAAGTTATATAAATAACTTCACACCTACGTTTACTGTTTACATTTTAATTATTCGTTATTATTTTAGTTACTAATCTACTTTTCCATCGTTTATAGTTTTTTTGTCGATACGGGTTTCAGATTTTATTAAATGCCAATAGTGTTCACGACTAAAGCTTACAGAGCCAGTTTAGTATTTAGGCAAGCTTTAATGCTGATTTTCACTGATGTAAGAACACTAGCTTATACTACAGAAAAAAAAAATTCCAACACAGATTTTATTCCTGTATAAGTAATACGGCAGTGTAATAAACTAATTCCTATACGTATTTTATTCCAGAATAAGTAATACAGCAGTATATTAGGCAGGTTATTTAGTTGCGATTTCGGTTTCGTTCCGCGTCGGGAAATGTTCTAATTTCTTGCGTTCCCCTTAATAGGCAATCTTTGAAAGATTACCAGTGGGTGCATTTATACCTTACGACCACTAAATTGGTCGGAAAATGAAATATACAACAGAGCTTGATAGGAAGAAAAGCTGTAGGTAAATAAGGTGTAGAGACACGGAAAATCACTCAGGTTCGCTTTTGGATGAGAAAATAGTCGAGAAATAGAACTTTTATAACGTTCATGTATTAACTAAATGCTGGTTATTTTGTAGACATATGCAGGCATTATATTTAGAGCGTGAGTTCTACATAATGTCAGAAAGGTCGAAAACACTGTGACTCTCGAACAAACGACAGTGAGTTATGCTAGTTTGTTGCCGTCTGTATAAAGGGGCCCACTGATTAACAGTCCGCCGGACGGTATCGGCCTGTCAGTTGTTCGGAACTGTCAAAATTTTGTTCTAACTGACAGGCCGATACCGTCCGGCGGACTGTTAATCAGTGGGCCCCTTAAATGAGTAAGCAGTGGTACTCCACGCCCTATTTTGGTCATTCTCAAAAAATATGTCTGCCGTCTAATTGCTGGGACCCATACCTACATGACCCTTTTGTTATTCTACCTACTGATGAAATACAGAATGACGCAAAAAGTCTTGCGCATGAGTCGGTGTCCAATTTCAGTATTGTCATCTTTCCAGAAGACTTGTTTCTCACAATATTAATTAAGAAATGGTTTTCAAACTTCTAGATCTAATCCAACTCAACCCTCTGTCCGTTGTAATCTGTTTAGTTTTTTTTCTGTTACTTAGAATTGATATTGCGAACCATAAGTTCGTCAGAAAACACTGATTTATGTCAAGTGAAGGGTCAAGTTAATACAAAAGTCGAAAACTGTCCGCGTCGTATAAAATCCTCCTTGTAATCCGCTATTAATACGCAGCCGTCCAGAAATGTTTTTCAGCGGCAATTAGAAGGATCGACGGCTTTTGAGCTAGCGCCATCTTGTTCGGCGATTACTTTTTTATAAAACGAAGATTTGGGCTCTTGGTGATTTTTGGGCATCACAGATTGATTCTGAAGTGCTGGCGGCGATTTTCTTAAAAAAGTATAAAAAGTGTCAAAATTTCGTGCGTTACTGGACTACTCGTATTTTTAGATTTTTTTTGTTCATGTTTTGATTTTACGACTACAAGAATATTTGTGACGTTTTCAACTAAAAGGTACCACATTGTCGGTTGTCGATAAGGTTTATTAAAAATTCAATCATTATGAAAATAGCACCCTATTGATAAGCGACAATAAGTACCCTTTTGGTTGAGAATGGCACATTTTTTTGTGCCGTTTTATTGAAAGTTGTTCACTACACTTTTTTCAGTACCTACCCCTAGTGTAAATTTCACTCATTAGCGTTTGCGTTACGTGTCATTGTGTATGGGATTTTGGGTTTCCAAAACGTCCCGCTTGGCGCGCAGTCCAAAATCCCATACAAAAATAGACATAACGCAAACGCGAACACTCGTCACGCTGTCGAATGAAATGTACACTACGATTTAGGATTTATTAAGTGACCGCTTACCATTAGGTGGCTCGTCTGCTCGTTTGCTATCACATAAACAATTGAATTGAATACGTATCTTTTGAGAAGAGCCTTGTATTTATCATAATACGGAACACTATTAATCATAGAGAAATAATTAAGCATAGAATGCCCACTCCATACATCAGTTTTGTTACCAAAAGGCCTATTTTCGTAGTCGACATCTAGCGTCAAGTACCTAGTGGATTTATCAGTATCTACTACATGCATTTTTTCACAAGACGACAAACTCAAAATAATATATTTCACTTGATGTCTCAACAGTCATTAAAAACCCACGTTCCCCCACAAACTCAGGGGTGCTACTAACAAGGTTCACTATAAAGTAGCATTCGCAGGCGTCGTAAACATCTAGCTGACATGTTTAGCACCTCTGGAGTGTAATAGATTCCGTCTATATACAGTAGGTACATAATGTGTGCTGTAAACTAAAAAAGGTGTTGAAAACTTGACAGTTTCTTAATTGGGTGTTCTAATACTGAATTGTACATAATATTCATATTATGATGGTATATAAGAGCAGCCGACTAAAATAAACACAAACGCATTGTACCCCATTGGACTTATCCCTTATATACCTATGCATAAGTTCGCCTTACATTGTATACTTTTGGTTTAATTGTATTTTAACCTGTCTTATGTAACAAGTAGAGGAGTAATTTCAACTAATCGAAATATCTTCCATGTTTTACATTATTAATTATAGAGTCACACACAACACATCTTTTTGGCTATCTGGACATATATGGCACTCTAGTTAACAGGTAATGCAAAACATGGAAGATATTTCGATTAGTTGAAATTACCACGCAGTCCAAATTGCCCCGCTGCACCTTACAATAAAGTGTTTACACACATACATAGGTACAAATGAAATGAAAGTTTATTCACGAGAACATATGGTACAGTAGATATTATTAAGTGTACATATTGACCCATGATATGTTCGGCCTTATGGCATGTGAAAATTATTTGTATTGACATAGTTCATGCATGTCAAAGGAAAACACATTACAAAAATATCGCGTTTACTAAAAAATTATCAAAATTTAAATTATTAAATACAAACATCAAGTTTCAAGCGTCAATCTACATTCAGTTCGTCATTCAAATTCAGCGCATAAGTTCATCAATCTATTATAGTTAAATCTAATTGTCTTACTTACCTATGTAAAAAGATTACATGTTAAAATGAAGTTAAAATGAATGTTAATACATTGTATGTTAACCCGTTTACTGCTAGCGACCCGCTAGGCGGGTTTTCCGTTCGTAGGCACTTTTCGCTATGAACAACCAACCAAATAAATACCTCAAAGAATAGGTACAGTCAGCAGCACAAGTTGCCAAGCGGGCGAGGTGTTCAAAATCATATTGACGCGACTTTATTGTTAAGAGAATAAGAGCGTGTCAAGGTAATTTTGTACACCTTGCCTGTTTATGAACGTCTGCTGCTGAGTGTACTGCTAAATGACATGTACTGGTAAAATGATATTACTTCTTTATGATACTATCTCTTTTGCTTACTATATGTATATTTATATAAACTTCTCCTTTGTGCGACCTGACTCTACGTATCAAACATAGTGCTTAACACATTCAATACCACTAAGTGCTACGGGTTACGCTCGTAGCGCGTAGCCACGGTTTCGTCGTATGTAGCGCGTAGTCGCTACGAACAGTGTACCCGACAGTCGGGTTCTTGGTGTTGAATGTGTTAATACAGACTCTTAAGTTCTAACAAGTGTAATAAAAAGTTTAGTTAAAAACTACGGGGTTTTCCTAAACAAGCTTAAAACTCAAACTTAATTAAAATCTCACTTAATCCAGAACTTTTAATTAATTACACATCTCAAGAAACCCGCGAAATGCAAAAAATCTTTGTTTTGGCGCGAAACTACGCGAAATCCTTGATTCCCGCCTTCAAGCAATATGGCTGACTTGCAAAACGCCACCATAACTTTACCATCTCAACCAACCTCTAACTTCACTCTCAACCTTAATACTGAGTAATAAGGTTATTGTTAACATGTTAAGGTAGTTGCAGGTGTAAAGATAAGTTGGTGTTCTTGTACAAAAGACTGATTGTGGCGACGGAAGCCTCGTAGGAGCGCCTTTGTGCGCAGCGGCGTGTGTAGGTTAGGTTCTGCTTTTTCAAAGCGGATTGTTGATTCTTGGGTCCCGTGTTAAATGAGGTGGAATATGCTGTCTTAGTAGAGAGTAAATCCGTATGCGTTACTGGCCTAAGAAACCTAACGAACATAATTATCCTATCTAATCTAGGTACTAGTTTGCTCACTCCATACATCAGTTTTGGTACTAAAAAGACTATTATTTTCATAGTCGACATCTAGCATCGAGTAGCGGAATTATCAGTACTTACTGCTACATCTATTGTCAAGTAGCAGTACTGATAATTCCGCTACTCGGTGCTAGAAATAATAGTCTTTTTGGTACCAAAACTGATGTATGGAGTGAGCACTCTTGTATTATTTGACGTATCTTAAAGTTCGAATCGGGCCGTGGGCCACGTTCAAATATGCAAATAGGAGAAGATCCCAGTTTCGAATAAACTTCACCGTCAAAGTGTAAAAGTTTTGCTTTTTACACGGAGCCGATAGGTACCTATTTACATAATTCGCGGGTCACTCGTAATTTACTTATAATATAGTAAACTTTGACGTTTTGGTTTCGAAGTAGGTACCGTAAAACACTATAACATTGCCATTTCAACATAACTTTGCCCACCGCGTCACAGTTCAGTACAGGCGAAATAACTTAAAAGTAGTTACAGATACACTTTCTGAAAAATGCGAAGAAAGTGTATCTGTAACTTTTAGGTTACTTCGCTCTGAACTGTGACGCGGTGGGCAAAGTTATGTTGAAAGAGCAATGTTATAGTGTTTTACGGTAATCTTAAAATTCTTACAGTCCAATTCGAGTTTTAGTTATTCGATCTGTTTCCAATATGATACTGATATTTCAGTGTCAAAAGTAATTAGGTACCCCTCATGCAAAACCCTTTCAATCTTACCCCAACGTGTAGGTACCTATATTCGTTTTCTTATACCGGGTGTGGCCTGTAACATGAGCAAAAAATTAAACTGTAGGCTGTACTCCTCATACTGACCAACATTTGTTCAGCGACTTTTAAAAATAACTTGTGGTTTGATTTTTATTACACTTTAATGTTTATTGTAAGACGCAATGTATTGCGAATTTTGTTATGTTTAAGGCGTGACAAGCAACGTCAATCACACTAATATGGCGTGGCGATGGCGTCCATTGAAGATAATATTTATTTTGTATGAAAAATAGGGAGTCTAAATACTTCATAATTTTTAAAAGTTGTTGAACAAAAGTGTCACCGTTTGAGGAGTACAATCTATGTTTTAATTCTTTGCTCGTGTTACAGGCCACACCGTGTATTTCTCAGTTTTGGTACTCTATGTACGTATACATAAATGTATAGACAATGGTCTTAAGGACTGTATATATACTCAGATTACAGTGCAGTGTTTGCATTGACCACACAATAGGGGTGACCCAGATAATAAACGTATGTATATAACATATATTATAGTTCAGCTTAAATACCATCTACATCTAGGGCTGCTTCCGCATTTAGTTAATTATAACAATGGTAAGAAATTTATCAAATACATAAATACAAATATAAAGCATACTCACAGGGCCTACCGCGAAACACGAAAATCGAAAATTCGGTTTCTGCCTCTTCATCGCACACTCTTGCTTACTCGATCGATATAGAGGCACATAACGAAATTTCATTTTCGCGTTTCGCGGTAGGCCACCTGTAAACAAACCGCCTTGATGCATCAATGTCATAGTGAAAACTTGTCAAAAAACTGTTTAAGGCCTAGTATGACTGTGTAAGTTACTCTATGGTTTACTGGGTGCACTAGTGCTGCACTCTGGCGGCAGAACATTGCAGTAATACTCCCTATATTAAATTCAATTGAATTTAACCCTTTGAACGCCACGCCTGACGTGTGCGCATCATCGTGAACCGTGTCATAATGCACGAAAGTTGATATTAGGCTGTAGCCGCTTCAGTTGACGTCTTTGGCGGTCAATGGGTTAATTACCTATTTTGTATCGCATACAAACTTTTAGTGTTAGAGCATAATGTTTATACGGTAATATCAAACTCCCTACAAGTAGATATATAGTTAAATACACAGTCAATGGATTATTTATAAATTTTCAACCGACGAAAAAAAAACGGAGGAGGTTCTCAAGTCGACGCGTATATTTTTTTATTTTTTTATGTATGACCACGCATAACTTTTTACAGAGATGTTCGATTTAGATAATTATTTTTTTATTGGAAAGGGTATACCCCGAAGTTGGTCCCATATAAATTTGGAAAAAAAAATCCAACCTTAAGGGTAGGAAAATAGGGGATGATTGATTTTTTCACTCACCGATTGTAACGTATGACCACGCATAACCTTTTACAGAGTAGTCGTAATTTAACCTTTATTGCACAAAAGAAAAAACCTTACGATAAGTCTCCCTAATAGCGTCAGGCGTACGACCCGAATTTCATAGAAACACTGCAAATCGATGTACAGGTTAGCCATTTGGGACACGTATACTAGAGGTCAAAACAAAATGTTTGACCCGCAGTTCCTAAAAAAAATCCCTTAGGAGGGGAGTGCCGCGTCATTTTATTTTTTGTATGGGAAAACATTTTTTTTTTACAAACCTATCGTGTGTGGTGTTATATGAAAGGGCTTTTTGAGGCGATTCTAAAAATATACTACATCATTACATTTCAGCCATTTTTTAAATTAAAACAAAAATAATTTTCAAAACATACCTAGTTTGGGCTCCTCCAGATACGATATGGCTGATTTTTTTTTGTACAATATACCACAAATGATACGTGATATCCTCATATCTAACCCCAAGAAACGAATTTAAAAAATAATTTAATTTAGTATTTTTTTTTTTCAATAGTGACACAGTACTACTACACAGTTATACCAACTGATGAAAAGGCGCAGTAAAAGGGTTAAAGAGGTATTCCCCGTTGGATATATGGATATTACGTATCATTTTATGATTAATATACACCATATCTGCAGTACAGTTCCATTAAATCTCGTAAAATAGGTACTGAAATAGGACTGTATCACTTAGTAAAATTGAAAAAAATAAATAAATTATGAAATTATTTTCAAAATTGCTTTATTAGGGTTAGATATGAGGATATCACGTATCATTTGCGGTATATTGTACAAAAAAAAATCTGCCGTATCCTATCTGGAGGAGCCCAAACTTGGTATATTTTGAAAATTATTTTTGTTTTATTTAAAAAAAAATGGCTGAAATGTAATGATGTGGCATATTTTTAGAATCGCCTCAAAAAGCCCTTTCACCAAACACGATAGGTTCTGAAAAAAAAATATTTTCCCATACAAAAAAAACAATGACTCAGCACTCCCCTCCTAAGAGAATTTTTTTAGGAACTGCGGGTCAAAAATTTTGTTTTGACCTCTAGTATGCGTGTGCCAAATGGCTAACCTGTACATCCATTTGCAGTTTTTTAAAGTGAACAGGTTAGACTATAAGGCTTATTGACCGAAGCGTAGCGAAGGTCTACGTTTTGACTCGCGCATTTTGCTTTTGTATGTCCGGATGTTCTCCTCTACAGGTCGCAATTCTTAACCGATTCTCGTGAAATTTTGTAACCGAATTCTGTGACTCGATAAAATTTTTTTGTCGAGCCGGTTTTTGGAAATTTTTCAAAATGGAAAAGTTGTGATAGCTCGCGCCTAAACAAATAGTTGTATCGGTATCATACGAGTGTTTTCTTTTTGAGATATGTATATAGATTAAATGGCCAAAAATTCAGAAAATTTATTTCGCTGGTTTCGGAGGTATTGAGATATTTAATTTTAACTAATTTTAATTTGAGAATGAGTAGCTAAATTTCGTCAGCTTATCTAAGAACTATTTGGCTCAGTTTGTAAACGTTCGCTTTTTTTGTTTGCACAGAGAGTCTGGGTTCGATCCCCAGTATTTGTATGCTGGGATATAACTTTTTTTTATTTTTTTACACTTTAATTTCGTAGTTTTTTTCTTAGCACCATGTAATTTAAAGCTCTGCTCGCGAAGTCTACAGCTCACAGAGCCACTAGTAATATATGGTGGAATTATTCGCTGTATTGGGTAAGATCTTGGTAGATCAGATGGAAGAGCACGGGGCTAGCGATCCAGTTTGGGTTCAAGACTCGCCCGAGACAGTGAATTTTTCCACTTTTAATTTGTTTCTAAGCTTAACGCTTAAGGCTAAGCAGAGATATTGTGTATGTTACGAGTACAGTATTAGCAAAGACATATGTAACTTCGTATAAGACGAATAAAGTCTAAGGAAAAAACGTGCCTCGGAATTCAAGTAAAAGTCATTCTCGTATAGATGCCGCACACACCTTTAGCCTATCCTCGGCTAGATGGCGTGACGACACCGTTTCATATTTAACAATTATAACACATAGATATCAGTGAATGAACATGGATCAAAATGATATAAAAATAATAAAATCATTTATCCATATATATACATTTTTTGATAACTTTATACGTTTTCATTTTGAGTTTTAGTCGTGTGTCGATAGATGGCAGTAAATTTACAGTGACTACAAAATTTACAATGACAGGAGCCCTCTATACTATCTATTCTTTTTGGTATTAGTGACAACCCTGTGATATGTGTTAAGGTGATGTGTGGAATGTGCGATAATCTGCGACATCTCAATACCAGGCATTCAGACGATGATATTCCAAGTCAACTGTGTTGGTATTATATCATAATGAACTAGAGTTAGACCAAGAGAAGTCTGCAACGATTTTGATAGCCCACGCAGTGCAACTGTTATTTTAAACGTCAAACTTCTATGAAATTATGACGTATAAATTTCACCTGCACTGCGCGGGCCTGTGTTGTGGGTACCAGAACACGATATATTTATACATAGTTAAAAATAAAACCTATACAAAATGTATAGAACACATCCAAAACTCAGTAACAAATATTTGTAATAAACACCCAAAAAACGCCCGTAAAACAAGACTTTGTCCATTACGGATTGACACGGGATTTTTCACAATCACGCCTACGTTTACAGTTGCCAAACATTATTGGGTGTATACATTTATTTCTCTAAAACAAATATAACCTACATCTAAATCGTCCCAATTCCCGTGTCCCAGAAATTCCCGCTATATTTGCGGTAATAGGTATTATTAGGTGTAAAGATGAGCGCGGGAGCGCCGCACCTGGTATCGACAGGTGAGGCCCACGGGGACCACAGACTTGGGAAAACGATCATGTTCTTCTAGCTTGTTTATGTTTATTTTTATTTAAAAAATTAATTCAGGCAGGTTTATGGGCCATATGTTGACTGTAATAAAAACAATAAGTTTATTTTAATTTAATTTTAACAAGGCCCATATTACATACACCTTATAGACTAACATAAATATTTTTCATAATGACCAGTATGGTTGGCCAAATTATGGAATATTACAACAATAATATTTATGAACTATTTTTCATCAAGCAGATACAACTGATACAAACAGTGCTACAAATTTTAAAATATGGGAAATACCTCTTAAGAATTCAAAAAGCACATATTATAAGAAGAAAATACCTAAGTACATCAATTGCGTTCGAGCGCCAATAGTCCACGTGTGAATGTAAAACACATGTGTAACTAAAAGAAACAAGAACATTTTAGATTTAAGCTAGTTATTAATTTCGTTTAGTAGTACCACTGTATATATATTGTATGTAAATAAATGATTTAAATTTTCAAAAGTATAAAAAAAAAAGATACATAAGAAAGTATAAACTTATCAATTAACAATTTAAAAAGTAGGTATTTACGTAAGAAATCTTATCGTAATAAAATAAAAAAAAAACGTACCTACCTACTTGGAATGTAAAATGCTCTAGTGAAAAAAAGAAAAATCACTTTTTGCACACCTTGTATGTAGAACAACAACTACCCATTTTTAGGGTTCCGTACCCAAAGGGTAAAAACGGGACCCTATTACTAAGACTCCGCTGTCCGTCTGTCCGTCCGTCCGCCTGTCACCAGGCTGTAACTCGAGAACCGTGATAGCTAGACAGTTGAAATTTTCACAGATGATGTACATATTTCTGTTGCCGCTATAACAACAAATAGTAAACAAAATAAAATAAATATTTAAGGGGGGCTCCCATACAACAAACGTGATTTTGTTGTCGTTTTTTGCGTTATGGTACGGAACCCCTCGTGCGTGAGTTCGACTCGCACTTTGCTGATTTTTAGAGCATGAGAAATGTGAAATATTGAAAAAGCGCGTAAGTCTCAATCCAGTGGTCGCCTTGTATATAACTTTGACACCAAATACTGAGCGGGTATTCCCTCGGCCCCGAGTAACTTTACAATCTGAGTTTATCTGACGACGTTCCTCTTACTACAAGTACAACCTTGCAGGAATTCAAATTTCTCTGAATAAATTTCCTACAATTTATAGGAAATTTCATTTTTTAGATATTCGTAAAGGATGACTATCACGTTAGACTGGGCCGTGTCCGGGCCGGAGCTTCCGGCGCTTACTTTTCTATTACAGATGACAGGTGATCACGTGATGCTTTCCATAGAAAACGAAGCTCCGGAAGCTTCGGCCCGGTCTAACGGACTAAACAACCGGGTAAACGCCGAATACAGATTAATGTTGTTTGAATTTTCGGACTTTACCCAAAAGGCTCGGGTAATACTAGCTACCAGGGTAATTTTCCTTCCTTCCTAACCTTCTAACATTACCCGTAACATAATATATACCTATCAAGCACAGTCGAAAGGTCATTCAATTCCATAAACTAAGGTACTCACCAACTTCGTTGACTACCTTTCGGTCTCAAGACTGCACCATTTAAGGCACAACCCACAGCCTTATCTGAAAACTATCAGATCTTGGATCTGTGCAATACCCGTGCACCTAGCATAAAACCATCTCAATTTGTGTATTCTGTATTCAAATTGCTCTTTACCTGCTTACCATTGAAAACTTAACCTTATTACAAAGATTTAGGGTTGCTTTTAGCCTGTAGAGTATAGATAGGGCTAGACATTGATACATAGTTTAATCAAAGAGTTTAATTGAGTGGAGCAGTCATTTAGCGTTGGGACGTTTGTCTTTCAGTAACATTGAAGTGTTTGTTTTGTTTCTCGTGAAATAAGTTTAATAAGCAGCAGGCGTATAATAATTATGGATGCTTTTATCCACGTGATAAAATAACTGTCACTTTTTAACACCGCGGGATAGAAAGTGACGGACACCGTTTTATCACGCTGTCACGTAGACAAGAATGACCATCATATTCGTAATATACAAATGTATTAAGAGTGAATTGCAAAAAAAAATGTACATAGTTAAGCACCGGTAATTAGTATAATGTTAATTGATTACAACAGTTAAGCCATTTCTATTTAAGTTAGATGCTTGAAAGTGTGTTAGCGTAAGCTATAGACTATGTGTACGAATTAAGTAAGTAAATACAATACAATCCAATTTACATAGTTAATTTTTGTAACACAAATGAATCAATTAAGTTAAGACTAATCACAGCTTCTTAAGTGCGCTTAATTACGTACACTTTTTTTGCAATTCACTCATAAGTACAAAAATAGAACACAGTTAATTGGTATTTAAATAGTAAAACAAAATGTTACTTACTCAACATGTGGCGGGTTGATACGACGTTGATTTTCATGGTAAGTACAGAAATACGTGTAAAAAAGAAAACTGAGAACTAGTTCTAACAAGAGTTAGAACTAATTAGAGTTAGAGTTAATTGATTAAACTATATAGTTATTGTTATACTTAACGATAAAAACTGAAATACCTCGGATAAATATTTTTGCCTCTAATGTGACATATCCCTTAGCGAGGTGAGCAATGATTTTAGGGGTCAACTTTGACATAAATCCATGAATGGGGATTTTAAAGGGGATCTAAAATATTCTTCCTATTCTTATTTTAACAGAAAGCTAAAGGAAATTAGAGAAAAATTTCAATGCATTCTCAAAACGGCCTGAACAAAGTTGTTTGCTAGACCAAAAGTTAAACCCTCCAGAGTCAAAGTTAGAATAGTCGTGCTTGTATTTGTCACGATGTTTCAGCTTTTGGTACCAAAAAAATTTCTTGAAAAATGTTTGTTTTACCGGTTATTGAGATATAAGATATGTCATAATCATAAGTCGTTTATTTGTGAAAGGTGTTTTGTAGGTACATAGGAAAACAATAGGAAACTATGTATGCCTATACTTATCACTATCAGTATCTTATAGTTTTATTACCAGTCTCTTAGCACCATCCTACTAACCCGGGGTTAACCGGTAAAACCTGGTGTCACCATGGTTACCAGTACAATTTGACACTGGGTTAAGACGAAACAGGAGCTGAGTTTTAAATATTTTAGGTAAATATACCCGTCTCGCTAACGGAAGCGGCACCTAAAAGTAGTGCGATAAGGACAAGGCGAAAAATCCTGCTTAAAAATCTCAAAAATCGAGGTTTCGTACTCCTCTGTTTCCTCCTCCAAAACTTAACCAATCGTAACCAAATTTGAAAAATCTAAATGATTATAAAATTATCTGTGCCGGACCGTTTTGCTTTTTTGGCTAATTGATATCAGTTTTGAATGCCACGCCTCTCATTGCGGCATAGTCAATTAGGCCATTTTGGCCATTTTTGAAGGGCTCTAGCGCCTTAAAAAACAAAAATATCAAAAAAGCAAAACGGTCCGACACAGATATTGACAATATTAATCTGTGTTGAAAAAATCATTGCTCTAGCTTCAAAAACCACGGAGGAAAACGAGGAGTACGTTTGTATGGAGAAATGACCACTCCCGTTGGCTCTTAAAAGTTTCACCACGTTAACCCCGGGTTAGTGGGATGGTGCAAGTGGCGCTTGTAGGTTTAAAATAATAGATACGTCCCGACGTAATTTTTGGAATAATCCTACATAATCTGTATTTTTAAATGTATAAGCGCCACTTGCACCATTCCACTAACCCGGGGTTAACCTGTTAAACCTGGAGTTACCATGGGTACCAGTACAATTTGACACAAGGTTAACGGATTAACCGCTTAACCCCGGGTTAGAAGGATAGTGCAAGTGGCCCTTAGAGACGCATACTCGTATATTTTTGGCGCATTATTTTATCCGTTACTATTGACGCTACGCTAACTGTTCAAGTTAGAGTACACTTAAGACTCTCAACACGTATCACATTCCCATACAACGTTGTATTACAACCTCGACACCTGATACCATACCCAACATACCGACTTACCCCTATATTCGCCGCGTCATAGCCAACTATAAACTCTAAGGCACTTTATAACCGACGTTTCCAAATTTAGCCACCCGAACCGATTAAGTTTGTAACATATCTTTAGCAACGTCTTAAACAACATTATATAGTGTGGCGTTTACGTCCTTTTGAAAAGTATAATCCATCCATCAAACTGAAGCCCTCTCGAAAACAGACGCGAATTACTGTATAGGGAATTGGAACCTACTGATATCCTCCATCTCGCTCTGGCTCAGGGATTCGTGTATGGGTCTCTCGCTCTTTAATTAAGCTCGTCAAGTCTGTTTAGATGGAAGGACACTTGACGTTCCCACAGTGACGCTGCCAATTTGACGTCAAACTTGTGAAGAGATGCCTATTTGGCGTTATTAAGTCTGATAGCGATTCATGATCGAACTTTATCAATTGCTTTCAATCAATCAATCAATCAAAGCATTTATTTTCAGGCAACTAAGGCCCATAGATACATACCTTACAAACTAACATATATACTATAATAAAAATATTAAATAGGTACTTACTAAAAAAGTCATTTTCGTGACGCAGTTTTCTGTTGCGGCGTCACGTGCTCTGGTGCTATGACCATAGGCGTCACCAGAGGGTAGCAGAGTATCTTATTAGTAAACACAGCTTAGATGTTTCTTATTTTTATAGCTTATCAATTCATCTAACCAACATCTATAAACATCGATACAATTTCAGCCAACATCGAAAATCGTTGTCAGCCTATTTATCGCTCTAAAACATATGTACGGTAGAACGGGGTGGCTTTCAAATGCAGGGGCGACTTTAAAATTCTAGTTTTTAAGCCATAATATATTTATATTCGAGATTTTTTACAGTAGGTGAATATGAATATATAGTACTTAGGTAATCTAACTAGTTACAGGAACATTTTCAGTAAATAATGAATAATGGTAATTCTATAATTAATTTAATTAATTATCATTTATTCAAGGACCAACTGAGATCATTTTTGTTAGTACTTACGACTATGACTTATAAAATATTGTTAGTATTATGATCTATATTCTATACAATGTCAGAGATAAATAAATTAATTGAAATTAAAAAGAAATGAAATTAAATTAAAATAAAATATAATAATAACGACTTGATTAAATGAAAATAAATATTAGAGCATTAAATTACAAATTAAAGTTAATAATGTTAATTAATAAAAAATTTCAAAAAAAATTCTATGGCCGTTTTAAATCTTTCAAAGTAACCCCGTTCTAAGGTAGTGCATAATTGTTTGCCATCGTATTTTCACGGAAACGCACGAACGTGTTATGCTATTTCAATCAGTCTCAGTACAATAAGTACTGAGGTTGACAGAAGTAGCATACAAATACGAACGTTTCCGAGGAAATACGATGGTAAACAATTATGCACTCCATCTGTATTCGAGCGATAGAAATACAGATACTTAATGATTTTAGATTTTTCGATGATGGCGGTAGGCCATCCCTATTTCCTATCGGAATCTCCTTAGTACGGAACACGACAGTGCAGTTTCGCTGCAGCGTTCATTACTGAGCTCCGAGCTATTTCGGCTATCCCGGGAGCGAGCTTCATTTCAACTAGTCTGATATAATATGCTGGTGACTTTTGTATATTTGTGACATGGACGTGATGTCTTGAAATAAATAGACATTTAAAATTAAATTGCATGTCGATTTTAGTGGATTGAATACTATTTGTACCTATATCCCAAGTACCCTATTACTTTTTCTTAAAATTCTGCCTCATTCAGTATTTTTTGAAACAGTCAGAAATACTGCAAGTCAATCTGTTTTCCGTAAGTTTTCATGGTTATTTTCGTTCTATCACTTGATTAGTGAATATTATCCAAGAGCGACAGGGAGGCACACAACGATTTCCGATTTATCGATGTTGCCCCCGTATTTCCTATCGGAATCTCTTTAACGTACGGAACACGGCAGTGCAGTTTCGCTGCAGCGTTCATTACTGAGCTCCGAGCTATTTCGGCTATCTCGGGAGCGAGCTTCATTTCAACTAGCCTGATATAATATGCTGGCCTTTTTGTGACAGGACGTGATGACTTGAAATAACTATAGGCATTTAAATAAGTTTCTAACAAAAAAATAATTTTAATATGTTTTGATTAGTGACTATACTGGTTGGATGGTTCTTAGCCGTTTTTTAATAAAGATAACTATAGTTTCCTATTCTGTACATAAAAAATAAGTTCAAAAACTAAAACCCGACTACTGCAAATCGCGCTCTAAAAAGTATGAAACAAGATAGAATTCTTATCTGAAATTATCAAGCAAGAATTTTTTTTTATATTTACAGAAATTCAGAGGATCGCTGTGGTTGTATGCCACGATTATAAACTTAAAAGTAATGTGGCATACGACCACGGCTATCCTCTAAATCTCTGTAAATATAATATGTAAAAAATTCTTGCTTGATAATTTCAGATAAGAATTCTATCTTGTTTCATACTTTTTAGAGCGCGATTTGCAGTAGTCGGGTTTTAGTTTTTGAACTTATTTTTTATTTAATTAATTTTGGGGTCATGATTTCGTTACTAACTATTTGAAGTCACTTTATATTACGTTTGCGAGGGCGTCCTCAGTACAGAAATGCACGCAGAGCGCCGCCTATATCGGGCTACGCCCGACTCCTTTAATATGAGGGCGCCGATGGCGGCCGTCTTTGGAACGCGTACGTCGGGCTCCACCCAACTCTTTTAGTATGAGGGCGCCGAAGGCGCCCGGCTTTGGAACGCGTACGTCGGGCTACGCCCGATTCTTTTAGTATGAGGGCACCGAACTTCACCGAAGGCGTCCGGCTTTGGAACGCGTACGTCGGGCTACGCCCGACTCTTTTAGTATGAGGGCGCCCAAGGCGCCCGGCTTTGGAACGCGTACGTCAGGATACGCCCGACACTTTTAGTATGAGGGTGCCGAAGGCGCCCGGCTTTGGAACGCGTACGTCGGGCTACGCCCGACTATTTTAGTATGAGGGCGCCGAAGGCTCCCGGCTTTGGAACGCGTATGTCGGCTTACGCCCGACACTTTTAGTATGAGGGCGCCGAAGGCGCCCGGCTTTGGGACGCGTACGTCGGGCTCCGCCCGAGTCTTTTAGTATGAGGGCACCGAACTTCACCGAAGGCGTCCGGCTTTGGAACGCGTACGTCGGGCTACGCCCGACTCTTTTAGTATGAGGGCGCCCAAGGCGCCCGGCTTTGGAACGCGTACGTCAGGATACGCCCGACACTTTTAGTATGAGGGTGCCGAAGGCGCCCGGCTTTGGAACGCGTACGTCGGGCTACGCCCGACTATTTTAGTATGAGGGCGCCGAAGGCTCCCGGCTTTGGAACGCGTATGTCGGCTTACGCCCGACACTTTTAGTATGAGGGCGCCGAAGGCGCCCGGCTTTGGGACGCGTACGTCGGGCTCCGCCCGAGTCTTAGTAAAGGCGCCCGGCTTTGGAACGCGTACGTCGGGCTACGCCCGACTCTTTTAGTATGAGGGCGCCTAAGGCGCCCGGCTTTGGAACGCGTACGTCAGGATACGCCCGACACTTTTAGTGTGAGGGCGCCGAAGGCGCCCGGCTTTGGAACGCGTACGTCGGGCTCCGCCCGACTCTTTTAGTATGAGGGCGCCGAAGGCGCCCGGCTTTGACACGCGTACGTCAGGATACGCCCGACACTTTTAGTATGAGAGCGCCGAAGGCGCCCGGCTTTGGAACGCGTACGTCAGGATACGCCCGACACTTTTAGTGTGAGGGCGCCGAAGGCGCCCGGCTTCGGAACGCGTACGTAGGGCTACGCCCGACACTTTTAGTATGAGAGCGCCGAAGGCGCCCGGCTTTGGAATTTGGAACGCGTACGTCACGATACGCCCGACACTTTTAGTGTGAGGGCGCCGAAGGCGCCCGGCTTTGGAACGCGTACGTCGGGCTCCGCCCGACTCTTTTAGTATGAGGGCGCCGAAGGCGCCCGGCTTTGGAACGCGTACGTCGGGCTACGCCCGACTCTTTTAGTATGAGGGCGCCGTGGGCGCCCGGCTTTGGAACGCGTACGTCAGGATACGCCCGACACTTTTAGTATGAGAGCGCCGAAGGCGCCCGGCTTTGGAACGCGTACGTCGGCTTACGCCCGACACTTTTAGTATGAGGGCGCCGAAGGCGCCCGGCTTTGGGACGCGTACGTCGGGCTCCGCCCGAGTCTTAGTAAAGGCGCCCGGCTTTGGAACGCGTACGTCGGGCTACGCCCGACTCTTTTAGTATGAGGGCGCCTAAGGCGCCCGGCTTTGGAACGCGTACGTCAGGATACGCCCGACACTTTTAGTGTGAGGGCGCCGAAGGCGCCCGGCTTCGGAACGCGTACGTAGGGCTACGCCCGACTATTTTAGTATGAGGGCGCCGAAGGCGCCCGGCTTTGGAACGCGTATGTCGAGCTACGCCCGACACTTTTAGTATGAGGGCGCCGAAGGCGCCCGCGGCTTTGGAACGCGTACGTCGGGCTCCGCCCGACTCATTTAGTATGAGGGCGCCGAAGGCGCCCGGCTTTGGAACGCATACGTCGGGCTACGCCCGACACTTTTAGTACGAGGGCGCCGAAGGCGCCCGGCTTCGGAACGCGTACGTATCTTGTAAAAAAAATTACTGTTTCATACATTTTGGCTGATCAGGACTTATACCTATTCACGTTATAAAATGTTGCAGGACATTAAAAAAACACCATTGTTACGGACACCCAGCGACTATTTTAGTACCTACGTACCTAATAAGTTAACATTTTATTATATAGAATCGTAGATATAGTTTAGTAAGTAGTTAGGCTAGAATAAGGCATTAAATAGGTTCATAACGCAAGGTCACTGCGCGTGCGAAGCGGCAGGGAATCGTTTTGTCCTTGACGCGCTGAAAGAGACAGCGCCATACTACCACTATGTTACTGTCGCTTTTTTCTATAATAAGGCTTTTAATTAATATGAAAATGTTATACATTTTTGTGGAATAACATATTTAATGCCCTAAGTGTCGTAATTTTCTAAAACATTGTATATTCTAAGAATTATTAACAAAAAACGCATTTTATGTCATTTAAAATCATTTCCGGCTAAATCAGCTTTAAGATTATATAAATACTTAGTTTTCCACCACTTTTAGTACAATAATTGCCAGGTATAGGTTTATAGATAAATAATTAATCACATTAAAACAATGCACTAGTCACTGTTGAATTTGCTGGACCTTATGTCCTTGTAATAAGGTATACTGTATTAGTAGTTAGAGAAATTTCTTTTTGATCTAGTTTCCAGAACCTTCTACGGCATGAAAGAGACAGTAGAAATATACTCGTATGTTAGAATAGTAAGGCTGCTCCTGCGCAACCAACCCGGTTCGTTGGAACATTCTAGAAATCCACCGGAAATGGATATCTAGGACACTATTGGCTAATTTTTCCCCAATTTTTTCCACCCATATGGGATCAAAATTGCGTATATAAACTAGAGGCGCCGCTCGCGCCAGCAGTGCATCTTCACCGGTTAGCGAGTAAATATTAATAATTTCGGGGTTACTCTGTCCGGAAAGTTCTGGATTCTATTCTAGTTTTTCAAAAGTGTTCAGTGGTTTAAGCAGATTTAATTGTTTTTACATATAGACTTAACTTAGTGTGTTATAAACAGGCTGTGGTATTTTAGTAGTTTCACAATTAGAAAACGCATAGACTTACTTACCTTACTTAATGTCTTCTATTCAGTGATAACGATAATTATAGACAATAACAATATTAGTGGTGTTTTCTTCAGTATCCCGGAAAGTAGTAGGCAAGAAGGCTAGGACTTCGTGGGTGCACAGACTTGCAGCCGGTAAAAGTATATAGGACTATACCGAAGAGCACTCAACTGAGTTATCGAAGAAGTTAGGTTCGAATGTGGGCCTACGGGGTTCCGGCCCCGTGCATCGCCTACATTGCGTGGTCCTTCGAGCCGGATCAAGACCGGCAGCTTCAGGAGGAGGGCCCCACGAATAACGTCGTGCAAGATATCGGTCGCCGAAGTGAGAAGTGTTCGCGAGCGATTTATTTGAACAATAAATTCAGTGCGGTCGAATCACGCGTAAAATAGGCTAGGAGGCATATTACTACGTAGGGTCGTAGTGATTTTTAGGTTTACGTCGTGTTCGTTTCGCGAGGAGGTTTCAAAACACGTGGACATTATTTCGTCGCGATCGATACTTACGCTCGTTACTAATTAGACTCCCTGTGTATTAGTTGATTGACTTTCGTGATAGTTTTAAAAATGGACAAATTATTAGGTCATATGACTACGCGGTCGCAGTCAAAGCGTAACGCGGAGGAGAGTCAACAAAATCTCGATCCCGAGCAGGGAGACCGTACTATTGTGGACCGTAACGTACAGGAGGTTACAGAGGCCGTCGGCGGAGCTACATTGCAGCCGGCAGAAATCAAGGCGATCGTCAATACTACCGCTACATATTCACCGAGATCACATTCCTTCAAATTTAAGAAGACCGGCGCAATACCAAAGGTTCGTAAGGTTGCGGTGCGGCAACCGAGCAAGCGCAAGAAAGAGACGGCCGCGGCTTCAACCGTCGTCGACGCCAGCAGAGTTCCGCCGAGCGGCGACGCATCCCTTCCCGCGCATCCCACCGGCGACGCGACCGACGGTCGAGACGGGAGCAACACGCCGTCGTTACACTCGCAGCGGTCGAGCGCTAAGCGTGCGGAAATAGATCAAATTAAAACGTTGTTAGCAAATCGAGCCGCGGAAGACGAACGATTATTAAAAAGACTCGAACAGTTAGGCAGGTCGTCGTCGAGTGACAGTTTAGTGGATGAACCGCGAGTGTCGGACAAAGTGAATAGGCCGTTAGAAACTGTTAATAGAATAGATGCTTGGCTAGAATCAAGAAAGGTTAGACAGGGACTCCCGGATGAGTCGCCACCGCGCCGGTACGAACGAGACGTAGGGCCGTCGCGTTCAGAAATTTTTAAAGCTATCAGTGAAGTTCGTAATCAACCGCGAGTGCATTATAATAGGTACTTTGACCTTGCGCCCCATCAGGGCGAGCGCGAGGACACGTCCGCCTATGCCCGCGAGCCACAGCCGGCTCAGTCGAGGCAGGCGGCCTACACGTCTACACCACGAGTGAAGAAAGAACAGGAGGAGCGCGCAATGAACGACCCGGCGTTTATGAGCGACGCCGCTGCAGCATTTCAAGCCCTCGCCGATCAACTAAAAGAGCTTAAACGCCCTAAGCCGCCAAAACAGGTATACGAGCTCCCTTATTTTAGCGGTGACACGAGCGAGTGGCAGATATTCTTCAAGGCGTACGAGGAAACAACAAAAAGGTACGAATTCAGTGACTACGAAAATATGGCGCGTCTCCGTAATGCATTACGAGGGGAGGCACGCGCCTGTGTACATCACCTGTTGGCTACGGCGTCAGAGCCTGACTTAATTATTAGAATACTACAGAAAAACTTCGGGCGAAACGATCTAATTATAGACAGAGCTTTAGAGGAACTGCGGAGATTGCCGAACGTCGGAACGAGCGCCCTTGATTTAAATAATTTTGCTACAAAGGTTGCAAACATTGTAAGTACCTTAATACATGTGGACAAGAAGAACTACGGAGATAACCCGCTCCTTATTAGAGAGGTAACTGAAAGGCTAAGCCCACATCTGAGGTCAAAATGGTGCTCTTACGCCGCTCAAAACATGAGTAAAGGCAAAACTGAGCTAACACTCTTATCAAAGTTTCTAATCGAGGAAAGCGACATAGAGCTGCAGTTTAGCCACGTGAAGTCGAGTTTTAGGAGGCCTACTGTGCAGCGCGAGCAGCCGTCGCGACAATACGCGCCGCCACGAGAGACTCAGGCGCCGCGACACGATTACAAGTACAGTAGAAATTATAATAATAAGGTTCAAACTCAATCACTGATGCACAAGCCCCCCGAGAAAAGCTATAACATAACAGAGGTGAAATCAGTAGAGGTTTGTTTGTGCTGCGGCGGAGTACACAGAATTAGTGTTTGCAAGAAAATGCTAGGTATGTCCATAGGAGAACGTCTAGAGTGGGCACAGGGAAATCAGGTATGTTTCAAATGCCTAGAAAGGAGACACAGCCGTGATCAATGCCAGGCGAAGGGCTGCGGCGTGACCGGCTGTCGCTATGTCCATCATAAGCTGCTTCATAGTAATGAAACAAAGTCTAAAACGGCGGGATTTCAAGCACCGCCCCCGCCTCGCTCTCCTTGTCCCCCTCGCATAGAGCCGAGCACAGAGGCGTGTGGTACGACTGATAGCGAGCAGACAACGACAACAACAGTACTTAACACTACACCGGATCAGGAGCAAAGTACAGCGGTTCTACTAAAGGTAATTCCGATAATCGTCGAGGGCCCGCTGAAGACGATCAATACATACGCCCTTTTAGACGATGGAAGCTCGATTTCACTGGCAGAACAATCATTAATGGAGGAAGCCGGCATCACAGGTCCACAGATTCCCCTGAATGTGAATGGCGTTTTAGATATGAAGTCTGGGAATCAATTTAGTCGCCGGGTTAAAGCGAAGGTCAGAGGTCGTAACCTGCCAGCCTACGAGGTCACGTTTAAAACAGTAGAGTATCTAGGACTACGCAAGCAAACAATACGCGATGACGTTATGAACTGCAAGCATATTGTTGATTTTAAAAAGGATGCCTGCTATGATGGCACAGTGAGGCCTAGACTATTAATAGGGTCTGATCATTGGTATTTAACTATTCCAGAGGAGGTGCGAGTAGGTGACGACACCGAGCCTGCTTTAGTACGCTGTCGTCTAGGATGGGTGGTCTACGGAACTACACCTGCCCACTTCATGCGACTACTTGCCGAAGAAGAAGAATACTCAGCACTGCACTGCCATACAGAAGAGGAGGTCGAGCTGCACGACTTAGTAAAGTCGCATTTCGAGATGGATTCATTAGGTATAAAAAATTTAAATAAAAGTAACCCGGCAGAGCAACGTGCGATTGAGATCTTCAACCAGACATGTAAGAAAATTGAATCAAATAGGTACGAGGTCGGTCAGCTGTGGCGTAAGGACGACACAACGATGCCGCCAAGCTACACCAATGCAGTAAGGAGGCTTCATTCAACTGAGAGAAAAATGAAACGAGACGAGATGTATGCGGAGGCATATAAGGCTCAAATAAAAAATCTGGTAGATAAAGGTTATGCTGAGAAGGTTAACGAACGCCCGGACAGTGATTTGACATTTTATTTACCACATTTCGGAGTAACTAACGTCAATAAACCAGGCAAGTTGAGATTAGTTTTTGATGCTGCGGCAAAGGTCAAGGGTCAAAGTTTGAATGACCACATTATAGAGGGCCCAGATCTCCTACAGTCTCTTCCAGGAATATTATACAGGTTTAGAGAAGGGCCATACGCAGTCGTCGCAGACATCGCCGAAATGTTCCTGCAAATAAGGATACGAAAGGAGGATCAGCCGAGTCAGTTATTTTTATGGAGAGAGAATAATAAGAGCGTTCCTGAGGTTTATAAAATGAAAAGTATGATTTTCGGAGCAGCCTCGAGCCCGTTTCTAGCACATTGCGTGCGAAATAAGAATGCGCTAGATAATGCAAAGGAATTCCCATTAGCTGTTGAGGAAATAGCTACTAATCATTACATGGATGATTTCGTAGCAAGTTTTGAAAATGAATCTGCTTTGGTTTCCAGCTCCCTGCAAGTAGCCGAGTGCCACGAGCGCGGCGGGTTCCAGCTTCGCGGGTGGTGCTCGAACAGCGAACTACTCCGCAAGCAGATACCAGCGGAGCTGCAAGCAGAAACACCCGCGAAGCTGGGTAACAAGGAAAGTAAAATATTAGGTTTATTTTGGAACCCGCAAACTGACGAACTCGGCTTTAATACGAAACTGTTAAGAGTACCTCAGGAGGTCAAGGATCAACTTAGAGCCCCGAATAAGAGAGAAATGCTGTCAGCTGTCATGTCCATATATGACCCATTAGGCTTATTAGCGCATTATACTATATCACCGAAATGTGTATTACAGAAAATATGGAGTAAGAAAATCGAATGGGACCAGCCGCTGCCACCGGAGGATGTAGAAGCCTTCAACGCCTGGCTGGAGGCGATGGACAGCGTCACGGCCTTAAGAATACCCCGGTGCTACTTCGCAATGGACACGAAGTCTACGAAACAGCTGCATATTTTCATGGACGCAAGTACTCAGGCCTACGCGTGCGTCGCGTACTGGAGATATAAGGTAGATTCAGATTATGTAATTACTCTAATCGGCGGACGGAGTAAGGTCTCCCCGACGAAGCAGCTGAGCGTCCCGAGGCTCGAATTACAGGCAGCTCTTATAGGCTCAAGATTAAAGGAGACTATACTCAAACATCATCGTTTCGACGTTGAAAAGGTCTGTATGTGGACTGACAGCTCAACGGTTCTACATTGGGTGCGAAACGGCTCTAAACGCTACTCGATGTATGTGGCAAATAGGCTAGGCGAGATAGCAGAGCTCACTAGAACCCACCAGTGGAGATGGGTACCGACCAAGGTTAACCCGGCAGACGTGGCTAGTCGACCGGACATGAAGCGTCAGGTACATGCACATAGCCTTTGGTATGAGGGACCAGATTTTTTGAGGCGGCCGGAGTCTGAATGGCCTCAAGAACGTCCGGCAGAGGGCGACACTCGCCCTATAGAGCCCGAAGGGCTAGAGGAGGTTTGTTGCGCTACGCAGGTGGCACCGTCTATAAATAAGGTCCCTATACCTGACCCAGATAGAATTTCGAATTATGACAGGCTCTTAAATGCAACAGCAAGGATATTCCAGTTTATTGAACGCTTAAAAAATAAAGCTTATGTTGCATTCCAGTTACACCATCTGAAGAAAGCAGAGCACCTGCTGTTCCAGTACTCACAGAAGCAAGCCTTCCCCGACGAACTACTAAGGCTGTCACGAGGGGAGCCCATACCGCCGAGCAGCCGACTCTACGGCCTGGACCCGGTGCTAGAGGAGGATGGACTGCTCAGGATGCGTGGACGAATCAACGCCGCACCGGTCCAGGGGCTGAACAAGAGGCCTATCATACTGGATGGCAAAAATAAGGTCGTATTTTTACTTATTTTACGGGCACATGCGCGGAGTCATCACGCAAACAATGAACGTGTAATCAATGATCTAAGACAACTGTATTGGATCCTACATCTAAGGCCGTCAGTGCGCAAAGTAGCGTATGCATGCATGATGTGTAAAATTAGGAAGGCTAAACCCGAGGTCCCTGCGATGGGTGATGTACCAGCAGCACGAATTACACCATATCAAAGGCCATTCACCCACTCAGCGGTAGATTTGTTTGGACCATTACACATTACCATAGGAAGGAGGCATGAAAAGCGATGGGTGGCCCTATTTACCTGTTTAACTACAAGAGCTGTGCATTTAGAAGTTATTTCATCGCTTTCAGCGGACAGTGCAATCATGGCGTTGCGGCGGTTCGCAGCGCGCAGAGGATGGCCGGCAGTCATCTACAGTGACAACGGCTCAAACTTCCGGGCGGCCGACATCGAGCTACGGCGAGCCTTCGAGGAGTGGCTACCGCAGCTCCAGGAGTACGGGCTGCAACACGGGCTGCGCTGGCGATTCATACCACCCGGTGCGCCTAACCAAGGAGGAGCATGGGAGCGGCTTGTGCGCTCTGTCAAGACAGCGCTCACAACTACACTACATGAGAGGGCGCCAAAGGAGGAGACGCTTCGAACTTTGCTCGCGGAGGTCGAAAATACAGTCAACGCGCGACCTCTCACTCACGTGTCAGTCGACCCGAAAGACGAAGAGGCACTCACACCAGCTCACTTTCTACTTGGAGGTTCCACGGGCCTACCCATAACCGGTCCGTGCGAGGAGGCAGATCGGCGAACCTGGCGCGCCACACTAGCGCTCGCCGACCATTTCTGGCGGAGGTGGCTACGCGAGTATTTGCCGCTACTCGCCCCACGGCAGTCACCCACCAACCAAGCGAGACCACTTCAAGTAGGAGACCAGGCCGCGTAGCCAAGATGCCAATCGCTTACTCTCCGTAGCGATCGAAACGCAACTGTCACTGTCGCGCTAATATGGAAGAGTGATAGAGAGACATAATGCTTTTCGTTGTCGAAGCGATAGCGATTGTAACCTTGGCTAGGCCGGCTGGTAATCATCGTCGACCACACGCTACCACGGAACGTGTGGCCCAGAGGCATCATCACAGCGGTATATCCTGGCCCAGATGGAGGGGTCCGGATGGCGGACGTCTCAACCAAGGGCGGAGTCTTCAGGCGTCCCACTACGAAGCTGGCTGTCCTCCCGGTACGGACAGGCTGACCACGTCGCGACTACGTGTTCAGCGAGGGGAGAATGTTACGGACACCCAGCGACTATTTTAGTACCTACGTACCTAATAAGTTAACATTTTATTATATAGAATCGTAGATATAGTTTAGTAAGTAGTTAGGCTAGAATAAGGCATTAAATAGGTTCATAACGCAAGGTCACTGCGCGTGCGAAGCGGCAGGGAATCGTTTTGTCCTTGACGCGCTGAAAGAGACAGCGCCATACTACCACTATGTTACTGTCGCTTTTTTCTATAATAAGGCTTTTAATTAATATGAAAATGTTATACATTTTTGTGGAATAACATATTTAATGCCCTAAGTGTCGTAATTTTCTAAAACATTGTATATTCTAAGAATTATTAACAAAAAACGCATTTTATGTCATTTAAAATCATTTCCGGCTAAATCAGCTTTAAGATTATATAAATACTTAGTTTTCCACAACTTTTAGTACAATAATTGCCAGGTATAGGTTTATAGATAAATAATTAATCACATTAAAACAATGCACTAGTCACTGTTGAATTTGCTGGACCTTATGTCCTTGTAATAAGGTATACTGTATTAGTAGTTAGAGAAATTTCTTTTTGATCTAGTTTCCAGAACCTTCTACGGCATGAAAGAGACAGTAGAAATATACTCGTATGTTAGAATAGTAAGGCTGCTCCTGCGCAACCAACCCGGTTCGTTGGAACATTCTAGAAATCCACCGGAAATGGATATCTAGGACACTATTGGCTAATTTTTCCCCAATTTTTTCCACCCATATGGGATCAAAATTGCGTATATAAACTAGAGGCGCCGCTCGCGCCAGCAGTGCATCTTCACCGGTTAGCGAGTAAATATTAATAATTTCGGGGTTACTCTGTCCGGAAAGTTCTGGATTCTATTCTAGTTTTTCAAAAGTGTTCAGTGGTTTAAGCAGATTTAATTGTTTTTACATATAGACTTAACTTAGTGTGTTATAAACAGGCTGTGGTATTTTAGTAGTTTCACAATTAGAAAACGCATAGACTTACTTACCTTACTTAATGTCTTCTATTCAGTGATAACGATAATTATAGACAATAACAATATTAGTGGTGTTTTCTTCAGTATCCCGGAAAGTAGTAGGCAAGAAGGCTAGGACTTCGTGGGTGCACAGACTTGCAGCCGGTAAAAGTATATAGGACTATACCGAAGAGCACTCAACTGAGTTATCGAAGAAGTTAGGTTCGAATGTGGGCCTACGGGGTTCCGGCCCCGTGCATCGCCTACAACCATGTATAGCGGCCAAACAAATTTCTTTTGCAAAAACCTTCTTGTATCGCCGTTGTCGCGTAACACGCGGATAGAATCCAGAGCGCTTGTAGATTCATAGTTCGAATTACCTAACCGATAAATTACTGTTTTATCTGGCGCATGCAAGCAAAGCCGGGTGCAAAAGCTAACAATATTTATATATTTGAAATGTGCTAATTGAGCTCTTTGAAATGATGTATAACACGTCATCATCACTTAATTTTATTTTTTTGGTTCGTGACTTTATGACCTCTAGAGGGCGCCGTGTTCATTTTTTTGTGACGTCATATAGCCTATAACCAGCGGACGATTAAGACGATTCGAATGACACGTCGTTTGTCAAATTTCAATGAGTACTTTAGAAGTTATGAGGGAACAGATGAACATACATACATACATACATACCCACAAACATACCGGTCAAAATCATAACCCTCCTTTTGCGTTGCCGTAGTCGGGTAAAAATAAGCGCAAATTCACTGTCTAAAAAATCTTTGTCTGAGTTACGAAAACTAACCTTTTTGTGTCGGAAACAAATAAAACCGCTGACAGCAACACAGAAATATCGCCAAGCTCTAACAAACTGTAAATCCTCGGCATTCGGCCTATGTGTTTGCTTTATATAGCTTTTGGAAACAATTATTTTGTTTGTGCAAGCCGATTATAATATTGAGTCTGTAACAAGCGTTTTATTTGCGTACTAGCGACCCGCCCCGGCTTCGCAAGGCTAGTTCGACCAATTTACACATAACCCTAACAAATTATACATTAAACCTTCCTCAAGAATCACTCTATTCATAGGTGAAAACCGTATGGAAATCCGTTAGGTAGTTTTTGAGTTTATCGCGAATATGACAGACATTATACAGACAGACGCGGCGGGGGACTTTGTTTTATAAGGTGTAGATAGTGCCTAATTATTTTCCTTCGTATTTTCACGGAAACGTAGGAACGTGTCGTACTATTTCAGTCAATCGGTACAAAAAGTACTGAGGTTGACTGAAGTAGCATGACAAATACGAACGTTTCCGAGAAAATACGAAGGAAAACAATTAATATGCACTACATCTGTAGGTAGGTACTGGTCTCTACTACGGGTTGATAACAACCAGTATAGCTGTTACCGCATATTTTTCAGTCATGACAATGCCACGTAACAATACCGATGATAACGCAATTGTCACAATTTTTATTTTTGGTCTGAATGCGGTTTCTGCCTCGTTTCCCGACGAGGCAATATTTCGCTTCCGCCTCGCCGGGCACAGCTACAAATGGGGGCTCAATGGAACTGCAAAAAATAACACGCAAACCGAAACAAACCTATTCGGCTGTTGTTTTCACATGTTTCCTTCTTCCTCGCGTTATCCTGGCTCGGCTCATAGGAGCCTGGGGTCCGCTTGACAACTAATCCCAAGAATTGACGTAGGCACTAGTTTTTACGAAAGCCACTGCCATCGGACCTTCCAACCCGGAGAGGAAACTACGCCTTATTGGGATTTAGTCCGGTTTCCTCACGATGTTTTCCTTCACCGAAAAACAACTGGTAAATATCAAATGATATTTCGTACATAAGTTCCGAAAAACTCATTGGTACGAGCCGGGGATTGAACCCGCGACCTCCGGATTGAAAGGCGCAGGCTCTTCACATGTATTATGTGTTATGTTATGTATGTTGTTTTCACATGTTTATCTATAATTAAGTCAGAACTAAATTTACAATAGTCAATGACGTTAGGATGCATAATTACATTAATTACTACCATTTACACTACCTATCTATCTCGCAAACACATCTGGTTTTTTTTGGGGAAAAATCATTTATTTACATACAAGATATATACAGTTGTACTACTGAACGAAATTAATAACTAGCTTAAATCTAAAATAGGCCCTTGAGGCATTGTACCAAGGATGCTGGCGGTATTTCCTCGCTGTATCGCAATGCTGATACGTTGTGCGATATCATTTCGTTAGGTTAAGTAGGTCGCACCCCTCTTTTCCGAAAACGTTAATAATTTTAATTCAAAAGTCTAAAAACGTCCACCGCAAACATCCCGTCTGCGAAATTGTCTTGTTAAATGTTAAAATCATGAAAACTAAGAATTTAATAATATTTAATTAAGTACAGCAATTAAGTATAAGCTAATTGTACGTAAAAGTTAATCAGACGAATTTTGAAGTCAGGACTTTCGGGGAATTATGTATAGGGGGGTTGTAGGGGGAGGGAGGGACGTTGGAGGGTCTGCTATCTTGTGGCCTGAATTTATTTATTTATTTATTTATTTATTTAATCTTTATTGCACAAAAGAAAACCTTATAGTACAAAAGGCGGACTTAACTTAACTTAATCGGAAACATATATTATGTGCACAAGTACATTGCCAAAGCAAGTGCTACCATCTACCGTTCTCGTCGGTACGTTCCCTTGTGCATAGTAGGTTCTGCCATCTTGTGGGCTACATCGGAAGCATAAACGACACATTTACGCCTCGCACCAAAAATCTGACGGCTCCTATGCTGCCCCCTATAGTTCATGCACGGGGTCTATATTAAGGACCATTGTTTGATAGTGACAGCAAGTGACAGGAACAGACCAGACGGCAATTTTGCCAGTGGGACAAGTACCTATGATACTTATATTTTATACTAATTCAACAATTCTACTGTAACTATTTTCACAAAAGAATAGTTCGGGCGAGAGAAATTCATCCTCGTTTTCCAGGACAATTTATACAATTGTATCCGCAATTTATGAAATAACTTTGGACTATTTCTAGTTAAGCGTGTAATGCTTTGCAAAGGCCGTGGATTCGTGACATTGCCATAATGTAATGTAGCAAACTTCTGCAACATTTGATTTTGGCGTTAATAATTGTTACCACACATGATATTTACTAACATGATCTCTAATTAATTTTATTATCATGTTAGGGATATTTTATGGCAACTACGCCAAGTGGACGGAAACAGGCACTGGACGGTAACTGACGCAATGACCCTATTCAGTTCATAACCTAAAATAGAAGGCATTATGGGCAGTACCGTCTTTACCATAGGGGCACACGGGGCCCGTGCCCAGGGCCCCCATCCTCAGGGGGCCCCGAAGGACCGACAGTAACAGTATATTTGATTACTCATGATAAATAGAAATCATAGTAGAAAATAGTTAGTTTAATTAGCTTTCTTTACTTTCCAAAAGGGCCCCAAATTCTTAAGTGCCCAAGGGCCCCTGCATAGTTTAAGGCGGCCCTGATTATGGGATAAACCACCATCCAGACCGAAGCCAACTAGTGGCACAGAGAAATACTTAAATACATAGAAGCTAAGCTTAGTTATTTCGCTATGCTAGTTACGAACGTTAGATATTTAAGTAAAATAATTTGATCCGCAGCCACGAACAATGTAACCTGCGTCGAAATTTCTGAAATAAAGGTAGCAAAATACATTCGCGATAATCCCGATATGAATATCTTTTAATAATTTATTACGAGTATGTGTTCAAAACGCGACATAGTTAAAACAGTAGGATCAAAATTAACCTTTTGGACGCCAATGACCGATATATCCGCACCGCAGGTTCAACGCCAAAGACGGATTAATCGGTCACAGACCACAGAGCAACATAGACCTATGTGCATATGCATAAAGTTCAATTTCAGTTTTGACACTTCGGTGAAGTGGCGTCCGAGTGACAGCATTTTGGTTAAAAGGTTAGAATAACTAAACAAATTCCCAAGTCTGCCTTCTCTCGACGTCCAACTCCCAAGTCAATATCCAAGGAACATCGTAACTGGTAAGTTAGAAGTCTGAAAAACACCCATTTGAGAAGTTTAAGGAAAATTGAGTTTATATTGTCTTAAAAATATTAGCTACCCTTTAGAAACTTTTCTTAACAAAATTTATGTTTTATTTCGTAATTCCTTTTATTTAGGATCTTGTTAAAAATGTACTCCGTAAATCATAATTACAAGAATATATATAGGTAGAGTCTGTGCGGGAAAAAAAGAGTCGTAGAATGTATTGGGCCCCATACATTCCACGACTCTTCTCTTTCCGCACAGACTCTATAGATGGTGAAGCAAATCTTGTCAGTAGAAAAAGGCGCGAAATTCAAATTTTCTATCAAACGATAATCCGCGCCTACATTTTTCAAATTTGCCGCCTTTTTCTACTGACAAGATCTGCTTGACCAAGTTATTATAAGTCATGTTTATCATTGGTTTTAGTTTGTTTGTACCGAATGATATTATAACTCCAAATAAGTTATAGGCGTTTTAAAATAGAAGCCCTTAAGAGTCCGCAGAACGTACGATTACTTTTTTAATTAGTAGGTAGTTACAAAAAAAAATTAAAAAAACATGACATCCGCGCTTCCGGGCACGCACTTCCATTTCACTCACGCTTACGCTCAGTGAGAGTGAGAGAAGAACACGAACTTACTCGGCCTGGAATATTCCAACTCCAAAACTCCCATACTTCGTACATCACTGAAGTACCTGCAACGAACGTTGACATTTCCCATTTCCATTCGTTCATTTATAATTCACCAGTTCACTCACGAACGGTATTACCCGCCGAGAATACGTCTATAATGCTACTAAATTGTAAATGACCATTTCGACTTTGAGTGAACTTGGAATTTGGGGCTCCTTAAATTATGCATGTTATATTGGCTGCGTGTTGCGGCTGGTGTGGGTATGAATTTTTTAATGCGAAACCTTTGGTGACACAATACCTATGGTAGGATCGCTAGTGCTTAAGACGAAAATTTTTCACCACGCCAACGCGAGAAAAATGAGAAAATAGGTTCTAAAACATTACAAATAAATCAAAATGAACGTTATTAAAAGATATTTATCATTCAAAATCATCACATTAAAGTCAATTCTATCAGCCAATTAGCCAACATGGAAACAACTCAAAGTTATTCAGCTTACTTAGCCACTCATAAATAAATATTATAGGCCAATTTTACACAAATCGACCTAGTCCCACGGTAAGCTACACCTTCATGTGGGTAAAATGCACCTTTCTCATTAGTTTTTGAAGAATAAAGAGAGCCTTTACGACGTGTGGAGATTTTTTTTTTCATTTTACTAATAACTACAGCAATCCAAACACGCATATCTATGCACTAAGGAGCTGTATCGTTACCTTTGATGGCGTTTTGATTTTGCAGGTGTGAGCCTTTTAATTTACCACGATCCCTTTCCAAATTGGACTCTATGTATTCTCTACTAAGGTTCACATTTAGATGTAACTTTAAAGGTGTTTCCACTGTTTTCTTTAGATTAACGCGGGTACTTTAGGCTGAAATCTGGACCGCACACTTACCTATTTTGTCGTAAAAAATTAAATGAGCAACTACTCAGGTGAGGTGAAATATAAGACACGGGTAAAAATAAAAGTTTTTTCACCTCAGCAGCTCGAACAAGGCTACTTTGCTTCTTAAAAACAGTGAGCAAAATGCGATTTTGCTCACTGAGTCATTTTGTCTCACTCAGTGAGCAAAATCGCATTTTGCTCACTGATTGTGTCTCACTCAGTGAGCAAAATGCGATTTTGCTCACTGAGTGAGACAAAATGACATTCAAGTGACCTTTATAGTCATTTCAACACGCGGGGTCTAATACAAGTTCGATATACTTGGGTTCTATTATCTCTGTCCCTCTAGGTATGTTCTCACTGCTTAGGGTGAAAAATTTTGTGTACTACACGAGATCAAAGTTATTTACATCTCGTGCGCTTTTGAATCCCTTACTACGCTCAAGATTCTAAATTAGATTCACTCGCTACGCTCGTGAATCTATTATAGAATCTTTCGCTTGCACGGGACTCAAAATAAGCACTCGAAGAAATATCAAACTTTGATCTCTTGTTGTACAAATAACTATTTCTGATTACATTTCATTCCTATTCCATAAGAAGTCGTCACACAAGGCTTTTTTTTAAATGGAATAGGATTGAAGTAGGATTAGTTTTTGAGTGTTAAAAACTTACGACGCGATTCGGGAAATGAATTAGAGATTCACTAGATATTAAATAGTAAAGAAATGTGACGTTCCACGGCAAAAGGTACCTTACGGCGTCCGCGATAAAATTAGAGCGGCGTTAATAATAGCGTAAGCGCCAACCGCCATAAGGTACGTTTTGCCGTGGAACGTCACATATCTTTACTATTTCATATCTAGTGAATCTCTAATTTGTTTCCCGAATCGCGCCGCTAGTCTTATTTTTACCCGTGTCGCGGACTCGACGCGAGGGAAATAGTAATGGTTATACATTAATAATAAGTTCATTGACACGTTGTTTAATATCATAATAATGATAGGTATGTATGAACAAACAGATGAGCGGTTTTCATATGTCCACTCTGTTACGGCCTGTTTTAATATTGATGGCTTGTCCAGGGCACGGCAGAGCTATGTACGCTTCGATATTATTGTGTTTAAGTTAAAATTTAAGCCTTTTGTTACTTATCAATCATTTCAATCTTTTAAATGGTTAGGTACATACAGATAGGTAAATATTTACATTACTACCGGAAACTATCGCTCTAGCTCTTCTTCAACCTAGCGTTTGCCGGCCTAGCGCCAGGGTCCGCTTTCCTGCTCAGTTTTCTCCACTTTGCCCGGTCTTCGGCATCCTCAGGTGTGAACTAGTACCCAGTGGCGTAGCTAGGGGGGGGCGGCGGGGGCGGCCCGCCCCGGGTGTCACCCATTTGGGGGGTGTCACCCGACCGTGAACATCAGTAGTGGCATCTATAAAAATTCGTAAAACTGTGGCAGATTGCATAACCGCCATTAAGGAAATAATATACAACCATGAGGAACCCGAGAGATTTTGACAGAATATTCCTGATCATATTTAAAGACTAAAATGTCCTATAAACTGTTTTGGAATTCGCCTAGTTTCATAGTCCAGTACCACCAGCATAGCAATGTACAAATTGCAGAACATTCCCAAAAAGCGGAAACGTTCTCGAGAATGTTCTCAGAACATTCCTGCAACATGGAAATTATTGTTCCGCCATCTTGGATTTTTTTTTTTAATTTTTTTGTCATAGGAATCTAGAGGCCTCTATCTCCCGCCATGCTAAATCTGAGCGCGCTCGGACCAACTTGAAAAAATTAAAAAAAAAGTCGGCCATTTTGTTTTCTTTTAATGCAGTTTGTTTTGTCTCGGAGCCCTCTATGACATTCGAGCACCCCCCACCTATCACGCACCGTTTAAAAGTTGCCATACAAAATAAAAGTGGCCAGTTTTCCCGCAATTGTAGCATTTAAAAAAAAAATTTTTTTCATAGGTACATGTTTAGGGGACCCCGAGATTCCGTGACCAAAGTATCAGCGCGCTAGGACAAACTTGAAAAAAATTCAAAAAAAGTCGGCCATATTGAAAAAAATATGGAGGCGTCAAAAACTGCCAGGGTCCCTCTATGACATTTGGTCGAGCACCCCCCACCTAGGTCTGACCGTTTGGCCGGGCCGTCATACATTTTTCTGACCGGAAGCGGTAGACCAAAAGTCGGAATTTTCTGGGGGTAAGGATACTACACCTAAACTATCGTGAATATTCATGGTATAAACTACGATAAATAAATAAATTCTCGTTCTCGAGAACATTCTCAGAAGTTACCAAAAAATTCTCATGTGGAAAGTTTCGCAAGTTTGGAAAGTTTTTTTTTTTAATTATGTGATTATTTCTTTAATTGACAAAAAAAAGTTAAAATTATTTTTGGGTGACAGTTTTACAAATTAGCATTTACATTTTATGTACAAAAAATCGAAAAACGAGAAATTCTCATGTGGAAAGTTTCGCAACTTTGGAAAGTTTTTTTTTTTAATTAAGTATGTGATTATTTCTGTAATTGACAAAAAAAAGTTAAAATTATTTTTGGGTGACAGTTTTACAAATTTACATACAATTACATTTTATGTACAAAAAATCGAAAAACAATTTTATTTTGGTGAAATTGACGTAAACTCTTTTAGTATATTTTCCTTATTTTGGCCTCAGAAATGCATGATTACAATATCTCTGGGTTCCTGGTATGTAACAATAATATGTTGGCGCCTCGTAGGTTTTTTTATTCAGAAAGGTTTTTTTTTATTATGTGATTATTTCTGTAATTGAGAAGCTATGTCACTGTTTCTAATTGGGTGACTCTGGACTATTTGAAATTCATTATGAAATGGGATTTTACAGAATCTCTTTCAAATCGCGCACTTGGCAAAAAAAGTTTTTTTTTTTACGTAAATTATTTGTATATCTTTCACGGGACAATGATGACTCGGACCTTTGGGAGGCGTGCGCGGAGCCCAAGCCAACATGTAGATGCCCTTATGACACTTATGAAATGTGGGTTACACCGAGCGGATGCTGTCCTTGCCCGTGTCATAGAACGCGCGCAGAGGCAACACCCGCCAGGGTGTGGACTATTGAGAGTTCATGGAATCTAAAATGAAAGCGATGGAGTAAATTGTGAGCTATGGAATATTAAACGTAATTTTATAATTGTAAAATATTAAACATATTTTACAATTTTGATTGAATTTTGGGGTGACACCCACAATTTCCGCCCCGGGTGCCACCCATGCTAGCTACGCCACTGCTAGTACCTATTATAATATCTAAAAATCTTATTTAAGTATCTACATTTTACGTTTAAACAAGATACCTATTATAATAATTAATATCAAAATTCCACGGCAAAACGATAAACGCGGCAATTTTCGCTGTCGAACGGTGATTGGTTGATCCCTTGAGTCTACATTCACGCTTCCGGTGCGTTTTGTTCTTGCATTTTAAGGACTCGTCAATTACTACCTGTTTATGAGGCTTAATATTATGTTTGGAGGCAATCACATTTATACAAATAAGTATTTAATATCCACATTCAAAACTGATTATCAAAATCATACTTAACCTTAATATAATCTTTCTAAATAAATTATGTATTTATGACATATTTTGTGTAGTATGTGCAATATCAAAACGCTTTTACGTCAATGTTGCCAGTGGGATCCAAAATACAGAGCTTTGAATATTTTACTGATAGCAGCCGAAGGATTAGTTAATCTTACTTATAGCTGGTCAAGCAGATCTTGTCAGTAAAAAAGGCGGCAAATTCGAAAAATGTAGGCGCGAAGGGATATCGTCTCATAGAAAATTTGAATTTCGCGCCTTTTTCTACTGACAAGATCTGCTTGACCAGGTATACTTGAAAAGTTAGACGGATAATTAACTATGAATATTAAATGTAGGCGCGCGAGGGGTTAACTTCCCATAGAAAAAAATAATATCGCGCCTTTTTCTACTTACAAAGTGGGTGTGCCAGAGTATAGTTAATATGCTAATAAATCCAAAAATAGGTACACAAATTACTTCGTATATAAAGGATGTTTTTATTTGTTGTTTAATACATTTATAAAATATTTTTATTCTAATTACTTATATTATTAAAGTGATTACATATTTTATTCTTTTAAATTAAACGAAAACAAGAAAAAAATACATATATGAAGAGGGATGGTTAATGGTGGACTTCCGGGCTAGGGCTGCGGTAGGGCTGCCTCGTCGTCAAGCCTAGGATTATTTTTGTAGATTTAAATCTATATCGTGTTCCGCGGATGCACATGCACGCACGGATGTTTTTATTACAGTCCCTAACATAAAACAAAATAAAACGAATTAATAAGAACTTTCCACGTTTGATATCTGTTTAAAATATTTTAATTCTTACGTAAATAAATCTTTCACACTATAGCAACCCTGCCACGTCATCCTTGGTAACGTCATTCCCGCAAAATCAGCTTTTGACATTTTATGAAAACACGACTGATTTCAAAACGCAAACTGCCTTCCAACAAAACGTGAAATATAAGACCACTGTATTTGGTCGGATTACCAAACAACAGCACACATCCTACTTCTTATCAAGTCAATATTATGAGTTTCTCAACGTAGGCTTTGAGTTTTTGTTATAGTTCTGTCTCTTCTTTTAGCGTTTATTTTACTGTAGTGTGAAAGAGATAATATAATATACTGGTGTCGAATTTCGGGGTATAATATAAAAGATGAACCGGTGTTGACGCTGACACATGCGATTCGTTGTTTGACGCATCGCAGATAAAGTGGAGTCCGAGTAATTTAAAGATACGCGCGTTTACGGTAAGTTTTGAAATGGTTTTTATTAAATAATTAGATCATTTTATTAGCTTTCTATCTTTGAGTCTTTAAAAACAATAAAGTGAGATATTTTTTTACAAGAACATATCCTGTTAATTTCACTTACCTATTTACCGATTAAAATATTGTTTGTTAAGTAGTTGAGTTAGTATAGTAGTAGTAAGTATAATTTACGATTACCTACTTCCTAAAAAAATATTTTGGTGACTAAAACTAATAACGAAATGTTCTAATTAAAAAAATCCTAACTACTTGCCAATTATTTTTATAATTAATACTTATATTAAGACGTGACACCAAAAAAATAAAATAATAATAATATTTTTCTGTGATAAAAGTGAAACAATTTATAAGAATTATATTTAATGTAGTGAGTCATTAGTCATTATAAATAAATATTTTAATACTTTATTAACAATCTAACTTAATGAAATAAACGCTTACCATTAACATGTTACCATAAATTATATTAACTGCACCCTAAAACCATTTTATACAAACTTGGAGAAAATTATTGTTCAAGCTAAAACTTTGTAAAAAAATTAAACAGTACTGTTACCTTTAATGTAAGGAACTTACTTTTTAAGAAACATCAATAGTTAACTTTTCTCATGCTATTTAACCTCCTGAGACTAAATGTACATTACAATGTACATATTTGTGTAATCTAATTTGAACCTTTCATGAACCAAATAAAGTAGCATTTCTTTTGTTTCATTGCTTTTAAAAACAAACGAAATTCGTTCTAATTTACTTGTAGAATAAGGTTCAAATAAAAAATTTGAGAACTTTATATGGTGGGTCATGTCCTCCTTGCTAAAAATAGCTAATTATTAAATGTTCCGCGCTCGATTAAATGAATTCTCTTGATTGGTCTTGATTCGCCACTTGGGTTGGGCAATAGCTTATTATTAAAAGGATTAAGTATACCTAACATTACTTACCTACTGTTATCTACCTCCCTGTTTCAGAGCATCATGTCTTCTGAGGACTTCAGTACCCTGAGCGGCGTGTACCCCGTGCTCACTGACGAGAGACTCAGCAAGGCTCTCTCTGACTGGTTTAAGAAGAACGTCACCTTTACTCGATGGGAGGTATGTATATAGGGTGACTTAACATTGGGGACAACTTCAGTACCCTGAGCGGCGTGTACCCCGTGCTCGCTGACGAGAGACTCAGCAAGGCTCTCTCTGACTGGTTTAAGGAGAACGTCACCTTTACTCGATGGGAGGTATGTGTATAGGGTGACTTAACATTGGGGACAACTTCAGTACCCTGAGCGGCGTGTACCCGGTGCTCACTGACGAGAGACTCAGCAAGGCTCTCTCTGACTGGTTTAAGGAGAACGTCACCTTTACTCGATGGGAGGTATGTATAGGGTGACTTAACATTGGGGACAACTTCAGTACCCTGAGCGGCGTGTACCCCGTGCTCACTGACGAGAGACTCAGCAAGGCTCTCTCTGACTGGTTTAAGAAGAACGTCACCTTTACTCGATGGGAGGTATGTATATAGGGTGACTTAACATTGGGGACAACTTCAGTACCCTGAGCGGCGTGTACCCCGTGCTCGCTGACGAGAGACTCAGCAAGGCTCTCTCTGACTGGTTTAAGGAGAACGTCACCTTTACTCGATGGGAGGTATGTGTATAGGGTGACTTAACATTGGGGACAACTTCAGTACCCTGAGCGGCGTGTACCCGGTGCTCACTGACGAGAGACTCAGCAAGGCTCTCTCTGACTGGTTTAAGGAGAACGTCACCTTTACTCGATGGGAGGTATCTATAGGGTGACTTAACATTGGGGACAACTTCAGTACCCTGAGCGGCGTGTACCCCGTGCTCACTGACGAGAGACTCAGCAAGGCTCTCTCTGACTGGTTTAAGGAGAACGTCACCTTTACTCGATGGGAGGTATGTATAGGGTGACTTAACATTGGGGACAACTTCAGTACCCTGAGCGGCGTGTACCCCGTGCTCACTGACGAGAGACTCAGCAAGGCTCTCTCTGACTGGTTTAAGGAGAACGTCACCTTTATTCGATGGGAGGTATGTATAGGGTGACTTAACATTGGGGACAACTTCAGTACCCTGAGCGGCGTGTACCCGGTGCTCACTGACGAGAGACTCAGCAAGGCTCTCTCTGACTGGTTTAAGGAGAACGTCACCTTTATTCGATGGGAGGTATGTATAGGGTGACTTAACATTGGGGACAACTTCAGTACCCTGAGCGGCGTGTACCCGGTGCTCACTGACGAGAGACTCAGCAAGGCTCCCTCTGACTGGTTTAAGGAGAACGTCACCTTTACTCGATGGGAGGTATGTGTATAGGGTGACTTAACATTGGGGACAACTTCAGTACCCTGAGCGGCGTGTACCCGGTGCTCACTGACGAGAGACTCAGCAAGGCTCTCTCTGACTGGTTTAAGGAGAACGTCACCTTTACTCGATGGGAGGTATGTATAGGGTGACTTAACATTGGGGACAACTTCAGTACCCTGAGCGGCGTGTACCCCGTGCTCACTGACGAGAAACTCAGCAAGGCTCTCTCTGACTGGTTTAAGGAGAACGTCACCTTTACTCGATGGGAGGTATGTATAGGGTGACTTAACATTGGGGACAACTTCAGTACCCTGAGCGGCGTGTACCCCGTGCTCACTGACGAGAGACTCAGCAAGGCTCTCTCTGACTGGTTTAAGGAGAACGTCACCTTTACTCGATGGGAGGTATGTATAGGGTGACTTAACATTGGGGACAACTTCAGTACCCTGAGCGGCGTGTACCCGGTGCTCACTGACGAGAGACTCAGCAAGGCTCTCTCTGACTGGTTTAAGGAGAACGTCACCTTTACTCGATGGGAGGTATGTGTATATGGTGACTTAACATTGGGGACAACTTCAGTACTCTGAGCGGCGTGTACCCGGTGCTCACTGACGAGAGACTCAACAAGGCTCTCTCTGACTGGTTTAAGGAGAACGTCACCTTTACTCGATGGGAGGTATGTATAGGGTGACTTAACATTGGGGACAACTTCAGTACCCTGAGCGGCGTGTACCCGGTGCTCACTGGCGAGAGACTCAGCAAGGCTCTCTCTGACTGGTTTAAGGAGAACGTCACCTTTATTCGATGGGAGCTAGGTATGTGTATAGGGTGACTTAACATTGGGGACAACTTCAGTACCCTGAGCGGCGTGTACCCCGTGCTCGCTGACGAGAGACTCAGCAAGGCTCTCTCTGACTGGTTTAAGGAGAACGTCACCTTTACTCGATGGGAGGTATGTATAGGGTGACTTAACATTGGGGACAACTTCAGTACCCTGAGCGGCATGTACCCGGTGCTCACTGACGAGAGACTCAGCAAGGCTCTCTCTGACTGGTTTAAGGAGAACGTCACCTTTATTCGATGGGAGCTAGGTATGTGTATAGGGTGACTTAACATTGGGGACAACTTCAGTACCCTGAGCGGCGTGTACCCCGTGCTCACTGACGAGAGACTCAGCAAGGCTCTCTCTGACTGGTTTAAGGAGAACGTCACCTTTATTCGATGGGAGGTATGTGTATAGGGTGACTTAACATTGGGGACAACTTCAGTACCCTGAGCGGCGTGTACCCCGTGCTCACTGACGAGAGACTCAGCAAGGCTCTCTCTGACTGGTTTAAGGAGAACGTCATCTTTATTCGATGGGAGGTATGTACATGTATATGTACGTATACTGCAGGGTGCCTTAAAATTGGGGCTAGTACCTTTGGTTATTTAGTAGCTGTGAGCGAAAATGTATTGTAATTTTATGCAGAATATTGAGATACCTAGAGCTGATTTTCGGAATTATAACAATATGAATTTGAATAACATCTCTGCAGCTTTGACAATAAAGCCGTGTGTAATTATTTATGATTGATGATAACCGCCTTGTTATTGTTTATACAATTTTAGTCCTTGACTAAAATAAGTAACCATGCAATATGCGTACATTGCGAACTACAATTTTGCGTTAGCCCCGTCTTAATCTTTTGAAGCACCTAGGTTTGTCGCGTTATAAAATTTATCTCTCTCGCTTTTACATTTGTATTAAAAAAGTAATATTTAGGTAACTTGTTGGCTATTGGCATTGTGGGAAATTCGTAGGTAAAATGATGACGATGATGATGAGAAAATACAAGAAAAGTCAAAGCAGGGTGTGGTAAAAATGTGTATTCTTGGAACATCTTTATAGAATTTGCCAACAGTAAGATTAGTAATGGGTTCCGCATTGTGTCACAGTAGTTTCGGCCACAGTTAGGCACAGAGCGGATATTCTGCATAAACAAGATCATTATATAGTTTGTCTAATGTCAACGCCACGCCAAGGCCAATTGCCTATACCTAGATAGCCGTAGGTAGGTACACGTATTGTACATCATAAACGCTATAGGTATATTTTCTTATCCCTTCGGGTGGCAGCACCTCCGGTTGAACGGTAGGAGAAATGGCGCGGCCATTTTTTTAAATATGCCTCTGCGTGGCAGAGGCCGCGAGAAGGTTCGGTCATAACAAGCCCGTAATTGGCAGAGACCGTCTTGCGGCATCTGTGCGACACTGCATTTCGCGCCTAAAATAAAACCGTTAAAACTATGCCTTGCTTGCTCACTCTTGCAAGATGCATTCGTCAATAAACAAGGATGGTATTCCCTAACGGTCGAATTCCCGCGTAAAACAAAGTTTGTTAGAAATGACGTGATGTTCCTGCCCCACCTCGCCCATTACGCGCCGACCGTCGTCGAGCCGCGAACATTCAAACGGAATACGCACTGATAAAAAGTGAAATAAACTGTGTGAATCGTGTTAAATGCATTGTTTTGTCATAAAGACTGCTTTTTCTACAATCGTTTTATTTCGTATTTATACGTATTTTTACATGAAAGTAGAAAAAAGTTGGTAATATGAGATTAGAACAAGTCTAGCATAAATTCACATAAATAGAATAGAATTCATTGGTATACAATCAAATAACCCATTTTATGCTGAATTCAGTGATATATAGTTTATATATATCATTCATACATTTTTTTTGGGAAACGGTACGGGTCGCGCCAAATTCGCGATGATCACCCGTTGAGGCCCCGCCACTTGACGTATATTGTTCCAAAATGGCTGCGCCACGCCACTCAACCGGCTTGTTATGTCTGTCCGTCTCGCGGCCACCGCCACTTACCGTAGAGACCTCGAGGAGGACAATGCCACTCGAAGGGTTCAGCAAGGCTCTCTCTGACTGGTTTAAGGAGAACGTCACCTTTATTCGATGGGAGCTAGGTATGTGTATAGGGTGACTTAACATTGGGGACAACTTCAGTACCCTGAGCGGCGTGTACCCCGTGCTCACTGACGAGAGACTCAGCAAGGCTCTCTCTGACTGGTTTAAGGAGAACGTCACCTTTATTCGATGGGAGGTATGTGTATAGGGTGACTTAACATTGGGGACAACTTCAGTACCCTGAGCGGCGTGTACCCCGTGCTCACTGACGAGAGACTCAGCAAGGCTCTCTCTGACTGGTTTAAGGAGAACGTCATCTTTATTCGATGGGAGGTATGTACATGTATATGTACGTATACTGCAGGGTGCCTTAAAATTGGGGCTAGTACCTTTGGTTATTTAGTAGCTGTGAGCGAAAATGTATTGTAATTTTATGCAGAATATTGAGATACCTAGAGCTGATTTTCGGAATTATAACAATATGAATTTGAATAACATCTCTGCAGCTTTGACAATAAAGCCGTGTGTAATTATTTATGATTGATGATAACCGCCTTGTTATTGTTTATACAATTTTAGTCCTTGACTAAAATAAGTAACCATGCAATATGCGTACATTGCGAACTACAATTTTGCGTTAGCCCCGTCTTAATCTTTTGAAGCACCTAGGTTTGTGGCGTTATAAAATTTATCTCTCTCGCTCTTACATTTGTATTAAAAAAGTAATATTTAGGTAACTTGTTGGCTATTGGCATTGTGGGAAATTCGGAGGTAAAATGATGACGATGATGATGAGAAAATACAAGAAACGTCAAAGCAGGGTGTGGTAAAAATGTGTATTCTTGGAACATCTTTATAGAATTTGCCAACAGTAAGATTAGTAATGGGTTCCGCATTGTGTCACAGTAGTTTCGGCCACAGTTAGGCACAGAGCGGATATTCTGCATAAACAAGATCATTATATAGTTTGTCTAATGTCAACGCCACGCCAAGGCCAATTGCCTATACCTAGATAGCCGTAGGTAGGTACACGTATTGTACATCATAAACGCTATAGTTATATTTTCTTATTTTGTAATCGAATCGTATCTAAAATCACGACCGATTTTATTGTCATTCTATTATGTTCTTGATTGTGGCTCGGTTTCGGGCAAAAAAATTGTTGCACCTTTCGGCCGCGACAAAACTACATTTTCGGCAATGTCAGGCCGAAGTTTAAGTTTCGGCATAAAAATAACGAAACCGAACATTCGGTTTCGCTAGATTAGACCAATGAATGGGCGTTATGGGAGATTTGGCACGACGACGGTTTTACACGAGTCACGAATTTGCCGAACTAAACTTGATATTCAACACTATCTAAAACTCTCAGTATACCAAAAAATCGAATTCGAACATAGGAATTAATCAATCTCACGCATGACGGTGCCATAAGGCTTTTTATCGTTTTGTAAATAACATATAAGCACTTAAGAAAAGCAATTAAAACTGAGTTAAACAGCCACTTTACAGGCAGTTATTGTATAATGATAACATAACCTTGTACCTATGCAATTGTGATTGATAAGCATGCCATTTGCGTTATGATATAAAAAGTGCTTAGAAACAGAAGCATACTATCATAATAATTATGATCATTCGTGCATTCGTGAAGTTGTTTGTCACTTCGTGAAAATGTCTGAAGATTTCGTATTTCCTGTATATTTTAAAATGTAATCTATACAGATCTATCTGTTCTTTTTCAGTACGTCGGCGAAACAGGCAAAGGCGATTCCTACCTAAGCGAACTGATGCGCATCAATGTCTTCGGTAAAACAGACTCCGGAGACCCCAAAAGTATCAAAGTTATTCTCAAGAGTATCCCCAGAAGCGTCTCCCGTCGTCTCACCTTCAGGAGTGACGAATTCTTTAAAAACGAAATCATTTTCTACACCGAAGTCCTGCCAGCCATGCTAAAATTCCAATCCACTAAAAACGTATCGGAACCATTCAATAACTGTCCTAAAGTCTTCCTAACGTATTGTGATGGAGAAAACGACATCGTTTGTCTCGAAGATGTCGCTATTTACAACTTTGCACCATACCCTGTCAGGCAAGAAGGAATAGACTACGCACACTGCAAGCAGACATACAAAACTATGGCAAAATTCCATGCGTTATCTTTCGCAATGAGAGACCAGGAGCCTGAAGAATTTAACAGGATAAGCAATTTAATATTTGAGACCTACTTTGATGAGCGTCTCTGGGATTGGTACGAGACTTTCTGGAAGCGTCTGTGTGGTATCGCCATTGACGCTGTAGAAAAAGAATATCCTAACTCCAAATACGTCGAAAAGGTAAAGGAATTCGCTGTTCCAGAGAGGTACAAGGAGATGATAAAGGCCGTTAGAGACCGCAAAAATGGAATCATCTGTCACGGAGATTCCTGGACCAATAATTTCTTATACAAATATATGAACGGGCGACCCGTTGACGCTATGATGATAGATTTCCAGATAACTAGGTGCGCTTCTCCTGTTTTGGATACATCTTTTGTCATATACGGATGTACTACAGAAGATATGCGGGAGAAACATTATCATGAACTATTGGAGTTTTATTATGAGGTCCTTTCGAGCCAGATACGGGCGTATGGAAGTGACCCCGATAAGGTTTATTCACGGGCGACCTTTATGGAGGAAGTGAAGAAGTATTCATTCTTTGGTCTGGCGTTTAGTATTGAATCGACGCCGCATATTGTACTGCCGCCCGAAGAAGCATGTGATATGAACATGGAGGTAAATATTTTTTTAGATGGTTGATATTCCTCAACTGTGTATTATTCCAGAAATGTTATGCTAACACAGCTAAACTGTGCAATGAACTGTCGCCCGCGGTATTTCCGGACCGATAATGCACATCTTAGATTAGAAAGCAGCTGGTCCAATTGTTAAAATTGCTAAAATAAAAGCGTGCTTTTTACACACACGGATTTTTTACTGTCGTGGGTCGTTAAAAATCTGTCACACTTAATGTACATACTTAGACGTAATAGTCTTCATACTTGGATATTTGATCGAATGTTCTTGAATTCTTTGTTTAATAAGATGCATTTAATGGCAAACATAAAAAGATGTGGTTTAAAACTAGTCGCGAAACTCTTTTTTTTTTTCAGGGTGACAAAAAGCGCAACATCGACGAAATCTGGCCGATGACCCCATTCAAGACCAAGGAGGGGCGCCAAAGAGAGGCCAACAACATAAAGCACTGCGTCGACCACGGATACATATAAACTGGGATTGTTATCTACAAAACAAATCAAAAATAGCCGGGATCCCTCAGGGCTACTAAATAACTATTTTGTCTATTACGCTTGAATTTTTTTTTTACAAACTCATACAATACAAATTATAGCAAACCAATTTGTTCCTACTAACATACATAACATGTATTTATAATTTTCGGTCTCATCTCCGATCTCACCCTGTATTATGAAATTTCTAGAACGAATAAGTGGTACCAACACGGAAGAAATAATAGTACTACCGTACAGAAAGGACACTTCCTACAAACCCGAAGTTTGACAGCGGTTCAGGGTCGAATCATGCTATCCCTTTCTAATGTATGGCACTATCGCTTTCGGCTATTTACGGTTGTCAAAATTCAAGTGATTATCTTATCTGTGGTCGTGCACGCAAAAGGAAGTCAAGTGGTGCCAACCCTAATAATTGCTCGGAGCAATGCTGAGCCGAACGGAGCCGAGTTCGATCGAAGTCAGGAGTGTCTCCCCACTGGTACCAATAAATATGTATTTATATTTAGCTCGATTTAGGGTTAATTATTTACGATTATTAGATTACCTCACTTTAGACAATTTACCTAATCAGTATTTCATATTAGCTAGATTCTGAAATTAAAAAAATTAAGAACAATGAAAATGATTGCATTTTCAGTTATAATACTTTTGGTTTACTGAAAATATAAACAATATAAACAGTTCATTCTAGTTACTTAGTAAATCTATAATCAGACTACCAAGGTATGATATTTATGTAGTACCTATAATTTGTGATGTAATAAGTATGATTATGTTTGATATTTGTTTTAATTATTTACCGGGTGTTTATTTAGACAATAAAGAATAAACAGAACTTTTATGATTCTTTATTCTTAGTACCAACTAGTACAGAATATTCGATATCTCTATATTTTTCATTCCCAAATAGACCAATTAAAGTACGAATGGTTTAAGTGTAAGCGATAAAAATTATTGACGCTTACACATAAACCAAAAATTGTTAATGGTAGATCTTTTCAAACGAATATTTTTTTGTGATGATCTGTGCAGTATCAAAACGCTTAAATGCCAAGGTCAATGTTGCCAGTTTTTAATACGGAACTTTTTTTTCACACTTAGCAACACTGCCTCATTCATCATCAAGCAACAGGAAAATGTAGCGTTACTTACATTACATACATAATTATGAAATTACGACCAATTTCAAAACGCAAACTTCGTATTAAACAAAATATTCAAATCCCTACCTACTGTATTTGGTCGGATTCACGACAACCTCTGTAGGTAGGTATATCTACTTGTTTATTATAAAGCGTTGCCGGTTTTTCCAATTTAGTAGATTTGTGTATTTCTCATGGTTCTGTCTCTTTTTTTAATTAAAGTATAAAAGGGGGATCATAATTTGGTGTCGAATTGTGGTATTAGATACCTAATGTAAAAGATGCCGGTGGTGGCACTATGACACAAACACTACCTACGATAAGAGTGAGTTTTAAAGTACGCGCATTTTCGGAAAGTTTCAAGTCGGACGGACAGCATAGTAGTTTAATTCTGCCGAATAGATACGGAAATGGAGTTTATTACACTGCCGTCTCTCTTGGTTTCAGGGCACCATGTCGTCTAAAGAGTTTAGTACTCTGAGTGGCATTTACCCCGTGCTTACTGACAAGAAACTTAGCGAGTTGCTCTGTGATTGGTTTAGGGAAAATATTACCTTTGCTCGATGGGAGGTAAGTAGGTATACAAGATGGTTTAAAATTGGGGTCATTAAAAGTAAACAGTTTTTTTTTTCAATTACTTTAATTCAATTTAATTTAATTTCTCTGCTGTGACCGCCTCTGCCAATTGATTATTGTAAGAGCGATTAAGTAAATAGAGTTAGACCAGGAAGCTAAGATGGCAGCGATTTTGGTAGCCCAGACTGTGCAAGTGTGCAAGTGTTATTTTAAAGTTCAAACTTCGAAATTATGACGTTTAAATAACACTTGCACAGTAGGGGCTATCAAAAGCATTGCCAACTTAGCTTGGTCTAACTCTAGACGAATTTATCGGTAGACCCCCCTGTTACTTCAGACTATCGGTCGGTAGACTGAAGTAACAGAAACGCTTATTTTTACAAACTGAAGTCTTTTCTTTTTCAGTACGTTGGCGAAGCGGGTAAAGGTGACAACTATTTAAGCGAAATCATTCGTATCGATTGCGAGTGGCGATTTCAAACACATACAAGTTGTTCTTAAGAGTATCCCTAGAAGTGTCTCCCGTCGTGTCACATTCAGAAGCGACGAATTTTTTAAAAATGAAATACTTTTCTACACCGAAGTCTTACCAGCAATGCTCAAATTCCAGTCTACCAAAAACATGTCAGAGCCCTTCGATAATTATCCAAAAGTATTTCTAACGCATTGTGATGGAGAAAACGACATCATTTGTCTCGAAGATGCTACTGTTTTAAGCTTTGGACACCCTGTTAGGCAAGAAGGAGTTAACTTAGAACATTGCAGGGTAACTTATAGAACTTTGGCTAAATTTCACGCTTTATCTTTTGCAATGAGAGACCAAGAGCCAAAAGAATTTAACAGGATAAGCAATGTAATATTTGAAACATACTATGATGAGCGTCTCTGGGAATGGTACGAGACTTTTTGGAAGCGCCTATGTGGTATCGCCATCGACGCCGTTGAAAAAGAATATCCAAATTCCAAATACGTTAAAAAAATTAAAGAATTCGCTGTTCCAGAGAGGTACAATAAGAGATGATAAAAGCAGCCCAAGATCGCAAAAATGGCGTCATTTCTCACGGTGATGCTTGGACGAATAATTTCTTGTACAAGTATGTAAATGGACGGCCCGTGGACGCTATACTGATAGATTTCCAGCTCGCTAGATGCGCTTCTCCAGTTCTGGATATCTCTTATTTCATGTATTCTTGTACTACCCAGGATATGCGGGAGAAACATTATGATGAACTATTGAAGTATTATTATGAGGTCCTGTCGAGCCAGATAAAGGGGTATGGAAGTGATCCGGACAAGGTTTACTCATGGGACAGCTATATGGAGGAGGTGAAGAAGTATTCGTTTTTCGGTCTGGCGTTTAGTTTAGAGGCAACGCCGCATATGGTGCTGCCTACGGAGGAAGCTTTTGATATGGACCTAAAGGTAAAGATTCTACTCAACACGGCCCTTTAAACAAAGTTTAATTTCTATAAGAATAGCTGCAAGGGGTAGGACAAAGCTTTTTTCTCTGTCTATCTTCTTATGGCATTATTCATAAACGCGCTACAAACCTCAATTAGCTATTAATCAGTTATTTAAGTCTGTCATTAGGGGTCGTCCATTAATTACGTCACACGAATTTCTAGGTTTTTTTACCCTTCCCCCCCTCCTTGTCACACTTGGTCACATTTGGTGTGACGTCACATTTCTTCAACGAAATCGGCAAATATTTATTTAATATTTTATCAAAATATTTTTGACAAAAGAATTATTAGTAATTTTATAACCCAAAACTGATTAAGAAATAAAATTAAACGAATAAAAACGAAAACGAAATGAAAAAAATAAAAACCTTGTTATTTAAATGATAATTAGCGTATAAAATAATTTAAATACATTTTCGGTTACTGATGAAGTTAAAGTGACGTCACAAAGTTTATGACTCCCCCCTCCCCCTTGTCACAACATGTTACATTTTCTTGACCCCCTCCCTCCCCCTAAATGTGTGATGTAATTAATGGATGACCCCTTAAGGACTTAAATTATGTATTTGTAAGAAAGGGAAACATTGACTGAGGTTTATCAATTTTATTAGCATTTATATCTGTTGCATCCTCTGTTACTGAAGGTAACAGGGCTATAACCGTGAAAATCGAAGTTCGCAAATTGCGGGGATTTTTCTCTGTCACTCTAATTACGCCTTCATTAGAGTAAAAGAGAAAGATCCCCGCAATTTGCGAATTTCGGTTTTCGCGGTAGCCGCTCTGCTTTGGGGCCTAGCATATTATTACCCACTATCAAGTGTTAGGAGTGTCTTGAACAGAGTATAGTCAAAGTTTGAGTTCCTTGATTTATCGACTTATACTTACTTGGTATATTTTTCAGGGTGACAAAAAGCGCAATATAGACGAAATCTGGACGTTGGCACCGTTCAAGACCACGGAGGGACGTCAGAGGGAGGCCAACAATGTGAAACACTGCGTCGACCGAGGATACATATAAAATTTAATTATTTTAATATTATAAGTTCATAACAAATATTTAACTAAAAAAAGCGGATCAAAACAGTATAATTAGATGGAATCTCAAACAACCGTTTTATTTGCTGATTGCGTGTAGGAATAATCATTTATGTAAGGAAACGAATTCATGTCATTTTGGAAGAAAAAAACCTAGCACGACTGTATACATAATGTATATAATATAATTACGTATATTTTTACTTAAGTAAGTACCTATGTTTTTATTCGTCGAGAATACTCCCGCACTCCTGCTATACATTCGATTGTTATCAAACATAGTTCATGACTAGTCCAGAAAATGACAAGAATGATGTATGATGACCTAGGTACCTATAATAAAAATTTCATTTAGAATCTACATTATATTATATTACATCGTTGAAAATTAAAATCGGACTTAAGTAACTAAAATTCATAGAATCGTATCACTGTTCTGATGTCACCCTGTATGAAAGTATAGTACCTAGGTAATGTAGGTATGTTCAACAAAAAAACACAATGACGTTTTGACGTTTCAATATAAGCCGACCATTTTAAAAACTCCATGCAGCGAAACGAACATGCCGTCTGAATTGGTAGTCATTATTTTGTAGGTTTATCACCTTGGTAAACCAGTTGTCGGTACCCTTCGCACCTTAAGGAACTTACCATTGATAGAAAGGGATACAATATCTTGTCAGAAACCGAGTAAACCGACTAAAGTGAAGTAAACACAACAAGTGAATTTGTTTATTTAGGGTCGGTTGCACCAAACTGTTCGTATCGTTAAAGAGTTCGCTAAATTTTTATGTATGGAAAGTTTCATAATAAAGCGCCGGGGCGCGCCGGCTGATGTTGATCAGTCTGTCAAATGTGGTTGGTGCAACTGGCACTTAGTTTAGTTTGACATTGTTATGATAGCATGTGTGTGTGACTTTTGATCAGTTTTTGTTAACTTTACCAAACTTTTACGATAATAATAGGTACCTACGTCTAATACTATTGTAATGGTAGTGGTCGTCTAAATACTATATGAAAGTGGACATATTATAAAGATACCTAATCAATTCATTTTATAAAATATTAATACAGTTGTGTTATTCATTAAAAAAGGTTCACAATTTTGTTGCTATTGTTTTGTGTTTTATTTTTTGTTAAACTAAAGTACTTAAATTAGTAAAAAATAAAGGTGCCGTACATAGTCTAATAAAACATGGTCTTCCTTTCCCAGAGTGACACGGGCCTACGTCACAACAACATGGCCGCTATATATAGCGCTATCGCATATTATCATATAGCGCTGTCGCATGATGACGTAGGCCCGTGTCAGTTAGGTGACCTAGAAAAGACGGGAATGGAGTACCAGGCGGAGTATATTATTATACCATGGTGCCGTAGACATTATAACAATTTATGTCGCAATAGATAGGTATGCAGGGATGAGTCTAGTGGGTTTTTCCCTATAACAGGAAAACTTATATTTCTATTAACATAGGTTCAATAGTGATTTGTTTTACAAGGAGGCAAAGTTGTTGTTTAACCGCTCGTGCTAATATTGATACCCGAGCAAGCGGAAGATTCCAAAATTGAACCACGAGCGTAGCGTATAGCGTATTCCACCTAATTTCCAATTGTTTACTTAATGAGAGAGTGAGACGCAATGACATTGGACCAAGAAATGGGACATGGAATACCATCCTCAAGCACGCTTCTTTTGGTTTCCAGATGGGCGTATTCTCCAGTAAAAGCCCGGACTATGGGCCAATCCTCAGTCACGAGTTCCTTTGCGATGCACTTACCAGGTGGTATGGAGAGCCGGCTCACTTCGCACATTGTTTCGTAAGTACCTACCTACCTTTACGCGGTTATCTGATACGTATCTGTGGGCCTACCACGGACCACGTTCGACGTATCGCCTCCCCGTCAGACATACATACGAACGAATTTACAAGTGCGACAGAGGCAACACGCGAGGGGGGGGGGTGTCTTTATATGGCAGATGGCCAAGGGGAGGGGGAGGGGCATACATTATTCTCTAGGGTGGTACAGCTGCCCCCCTCTCCCTCTTGGCGACGCCCATGTATATTCGCATACAATATATAAGTGTTCACTACTATTTAGTATACCTACTAAATTTCTTTTTTTTTATCTGTAGCACCTCGACGACCTATCAACATCTTTCACCAGCCAAGTGACCCAATGGAAGGTCAACACACAATTCGAAGAAAACAGACACACATACGCAGAACTCGTGCTAAAACATCAGCCTTGGAATAAAACTAGAAGCCTTAGTTTTCGAAGCGCAGATTTCTTCAAAAACGAGATTAATTTATATGAAAAAGTTCTACCAGAACTTCTAAAGTTTCAAAATTCGAAAGATACAAGTGAAAAATTCGACAACCACGTCAAACTTTGTTTCACACATTACGATGGAAAGAATGACAGGATATGCCTACAAGACATTAGGACTGTCGAATTTAAAACTAATGAAATAATAGATTTAGAACATGGGAAATTAATTTTAAAAACATTAGCTAGATTTCACGCTATCTCATTTGCGTTAAAAACTGAAGATCCTGATAAATATAAGACAATAACCAAAGAAATCACTGAAACATACTACGATGAAAGATTTTGGAGTTGGTACAAGAAATTATGGAGTCAAATTTGCTCTGTAGCCATAAATGCTATTGAAAACGAATATCCAAATAGCATTTATGTAAGGAAAATAAGAGAATTCGCCGTACCCAAACGTTTTAAAGATTTGACAAAAGCAGTTAAAGAAAATAAAGTTATTTTGCACGGAGATTGCAGATCTAATAACTATATGTTTAAATATGTTAATGAGATACCAGTTGATGTCAAAATGGTCGATTTTCAACAAGTTAGATGTGCTAGTCCAGTACTAGATGTCTCTAGCGTAATATATAGTAACGTGGCACTATTAAAAGATTACGAAGGACTTTTAAAGTATTATCATGGAAATTTGGCGATGAGAATAAAAGAGCTTGACGGTGACCCTGATGTATATACATTTGATATGTTTATGGAAGAAGTGAGGAATTACTCGTATTTTGGTCTAGCATTTAGTCTTGAAGCGGCGTGTACTAAACTAACTTATACGGATATAACGAAGAAAGTATGTGATGAGGTGAGTGAATCAGAAAATTAGAAATTAACATTTGTAATGGATTAGTGGGTAGTCTCATTGCTCCAGCCAAGATCCATTGATTGTATAGCGGTATCCAGACGGGATGATCAAATCGACCGATTTGATCAGAAATAAAATTGGCGACAATTTCCAATTTAATCACCAATTTTAGACTTATATTGAGCCCTCTAAATTGAAAAAAATGCCCCAGAACGAAATTACTGGGGCGTCACAAATTGGTATTCTTGCATCCGCACCTCATTTTATCGGTAATATCGGTCATTATCGGCGGTTGAATTAGGCGAGCCAAATTGGCGTTTGCGTCCACACGTCCTGATTCGATCGGGCAATTTGATCAGATTGACGAAAAATTTACTAGTCTGGATGTGTAGCCTTATAGATGTGTAAAACCTAAAGGCTTCTACGAACGTTGCAACAAATGGAATGCAATTTTATGTAATTGCTGGCCAAGTAGGAGCAACGATTTCAATCAAGATCAAGTCGCAATGTATTGCAAATCGCATTATCAGTGACGTTTGGAGAGGCCTTAAGACAAAATCGAGTCTCAAGCTTGAGAGTTGAATATGGCGCTGTGCGGCGTCAACGTCATATGTTTTGTGGTACTTAACTGAATATGGGGTTGGCAACTTTACTGTCAAAGGTTTGCATAGATGACGTATGTTTTGTGGTAACTGAATATGGGGTTGGCAACTATCAAAGGTTTGCATAGATGGCGCCATCATAGCTTGCCCCTTTTTCTATGAGTTTTGGCTTAAAGGGCTGGCAACCAGGGCATAAAACTCCATAAAAAAAATTGACACAGTTCTAGGGATTGACAGGGCAAGCTATGCTGGCGCCATCTGCTAAATACTTTGACCAGCCAACCCCATTGACAATCACCAACTTCTGACAGCCAGAGTTACCAGTTAGACTAGAAATAACTTTTCACGCCACTGTTCGGAAATATGGCAATAGATGGTCTAAAACCATGCTGGAAAGTAGGCAATAGCTGTAGCACCTGAACCACCACTACTACTATGTTTCATAGTTATCATCATCTGTCATTGGTGACGGTTCACTACAGCAATGAGTATTATTTAAAACATAAAAATCAATAAAAGATCTTTTTTGGCGCAAGTTTTTCCTTCTAAAATAAAATTAGGTTATTTATAGGACCAATTTCTTGTTTAAAAAAAAAAAGAAATGTCAAAACCATTCATTCATTCAGTCAGTTCAGTCGATTCACGCTTAAGGCGTTTTTTACTTTTGTAGCTGTTTGTGGTTTTTTAGCAAAAACGCTTCTAAGTTTAGAGTCGGTTTGAAGCAAACAACAGAAAAACGCCTTTTAAAAGTGATAAAAAAAGTAAAAAGGCGGGATCGGAAAATACTCACTGAATTGGATAGTGTAAATTGTGTTTGACTAAAAAATACGAGTACAAGAAACGCGTATCTACGCTCGTTATAAAAATGTGTTCTTCTAGTGAAGAAAATGATATTCTTAAGGCAGTGGCTAGTAATTTGCTACCAGAGAAATCGCGAGCTAGTACTTATAGTTATGCAAATGTTTTCTTATTTCCTCGCAGTAGTCGTGAAAAGTACTATGTAATGCCTCGGCCGGAAACGCTAAAGATGGACTCGTATTATTAGAGGGCCTCCACTAACGTGTCGGCCCTCAAACTCACTCGTCCATCTTTTAGCGTTTTCCGTCCTCTCCTACAATGCTAACTATACATGCGATTTTCATTACATTGTGGTACCTATTGCACAGAATAAATAATAGTCTAGTACAGAAGACTCACTCTCTAACAAAGCGCGTCTGTTACGATCAGGACAGATATGGCCGTTAGGTGGCGACAGCGCCAGCTTATGGCTAGCCACCAAAATTGGTGTGGAACGGATGTACTTTTAGCTGCCTGTAGCAAAGCGACGAAATCGCGGAGTGAGCCACGCCTGTCTATTGATCAAACTTTAGAATGCAGTCTACCTTAGTGGCAATGTAGCGTAAATTGCTTGCAAGTTCTTGCTAGTCTAAGCCTCGCTTTAGACTTTACATTTAAATCAATAAATATATATTACATTTTATTAAGTCCTGTTTTAGTTAAAACCTATAGGTAATATTTTTTTTTCTTTTTCAGTGGATATGGGCCGACGTAAATAAATATAAAATAGTCGACATAGCGGATGCCTACGAAATACAGAATCTGGTAAATGAGGACCGACTACATCTAGCCAATAGTATCGTGCACTGTGCTGACAACGGTTATATTTGAAATTCGGACAGTTTTACCACAATGGTTGCTAACAAGCACCGACCTAAATGGACAACGTAGGCGGCTTTCTATTGACATAGTGGGTGTGCCAGAGTATAGTATTACATATAGTCCGACAAGAAATTGTAGAAAATTATTGCGGGCGCCACTTCCTACGTAACTGTCTAATTTTTGACGTAAAATGATTAAACATGGCAACAATTTAGTATGGATTTTATTTAGTTCTATTATTTAAATCTACTATTTTATGTCGCACTATACTATTTTTTACAGCTTGACCATTTTGGAAAAAAATATAAACAATACATTGTTTTATAAGCTGCAACTTTATTATAAAACCATTAAATAATAACAAAATATAACATTCTAAATAATTTCATAGACAATTTCAATACTGAATTCAGAAATTCATCAATTATTCTTATAATTTACCATCACATTTGTATTTTTATATATTTACAAATTCATAAATGCATTCTAACCACTAAATAAACGTTTTCAACTAGTCGTTCGAAATAAGTTAAAAATCGAACAAATGGCTGTCAGATTAGGTACAGTCGACAGTCGATCGCCATCAAATAAATAGGAGCGGCCGAGGTGCACAAAAATATCTGAACACTCTAGCGCCTTGATAATAGAGGAGAAATCCCTTCTCCCGTGGAAGTAATATTAGCTATTACTCCCTGTATTGGGGTCCCTTTGTTTTCCATAAAGTTTTAAGTCATAATGTATTGTTTGTCATATTATCGTTAGTCATAAAACTGAAACCGTTAACTTTTAAGGACTTTCGTAAGGTTATTCTATAGATAGGTTAGGTTTGTTTTATGGCAATCCTGAAAAGTTACGCGTTTCTGAGAAAAACCAATTATGACAAACGAAAATTCGGACAAACAATACATTATGACTTAAAACTATTTGGGAAACAATAGAGATCCCCCTGTATTATATATTTATATGAACAATGGTTCATCTATGGTCTTATAGCAGGCAAATAAGATGTTATGTTTTGAAATTATTGACAAAATAGATGACAGTTTTGACATCTTATTTGCCAGGGTTAAAAATTATTGCTAAATTCAGAAAGTATACAATATTTGTGTGCCTTTATTTTATAATAGAGTTATACCTAGAAAAGTCTGCAACGATTTTGTTAGCACACGCCGTGCAAGTGTTATTTTAAACGTCAAACTATGAAATTATGACGTATAAATAACACTTGCACTGCGTGTGCCATCGAAATCGTTGTAGACTTGTCTTGGTCGAACACTATGTAGTTTGCTATTCTTACCCGAAGTAAAAATGCGGAAAAAAACTTATGGTATATAAGGGATAAATACTTCCACCAATTTGGCACTTTTCATTCTAATTTTTTAGCTAGTTTTTGGATACATTAACACAAAACATTATTTTTATTTGAAAACATTATTTTTAGGAACATCAGTTTTAGCAGGTGCTCTAATATAGTGTAAGCAGGGCTCGAAACCGGTATTGAAGTACCTGTTAATATCGTTCCAGAACCGTTATATTACTTCGTTCATTAAAAACCGTACACCAACTAAAAAAAAATATTTTTATGTCCTAACCGGTAAAAACGGAACGGAATTTTATGATTCGCGGGGAACGGTATAATGCTGGTTACTATCTCTCGGAGACGCGGTTAAACTCGTTGTCACAAGTGAAAGAGACAGCAATAGGTACTTACTAGTTGTGTCTTGCTTCGATATTTACAATTTAACCGGTTAATTTCGTTCCTCAAGAACGAATTGAGAATGTACCTATTTGGCATACACCGTTATCTCACGGGAACAATTCAAGAACCGGTAACCGCAAACGGAATCGAAATCCTTTTCGTTCCCGGTTGAATGAACGAAACCGGTTTGAAAAGTAAGACGGTTTCCGAGCCCTGAGTGAAAGTGCTGTTACCTAAAAGTAAGTTAATTCCATCTCTAAATAGAGCAAAGCTATTTAAATTATCCCATTTTTGTCTATCTACATTTTATTTACAATTTTTAGATTATAAATATCTAATAATAATAAGGTACAGTAATCGAGCATCGTTTCATAAAACTACACGCTTAGTTAGAATATTATTATAAAAGAGAATTTACTATAGAGGCGTATTGTCAAAGTAAATTCCATCTTTTCGAGCGATGGCGCCCCATATCTTTGGCCTATGCTCGTGTATATGACGACACCTTTTGATATTGAACAAATTTAACACATATCAGTGAAAGAACAATATGAATCAAAGTCAAATGGCGTTCTAAAAGTTTTAATCTTGTCGAAAGATGGCAGTAAATTTACTGTGACTATAAAATTTACTTTGACAATACTTTAATATTATACATTTAACGTTGAATAGAGTATTGTACTGCTAACTTTTTGATTTTACTTTGCATAGTGGTCGCTACTATGTTTAGTTTAAGCATATACACATATAGTGCATAATTATTTTCCATCGTATTTTCGCGGAAACATACGAACGTGTGCTATTTCAGTCAGTCTCGGTACAAAAAGTACTGAGATTGACTGAAGTAGCCTTAGAGGATATAACCAACGGAGACGCCATGTCTAAAATTTTCGGTACAAAATAGTCTGCCGTTTTTTGCGGGGGAGGGGCACATCAAATGTATAGGTACGTCATGTCAGATAAACGTCAGTCCATACATATGGTTGACATGTGGTTGACCATTGGCCGCCTATTTTCGACAGAGGGGAACGCCTGTTAATGGCGGCTCCATTGTTAATTACTCCGAGGAAGTAGCATGACAAATACGAACGTTTCCGAGAAAATACGATGGAAAACAATTATGCAGTACATCTGTAGAATATTATTATAAATAATTTAATGTTATACAAGGTCTGGATATTTAACGTTGAATAGAGATATGTTCTGCTAACTTTGTGTTTTTACTCTAGGTAGAGGTTGCTACTGCGTTTAGTTTAAGCATATACTTGTTCGAAGATCGAAGTTCACGAACGTAACATATATAATCATTGTTACACTTTATATATAGGTATATTACATAACTTTCAATAATTTGGATAGCCAGTGCAATGGCGTCACATCACATCAGTAAATGGAGTATTTCTATTAGTTCTTAACAAACACATCCCTCACTACGTAACCTCGCACTCGCACATCTCTGGCGGAAACGTAGCCTTGGATTCTCTTTACCCAGATAATTATTTTTTACTGTAAAGGTAAAGTTAATTAAATAGGACCTTTACACCAGATTGTTGTTTACGAAAGGCTATTTTTTTTAATTCTTCTGACAAATTTAGTAACATAGCAAATCAGACCGAAAGCTTTCTAGCATTTTGAGAGAGACTTACACAACACTCCAGAGTAATTTTCTAATGTATTTCCTATTAAAATCACGAAGCTTAGTATACGGATACCACCATAACTTTCAACTTTAAAGAGTTTCATGTACATCGATAGTTTTCTCTTCCACAGTAAGTATACCTCATAAAGGGGCTCCTAAACAAGGCTCGGAACTGGTTTTTTCTTCATACAAAAAATACCGGTATTATTACGTTCCTTTTCGTTCTTTGGTTTATTATTTCATTTTTGATGGGTCAATCTAATAATACGAAGTCGTTACCTAAAAACATGATTCAGTCCTACGGAAAGAGCATAAAATAATTAGAAATATTGAGCTATTTTGGGATTTAAAAATACCGGTTCCGAGCCCTGCTCCTAACCCTGCGCGGCGCGGGCTAGAACTCGGAGTAATTAACAATGGAGCCGCCATTAACAGGCGTACCCCTCTGTCCAAAATAAGCGGCCAATGGTCAACCACATGTCAACCATATGTATGGACTGACGTTTATCTGACATGACGTACCTATACATTTGATGTGCCCCTCCCCCGCAAAAAACGTCAGACTATTTTGTACCGAAAATTTTAGACATGGCGTCTCCGTTGGTTATATCCTCTAAGGGCTAGAACGTCTTTTAACGAAAAAAATTCAACATTAATTCAAATTTGACTGTAAATTTTTCTTCTATAGTAGGCCGCTAGAGGGTAATAGCGTTTCGTAACCGACACTCGTGAAATATTCTAAAAAAAGTCTGTCCTATACGAACATTCGTAAAAGAATATCACTTCAACATTAAAGAGTTTCATGTACATCATTTGTTTTCTGTTCCACACTGTACCTCATAAAGGGGTTCCTAACCCTAAAAGGCGCGGGCTAGAAGGTCGGAGCGTTCATGATGAAGATCCTCTGTTCCTCCCGTTTGATCCACCGGAGGAGGCGGTCCACCGCTTTTATGGCGTGGTCTTTATCCATCAGGGGATCGAAGGTCACGTAGAGTTCGAAGCCGTTCGTTATCTGGAATGAAAGAAAATTTTATGTGAAAATGATACTTACATAGCGACCGGTCTGGCCTAGTGGGTAGTGACCCTGCCTGCGAAGCCGATGGTCCTGGGTTCGAATCCCAGTAAGGGATTCAACACACAAAATAGTTAAGGAAGAACGTTTACCACGAGGAATATCGTGCATTGACCCGCCTGTTCCTATCTCTATCATCATCATCATCATATCAGCCAGAGGACGTCCACTGCTGGACATAGGCCTCCCCCAAAGAGTGCCACAATGACCGGTCTTGCACCACCCGCATCCAGCGGACTCCCGCGACCATTACCATGTCGTCAGTCCATCTTGTGGGGGGGTCTACCCACGTTGCGCCTTCCGGTACGTGGTCGCCACTCGAGAACCTTTCCGCCCCAACGGCCATCGGTTCTACGGGCAATGTGCCCCGCCCACTGCCACTTAAGTTTAGCGATTCGGAGGGCTACATCGGTTACTTTGGTTCTGCTGCGGATGGCCTCATTTCTGATGCGATCACGCAGAGAGACTCCAAGCATAGCCCTCTCCTTCGCCCTTTGGGTGACTTTGAGCCTTCTTATGAGGCACACAGTTAGCGGCCACGTTTCAGTTCCATATGTCATCACTGGCAACACACACTGGTCTTGAGACACTGCGGAATATTGGACAAAAAGATGTGCCGTAGCTTCCTAAACGCTGCCCAACCGAGTCGGATTCGTCGATTAACCTCTATCTCTATCGCTCGCGCTTAATTATAGTGCTGTCCCGCCCATGCTAACGGTGGTCAAGGACACTGTGCTAGCGGGACAGCAACATAATTATGCGCGTGCGATAAAGATAGGAATAGGCGGGTCGATGTACGAAATTCCTTGAACGTTTCCTTTACAAATATCATTACGTAAATAAAATTATTAATTAAATGGAACCTTGAAAATTTACAAAACTCTAGTCCTTTTGAGTCACGCTCCAACTCGCCGCTGTGCGACATGATCAACTCACTCAACGGGCTCCTGCGCACGAATCCACAAGTGGATATTTTCATGGATAAGTGGCCTAAACTAATGTCCAGGTGCCTCGCTTATAGTGAGAGTGAATGAACGTGTGATATGTGATATAATAGGTGATGAATGGAAAACTTGTAATGTGAGATTTTATTGTTATAATTGTATAATTTTTAATGATGTTATGATGTGGTTAATTTTTTAAAATTCTATTGATATAATTGTATAAGTATGTAGTAGCAAGTGTAATTGGTATAAGTACTGTAACCGTTCTTGTGATATTAATAATAAATAAATAATAAATAAATAAATAAATAAATAAATAATGGCTTACCAGCGTAAAAAGGCTATAAATCATAAAACCTTTAATTGGAAACTAGTAAAACCAAGAACTTAATAGATAATGCTTAGGGGCATTAAAATTTTCTTGCGTAATAAAGGTAGGTACCTAAGGTATACATACAAAACAGTTCCGTTTCTCAGATAAATAAGGTGAGTTCGACTAAGATCGGACAACGGGTAAGATCGTATGATTCAAATTTCCCGCTTTTTGCGGGGCTTTTTTTAAATGCTAGCAAGGTGTTGCAATGCGCTATTTTGTCCCGCACCCCCCTTCAGGCCCCACTTGTCGCTCCGACTAACAAGTCGCGAGATATGTGCAAACGTCCAAAAAATGAGATTTTATTTTTTGTCCGGAAATACCCTCCGCCAGTCTTTCTTGAATAACTGGCAAGTTGAAACGTTATTTGTTTCTTTTACATATTGCATGTTATTTTTATTAAATTTGTGACAAATCTGTATATTTGGAATTTTGATACGATGCCTGTAGGCCGAGATCCGGTCTTACCCGAAGTGGTAAGAGATCGGATCCTAATCATCTGATCTTAAATTCTCAGGGATGCTCAAACTTTATTCGTGTTACCACTATTTCTAATTAAATTAGGTATTAGGTAAATGTGATTAATAGTAGATATTAAATCACTATAAAGCTCCCAAATCATCTTGTATTGATCTCTACACTTAACTAAGTAACTCCACATACTTAAATGATCTCTTATACTTAATCAAATATGTTTCTATCTTTATAAATAATAAAAACGCAGACTGATTAAAAATGGTCGTATTCATTCCTCCACTTTCATATTAATTTATCCTTTAATCCTCTTTTATCACCTTTTTTCAACCTACCGCGCTTATGGTGTCAATGAACCCACGTGGTTCATTGACCCTACACGGGTTCATTGACCCCACATCTAAAGTTTGACAACCATAATTTCTTGAATATTGAGCGCATGGGGTAAGATCGAATACCTAATTCGTGAATTAGGTACACAAATCATACAATAACGCCTAATTTCTTTACTGTTATTTAGGAAAATCCTGTAACATTGTTGACGCATTCTTTATTAGGAGACTCTAGTCCTTAAGTTGCTCTTAAAAAAAGAATCAACAAAGGATTCTACTCGGGACTTGAAAGACTCAGAAGTTTTTTAAGCGCCGTGTCTCGTAAAAACGAGCCGGGTTCTTCAAATTCAGACTCAGTGGACTCGAGTTCTTACCAATATTACGGCACCGCGATATAATACATTCGGCAAAGACACACTAAAAGAGAACGAACTAAAGGACGTCGAACTCAAAGATGTCCTTCTGTTCTGCAGGAAAACAAGAAGATTTGAGGAGAATGGTGAGGGAATGCCGCCGGGACAGTAACCTGCAGCTCCGACTCCAGGGAATCGGGCTGAATGAACGCGACACGCGATCGACAGCCCGCCTGCTTCCGGCCAGGCGTCCCTACACTACATCTACATCTACCAATATTACTTCCGGGCGGACAAAGTCACAGGCGGAGGCTAGTAAATAGTAGATAAATCTTACCCAGGCCAGTATGGTATCTTGTGAATTGGACCTAAAGATCAGCTTGGCTGGTGTAGAGGTACAATGTATCTGGCTGCAGAACTTTCTATAGTTCCTGACGTAGTCGATCTCGGACATTTTCGTTAGCTTCCTCTCTTTGACTACGTCACCGCCTTCTTTGTGCCGTAGTCGGTAATCCTGTAAAACGGAGGTTAGAAATTAAATTATTACTAGGTACACAAAATAGTTTTTTTTAAAGATAGATTCCTTCAAAAACGAATGAAAACGTTGCATAAGGGATAAGTTTCAGTGAATATGTGTTAGTCATATGGACTACTCTTTAATGACAAAAATGTAGAGGTTTGTCTATATACATTCCATTAGGACTTAATCGATCTGTATAAGCAAAGAGAATAGAGCAGGAGTGTATAGAGAGTTATTGTCAAAGTAAATTATGTAGTCACAGTAAATTTACTGCCATCTTTCGACAGATGTTTAAACTAGGCCGAAGGCATGGTTCCATCTTTTCGAGCGATGGCGCCATACCTTTGGCCTAATCTCGAGTAGATGGCGACACTTTTTGATATATAACAAATTTAACACATATCTCTGAAAGAATATGGGTCGAAGTCAAATGGCGTTCTAAAAGTTTTAAACATCTGTCGAAAGATGGCAGTAAATTCACTGTGACTACATAATTTGTGGTTAAAGAATTTTATTCATCTCAAAAGAAATTTACATTTCACTAAATTTACTTTGACTATCCGCCTCTATTTCAAGTTCTTTTTGGTATAAGAGTGTTCCCAAATGTTCATTATTATACACCGTGTTTTTATTGAATTCCGTTAACTTAGGGGTATGGTTAAGGACGTTTAAGAGAACTAAATGGCATAGTTAATTAAAAAAAAATATTTTTCTTTTTTTTTAAATAAAATGTAAGTTTAAAAAATAATTATATGTTGCATTTAGCGTTGTTGGAACACGGGCATTACATTTAACTCAACCAAACAATTGAACTCTGTGACATATCAATGTCATTTCGAAAATCGATCGACCGAGATTGTACTTAAGTTTAGTAGCAAATGTATGAACTCATTCTAAACACTAATCAATATGTAAACCGGCCCTAAGGCAAGTGTACACGCTTGTAGAGGCCTTATAGGAAAAAAATAAATTATTGATTATCTCCGAAATGGAGTTAATTAGAATATCGGTGTCTTTGAGAAAGTTACTTGATTTAAGCTCAGGAATGCACCCTTGAAATTAACGGAAATCAAAAAAAACACGGTGTATATACATACCTGCAACCTGTCTATAGATATAGGGTCCGAAGTGAACAGCTGCGCCGTGGATTTACACTTGTACATAAAGTGTCTGATCTCTGGTATCCCTATGTGTTTCAGCGGATCTGTCGTTGGTAAATCTGGATGCCTGGAATACAGAAAATAGTCATTATTGTGTGGTAGACAAATAAAATACAAAAGTACTAAGTTTATTCAACTTTTCATGGCCGTAAATTTGTCATTATTTATGGAGTGTTGGATTTTCATAGATATAAAAATTAGTGTACAGCGCCATCTGTTTTAGAACATCGATAAATGACTTAATCCCATCAAATCCAGTTACTCTGGCGGTCTAGCATAAGTTGCGTTCTTGCGCGCGATTCTATACTTGAAGTCGCGCTTGATGTATGGAGTCGCGAGAACGCAACTCATGCTAGCAGGTCTGATATGGTTTGTTTTGCCTGAGAGAGAGGGAAGAACGGTTTACTAACGAATGGGCCAAAAACGTTTCCCAAACTATCACATCCCAAACTATGTTTCCCAAATTATCATTTCCCAAAATATTGCTTGGCAAAACAACTTATCGCAATTTTTCAGTTAGCAATAGTATTTTTTGGCAAGTTATTGTTTAGCAAATAATTACTTGGACAAGTTTCATTTTACCAAGTATTATTTAGTCAAATGTATCATTAAGCATAACTTACATGTCCCAAAATATTACATGGCATACAATTTACAAACCAATAGAGAGAGGAGGCTGCAGAATTTTATTTGGCTGGTATTTAACTGATCATTAGATATAGATTTTTACATCTATTAAAGCAAATAACACCAAAGTTATCATTGTAACCCATGTTCACGCACCTACTAGCGACACCTAGCGGCGCTGCGACGACAACTGCTATACCGCCCCTCTCCGTGCTCATCTTGTCTCGTTCATTCGCCTCGATATACGACACGATATACACGTTACTCGTTACATTTAAAAATTTGAGCTGTATAAAGCCACTTTTCCTAATAAATTAATTTTCTATAATTTTAATAAACGTCTTCATTGAATGGACCCTGGAAAACCACCGAATCCTGCACATAATTGATCCTCGAGCCGGATACTGCGAGAGAAGTCAGCTCGTCGGGAAGACGAAATACCCTTGCGAGACGACACCAGCACCTCGACAGCGTCTGCAGCAGTGAACGGTCAGGTCTACCAATCCCGTCTATTCCTTTCCTAATCGAACTGTGTTAAAACCGAGTTTTTTTTGTGCATTCCAGTGCCGCTCGTTACGCAAGTCACGCAGCAGCAGTTTGCGATCTACCGTACCAGTTTGGAATTTGTGCACGTGAGTAGTTCCAGTTTCTCTTAATCTTTCGAAATGGGTGAAAAGGATGAAGCTGTTGCTAAATTGACTATTCCTTCTGGATCAGGGTCACCTAGAAAAAGTCAGGCCACAATTTCAGACCTTCGCAAGCAAAGGGGTAACTTGAAAGGCCGGCTTACGCAATTTAAAAAATTCGTTGATTCTCTTTTATCGGTGACTCCTTCTAAAGTACAAATTGCTGAATTAAAATTACGTATGCAAGCAGCTACAGAGACTTTTAAATTTTTTAATGATATTGAAAGCCAAATTGAACTTTGCTCTCCAGAAACAGAAATGTCTGCCAATTCTGAATACGTAGAAACTCTCGAGGAGTTATATTTTGGTACTATGGCTAGCGCTAATTGTTTAGTCGATGGTGTGGAGACAAATAACGTTACTATTCCAAGTTGTGACCATGCCGTGAACAAACCGTTTTCAAAATTTAAACTACCCGAAATTAAATTGCCCTCATTCGATGGTTCGTACGATCGTTGGCTCGAATTTAAACATTCTTATGAAACAATGATCCATAAACATTCCGATCTCGACGCGATTCAAAAGTTTCATTACCTTCGATCATCACTAAGCGGTAGTGCATTACAAGTAATTTGTGCGTTAGAATTCACGGCTGCCAACTACATTCAAGCATGGGAATTGCTTGAAATTCGCTTTCATAACCCTAGGCTTTTAGTGCATAATCACATAAAATCGTTATTCAACATTTCAGCCTTGAAACAAGAATCTTCGACTCAAATACGTAGACTGATAGACACCGTGTTACGTAATTTACGCGCTTTAAAAACGTTAGATGAACCTACTGACTCGTGGGATACGTTAATTATTCATTTAATTGTATCAAAACTCGATACGACCACGGAGCGTAAGTGGGAATCTCACATAGGGTCTATCTCGGATAAGTCAATCAATAATGAGTCTAAGAAACTTAAGCTGGAAGATCTCTTATCGTTTCTCAGAAACCGGGCGGATACGTTAGAAATGATAAACTCGAATCATTCCAAGGCACCGACCGCGGTTAGTACTAAGCCTAATTACACGTCCAATAAACCTACGCAAGTAATAGTTAGTTGTGTCTCTGCTAGTGTCAGTGCTAATAAATCAAAGCCTTTAAATAATAAACGTTTTCGAAACTGCGCGATGTGTAACGAGAATCATGCACTTTATACGTGTGCTAAGTTTTTAAATTTATCTGTCCAAGATAGGTTAAACTTAATTCGTAATAAAAACTTATGTAATAATTGTTTACGCGAAGGGCATTCCTTAAATGAATGTATATTCGGTCCGTGTAAGCAGTGTCAACAAAAACATAATAGTTTATTGCATACGGATAGTACTCGCGATGATAATGTGTGCGTGAGGCCGTCGAGTGCGCCTGCACACAGCGCGCCGTTATCAGTGCCGAGTACATCTAGCTACTGTGTATCAGCTGACCGCGCGCCTATGGCTGAGTGCGAAGGTGGCGCGGTAGGTGATCGGTTCACTCCCAGGCGAGGCTTACTTACTACTGCGTTAATAGAAGTAGCCGACGCGAATAATCAGTTCCATACGTGTCGTGCGTTTTTAGACAATGGAAGTGAACATTGTTTTATAACGGAAGAGTTACGTAATCGATTAAACGTGAAAAACATACAGTCCACTATTCAGATTTCAGGTGTTGCAGAAATAGTTACACAGACAAATCACTCATGCGATGTAACTATAAGATCTAAAAATTCGGATTATTCTATGTCATTAACGTGTTTTGTCTTGAAGCGCATAACGTCCAGTTTGCCCTCGACTTACATAGACTTAGATAGTATACGTATTCCTGATAATATTCAGTTAGCAGATCCCAATTTTAACCCTTAAATGCATGATTTTTTCTTTTTGCCCGAAATTAATATATGTATCACATAATTGTTTGACGATTCTAGGAAAAATTGTAAAAAAAATATATCATCAATTTTCACTGCGAAATCAGCGTTAGAAGTTGCATAGGCTAAATCATATTTTTGTAAATATGTATATACATAACTACTTATTAGTAAGGGGGATAGGAAAAATCTTACTGCTATCACAAAGGGACACTATTTGTGATATTCCTATGATAAAGTTTGTAAATAAAAAATAATTACAAACCCCGAAAAATCTGCCCAAAATCACATACTAAAAATCATCAACTTCCAGGTTTTTCCAAGTTTTCCGACATTTCGTCTTTAAACAAATGTAATTTTTATAAATTAAAATACTGCGTAAATTTATGTAATAAATCGGAAAATGGATTAGTTTTACTATTGAAATAATATACAGGAACAAATAGAATTTGTTTAATTATGCATAAAATTCGATGTTTATGTTGTGTGTATAAATGCATCACTATGCATTTAAGGGTTAACGTGCCTGCAGAAATCGATATACTGATAGGTATAGAAATATTTTGGGACCTTTTAGACGGTGAAAAGATTCGATTACCGACAGGGCCGTACTTAATAGATTCGAAATTCGGCTGGTTGGTATCTGGTCCAAATAATACAGGGAACTTGCGCATTAATAATCAAGTCCATTGTTATTTTACTCAGACGATTGACTCTCAACTTAGAAAGTTTTGGGAGATCGAGGATATCCCTCAGGTAGATAGTATTCTTACAGCTGACGAGCAGAAATGTGAGGATATTTTTATCAATACGACTACACGCGAAGAAGACGGTCGGTTCTCCGTCCGAATGCCGCTAAGAGAATCAGCTGATACGTTGGGCGATTCTTATACGTTAGCGAAAAATCGATTTTTATCCTTAGAACGTAAATTAGAACGTTTGCCGGAATATAAACGTTTATATTGTGATTTCATGCGAGAGTACGAAAAAATGGGTCACATGACTCGTGTTACCGAATATGGTACACCCAATTACTTCCACCCTCATCATGGTGTATTTAGGGAGGGAAGTGCCACCACTAAATTGCGCGTCGTGTATAGTGGTGCTGCCCCCACCACCACGAATAAATCGATGAATAGCATTCAGCTGCCGGGTCCAGCACTTCAAAACGATATATTTGCTATTCTACTGCGTTTCCGTCAATACAAGTACGTTGCTTGTGCTGACGTGGAGAAAATGTTTCGGCAGGTTTTGATACAACCAGATCAGAGATCCTTGCAAATGATCCTCTGGCGTGAAAAACCTACCGATCCATTATACGTTTATGAACTCAATACGGTCACTTATGGGCAAACTAGTGCGCCATATTTAAGTCAACGTTGTATACGACAGTTAGCATCGGAATGTGGTGATGACGTCATCGCCCGCGTTATCAACCAAGATATATTCGTAGACGATTTAATTACAGGAGATGATGATTTCCAAAATTTACTTGACATATGTCAAAAAACGTATAACGTTCTGCAATCAGGATGCTTTCCTTTACGTAAATGGACCTTTAATTGTGACGTTACGCAGGACAAGTCTAAGGAGCATTTTGTTGGTGAGCACACCCAGAACAAAACGCTCGGGGTAGGTTGGGATAATACGCGCGATGAATTGTATTACACTACAAAAATCGATCCCTTGCCTAACTCGACGTACTTAAATAAACGAATAATGTTGTCGATTATTTCACAGATTTACGATCCGTTAGGTTTACTTTCTCCTGCGGTGATAATTTCCAAAATTTTGCTTCAAAAATTATGGTTAAGTCGTATCGATTGGGACACCCCGGTCCCAGAAGACATTAAATCGATGTGGAATAATTTCATAAACACTTTGAGCCGTTTAAACGATTTACGAATTCCGCGTCATGTAAGGGGTGTACACACTGGACATACGGAATTGCATATTTTTTCAGATGCATCGTTGCATGCTTACGGCGCGTGCGCATATATGCGGACATATGATGAAGGGTCAGATGTAACTGTTAGATTATTGTGTGCTAAAAGTAAAGTCGCACCCCTGAAATCTCTAACTATCCCCAAACTCGAACTTTCAGGAGCGCTCGTTGCTGCTAAACTTTACAAGAAAATAACTGATTCCTTAAGGTTAGTGTTCACTAAAGTTTACTTCTGGTGTGACTCAACTATAGTAATTTCGTGGCTAGGCATGTCTCCGCATTTATTGAAGCCTTTTGTTCAAAATCGCGTTACTCAAATAAACGATCTCACCGGTAATGCGACATGGTTGCATGTGAGAAGCGAAGACAACCCTAGTGATTTATTGTCTAGAGGCGTTGCTTTAGATAATTTAATTGATTGTAACTTATGGTGGTTCGGGCCATCAGTTTTGCATGACCCAAAATCGGATTTTATTAATGACAATACGAGTAAAAATACGGCATTCAAAGATTTACCCGAGTTACGATCGACCGCGGTAAGTTTAGTTTGCAATCAACAAGATGAATTATTTAATTTCGATAGATGTTCATCTTACATTAAATTAATTAGAATCGGCGCGTATGTACTCCGCTTTATATTAAACTCACGCATTAGCTCTGAGCGTAAACAACTCCGCCAAACCGGTTCATTATCGGTGGACGAGCTCAGTGCATCACGTCTTATGCTAGTTAGATTCGCGCAGATGCAATCATCTCCGGACGTTTACGATAATTTACTTAAAAATAAACCGCTTAAGACGAATAGTAAACAATATAACCGTATATCCGGTCTTAACGTGTTTTTAGACGATCGTAATAAGTTAAAAGTGATTAGAGTCGGTGGTAGATTGTGTAATTCCACAAGTTTCGATTACAACAGAAAACATCCCATGTTATTGTGCAGTAAACATAAATTAACGGTGTTGTTATTCAATTATGAACACAATCGGCTGCTACATGCCGGACCGCAGCTACTCTTATCTACTTTGCGTGAATGTTGGTGGCCTTTAGGTGCGCGAAATTTGGCAAGGAAGATAGTTCGAGAATGTGTTACCTGTATTCGAATGAAAGGTAAAGTACTTAGTCCTATCATGGGTAATGTTATTTTGGATCGTTTAGAGCCTGGTTTCCCGTTCATTCGCACAGCCGTTGATTACGGCGGGCCAATTCTCATACTTAATCGAAAGGGGAGAGGAGCTCAGCTTATTAAATCGTATATTTGTTTGTTTATATGTATGGTCACACGAGCCGTTCATTTGGAACTTGTTACGAGTCTCACCACTGATGATTATTTATTAGCGCTTAAACGTTTTATTAGTAGACGAGGAAAGCCTCATATAATTTATTCTGATAATGGAAAATGCTTTGTTGGGGCCGAAAAAGAATTTTCCACATTTTTAAAAAATAATTCGAAGGATATAGTCGATTTCGCTGCCAATGATGGCATCAAATTCAGTTTCATTCCTCCTTATTCTCCCCATTTTGGCGGATTATGGGAGGCTGGAATAAAAGCGTGCAAATTTCATTTGAAACGTGTAGTAGGTAATGCTAGGTTAACTTACCAGGAATTCAGCTCGGTTTTGACACAGGCCGAAGCCATCCTGAATTCCCGGCCCATGTCACCCTTGTCCACAGATCCTACTGATTTATCCCCGCTCACGCCCGCCCATTTCCTAATTGGTCGGCCGTTGACCTGCCCTGCTAGCGAGGACCTGACGGATGTGCAGCCTTCCCGCCTGTCTCGCTACGCCAGGATCGAAGCCCTACGTCAACACTTCTGGCGTCGTTGGGCTACTGAGTACGTTACGGAGCTCCAGCGACGAACCAAGTGGAAGACTCATAAAGACGACATAGCGTTAAACAGTCTCGTTTTAATCAAAGATGATAACCAGCCTCCTCTCAAATGGCGGTTAGGCCGAGTCACGCGTCTATACCCTGGGAGCGATGGCGTGAACCGTGTCGCCGACATCCTCACGGCGACAGGAACAATACGACGCAGCTTTTCAAAGATCTGCCCGCTACTACCAGAGCCGGCAGCCCTAGACGGATGAAGACTACTTTGGGAGATGGTGCTCCCAAGGCCGGGGGCATGTTCACGCACCTACTAGCGACACCTAGCGGCGCTGCGACGACAACTGCTATACCGCCCCTCTCCGTGCTCATCTTGTCTCGTTCATTCGCCTCGATATACGACACGATATACACGTTACTCGTTACATTTAAAAATTTGAGCTGTATAAAGCCACTTTTCCTAATAAATTAATTTTCTATAATTTTAATAAACGTCTTCATTGAATGGACCCTGGAAAACCACCGAATCCTGCACAACCCAAAAATATTAAATAACCACCAATATTTAAACCGCATTTTAGTTTAAAATGTCATGTAATTTTTTTACATCTCGTTATTCTATTAAATTAATTAATCCACTTCCTGACCTTTTTCTAGTACTTACATAGTATTCCGTTTCTGTAAGAACCTAACCCACTTTTCCAATAGCATTTCGTTTCTGTAAGGGTCACAGTTCTAACTTAACCTAACCCACTTTTCTGATAGCGGTTCCGTTTTGTGAGGATCGTAGTTCAAACCTAACCCAACCCACCCAAATTACGTAGAATTTAACGTACTTACCTATATTAACATAACAAAAAGTTCAAATAAACGTCTTTTTGGAATATAAAATTAGCCAATAAAAAACGTTTGCTAAATAAGTTTTTGTCCTAATAACATTTGGCATGATGCCAAATGATAATTTGACCAAATAAATTATATGCGAAGTGTAACTTTGCTAAAGGTTCCTTTGGGAAATGAAACTATTGCGATAAGTTTATTGGGAAGTGAAATTTGGCGAAAGGTATTTGGCCCAAACGAAAGTACACCGGGAAGAACGCATCTCGCTGTACTGTTAGAAAGAGAAGCAAAACTGAATAGTACCTGTTTAGTGCGTCGTTGATCGCCGACAAGCATTTATTTTGCCGCAGTTTCTCTGCTATGGTGTGTTTTGCTTGAGAGAGAGGGAAGAACGCATCTCGCTGTACTGTTAGAAGGAGTAGGCATGCTTGGCAGTCTTCAGAGATGTATGAGACGTGACCGTGGAGGAAACCACTGGAATTAAAAACAAAGTTGTCAAAAAACTGTCAAAAGCAGCAGAAGTAGCAAAGCGGGCGATATAATATATTATAACTAGCGACCCGCCCCGCCCCGGCTTCGCACGGGTTAACAAATTATACACCTAAAGCTTCCTCAAGAATTACTATTGATAGGTGAAAACAGCATGAAAATCCGTTCAGTACTTTTTGAGTTTATCGCGAACACACAAACATACACGCGGCAGGGGACTTTGTTCTTAAGGCGTAGTGATGACGTGAGCAACTTTCTTAAGAGAATTTTGAAATAAATTAATTATATTATATTATTCTATCTGGTTATATTCTTCTTATAGGATCAATAGAACTGATTCTGGGCAGGAACAACCTAAAATATCTACAAGCCCACTGTTATGTGAATTATATTCAATCATATATAAAAATAGATGGAAATCATGATGATCTTTCTCCATTTTTACCCGACTACGGCAACGCAAAAGGAGGGTTATTATGATTTTGGCCGGTATGTATGTGGTTCTTTTTAATATGAAGTTTCTATAAAAACTTTCTAGATTTTACATCAGATATACCACTTTTCAGTCAACCTAAATTCAACCTTCGACACAAAACAACAAAACTCATACTCACGTAGTCGAACTCTTAGCAGTCTTAAAATACTCCTAACTCCTCATCAATTAACACATTCAACACCAAGAACCCGACTGTCGGGTTCACTGTTCGTAGCGACTACGCGCTACATACGACGAAACCGTGGCTACGCGCTACGAGCGTAACCCGTAGCACTTAGTGGTATTGAATGTGTTAAGATACAGATGTACTTATAAGAACTTTCTAGATTATTCACTAAGTATATCAATTCACAGTCAACCTAAAATCAACCTTGTATACTAACCAAAAAAACTCATACTCACGTAGCATCAAACTTGGGTAAACATATCGGCGTCCAACTCTCAGCAGTCTTAAAAGACTCCGAACTCCTCACCAGATTAAACAACAAATGTATATCGGAAGGATGTAATGTATATTTCTTCATTCTCACTAAAGTGATCAGCTGGTTGCCTGCTATGAGTATTGCGAATACCAGGTCTCTTATTTTGTGACAGGCTGATATTATGGCGTGGGTTATGGATTCTCTGGATTTTTCTGGTAGAGGCAGGCAACGGACGGCACCTGGAAATAATTCTACAGGTTAATCAAAAAGAAATATCAAACAAATAAGTTTCTTGTAATGTTTAGTCCGAGAAACCGTATATACCTAAACCTACCGAAGGCGATAATCGCTTAGAACCACTTGCACGATTCACTAACCCGGGGTTAACCAGTAAAACCTGGAGTTACCATGGTTACCAGTACAATTTGACGCTAGGTTAACGGTTTACCCAGTTAACCCCTATGGTGCAAGTGGCCCTTAGTAACCTATCAATAACTAACCCATCGAACCAAATTGTTTACATTCATGTGAGATATAGAATAGAGGCCGTGGCCGAGGGTCTGCCATCTTGTGGCCTGAATCGGAAACATAAACATGTGCATTGGCACTTCACGCCAAAGCAAGACTTGCTTTGGCGCACTTAGTGCTGCCATCTACCGTTCTCGTATATTTATTTTCTTGTGCATAGTAGGTTCTGCCATCTTATGTAGCCCATTATTTAACACATTTTAGATAGTTTATCAAAAATTTCATTTTTAATAATTACCAAGTAAAAACGCTGGGTCTTTTTCCATGAATATAAGCAAATGGTCTATAAGCCTTTCAGCGCCTGACAGCAATCTCCTTAGATCGTAGTTTCGACGTTGCTCGAAGATCTTGTTGAGTTGTGTCAGCGTTAGAACTGACACTATTTGGTTGAAGGCATATCTGAAAATACAATAAATGAAATCTTTACAAGTTCTACACTCATTAAATACATTCGAATCGTGTACATTTTATTTTTATTATTGATAGATCTCAGGATATCTTAGTTGTGGTCTTCTCAATACTAGCTGCGGTCAAAGGAACTTAAACCTTCTACGCTGTACTTAGAATCCATATTTAAATGGCATCGCCACAGGTCGATATTAGTCGATAGCGCCCGCGTAGTGATACTTCCATTCAAATAGGAAACGTAACTACTGTATAGAAGGTTTAAATTCCTTTGACTCTAGTGTACGACGTGCCCGCACTGAATCGGGAAGGTATTATGTACACTTTTCCTGACTGTAGAACTGGTTGGCCACAATCATAACCTCACTTTAGGAATTACAAGTGTCAGTAAACGTTTACGGTTAGCTAAAAACTTACGTTAACTGTAAAACCAGCTGTGTTTCACTCTCATTGCTCTTTGACACTGCAACCAGTATCAAAGGTCCTTTCACTAAGAACACTGCTTTGCAGTCTTTAGTGTTGATGGCCCTCAGGATATCCTGGTTGTGGTCTTCTACTACGCTGACTAGCGCTTGGATGACTCCGCAGAGGCCGGCAAGCTTGTCCTCATTTCCATACCTGAAAGTAGTTAGGTAGTGATTTGTGACAATATATGACTATTACTGAATAAATGGATATATGATATGATATAAACGTGTCTGTGAAGATATTCCTAAATTATCAACTCCAATGCAGGAATAATTTAGATACTTAATATAATATGGAATGGGAAATTTTATTGAAAATAAAAATTCATTTATTTGTAAACATAGGTTCGACATTACACAGCTCTTAAATAATGTCTGTTTATAATTTATGAAACCCCAGTAATCCATCAACAGCCGGTTGTTGAATTTTGAATTTTGAATTTTGAAAAGAAAATTTTCATCTTAAGCAATTCTTATACCTATACATATTTATATATTTCGGGGATCTTGGAAACGGCTGTACCGATTTCGTTGAAATTTACTATAAGGTCGTTTTCGGGGGCAAAAAGTCAATCTAGCTAAGGAAAACGCGCATTTTTGAGTGTTTACATGTTTTCTAAGCAAAGCTCGGTTTCCCAGGTACAATACAATACAATTATCCTTTATTCACTGACTCATTTGTAGTTTTATTTTGTTCCTTTATCACTGTTTTTAATTGTTATTAATCAGGTTGTCGGGATTTCTGACAAAAGCTTCTCAAGGTTTCCCAAGCACTAAATACTAAAATGGAACTCACCTAGAGTATATAGGTTTACCGGCAGAACTCAATATAAACACATGCTTCTCCTTGTTGACGAGCTCCGGAGACTTCAGGTAATCATCCTGCTCACTTTCCACTTCCCCGTTCTCTTCCACCAGATTGGAGTTGCTGGCTGACGCTGACATGGATTCCTGGAAATATAATCAAATATTATTTAATACATGACAAAATATAATCACGACTGTATACCAATTAATATTAATATTTTTAAACAATAAATAACCCAACTAACAATTTGAGGCAAAATTTAGGTTTATACGACCAAATTTTATGGTCGTATGAACGTCGTATATACGTTTATACGACGCGATTTGGGCGCAGCTTATTCAACTTAAAGTCGTAAAAAAGTTGAGTAATGGACGTTTTAATACCTATTTAGTTGCATAGTCGTCGTATATGCGTCGCCGATTCGACACTTGGTCGTGGTGAGAAATACGATATTTATACGACTTTAAGTTGAGTTATCGTCGCTTAAAGGTCATATAAATAGCTTATTTCTTCAACGCAAGTTCCGCGTCGGATTGTGTCAAACATGACATCAATATTAACAGCAAGTGGTGTGAAATTGTATCTTTGAAAGAAGGTATAAGTAGCCATTTTTTAAAGTGGGTGGTTTATGAAATAGGAGACAAAAGTGTTATATATTGACATGTGGGTAGATGAGAAGATCTGCGGGTACCCCCAGTTCGGTTCCAGCTAGCAAGCCAGCACACGTACGTAACATTCTGGCGACGGGATTTAATTCGGGAATACGCTAAAAGTGCTTTAAACATAGTGTTTGAATGTTTAAAAGTGTGATTTAAGTGTGATGAATAAAATGTCGGTAAAATTTAGTGAATTTCATATGGACAAAGACAATTGGAAAAATTACGTGAATAGGTTCGAATATTGTTTGCTCGCGAATAGTATTCAAACGGACGAGTTAAAAAAAGCGAATTTCTTTGCAGTTTGTGGTCGTGATTTATATGATCTAGTTGAGTCGTTAATTTCACCGAAAAAGATCGCAGACATAACCTATACAACTGTAAAGTCCGCGTTAGACGATCATTTTAATCCAAAACAAAATGAAATAGTGCAATCGTATAAGTTTCATATGAGGTGTCAATCGAGCAGTGAAAATATAAAAGAGTACGTGGCTAGTTTGCGTAAATTGGCTATAGAGTGCAATTTTACCGATTTGGATCGCACGTTGCGCGACCGGTTAGTATGTGGCATTCGTGATAAAGAGATGCAAAAACAATTGTTGCAGCAGACAACATTAACTTTTGATCAAGCGGTAAAATTGGCGTTAACGGCTGAAACGGCGGACGCCGGAGTGATAGTCATGACGACGGCGACGACGCCAGCGACGGTAGCGACCTCTAGCGTGGCGCCTGCTGGTACAGGCGGTGACGAGCCAATGGAGGTTAATAAAATTAAAGCGAAACCGTTGGAACCGAGCAAGGATTGTTGGCGGTGTGGCAAAAGGCACGGAAATTTCTGTAGGTTCAGATATAGTCGGTGCTATGTGTGTAAAAAACAGGGCCATATTGCAGAGGTATGTTCGGATACACGAGACAAAAGTAAGTCAAAAGAATCAAGTCGGTTGAATGGATTGTATGAGGATGTTTTGTGTAATTTAGTGTCGAACAAGGTGGATCCTTTTTATGCAAATGTGGAATTAAATGGTCGACTAGTCAAGTTGGAAGTCGATTGTGGAGCGGCATTTACTATGTTGAGAGAAAGTACAGCGAGGAAAATTTGGAATGGGAACTTGCCAAGGTTGGATGCGTCAAGAGTTAGGTTAACAACCTGGACTAAGAGCCAGGTGGAGTTGTTAGGAGAAGCGGCAGTTGATGTAAGGTTTAAAAATATACATAAAAAATTAAACTTGCTGATCGCGAGAGGTAACGGGCCAGATTTGTTGGGCCGTGATTGGTTTCCAGAGTTAAATATAGATATTCAGGGAATATATAACATGAAATTGGAGGATGAAGATATAGATACTTTATTGGAAAAATATAAAGAAGTTTTTCAGTCTGGTTTAGGAAAGTACACCGGCCCAGTAGTAACCATACCTTTGAAACCCGAGGCGAAACCAAAGTTTTTGAAGTGTAGGCCTGTGGCGTTTGCAATTAAAGAGAGAGTGTTACAAGAGATAGACAGATTAGTTGCAGAAGATGTTTTGGAACCTGTCAGTCATTCTGAGTTTGCCAGTCCTATAGTACCTATCATTAAGAAGAATGGGAAAGTCAGGCTTTGTGGGGATTACAGGGCCACAGTGAATATGGCTACTGAGACTGATACTTACCCTCTGCCAACCTTAAATGAAGCTTTTGCGGTTTTGCAAGGAGGAGTTATTTTCAGTAAGATAGATTTAGAGCAAGCTTACACCCAGGTCGTAGTTGATGAACCAACTTCAAAATTACTTACTTTAAATACTCCTAAAGGATTATTTCGGTGTAAAAGATTAGCATTTGGGGTTAAAGCCTGTCCTGGAATTTTTCAGCGAATGATGAGCAACTTATTGGCAGGCGTATCAGGAGCAGCGGTACTGCTGGATGATATTGTGGTCACCGGATGCACAATACAAGAACACAGTGACAGACTTCAACACATCTTACAGATCCTTAAGGAAGCCGGGCTTAGAGTCAACAAGGAGAAGTGCAAATTTGGGAAGGCAAGCGTGGAGTTTCTAGGCCATGTGATTGATGCCAATGGGCTGCATCCTTGTGGAGACAAGATCACGGCTATAATGGAGACGCCAGCATCAAAAAATGTAAAGGAGTTGCAGGCTTTTCTTGGTTTATTGAATTTTTATGACAGATTTATAGCACAGAAAGCAACTGTAGCAGAACCACTGTACAAGTTATTGTTGAAAGGAGCCAAATGGGTATGGACACCAAATTGCCAACAAGCTTTTAGTCTCTTAAAAATAATGTTGACTACAGGGAACACATTAGTACATTATGATTTAAAGAAACCAGTGGTTATTACATGTGATGCTTCGCAGTACGGTCTTGGTGCGGTTCTGGAACACAGGATGGAGGACGGTTCTTTGAGACCAATCATGTTTGCTTCCAGGACAATGAGCTCTCATGAACGAAATTATTCGCAGATTGATAAAGAGGCTGCTGCCATTATTTTTGCAGTACAGAAATTTTACTCATATATTTTTGGCCGTAAGATAGTCATTCAGACGGACCATAAACCACTTTTGGGTATATTTGACCCAAAGAAGCCAATACCTAATGTGATATCACCCAGGATGTTAAGATGGGCTTTATTGTTAAACTCGTACGATTACGAGTTACAATATGTTGAAGGGAAAAAAATTGGAAATGCTGATGCCCTAAGTAGATGGCCTGGTCCTGAAAGCAGTGGAATAGAAGAAGAGCTGCAAGAGGTGAATGTTTTGTTGCTCAATGAGACACCAGTTGAGTTACAGATGACGGCTAAGGATGTGGCTAAATTGAGTAAGACCGATGGTATATTAGCAAAGGTGATGTTCTGGATTAGGAATGGTTGGCCAAGTACAGTAGAAGATAAATATAGAGATTATTATGTAAGACGGGATGAATTAACAGAATATAATGACTGTATATTGTGGGGAGGTAGAGTAATTGTGCCTCTGAAGCTACGTGAAAGCGTTCTTAAAGAGCTCCATAGCAATCATGATGGTATAGTCATCACTAAAGCAATAGCAAGGAGTTACTTTTGGTGGCCTGGTCTCGACAGAGATATAGAGAGCTTGATACATAATTGCCAAACTTGTAGAGAAGTAAGGAATATGCCAGCCAAAGTGACTCACAGATGGATTACCCCACCAAAGGCTTGGTCCCGGCTGCATATTGATTTTGCAGGGCCTTTCATGGGCAAAGTTTTCTTAATATTAATTGACTCATACTCAAAATGGCCGGAGGTCAAAATAGTTAATGAGCAAAGTTCAAGTATGGTAATTAATAAGTTAGATGAGATATTTGCTGAACAAGGGCTGCCAGACACCATAGTGAGCGATAACGGAAAAGCGTTTGCGTCAGAAGAGATAAGTCAATATTTTAAACAGAATGGTATTAGACATATACTGGTACCCCCATATCATCCTGCGTCCAATGGACAGGCGGAGAGAACGGTACAGACAATAAAATTGAAGTTAAAAAAAATGTCACATCTCCCATGGTCAACCAGACTGCAAAAGATATTGTATGGGTTGCGGACAACACCTAGTTCTGTCACCGGTAAGACACCCGCGGAACTCCTGAACAATAGACGTTTCCGAACTAAATTTGATAGGCTTCACCCCCTTTCAATTCAAGAAAAGGAGACAGAAGATATCCAGGAAAATGAAACAAAACGTGTGAGAGAATTTAGAGTGGGAGAGACAGTTTGTTTCAGGAACTATAGAACTGGGCCTAGATGGTTAGAAGGAACAATAGTCAAAAGGATTGGAGTGTTAAGATATAAAATTAAACAAGGAAATAAATTATTTATTAGACATGTAAATCAGATGCTTGGTTTTAGTAGAAGTGGCACAGAAGAAGAAACACAAGTTGAAATCAAGGCAAGACCATCAAGTAATAGTAAAGAAGTTCAACAAGGGGAAGAAGAAAGAGAAGATGAGGGTTTTGGCACAATAAGAATCCCTCCACCGAGTCAGTGGGCAGAGATGATTGGTGTGAAAGGCCCAGAAGAGTGTTTAGTACGGGATTCGGATGATACAGTGCCTAGAAATGAACCGAACAGTAACAAGCGATCCCGGTCGAGTGAAAGCCCACCATCCAACAGACCATCCTTGAAAAAGATAGCTCTCCAAGAATATGGTAGTTCAGACATTGAGTCTGATAGTGGAGATGATGAACATTATAGTGCAGATAGCCAATAGTTAAATAGTTACTAAATAATAATAAAAGACTATGAAAGCATGTTAGGGTACAAGTGAACAATATAGTTTAAGTGCATAAACAGTGTAGTACAAATCTGACTTTAAATATTGGATTCTAAAATGTAGTGAAGTGTCATCTATCCAGAGGGAAAGGCATGTTATATATTGACATGTGGGTAGATGAGAAGATCTGCGGGTACCCCCAGTTCGGTTCCAGCTAGCAAGCCAGCACACGTACGTAACAAAAAGTGTATATTATATCTGTAAACTACTGCGCAGTTAAATTTACTGATGTTTGCTATATACGTTCATAAGTAATTATTGATGCACTTTTAAAGTTCTTACGTATTTAATTATTTTGATTAACAAATTATTAAGCAGATGCCTTATGGGACAGTTATACAACTTGAGGTTGTATAATCTATACGTTTGGATTGGAATGGTCGCCATAGCTTTTCAAAAGTCGTGTAATTGTCGTGACTACGACATTATTACGACCATAATAATGAGGACCTCTATGCGACCAACTGTCGTGTAAGAAAGTTCTATAGGAGTCATCGTGATACCTACTATACAACTGTCGTATAAAATGGTAGAATAAACGTTTATTCGACCTTGCTATACGACAATAAGTTTACTGACTATTAGTCGTATAAAATGGTAGAATAAACGTTTATTCGACCTTGCTATACGACTATAAGTTTCACCGACTATTTAGTTGTATAAAATGGTAGAATAAACATTTATTCGACCTTGCTACATGACAATAAGTTTATCCGACTATTTAGTTGCATAATGCACCAATAGTCAAAATGACGACTGTTACGCTACTTTTATAATACTTTCGAGTCGTATAGCTACTTCATATACGACCAAATTGTTTGTTGGGAATTGCTAAGCTATGAGTAAGATATGTTTACACACACTAATATCATTATCTTTCTAGCATTGTCCCGGCTTTTGCAACCGCTCCTGGGAGCCTGGGGTACGCTTGGCATCTATTTCGAAGAATCGGCATAGTTTTAACAAAATTAACTGCCATCTGACCTTCCAAGCCAAAGGGGAGACTTGACCTTTTTAGGATTAGTCCTGTTTCCTGACAATGTTTTCCTTCACCAAAAAGTAACTGGTAAATATTAAATCACATAAAGACGTTACATAAAACTCATTGGTATGAGACAGTGTTTGAACCCACAGCCTCTGGATTTAAAGATACATATTAACTTTACCAGTGCTTACTCAGAGCCATAAATATAACTAAAATTATTAATACTTAGGTAATAGAAGGCCAATAAATGCTGGTGGCCTAGCGGTAAGAGCGTGCGACTTTCAATCTGGAGGTCGCGGGTTCAAACCCCGGCTCGTACCAATGAGTTTTTCGGAACTTACGTACGAAATATCATTTGATATTTACCAGTCGCTTTTCGGTGAAGGAAAACATCGTGAGGAAACGGGGCTAATCCTAATAACTACATATCTGTAGTGTCAACATAAAGATTTGTTACCAAATGCCTTTAGAGATGGTTTTACACACCCATAAAAAACGGTGGTGTCTACATATAGGTTTGGCCAATAAGTTGATTAGCCAAAGTAAACATTTAAACCACTCATTATTACTAAGGCAAAGATAAGATTAACAAAACCAAACAAAAACACTTACATCTTTATTTCGTAAATCATCACTCGACTTTGCAGTCTTCATTTGCGCTTCTTTCGAACTCTCTCCAATCTCACTCTGAATCTCACTGATAGTGCTACTCTTCACAGTCAAAGAATCGTTCCTCTCTTGAAGACTCGAGCTCATCTCTGAAGCAAATTCTTCAAAAGAATCTGTAGGATTCAGTATACTTTCCGGACAAGCACCAGGCTCTAAATCACTTCCTATGTTCACCTGCACATCACTTGTGGCCGGCACACTGTCTTTGGATGTCGACGCCATAGTTATAGTTGTTAATTAGTAAGGAAAACAGTTTCTAATTAAATTTTATGCTGAATCCTTCATTTACAGTTTGGTTTGATGGGATGGGGGGACGATCAGAGAAATGTCAAACTGACGTTTGCGTTTCGTTACTGCTGGAGTGCGAATGTTGTTACCAAATGTCATAAGTCATAAACATATTGATAGAAAAAAATTGTAATAGGATTTGTCAGTAAATAAAAACATGAAAACTAAACTTATATATTATTTTTCTTTTGGGTGCCAGTGCCAGTACTAGAGTGTAAGACAAAGATAGTATGATTCTCTCTTACTATAAGGCCAAGCGCGCACCACGATTTTAATTTTTGCGACACGATTTTAGAATCGCGCTGTAATATATCGCAGAAAATTCACTGCGCGCACTGCGATGAAAAAGTCGACGATTTGTTCATTGTCAACATGGATTTCGTACCAGTCGTTTGTCATGAAACGTGTCTTTAATATGCGATCGCCGTATAACTTTGAGTATTTATACCACAAAGGTGATCTCCTTCTATTTCCATAATTAAATGGTCAACATCTAGCGTCTCATCTTGAGACTCCATCGGAGAAGCAGGTTCCGACATGTTGAGGCTTGGAGAGCAAAGTGCCGACTGAGGTCCGGGGTGCGATTTTATTAGCAGCGCGCATTTGCAGTGCGCGCAGGGCCATACAACTCCGTATGCTGCAATTCACTTTGCGACAATCGCGTCGCGAGCAGTCGCGGAAAAATGTGACAAATCACAATTTTAAAATCGCTGCGATTTTTTTGTCGCATATGCGCGCACTGCCATATAAACACATACGCTACATTTCTGCGACTAAATTATCGCGCGACAAAAAGTCGTGCTGCGCGCTTGGCCTAAATGGAATTTTTATTTCTTATATTTGTAGTATAAAATTCTGTCAAGACATTTCTGTCAGTAGAAAAAAGCGGCAAAATTTAAAAAAGGCGCGAAATTCAATTTTTTTATGGGACGATTACCCATGTTCGCGCCTACATATTATTATTTTAAATTTGCCGCTTTTTTCTACTGACGGAAATGGCTTGACAGAGTACCTATACCTAACTACCGGATTTGCCACAACGTCAAAACCTTTGACCATCTTTTAGCCTTTTTTTTTCGTTAAAGTAGAATTATTTACAAAGTTTTTCGAAGAGTTTCGAACTCACGATCATCTGCGTTTTGTGTCGATTTATGGGATAATCTACTATTTCCCTGAATCTTTTCTATTCAAAATATTTCTAAGACACTCAAATTCCTAAGAAATATCCGCTAGACGGGAGTTGGACACTACGACTCAATGTGTCTCGAAATTCGGAGTCAGTCAAGTGGAAACAACTGATAACTGCGTACTTTAACGGTGCAGATTCACTGGAGAGAGTGGAGAGTTGCCTTATAAAACGGACTTGAATGGAATTATAAAGACTATCGCAAACTTTATACGAAAGCGTTATTACCTATTAGCTAGTAATAGGTATAAAGTCACCCAAAGAGGAGTCTCTCTGCGTGATCGCATCAGAAATGAGGCCATCCGCAGCAGAACCAAAGTAACCGATGTAGCCCTCCGAATCGCTAAACATAAGTGGCAGTGGGCGGGGCACATTGCCCGTAGAACCGATGGCCATTGGGGCGGAAAGGTTCTCGAGTGGAGGAGTCTCGAGTCCACGTACCGGAAGGCGCAGCGTGGGTAGATCCCCCACAAGGTGGACTGACGACCTGGTCCCCCGCTCAACCGGGATACCGGATAGGTACCTGGTGATAACCAGGCTAGGGGTCGCGGGGTTGGATAACGGCCGGTGGTGACAAAGCTGGCCCACACATGATACACAGCCGTCCTCAAACGACGAGCGACCGCCCGCCCCACCTGCCCCACAAGGTGGGGCGCGACCCGAAACAGCCTCCGCAGCACAACGGCGGAAGAGGCCCCTCACACCCTCCTAAAAGAGGGTGTCGAACGATTACTCAGTCAGACGACCTGGTATAGATCGCGGGAGTCCGCTGGATGCGGGTGGCGCAAGACCGATCATTGCAATGTGGCACTCTTTGGGGGAGGCCTATGTCCAGCAGTGGACGTCCTCTGGCTGATATGATGATGATGATGATGATGATGATGAGGTATAAAGTACCTATAACAAATGTATGTCTGTCAGAATTGTACTTACGGCAGATGTGTCGGACAGACAAACTTGTCAATCTATGCACAGATGCTTTTATAGGTCTAAGGTAACTTTTTGCACCGATTTTAACAAAACAGAGGGCCTACCGCGAACCACGTTCGACGTGTTGCCTCTCTGTCGCACTTGTAAATTCGTACATAAGTGTGACGACAGGGAGGCAACACGTCGAACGTGGTTCGAAAGAACGTGGTTGAAAAGTGTCAAATTTACCTACCTACTTTTATTTCCACGTCGCGGCATATATACTCCAACAAGTTCCAATAACATAGGTATGTAATGCCTAATGAAGTAAAGAACCTGAGGAAGAGGCTGAAGATGAATGCTTCCTCCACGTATTCGAAATAAGTCGCACCAAATGGCCTCTACCAACGTTACCGATAATCGCATGCGATTTGCGATACATTGCGGCAATTTGACGGATCGATCGATTGAATTCGATGCTCTTATTTAGCCAATAAATACCCAAAAATTGCATGTCATTTGTTAAAATGTATTTAGAAGCCTTTAAACCGTTTTATGTTTATTTCAGTAGGTTAGTAACATAATCTAGGTTAGGCCCATACCAAAAAAAAAATAACGGGTTGCACTCCGGGAGTGCCGGCAGAAGTGAAAACTCAACGACATTGTAACTCAAAATATTAATAACAGGGCCATATAGTGCAAAATGTCTGCAGCACTATGTATAATAGAGGTTAACGCCATCTAGCGTTGTATCGTCGTTCGTCGCATTACTTGAAACCCCTAAGCACATCACTGTGAGTATTAATACCAGTTTGAGGGAAACTCACTAGATGGCATTTAAAACAAAAAACAATGACATCGTCCGTCACACATAACATAACGTCACGCAAGCGCCCTGCGCCGCCTACATGAATCAGCAGGCTCAGGCATACATTTTCGCCGTGCGGTAGAAAGAGAGGAGAGACGCCTTACGCTGTCTCGTGTTTATCATTTTTTCCCCACCTCAAAAAGTGCAGAGCGCCGCTAAAGAAATTTTCAGTTCAAAAAAGTAAGTAGGTAGCTACCTAAATCCTTCAAAACAGGAAATTATTAATTCAAAATCCTAAAACATCCTACCTACCTAATTAAGCTCCTTTCTGTCTCCAACAATTTGTTATGACGAGCCATTTGCGAACGCACTTAATCACTAAAACGTCGCGCGCAGACATCTTGCCTAAACTTGTCAGGGGGCTCTTCAAAAGTCACTCTGCGACATACAAGTTGATACAACTCCCTTACAAGGGCGGTACTATTGGTAACTCACTAGAAATGCGCTTGACGAACAAGATTTTTTATTTTTTTGACATAGGCTGAGCTGCTCTTACATATTACACTAAAATAGTTCGATTGGCCAATTTGTACTACTCAATAATACAGCTTATGTACTAATTTTGTACTCAAATGAGATCGGTCGGACACTTCGCCCACGCCTAGCTATTTATGTTTCGGAGTGCCTAGAATCCTAGATGACTAAAAAAGTCGAGTTAGTCCGAATAACGCGTGAGCGCGCGGGTGACAAAAAATAGGTGAGACCATGAGTTAAGGGGCTACCCCACGCCAATGACCTTCGATCTGAATCCCTTAGTTTTCTAATGTTTTTTTGTAGCATATTATATTAACAGCAACTGCTTTAAGCAATATAGTATCCCATATATTTACTTCAAAGTTCATTGTCTTCGAGATATTTGGCATCAAAGTTGAACAATTTTAGGCTAAAAAACTGGTTTTCAGGCCATAACTTTTGTGTTAATTAGTTTAATATTAAAACCCTGGACACGTTTTTCGAGACGTCAAAGACGAATCCAAATATATAGATTTCATACATGTAAGATCCTTCACAGCAAACTAGATACGAAAAAAGTCTTTTTTAGACAATGTTTAAAAAAATCATAAAAAAATAAGTATTCATTTCTTTCAAAATCCGGTGGACAAAACCGGAGATAAAAGATTGAAGAACCGATAACCGTTTGTCTTATAATTCTATCTGTAGTACAAAAAAAGGATATACAATTCAAAACTTGTCAAAAATCGACGAAAACCTCGGGTAGCCCCTTAAGGCCGTTCCCGTACCCAAATGAAATCTACAATCGAGCCTCTCCTCACCCCACCCGTCCCGCCCCTAGATACAATGACGATACAACAGCGCCACGCAAGAAGTAGTGACTTAAATGAACTAACAGGACACTGATTTGTAAAACGTATTACTAAATACTGAAAAAAAGCATGCTGCATCTCATAGATGGCGTTAAAGTTAAATGGGAAAAATAAATGAAACATAGTGTAAATTAAATATTCATTTTAATGAAGTCAACTCTTATTTCAATAATATTTAACTATAAGGGTAAATACAGTTTATATTTAAACAAATTAATGACTGCAAGTTTTCTATAATATCATTATTTATTAGGTATACTGTGCAGGTATATCATCGATATTTATTAAAAAGTTAGGGCATACCGATACAAGTGAGAAAAATAGGTAATTCGCACATGTATCGTACAACGTTTTACAGTACATAATATGGCCCTTTAAATTTTCGACATAGTTACGTAATGTGCTAATTATCGCACAAATGCGGTAAAGTAGCACCATATTGTAATAGTACTTACCTACATTACGTTTACAAGTGCGGCAAATAGGAAATTCGAAACGAGTGGCGATAAATTCGAACACGACCGAAGGGAGTGTTTTGAATCGACACGAGTTGCGAATTACTTATTGGCACATGTATCGTACAACGTTTTACAGTACCTACAGTCCTACATACTAGGGTTTGCTCCTGGGAAATACCGGTACCGAAAGTACCGGGAATTCCCGGGATTTAGAGTCAAGCAAAGAACCGGGATTTCAAAATTAAATTCCCGGTACTTTCGGGATTTTCGGGACTAATATTTCCGGTACAATATTTGACTGTTTTCTGTTACTTAGCATGAAATATCATGTTTTTTTAAGAAATACATTATATAAATCCATTGCTGACGCTAATACTTTTACGACTGACCATATATTAAAGCAAAACAAAAATAGTCAATGGGTTTGACAATGCCAACAAAATAAAATAACTTATTTTGAAACTATACGAGTGTTACTACGATAAATAATTTTATACGAATAATTAGTTAGTTGTATACTAAATACTAGCAAAAACTAGAGAGAATTGTGTAATTCATAAAATATTTCTTTTAATTCGAATACGGTATAAGAAACTCTTATTGATAATCTGAATGACATTTTAAAATGAATTAAAATATTATAGTATCATGTCCTCTCCTTGGTAAATTCTTAATTCTGGCTGCAACAACTTCTTGATCCTTCCTATTGATAATTTTATTACCACTTTTACCTACTCACATGCAATTTTGCACATTTATTCAAGCCCCTTATCTTGTCTAGAATACAAAATTTCGTAAACGTAGCTCTAACAGTTATTCATAAATTAACGTTTTAAAACCGGCATTTTTGTGACTGACTGTCTAATAGATCAAAAACCTAACCCACTTCGAGCTGACCTAGAAACTTGAAATTTGGCACCAAGGTAGACTATTAGGAGTTTATAGAGGGAACAATCTAAAAAATGAAAATTATTGATAATTTGATGAAGAATAACATATATACTTATCGATAATAGGCTAGATGACTAATTTTCATTTATGGTATCAATCGATCAGGTTTGTCTTTAGGATAAAAAGTCTATATGGGATCCATTGCATTAAAGGAATACAAAAGTCAGAAATGATAGTCAAAGTCCGACAGTCGTACTTCACTCGCGAAACGCCCCGAACAAAACGATATGTGACCGTGACGTCAAGGTCACAAAGAGTCCATCTTGAAGTATGAACAAAACAAGAAAATTGCGATTTTGTCGGTGAAATATTGCGTTTATGTATATAGTTTCCATACAATCTTTTATTGGATAAAATGTGAGGAATCGAATCGAATGGTAACTAACTGCGACAATTCTTCGACCGACGGTTTTGTCAGGAAGCTCTTCTTCCACATTGATCGATATTTGTAACTGAAAATAAAATATATTGTATGTGTTAGCATTTACAATTTGTCACATCATGTACAGTCGACGTCAAAGATATGTACCTATTGCAGCTTACTCCTTTGTAATAAGGTGAAAAATGTATACATATATTTGACGTCGACTGTACATATAAAGCACCGGTGGTAAAGAACCAACGAGAGAAATAGAAGTAAGACCCTGTATAATAGACTACGAATCGTGTGATAAATCAATTTACGATGGAATTCTGGCACACGAAGTTGAAACAATGTTATTCTAGCTAGGTAGTTAGTACAAAAGGTAAAATTGTTCTCTGCTCTACAATCAATAAGCATAATTAGCATGAATCACCTACCTCATGGGTATCTTCTTCCTCTAATATACTAGGAACCCGATAAGTGTCATCCACCTGTGCAATGCGTGGGTTCAAAATGTTTGAGCCGGTCGCCTCACTGTCAAAACCAAAATTAAATAAATGTATGATGTTTTACAGCACATATGGACTTTACCCCACTAGTGCGATAATGCACACACACATTACGTAACTATGTCAAATATTTAAAGGGCAAGTAGTAGTAGTAAACTCTTTATTGTACAAAAAGACATATTAAAAATAACATACAATTAGCAAGAAGTACAAAGGCGAACTTATCCCTTTGAGGGATCTCTTCCAGTTAACCTATAGGGCTATATGTACTGTAAAACGTTGTACGATACATGTGAGAATAGGTAATACGCAACTCATGTCAACTATTTCTCGCACTATTTTTTATTATCAAGTGATGATGAACAATAACAGCCACATTTTGCCTCTCATTAAGCATCCGGACAAATCTGTCGGTCGAAGAATTGTAGCAGCCAGTCATTTCTTTACAACATCACTCAATTTATAAATTAGTCCATTACTATTTCATAAATTGATCATGGACCCGCGAAACGCAGCATTCCAGAAATGCAGTTATTTCGAAAAGTGAGACAGACTAATTTCAAAATTTTTATGTAGGTATCTATATTATAACAAGTGATGACAATGGAGAAAACTACTTGAAAGTAAATAAACCATTGTGCTGGTTACAGGTACAGTCGGCGTCAAATACTTTGTAGCAACAAAGTAGCCAAATAGTAACAAGCAATAATCTAGCAAGTAACATAATAAAATTGCGGTTTATGACGTAAGTACTAAAAAAAACTGCTTACTAGATCTCGTTCAAACCAATTTTCGGTGGAAGTTTGCATGGTAATGTACATCATATATGTCGAATACGGATGGTCTCAAGGCGGTGGGCGCGTGGGGTATTACCTAGATGTATTACTTCACAGTTAAACCAGTATGCTACCATTGCTACCAGTGCATGAAATAAACATTCGAACTCGTTAACCATACTAGCGCCTACCATATATTTCAGTACTAAACGATAAAAATAACTAAGTGCTAATTTTATTTCAAAGGATTGATTTGAAAATGAAAAGATGCTATAAACCGTTCAAATCGTTATTCAAGTCAAACTAGGCCGGCTCCAACCCTACGCCTCTGACATACTCTTAGACGAGGGCTTGCGTTTTGAACAAAATGTACTCGATGTCGCTAAAAACTGCTACTATAGATTGAAAGTACTATACCAGGTTCGTCAATATCTCAGTGTCGACCTTAGAATAAAACTATGCGACACTTTAATATTATCCAAACTCAACTATGTCGATACTGTGATTAATGGTTGCTTACTGGCTCGTTCGAAGGCACTCCTTCAACGCATCCAGAATGCTTGTGCCCGTTTCTGTTTCCCCATCCCTCCACGTACTCATGTCACCCCTTATCTTAACAGTGGTAAGATTTTGAAAATGGAAGCACGTCGATCGTTGCATTTTGCGACCCTACTTTTCGGTGTAGTAAAATTTCAGCAGCCCCAATACCTTTTTAACAAGTTGTCGTTCTCCTCCCGCCCAATGAGAGATGCCATTCGACTTCTCTGTCCGAGGCACGGCGGTTGTGCAGCGTTTCGTGGCAGTTTTCGCTATTCTGCCACGAAATGCTGGAACAACATACCCCCTCCAATACGTAACTCAAAAACATTACACACTTTTAAACTTAAATTTAAACAATATCTTTTCAGCTTGCAACTGCCGTGTTCTTAGCGTTCCATGCATCTTAGTTAAATCATTTCATAGGTATATTTTACTTACTTCCGGCGTGATATTGTGCATAATGTATATTTTTTGTTGGTTAAAACCGTCGATCGTTGCCTTTTCTATAAACCGATTTACAACTACCAACTCACAAATTTTATATTATTTTAATTCTTTATTTATTCGAGTTCCCTTTTTTATGTATATATGATCCACTATATTTAATATTATACTAAATACATGCCTTGCCTGACTTCTTTTATATATATTTACATATTCCCAACCCACTCACTTCCATATCAAATTTCAATTTTTTTTTTTTTCTTTTCCTTTTTCTTCATGTATAAGTTTCTAATTTGTGTTAAATATTAAGTACCGAATCACATTTTGACACTGCCTTTACTGTTCTGAGCTATCTTCTTGCCCTGGCTCCACGGAAGACCAGCGCTATAGCATATATATTATGTTAGAGCATATGCTGAGTGGTGTCCATTTGTAGCCTCTATAGCAGCATCAATACTACGATTATTATTGCATGTTAGTTAAGCTAATAATAGTTTAAACTGTTTAGTGTATAAGATCCTCTTTTTTAAATTTATATGTGTGGTGCTGTATGTAGATGGTTTTTGCAATAAACGTTTTTCTATTCTATTCTATTCTATACATGAGAAGATTTAGCCCTATATGGGACCGGCAACAAACTCAGAGGGACAAATCTTTTCAAAATAAGTTAAAACAACACATAACACATCATTTCTTTATTTCACAAAAGTAAGCTACTAATGAAACATAAGAAATCAAAATAACACTTGAAATAAAACACTTAGCTAAATGGTTAAAGAACGCGGGATTCTATAAGCTATCAGAATAATCCTTCAGGTATAAGCCTTCAGGAACGTAGCGAGTTAGGCACGAGGTTGGCTAACGAGTACGTCCGATCTCTAGCGCGGTCCGATCAAGAAGAACTACCAGCGGCGGAGCCTCTCCGCTCCCGCCTCAGTCAAGTTGGCAAACCTGCTCGACTAGTCTACCAACATGCCGACAAAAACGCCAACTCGTGCCTACGCTCACTCGAGAGAAACCTCTCGACGTTCCAAAGCCTTCTACCTGTCATCTCAGTTCAACAACACGCCAATAGATGGCGTTACTCTCTACGCAACTTTATTACAACAATGCGCCAATAGACGGAGTTACTCTCTACACAACGTTATTTATTTTGTTACAACCAAATAATACGTAGCTCAACATTGCTAATCGATTTTATACAGGCGTCTAAAATAATGAACTATAACGCTGCAATACGTCTTTCTGGTGTCAGGGTCCGACATATATATATTTTTTTGTTTTATCATTCTCTTATTTTAGAAGTTAAAGGACACACATTTTACCACTTTGGAGGTGGTCTCTCGCGCAAACTATTGAGTTTAGAAAAAAATGATATCAAAACCTCAATATATTTTTTGAAGACCTATCCATAAATACCCCACACGTATGGGATTGATGCAAAAAAAAATTTTGAGTTTTAGTTCTAAGTATGGGGAACCCCCAAAATGTATTGTTTTTTTCTATTTTTGTTGGAAAATCCAAGTTTCAACAGTACCTATAGTTCTTATAGTTTCAGAAAAAAGTGGCTGTATATACGGACGGACAGACATACAGACATGACGAATCCTTAAGGGTTCCGTTTTTTGCCATTTGGCTACAGAACCCTAAAAATGCTCTATCACAGGTAAATGAGAAATTGAAAATGGAAATAATTGCCCAAGATTATTAGTTTTATTAAAATAAAAAATCGGTCAACACGCTCAAGAAAAGGACATCATTTACTATTGTGTAGGGTAGGTATAATATAAAATAACTATCAGTTCATTAAAAAATACGTAAAAGAATAACGAAAGTACGGACAATCGGTAAATCCCGGGATTTTAATTTCCGGGACTTACTCAGGCAACCCTATTACATTCTACCAGTGTACATTTTTAGGGTTCCGTACCGTTCCGTAAAGGGTAAAAACGGGACCCTATTACTAAGACTTCGCTGTCCGTCCGTCTGTCCGTCTGTCATCAGGCTGTACCTCATGAACCGTGGTAGCTAGACAGTTTAAATTTTCACAGATGATTGAATTTCTATCGCCGCTACAACAAATACTAAAAACAGAATAAAATAAATAGTTATGCAACAAACGTGATTTTTGCCGTTTTTTGCATAATGGTACGGAACCCTGCGTGTGCGAGTCCAACTTGCACTTGGCCGGTTTTTTTAAATTAAGTACCTCTTGGAGAATATCAAATAACTGATGAGGGCAATGTATCTCGTACGATATTATTGATTGGCGACATTTTATTTAGTTTTCGGCGAACATTTGCTAAGTAGGTAGTACTAATAGCCATCTAGGAAAATAAGTACAAAATATGTCCAAATAATTGAGAATATCAATTCAAAGCATAAAAAGATATAAGCATCTGCACTGATAGGAAAACAGTAGGTATCTAAATCTAACTAAGGTCTTTTCGTACGCCGCCGCTGTGAGTAGGTAGGTATTTATCGCAACGCACGAAGTTACGCGCGACATAGGTACCTACATATGTGACGTTATCTATGAAAAGGGACCTTATTGTCGATGGCGCTTCCGCCATTATTAACGATGCTCTGATATAAATACCACGCCGTGCGACGCAGTGCGTCGTAAGCGCCATAGACAATAAGGTCCCTTTTCATAGATAATGCCACAATTAGAATTAGAACTTACTCGTTACTTTGAATGTCAGTGGTTGATGAAATCGGAGATTCCATTTCCATATTTTGCAGTCTGTAAATAAAGATAAATTGTAGTAGTGTATTGTGTTACGTAGGTAGGGCTAAAAAGCACAAGTCAAATAATTATACTCACCCGATAAAGATATCATGTTCGGCTGTGAAATTATCCAATTTTCTTCTTTTCCTAGAAAAACAAAAAAGTAAAAAGTTTAGACGCATGACAAATCACGAGCTGAGGTTCGAACCCTCGATAGGTGGATGGATTGCTAAAAGAACGCTTTATGCTTCTAATTGTGTGCGTTACATGTATCACTGTGTGCTCGTATTTATAGGAAGGCCCACTACACCGCAACCGCGTAACTACGACTTACGGAGACGCACACATAGACGGCAATGTTTTCTGTCTTTGCCGTGCAAGGCTGCGGCGCTAGTGCCGCGTGGTGTAAACGTCGCGAATCGCAATATCCTTTTAAGCTATTTAGATGATGAATTGATGACAATGTTTAACCGGTAGATGGAGTGATTATTAAATTCTAGAATGTTTTAAGTTATATGGATTACTAATTAGTACGATCAGTATATATTAAATTAAGTAATAATTACGTATTTCACTGTGTAATAAATATACATTTTTACTTACGTTAGTTCCATTGTTTGTTGGAATCTTCCGAGTTGTCTTTTTCGAGATGTCTTCTTTTTATTCAATTGCTTGTTACCCATTATAATTTAAAGGTTTTGGTGCACACGGTATATCACTAGGACACACAACACAGCACAGCTTTTATAAGTAAATCTTATATTTGTTTTGGGGACACCTAGTACAGGTCCGTCTGGCACGAGCGCTCAGCCATCACTGTCTCATTTCGAAAGACGGACGGAGATAGAGCATGCAGGCCGGAGTCGATATTTTGTTACGATAGAATTAGTTGATGTTTATTTATTTTAAAAATATTGCCTCTAATTATCGTTTTTCTAAAGCTGTCAAATTACTGTTATAGTTATGATTGATTTTTCTCCTTTTTTTGTTTCATAGTGTCACATAGTAAAGAAACGAGTAAAGTTGGAGTAAAAATTCGAATTGGAGGTTACTTTGGGAATAAATTGTATCGAGCGAAGTGTTATGAATCGTGTATCGAAAGCTGTGTTATTAAAGATAATATAATCAAGAATTATATTTATTTTTCCCACGTCTACAAATATCACCGTTTCTTAGAAAAATATGATAATTATTGGGGTATTTTTACATTTCTGGCTCAGGGAACGGCCTTAAATAAACCGTTAAACTTTACTGAATGAAATACATGTTTTACAAATAAACATACCAAAAAATGTTTTTAAAAATGCTTTAATACTTAAATAAACAATGAACCTTCTGAGCTTACTGTGAGGCTTAATTAATTTGTAAAAAAATGTCATACATGTAGAGTCTGTGCGGAAAGAGAAGAGTCGAACTTAGAATGTATTTTTGGGTCCCATATATTTCACGACACTTCTATTTCCGCACAGACTTTAAAATATACATATATACATAATATAATCACGCCTAATATTTTCCGGAGGGGTAGACAGAGACCACGTATTTCCACTTGTTACGATCCTGACATACCTCTTTCGCTTCCTTCACTTTCATAACATTCCTCCCACGCTCGCCGGTTTAGGGTGCTCTTGACCTGGCCTTTCTTCAGGATTTCCCCGATCTGATCAGAGAAAGTCCGCCTAGTATTTGATTTATTTAATGAAACAATGGTAGCGCCGCAAGCTACGTGTCTCACGAATTTACAAACTTCACTCTCAAGTCGTGAACCGCGAGCCCAAACGCCAGTTTTATTACGGACTCTTTTTACGTTACCATCTGAAAGTTGAAGAGACAAATTTGTTATACGTGATGCGTTTGCCTTATTGTGGCGGAAGCGATTTGTGGCGTATTTTTGATATAACGCGTGTGTTCGGGGTTATAGGGTTTGTGGTACCTACATTAATATTTCACCAAACTGTGAAGTAGTTTTTTAGTGTGATGCTCAAATCTTAAACTAGGTAATGTAAAATATGGGTGCACAAATCTAATCAAAAATATGTCTCATATGATAGCTCTTATGTCGGCGAATTAAGAACTATGGGACATATTTTTGAGTAAGTTGTCTACACCCATATTTTTACAGTTGACTGTACTAATTTGTAAGTAGTGTAGGTACCTAGGTAGAAATCAGAAGAACAAGTACATAACTTCAAACTTCAACATTTATTCAGCAAATAGGCCACAAGGGCCCTTTTACACGTCAACATTGAGTTACCAATGTTACCATACAAGCAAAAATAATAAGAATACATCAACAATTATAGAGTCCGCACACGGAAAGAGAAGAGTCTTGAAATGTAGGGGAGCCCATACATTCTACGACTCTTCGCTTTCCGCACAGATCCTAAAATACAGTTGTATTTGACAGTTAGTCAACTGGAACTACCAATTTAAACTAGCATAGGTATAATTATTATTACAATTACTTAGAGATTTGTATAATTATTGTCTCTTAATGTCGAATTACATAAAAAAAACTATAATAATAATATAAAAAAACACAGATACAAAAACACAAAAAATATCTATAATTGTTTAGAGGAGACAACTTCTAATTTTTTATTGCACTATAAATTATTATGTCAATACAATCATTTTCAATACAATATGATCATAAAACTACTAACTAATCTAGCTTACTGACTAACTTATACTCAAACTAAACTAAACCACAAATTAAATATAAAAAACCTCACCAAAGTCTCCTGCCTCTGGAATGGTGCCAAGGATGCTGGCGGCGTTGCCCCTTTGCACCGCAAAGAAAGGCAAAGAAGGAGCCTGCTCTGTGGTCGCCCGAGACACCTATTAGCCGGACCGACACTTCTTTTATGAATTTTTTTGTGTCAGTCGACCATGGGCCCAGCGTTTCCATTGCAAGCGCCGCAAACTCGTACTCGTTCATTAGGAAAGCGTATTTGCGGCGCTTGAGAGTCTGGGCCTGGTCCGCGGCGGTCCCGGGTTTCCGAGCAGACCCTTCGACGTGGGACGGGGCCAGGGTACCGACGCAGGTAGCGTGTAGAGGTGTAAATGTCTCTAAGTGTCAGAACTATAAGATCATATAGTTTATCAAATTATCCTTAGAGATGTCTCCTAGGGTCTCCAAGAGTCAAAATCCTGTATAATTAACACATTCATTAAGAGAAAAGAAATATAGGTGAAGGTGAAGGTATGGTATGGTTAGCTTGTGATCAAATGAACATGGCGTGGCGTCTAAACTTATGTTGCTATTTAATATCGCTTACTTAATTTAGGTAATTTTAATAGATACCTAATCCTAATACATCTTAACAAATTTTCAAGTTAATTATAATAGCTAAGCTACCATAATCTCATAAATTCTCACAATTAAATTAAGCAAGTCAAGTAACTCAGGTTAACTCCGGTGTCTGTTGCTCTTTCACTTAGAAACTTAAATAAGTAGTCGGTACAACTTTTAGTTCAAGTCCCTGGACAGCTGGCTTATTAAATAATGGTTGTCTGAGAGTGGAGGATTAATGAGCGTCCGCCATTTTAGTTGGTGCAATGCAAATAAAATGTATAAATATTTCAAGGTTTGCAATTAGGGATCCGCGGCCCTTGGGCGCAAAACCCTTATGGCTCCATCAGCGTTGGACCAGCAAGATGGCCATGCGATGGTTATGACTCATGTACACGATGGCCCAGCATTGGACCGGCGAGAATGCCATGCGATGGTTGAGAGCACGCACTATGGAATGGGCCACGTGTAGATTCGTACGCACCATCGCTGGCCAAAATCATTGACGTCCGGATGAAAAACCGACACCGTGGCCATCCCACTGCCATCCCGCCGCGCCATAAGCCATCCGACACCACTAAGCCACTACCCTCTCTACACGCTGGCCCATTTTCATTTTTTTCATTTAAATTAGAACAAATTTACTTAAGTTCTTGAGTATCAAACTATCTTCTGACAGTTCAGCTTAAGAGCGCTCTTACAAGAAAAGTCGAAATAACGCAAAATTGATGATACTAGTCGACGAAATTCAGGACTTTGTGCTCATTATTAGAAACAATGAGTACTTGTTCCAGTAAAAGCGTCTTCTTATCTTTTTAAATATCGTTGTAAATATTAGAAAAAGGACTTATTAAATTAGTAATGATTTTTTTTCTGATGGTTGTTTCCGAAAAACCCTGTGAAGCACTGAATGGCAAGCTCTTATTTGGAAATGTTGAGAAGTTTACTCTGCTAAACCTGGCTATTTTGTATTACTAATACCCTGTACTTTAGGCATATCAAACGATATTTTTCCTACACACCTTTGAGAAAGAGAAAATCAAAGTAAAACGAACTCAATTTTCTCTCCGAAACAAGTGTCAATTCCTACGAAAATCTACTTAATATCGAAGTCATTTTCATACTCAAGCAATCTGCAACGTTTGCTTATACTGTTGGTATACATTATTGTTTATGAAATTCTACTATAATTTTTTGGCAATTTTTTGAAAACTACTCTATATTACCGATGACGCGCGCTGCGCCAGCTCAGTGCCGCGGCAGAGCTTGTAGAGGCAGGACGCGTGTCGGTCGGCTCCGCACATTTTCAACGGCGACGACGAGATTTTTTATCATTGTGTGCGGCGGGCGCCGTGTAAAACGCTATACTGTGTGCGTGTAAACACCGCAACGAGAGACTTTGATCCTAGCACTGTTTTTATAGTATTATAATTTATAATGGTACAGTTTAATAAACTACCGGACAGGATTAAAAATATTTGAAACGACCTGACATTCTATATGTATTAATTTTGACTCAAGATAGTACTCAGGGTCTGATGATGGAGCCGGAAGGTGGTCACCGGTACCAATCAACCATGCAACTAAACCACTTCGTGTTTAGGCTCGTTTTATTCATCTCAACAAGATCTTTGACACAAGATAGTACTCAGGGTCTGATGATGGAGCCGGAAGGTGGTCACCGGTACCAATCAACCATGCAACTAAACCACTTCGTGTTTGGGCTCGTTTGATTCGTCTCAACAAGATCTTTGACACAAGATAGTACTCAGGGTCTGATGATGGAGCCGGAAGGTGGTCACCGGTACCAATCAACCATGCAACTAAACCACTTCGTGTTTAGGCTCGTTTTATTCGTCTCAACAAGATCTTTGACACAAGATAGTACTCAGGGTCTGATGATGGAGCCGGAAGGTGGTCACTGGTACCAATCAACCATGCAACTAAACCACTTCGTGTTTGGGCTCGTTTGATTCGTCTCAACAAGATCTTTGACACAAGATACTACTCAGGGTCTGATGATGGAACCGGAAGGTGGTCACCGGTACCAATCAACCATGCAACTAAACCACTTCGTGTTTAGGCTTGTTTTATTCGTCTCAACAAGATCTTTGACACAAGATAGTACTCAGGGTCTGATGATGGAGCCGGAAGGTGGTCACCGGTACCAATCAACCATGCAACTAAACCACTTCGTGCTTGGGCTCGTTTTATTCGTCTCAACAAGATCTTTGACACAAGATAGCACTCAGGGTCTGATGATGGAGCCGGAAGGTGGTCACCGGTACCAAACAACCATGCAACTAAACCACTTCGTGTTTGGGCTCGTTTGATTCGTCTCAACAAGATCTTTGACACAAGATAGTACTCAAGGTCTGATGATGGAGCCGGAAAGTGGTCACCGGTACCAATCAACCATGCAACTAAACCACTTCGTGTTTAGGCTCGTTTTATTCGTCTCAACAAGATCTTTGACACAAGATAGTACTCAGGGTCTGATGATGGAGCCGGAAGGTGGTCACCGGTACCAATCAACCATGCAACTAAACCACTTCGTGTTTGGGCTCGTTTGATTCGTCTCAACAAGATCTTTGACACAAGATAGTACTCAAGGTCTGATGATGGAGCCGGAATGTGGTCACCGGTACCAATCAACCATGCAACTAAATCACTTCGTGTTTAGGCACGGTTTATTCATCTCAACAAGATCTTTGACACAAAGGTCTGATGATGGAGCTCGAAGGTGGCCACGGGTACCAGTCTACCATGTAACTGAACCACTTCGTGTTTGGGCTCGTTTGATTTGTCGCAACAAGATCTTTGACACAAGATAGTACTCAGGGTCTGATGATGGAGCCGGAAGGTGGTCACCGGTACCAATCAACCATGCAACTAAACCACTTCGTGCTTGGGCTCGTTCGATTCGTCGCAACAAGATCTTTGACAAAAGTTAGTACTCAGAGTCTGATGATGGAGCTGGACTGTGGCCACGGGTACCAGTCTACCATGTAACTGAACCACTTCGTGTTTGGGCTCGTTTGATTCGTCGCAACAAGATCTTTGACACAAGATACTACTCAGGGTCTGATGATGGAGCTCGAAGGTGGCGACGGGTACCAGTCTATCACGTAACTGAACCACTTCGTGTTTGGGCTACGTGTTTGGGCTTCGTGTTTGGGCATCGTGTTTGGGCTTCGTGTTTGGTTTATCACCTAGTGTCAAAGATCTTGTTGAGATGAATCAAACGAGCCTAAACACGAAGTGGTTTAGTTGCATGGTTGGTTGGTACCGGTGACCACCTTCCAGCTCCATCATCAGACTCTGAGTATCACCTAGTGTCAAAGATCTTGTTGAGATGAATCAAACGAGCCTAAACACGATGTGGTTTAGTTGCATGGTTGATTGGTAATGGTAACCACCTTCCAGCTCCATCATCAGACGCTGAGTACTGTCTTGTGTCAAAGATCTTGTTGAGACGAATCAAACGAGCCCAAACACGAAGTTGTTTAGTTACACGATAGACTGGTTCCCGTGGCCACCTTCCAGCTCCATCATCAGACCCTGTGTATCTTCAGTGTCAAAGATCTTGTTGAGACGAATCAAACGAGCCCAAACACGAAGTAGTTTAGTTACATGATAGACTGGTACCCGTGGCCACCTTCCAGCTCCATCACCAGACCCTGTGTATCTTCAGTGTCAAAGATCTTGTTGAGACGAATCAAACGAGCCTAATCATGTTACTACATGGTTGATTGGTATCCGTGACCACCTTAATCATCATCATTATCATCAGATCCTCAATACCAGTTCGTTTTTAAACCCTCGTTGATACAAACTTTACAAACTATAGGTACCAAATGCTATGACGAAACATGTGAATAAGCGAGTACCTATAATTTCTTTCGAGTAATATACCTTCATAAGTACGAGTATGGGGCTATTCATAAATTACGTCGTTTCAAATGGGAGGAGGGGGGTGGGGGGTCTGGACATCGGATGATGGTAGTATGACGTAGGAGGAAACAGAGTCATCCGAAGCATGATTTTTGGATGATTTGAGGGGTGGGGGGGTCAAAAATCGTCAAAAATAGATGACGTAATTTATGAACAGCCCCTATGTACATTTGCACTGCATTTAGTATTTTCGTACTTACCAAATAACAGTTTTAGGACTTTAAAAGTTAAGCACAGTTAGTGTTGTTATGGTTGATTTCAATATGCTTCGCGAAGGATCAAGAATGTTTAATCCATCATTGTAGTGCGAGTGTGGTAGAAGGGATCGGCATACTGAGCTCGCACGGCCTGCCGCAGCGCGTAAAATACCTAAACTCGCTAAACGCCGAAATGTAATAGCGCTCTTAAAAACATCGAAATGCCGGGACGTGCGCTAGCCAGCCGCGTGATCCAAGTCGAATGTAAGAACTTCGCTTCGATTCGCTTCGCTTCGCTCGCTCGTTCGCTTCGCTTCGCTTCGCTTCGCTCGCTCGTTCGATTATGGCACACCCAATTACATATGTGTAGGTATGTGAATTTTTAGCTAAATCGAATAATGGGATGTGGATCGAATTTAACTTGCATGATTTGCCCGAACAAACATATATTATTACAAACATTGCAAGTTAAATAAAAGCTTGTAATATATAATGTTATATTCAAGAGGGTGCAAAATTAGCTTAGACAAACCTTAGACTTTTTTAATTTACTCAAAACAATTATTATATAACAGGCTGCGTATGCAAATATTTTAAGCCATGAATTAGATCACTAAAGGACTTACGCTAGACCGGGCCGGGGCCAGGCCGGAACTTCCGGCGCTTCGTTTTCTATGGAAAGCACCACGTGATCACCGATCAGCCGTCAAAGAAAATGACTTCTCGGACGCCTCGGCCCGGACACGGCCCGGTGTAACGTGAGTCCTCCTTTACTAACAGGCTGCGTATGCAAACATTTTGAGCCATGAAATTGATCACTAAGTCCGAGCCACAAATCCGAGTGAAACCCCAGTGAAAATTGAATTTATAAATCCATACGAGCCTTCTATGCGTATGTTGCGCAAACATCGGAATAATTTGGTTTTGCAACTTGGTTTGGAACAGAGTATTAATACTAAGTATTTTTAGCGATCAAGACATGATTACAGTTAGGTATGTGTAACTGTATGCTTACTCACAACGAATGTAGTCACCTATAGTTCGTTTTTTTTAGCATTAGAAATAAGGTATACCTACAATCTTGATGTGTCTTTTAATTGAAAAACACATTTTAAAAGTAAATTACGGCAAATATGTTACAATTATGAATCTAATACCATCATTTATATTCTTCTGCTTTCATAAATAATAGTTACTGATTTTTAAAAAGCGTTTTTCAATTAAAAGACATGTCAAGATCGCTTACCTTCTTTCAAGTTCTTTCTAATGCTAAAAAAAAACGAACTATAAGAGCACGCACTCTTGACTCATTCATTCATTCATAAGCCCCCTCCAGACTATGCGCGTGAATCGCGAGCGAAGCCGCGAACGCGAGTGTGGAGTCGATTTTTCGCAGACAGCGAAATCGACTCCACACTCGCGTTCGCGGCTTCGCCCGCGATTCACGCGGATAGTCTGGAGGGGGCTATACAGATAAATACCTACTAGAAATACTTGCTATCAAGTACCAGGTATTTTTACTCTCGCCTATTTGAGCCTGTGTCGTTTTAAAATAAAACAGTAAGAAATGTATTTTCCGATGCAGTTTACCAGTTTGTGTACGCGTTTTTCTGGGTATTTTATCCTTTTACCATTTAAGACTTGATAAAAAGTTTCTTGTTAAAGGAGCTATATTTTAAATGCAAGCACATTATTAGTAATAATATTTCATTATATAATGAACATTGAGTAATAACATAGAATAAGTAATAGTACTACCGTACAGAAAGGACACTTCCTACAAAACCGAAGTTTGACAGCGATTCAGGGTCGAATCATGATATCCCTTTCTAACTTATGGCACTATCCCTTTCGGCTGTTTAGGGTTGTCAAAATTCAAGTCATTATCTTATCTGTGGTCGTGTACGCAAAGGGACGTCAAGTTGTGTCAACCCTAATAATTGCACGGAGCAATGCTGAGCCGAGCGGAGCCGAGTATGCCCGAAGTCAGGAGTTTCTCCCCACTGGTAATTCCTAATCTGAACGGGAACTTTCTAAGTGGAAACTTGCATTAGAATTTTCTTATGAGTTTCCAGAAATTGCGGACATTTTAAGAATATTCTGCAACTTGTACATTGCTGGACATACTCGTACCTACTCATGCGTAGATATAGGGTGGTACCTATCGATAGGAAAGTAGATCTTAACGGGTTCAATCCTGAGCTGTTTGCCCGACGTAGAACACGTCGCGATTTCAATTAAGTTCCGATGCCAATAGAATAAAAACTCGCACAGAAGTGACTAAAATATTGCAATTAATGTGTTAAAGAAGGTATTTTTAACATTTTGAGCGTCATTAAATCATTATTCATATCCAAAAATTGAACGAACGCGTGGTTAGTTCCCCATTTGCGGGATTCTTGTTTCGCCAGATTGTTATTTCGTCGGATAAGTCGGATTCTCGTATAGTCGGATTGTGCCAGGAGATGTTGCTGGTCTGACGCCCGGCAACGAAAACACCACTATACTTACCCTCCTCCTCCGGGCGTCAGACCGTCAACATCTCCTGGGGATGCCTCGTACAGAGGCGAAACACGTGTCGAGAAGGTATTGTTCTTTTGGTGGTAGTTTAATATCTTTATTTGTGTATTTATTTTTGCGGTGGGAGGGTGTAAACATTAAATGCATGTAAAAAATACGCTAGTAAGTATAACGGGTTAGCACTGATTGACTAGCATGTGGATTAGCAAAGTAATATTTTGGGTATTAATTAATATGGATTTCCGCAATTCTATTTCGCCGACCTCCGCCGATTCGACGACCGGTCTGGCCTAGTGGGTAGTGACCCTGCCTGTGAAGCCGATGGTCCTGGGTTCGAATCCCAGTAAGGGCATTATTTGTGTGATGACACAGATATTTGTTCCTGAGTCATGGTTGTTCCCTATGTATTTAAGTATTTATATATTATATATATCGTTGTCTGAGTACCCACAACACAAGCCTTCTTGAGCTTACTGTGGGACTTAGTCAATCTGTGTAAGAATGTCCTCTCTCTCTCTAGTCGTTTTCTTCATTGCTGAAGGTCGTGTCCGTCTTGAAATTTTCTGATGACCTCTGTCACCAATCGCTTCCATCCCACCCTACTCTCGGCCTTCTTCATGGCGGTTGCTATTGTGAGGCCTGTAAGGGTAGAGACCTGATCCGACCACCGAGCAGGAGATCTGCCACGTCGCCGCTTGCCATCTACTTTCCCAACAACTACAAGTTTCTCCAAGTTGTCAGGTTCTCGGCGGGCTATGTGTCCAAAATAGCTAAGAATCCTTTTAAAACAGGTGGTGGATAGCCTTGTCTGGATCCCAAGCTGCTGGAGGATAGAGACGTTTGTCCTCTTGGCTGTCCATGAGATACGTAGCATCCGTCTCCAGCACCACATTTCAAAGGCCTCTATTTTCTTGCGTTCCGCTGACCGGATTGTCCATGATTCCGAGCCGTAGAGAAAAATCGAGAAGACCAGCGTTCTTATGATTCTCATCTTGGTGTTGTTCGAGATTTTTCGATCCTGCCATATTCGTGTCATCTTACTCATGGCAGATTTGGCCATTTGAGTCCTCCTTCGAATTTCTCTCTCGCTTCCTCCTTCGTTAGTAAGTAGTGACCCCAGGTATACAAATTCACCAACGAACTGTAAGTCAGAGAGTTCTCCTGTTCGTGTGAGTTGTCCAGCTCGGTCTACGATCATAACCTTTGTTTTTGCTCGGTTAATTGAGAGACCAACTAGATTACTCTCGTGCTCCACTCTACGGAACAGCTCATCAAGTTCCTTCTCTGAGGTCGCAAAGAGGGTGGTGTCATCTGCGTACCTCAGGTTGCTGATCTTGGTACCCCCTATCGAGATGCCTCCCTCCCATTCTTCCAAGGCTCTTCTCATTATATATTCGCCATATATGTTAAAAAGGATGGGAGAGAGAATACATCCCTGACGTACTCCTTTACCAGGCTTAAAAGGGAGCGAGATTACGCTATTCACTCTTACCATAGACGTTCCATCCGCAGGAGAATCTTCCACAAACAATCCCACTGTACACAGTCAAAAGCTTTAGAGTAGACAATGAAGCACATCATCATTGGAACGTAAAACTCCCGGCTTTTTTCAATAATCTGCCTCACGTTCACTATTTGCTCCCTTGTGCCACGGCCTTTGACGAACCCTGCCTGCTCCTTTGATATCTGCCATTGTAAAAATGATTTTAACCTTTCATTGACTATGTACAGCATGACTTTACTGGCGTGAGATATTAAAGCCACTGTCCTGTAGTTCCCACACTTCCTGGTTGATCCCTTTTTGTGGAGTGGTACTAGCAGAGATTCCCTCCAGTCATTGGGCCAGGTGGCCGTTTGCCAGACTCTATTACATAAGTTTCGCAAGATTCTGATACCTTCGTCCCCGAGGTTTTTAAGTTCTTCGGCAAATATTTCGTCTCTGCCAGGAGATTTGTTACATCTTAGTTTTCGTAATGCATTCCTGACCTCGGATTCAATAATGTTAGGTTCCAGGCAATCAATGTCCTATAATATTTATTTATTTATTTAATATTTATTCTATTCATTACAAAATGCCAAGTTAAAATTAGCCTCGTGCCTCCCTGAGAGTGAAAATAATAAATCGTCTTTGGCGGCTCTGTTTATATTCTTCAGCTACAGACCTGTCTTTAATGAAACGCAACCTCCAACCCACAGAATGTTGGTTCTCGAGATGGCGAAAGGTAAACATTGATGAATTTACTTTTAATTTACTACCTAAACAAAGGGTATATACTATATAGCTATTACTGATAAATTGAATATTTCCTGTTATGTTTGTTGGCGTATTGTCTTCGTACGTTTAGTTTAGGTAGACATTAGACTATTAACTAAGTGCTTTTATAGGGTTCCGTACCCAAAGGGTAAAAACGGGACCCTATTACTAAGACTCCGCTGTCCGTCCGTACGTCCGTCCGTCTGTCACCATCAGGCTGTATCTCATGAACCGTGATAGCTAGGCAGTTGAAATTTTCACAGATGATGTATTTCTGTTGTCGCTATAACAACAAATAAGTACTAAAAAGTACGGAACCCTCGGTGGGCGAGCCTGACTCGCACTTGTCCGGTTTTTTAAGTATACTTACTACTCACTTACTCCGCTGGCTTAGCGACCCAAACTGAGACTTGGCCTCCGACACAAGACAGCGCCACTTTTCTCGGTCCTGTGCGACCTCTCGCCAATTGTTGACTCGAAGTTCGCGCAGATCCGCCTCCACCATGTCGCACCAGCGATATCTGGGGCGTCCGATAGGACGTCTTCCTGCTGGACGGCCCAGGTATGCTCTTTTCACGTTCCGATCTTCATCCATTCTCTCAAGGTGGCCCAACCAACGAAGTCTGAGAGTTTTATTCTCTCCCATGATGTTAGGTTCAGCCACTAGGTCTTCGATCTCACGGTTCCTAAGGACTGACCAGCTTCCGTCCGGTTTTTTTTTTGGCCCAGTATCTTACGGAGGATCTTCCTCTCGGTCACTAATAGCACCATGTTTTCTTCCTTGAGTGTCAGTGTCCACGCTTCGCATCTTTTTTTTAAGTATAGGTAATTTAATTTTATAGTGGGGTTGCTAGTTTTCGTCCAGTGTCAGTTTCCGTCCACTTGACGAAGAATCACTCTATTGATAGTGAAAACCGCATGAAAATCCGTTCAGTAGTTTTTGAGTTTATCACGAACAAACACACAAACAGACAGACGCGGCGGGGGACTTTGTTTTATAAAGTGTAGTGATAGTGATAGTGATAAGGGGCTGTCCATAAATTACGTCATCGATTTTTGACGATTTTTGACCCCCCCCCCCCCCCCAAATCATCCAAAAATCATGCTTCGAATGACCCCGTTTCCCCCTACGTCATGCTACCATCATCCGATGACCAGCCCCTAATTTGAAATGACGTAATTATAAATAGCCCCTAACTCAATGTTTTAGTGCAATCGTGTATTAATTTAAAAGCATATTTTTAAGGCAATATATATGGCGGATGACACATACCTTAGTTACACAAGGAGACGATTAAATGCACTCAATTACGCTATCAATAAAGAGTTGTTGACACTGATACTGTTATCAGTCAATCGGTAAAAATGAAAATTATTCCAAGTGGAGCTAAGCCGTGAACAACCTGGTTAGACACTCGTTATAATACGTGCAATAAAAAGATAACATGTGATCTGAGGGTGCCGATTTGAATATATTTAAAGGATGACTTCTTAAAATACATTACAAGTTACAAGCTTTTGAGAAACGGGCCCCATGTACATAATACGTACACTCGCCGTCAGAAGACAAAGTCCAAAGTTACTCTATGACAAAGTCACAGAATCGCACTTGCGCTGGTATGGCCATGTCATAAGAAGACAGCTTTATCCATCTCTATCCACGTAATAAAATAACTGTCACTTTTTAACACAGTGGGATAGAAAGTGACGGACACCGTTTTATCACGCTGTCACCTAGACAAGAACGACCATCATATCCGTACATCATAATGAGCACATGCCAAAAAATGCGTTGCCTCCATAGAAGGTAGGATCCTATAGAAGTGGGATACGCGTGCCTCCGTGAGGGACAAAACATACACAATGCGTCACTATGATTGGTCGAATTTATTTGTTGCCCACCATTATCCATACTAAAAAAATGGTGGGGAACAAAAAATATGTGAGACTGTGACAAGGACAAACAATAATAGCGCTTTCTAAAGATACGTAAGACTATCCCGTTCTGTCAGTTATCCCCACCACTCATGCCCAATCCAGTTTAATACTAGATTCATGGTTGCCTCATATCGGGACCAAATCCTCGTGGCAGTGGCAGTACCCTTTACTACATGGATGTCAGTTAAAAAGGATCTCTTCAATAACAAGTTAGATCCAGCGACGACCCAGAAACGACATCTCTGGAGGAGGATTAGGAGAGCCGTTCCAATTATAAAAGGGGCAAGGGTCGGAAGAAGAAGTACAGCCACCATCAGATACGTCGGAGCGGCTAATGCATTTTGTGTAAATAGCTGAACAAAGCCTCTACTATCAAAACGTTTACCGGATTCGAACCTGGGACTATCGACTTCATAGGCAGGGTCTACTAGTACTAGGCCAGACCGGTCGTCAATAATAAAATTAGCCTTGTGTGTAACTATTCCAAATTTAAAATGTGACCGATAGACAGACGGACAGAGTCGCACCATAAGGGTCCCGTAATCCCGTGTTACCTTTTTGCTTAGGCACCCTAAACAAGAAGACCGAATATACACAATCACAAATCATCATAATTAATCGTATTATATTTCCATGATAAAATCAGTAAACATATGCAGTAGGTACCTAACAGGTACCTAATCTAAAACGGAAAAAAAACAAATCACGGTTTCTTACAAACCATTGATAATACGTGATGATTAATCAATTAATATCATTAAATTCCTTTAGATAGGTAGCTTATAAATGTTTTCTCAGCTGATGTATAATTGTGATGATTATACACTAGTGGCTCTGTGAGCTGTAGACCTCGCGAGCATATCTTATTGGGACCGTGCACGATGACAGCGCCACACAGCGGTTTGATCAATCAACAATAAGAATTTTTTATTTTATTAAAAAAAAATACGAAGATTAAGTAAAAAAAAATACAAAAAGTTATGTCTCACTGGGAATCGAACCCAGACTTTCTGTGTGAAAGATAGTTCTTAGCTAGGCTGACGAAATTCGGCTACTCATTCTCGAGTAAAAATTAAATATCTAAATACCGCCTAAACCAGCAATACAATTTTTCTTTTTTATTTACTCATAGAATCTGGTCACAAAATTTCACGAGAATCGGTTGAGAATTGTGACCTGTAGAGGAGAACATCCGGACATACAAAAGCAAAATGCCCGAGTCAAAACGTAGACCTTCGCTACGCTTCGGTCAACGTAGACCTTCGCTACGCTTCGGTTAACGTAGACCTTCGCTACGCTTCGGTTAACGTAGACCTTCGCTACGCTTCGGTCAATTAGTATTCCCGCAGCATTTTGTTGGCGACGTAGTTAAGTGAAATAATTAAGTGAAATAAACTTTCAGATGTGTAGGTCTCACACCTGTTTAAAGATACCTATTGGATTCACACTGCACGGCATTACTGCTGTATAATTGCAGAGCGTTATACTAGGACAATCAAATACCTAAAAAAAATTCCAGGAATTAATTCCAAGCAAGATGGAATAGTACATTACTACAGAGGCCGGGACGAAAGGGGTTGCCGGCCGAAGACATATAGACGGCCGAGCGAAGCGAGGCCGCATAGGTCTGAGCGCGGGCAACCCCATTTCCCGCCGAGGTATGTATAGTGCTTTTCTCAAACATGCAATGAAATATAATAAATAAAATAAATATCCACGAAACCCAAGTTTTATTTATAGAAAAAACTAAAAGTAAACTACACCCAAAATATAACCAACACGTACCTATATCATTATCACGCGTATTATGTTTTACACGAGTCGTGTATTTTTACTACCCGTATATTTTCATGTATCTTTGATTTTTAGGGTTCCGTACCCAAAGGGTAAAACGGGACCCTATTACTAAGACTTCGCTGTCCGTCCGTCCGTCCGTCCGTCCGTCCGTCCGTCCGTCCGTCCGTCCGTCCGTCCGTCCGTCCGTCCGTCCGTCCGTCTGTCACCAGGCTGTATCTCACGAACCGTGATAGATAGACAGTTGAAATTTTCACAGATGATGTACTTCTGTTGCCGCTATAACAACAAATACTAAAAACAGAATAAAATAAAGATTTAAATGGGGCTCCCATACAACAAACGTGATTTTTGACCAAAGTTAAGCAACGTCGGGAGTGGTCAGTACTTGGATGGGTGACCGTTTTTTTTTTTGCTTTTTTTTTTTTTATATGGTACGGAACCCTTCGTGCGCGAGTCCGACTCGCACTTGCCCGATTTTTTCGCCTTGTATCCGTCTGACTGTCGTTTTCGTCACATAAATTTACATAGTCTTTCATGTTGATATCATGTTTCACATACATCGTTGCTTTATGCATGGAGTAAGTAAGTATAATTTCCACAGTGTTGACGAATTTGTAGTTACATTCATTTAAAATATGCCACAAAACTGTTTCTAATAAACTGTAAACCATTTTTCTTAGTTTCTCAAATAATAAAATTGCCATAAGCAACCATATACATACTTCGTCTTTGACTTGGCGGCAGAGGCAGCAAGTTATTAAAATCAATTCTGCTTACGCTGCCAATTCCAACACCTACGATTACAATTAATATTAATTTCATTATTTCGTCGGAACTCATATTAAAGTACGACGCACCATAAATCCAATAAAACAGAATGAATATTTTTCAACTTTACCTCCATAACAATTTAAAAAATATAAAGTTACGCATGTTTGAGTAGACCTTTTTACCGCTAACGTTTAGATGAAATATTTTAAATCTTTTTATTTGTGTAGTTAAATTTATAATTTAAAATTATAAAATTATAGAATGTATTATTTATTAAGTTCATGTTAATTTTATACAAATAAAACTGCAAATTATAGCAAACATTGTTTTTTGTGTTTTTTTTTTATAGGCGTAGTGGCAGAGTGTCATTACGAACCATAAAGCAAATACTGCCTCTAGTTTTTTTTAATGGATGAATGCCACGATGCTGTGTCACAAATATCTGTGAAATGAAAATTAAAAAAGAGGACTTTGCCGGCTTAGGCCTGCAAGATGTGTATGAAATTCCATTAACGACCTTTTGTCCTAGCCGCACCTGAAACGTCATACTTCGCAGCCTATTATAAGGAACATAACATCAATATTTCATTGCATGTTTGAGAAAATAGTCTTTATACCTTCGATTGGTTCTGAGGTTGAACACGTAATCTAAACACGTAATCCGAGTTTGCTCCATTCCAGGAGTTGTGGAAAAAATTTTGCTCTTTTTCAGTTTTTTGCTTGTAGTTCAAAAACGGTACGTCCGACGGAAAATTTGCTCTAATCATGATAAATATTGACACCTGAGGATCCGAAAAATACCTTCATATGAAGTCGTAGTTAAACATTGAGAAAATGGCCGCCACTTTGAATTTCTTTTATTTTTGGTAAAATCATGTTAAAATCCGATTTTTTTTACCAGTGTTTGATTTACAGCTATCTTGCTGGTAGTGACATTGATTTTGATGGTGGGTTCCTTCTACATCGAGTGGTTTTGTCAATCCAAGGTAAAATGTATCTCCCAAGGCTCCCAAAATTTATCCACACCTCCTGGGATGGAGCAAACTCGTATTATACGAATTTAGGACTTAATGAAGGTATTAATAATTATGATATCTAGCTAGCTGGGACTTAATTCCTCTAAACTTATATGATATAGAATGTTGACGAATAGGTAAGTGTATCGTAAGTATTTCTTATCTGTCTGTGAAAGCATTTCCCTAAACAGTCATAACTATATTGGCCAATAAAATCTAATCTTACTCAATATAGATAGGTATCAAGTTTGCTCACCTTAATCCCCATGATCTTGATTCCCCAGATAACGTTTTTCATATATATACGTAGTCTATTTATTACTATATTAGTTGGCATTGCTTTATCATTACTAATCATTGGATTCTTCAGCATAATTAGTACCTTTGAAAATGTCTTTGTTGTTCAATGTGTTTGGAATTTTTCTGCTGACCGTTTTTGCGGAGGGGCAAGATAGTAAGTAATTAAATTTTAATGAGATGGAGAGAATTGATGTAGGTAATAGTGAAAGAGGATTTTTTTGAATTGAAAACTTCTTTAGCGGCGCTGAGCACTTTTTGAGGTGGGGAAAAATGATAAACTCCAGACAGCGTAACGCGATCACGTGACCGTAACGTTTAGATGGCCACTCATTTAAATGGCATTTAAATCAATAAAGAAAAACTCAATGACATTACATGAAAAAGGTTCTAATCTTGTACGGGTTGAAATACGAGGATCTCACAGTTACATTCTAACTTTATATCACTCAAATATAATTCAATAAAGCTACATCTTGATGAAATCGCTAATAAAAGAGAACTCTAGTACTGGTGAATAAAACTCAAAATATCATGACCAAATATATTTAGATGCGTGGTCTGCAAAGTAACTTTACAATTTCTATTCGAATTTTAAACAAGCTCACTGACACAATTTCGGAACAAAAGTTTTTCAATAGAAAGGAGGATGGGTCAATTATACATAGTGCTGCAGACATTTTGGACTAGTCATTGAGTTATCACTTCTGTCGGCACTCCCGGAGTGCAACCCGTTGTTTTTTTTAAGTAGGAAGGTGCTTCCTAGACTTAAAGATAAATATTGTGTAATAAACATGGACTGGGTATATATTTATATAGACTAAGCTCTAAGTACCGCGCATGTTTGATTAAAAAAAACCGGCCAGGTGCGAGTCGGACTCGCGCACGAAGGGTTCCGTGCCATTACGTAAAAAATGGCAAAAAAATCGCGTGTCTTGTATGGGATCCCCACTTAAATATTTATTATATTATGTTTTCAGTAGTTGTTGTTATAGTGGCAACAGAAATACAATCATCTGTGAAAATTTCAACTGTCTAGTAGTAGAGAGGATATAGCCTTTGGGGTCAAAATAATTCCCACAAAGACGGGGTTTGATGTTTTTAGTTCTTTGTGTGTATCTTTATGACATACTAAAAATATATCAAAATATATTAATGCAAAACGCATTTATTGACATTTGATATTTGAAAAATCAAAAATAATATTAAAAATCGTGTGTGGTATCAAATAACAGGAAATTACACGCTAAAAAATATTGTGAGATTGATTTTACAAAATAAAAATAAAAAACAAAAGTAGTGGCTTAAAAACTGATTTTTTTTCAATGTTGAAAGTTATTTTCTACACTGAAAACAAAACTAAACTATTATAGTTTTACACATCAAAATACATTGTGTAAAAGAAAAGAATATTTAATTCATGAATACTTATTTTTAATTATATTATTATAATATGAAAAATATAGGCTCACAGGCTCTATATTTATTTAAAAGTTTTATCAATAAACTGAACGCACTTCAAAGGAGGTGATTGGCAGAATATAAAAAGCAAAAAACGATTGTAGACTAGTCATCCGAATTTGCTCGATCGAATTCTTGGCCGGAAGTGAGATATTTATAAATAATAAACATAAAATTTCCTACAAGAAACATATGGAACACTTTTCGATAGGATCAATATTTAAAAAAATAAAGCAGCGAGTAAGTTAATTATAATAAGTTTAAAAGTCCCTTTTTAGTTTTTCGTAAATAACTTGTAAACTGTGGCCCATAGCAAAATAGGTCATACTTTACAAATTATTTACGAAAAACTAAAATAAAGTGACCTGTGAATTAATTGTTATGAACATTCTTCCTTTAATATCGTTTCTAATATTGATCCTAGCGAAAAGTGTTCTACATGTTTCTTGTAGGAAATTTTATGTTTATTATTTATGTACAAGATTTTTTTTGCTACGAGTCATACTTTTCAAATTATTAACGAAAAAATAAAAACAAGGAACCTTAGAATTTATTATAATTAACTTTCCCTCTTTATTATCTTTTTAAATATTAATCCCGGCGAAAAGTGTACTGAATCTTATTTGTAGAGAATTTTGTGTAGATTATTAACATTTAACAACATTTTTTTATATTGGCCAATGTTTACGAGTTATTTACGTAAATCTAAAAAAAAGGGACCTTAGAAGTGATTATAATTAAATTTCCCGCGTTAATAGCTCTTTGTATATTGATCCTAGCGAAAAATTGTACTGAATCTTTCTTGTAGGCAATTTTATGCAGATTACTTATGTATCAGAACATTTTTTGCTAGGCGCCACCGTTTAAGAGTTATTTACGAAAAACTAAAAAAGGGACCTTTAATATCAAATATCTCACTTCCGGTCAAGATTTCGATCGAGCAATTGGCAAATTCGGATTCAGCGTGGTTTAATTAGGTTAAAAACCGTTCAGAAGAAACCGAAGATTTTAAGATTTATATTTATTATTTTATTATAAACGCAATTAAAATTATGATTTTGAACACTGCACAAGCTTTAATTTTTTCTTCCACCATTTTGATATTTATTTTTAATTAGAAATAACGTCATTACCTTTTTCACTATTTAATATCCTGTAATTTGATACCACACACGATATAAATTTTTTTTATTTAATTTACGAAGTTAAAAATTTTGGTGGTCAAAAAAAAGCGTTTTGCATACATATATTTTGATATATTTTTAGTATGTCAAAAAGATACAAACATAGAACTAAAAAATCAAACCGGTATACACCCACTTGCCAGAATTTCATTTGCCATAATTTCATTTCCCATAATAGTCAACAGCCATTATATTGTTTCCCATAATTACATATGCCATACTTATTGTTTACTATATTAGTCACGTGCCAGAAACTTTGTTTCCCATAAAATCAATTTCAATAATATCATTTGTCATCATCATTGTAAGCCATAATTATCACTAGCCATAATATAATTGTTTTACAGAAACCAAATGCTACTAGAAAAATGGGTTAGGTTAGGTTTAAACTGCGACCCTTACAGAAAAGTAATGCTACTGGAAAAGTGGGTTAGGTTAGGTTTGAACTGCGACCCTTACAGAAAAGAAATGCTATTGGAAAAGTGGGTTAGGTTCGAACTGCACCCCACACAGAAAATAAATGCTACTAGAAAAGTAGGTTAGGTTAGGTTTGAACTGCGACCCTTACAGAAAAGAAATGCTATCAGAAAAGTGGGTTAGGTTAGGTTTGAATTGCGACCCTTACAGAAACCAAATGCTACTAGAAAAATGGGTTAGGTTAGGTTTGAACTGCGACCCTTACAGAAAAGAAATACTACTGGAAAAGTGGGTTAGGTGAGGTTTAAATATTCTATTAAATAATATTATTACAATTAATAATATGGACAACAACACGTATGGCACTCGTACGTTCTGGAATCTAATAATCGGGTAAACAAAGAGTATGTCACATCATTTTTATGGTAAACAAACAATTCGGGCAAATGAAATTCGGGCAAATAAAATTCGGGCATATGAGTATTATTTTATATAATTTTCGGACAAACAATAGACAACCAATCAAACCCCGTCTTTGTGGGAATTATTTTGACCCTCACCTACAAGTTTTCATACAACTCCTCTACTACTAGCTATCACGGTTCTGGTGACAGACGAACAGACAGACGGACAGCGGAGTCTTAGTAATAGGGTCCCGTTTAAACCCTTTGGGTACGGAACCCTAAAAATGGTTCACATGTGACTGGCATTTATCTGACACGTGCCCCGATTGCAATTTTGAATATTACCCAAAAATATTTGGGTATATTGATTTATTTATTTAACCTTTTGGACGCCAATGGCCGATATCCGCACCGCGGGTTCAACGCCAAAGACTGATTAATCGGTCACAGACCACAGAGCAACATAGACCTACGTGCATATGCATAAAGTTCAATTTCAGTTTTGACACTTCGGTGACGTGGCGTCCGCGTGACTGCTTTTGTGTATGACACGGCGTCGAAAGAATTAACCAATCTTAATGTAAGACAAAATGCCAATCGCCGACGCTTATATGTAGCGAACGAAACGCAATTGTCTCTGTCACATTAATTATGGAAGAGTTACTCGTAGAGAGACACAAAGCGATTCGATGGCGAAGCGCAAGCGATCGTCACCTTGGCTAGGCCGCCAGATATATCACGTGTTGTGTAATTGCAGGCATAAGTGGCTTGTATCGATACAGTCCGTGCTTACATTGCGATGAATCAATCGCGATTAATGTCTTCTCAAGACTGACAACTAGCACTGGTCAGGTTAACGCTATGGAGGAGAGTTACAGAGAAAATTACAGTAGGTCGTGTGAAGAATGAACGCTAGAACGGTCCGAGTCCGGGCCGAGGTTTCCGACACTTCGTTTTCTATGACGGGTGATCGGTTATCAGTGTTATCACGTGATGCTTTCTGCGGAAAACTTAAGTGTCGGACGCCTCGGCCCGGATCCGGGCCGTTGTAGCATGAGTCATTCCTTGTTTATAGGGTTTACAATGTTTTGTATGAAAGAAACAATATTATGTCAAGGTGCCGAAATTAAGAGTCGGAAAATCTCAATTAAATACCTAATGGTATTTACGAGTAGTTAAGAGGTGCAAGTTGCGAAAAGTTTCTAGAAAATTGAAACAGTTATCTGAAATTTCAGGAAAATTCCACAGGAATAATATAGGATAGTATTTTGTATAGGAATTTTGTATAGGAATCGATAATTTCGAGTCCTATACAAAAATATAAGAAGTTTCCGAAACTTTTCTGTGAGAATTTCGCAATTTAAGAAACTTCTCACGGCACATCAATAATAGCACGGTACCTATTATCTTTATTAATAATTATTTTACAATATTATGTGTATGGATTAAGCTGCATTTTCTCACAGATAAGGCAGCAGTGCACTCGGAAAAACACTATGTGACGCACTGTCACTTGTTATTTGTTAATTATGTACCAATTAGGTACTAAGAGGACTTTCCACTTTCAGTTTTAATGATGTCATCAATAATGAAGTTTCTGATGTATTTAAATCAAAGTACTTACTTTGCTGTACGTTAATTATATATTTTTGCACGAATATAATATAATATAGCAAATAAAACTTATATCAAAGTGTCTTGAATTCTAATCTGATATTAAAGTTTCACGATTCGGGATGAATTTACCTAAACACCTGACATTACACGACTCAGCTAAACAAACCGATTTATTAAAATTTTTCCTTTAATATAAAAATTGTAAATACAGACGTAGTGCATAATTGTTTTCCATCGTACTTTCTCGGAAGCGTTCGTATTTGTCATGCTACTTCAGTCAATCTCAGTACCTTTTGTGCCGAAACTGACTGAAATAGCAAGACACGTTCATACGTTTCCGTGAAAATACGATGGAAGAAAATAATTATGCACTACAACTGTAGGTATATGCCTACTATGCACTTCTCCCGGTCACTCTCAAGCAACCACATCGTAAATCATATCTCAATTTAGATCGGTATAACTCGGTACATTGAGCAATCCCGTCACTGGCCTACTGGAGGGTGCATGAAATGTGGCCGGGTTATCCAGGCGGGCTCATGCGGTTATTAAGGGGAAGATTCAGTACTGATTTTAATTATTTTACCATGTCGGTGTCAAACAAACTACAACACAAACGGTTGCCGTAGCCTACGGATTACTTACTACAACTTTACCGCTTTTGAAACCAGTACGGTTACCATAAGTTTGTCACTGACATAAACGCCGTCGAGAACGTAATTTACTTTCTATACATCCCGTTTGCACTAATATTCGAGTGCGACTGATGGTAACCGTACAGGCGTTCGGTGAGGCGTGTAGCGTTGTGTGACATAACTTGTGTCGAGAGTCAAAGCCCCAAGTAGGGTTGGCACTGTGATCTGAAATGTATGGGAAGATCCGCGGATCCGGATCCAGATCCAGATAATTTCATACATTTCGGATCCGGATTGCAAACCCTAGCCCCAAGGGATTTGAGCAGCTAAGCGTTCACTGAGGCCAGTCGCATAATGTTATCGTTTGTTAACAAGGAGTTATTTTACACATTTCAAGTTAGGAAGACGACATTACTGTCGGCGTATTTTGGATGACTTTATCCACGTTTATCCACGTGATAAAATAACTGTCACTTTTTAACACCACGGGATAGACAGTGACGGATACCGTTTTATCACGCTGTCACGTAGACAAGAACGACCATCATATCCGTGCTGGTGCAGCGTTGACAAACGCAGTGTCACTGTCAATTGCCTTGATAAAATGAATGATGGATTGAACGTTCTAATTACTGCATTGCTGCAGTGTGCGTCACTGATTTTATCAAGGAGATTAGCAGTGACGCAGCAGTGTCTGTGTATGTGTATGTTTGTGTCAGATTATCTTTATTAACATTATGTTTTATTTGTTTATAGAAGTCGTAGTCTGCTACTACGGCACATGGGCCACCTACCGCTCCGGCGACGGAAAGTTCTCCGTGTCGGACATCAACACGTCGCTATGCACCCATCTCGTTTACACCTTCGTCGGGATCAATAATGACGGGACCGTTGTCTCGCTCGATCCGTACCTTGATCTGGCTGATAACTATGGATTAGGTGAGATTGTATAGGTACTGTTTTTGTTAGTATCGAATAGTCCACCCAATGGGAAGAGATTCTTGTTACATCAACATCCAAAATCCAAAATGATGGGACGGACGGTTGTCTCGCTCGATCCGTATCTTGATCTAGCTGATAACTATGGGCTAGGTATGATACTGCTATCTCAAACTGTCGAATAGTCCACCTAATGGCATGGGATTCCATCTCGTCTACACCTATGTGGGGGTCAAAAATTAAAGTTGTCTCGCTTGACCACATATCTTGATCTGATACCTACTTAATAATCACCAAACTTTATTATAACCATAAATTATAGGGCAGTTGTAAGACCCATAATCGACCAACGTCATTCAGTAACTAATTATGAAACTTCCTATAAAACAAAATTTGGCGAATATTTAATCCAAATATCGCGATTTGCCGTGACTGACCCTAAATTGCTAGAGAACACCTAGGTAGAGTTAGACCAAGATAAGTCTGCAACGTTATTAATAGCATACGCAGTGCAAATGTTATTTATACTTCGTAATTTTATCGAAGTTTGACGTTTAAAATAACACGTAAACTGCGTGTGCTATCAAAATCGTTGCAGACTTATCCCAGTCCAACTCTAATAATCGAATGCCACAGGGTTGTCGTACAGTCACCTGCAATAATATGTTACACAACGAAGGCCGCAAAAATATCTGACACGATCTTATTTGTAGAGCCATAAGAGCGGGTGACATATTTTTGCGGCTTTCGAAGAGTACCTAACATATTATTGCAGGTGACTGTACCTACCCATCATCATCATCATCATATCAGCCAGAGGACGTCCACTGCTGGACATAGGCCTCCTCCAAAGAGTGCCACAATGACCGGTCTTGCGCCACCCGCATCCAGCGGACTCCCGCGACCTTTACCAGGTCGTCAGTCCACCTTGTGGGGGAACTACCCACGTTGCGCCTACCGGTACGTGGTCGCCACTCGAGAACCTTTCCGCCCCAACGGCCATCGGTTCTACGGGCAATGTGCCCCCCCCACTACCACTTAAGTTTAGCGATTCGGAGGGCTATATCTGTACCTACCCATTTAACTTAAAATATAATTGGTTTTCTCAAACTTAAAATTAGTACTTTCTCTCAGATAATTTCAACAAATTCAACGCTTTGAAGCAACAGAACGCCAAGTTGAAAACTATTCTCGCCGTCGGTGGCTGGAATGAGGGATCCGCTAAATATTCTACGGTAAGTATTTTGGTGTTTCTTGTTGGATGACTCACGCTAGACCGCGCCGGGGCCGGGCCGGAGCTTCCGGCGCTTCGTATTCTATGGAAAGCAACGTGATCACCGATCAGCCTTCATAGAAAATGACATGTCGGACGCCTCGGCCCGGGCACGGCCCGGTCTAGCGTAAGTCATCCTTACGTAAATACGTCTTTGTCTGTGGTTTTCTAGTATAAAGGCATCGTAAATCTTTTTGTGTTAAATAATAGCGTACATTTGACTTTAGTTTTGACTCTTTCACTAAAACATTGTTGGTTCTAAATTCCAAAATAATTGCTATATTCAAATTTTCTATGGGTCGATAACCCTTCGCGCCTATAGTTTTTAAAATTGCCGCTTTTTTCTACTGACGGAAATGGCTTGACAGATTATATTTCACCCATAATGCAGCAACTCCTCAAACCAGCCAAATTATATAAAAAAAAAATCGACTACAAAATAAATATCGGCCCGAGCATGACCCATTTCTTGGTTATTATTCACCCTGCTTTTATATACGAACAGCAGCGGTGATTTCTGCTAGCTTAAATGGCAGACCAGCGATTATTTCCCAGTTAAAATCTTGCTTGTTACACGGGGTGGGATCCTGAGGGCCTACCGCGGAGCCCGTTCGACTGTTGCCTCCCTGTCACACTAACGTACAAATTTACAAGTGCGACAGAGAGGCAACACGTCGAACGTGGTTCGCGGTAGGCCCTCTGAATTTGAGCCGTTGCTAACGAACATGGTGGTTTTGATGCATCTAACTAAACCGCAGTCCGTAAAACCGAGCGAGCGTATACGTCCATTCTTCGAATAATTTAGTCGAGTGATTATGTAATGGCCTCTACAAACACCGATAACCGATAATTGTATACAATTTGCGATATATTGCGGCATTTGAACGTTCGATTGAATTCATTGCTCCTACGTAGCCGGCAGTTACTTACTTACTTACTGCTGTGGCGCAACGACCCGAAGTGGATCTTGGCCTCCGACACCAAAGACCGCCATGCTACTCTGTCCAGTCGACGGCGCCGAGTTCGCTAAGAACATAACCAAGTCTAACATTATGTTTTTCTCGGGACGTCATGTTGAAGTGTCTCCTTGTTTTGAAAATACCCCAATGACAATGTGCGATAAAAACCGGTTTCTGGGGTTCACGATTGACTCAAACCTGAACTGGCAATGTCACGTGGATAAACTCTGCGCTAGACTGAGTGGTGCCGTTTTTGCACTACGAAAACTAAAACCCCTTATATCTCAGGATGCCTTAAGATCTGTGTACTACGCACATTTCCACTCATTGATATCATACGGAATAATAATGTGGGGAAACTCGACAGATGCAAAAAGAGTTTTTATTATTCAAAAGCGCGCGCTACGTATTTTGGCTGGGGCGAAAACTAGACACTCGTGTAGGGATCTGTTTGTTGAATATTGCATTATGACGCATTTTTCACTATATCTTTTTGAAATCATAATGTACGTGAGAAACAATATATCAGAATTTAAACGGGTTCACGTTGAGGGTATAAACGTCCGTTCCACGGGACGGCTAAGAACGGTTCCTCGCCGTATGGCCCTAGCACAGAAAAACCCTCGTGTCATAGGACCCACCTACTATGAACGACTTCCGGCCGTTGTAAGAAATGAACTGTGTGATCAAGCATTCAAACGCCGATTAAGAGATTTTTTGTTGGATAAACCGTTGTATTCTGTTAGTGAATTTATGAATGATGTATTAGATTAGATTTAGATTAGATTATATTATAGATTATAGATTAGATTTTGACCACTTGACATTATTTTAAAATCTTATCATTTCACTTTTAATTTGATATTTTATTGATTATATTGTTGTGACATCCCTGTTTTTGACGATCATAATATGAATTCCTGTAGATTGACATGCCTGCAATTTATAATGTAATCTGTATTATGAAATAAATAAATCTAATCTAATCTAATCTAAGGTCTTTCTGCAGTTAGGTATAATACAATCGCAAGACATTTGTTGCAACGTTTTTAGAAGCCGTGGTACTCGTTTAATCGACTACGCAATATATCGGGATGTTATAGTTGATATTTTATAAACTGACCTTAACCGCATGAGAGCTTATTCAGGGAATAATTTGTTAGCGCTACCTCTCGTAACAAATAATACCAAGTAATAAAAAAATCATACAAATAGCTACCATCTTTGCTAAGTCACAAGATTAAAATTGAGAAACAGAGAATGATAATATCAGTTTGAAAGTGGCCTGTACAGGCCACTACAGGCCACCAGTCTAGTAACTAGACTTTATATTAACTTAACCAACAATACAAACTTTTCAACAGATGGCAGCGTCCGCTACCCTACGAAATAACTTCATCACCACAGCCAGAGATATGCTCCTGAACTACGGTTTCGATGGCCTAGATATAGACTGGGAGTACCCGAACCAACGAGATACAACTCTGGGGTCTGCTGATGTGGATAACTTTTCTTTGTTACTAAAAGAATTGAGGGAAGAGTTCGATAAATATGGATTGTTGATTACTGTAGCTGTGGCGGCTGTGGAGCAGAGTGCATCGCTGTCCTACGATATTCCAACAATGTCCAAGTAAGATTTTGTCTTGACACTTCGTGAATAATACAGACAGATACTTTAATTATCACAATTTCACGTAGACCACAGCAGATTATGATGTAAATGATATAATGTTACATATTTTTTCATCATCATCATCACATTTCAGCCTATATACGTCCCACTGGTGGGCACAGGCCTCCTCTTATGCGCGAGAGGGTTTAGGCTATAGTCCCCACGCTAGCCCAATGAGGATTGGGGACTTCACATACACCTTTGAATATCTTCGCAGATGTATGCAGGTTTCCTCACGATGTTTTCCTTCACATAATATTGATATTTGATGATATGATATTTCGTACATAAGTTCCGAAAAACTCATTGAGCGATACGAGCCAGGATTTATATTTTTTACCTACAGGACATATTTTTTCATCATCATCATAACTTAAGAGCTTTGCTCTTGTCGGTGGAGTAATCGCCAATCATTTCTTTCTTGTGCCAGTCTTTTAATTTCCACATACGACGCATTATTTTTTATTTGGCTGAGATAAGTGATTCTAGGTCTCCCTTCTTCTCTACCATATTACACATTTTACATACCATACCACCACCATACCATATTACATATTTTTTACCTAACGTTATTAGTTTCGTATGTCACATGGTATTATCATCTCATTTTATCCCGGCTTTTTGCCCAGCTCATGGGAGCCTGGGATCTGCATGACAACTAATTACACGAATTGGATAAACACTAGTTTTTGTGCGATGTCATTTGGTACTTTTATATTTAATCCAAAGTGTAAAGATTTAAATTTACTTACATGTGTTTTATTTAAAGCGCTGAAAATGTATAAAACCGGCACTCTTTGTTTAGTCACCAAGCTTTTATGTAAATGATGTCTTACAAGGGCTTATAAAAAGCTTGAGGCGCGGAACAAGATATAACTAACTGGGGATTATCCCTTTCCTTTTGTGCCGCAACATAACAACACGTCTACAGGCAGATTATAACACTTTCTTTAAACAACTTCCAAAACAGTCTTCCTTTTTGTTACCGTATTGATTTGGTTTTAGACACATCAAAACTCCTTTTTTTATGGTTCCGTACCCAAAGGGTAAAAATGGGACCCTATTACTAAGACTCCACTGTCCGTATGTCTGTCTTTCCGTCTGTCTGTCACCAGGCTGTATCTCATGAACTGTGACAGCTAGACAGTTGAAATTTCCATAGATGATGTATTTCTGTTGCCGCTATATCAACTAATACTAAAAAGTACGGAATCCTCGGTGGGCGAGTCCGACTCGCACTTGTCCGGTTTTTAAGCCTAAGCTTCCTTTTATTTATTCATCCTGATTAAATTAGGACTGAATTTACGAGGCTGTCACAATAAGCTAAAGAAAGCTGGAAGACTTTTGCGAGCCAAGGATCGTAGTTCCTAAAAACTAGGCCTTATTGGGAGTTCGGTTTCCTCACGATGTTTTCCTTCACCGAAAATCGATATATCGTACATGTACGAACCGGGGTTTGAAGCCGCAACCTCTGGAGTGAAAGTCGCACCCTCTTACCGTTAAGCAATCAGCGCTCTTACTTCTTCTTCCTTGTCGTATCCTCATGGCTGAGAGGCGTGACGAAAGTGGACACTTTTCACCAGTGCTCTCTAAGCCGCTCTGTCTTGGGCCCAGTGCTTGCTAGCCTGCAATGTGGCGTTTGTCTCTGACGTTATTCTGTCCGCCCAACGCGTGGCCATACGTCCACCCCTATGCTTCCTTGCCATGCTCTTACTTGGTACTTGGATTCATACTAGGGCAACCTACAGGACATAATACAATTAACTGTCCACAGGTACGTCGACCTCATCAGCATCATGACATATGACATGTACGGCGCCTGGGATTCGGTCACCGGACACAACGCACCTCTTCACGTAGATGCGGGTAGAATCTATGCTGTCGATGCCGCTTTGAACTATTGGCTAACACAAGGTTGGTATTTGATTTTTAATAGCTCGCTCCGAACATAGACCTCGCAACACATAGTACATTTTCCATCATATAGCGGCCGAGGTGCTCAAAAGTATCTGAACACGCACTCTAACCAGGTGTGTTCAGATATTTGTGAGTACCTTGGCCGCTACGATATCTCTGATGGTGACTGAACTTATAAATACATGGCCGTCACAAAGTGTCACTATAAACGACAAATTCTACGGAAAGTTACATTAGACAAACTTTACTGGAATTTAAAATTCGTATTTATTGAAACTATTGTTTGAGGATTTATTACTAAAACTTATACAACCCTTTTTCCGTCGTTCCGGTGTTAACAGTAGCAATGTGCAATTTACAGAACATTCTAAAAATTTCCGAAATTTTCTGTAAACATTCATGAGAAAATTCTCATGCGATATCATCAATTCCACTTAGAAAGTTCCCGTTGAGATTACGGATTATTATTTGTTATCTACTCAATGTTCTTAAATGTTGACGACTGTTTCATTTAGGTAATATTTACGTCACTCATTGGTGTCTTTTTCAAGTTTCATAGAAATCGAAACTAACTGAGGGTTTGGCAAAAAAATATAGAAAAATATAAAATGAAGTCCATGAACTTTTCAAGGGAATTTTGCAATTTTTGAAAATTCTGTTTGGCACATTGCTAGTTAAAAGTAACAGTGCCGGCTCACATAATCAATTGTTTTTATTTCAGGATGCCCCCCAGAGAAGCTTGTCCTGGGCTTACCCCTCTACGGCAGAACTTTTATCTTAACCGATTCTAGTGTCAATGGGGTAGGGGCTCCAGCAAGCGGCGCTGGTTTAGCTGGACAATATACTGCAACTAATGGCTTAATAGGGTACAACGAGGTAAGTTGGCTATACCATCCTTATATCACCATAAAGTAAAAATAAAAAGTTGACACATCTCTTAGTTGATAGGTAATAGATTCACATGATGGTTCATTTGAAGATCCCGCAAAATTGACGAAGCGGGGAAAGTCTTTGTCATCATCATCATCATAATTTTATTCTCAAGAGCCTGGCTCTTGTCGGTGGAGTAACTGCCATTCCGTTCCTCTCTCTGCCACTGTTTTGTGCTCCTGATACGTCACTACGCTGATTTTATCTTTGACTTGGTCCAGAAACGCACGCTAGGTCTTCCTCTGCTTTTTTAGGGTTCCGTACCTCAAAAGGAAAAAACGGAACCCTTATAGGATCACTCGTGCGTCTGTCTGTCTGTCTGTCTGTCCGTCTGTCACAGCCGATTTTCTCCGGAACTACTGGACCAATCAAGTTGAAATTTGGTACACATATGTAAGTTTGTGACCCGAATACGGACATGTAACGTAAACAAATGAATTTTAAACATGGGGGCCACTTTTGGGGGGTAAATGAAAAAATGAAAAAAAAAAATTGTTCAAACTATATCATGTTACATATCAAATGAAAGAGCTTATTGTAAGGATTTCAAATAATTTTTTTTTTATAATTTTCGAATCAAAAGTTTAGAAGTTATTCAAGAAAATAGGCAAAAAATGACCATTCCCCCCCCCCCCCCCCTTATCTCCGAAACTACTAGGTCTACAATTTTGAAAAAAATACATTAAATAGGTCTATACCTATAGATGACAGGAAAACCTATTAGAAATGTACAGTCAAGCGTGAGTCGGACTTAATTACAGTTTTTAATCCGACCCCTACGGATTTTTTAAAGAGATTTCACTTACGTTTTACATAAAAAATACATTGTTAACAGTGCCGGATTACTTAGAGTAGTAGTTTTCTTAGAGTAATTGGTGATAATTTTCTGATAAGATAATCATATTAAATATTTAACGGTCTTACCTACTTACGAGTAATTGTAAGGTCAAATTTAAAAAAATGTTAAATTGAGAGCTAGCTTAAAGTTTTTTGTACTCGTCGACTTTAATGGTTGAATTAATAAAGACTTTGTAACCAATAAGCAAAACAAGCACGTGCTTAGGGCACCACGTTCAGGAGGGGCACCAAAATGCCAGGTTGAAAAAGGTGAACAAATTTTAAAATTAGGGACAGACACATCGTTTTTACCACACGATTTTTTTTAGCTGTCCAAAAGCAAATTTGCAAAAATAATGGCGCGTAATTCTTTGGGAAACAATCGGTAGCAGTAGAAGAGTCGTGATTACATGCATAGATTCGATTTCAACCCACTCTTTTGCGGTTCGGCGTTCGGTCTTATGCGAGGCCTTCTGCCTTAATTACACTTGGGCGTGGATCCAAATCCAAGCTTTCCTCTTTCGCAGCTAGGCCTACTGCCTTTCTCACACTTCGCCAATTCAATTCCAAGCTCTGCTTTCTTGCATATTTTATGCATGAAAACAACCTCGAATATCGAAGCCTAAGAAATATCGAGCCCTATGCGAAGCTAGGCTGATAGAAAACTGTCCCATCCCTTCTCTGTATGAAATCCTAGATTCGCGCCTGGTTGGGACTAAAAGTAAAATTGCGTTTGTATATCGAAAAAATTTCGCGCTCGCTTCGCTCGCGTTTTCAATAACTTTATAAGGTATGATAAAGGTGACATTCGGGTGGCGACTGCAGCAACATTACTCTGTTGCAACGTTACTGCTGCAGTACTGTCAACTTCCGTGATAAAATGATGTGACTGATTTCCATACTAAAAGTAAAAATTTACAACTGTCTATCATATTGCGTTTTTATATCGAAAAATTTCGGCGCTCGCTTCGCTCGCGTTTCTATTACTTTCTAAGCTATGATAAAGATGACATTCGGGTGGCGACTGCAACAGCATTAGGTACTCTGTTGCAACATTACTGCTGCGGCACTGTCAATTTTCGTGATAAAATGATGTGACTGATGATTTCCATTCTCAAGCTGTAACGCGGCAATGAACTTCTCTCAATTAACCAAAAAATCAATGTAATCTTGATGACCCTAGGGAGAGGGGGCACCTAGAAATCCTTAGGGCATCAACATTAAATATCTTAATCCGGCACTGATTGTTAAAAATTGTGTAATATACGGAACCCTTGGAACGCGAGTCCGACTCGCACTTGGCCGGTTTTTTTTCTATTCCTTTAATTATATACTTTATGTAAGTCTTTGGTTATGTTTAAAATTAGTACCATATTTGTGTACCCAGGGGATTAAATATGCAACAAATAACACTCCTTAAACTACACTACGTTTTCTTTTACAGTTCTGCAACAAACTAAATACGGAAACCTGGGACGTCCTTTACGATTCCACGGCTGAAGTACCATATGCAGTCCAAGGCAATAACTGGGTATCCTACGATGACCCTAATTCCTTAGCCAAGAAGGTCGAATATGCCATGAATCTCGGCATCGCCGGTGCCATGGTCTGGAGCATCGAAACTGATGACTTCCACGGAAAATGTGGAGAGGATTTTGCTTTACTAAGATCTATTAAAACAGCCTTAGCTGGATCAAGTTCTTCTACATCTAGTACATCAACAACTACTCCTAGTACCACAGTGTCAACAACCACGTCGGCTAGTACTCCTAGTAGCACGGCTTCTACTACTACTACTACTACTCCTAGTACTACGGCTTCTACAACTAAAGCGCCTACAAGCACTACGTCTAGTCCTACAACGACATCTACCGCAAAAACAACGACAACAACAGGTAATGAAAGGGTCCGTTAAAAACTGGTTAAAAAGCGTTAAGTCCCAGAGTCGTTTTCGCAGTTATGAATTTGGAATCTACCGTTTTTCGAAAAACCATAAAATTAAAAGGTTGTAAGCTATGGGGAAGATTTTTGCCTATACTAAGACAAACCTGGTTGTTTATAATGTTTAGCTAATCAGGTACTTAACGATCATTAATCCTCTGCCCCTTTCTCTCATCGTATGGAATACATACTAATTATGTGGACTCTAGAAGAGCGTTACAGAGTACTGGTAAGGTCAATGTGGCTAATTCCGTCATAGGGACTATTCCGTCCACTAGCATTTTTCTCGAACAACGAACAACATTGATAATTTTGCCGACAAAGCAGCGATTGCTTTTAGTTTCAGCAATCAAAAAGCAAATGCATTTTTTCCTACGATAGAAAATCATGAAAATATAAGCTCGTGGACGGAATAGTCCCTATGACGGAATTAGCCACATTGACCTTACATAATATGTAAAAAGTCTGGAGATAAAAGCGTGTATCACAAACTCAATTTTTAATTGCAGCATCAACGCCATCTGCATTGTGCACTTCAGAAGGTCCAATAGCCAACCCCGCGGACTGCTCTACCTTCTTTATGTGTGTTTTGGGAGGTTACGGTCTGGAGACCAAACTCATGGACTGCCCTAGCGGCCTAGTGTGGGATGACACTAACAAATACTGCAATTATAAGTACCTTGTCACATGTTAACGTTGGAAAAATAAACTTCAGATGTATGTTAATTTTGATAAATTGCAAATATTTTCTAAATTTGAAGCACTTTCTGTACAGCACAAAAAAAGTGCCTCTAGTTTAATAGAAATTAGCGTTTTTCAAGATTACTTTGTTTCCCCAAGTTAACTCGATGCACCTAAACAAAAGTGTAAACTCGTTTGAAATACTACATAAATCTCTATTTAATTATATGAGTACTTCATATAATCTTTAAAGGCAAACTTAACAAGTGTTTACAAGAATACCGTGCTAAAAACGGTTTAGTATATTAAATATATTAACTTTGGTCATAAATATTGTCAGTAAATATTTTTAAATGCCAATTTACGACTTTGGCAAATATGCCAAAACGATCTTTGTCTTAATCTCTTTTGAAAGGAGTTGTATTAAGTAATCAATTGTTATTAAAACTCGATTATTATTTTTTATGGTTCGTGATATTCAATATTATTTTTAAATATTATTGGTTTGTATTAATTTGTGAATAATTTGATAGTACAAAAAATGTGTATTACTAAGTATAAAAATTACAAAATGTATATAAATCTATTTGTTTTACTTAAAAAAGCTATCCATTGGGGCCATTAGGTAATCAACCTTTACACTAGGTAGGTACTATACGTCCACTAGTGGGCACATTCCTTCTCTTAATGGAACTCAACACAATAGAGTTAAAAACTGAAATAGATCACATATATTAAAATAAAAGTGACAAAACCCTCCAGTGGTGAAAGTCGGATTCGAACAAAAAATAATAATTTTGATTTGTTCCCAAAGTTGTGAACAATAAAGTTAAGTTAACAAGGCAGCCTTAATGAGTCAGGAAAGCTGCAGTACAGTTACAAGCTACAGTATCAACAACATTTTACAAGCGCAAATCTCGATTGACAATCGCACATACTATCATGTCCAACGTGCCCGCATGCCAACTTGAGTGCTCTGAGCAGGACGTCCGCGACAGATGGGGCGATAATAATAATAATTCAGCCTAATACGTCCCACTGCTGGGCACAGGCCTTCTCTCGTGCGCAAGAGGGCTTGGGCTGTAATAGTCCCCACGCTAGTCCAATGCGGATTGGGGACTTCACATACACCTTTTGAATTTCTTCACAGATGTATGCAGGTTTCCTCACGATGTGTTCCTTCACGGAAAAAAAATATCGATATCGGGGCGATAAATGTCGATAATAAAGATATAGATAACTTCTGGCCCCTCACAGTCTGAAGCCATCAACACGAGAAGAAGAAGAATTGCTTAACTTATTCAACTCATCTGGGCAATACTCCCAGACTCACCCTACACAAAACACATGAAAGAAAACATTCTTACACTATTTTACATAAATCATATTCAAGTATCCAACCTCCAGACGACTTTATCAAAACTATACAATACATATTTCTTGTAATAATAGCCGCAACTTTGACGAGGGATATTAGATTTAAAATCCGCATACTCAGGCGCCCATAAAAGTGTCATTTTCACGTCATCGCGCGGAAAGGCTGAGGCTGAGGGTCTATTGTTATGGTGAATTCTATGCCATTCAATAGGTGTCGGAAAAAATGTGGTTTTAATGTAAAGCCACAGGGCAGATGTTGACGAAGGATATGATGCTAATATTTTGCCTATTTTTGAGAAGTCGGTTTGATACTTTGTGGTATGGTCGGCTAGATGACAGTGCGGTATTGCCGCTTGGCCGAAACTCTTATGGCTCCTCTACACGAATGGCTAACGCCGGCCAATCCAAGGGACGCAGCCATGCGGTAGACGGAGATAGCAATATCACTTGCTCCCTCTTGCATAAATGCGTCCCTTGGATTGGCCGGCGTTGGCCATTCGTGTAGAGGAGCCATTAACACTCGTTTAATTAGCGGCTCTGGGAGCCGTAGACTTCACAAACCCGCATAAATCGACTAGAAATTAAAAATATTATCCTTCGACATTGCAAATTTTCTCATGCTGCACTTTACATTTTAAAAACTGAATGTACAATAAATTCGTCAGGCAAAATTGCGGGATTTGCGTACAAATCCTGCGGATCTCCTGATATTTCCAATATCAAAAATGCGATCATGACGTCTATCCGGTCTCGAGACCCTTACCAAAGGAAGCGTACCTTTTCAATATCTCCGAGTATCAGTAGTAGGTAGTGTTACCAGATGTCAGGATATTTCGGGAAATGTAAATAATTATGGACATTTATACTGATAAATGGCGAGTGATTGTTAATATTTAGTGAGTAATTTTTATTGCAATACAGCGTAGTTAAATTACAGTATTCCTTAAAATATTTTCTAGAGATACCTATGACCAATTATGTTTCATATTACTGTTATTTAGGATTAATAATGTAAATTAATGTACGAGTATACAGTACAGATAAATTCAAGGCATTATTGTTGCACCTAAATTGCCACAAAATTTACGATAGCTATTTATCAACATGTAAGCGGACGTTTTGGTAATTATGTAATTAAAAAATGTAACAGCCAACCTCTATTAGATTGGGACAGCCGAAGTGGTCAAATATATCGGAACACATCTTTGTTACAGTAATGAAACTAACAAATTTAATGTGTGTTCCAAATTGTTATTTTATTTGGCTATTTTAGCTGTCTATTTCTATCGCTACTTGATGTTGAATGTAGCCATGAACTTTTAAGACAAACATGGCTATGATCAACGACGAGGCCAGCACCTTAAAAACATAAGAAATGAACATTTAATTACACAAACGGGTCTACCGCGATATAATTTCATTGTTTTTACCTTAAATTCCGACGTTTCAGCTGAGTTGCACCAGCTGTGGTCACGGAAAGACTGACGTCCCAGCAAATGTCAGCGGAGATATAAATAAAATATCACTAAATTACCCGAAATTAGTTTAAACAAATGTTCGGGGTTGACAAAGAAATTGCAGCTAACCGTTAAAGTGTAATTAAATATGTGTACAAAACGCGAGGTTTATAAAAGAAATAACATCAAGAATTTTGACAGAACTTCAAACATTTATTTGTACATAGCAACCCAAACTTGAACAAACTGAGCAGACGTGTTTTCGATACCCGCTCGTTTATAAAAGGATTGGGGCTGACGGAAAACCCATCTGTTGATGGCGAGTTTTTAGTTTTTCCTTGGATTGTATGGCATACGCAACAAGTGATATATTATACATGAATTTTAGAATCGATTACCGACTCATTGAAAATTTATTTATTTATAATTTTTTTTTTATTGAAAAGTAATCTGCTCTTAGGTAACTTACGCAATTAACAATAGGTACCTACCAAAGACATATGTAACTTCGTATAAGATGAATAAAGTCTAAGGAAAAAAGTGCCTCGGAAATCAAGAAAAAGTCATTCTCGAGTAGATGGCGCACACACCTTTGGCCTTTGCTCGGCTAGATGGCGTGACGACACCGTTTCTTATTTAACAATTTTAACACATAGATATCAGTGAATGAACATGGGTCAAAATGATATAAAAATAATAAAATCATTTATCCATATGTATACATTTTTTTGATAATTTTATAGGTTTTTCATTTTGTGTTTTAGTCGTGTGTCCATAGATGGCAGTAAATTTACTGTGACTACAAAATTTACTATGACAGGACCCCTCTATACTATCTAGGTATTCTCTTTGGTACCTACTGACCAACGTATGCAGCAAGCCGTTAGGTTAACAAAATCGTGTGAAGAAATTAAAACATTCTCGTTTTTTTAAATTATTCAGTTACAATAAGTAAGACTTTAGTTTAGTAACTAGAATAACTAGATAAGTTCTTTAAAAAAAATTAAGTAAAAAGGTTCCCTCGAAACAACTCTACTAGCTACTAATTAACTCATACTAACATAAATAATCAAGCAAATGAAACCATCCCAAGTACTGTCAAAAAACAATCACGAAAAAAATGTAGTTACCCACATGAAATGTTAAAATATATTCTGCGTAGGTCGCCCTTTCATACTGAACTTCGTTGGACATAAAACCTATAATCACACTTGAAGTATTTGTAGGACCGAAAGGTAACACGTCCAATTTTCTCCGAAGCTGAAATAAAAATAGAGGCAAACCAATCGCACTTCTTTCCATTTTTAAAAAGCGTTTTATAGCGCTGATCAAAAATGCTTAATTTTTTGCACAAATCGATCAAAAATGGAATTTGCATGTGAAAAGCGACAGGAGGGCACATACACATCAAAGAAAAGTGATTGGTTCGTTAAGCGGTGAAAATTGTTCACACACAGATCTACTTTACTTATTATCACTGGAAATGCCAATTGTATTTAATTCTATGTGTTTAAAAAAGGAGGTTCATAATTCTGAGTTCATCTAGATTTTTGTTCTTTTCTAGTGTGCAAAACGTTCAAGTTGATAAACAAGACCAAGTGCGTGTAGTTCGAAAAACTTGCCCAGCTATAAGATGTTGAATTTCAACTTTACCCAATACTGTACCCCTAGTGTTTTCATTCGATAGTATGACTTGCTGACGTGACGTACGCGTTTGCGTTAAGTGTCATTTTGTATGAAATTTTGAGTTTCCAAAACGTTGACGTTGACGCGGTGTTCAAAGTCCCATCCAAAAATAGACATAACAACGGATCCTTTAATCCAGAATCTAAATTTTCAACAAATTAGGAGTACAGATGTAGTGCATAATTGTTTTCCATCGTATTTTCTCGAAAACGTTCGTAATTTTGTCATACTAGTTCAGTCAATGTCAGTACTTTTTGTACCGAGACTGACTGAAATAGCAGGACACGTTCGTAAGTTTCCGTGAAAATACGATGGAAAATAATTATGCACTACATCTTGTAGGTAGGTAGGTACCTATTAAGGATGACTCACGTTAGACCGTGTCCTACCCGGAGCTTCCGGCGCATCGTTTTCTATTGAAAGCATCACGTGATCGCCTGTCATGTCATATAAAAGTAAGCGCCGGAAGCTCCGGCCCGGACACGGCCCGGTCTAACGTGAGTCATCTTTTATGCATTAAAATAAGCCATTTCTAGCGCACAAGACATCCACAATATATCAAGCAGCCCGCTTTTCCCCAATTTAAGTGAGCCTCCACTCGCGAGCTTGTATTAGATTCCAGTTAATCCACACGAAAATTCCGTCTCTTAATCCTGCCGGAATAATCTGGCTTAAGAGCTTAAGACAAATATGTGTGACAAAGGTTAGGTATGGTTTGTCGGCTTTTCATTATTTTATATAAATTATACAAGCATCGAAAATATTTTTTTAAAAGGTTTTATAGCTGTAAAAAATATAATTTAGTACCTTTATAGATGGTTCTGCTTTTAAGGTGATCCATTGTAGAGTTTGTGCGGAAAGAGAAGAGTCATGGAATGTATAAGGCCCAACCGCCCAAAGGTTCCACGATTCCACGACTCTTCTCTTTACGAACAGACTCTATTGAAGATAACTTATATTCAATAAAAAATATTACTAGACGAGGATCTCTAGAACTGTGTCGGCATAATCATTAGACCGCAGTTTTGACTTACAATCCTTGTAGGTTTCTTGAAGCATAAATTTCAAGAACAATAGGGCTTAGTTTTCTCTTTGAATAGGAAGGTTAAGTTGCCTTCATGAAAATACAATCCAATACAATTAGGAGGACAAACTTACTTTATTTATTACGGTAGGCTATCAAATTAAATTGAATTGCAAAGTATTAAGGGAAAAAAAGAGACATTAGACATAGTTTTATTATAAAAAACCTACATTAAGATCAAACTATTGCGTCACTCATACATCATGATGATGATGATGTTGTTGATGATGATGATGATGATATTGATGATGTTGTTGTTGATGATGATGGTGATATGATGATGATGATGATGATGATGATGATGATGATGATGATGATGATGATGATGATGATGATGATGATGATGATGATGATGATGATGATGATGATGATGATGATGATGATGATAATGATAATGATAATGATGATGCTCTCCTGACTGATTTCGGCCACAGCGACTGTGTGCTATGGAGTAGGCAATTTTTAAAGTGTAGCTGATCCACTCTCTGGTGCGTCCTTAGGTGGCTCACGTACCCTATCTTCTTGCTAAATACTGACATCAAGGTCAATTTAAACTTTATCCTAATGCATGATGTAAGATTTTGAAGATCATTAGCGTTCTAATTTTAAAAATGCATAGCCAGCATAACAGCTATAACTAGAGAGTAAACTAGAAACAGGAACCAGTCCAAAGCCGCTGCGACCTCGTCTCTCTCGCTCGGCGTTGGCGTCTCCGTCTCCATCTCTGGAATGTTTCCGTTTCTGGGAGGCGTAACCTCGTCTTCCTCACCGGAGTATGCCTCGTTTATTCTGTCATAGTTTTCAGCGCTCTGTAAAAGAAAGTTTTAATTCTGATTGGGTAAATGATCAAGCATTTCACCTGAGTTGAGTGTCGTTACGATGACGAGTAAATATTAGGATGTCAAATTAAAACGCAAAAAAATAAAAAGAGCACTTTTCTTAAGCGACAATCTGATTATAATATTCATCAAATATAAAACCTGTAGATGATCCTTTCCATTTATGTTACCTAAAAGCCACTGAAATTGATTCTAAATTTAATGGGACAGTAGGCAATAAAAAAACCTTAAACATTCTTGGCCGAAGACAAGAGATTTACTAATTTTGAAGCATGTGAGTATAATATGTGCATGGCAGTGCATCCTTATGGTTGTCATTTACTCATGTAAAATATGTGGAAGCATCCTGTTTTCTAAACAACCACAGGAGTATCTAACCACCCTAGAACGAAGATTGCACATAGTAGGTCTAACAGAGCTTCTGCTTTTGGGGTCGTCCGTAGAAATTGTATCTCTACACTTATATCGACCGGGATATGAACCGTGATTACCTGGAACCTGTACCTCTTGTCATCACTTAGATCAATTGGAGTTACAACTCACCTTAACAGGAGGCAAGAAGAACAAAATCCTAAACATGCTGGAACGGAGAAGCGATTGCACTGAGTGGGTCTGGCAGAGACGTTCCGCCGTTGGAGTCATCAGTAGAACCTGCAGCAATAGCGCTAGTAGAACACCTCCCATCACCGTTATGTACAGGACCACTGAAAAGAAAAACCTGAAGTAGTAACAATTATTATGGATATAGAATATTAGAAATATGAATATTATGAATATAGAAAGAAATTTAAATACATACTGGAAAACCCACTATGACGGTAGAAAAAAAAAAGCGCGATTTTTTTTATGGAAGATCGGGTTAGTTTGATTCTACATTTTTCAAATTTGCCGCCTTTTTCTACTGACGGAAATGGCTTGCGAAACTATAAGTAAGTACCTACTACCTACATGTAGAATTATACTCCAGAAACATATTTTATGAGCCAAATGTCTCCATGTGAAATGCCTAAGTAAAAAAGTGAGTTTTTACACTTTCTCCATACAATCCGATCCACAATGGCACGTGGCTACGGAGAGAGGCTTGTTGCATAATATAGCCTTAAGACGAAACAGGAGCTAAGTTTTAAATATTTTAGGTAAATATACCCGTCTCGCTAACGGAAGCGGCACCTAAAAGTAGTGCGATAAGGACAAGGCGAAAAATCCTGCGTAAAAATCTCAAAAATCGAGGTATCGTACTCCTCTGTTTCCTCCTCCAAAACTTAACCAATCGTAACCAAATTTGGAAATCTAAATGATTATGAAATTATCTGTGTCGGACCGTTTTGCTTTTTTGGCTAATTGATATCAGTTTTGAATGCCACGCCTCTCATTGCGGCATAGTCAATTAGGCCATTTTGGCCATTTTTGAAGGGCTCTAGCGCCTTAAAAAACAAAAATATCAAAAAAAGCAAAACTGTCCGACACAGATATTGACAATATTAATCTGTGTTGAAAAAATCATTGCTCTAGCTTCAAAAACCACGGAGGAAAACGAGGAGTACGTTTGTATGGAGAAATGACCACTCCCGTTGGCTCTTAATTATTCACGTACAGTGGAGAAAGCATTGCTCCACAGATAGTATATGTATGACGAACGTTGAACTAGGTAGTTCTAGTTTTAAGGGTCTTGATAAAATTTGAAGAGGCTCCAGAAGCCAAGTTTGACAGCTACGTTTAGCCTATTCTGGTCTAATATACATTATTTAACACTCACGTATAGTAGGCACTGTGTGTATAGGCACGAGATAGTCGACGTAGCATAGCCCAACACATATGACGACGGTAGAACCAGCGTAGAACCACACACGGGACATCTGCAGGGGCTCACTCCAGAACGACATGAGCACGAACAACACGAGGACTGGAACAAAAATGTTTATATGTGACGTTCCACGGGAAAAGGTACCTTATGAGGGTTTCTAGTTTCGGAGATATGAAATGTTTTGTAAAGAGGTGAAAAAATGCTCAATTTTTTTTTATTGTGTGATCTGAAACCTTAATGCGTAACGTTTGTTTACCTGTTTTTATTTTTGTTATAAGTTAGTTATAAGCCTAGTAATGTCGTCTCAGAGTTTAGTAGAAAAGGTACCTTATGGAAAAAAGATTGAAAATTCCCAAAAAAACTAGTCAATACGGGAAAAGAAGTTTGGTAGAGAACTGTATTAGCATTCTGCAAAACTAATTTGATAATTTCAGTTCTGGTTGGGGCGCCTCGCAAATATTATAACCGTACATAGACCGACATCACAAATCCAAGTAGCCTGCTATTATACCAAAGTTACTCTCGTCAAGTCTTTCTTAACTAGAATAATCTTCATTTGGTTTGGTCGCATGCCGTAAATCAGCCATTGGTTTGCTGAAAAATGCCAATACCCGACGCATTACCTTATGGAATATCTGAGGTCATTGAACCTCAATGCCGCTTATCTTCAATAGCAACCGAAATATATTATTGATAAGAAATAGACGATTTATACCATCTTAACCCCAAAATATTATTAGTTTATCCTAACTGTTCCATCATCATCATGCCTCATCATGTAACTTAATCACAAGGTACCTTTTCATTACATACAAATTATTGGTCTTTTTTAAGATTATTATGACGAAGAACTAATTAAATTTGGGGCAGTTTAATGTAAATTAATATTTTCTATTCATAAAAGATAAACTGTAATATGATTGATATTTTGTAGTGATGTATTATTAGATTTATTTCCATAAGGTACCTTTTCGTAAATGTATGGAGCAAATACTGTTATTGTTATGTAAGTTTAAAGTGGCATAAGGGGTTAAATATAGTATTTAGTTGGGGTTTTAGGATTTATTTCATTTGAATGACAGAATTTCTTTCATATGTGCTCAGAAAAATTGATTGTGTGTCACATTAAAAGTAAAAATATTCAATTTTGTGATTTTATATGAAAAAGTCAGAAAATACATTTTCACCTCTAAATCGGTATTGTTTTTTGCTTAAACTGTCTGTCAGTGTCGTTTTCTAATAGATAGAATTTAAATCTTGAGAGCTCATTGCAATCAATCGTGAAAATGAAATAAAACTTTATTTTCAAGAGATTGGCTAGTATACACATAAATCAGTCGATATCAAAAGTTTCTATTTGCATTACAGAACAAGTCGCAATATTTTTTTAATCTCACATATATAAGGTATTATTATTTGTAGTCAACTATGTAACTTACTTCAGGAACATAGTTTTTTAGGCGGCTAAACTTAAAACTTCTCTATCGTAAAGTTGCTAATTTCACAACATTATTTTCAAAAAATCATATCTCTGTAACTACGCAACCTAGAAGGTTGATCTTTTGTGTTATCGATAGCTTATTTATTGTAGATTACTGGGGTATGCATAACTCCATACCCGCCATAAGGTACCTTTGACCGTGGGACGTCACATATTCAGTTTATAGTTTCATCTTCTTCTTCTTACTTGTATCTTCGTGGCTAAGGGACGTGACGAATGTGCGCACTTTTCACCAGTGCTCTCCAAGCCGCTCTGTATAGTTTCATTTGTATAGTTTCATTTGTATAGTTGGGTTTAACCCGGGACATTTGATATTTACCAGACGCTTTTCGGTTAAGGAAAACATCGTGAAGAAACCGGACTAATCCCAATAAGGCCTAGTTTACCCTCTGGGTTGGAAGGTCAGATTGCTGTCGCTTTCGTAAAAACTTATGCCTACGCCAATTCATGGGATGAGTTGCCAAGCGGACCCAGGCTCCCTCCCATGAGCCGTGTCAAAATGCCGGGACAACGTGAGGAAGATGATGGGCTTAACCGGGGGCCAAGCAACGTAAGCTCCGAGCCGAGCGTGCAATTAGCATTCAAGGGGACCACCAAAGTCAGTTAAGGTAGCTGAACAATACTGCAGTCTGCAAACGGAAATCTTCGATTAGTAAATTTGAAATTCTCACTGACTTACCCTGCAATGGTGTAGGTATAAAACACAACATTGAACGCCTTCCTCCTCAGCGCAATGTTGACCAGAAAGCGGTCGCTCTGATTGGTGTCGTTATCGTTGTCCAGTTATAAGAAAGGAAGGAAGGAAGGAAGACTCAAGTTACTTCTTACCTAGTAAGGGCGTATAAAACACAACATTGAACGCTGTAGCCCTCCTCCTCAGCGCAATGTTGACCAGAAACCGGTCGCTCTGGTTGGTGTCGTTGTCATTCGCCGTGAAGATGGTGTGCCATGCGGACGGTTCCACCACGCCTTGCTTCCATTCGATGCTCCATTCGTTGGGGATGACTTTGTTGCTTTCTGCGAACTTTTTAGAGCTAGACTTAAAATTATTGGCTTTCTGGTGAGAGAACGCGGTATTAAAACTATAAGGAATTTCTCTTGGCATTTGAATAAGCGAGCTGGAGGAATTTCATCCCATGATGGTATCCTTTGCCCGTACATATCGAGCGTACTTTTATTGGTTAGAACGAGTTGGGCTGCGAATAATAAGGACAGAATGTCCTTAATAAGGTGGACCGATAAAGGTAGCGCGCGATCGGTTGTTATGGATATTCTTGGGAAAGTCCTATTACACCCAAAGAGGTATACCTTTAGACTAACACCCTGAAGAACTCAGTTCATATTAGGAAGTGAATTTAAAACTTTTTTAAATCGAATGATGCGGTCGCTTTTGGTTTCTTTTCGCAAAATAGACTGTAAGAAGCCGGGTTATTTTCGCGAATCAAATTAACAGGCTCACGGGCTGAATTTGGCTAGCAAGCCATTGTTTTAAAGACTCTTGACATGAAGGGCTCTAAAAGTACTTACAATAGCCATCTTCTCATCCGCATGACTGATTTGCTCCAGGGTGATTTTCTCGTGCGGCTCCCATGGAGCGATGACTATGGAGCAATGATAGTCGTCGTGAGGCCAGCTGGAAATGATAGAACAATCATGCAGTCATAGCAATGGGGCGTCTGCATCTACAAGTTTCTAGAATACACTATGATATAGGTAATACTTAACTGAAGATATTTTTCCTTCAATTAGGATATAGATACCGAGTATAATGGTTTTTATTTGTTAGAAGTTCTCTCAAAAGTTTGATTACGTCCCCAGCTTCTCAGGTGCCTCGAAGTAGCACGGCTCACAGACAGGAAAGGATGAGAGTGAAAGGGGAAAGCCCTGGAGATGCCGGTGGGACGTCATAAAGGATCAGGATATTCAGGATATCCACCTTAGGTCCACTATACAAGAAAAAGTGTAAACAATATGATTGAATTTCCTTTGTCTTAAAATCGAACGAAACAAAAGAAATGAAACTCTTCCGATTGAATATGGTTAAAATTGTAAGTAGGTAGTACTATTATTACTATGGGTACTTACGACTGTTGTTGGCCTAAGCAAGATATGCGCACCAATCGGCTTGCAAAAGAGAAAGAGAGGATATTAGGGTAACAAGGCTATAACGTGTAAAAAAGATTCTTACTTGTTGGTAGTTTTGGCGTAATTAAAGCACCAGCTGGTGAGATGAGTTTGGAAGTAGTAAGTCGCTTCACCGCTGTTCACCATCGTGATGGGACCTGGGTTGTCAATATCCACGGAGCCTTGGTCTTCAGAACTGAAATGACATTTCTGACATTAGCGCGAAAAAGTGTGCTATTTAATTTTTATAGAAAACAAAAGATTATTTTGGGAATTTTTCTTAACAGACATCAGCCTTTAAAGTTATATTTTGAGACTCGGTGCATAATAATACTTACTTGAAAAGGAAAAACGTGGGGCGCCAAATTTGTCCGTCGCTGAAGGTCAACTTGGTGATATTGTTGAACTTATCTGGATTCCAAGCCATGCTGTCGTCCACCCAACTCTGGAACAAGTGCGATAGCCACGATAGTAACTAGCTTACTATAAATGACCCACTATATAATAGGTCAAGGCTTCTGTGAAATGTCCTCCAGACTTAGCATAGTCGCGCTACCCCCTCTGCCACGCATACGGTAATTTTACTCCATGTTCGAGTCGAAAGTGTCTTTGTGTTGCGTCCGTGAACTCGTTCGTCGTTTGAACGGACCAATCACGGCACGGGACTTCGCTCACCTCCTCGTCCCGCGCACCCCCGCATTTTTGGCATCATCGGTTGCATGAAATAATTGCTCTAAACTCGGTCTAGAGGATTCCTAGTCTATGTCAGGACTTACCGCCACTGTAGCGACTCCGATAACTTGGAAGTGAACGGGCTGTATAATAAATAAGTAATAGGCGGACGACGGATGCAATATACATACGTCAAAATCATGTCAAACGATATACGTAATTAAAATCTAAAATTGGTTTAGGTAAATAAGACAACATGATTTTGATGTATATTGCATCCGTCGTCCGCCCATTAATAATAAGGCTGGTTATTTTAAAACTCAGCCTTATTGTGACGGAGGCTGCTGGCGGGAGTCGCGGGGCGAATTCTTAAAGAAGTCCAGCCTTGATTTGGTCTGAATGCCTTGAGGCCGAACCTTATTATATAGAGATATGAACTTTTGAAGTCCAACCTGCAATAACAAATCTTACCGCTACTATAGCGACTCCGGTAACCATCTTGGAAGTGAACGGGCTGTACTTAAGGCTGGTAATCTTAAAGCCGAGCCTTATTGTGACGGGGGACGCGGGCGGGAGGTGCGGGGCGCGGTCTTGAAGAAGTGCAGCCTTGAGTTTGTCTGCGTTTGACATTAGGGGATCCACGGCTTCGGAATTTGTTGTGGAACCTAGGGGATTGTAACACAAATTATAGATCTGCCACTTACGTATATATGCGGCGGCTGGTAAGATAATTATGGACAGGTTATAAGTAAAAATAAATATGATTAGGCTCATCGACAGATTTATAAGATACATACCTTCTACCGCTCAACTAAACTGAAAATCATAATTAGATTCCAAAAAAAGTAAGACAATATTGCCACTGCAATAATTTGTTTGTAAAATAGTAAATTCCTTTTTACAAATAAACACGCTAAGATAATTTATTTATTGGTAATTTTACTCCTACGATTTAGAAAAATACTTTTATTTACTTATTTTTACATAAATACAAGACGCGCTAGTAAAAAGTGGCAACATTGTCTTACTTTTTTTGGAATCTAATTATGATTTTCAGTTTATGGTGGTGGTACTACTGGTGCTCGACGCGGTCCCAGTACATGTCATCTTGAAACTTAAGTCATTGTCAATAGAGGTGACAGTAGGGTGTCATCTATTGGGCATTAACATGTCGAGCACTAGTACCACATTATATAACCACGTCTGCCTTCCTCTTTTACTCCAGTCGTCACGGCTAAGTCATCCATCAAGGATGAAGGATCCTTTAAGGATGACCCACGCTAGAACGGTCCGGGTCCGGGCCAAAGCGTCCAACACTCCGTTTTCTATGACGGATGAGTGATCACGTGATGCTATCTATAGAGAACGAAATGTCAGTCGCCTCGGCCCGAATCCGAAACGTTCTAGCGTGAGCCATCCATAATGGTCATGCCCGAAGAGAAGGTGGCCCCTAATCATTTAAGTTTATTTTATTTTATTTATGCAAACAAAATTTATACAGTCTGACAGTATAAACCAAATCACTGTACAATTTAGAGTGAACTTATACGTTACGGTACACAACACTTTACAAAAACAGTTTTATAAAATACCACTACCATCCATCGCCTCGCAATACTTCAGACAGATACTACATACACTTGCCCAACAAATCACTTTCAGGGAGCCCATGACAGAAGCGCGTTCAAAAATTTTAAAACGCGAATGAGAAGAGATCATGCCATTTGCGTGTATATAAAGTAAGTAACAGGTGTGTTTTGTAGAACGCCACCATATACTTACTATTCGTTCCTTTAGGTGGACAATCGTAGCAGAATTTAGCTTCGACTCCGTTCCAAGCAGCGAAGCTGAAGTACCGAATAGCGAGATGGTTATTGTCGCGATAGTCCAAGAGGGGCTCCTCCCCTTCTTTACCAAATTGTACAGCGCCATCTGAAATACATGTCCTTGTTGAAATGGTGCTTTAAAAAAAATCTTATTTGATATTATAGGACAGGGGTTCCCACTGTGCGCAGCCCGGCGCCTTGGTGTACCGTAGACAGTAAAGGATGACTTACGCTAGACCGGGCCGGGGCCGGACCGGGGCTTCCGGCGCTTCGTTTTCTATGGAAAGCACCACATGATCACCGATCAGCCTTCATAGAAAATGACATGTCTGACGCCTCGGCCCGGGCCCGGAGTCATAAAAATTAACGAGGAGCGCCGTGAGGCAATCCTCCTCACCATGGTACCTAATAGGAGTAATAGGTATCTATTTCGAATAGCCTAGCTAAAGTTAGGGCGCCACGATTAAATTTTAAACTTGTAAGTGCACCGCGGACTGAAATAGATGAAAAAATAAATCGACAAACGTCAAACGAAATAAAAACCGGCCAAGTCTGAGACGGACTCGCGCACGAAGGGTTCCGTACCATGCCAAAAAACGGCAAAAAAATCACGGTTGTTGTATGGGAGCCCCACTTAAATATTTATTTTATTTTGTTTTTAGTATTTTTTTATTTGATCAACAGGCATAATATATTGTCTGAAAGTTCAATAACAATAGCATACGTACCTTATGCTGTACAGTCAGTCACCTACAATAATATGTTTCTCTTCGAAGGCCGCAAAAATATGTGACACGCTCTAAAGGGACAATAAGTTGTTATAGAAGCAACAGAAATACATCATCTGTGAAAATCTCAACTGTCTAGCTATCACGGTTCATGAGATACAGCCTGGTGATAGACAGACGGACAGATTGACAGACGGACAGCGGAGTCCCGTTTTTACCCTTTGGATACGGAACCCTAAAAATGTACTGTGATGACAGATGCTACGAAAAGTCACTTGATTATGGCCATCAACGTTTGTCATCTTGGTATGGCTAGATTGGCTAGGCTAGACCCCAGGGCGGACCTCTATATTATGAAGTTACCTGTAGTAATTCTGATGAAGAAAGGCCTGAATTCTATCGCGGAGAGTATACCGACTGTCGGCTTCGAGATCTTCCCGTTGCGTCTCAAGTTCCTTCGCAGCTCTGTGAACTTGTTACTTCCTCCTCCAACAACTGTAAATTAATAAAATGTATGGCCACCATCTTACTAACCTTGTATAGGGAATTTGAAAAGCATTTCATTACATTAACGTCAAGAGTTAATAATTACCTACAATATTTAGATGTCTATATGATCTGTGTATGTCCGTAACTACGTCAAAAATTTAAAGGGCCGTATACATGTACTGTAAAACTTTGTACGATACACGTGCGACGAATAGGTAATTCGCAACTCGTGTCGATTTAAAACGCTCACTTCGGTGTTTACTTGTATCGTAAATAACTATTATCATCCGCCATCTAAATCCGAGGTCTAAACAACAATCACGCAAATTAGTCTGGAGTCCCGTTGGAGCTATCGCAGCCTAATTTGATAACTCGCGAACTCCGGTAATAGCTGTTCGGCAGTTTGTACACAAGTGGCCAGTTGTTAGTTTGTTTAACTAAGCAGAGTATATAACTGATATGTATGCAACCAGAGAGCAGAGTTAGATATTTTTCGAGTGTTCATTTTTAAGGCACGAGCTACGAACTAATAACTGGATTAGCAAAACTGCTTAAGTAATAGTTGTTTTCTGAATTATTTTTCTCACTGCACCCACATTCGAGAATTTCCGTTTTGCCCTAATGGTTGACTGGTAGAGAATGCCTTAAGGCATTAAGTCCGCCATTTGTACTTATTTTTATTGTGCAATAAAGTTTAAATAAATAATTATAGAAGTCTGACTAGAGTTCAATAATGACCCCATGTGTAACTATGCAATCTAATTTGATAACTCGTGAACTCCGGTAATAGCTAATTATATATATTAGGTTAGGCAGTTTGTACACAAGAGGCCAGTTGTTAGTTCAAGCGAACTACACTTGTAGAACGTTTTGCTTCTTTTACAATAAATAACTGAAATATTTTAGCAAACTACGACTTTATTTTCAGTCCAAAGCAATCACTCATGATCGCACCATCGATGATAGATATTTGTGCAACAAGACAGCAAAGTACAACCTTTTTCGAGTGTCCGAGCACTCACTGATCGTCGCACCTATCTTTTACCTATCCCGAAACATCGTTAAAACTACATAATTGGTGTAACCACTTAGTGAAATTGTGTTTATTACTATGCCATTTAAGAAAACTAGCTTTAAATCGAGGAAATCACTTTTTATTTATTTATATCGGGTTTTTGATGGTGACTCACCGATTTCATATACCGGATCCGTCACAGTAGGATTAGCTTTAGTAGAAAGCAGAATATGCCCATTATTAGCCGCCAGTATGGCTATGTGCATCTCCAGCGCCACACTGGCGTCAGATATCACGTGTTCACGGTCCTCGGCGTCGATTTTGTAGAACGTCTCGTACTTGTAGCCGTGTTTACATATGTGCTCTTTGCATTTTGCCACCACTAAAAATAAAAAAAATAAATAAAACATTTAACCGATGGCATTTTCAAGACTTAAGAGCCCATCAACGTGCACACACTGAGAGAAAAATCATCACCAGGAATTAAAAAACAGTTCTGTACTGGGGGAAAAAAATGAAGTTTAGTAATAATTATGGACGTTTCACTATTTCTGTAAAGTTTCTTTATTTCTACAAACAGCTCAGTAATCCTAAATCTAATTTCAACAAACAGATAATAGAAATTGCAAGAACTAATAGAAATTGCAAAAGTCAATTTGTTCCTATTAGTTGACTCTCCTTATCCCCGGATTAAGTTTATTTTTGTAATTCTATTAAGTGTGTTTTTGTTATCCTTTTTCTCTCAGTGCACTAGCGCCAGTACTTAATAATCGTGATTACTTATTTAAATATTTTAAATTTCACGAAAAATATTAACATAAGGGGGCCGCTACGTACTGTATTTTGTATTTAAGTACCTTTTGAATACATCAAACTAGTTTTTATGTTGCTGGATTCGTCGATCTATGAACTCAAAACAAAAACGGCCGTTTTAATTTAACTTTGGACGCATAGATTGACGAATCCAGCAACATAAAAACTAGTTTGATGTATTCAAAAGGTACTTAAATACAAAATACAGTAAATAGCGGCCCCCTTTTTTAAATACCTGTCGTTAAATTTAAATTATTATGATTAACGGCTCGGAAGTAGTGGTCCCATTACCTAAGTGTTCCGTGAGCAAAGTTTTGTACGGAACACTAAAAATGTTGGAATAGAATGTTACATATGAGCATTAAGAAATGAGCTTACAGTGATCACTCTATAGACATACATAACTACATAGAATAGGTATAAATTATAGAACCCCATTTATAATAAGTTTTAAGCAAGCTTTGCGATAACTTATCTGTAACAAGATTAAATTTAAGCTTAAAAGTATCAAGTTTTAAACGATTTTAAAATTTATTCATAATTCGTTTTAACGTAGGTACCTCCCATACAACTTATTATTTATCAGAACACTGATGTGTGAAGTGACCGGTCTAAGCTCATTTATTTCTATATGATTTCAAATTCATAAATTGTCTATCGTCTAGAAAAAGTCTAACAACAATCTACTAGGAAAAACCTTTAATTAAATTGTTAAATTGTTATGAAAAAGCTTTGATTCTTTTAAAAAAGGAAGACTTTCTATCATTGTCCAATTTTAACTAATTGCAACTGATACATACTGCCCGATTGGAACTTTAAGATACTCGTACGTCAAACATTACGTCTAAATACGATATGAATTAGATATGTCAGTGTCAAAAGTGACGTTCTTGTTTTGAATATTTAACGTATCTTAGGCCCACTTGCACCATTCCACTAACCCGGGGTTAAGCGTTTAAACCGTTAACCTAGTGTCAAATTGTACGGGTAACCATGGCAACTCCAGGTTTAACCGGTTAACTTCAGGTTAGTGGAATGGTGCAAGTGGGCCTTAATGTTCTAATCGGGCCTTTAATGCCTTGTTTCCAATTTCCTAATAGAGCCGCTACCTCCTAAAACGTTCAAATTCTAAATTCACTAAGTACCCAATTTATTAATTACCTACTTGTTAAACACCAAAAGTATCCAAAGTTATTAAAATTGAAGCGAGCAACGGAATCGGAACTTTAAATCATTAAACTTGTATTTTAAACTTCGGCTAGTAATAATTCCTATGAAGTTCCGTGGAAAGACTGGGCCCGGTTTCACAAAAATGTAGTTTTGAAAGGTTATCTGGGCCGATTTTTATTTTTTGTACTTATTTTGTCAGATTTTGATGAAATGGTAGGTTTGTAGAGCTCCTCGTTCTGGGCTGAATAAGGTTTAAAAAACCGGACAAGTGCGAGTCGGAGTCGCCCACCGGGGGTTCCGTACTTTTTAGTATTTGTTGTTATAGCGGCAACAGAAGTACCTACATCATCTGTGAAAATTTCAACTGTCTAGCCATAATGCAAGAGTGGTAGGGAGGCAGATAAATAAATTTCGATTTTCGAAGATCACGGCAGGCCCTCTGAAATGTATGTCCCAAATCATATAATCACCCACAACCTCAAGTTATTTTAAACCCAAAATTTAATTTTAATATTTAAAAGCGCTCAAGTTTGTGAAACCGTTCCTAGTTTAAATATTTAACGGCCAAATGGTCCTTCGAGCCGGATCTATTTAATCATTCAGCGTAACGGCTGACAAGTTCTGGAATCTTTTGAGGTCGATTCTGTTTTCAATAATTTGATATGGTTTCTGATGGTTCCTATTTATTTATCGCATTGCTTCGTTACATGCCACTGGATAAAAAACTTTAAGAGAAAATATTTAATACTAACTTAAAATTTAAATTTCGCCCTACTCAGGTAATCAGCCGCTTCTTCCGGCAGGATATTGAAGTCGTTCACATGGCCCATATATTTTGTGAGGGGCCATTCCAGCACTATGTGTCCGATGGCCTGGTCTGGGTGACCACACTCGGCCCCCTAGTCTAGTTGGTTGTGATACTTGCGGTTTTTTGAAGTGAAAACTTCTTTAGTGGCGCTGAGCACTTTTTGTGATGGGGAAAAAATGTTAAAATTGCGACAGGTAAGATTCGTAAGACGTGACGTCACGTGTGACGGACACTGTTACAATGTCATTGAGTTTTTCTTTTTTGATTTAAATGACATCTAGTGAGTTTCCCTCAAACTGGTACTAAAATAACTCTAGTACTCACAGTGATGTACTTAGGGGTTTCAAGTAATACGACGAAATAACGCTAGATGGCGTTAACCTCTATTATACATAGTGCTGCAGCCATTTTGCACTAGATGGCGCTGTTATTAATATTTTGAGTTACAATGTCATTGAGTTTTCACTTCTGCCGGCACGCCCGGAGTGCAACCCGTTGTTTTTTTCTAGGTACGGCCGTGTACCCGGGTAGCCCAGAGGTCTGGCACGGTAAGCTGAAGACGGAAGTCCAGCCAGCCTCGACTAAATCCGGCCTCTGTCACGTAGGGCCTGCCCCCTATTTTTCTTTTTTTATGTCATCTCTTTCAGTTTATAATTTTAATAGTAGTATATTAGTGCGACTAATTAAAACACAAATCAAAAATATAATTATATATACATATGTAAATATCAAAAACCATGACAAACGTCGCAGAAACCATGAGCGTAAACACTGTAATTACTGTTGGCCAAGTTGTAGTTGAAAAAGTCAGTAAGTATGTGTATCTGGGACAGGAGATTGTCATGGGTAAGGAAAACCAGGACAATGAGATAGCGCGACGGCAGAGACTAGCATGGGCAGCGTACTCCAACGTCTCCTACTTAAAATTCGCCTTTGAAATGAACCTCGCAGCACTACAAAAGGCTCGCATATTTGACCAGTGTGTCCTACCAGTTATAAAGTACGGAGCGGAAACTTGGGTCTTTACAAAAGAAATCTTGCACAGATTACAAGTAGCCCAAAGAGCGATGGAAAGAAGAATGGTAGGAATGTCACTTAGGGACAGGAAAACAAACAAGTGGCTTCGGGAACATAGCAAAGTCACCGATGTAACCAGACGAATGGCGAAACTGAAGTGGGAGTGGGCTGGACATGTCGCCCGGAAAGACGGCTCGTGGTGTAAGAGGCTGGTAGAGTGGAGACCTTGGGGAGAGTCATGCCCAGTAGGAAAATCAAAGATGCGTTGGTATGACGACATCAAAAGAACAGCTGGATCAAAATGGGTACAAAGGGCACAAAATAGATCAGAATGGCTAAAATTGAAGGAGGCCTACATCTCAAAGATTGAAAAGGGCTATCAAGAAGAAGATGTAAATATCTAAGATGATTTTATTTTTTGTTGCATATCAAATTGTTATATCAGAATCGACTCGAAGTTCAGAAATCTTTCCGTAACTGGAATGAATCAATTTGCTCTAGTTATAGGCTCTAGTTAATGGACATTGGTTGAACTCGAGTTTAAGGAGCTCATTTATTATTATTATTAGATTTAAAGGGAACGTTTTAAGCTTATAGACTTTGATGGACATTTTATACAGAATGAAATTATTATCTCTGAGTTCTCTGACCATACTGAGGGGTTTAAATGTAGGTCATATTCGTACTAAACAACTTTTACTATGAAACTCACGTATTTTCGAATAAACGCTCAACATGTTCTTAATATATGACGGAGGCACGGGCGACAGCAGTGGGCATAGTACCTCAATGTATTACTTCCCAGTGATTTGTTGTAAATTAAAAGATCACATCCTTTCAAAACAACACATCCTTTCTATATTTCACAAAAGTAAGCTTCCAATGAAACATAAGAAATCAAAATAAAGATCCGCGGTCCGATCAACACTGCCCACCAGCGGCGGAGCCTCGCTGCTCCAGTCCTCCCGCCTCAACGTCAAGTTGGTCAACCTGCTTGACCAGTCTACCAACATAACGACAAAAATGCCGACTCGTGCCTACCTTCACCCAAGAGAAATCTCTTGACGTTCCAAAGCCTTCTACCTGTCATCTTAGTTCAACAATACGCCAATAGACGGCGTTACTCTCTACGTTATGCATTTCGTTACAACTTCCAAACAGAAAACATTGCTAGTAGCCAAACATTGCTAATCAATTGTATACAGGCGTCTAAAACTATGAACTGTAACGCTGCAATACGTCCTTCTGGAGTCACGCCCCGACATATATTTAATATATCTGTCTCTCACGGAAGTTTTGTTATTAAAACTTTTACTATGGGGCCAATCCCGAAATCGCGAAAATAAAATCACCTGTTCTATAGAAAACATAATGACTCTCAATCACCGAAATGTATGAGACAGCAGATTTTTTTTGCGATTTCGGGGTTGGCCCCATAGTAAAAGTTGTTAAGACGAAACGGGAGCTGAGCTAAAAGTCAATTTTGAGATTTCAAGCTGAATATACCCGTCGCTCTGACGGGGCGTGAGAGACTGTATTTGTGTGTGTAATGCACGCACACAGATGCGTACGCTTGCACCCGCGCGCGCCTCATTGCCGACAATTTGCAATGTTATTTTTCGTGCGTTACTGCCACGAGGCGTTCACTTATTACTTACTGTGTTGCGATTGAATTTTTTGACCCGGCTTACGTTTACGGAACTCGATAATCTTTCTACTACTGTGACTTGGCTTTGTTTACTTGACTTTGCTGATCAGCTTATTGTTTTGGACTCCGTGAGTTGTGGTTACCTATTGGACCGCACGCAATTCATCTACCTTTATTCAAGTAATTAAGCGTAATTAGCCGAAACCTTTATAAGAGTGTAATTCATAAGAAGTACATAAGATATAATTTATGTACTGGTTTGCTGTTAGCTTTTAATTGTATCACTTTACATATATGTTACTCAAATAACTAACACGGTTACACTGTTGTAAGAACATTATTTTTCAGGTAGGCCTTATTATACCTACTATAGGCCTTATTACCTCCTAGTACCTTAGTAGTAGTAGTACTACTACGGAAATTGATTCAAAGACTGAAGACTGACTTAAGTGGCAGTAGGGTGTAGGGTTTTTTCTAGGCTTAATGAGTTCGCTGAAGCTTATTTTTTATACTTAGCGCACAGAACCACTAGTTTAACAGTATCAGCTCTAACCACATGTCACCATTTTGTCCTTTACGTAACAAACTCAGGGGCCCAGAATATCCGATGTACCTATCAAATCAAGGTTCTGTACCAAATAAGGCCCGGTTATTATAGTTCGTTATTTTTTAGCATTAGAAAGAAGGTAAACAATCATGACGTGTCTTTTTATTAATAATTATTGAAAAACGCTTTCAAAAATTTGTTTATATTACTTATGAAAGCAAAAGAATATAAAAAAGTATATGATTAATACATACATACATACATACATACAATCACGCCTATTTCCCGGAGGGGTAGGCAGAGACCACGGATTTCCACTTGCTACGATCCTGACATACCACTTTCGCTTCCTTCACATTCATAACATTCCTCATACACGCTCGCCGGTTTAGGGTGCTCTTGCTCATTAATATGATTAATATGATTTATAATTCTAACATATTTGCTATGACTTATTTTTCAATGGTAATTTTTAATAAGACATGTCAAAATCTGTTACCTTAATGCAAAAAAAAACGAACTTTAAGCGTGCTAACTTCCAAAATTTCATTTTTTATAAGATAGTATAAGTAGATGGGCAAAAATTTTGCGTCCATGTCCACCAGTGAGTAAGTGATTGAGATACCTAAACATTTAACTTTATAATGTAAAATGATATAATTTACTAACCTACTCGTTTAATTTCAGGTAGGTTGAATAAGGAACCAAGTAACCATGGGGAGGAGCAGTATTTACTAACATTTTCTTTTTGGGTCTTCAGAGTGTAACGTTTCCTTTTTTTTCCACATATTACACTTAAATATATATTCTCTGTGTAAACCCTTACGTCTTTCAATGACAAAGGCAAGATCAGCAAATGTACAATTTGTATGATCGTGCCTGATATTTGAGATCACAGAAAATAAATATTTTAAATCCACTATTCTGCGACCTTCTAAAATTTTGTTTATCATGATTCATGATCAAAAAGCTCGGATTCAATAGTCATATCAAACGTCGATTATGCAGTTGATGATGAGCTTGCATTTTCTACCATTGGTGCTGCAAATGCATCAACCGGTGGCGATAAACTTTGCCCTCTTGTAAAACAAATTACTATTGTGATTGTGTCCAGCAAAAGGCCAAAATTCGGTTTACTTTCCAGTTTAAAATATTACTAATTTATTCATATTTCAGATTAGGTACATAGGTAACTGTCTGAATGTTACAATGCCAGCTGGCAAATTCTATCACATTTGTTTGTTTGGTAGTCATGGTAACATTCACTTACATTGATATCCTTATTAAGATCTGTATCTTATTATCCAGACCTTAAAATATTGCCACCGTTGCCCTTTAAAAAAATACTGTTTAAATAATTGGCTACTCAAACAATGCTTCTATAGTATAAATAATGACTACACAAAAATGGGTAGTATTGTATATAATGCACGAAATAAGGCCCGATTCTTAAGCGGGTTTAAATTTTGAGGCCATGTCCGCTAATACTATAGACAAAATATCAAGTTTAATAAACACAAAAAAAAAAACATTGATGGGCCTTATTTTATAATTTAGGCCTTACTTTGTAATTTAAAGTAGAGTTAGGCCAAGAAAAATCTATAGCGATTTTGATAGAACACGCAGTGCAAGTATTATTTCAAACGTCGCTTCTATGAAATTATGACATATAAATAACACTTGCACTGCGTGTGCTATCAAAATTGCTGTAGACTTTTCTTGGTCTGACTCTAAAATATTCTTTATTACACCACAAACATAAAAACAAATTTAAAAAAAACCGGCGAAGTGCAAGTCGGACTCGCACACGAAGGGTTCCGTACCATTATTTATAAAAACGGTCACCCATCCAAGTACTGACCCCGCCCGACGTTGCTTAACTTCGGTCAAAAATCACGTTTGTTGTATGGGAGGCCCCACTAAAATTTTTATTTTATCCTGTTTTTAGTATTTGTTGTTATAGCGGCAACAGAAATAAATCATCTGTGAAAATTTCAACTGTCTAGCTATCACGGTTCGTGAGATACAGCCTGGTGACAGACGGACGGACGGACAGCGGAATCTTAGTAATAGGGTCCCGTGTTTTACCCTTTGGGTACGGAACTCTAAAACCGATTTACAATGTAGATAAAGGTAGCAACAGGCGGTCTTATCGCTGTTAGTTCTTATTCTTCGTTTGTTTAGCATTAGAGTGAAGGTGACGTGTCTTTTTTAAGCATGCAATCGTATAATTATTTAGCTTTTTTTGTAATAGTTATGTACTTAGTGGTTAATATTAGTATTTACTATTTTTTTTTTCAATAATGCTTAAAAACGAAGTATAGACATGACAACCAAATATTAACGCCATTGTAGGGCAGGATATACCAGAACATGAATCATTTGTACTGTCACGCTGCGTGATTGTTGAGCCATTTAGGGTTCTAGCTAAATTGGACATTCCATAGAGCACGAGTAAGTATGGAACAACCAATTCAGCTAGGACCCTAAATTGCTCGACAATTACGAAGCGTGCCTGTAGGTACCTAAAAATTTTGTTAACCCATTTTAACCATGCAATAAAATATTTTTGATTTTGATTTCTAATTTGAAATATTAGAATCAAAAAGTTCATAATAGATTGTATATCATAACTACAAAAATGTGTTCCCTACTCTCAACCCAAAACCCCTTGTATCTTAGGATCTAGATATTTTCACACAAGACGGTTTATCGATAACTTCTTACATCACTAGATTATCGACATTAAATGTCGACTATTGCCCATCACTTTTCTGGCTGTGTACGTATTTAGAAACTTGACTCCGCCCCTAAAATTAGTGCGATAGGGACAACTGCAGCTGAGGCGAAAAATCCTGCGTAAAAATGACAAAAATCGAGGTTTCGTAGTCCTCTTTTTCCTCCCCCAAAACTTAACCAATCGTAACCAAATTTGGAAATCTAAATGATTATGAAATTATCTGTGTCGGACCGTTTTGCTTTTTTGGCTAATTGATATCAGTTTTGAATACCACGCCTCTCATTGCGGCATAGTCTATTAGGCCATTTTGGCCGTTTTTGAAGGGCTCTAGCGCCTTAAAAAACAAAAATATCAAAAAAAGCAAAACGGTCCGACACAGATATTGACAATATTAATCTGTGTTGAAAAAATCATTACTCTAGCTTCAAAAACCACGGAGGAAAACGAGGACTACGTTTGTATGGAGGAATGACCACTCCTGTTGGCTCTTAAGTATCATCTACATATGACTACACCAGTAATGCAGTGCGATATTACTGCAGCAAATGAAAAAATCTTGCAGAAACATAGATATTAACATTAAACTGTTTAGACGACAAGGGTTTCACTCACTTGAATTTTTAATCGCTATTGGCGACATGTTTCGGGTCCTCATTGTTTTGGCATATTTCGCCAATAGCGACTAAAAATTCAAGTGAGTGAAACCCTTATCGTCTAAACAGTTTAAAATATGTCTCACGAAAGTTTAATATACGATATTGACATTTGCGGCAGCAATGCAGTCGGCAGTATTGCCGCGCTGCAATACTTGCAAGCTTCAAGTAAAGAACGATCGGGCCTTATTTCTAAAAAGCGATCTCATCCAGACACATTTAGGTAGCAGGAATACGCGGAAACGTTCTAAATTTGTCCACACGCCCCCCCATTAAAGCCCTTAACTTTTTCCACGTGCCAAACAGAAAGCTACTTAAAAATAAGAAAGAAACTTACTTTCGTAAGTAAAAGTACTTCTAGTTTCATTGCCAGCCGCACACAATTGCACTAAAACCGCACAAAACAGCAAACGTAACCAATCCATAGTTAAAACGGCACTAAAAGTAAAGTTAGTGATAATAATAAAAATAAAGTTAGTGATTATGAAGGAAGTGGGAGACACGCACACTACTCGCATAAACTTTGTGTGCGCGTTAAGGTAGCTGGGTGATAAGTGAACGAGTCAAATATAGGGCACAATTTTAATTTTTTGAGCGTTTTTTTACGTTATATTTGTATAACATTTTACTGGTTTGAAGAGCTCCTTTAAGGATGACTCGCGTTAGTCAATCATCCTTAATTCTGGGTGGGATAATTCTAAATCTTAAATTGTTCCGAAATAATATGCAATTTTCCGTTGAGTTACGAAAATAACATACGTTTTCGTTACCTACTTAGAGGAAGCATTTAGGACATACCGTAAAAATGCGCTTTTATTGTACAGAATTGAGAACTCTCCTCCAAATTTCACCGAAATGTGACGAAAAAATATCAACAAGAAAACAATTGGCCTTGTGTCACGACACGTCCGATATCGGATTTCGGAGAATGTGAAAACGCTCTCAGGCTTAATATTTCCATAAGTATTCAAGCATACAACATTTTATACTTGAATTTGTTATAGTGGTCTCGCTGCTCTGACAATCAAAGAGGAAATGGCGCACTATCGCGCCGGACGCCGATAACCGTCTGCTGGTTGCCGCTTATAAAATGCTCACCGGGAGGGTTAACTTTCGCTCATTGTAATTCAATTTATTTAGGTACGTATTATTTTTTACCTTTATTTATTTTACCTACACACATATTATACAGTTTATACACCATGTATAATGCGTTAAAAATCGCAAATTATGGCCATCATATAATGATAAACTTTTTTGTTAGAACACAGTTCCTTGTTATTATTGCGTATTAATAACGCCATTAAAATTTCTAACATCTCTGAAAAACAAAGGAATATATCAGCTGAGATAAAGTTTTATTCGAAATGGTATGTCAATTGCAGTTTGATCAAATGTCGCAATGACGGTCGTAACATGCGGCTTTGAACACATCATAGAGAGACTGTAATATTATGTCGATAAAGTGGAGTAAGTATGTAAGTTCTGTACACAATTAGGCATTAAAACACTGGTGTGATATTTTTATGAAACTCGCTTTCAGCTCGTTTCATAAACCCACGACCGTATTTTTATGCCTTCAATAAACAGCCACATAAACTACAATTTACAGCTGGTTTAATTAAAAAGCAAGGTATCTAAAACATGTCTTATATTACCTACCCCCTTATTCATAAACGCGCTACAAAACTCAATTAGCTAATAATCTGTCACTTTGACTTATGTATTTAACTAAATCAGGCCCGTAAAGTTTTATGTAAGGGTAACAGTCCATTTCTAACCGCTGCTGCATTACTGTCATTCATTCTTTTAAAATTATGGCTTCAGCCCATTGGGACTATTTCGCCAGTGTCAAGGTCGTAGTAGCAGGGTAATACGATTGAAATTGTACGGTTAGTACAAGACAGTGTACGGTGATTTAGCTCTTGTAAAGCGATAGCGGGCTTTACAAGGAACACGTGGACAACCGGCCGTAGACTCCAAAATGATGGTTAAACGTGCTTCAAGATTAATTCTCCATTCACTGCACACTACCACATTAGTTTACTGTATAATCGATATTACACTTTAAACAATATTAATGAGCAAAAAACAAAGCAATTGATCACGACGCGTGACCATCAAGATGGCGCTCGAACCGGAAACTGCATTACTGTCAATTTTACTATGGAAATTGACAATGACAGCGACGCGTTCAGTACCGGTAGTGCAGCTGCGGTTAGAAATGGAATGTTACCATAAAAGGGGGCTAGTCATTTATTTTATGATAGGCTAGTTGCTGCCCACGGCTTCGCGTAGAAGTCGTCAATCTTCCCTCAACCAAATTTTGTAAGTTGAACAAAAAAAATCTCTATTAAACATCTTAACTAGCACAATTTAATAATTGATAATTACTAAAATGCCCATTTAAGCATGCAAAGCGCATTATACTAGAACAAGCTTTTAGCATTTGAATAATATATCAAAGTACGTACCAATATGATAATGTCCTCATTCCTCAATTTACAATATAATTGTATCGCTCAAACAGAGCGTATTCAGAAGAGTTAAAATATAATACTGATTTGATTCCATCATTGCGCACGCTCGCACACTTATAAGTATGCTTTTGAGTGAGAGAGCACACAAAACATTGGTACGCTTTTTGGTTTACTTGAGAATGATTCGCGAGCACTGTGAGGGTTTAAGCGCATCTCACGCATTATCTATCGTTTTACGGAAGTACAATTAGTATTTTAGTAAGTACATTAATATTGTAGCGACGCGACGAAATCGCGAAGTGAGCCACGCCTGGTTTTAGTAACTTATTATAAATGATTAATTAACCAACAAACATTTCCTGTAGTTAATTTACTCTGTAAAAGGATAGTATCCATTAGCAAGAAAGTTTAAATTAGCAGAACTTCCACAGCAGTTCACGACAAGTTTGTATTGAATATCGACTTCCAATAAACAGGTGCCAGTTACGATAGTGTTTTGTTGACATGTTGCACCGTGTTATAATCAATGTTATTATAATTTAAGGTAAACTGGGGAGAATTGGTTCCCAGGAGAAAATGTACGTTTTAATTTCAGACATTTTATTAATTCGACAGAGGCAAACTGCGAAATAAAAAAGTGACGGCTTTTGTACTGAATATATAGTGGCCGCTAGCGACCGGCTTGAATGTACAAAATTTAAGGTTAGCCGACTGGAAAATACGAAAACTTATATTTAGGAGATACAGTGAGCGATTATAATTTGAAATATACCGTTAGTAAAGCAAATAATTTACGCAATCACATAATGTAATTTGCCAGTAACTGGCCACCGGCCAATAACTGGCCACCCTAAATAAAAATGAATTCCATTCACCTATAAACAGAATTCATTTTAGTATAAGGTTTCAATAACCGGCCAGCGTTCAATAACTAGCCACCTTATACTAAAATGAATTCTGTTTATAGGTGAATAGATTTCATTTTTGGTTTAGGGTGGCCAGTTACTGGCGAATTACCCTATTACTTCTAAATTCAAAACTTCCAATGACACTTGACATCATTCCGATATTTATCAGGCAATTTTGTACAGTAAGCTGCAGAGATAACTAAACCCCTTCTGCATAGAAACTTGTTTGCAAGGGGGGTCAGTTATCTTCGCAGTTTATTGTAAATTGTAGATTGTCCATATCACACCTCAGATTAACACATTGATTTAATACACCTATCAAACACAATCGCCCAATCGCTTCCATCATCTCTTCACAATCCATCAAGATTAATGGCCGCCATATTGATTTCTAATCACTATACAACTGTATTAATTCAGTATATTAACTTACGCAAACTCTTAACTTACTTGACTAATCCATAGCAAAATCAACCTTAAAATTGTTGGCATTGCGTATTAAATCCCTTGAAAAGATGAAATATAGTTACGTGTGAAATAAACAAAACGCTACCGACAATCGAATTCCATTTGATTATTTTCGCAAAAGCGTATCTCACGCGATTGTATTTTTAAAAACGCAACCTTAACGTTAGCGTTATTAAGTTGAAATTGCAGTACCGTGTTAAGGAAAAATTAGGGTTATAGAAATTAAATGGTCATATGTGCCTGGGGGGCATGTAAAATGTAAATGACCCGTATCGCACCACAAACATGGTTCTAGTATTACCGGGAAATATGATTGGTCGAATCAGGGCTAAAATCCAAATGGTTATTGAATAATTCAATTCAGCTGGAGGCGGTTTTTGACTGGTTTGAATTGGATATGTTGATAATACCTGCCGAGAGCGAGCGAAGCCAACAACCAGGTTAACAGGGACCCGATTCAATGTTACAAACTGAAGAAGTGATGACAATTTGAGCTTATATTGACACCACTCTCCCCATCCAGGACTACGCCACACTAGCACGTCAGAAATCCGTGGAGCACTAAAGATGTCGACATTTGTAATGTCGCGCTGCAATATTAGGTACAGTCAGCAGCAGATGTTGCTAAGCGGGCGAGGTGTTCAAAATCTTGACGCGACTTTATTGTTAAGAGAATAAGAGCGTGTCAAGGTAATTTTGAACACCTCGCCCGCTTAGCAACTTCTGCCGCTGACGGTACTGCAGTAATGCTGCCGATTGTCAAATTTATTACCTCACGCACGTCACGTTGTCACTTCGTCGCTCAAATCTAATGTTTAACTTGTTTTTTGTTTTCATGTATTGTATATTATTTTATAGTTACACAGGGCCTTGGTTTTACTGTAATGCTGTGTTACTTATTTGACTAATTAATAAATAGGTAATTGTTGTAAAAATGACGTTTCCTGTAACAATACGGTATTCTCCTACTAGTCAAATTAGTTTATTTTTTAGAACTGTTAAAACGATTTGCTAAATTGCTAATAATATGGAATTTATATGAAAAACACAATGACCACGTCGACCACGAAATGAGTCACGGTCAACTCACCTACTTTTAGTGTACCGCATCAAAACTTTGTTCGCGGTACACTTATGGGATCACTTCGGTCTTGCAAATCAGTATTTTTTTTTTATATATCTATCCGATTTATTAAATAGAACTTGTGTTTAAAAATAACTGCTATCTATGTTTTTCTAATAATTATCTGGTGCTTTATTTCATGCATGGTGTGAAATAATTTATTTTAAATACAGTATAATACCCTATTAATGCAATTGGATGCATTACTGTCGCAATAATGCAGCGCGACATTACTGCCGACTGCATTGCTGCCGCAAATATTAGAAATCCGGGCAGCAAAATTGATTTTTACACTTTCGCCGCATTACTGCAGCAGTAAAGGATGACACGCGCTAAACCGGACCGGGCCTGGGCCGAGGCGTCCGACATGTCATTTTATATGACGGCTGATGGTGATGCTTTCCATAGAAAACGAGGCGCCGAAAGCTCCGGCCCGGCCCCAGCCCGGTCTAGCGTGAGTCATCCTTAACGCTGGTGTAGCTGAATCCGAACGGTTCATATATTTTACGATTAAATATTAATATTATAATTGTTCGTTTATATCGATCGACACAAGAGCGGGTCCTTGTCATTAATTGGTACAGTCACCTGCAATAATATGTTACTCTTCGAAGGCCGCAAAAATATTTGACACTTATTGGTAGAGCCATAAGAGCCTGGCATATATTCCCACGACGGCGACAACGGGTATTCGGTCATCAGCCTACGTAAATTCCCTATATTCCCGGTAAATTTCCCATTCTTCCCGGGAAATTTCCGATTGACCTGGGAATTTTCCCATCGTTGCTGGGAATGATTCCCCGGCCAAAATATTTTTTTATTACAATAATACGTCATTATTCAACAAAATCGATACAAATCATCACAGTTTAATCGGGGTCAAAATAAGTTAGGTATTTCCAAGTTTTTTTTTGGGAAGCCACTTTGCATTTTACGGTTTTTGGCTACTTTATTTTACTATAGTTTTATATATATATTATAAACGCAGTTACTTGTCGTTATAGCTAGCTTTAATTAAAATTGTAATACACTTAATCTATGTTTCAATATGCCCCTGTTTGGGGAATATTCCCGGGAACACCGGGAAATTTCCCAGGAATGTCCCATATGGGAATATTCCTTGTTGTTGTTTCCCGGGAACAAGGAAATTCCCACGGCACATCACTAAGCGTGACATATATTTTTGCGGCCTTCGAAGAGTAACATATTATTGCAGGTGACTATACATAATATAATTATCAATTTTAACGTTCGATAATACCGATCAACACAACAGCGAGTCCACTTGTCATTAATTAGTACACCATTTAATAAATCCGTTGTAAATATTCAGGCGTCCACCAATTGTCTGTGTGTGCAATCAATGGGTGTACAATTAGTATGTGTTTGTGTTGCGGGAAATTGGTCTGTTCGGACAGTGATGATGTTAACATGGATCTATCGGCTCGATTCGGAAAATGAATTAGATTTCTACTAGACTTCAACAAGTTACGATACGGATAATTTAAAGATATTTGTAAGATAGATATGTCAAATTTGACGTTTCCGCGATTCTGGAGGTCCTCTTGAACGATTTCGACAAGTTATGACTTAGATATCCAAGTCACATCTAGTCGATATCTAATGTAGATCTAGTTGATCTCTAAATCGTCTCAAGATCTTGTGATTATCTCGAAATCCGAATAGGCCTGTATTTCTTACGAACAGTATGGAAAAAACTTAATAGTAGTTTATGTGACTGCTACATAATGAAAGGCATTAAAATACGAGTGTGAGTTAGCGTTGTAACATAAAAACATCATGTTTTAATGCCTAATTATTGTAATTATGTAAGTACAATTACATACACTACTGTATCTAACTCCACACAAAAGTAATGCTCTCTATGCTGAGTTCAAGCACCGCATGTTACGACCGCCATGGCGGCTTTTGATCAAACACTCGACTGATACCAGAAATGAGGTCAAATCAAAGTCCTTTGTTTTTCAGAGTTATTCGTAATTTTAATGTCATTATTAAACGATATTGACGTTATTATTACGCAATAAGCAATTTTACAGATAAGAAATTTGTTTATGTTTATGCTGGCCTTCATTTTTGAACGCCTCATAGGTTATAATATAATATAATGTGTGTAGCATAGTTATAGGGTGTGTATATTTATGTAGATAAAATAGTTGTGTTTATTTTAAGTAAATTCTACCAAAGCGATAACTGTTAATACCTATTATAACAATATTGTAGCAATAACAACCCACACAAGGGTTCGCATACTTCGCATAATGTGACAGCATAAATAGGGCCCCGTTTTATAAAACGTCAGCTTTTGTCCCCAGATTTATAGCCACCATTATTGTAATATTACGACACGTGTCATTTTAACTGTCAAATATTTTTATGCGGCGTAAAAATGTCGGGTTATTAGATCCTTTGTTTATGGAAGTTTTTACGAATAAACAACGCGTATCTTGTTTTACCGTTCGGAGTCAGAGGGCCTATCGCGAACCACGTTCGACGTGTTGCCTTTGTGACACTTACGTACGAATTTAAAAGTGCGACAGAGAGGCAACACGTCGAACGTGGTTCGCGGTAGGCCCTCAGACTACACCAGTATTGCAGCGCTACATTACTGCCGACTGCAATGCTGCCACATATATGTCAACATCCGGGCAGCCACATCGAATTAGACATTTGCGTCAGCAATTTAATTAGTGCAACCTAATCTTAAAATAAGAGAGAGATACTTAGAGGAAGAAGGGAAGACCAAGGAGAGCGTACATGAATCAAGTAAAGGAAAAGATCAACGTCGTGTCGTATCAGGCTGTCAAAGAGAAGGCAGAGGACCGACAAGCATGGAAATTGCTCCACCGACAAGAGTCATTCTCTTAAATATATGATGATGATGATGAATCTTAAAATTGGTACCTACGTGTAAATGGTTTTACCAAAGCGGCTACTACCTTCCAACCTATTTAAGATTTTTAATATATTTTATTAGCCTAACTTAGGGCCGATACAGACGGACTGCCACCCGACTGCAACTTGTATGGGAACTGCACGTCGACGTTGTAGTTGGCGTGCAGTCAACTTGCAGTTCCCATACAAATTGCAGTCGGGTTGCAGTCAGTCTGTATCAGCCCTTAGTGTCCCACTGCTGGGCAAAGGCAGACTCGTGTCCTCCACTCGACTATGTCGCTTGTAGGTACTTTACCACCAGTCCGGATAATGCTTCTAAGGGTCGGTTGCACCAAATCGTCTGTCACCGTTAAAGCGTTCGCTAAATTTATTTGTATGGGAAATTTCATACTTCACTGCTGTTTGACGTTAATCAGTCTGTTAAATGTGGTTGGTGCAACTGGGCCTAAGTCGTCCCACCATGTCCTTTCAGTCTACCTGTACCCCCGGCCTGCACCTTCTATAGTGTTACGTGGGACCCTCGGTAACCATTTTGGCCCACCTTTCCGGACCACGGCTAGCATGAGTTGCGTTCTTGCTCGCGAGTCCATACTTGAAGTCGTGCTAGATTTATGGAGTCCCGCGCAGGTCTGAAATTAGGCTAGAAATTATCGTGCCCTATAAAATAGCCCCTAGTTAACCTAAAAACTTTAAAAACTGTATACTATGCTTATGTTCAAAGTGTACTAACTTATGCGATTACTATCTGGGGAAATGCAGTAGATATATACCGGGTATTGATTCTACAAAAACGCTCGATTAGAATAATATGCGGAGTAAATTGGCGCACATCTGCGAGGTCCTACTTTGTGAAGCTTGAAGTAATGACGGTCATATCATTGTTTATATACAACTCTGTGTTAGAAATTCACAAGAAAGCAAGCACTCTACTTAAGCGTTCGGATTGCCACAATTATAATACGAGAAACAATAGCAAACTAATACTTCCATCACTAAGATTAAAAAAGTGTCAAAAACAGGGAATTTTCATAAAAATAAAGCTATTTAATAAACTGCCCACAAATGTCACGGATTTACCTTTTAATTTATTCAAAAATACAGTCAAGACTTTTTTCCAAAACCATGCCTTCTATTCGATTACTGAATATTTATTATTAAAAAATATTTTAATTGACGCAAATTGTAAATAGATTTTTATTATTACTAAGCGTATTTACTTTGTAAATTCATACTCTTTAAGTATAATATTGTGAAATGCTGACTTACCATGTAATGATCATGTTACATTATGGTTAATAAACAAACAAAACAAAACAAAACAAATAGAATATATCTAAAATAATGCCTAGATTTTCCACAGAATCCCTAGTAGCATTTTCGTTGGGGCCTACGGTGCCAACGGTAGGGAAAACGTTGGGATGAGGTTCGTTCCGTAGCCAACATTAATTTTGTATTGGCCCACCATCGCATTTACCAACATTCGCTGTGGCACAGATGCCCAACAATGGGCCTTTGTGTATTTTGGTACCGTTGGCTAAACAACGATAATATTCGTTGGCCCAATGATGACATATATCGCATTTACCAACATTGGCAGTGGCAGTGATGCCCAACAATGGGCCTTTGTGTATTTTGCTACCGTTCGCTAAACAACGATAACATTCGTTGGCCCAATGGTGACGAATACCGCATTTACCAACATTAGCTGTGGCACGGATGCCCAACAATGGGCCTTTGTGTATTTTGGTAACGTTGGCTAGTCAAGGATATCATCCGATGGCCCAATGATGACAAATATCGCATTTACCAACATTGGCTGTGGCACTGATACCCAACAATGGGCCTTTGTTTATTTTGGTAACGTTGGCTAATCGACGATATCATCCGATGGCCCAATGACGACAAATATCGCATTTACCAACATGGGCTGTAGCATTGATGCCCAACAATGGGCCTTTGTGTATTTTGGTAACGTTGGCTAATCAACGATATCATCCGATGGCCCAATGATGACAAAAATCGCATTTACCAACATTGGCTGTGGCACTGTTGGCCAACAATGGGCCTTTGTTTATTTTGGTAACGTTGGCTAATCAACGATATCATCCGATGGCCCAATGACGACAAATATCACATTTACCAACATTGGCTGTAGCATTGATGCCCAACAACGGGCCTTTGTTTATTTTGGTAACGATGGCTAATCAACGATATCATCCGATGGCCCAATGACGACAAATATCGCATTTACCAACATTGACTGTAGCATTGATGCCCAACAATGGGCCTTTGTGTATTTTGGTAACGTTGGCTAATCAACGATATCATCCGATGGCCCAATGATGACTAATATCGCATTTACCAACATTGACTGTGGCACTGATGCCCAATAATGGGCCTTTGTTTATTTTGGTAACGTTGGCTAATCAACGATATCATACGATGGCCCAATGACGACAAATATCGCATTTACCAACATTGGCTGTAGCATTGAGGCCCAACAATGGGCCTTTCTGTATTTTGTTACCGTTCGCTAAACAACGATAACATTCGTTGGCCCAATGGTGACGAATACCGCATTTACCAACATTGGCTGTGGAACGGATGCCCAACAATGGGCCTTTGTGTATTTTGGTAATGTTGGCTAGTCAAAGATATCATCCGATGGCCCAATGATGACAAATATCGTATTTACCAACATTGGCTGTGGCACTGACGCCTAACAATGGGCCTTTGTGTATTTTGGTACCGGTGGCTAAACAACAATAACATTCGTTGGCCCAGTGAGCACAAATATAGCATTTACCAACATTGGCTGTGGTACTGATGCTCAACAATACCAGTTGAGTTTGCTTGTGGCGTCACTAGATGGCGTTACTGTCTCCAAACATCGAAGTTATAGTTATTTTCTCGATTATTCCGGATATAATCATAATATTTTTTAAAAGTAACTTATAAATCTAATAGCTATAACTATAAAATTTATACATAAATTTAAAAAATTGTATTTTACCAACATTTTCTCAATTTAAATCTCAAAAAACATAAATCTCGCTTACGAAGTTTCGAAGTGCGGTTAGTATATATACAAATTAGAGTGTATAGTAAGTGTACTTGCTTCGGCAGTACATATACTAAAATTGGAACGATACAGAGAAGATTAACAACAACTGCTGCCTAGCCTAGGGCCTTCATGTGGATACAACCAATACCTACCGTAGTGTAATTGTAATATTTATCAGCAAAGGCCCAACGTCGTATTACACAACCACTTACTTAACGTAGGGTAACTGTAGGACTCGTAAACAAAAGCCCATTACATAATTAAACTGTAGGCACACTATAAATTACACAACTATTTACCTACGGTAGTATTGTAAGAATCCTATACAAGGCCCAACGTTAAACTTACAATGTTGGCCCTTTGTGGGACAAGCTGTGTTGGGCCTTCAACCTGGTGCACGACTACCTACCGACCTACCTGACTTGCCGTTGGGTAATTGTTGAATTTGCAAACAGAAGCACAACGAAAAAATTGCCCTTTTTTATTTTTTTGCAGTTGGCCCTACAGCAAGCCATACGGCCAAATGTAACAATTAACCAACCATCAAACAAAAGTGTATAGGACCAACCACGGCCCAACCAAAACCACCACCGTTGAATAATTGTATGATTTATTTAAATAGGCCCAACGAAAAAATTACTCTAATGGCCCTCTGTTGGGAATCTTCGGGAGGGCCTTTGTCGAGGGCCCTCCAGCAAATCGTACGGCCAAATATAACGGTTGCCCAACTAATACGTAAACAAAGGCCCAACAAAATCCCTACAAGAAAATGCTATTAGGGATATCCTCCCAATTCCTACCCCGGCTCGGCCCATTACACACAGCGGTGTAATCCTTGGGCGACACCTAATGCATTGTAACGTCGCATTATTCTTGGGCAGTGTGCGCGCCCTAAGGGGCCATTGGTCTTGTCACAATACGATTAACTTCCTCGCCATTTGTAAATCTTATTGTTATTATATTAAGGTCTGTCAACGGTTAAGCGTTTCTCGCATGAACGAATAATGTGCCTAACTGACCAATCTTAAGCTATTGCTATGAGGTGGTTTCGTACAAGTATCGGAGAATTTTGTGTTAGTTAGAATTTTTGAGATACACTGGGAAATGAGACATTTAATGCAACGGAAATGCTGTATTTTGCAAAAAAAACCTAGTGTGCGGAAAGAGAAGAGTTGTGGAATGTATGGGGCCCAATACATTTAACGACTCTTCTCTTTCAGAACATACTCTATGCGATTACATCGTATTTTCTCGGAAACGTTCGAATTTGTCATGCTACTTCAGTCAACCTCCGTTCTTTTTGTACCGAGACTGACTGAAATAGCAAGACACGTTCTTACGTTTCCATGAAAATAGATGGAAAATAATTATGCACTACATTTGTAGGTAGATGCATATATTGCTTTCTGAAGCGATATTTCCTGAAAACGCAAAAAGTACACTTTTGACTGGTAGAGAATACTTTTTGGCAGTAAGTCCGTCATTTTTACTTTTATGTACTGTACGCTGCAAATATGTTTAAATAAATATGTACTCAAATACATTAAAAACTGGTTTTCTTGCTGTTTGTATTGGTAAAATCGATTTCTATTCACTGCTTTAATAGTATTAATATTAGGTATTAGTATATGTACCTACTTCTGGTTCTAGAAATTGCACAGCTGCCTAGCTTAACAGCGTTTCTCAATTGGCATTGCTTCGCTTTAAGGATTGCGCAAAGAGGGACATGATTGCCTTCCATATCGACCACCGAGACTGGGAGAGGCTCGCAGAGCAGCGGACGGAATGGCGCAAACGTGTTGTGGAGGGTCGCAAGTTTTGTGATGAGACCTGGTTCGCCACACTCGCTGACAAGAGGCAAAGACGACAACAAGGTGTCTCAGAACCGGTTTCCACAAACTTCTCTTGTCAGACCCGTGGTGTCGGTCTCGCATCGGTCTATTCAGCCACCAAAAACGGTGTTTCTCCGGTGTTACACCATAAATCGTCTGCTATAGACGAAAAGGCCTACGATGATGATGTACCTACTTATAAAATGACAATACAATACAATATAAATCTTCTTTATTACACAACCTCAAAAACATTTATAGAGAGACACAGACACACATAATACATGAAGACAGAGACAAACCTCTAATTAAAACAGACATTGGTACAAAACAGAAAAATCTATTCTACAGAAACACCGCCTTAGCTTTACGTGGCTTTGCAAAGAAAAGGCTCGCCAAGTTAAATCAATGTAGCCGATGTAGCAATAATTAGCCTTTATAGCCAGTGGAAAAATGCCGAACGCAATTCCGGTCATTTGTCAATGTGACTTTCATTCGCTTTGTTGAGGGTTTGCTATAAATTCTCGGTCTTGTGAACGAACGAATGAATGGATACTGTTTTTATGGGTACAAGCAATTGAATGGTTTTTATGTAGAGCTTTAATGGTGAGATTGACAGTCTAACAATAGGTATAATAACGTTTTTGTGACGGAGGTAAAGCCTGAAAATATTATATTTGGCCTTGAGGCAGTGTTGCTACAAGCAGCTTACATAATAATAAATGGCAATGCGTGTACCTCGTATACCTATAATTAAATAAAATATTATTACCGGTCATGTTAAAACGACTTAAAAGTCCGGAGCAAGGCCGAATTTCACCTTCTCATTCAAACGTTCGTTCTCATTTTATAACTACATGTTGGATTGTAATGAAACTTTGCACATACAATGACATGAGGTATATCTATGCTTGTAGTTATTTTTTATTACTCCAGCTTATAAAACAAACGAAATAGAGCAAAAAAAGTTTTGTGTGAAAAACTTAAATTCGCTGTATTATTTTAACTAAGTATCTGAAGCTACCTTGAAAGAAAGAAGGCACCTTGTCCTATTGTATTTGTATGGAGAGCCGAGCTTGCTGTGGACTCTTAATCCACCCTGTATATATTTAGTGTATGATTTTTACCTCATCGTCAAAAATAACACATGTTTACCAATTCCATAATTCTAGATTGCTACGCCAATCCAATTTTCGCATCTTTCTTAACGTCCCAAGGTACGAAACTTATACAAGAACACCTAGGTGACCTAGTGTAAACAGGTCACTCGGAAACTGCCTTTTGCAAAACATTTTGTCTCAATTGTTACATTTTCCAGTATTACTAGACCCGTGAAGTTATATAAACTTTACGTTAGTAGAGGCCAGAGCTCATTGGTCCTTTTCGTTTTGGTTGTCGTGAATCTTGGAATTGGAGACAACTCCAGTCACTTCAGTTAATGTATTGCTTGTTCTTTTGCGCCTTTGGGCCTTACTTATGTTTTGTTGAAAATGAATTCCACTTTTACAAGCTTTGTAACAATGTTTGTTTTGGAGAGGTATTTTGATTTTAAATTCTCAGCTTAATTTTTTGATGGCATTTAAATATTTTTCTCAAAAATGGACGGCAAAGTCGACTTTGCCGTTTAAAAAATAGGTCGCGAAGCGCATAGTTTATGGTCAGTCAAAAATTAAAAAGTTAAAAACATTGCAGTCTCGATTTTGGGACTGCAATGTTGCATACAAATTCCATTATTTGTCGAGTTCCAAACTTTTTAAAAGTTGAAATGGCCATATCAAATGAAGGCACAGGCCCATTAAACAGCCAAACAGATGATTAGTACCGCGACTATTTAGCTGTCTCAAATAGGTTGGCGTATTTTCGGCAGAAAATACACTTCTATTTTTTTATTAAAAAAATAAAAAGGCGGCAAAGCTAATTTTTTCAATTGTTTCTACTTTTTTCTGTGAAAATATATACGTAAGAACGTTGCTTTTGTAAAATATTTCTATGATATTTATATTTCTTGCACCATTTTTGAGAAAAGCACTATATATGACTCGGCTGGAAGGCTACTTGCTGGCTTCGGATTCAATTAAACGGACTCCCAAGGTCGTCCGTTTAAAACGAATCCTCAGCCTGCAAGTAGCTACTTCCGAGCCTCGACAATAATGTACTAATGTATACGGAAAATTATGTTAATATCATAGTTGCTATATTTCGTTCCGTTGGGCAGATAGAGTGGAGGCAGATCTCCGTGAGCTCGGCGTCGGCGAAAGCTGGTGGGATATCCGGACCGATCAAAGTGGCGTGCTCTTGTGTTGGAGGCCAAGACTCATTTTGGGTCATCGCACCAACCAAGTAAGTAAGTAAGTATCTGCCGTATTCAAACTTTAAGATATTCACAAGAGACGACACGTACTAGATCCATTCTAGATACGTTATAGTTTAGATATCAACTAGTTCCCTTTTGCAGCGCAATTCGCGCAACCAATGCCACTTTTACATTAGATAGAGTAAGATATATCTAATAGATGTGAATTGGATCTCTAAGTCATATCCAGTGGAAATCGTTCAAGGGTATCTCCAGAATCGCGCAAATGTCAAATTTGACAGGTTAGATCTTAAACATATCGTTATCGTATCTTGGTGATGTCTAAAAGATATCTAATAGATGTCTATTTCAAAATCCGAATCGGGCCCTATATCATTTCGTTCAGAATAAAAAGCTTTTCAAACTACCCAAATTATATCTAAATCAGACGAAAATCGAACACAAAATAAAAATCGATCCAATACGAACCATCGCCCACACTGTTAACTGTACATCGGTAGACCTTATGCCTTTTGTAATAAGGTCCACCGGTGTGTACATCGTACTGTAGGTAGTTTATAGTGCTGCTGTTTGTACCTATGTAATAAAATAGCCAGTAACCCTACATCAATATCATCATATCACAATTATCCTGTATTATTGCCTTTCACCAATTATATCTGGGGAATAATGTTTCTATTTTCGTCCACATCCTTCCTCTTTGGTTACATTCGTTGAAATGAATAGGAAGCTAATAACAATCTAATAAAGAAACCTATTGAATACACTTACAGGATGGAAGAAATTAAGGGAGCCTTGTAGGAAATCGTTGAGATAGCCCATTAATTTTTGTCTGTGTCATGTCATGAAGTCATGATAGAATACTGACCAAATGTTTAGTCATCTTTTTGCATACCTATTTTTCGAGAATGATTTTTCTGCTGATTTGATCCCCTTTTGAAATATAAATTATACAATTTGCTTCTATTCAGGTGCCTACACCTGCTGTACGCCCCTCGTCACCCCACTTTCTCAGATTTCTTTTCACATTTTAAAAGCAAACATTTCAATAAGGCCCAAGCAGCCAATAAACTATTTTGACCCACTTATCAAACAATACGCACGTCGCTATTCAAGCTGGGCCGGAACGGCCCGCGGGGACGATACTACTCAATAGCCTTTGGATATTCCAATTGCCTGAACATCAAGTCAGATTACACGAAGAAAAAACACACTCCGTGCGATTATGGCGTTCACATCTATTCTGCCCGGTTCACATTATTCCAGTCCAGTGGTCCAGCGGGCTAATCCAGTCCAGTGCTGAACTGGAGCATATCTTTTACATTATTCCAGTCTGGGATCGTTTTCATTATACGCGCTGGATTGGGTGAGCTGGAATGAAAAGTTGACGGTCTCTCCAGTCACTGGACTGGAATGCTCACTGGAAAGTATACATTCCAGTGTATTCCAGTGTCGGTTCACATTATTCCAGTAGCATTCCAGCACTGGATTGGATTTCTGGACTGAAATGCTACTGGAATAATGTGAACCGGCCATTCCAGTAGCATTCCAGTCCAGTTCCACACCACAGTCCAGTTCAGCCACCTCACACTAGCGTCTTCTGAGCGTCGGCGTCTAGTCAACTCTATGGCTGCTGCTGGATGCAAGTTGGCGCATTTTCCATAGCGCTGACTAGACTCCGATGCTCAAAAGACTGACACTCAAGTTCACGATACACTGGTTGGCATTGCCTCGCGTTTGCTCAGCAAGGTCAATACTGGGCCTGTGGGGATAATAGAGATAGCTCAAAAGGAACCCTTCTTAATAGAATACGGATATTATTTTTGAATTGTTGATATGTACAAATTTTTTATGTCATTGTGAAAAAAACTTTTCAACAAAACTAAGTCACGATGAAGACCCCAAACGTCCCCATTATCAATAATCTTCAAAATCTGTAACAAACTTTCTTCAACTTTTTCATTCAAAATAATTGCCGGGACGTCTTTGTACGGTAAGAATTCTACCCATAACATAACAGCCATAACAACCATCGGTATCAGTTTGTATTTAGATTCTATTGCGTGTGAATACGGTCGTTAATCAAACGAATTTCCCAATGGCTGTTAAAGCTGTTATTTATTCAACAGAATTGCTGCCAGTTTCTTTATTGTTAGAAGTGTTAGAAACAACGTGACTCAAATTTGGACTCATTATATTGAGTCATTCGTTCATTCTCTGTTCAGAATTTAAGTTTAATTCGACTTAAATTGTTTCTCTGTTCTTTGGAAGTGAAATATAATTGTTTTTGGAAATTCTGTAAAATGTAATATTTGTTATGGTGTTTGAGAAGTTTCATTATAGCATACCTACCTATACGATAATATTATAATATATCACTAAAATATATATGTATCTATACCTAGAAGTCTGACTAGAGCTCTAAATTTACCGTACCAAATTTCAACCTGTCTAGCTATCACGGTTCTTGAGTTACAGCCTGGTGACAGACAGACGGACGGATGGACGGACGTACGGTCAGCGGAGTCTTAGTAATAGGGCCCCGTTTTTACCCTTTGGGTACGGTACCCTAAAAACTGTACGCCCGCGCTACAAAAAAAAACTACTAACAAATAATCAGAGCAGACATAAAGTCAATATCGTACACTATGTCTCCCGAAAACTCCCTCTCACTATCGTAACTTTATAGCAGCTTCTTACTTCCATAAATAATTGATAAACGTACTCTTTCAATCACACAATTCATTCGATATAGTTCCGTGGACGTTTCAATTTCTGCCTATTTCCCGAATCTATTTTGCTATTCAATTTCTGGGAGCGAAAAATAAGTTTTACTTACCTATGGTAACTATTCACATTTTTGAGAAATATGCGCACTACACCGTTTTTAATATATTAAAAAAGCAGTATAACTTGTACAAACACGTGTTTACTCATTTATCTTTAGGAATACTCCTGTGAAATTTGGAATACAATAGTCTAACTTATCTTGTTTCCCCATACAAACTCTGGACCCCCATTTCACTCCTTTAGGGGATGTATATTGAAAAATCCTTTCTTAGTGGACACCTAGACCTTATAAGGAATCTAGTTGTAAAATTTGGACTTTCTAGTCCCAGCGGTTTGGGCTGTGCGTTGATTTAAGTCAGTCAGTCAGTCAGTCAGGTCTTTCACGTTTATATATTTAGATTAGTAAATAACCTTTAAATTCTATTGAAAAGTTCCTGAATATAATATTACCGAGGAGAATATTGAAAAATCTTTTCCATCTGCCCGGTCGATTTGATTTTCTGGCTTCATATCTGGTTACCACTATAAATGTAATCCAACTTTGAGTGTAGATTAATCCTAACCTATTTCATTAAGGGGCATTAAGTGAATTTATAATAAAAGTTTGCTTTCTTTTTTATGATTTACAATAAACATTCGAAGGTAAAAGTTACTAAGAAATAAGTAATATATTTTTAGGTAACGTCCTTCCAACTCGCCGAAAAATAGTCCGGTCTTACCTGGGTTTACCTTACATTATATTATTATAAAAATTCTATTGTTACGTCATAATTTTAAATCAGTATTGATTGAAAATTATGAATTCGGTGTTGATATCACGTTTCACTTCACTTAACAATGTTCGAGTTAAAACTTAAATCACTTTTTTTCATAAAAAAGAAACAAAGTTTCCCTGATATAGAGGGGTTAATTTAAATAATTCACACAGTCTTGACTGAGCTATAGGCGTCGGGGCAAAATGATGCGCCGCTCCGCAATTATTCATGTAAATGTAGAAAGTTTAAGACGAATTCACAAAACGAAAACTCAAAGTTGCTAAGTCTGTGCTTAATATAGGGGTATGAAAAATAAGTCGAAAGTCACCTGAAGAGTGAAGTTAAAGCGGTGAGTTTGAAGTCTCTGAGGAGTTACTTTGACATGAGTGCTGTTTTAACTGCTTAAATTATATGGCAGTTACAATGTGGTGTTCTGGAACTCCTTTAAATTATGTAGCGACCTGCTCAATATCACCGTCATTGGTGCGCTCGCCGAAAAGCCATTGCGGAGGCGCGCGTGTTTTGTTAAAAAAAAGGTGTGTGTACATTTTTCTCTGTCAAATTGATACGAAGCCAAGTATATTGGTATATTTTAGTTGAATTTGTTAATTGTTGGCAATTGATTATAGAAAGGGTGTGCTAGTCATAGACGATTTCGAATATGATACCTATAGATGTCGACTACGAAATAACGCCCGTTTTGGTAAGAAAACTGATGTATAGTTACCACTCTTCCCTTACTTAGGTATATTACTCTATGGTATTGTGACGAAATTTCCAACCTTTCCAACAATATTTATATTAAGGCTCTTGTTGTTTCACGTTCCATAATTATTTTATAAACCAACAAAATGTAAGATTGAACAATTTATCACAATAGTTAATAGATATAAGCTCGTAAGTAAAAGACATAAATCAGTAGTTCCCGTAATATTTCAGAGTTAGAACATTGCAGCGGGCTAAGTATGCCATAAATTAATACTCATTTAGCATAATAGAGTGAAATATACTGCCGTCTGTGTTCTTTTGAACTTTATGTTATACTGTTTTAAGTATGTTTCTTATTTATTTAGAATACGTATGGGTTAAGTCTGTCTGGTTACATCAAAACAAATAAGTAACAATTTTTTTTTAGCCTCAAATTTTAACATTTAAAACGTTTAAATAGGTTTTATTTTATCCAGTTATCTAACTTGTAAACCGAATATTGACACTGACTTTTAAAATGTATATTTATAAGTGAAAAAAAATGTTCACTTCTTCATACCCGTATCATCAAAGCTATGTTGATATCCACAATTTGCGTCGCCATTTATTTGGTAAATAGACTTACCTACAGTCTGGGGTGTTTTAAAAAGTGCAACGTTGTAACTCCAACACTAGTGAGAGAGGAGTACAGTCACACGTCCATAGTCTACGGTAACCACATCCCATCAGGCAAGCCGTATTGATTGTTACCTGCCTCGTAAAAAAAACATAAAAAATAAACGCCTGCCAAGTTTGATATCTGTCGGGTGGAACCATGTTTTAAACAATTGTTCAACTCCTAGCATACTTAACTTACTCTGTATCTTTAGGTATTTAAATAAAAGTAAACAAATTTACCCTCAAATGGCTCCTTAAGCCAGTTGAGGGTAGATGAAAACATTACACGGTCAAATAATGCAGCTTAAAGTCAGATCGTTCAGTGACTGATCCAGGCGGTTTTGTATTTGGTTGGTTAATCAATAAATGTTATAACTACCCGAAAATTTACAAATTGTTTGTTTACTTTTATTAAAATACCTAATAAAGATACATACTTATAATAGCTGGCTTTAATAAAGTACTAATCTGGCAACATTACTAATCCATTCCTATTCTAATCTAGTAGAAGTCTCAGCGTACTGTTCCCATCTTTATAGACTGCACACGTATAAAACCATAAATTCTTGCAGCGATTACTCTAAAGCCAGTTCAAATACCATCTATAAAATCTATCGAGTCGTGAACATGAGTATTGAAATTTAATAGTCGAGAGGACCCGGGGGCGGGGCTAAGTCATCATAAATTCCAACCCAGGAGAGCTTACCCTGAACGCTATAGAGTGTAGCCGAGGTTTTGCCTCAAACACACCAAAACCAGGCGTGGCTCACTCCGCGATTTCGTCGCGTCGCTACAAGTACATGCGGCCCACACCAATTTTGGTGTTTAGCCATAGAAGTTGCTGCGCATCGCTATGGAACGGACGACTGCCAGCTCGCGCTTGTTCCACCTAGCGGTCATATCTGTCGTAATAGATGCGTTTTGTTAGAGATCAAACCTTCTGTACCTAGTACTATAATTTTTAGGGTTCCGTACCCAAAAGGTAAAACGGGACCCTATTACGAAGACTTCGCTGTCCGTCCGTCCGTCCGTCCGTCCGTCCGTCTGTCTGTCACCAGGCTGTATCTCACGAACCGTGATAGCTAGACAGTTGAAATTTTCACAGATGATGTATTTCTGTTGCCGCTATAACAACAAATACTAAAAACAGAATAAAATAAAGATTTAAATGGGGCTCCCATACAACAAACGTGATTTTTGACCAAAGTTAAGCAACGTCGGGCGTGGTCAGTACTTGGATGGGTGACCGTTTTTTTTTTCCATTTTTTCCGTTTTTTTTTTTTCATTATGGTACGGAACCCTTCGTGCGCGAGTCCGACTCGCACTTGCCCGGTTTTTTCTGTGCCAAAACTACCACTAATATTTTTCTTTGGATAATGGCATGGCTGACTGTTACAATTTTTGTTTAGTAACGCTTGCTAGGTGACGCTGTTTTCTGATACTAAAGACACAGAGTAAATAATAGTAGGTCGTTTCTCAAAAAGTTGGCACCGCCAGGTTAACGTTAACGTTTTTCAAAAATTTTGCATTTTCGCTTTTTTTTTATTGGGATCGTTAAAAGGCAACTTTAACTATTAGAAAATGTGGAAGGGAAGCAATTCCTTCAATTAGTTTAGGAGATATAGGCGTTTGAAATTCAGGTTAATGATATCAAGGACAGGTGAACGATATTTTGTCTCCAGGTTATCGATAGTAGAAGCAGGTTATCGAGAAATAAGTACAAATTCCAATGAAAATATTGACAGGTTATCGAGAGGCGTCATTAACCTGTGTCCGTTGCCGTTAACCTGGTTTCTTGTCATCGTTCACCTGTAATGAGTGTCATCCACCTGTCCACCACATCATTTTCAATGCCTTCTAAAAATAATCGAAAAATGTGTCATCTTCTGTAAGAAGGGACCTTATTGTCCACCATGATGATTAAAATTTTGGATCCCACCTCTCCTTCGATTCGATTCCCAATTTAACAACAAGTTTCTGTGAATAAGTAAATTCAATTTTACTGTCTATTCACCCTCGCAGTACCTAGTGGAACTCAGGTTTGGTGCAACATAGGTACATGCAGTTTTGGTCATCCAACTCGTCTTGGTGAGCACTTGGGAGAGCAGAACTCAAGATAGAGCTGATGCTGGACCATCGCAGTACCTAGTGGAACTCAGGTTTGATGCAACATAGACACACGCTGTTTTGGTCATTCGACACGTCTTCATGAGGACTTGGGAGGGCAGTACCCAAGATAGAGCTGATGCTGAACCCTCGCAGTACCTAGTGGAACTCAGGTTTGGTGCAACATAGACACACGCTGTTTTGGTCATTCGACACGTCTTGATGAGGACTTGGGAGGGCAGTACCCAAGATACAGCTGATGCTGAACCCTCGCAGCACCTAGTGGAACTCAGGTTTGGTGCAACATAGACACACGCTGTTTTGGTCATTCGACACGTTTTGATGAGGACTTGGGAGGGCAGTACGCAAGATCGAGCTGATGCTGAACCCTCGCAGCACCTAGTGGAACTCAGGTTTGGTGCAACATAGACACACGCTGTTTCGGTCATCCAACACGTCTTGATGAGCACTTGGAAGAGCAGTACCCAAGATAGAGCTGATGCTGAACCCTCGCAGTACCTAGTGGAACTCAGGTTTGGTGCAACATAGACACACGCTGTTTTGGTCATTCGACACGTCTTGATGAGGACTTGGGAGGGCAGTACCCAAGATACAGCTGATGCTGAACCCTCGCAGCACCTAGTGGAACTCAGGTTTGGTGCAACATAGACACACGCTGTTTTGGTCATTTGACACGTTTTGATGAGGACTTGGGAGGGCAGTACCCAAGATCGAGCTGATGCTGAACCCTCGCAGCACCTAGTGGAACTCAGGTTTGGTGCAACATAGACACACGCTGTTTCGGTCATCCAACACGTCTTGATGAGCACTTGGAAGAGCAGTACCCAAGATAGAGCTGATGCTGAACCCTCGCAGTACCTAGTGGAACTCAGGTTTGGTGCAACATAGACACACGCTGTTTTGGTCATTCGACACGTCTTGATGAGGACTTGGGAAGGCAGTACCCAAGATACAGCTGATGCTGAACCCTCGCAGCACCTAGTGGAACTCAGGTTTGGTGCAACATAGACACACGCTGTTTTGGTCATTCGACACGTTTTGATGAGGACTTGGGAGGGCAGTACCCAAGATAGAGCTGATGCTGAACCCTCGCAGCACCTAGTGGAACTCAGGTTTGGTGCAACATAGACACACACTGTTTTGGTCATCCAACACGTCTTGATGAGCACTTGAGAGAGCAGTACCCCAGATAGAGCTGATGCTGAACCCTCGCAGTACCTAGTGGAACTCAGTTTTGGTGCAACATAGACACACGCTGTTCTGGTCATTCGACACGTCTTGATGAGGACTTGGGAGGGCAGTACCCAAGATACAGCTGATGCTGAACCCTCGCAGCACCTAGTGGAACTCAGGTTTGGTGCAACATAGACACATGCTGTTTTGGTCATCCAACACGTCTTGATGAGCACTTGGAAGAGCAGTACCCAAGATAGAGCTGATGCTGAACCCTCGCAGCACCTAGTGGAACTCAGGTTTGGTGCAACATAGACACACACTGTTTTGGTCATCCAACACGTCTTGATGAGCACTTGAGAGAGCAGTACCCCAGATAGAGCTGATGCTGAACCCTCGCAGTACCTAGTGGAACTCAGTTTTGGTGCAACATAGACACACGCTGTTCTGGTCATTCGACACGTCTTGATGAGGATTTGGGCGGGCAGTACCCAAGATACAGCTGATGCTGAACCCTCGCAGCACCTAGTGGAACTCAGTGTACTATGCGTCGTTGAAGAGATCTGTTCTGATTATCATCAGCAGTTCCACTTCATCAAATGCGACAGTTTTTAATGAAAATGCTTGATTTTCTGATGAAAATCCAAAAGTCACAATACGCATGCCTTTAAGATTTGAGGAGTTCCCTCGATTCCTCATGGATCCCATCATCGTAACTCGAGATTGACAAAAATGTGGCTCAAAAACTTAATTTGCTTAACAAACATAACGAAGAGGACAAATCGCCAAACGTGAACTATGCGTCGTTGAAGAGTTCCGTTCTGATCTTCATCAGCAGTTCCACTTCATCAAATGCGACAGTTTTTAATGAAAATGCTTGATTTTCTGATGAAAATCCAAAAGTCACAATACGCATGCCTTTAAGATTTGAGGAGTTCCCTCGATTCCTCATGGATCCCATCATCGTAACTCGAGATTGACAAAAATGTGGCTCAAAAACTTAATTTGCTTAACAAACATAACGAAGAGGACAAATCGCCAAACGTGAACTATGCGTCGTTGAAGAGTTCCGTTCTGATCTTCATCAGCAGTTCCACTTCATCAAATGTCACTTTTGTGAATGTATATGCTTGATTTGTAAATAAGAACACAAAAATCACTATATGTATGCCTTTAAGAGTTGAGGAGTTCCCTCGATTCTTCATGGATCCCATCATCAGAACTGGGTTTTGACAAAAACGGGACCAATCTGTATCGGGACCAATGAGCATGTATTCACCTTTTTACAAATCATTTTAATATATGTCTATAACTAAAAACCCTCATAAGGTACCTTTTCCCGTGGGACGTCACAAATCTAGTTTGAGTATATGTAACGTGGATTTTAAATAGTTATCGATCACCTGTCATATGGCAAGTGAATGACGCTTCATTCACCTGCCATTGCATCATTCACCTGCCTTTTTTGGACAGGTTAACGAGACTTAAGACAAAAGTACACAAATTTCAATAATATGCAGCTTTAACAGACAGGATAGTTTTTATTCCTAAATTAACACACAAAAGCGATATAACCGCTATATAATTATATAATTACGAGTATTAGTTGTGGTATCAGTGACATTAACCTGCCGCAAAATCTCAGCCACCTGGCAGTTTTAGCCAGGTGGACGATATGCAGGTGATGGAGAAAATGGCAGTTATATCGCGAATACACAAAATGTATTAGCTTGATGAACTCCATACTTAGGCATATAAAACTAAACTATTGTTTACGTTACATATCGTGATAGTAATGCGATAGGTTACATAATTAGCAAGATATCGACTCCAGGATAAAGAGTACTTACCCATTACAAACTCCAATTTCCGATACTTTGTGGTTTGTGTTTTATTTGCGAAGCAAAATAACCACGTCTTCGTCCTACCAGGTGATAGCTGATGAGTGACGGCTTCGGCTCGTGCAGAGTGAGACGTGAAAGGTGCGATGGGGGTTATACAATCATCGTGAACGTGACGCGCCAGGTGACTGTCAAGAATTGCCTTGGACAAACTTTGAAGCCGAATAACTTAAAATATAAGTATAATATTATTATGCGATAGCAATACTTTAAAAGTTAAGGATATATGTTAATAAAATACGGTAATAACGTTAAATTAAGTTAATCATTTGTGTGGTTTTCATAGCTCGGAACATCAGTACCTCGCGTTGGGACACGGCAGGTTAACGGATAAACGTAGTTACAATATTTTTTTTCTTAATCAATATTTATTAAATCTTTTTCAAAGTATTAGGCCTCTGTGTAAAAAGTCTCTCTAAATATGTGTTAAAATTTTATATATAAAAATTATACATAATGAAAAAAAAGTTCTAACATAAACCTATTTACAGGTGGCGGTGCCAACTTTTTGAGAAACGACCAGTACTAGGTACAGAAGGTTCACTCTAACAAAACGCGTCTATTAAGACAGATATGACCGCAAGGTGGCGCAAGCGCGATTAGGCGTCCATTCCGTAGCTGTGCGTGGCAACTACTACTGTGCTAAGTTGCCAGAGAGATTTTGGGATTATACTGAGCAACTTTTACTATGGGACCAACACCGAAATCGCGAAAAAAAATTACCCTCCCATAGAAAATGGACCAGCCAAAATGTATGAAATATCAAATATTTTTTCCGCGATTTCGGGGTTGGTCCCATAGTAAAAGTTGCTCAGTATAATCCCAAAACCTCTATGGCAACGGGAATGCAGTTATTTTTTGCCACCCTGTATGCGGCAAGCGTTGAGAACCAGCGCATAAGATTATTATGAAAATTGATGATTGCAGGTCGTTCCAATAAGTCAATAAATGGATTAAGTAGATTCCAGTAATTTGTTATGGCATTAAGAGCTTTATCGCCCTGATGGTTTTCAACTAACTTTTAATGGGGGCTTGAGGCGGTGGATTCGTTGTTTTAATGACGCTATTCGGTTGAAGTTATTAAAAAAGTAGTCTCCTACAAAACGGGCTCTAATCTATCAAATTAGAGTTCAAGGTCACAAGAATCTAGACCACAGACCCTAGCCCTTAATATGTCAAGGAGAAACTAGTGTTAAAGTACACGGTCGAACAATTGTGAGTTATTTGGCAAGTGTCAAAACTGAAATTGAACTTTATGCATATGCACGTAGGTCTATGTTGCTCTGTGGTCTGTGACCGATTAATCGGTCTTTGGCGTTGAACCTGCGGTGCGGATATATCGGTCATTGGCGTCCAAAAGTTTAACACGTAGGACATACAGGACAACGAAGTGGATAGATCGTTTTTAGGGTTCCGTACCAAAAGGGTAAAAACGGGACCCTATTACTAAGACTCCGCTGTCCATCTGTCCGTCTGTCCGTCTGTCCGACCATCTGTCTGTCACCAGGCTGTATCTCATGAACCGTGATAGCTAGACAGGTGAAATTTTCACAGATGATGATGATGTAGGTATTTCTGTTGCCGTTATAACAACAAACTAAAAACCGAATATATATTTAAGTGGGGCTCCTATACAACAAACGTGATTTTATTGCCGTTTTTTGCCGAATGGTACGGAACCCTTCGTGCACGAGTCCGACTCGCACTTGGTCGGTTTTTTATGGTTTTTGACGACCGTTTGTATCCTTTGGTTACGAAACCCTAAAAATCTACTTCATAAGGTGATTGACGTTGCTCTCAAGTCGGTATAAGCTACAGTAACACTTGTATAATCGAGTGCGTATCTTGACAGATCCCTTAATAGGATCCGAGGGGCACCACTCAATTATCCGTAGTGTCCTCGCCAATATTCCTCTATTGGGGGCTAGGGTGACCAGGCGTCGGACTAAGAAGCGGGATAAGTCTCACTTTAAACGAGGTAAAACTTGATAGTTTATGAAAAAAAAATGACCTTCGGTAAACGATACAATGTAGTATTTAAGTAACACTTGTATAATCGAGTGCGTATCTTGACATATTTTATGTAAGCGTCATCCAGTTAACTTGTTGTTAAAAAGAACACTATTTAAACCTAAGTTATATTTTCGAACTTCGTTCATTAGGCATGGGCTGGCACGGACGACCGATTGAACAGTATTTAATAAAAGTCTTTTGCAAATGAAGTAGTGAACATAAGCATGTTACTACATTTCCAATTCCACCAGCGTGTACCTATAGGTAAGAGTTTCACGAACCCACAGCCAAAAAGCCGATCCAATACAATCGAATTGACGCTCTTATACGAAAAGATAACGAGTAAACGTTTTAGATACAAAACTTCTATGTACATGATCTTTAGCACCAAAAAATATTACCAGACATAGATATAGGTTATGTTATTTGAATGTCCATACCAAGTTTTATGTTATTTCAGCAAGTCGTTTTAAAATTAGACGGCGGGAAGGATTGTGTGACTCTTAAGCATTTTAAAGTAGGAATATTATACTGCCCTCCTAACGAAAAGTGCAATAACTAGAGTCAAGCTACTTTCGAGAAAAACGCGGTAAAAGTTTTTAAATTTGTTTAGTTGATATCTCCAATATTACACATCCTATTGACTTGATACTTTGACCAAAAAATAGATAATATTATTGAGTTTATTTGTACGTACCTAATAATTATTTATTTATTTATTAATACTATAAAAAATGAGCAAACGCACTTATGCTTAGGAGATGGTCCAATACAGATGATATAATTACAAGTCATAACTGCAATAAGTAGTCTACTTATTGCACTTATCGTAAGTATTTCAAGATATTGCGATTATTTTAAGCAATTACAGCATGGTGCTGTACTGTATGCCTGAATCTTAAGTACAATAAGTAGTTTACTTATTGCAGTTTTAATTAGTAAGACAATGTGTTTAATTTTTTTTTCTATTATGGTTGTTGCAAAAGTGTATTTTATGACATAAGATTACAATAAAACAAGTAATAAAAAGATTAAACATTTATTTTTAGAGTTTTAATGGTAAACTATACTAGTTTTTCATATCTCACTATTGCAATTATATTCTTCGGTAAAAAATTCTAACAAAAATAGGCTTTAAAATCACACTATTAACCTAATGTTTACTAACTTAATACTTTACTCGGAGCCATAATATCTATTCTATATCACATTTTAATTAAGAAAAGTTTTAACAAAGTAGTCTCTGAAATCACATTTATAATCTATTATTGAGCAAGGTTTTTCTAAATTATTAACTTAACTATAATACTTGACTCTCAGTCGTAAGTATGTATTATCTTATCACATATTACTCGAAATAACTATAAAATAAAAGGTTTCTTCTAAACATTACACACCGTATTTTGCCAAGCATTACAACAATGTTTTATACTTAATTATAAATTAATAAGGCACTTTATGAGATCTTAAGGTACATTTTAGAGATCAGGTATCATTCTTATAACTAAAATTTACTCTATGTTTGTTGTCTGAGTAGTTTCTGGCAAGTTTATCCAGAAATCCCGCCTAGTCTCAGGCATCAAAGGCACTAATTTTTTTATTATATTTTGTTTCCGGTCTGTATTTATTCCTCTTGGCGTTGTTCTGACAGACGGATTTGGAAAACATTTTTTTTTTAATTTTAATTAATAGAAAATCAAGTTCTTTCCAATCATTATCCATATGGCTTTTTTTATATTTCATATTGAACTCCCCTCTTTCGGCTTTTACTGACATAATATCGTGTAGATACACTCTTGGTGACATATTTTTTAGTTTATGCTGGGAGGAATAATCCTGATAATTGAAAAAATCTGTCATCGGCATTACTTTTACAGTATTTTTTTTTAATTTGACATCTTTACGGCATCTACGAAGTCATCCATGTCGTACACCTTCCCTTTCTTTTTTAAGGCCATTTCCACCTGATGGTGGAAATGGTCTGCTGACATGAAGGTATGTCCTGGCTCAAAAAACTTCATTGTTATGGAGTTTGCTGACACAAGATCGCTGTTTACTATATTTATAAGGAAAGACATTAGTGCCCAATTTTTATTTTGTGCCGAACAGTTGTCAGCCCACAGGACAAAATGTTTCTCGTCGCGATGATGGGTGAAGAACGACCTATATGCGGATATTATGTCTTCTTGGCGTCGTCCAGAGACTGTTTCATCCCAAAGGACAGCATATGGTACATTTGAACCACTACTACTGGCAAGTGGGACGAAACTTTCGTTAAATGCTATTATACGAGGACAAAAGATGGCTGACTTAAATTGGTCCATTCTAGGAAGCTGTATCACTTTCTCCAAATCCACAGAAAAGAATATGCACTGTCGGTTGGTAGAGGCTTGATCCTTATCTTTTTGGTATTCCATTCGGGATTCTGTGTAACGTTGTTGATGTAATTCGTAATCATTAATTTTAGTGCATGTTTCGCAGTCTTCCTCGGAACATTCTTGATGTGATTTAAATAAAACACAAACTTCGCACTCTTCATTTCCAAGATGTGCAAATGATATATTCATGTCCTTAACGACTTTGCGATATGTCTCGAGTGATACAGTTATATCAGTATTCTTATTTAAGAAACATTGATGCATAAGGGTAACATTTAGATCGCTTGGCAGATACAGCCGTTTGGGAGCATGCATACGACGGTAATGGGAGATCAATGGGTTAAAGCTTTCAATGTGTTCTTTAATATTGTCTTTGTTTATGGTTTCTGTTCGTTGATAGCTTCCCCGTTTATCTTTCTGGTCGTCAATTTCTTTGCCGAGTGCGGTATAAATGTGCCTAGTATTTTGAGGATGGTATCCCAGCGTCGTCAAAAAAAATAGTCTACATACTTCAATTTTTTCACGGTTATTGCTGTAAAGATAATAATAGTATGAGACGTCTCGGTTCTTTTTCTTTTCATCCTTCTCTGTAGTTGTCCGTGTCTTCACTTTCCGTGGTTCCACGTGGCCTTTTATAAACAGTCCCCTCGATTCCCATGATAAACTTACATATCTATCGTGTATTTGTTTTCTTATATCTTCTGTAAATTTTGTTGTACACTTTTTACGACACTTTTCATTACACGGCGGTTTTAATGATAACTTTTCTTCAGCAGTTTCTTTTTTTTACCTTTTTCGTTCAGAGAGTGGCTCATCAAACCTACGCCTCTTCCTTGGAAAATCCGATTTAGTCAATCCTTTTTCACTCAAAGGTAAATCTGCTGATGTCTCCGTATTGTCATTTTCACCAGCAGATTCAGCAAAATCAGTACGCTCTATTTGTATCTGTATACTTTGACTCTCTTCATTTTCCATTTCAATTATATCATCTGCTCCTATCACATTTTGTCTATTCATTACTTCATTAACTCCACTTTGCACTGTTTGAACATAATTACTTGTATCATGAGACGTTTCTGTTCTCGCTCTCTCTTCATTTATCTCAGCATTAACTATTGTACTATGTCTTGTGCCATTGCTAGCGTATGATGAATCATGTGTGTCCGTTCCTACAGGGTTAGAGTTATATTCTTGCATCTCATTAACTTCATTACAGGATTCATCAACAGTTTTTTTATAGTTGTTGTTATGTATATCAGCATGAACTGTAACAGTAACAGGTACTGTTTCATTATGGTCGTACGATGAATCCGAGTCATAATCTGGCGATTTAGGGTTATAATCTTTATCTTTAACACTATCGTCGGAGTTTTCAAATAAATCAGGTGTGTCATCATTGTCAGAGGATGGCAAGTTCTCGTAACATATCAAAGATTGGCGAGTAGATGGAAATGAGTCGTCATGAACATCGTTATTAAATGATGATAGGTCCAAATTTTGAACCATTTCAAATGAATTGCAGTACTCATTTTTGTTTTCAAATACTGTTGGGAACTGTTTATAATCAAGAGGGCGTGACCAAAGTTCATTAAGATCAGTTAGTATTGGACTTTTTTGAGTAGCTGGTTTATCAACAGAAGGAATTGGTGAGTTTTGAATTGGGGTTGTCGAATTAGCTGGATTCACATGGGTAATTATTGACTCTGAAGTTTTTGTATTTGAAATAGCTAATGCCAAAATTTTGTCTCTTCTCGACATTGTGCTATTAACCTGAAAACGAAACTGTAAGTTAATTTTGTAACTATCATTAATAATATTATTGTTATAGGTACATACTACTACGGGAGATCGCAACACATATCAATATCATACCAAACTTTATACTTAAAAGAGACTTTAAAATAATATAATCAAACAAAGTCACGTAACTCGGATTTTAAGATCCTACTGCAAAATACATAATATATGTATATAAACGATAGAAATGATGATTCCAGAAATTAACTATTTTTATAACTTCAAATTTGTAAATCTTGCCGTAATGCAATATATCTTATTGAAATTTAACCCTTTCTCAGATCGCATAAAACTGGGAAAAGAAGGTTAAATAAACACAAAGTGAGGCTTAATAAATAAAACGAAAGTAAGGTGTTGTAACCAATATAAAGAGGTTTACTGTGTGACACAATTACATACATATTGACATAAATTAAGAATAAACTTTATTCCAAATAAACACGTAACTTACCCCGCGCCAAAATCGTCGTGAAAGACATGGAATCGACCGGCTCGTTGGCACCGCCGCCTGCGACTGATGGGTGCTCGTGGCACAAAATGGCGACCTATTCCGTACCCCGTACGTCCGCAGTGAACATTTTACTACTCATAAATGCGATAACTTGACATCATATTGCACCGTGATTGGTAAAACTATACTGTCTGTGCCCCATCGTCCTAAACATAAGTGTAACAACTTCACTTATTGCGTTTATGATTAGTTATTGGAGTAACATTTGTTATCACAATTTTACTAAGCATAAGAGCGATAACTATTCTTATTACACTTTTTACTAGTAACGAGCTAATAAAAATAATACACCCTACCAATCATATTCGTAATAATTATACTTATTGCAGTTTTTGTAAGTAAGTGATATTGAAGTATTTTATTAATCCTACTTACTAAAAGTGTAATATCTATAGTTATTGCGGATATTGTTAGTAATGTTGCTTAAAAGTATTACTAATCCCAGAATAACTACAGTTATGTCGTTCTTCATAAGTAAATCGCAAGTCATTGCCTCAGATATTGCAGTTTTGATTAATAAAAAACATGTTTACGTTACAGATACCTTAAAACTGTCTAAGAAGAAAATATAGAACTCGTTATGCTGAACGCGAATATGTATAGAACTCAACTTGACCCAAAACTCGAGTTATTGCACTTTTCGTTAGGAGGGCAGTATATATCCCTGAATTTTCTCAGCACGGATACCCTACCTTTGTGCCAATATCGGTTACCTCAAGTCAGTTTAGCGTAATGTGTTCCTTCGCTATTGAGCTTTGGTAACAATAACGGATAGTTGCTAGGTAGGTAGTACCTACCACGTAGGTTATAGGTAAGTAGGTACGTGATAGCCAGAGTTACACGTGAGAACATTAATTTGGCACCTATTAGTTAAATACGTGATATAGTCATATAGTACCTACATCATGTATTAAGGACGGAAAAAAAGAATTTACGAACGAGTGTGAAACGCTAGTAGAGCTAGACCAAGAAAAGTCTGCAGCGATTTTGATAGCCCACGCAGTGCAAGTGTTATTTACACATCATAATTACATAGAAGTTTGACGTTTAAAATGACACTTGCACTGCGTGAGCTATCAAAATCGCTGCAAACTTTTCTCGGTCTGACTCTAGCAAATGAACTCACAATAAACACTAATCACACTCGCGTGGCTCACTCCGCGATTTCGTCGCGTGCGTCGTTACAAGTAGGTACCATGCTCCGCCATTGTTGCGCCATTTAGGGTCCTAGCTAAATTGGTTGTTCAATACTTACGCTATAGAACTCTAAATGGCACAACGATCCCGTGTGGTGACTGATGTACATGCGGCCCACACCAATTTTGGCGTCTAGCAGTTGCCGCGCACCGCTACGGACGCCTGCTCGCGTTTGCGCCACCTAGCGGTCATATCTGTCGTAGTAGACGCGTTTTGTTAGAGAGTGAACCTTCTGTACCTATCTAGTACTATTATTTATTATGTGTCAATGTGTGTGTAAGCAGGCCCCGATGTAAAGGTCACCCACACTTACCCGTACGTAAATACAAATCAGAAGTCATGATTGTTGTGTAAATGTAAGAATTTTTATTCGTTTTTAAATGATTTTTTTTTCGGTATTGGCTAACAAACCTATGTAAAATAAATGTATTTATAATGTGAATAAATGAATTCAATTTAATAAGAATTCCGTTCACACGGGTTCCCGAATTCAACACAAACAGACTTGAAATACAAACAGAGCTTACATATCGAATTTGAACAGAAATTCGTTCACTATTCATAACAGTTCGACATTGGAAGAGATTACCAATATTTGCTTAAGATACAATAACTTTAGCTAGCTCTTATCTTTTTACGATGTGTTTGAGCAATTTCAGTCCTATTTCGTTTGATAGATAATTGAATTTTGAAGGTGTAGAAATATGTAGTTTGAGTTTTGGTTGATTAGATATTCCTGAGCTGTACCAAGCTGTACTAATTAACTAGTGCTTCTAAGCGTGGCCTAGACTGTACCTATATGTCTTTCATTTTACACGGCGTTTGTCCTTAATGTTAATATCATATGAGACGGGAAAGTTATAGATAGACATTTGGTTATTAAGGTCGTCATTTAAATCCTGGTTTGTACAGTCACCTGCAATAATATGTTACTCTTCGAAGGCCGCAAAAATATGTGACGCGCTCGTATGGCTCTACAAATAAGATCGTGTCAGATATTTTTGCGGCGTTCGTTGTGTTACATATTATTGCAGGTGAATGTTTATTAAATATATAATATATAAGTAGCACATATCGTAGAGAATATTACGTACAACTCTACGTAGGGGGCGCCACTAGCACAGAAAACACACTGCCCTGATGCATCAATTTATTCGCAACAAATAATCTGTGAAAACTTGTCAAAAAACTGATGTTAACGGCATAATAATGTATAAGTTACTCTATGTTACGGTTTGTGCTAGTGCTGCACTCTGGCGGCAGGACAATTCAATAATATTCCCTATTGGTGAAGGAAAACATTGTGATTCAACAACACCGAAAGAGGTATTAATTTTTAGGAACATACAAAATTATTTTAATACTTACTAAACTTACTTATATTATAATTATTAATTGGAACAAAAACGTCCTGTTTCCGCCAATCTCATAAGACCTACCGCGAACCACGTTCTGTTGCCTCCCTGTCACACTTACGTACGAATTTACAAGTGCGACAGAGGGGCAACAAGTCGAACATGGTTCGCGATAGGCTCTCAGTATTATTAGCATTCTCAGCACAGACCGAGGGCAATAAAAGCGGCGTCTAAACATTTTATTCCCTTGTAAATAGTCTTAATATGCGGCTCGTAGGACGTGCGTGATGGCGCATACAGGGTGGAAGAATGTAATGGGCCCTGGGTGCATAGCCAACGTGCAAATCGTTAACGCTCCGTGGCGTAGCGCAGTCAGCTCTCTCTGCCATATTAGTGCAACGGAGAGTTGCGTTTCGTTCGTTACGGAGCGTAAGCGATTGGCACGTTGGCTACGCACCCTGTACGGTTAGCATAAAAAGTAGCGTGTCAGATTATGCATCAAAAGTATGACATTCTCTGATAGCTTAACATAAAGAGGTAGGTATGACTCTTTATGTAGAACAATAAAATTAAACTGATGTAGATAACCTTGAACGCATATTGAAGAGTAATTGGAAAAGTATTCGAGGATGGCAGATACTTTTCGAACGTTATTTCATCTGCCATTTTAATTGATGCTGACTGTACCCAGGCCCTGGAGGAAAACTTAATTGTTTGTGAATTCATTGAGTATCATAATATTTTTTGGACTGGTAACTACATTAAATAACTGTACCTACTGTTTTGTATGTATTTAATATTCAACTTTACACAAATCAATCTGGTTAGGTACTTTGTAAGCTTAATAAGGCTTATGTTATGGGTGGGGTCAAGAAGATTTGTATAAATACGGAAATACTTATTTAAATACATAGAAAACATTCATGTCTCGAATAAAAATAACACTATAATAACTTTACTGTCCTTACTGGGATTCGCTTTCTCCGAATTAGCCTGTCAAACGCTAACATAATATGTTTTAAATATTTTTAAAACTTCTGCTATTTTAGATCTCTCTTAGTGTACAAATATGATGATTACCCTTTTATTTCGCCTATCGTATCATGCGTTATCTCTAGGGTTTGCAATCCGGATCCGAAATGTATGAAATTATCCGGATCTGGATCCGGATCCGCGGATCTTCCCATACATTTCGGATCCATCGTGCAAACCCTAGTTATTTCGCACTTAATTAAGAAATGACGACCACAAAAACAGACGACAACGCCACGCCATCTTAGTCCCGCGGGACCCATTAAATTCTTCCACCCCGTATAGCATGTATGAGGAATGCAAAGGACGGAAGTTAATTAACTCACGAAATGCGACGTACAGTCATCGAATATTGACATCCAGCGAATATTTTGTCGATATTTTGTCCTTTATAAACGACTCAAGGATTCGGGAGGATACAGCCGGCAGTTTGCGATATACCTACCTATATTTTGATAACTTAGTTTGGTTCGATTCGAACAATGAGATACGTCAAATACTAGATATTGAAACGATATGGATTGGATATGTCAGTGTCAAACAAGTGTCAAAAGTGACGTTTTTGTTTGAAGAAACGTCATTTTAGACACTTGTTTGACACTGACATATCCGATCCATATCGTTTCAATATCTAGGTAGTATTTGACGTATATCATTGTTAGAATACGGCTGTAACTCTAATATTATGCTGACCGGCACAGCAGACATAGGTATGTACAGACCTGTCTGAAGGACGTATCTGGCGGGATTAGGTGCAAATATGCCTGCTGAATCTGTGAGATCTGTCCACAAACACAGCTGTGGCATACATTAACAGATTTGTCTTCCAGACGCGGTCTGGTCCGCCAGACAGATCTGACGGACACATCCGTATGTAATCCCTAGATTAAGGTCATGTTATGCACGTTTTATGGGTTCGCTTTACATATTGGATATCACGACCGACGTAGGTACGACCTATAATACGATATATATTTAACAATCTTTTGGCTTTTTATTATTTATACTCGTATCACTCGTTAGTCTGTTCTGTCCGTCTGTGACAACCTATTTGCTTCAAAACTACACAACAGTTAATTTGGATTACCCTCCGCCATTATCGAAACTATTGGGCCTAAAATTTCTGAAAAAGAAAATAAACGGAACCCTAGTTCGACTCACCCTCAGTCGGTTTTTTTATATCACTAGTCGTCATAAAATATTACCACATTACCGTAGTGAAAAACTCTTGCTCAAAGGCAGATTTTTTAGTTAATGCACTTCAAACGCTATCATTTCTCACTTACATTGCTTACCACCTTGTTCAGTACCTAGATACTATAGGTATGTGAAGTGGCAACCAGAAGTATGAAACAGGCCTTAATGACATTAGGTACCTTCCCTATCGGTTTTACCCGGGATGCATTCATTTCCAATTCAAACTAGCGCATCATACGGAACCCACTCCCTTTTGCACCGACATTCGAGTTATTCTCGATTGTGTACGAGGCATATGGAAATAATATTGAAAACGAATTGGTTGCTTGTGATCGCTTGCTCACGCATCTTTTCTGTAGACAACTTAAAATAACTGACTAACTATTTTGGCTCAGCAATCTAAAGCGAATCTTGGGCTCCGAAACGAGAGCGTGCCACCTGTCCCGATCCTGCGTAACTTCCTGCCAGTTACTGACGCGGAGCTGAAGCAGATCCGCCGTCACACTGGCTTCCCAGCGATACCTAAGCCGACCCACCGGATGGCTACCAGTCGGTCGTCCCAATAACGCCCCCTTGACAGCCCGATCCTCTCCCATTCTGAGTAGGTGACCGAACCAGCGAAGTCTGTGGACTTAAAATAACCGTTTATTTATTTAATTTAATAATTTATGATGCTGTATGATAAAGGCCTTAGTGGAATGTACAAATTGAAAAGACGACAGTTTTTTCGAACGTTTTTAACCCGATCACGAATACTGATATTTATTTACGTACTAGTGCTCGACATGCTAATGCCCAATAGATGACACCTTGCTGTCACCTCTATTGACAATGACTTAAGTTTCAAGATGACATGTACTGGGACCGCGTCGAGCACCAGTACGTTTACCTTACACAGACGTGCCGTGAGAATTTTTTTACTAATACTTACTCAATAATTAGTTTAGTGAGCATTATGGGCATTTTTGCACCGGAAGCGATATGGAACGGGTTTGACTAAATAGTTACTTCGTGTAATTATGTAATTATTTATAGTAAAGTAAATGGATTTTATTGGAATTATGATATGTTTACCGTATAGTACCGTTAATTAAAAGTTCTTCATATTTCTTATCAGTATTGTTTTTCAATTAGGTAGGTTTTTATCTATGTATCTACATGTTGAACGACCACTTGAATGAAGGATGCAAAGTAGGTATCAATTCGAAAAAAATATTTTTTTATTTTTTTTTATGTTATAGTCAGCAAACGAGCAGACGAGCCGCCTGATGGGAAGCGGTCATCGTCGCCCATGGACATAAGCAACACCACAGGAGCCACTTAAGCGTTGCCGACCCTAAACCGAATATTAGTATTATACTGCATTATCACTGCATTTTCGTTTTCGAATACAGCCATAGCCTTTTTCATGGACACAGTCCGTTCCCATTTTTTTGCGGCGGATCAAACAAAAGCCTTTTCCGTTTTATTTATGGTCGCTTATTTGGGCGCCGCTGACGAGCCGATTTTATTGCACGCCAGTGTACATGTCGATTGGTGTTTAGATTGATATCCACTAACGCAGAATATAACTTTGGTCTCGCCATTTAACAAAGGGACTTTATACCCAACAATGTATTACTCATGTATTTAAATTTTGTAAACGTGCACACTAGCGCCACTGCTAAATAATCGTGATTATTTAAATTTATCGACAGGTATTTAAAAGTGGGGGCCGCTACGTACTGTATTGTGTATTTAACAACATTTTGAATACATTAAACTAGTTTTTATGTTGCTGGATTCGTCAATCTATGCTTCTAAAGTTAAAACGGCCGTTTTTGTTTTGAGTTCCTAGATCGACGAATCCATAAAAACTAGTTTGATGTATTCAAAAGGTACATACTTAAATACACAATACAGTACGTAACGGCCCTCTTTTTTAAATACCTGACGTTAAATTTAAATAATCACGATTATTTAACAGTGGCGCTATAAGTGTGTTGATGGGCTCTTAAAACTTCTTCTCGTTCTATTTTCTTTGTATGGAAATTTTTAGCAACGAAAACTAAAATAGACACAAATATATTTTATGCAAAGAGAATTTAAACTAGAGGCGTATTGTCAAAGTATTTTTTTTAGTCACAGTCAATTTAGTGCCTTCTTTCATATTTGTTAAATATCAAAAGGTGTCGCCATCTACACGAGTATAGGCCAAAGTTTGGCCTATACTCGTGTAGATGGCGACAGATTTTGATATTTAACAAATTTATCACATAGGTATCAGCAAAGACATATGTAACTTCGTATAAGACGAATAAAGTCTAAGGAAAAAACGTGCCTCGGAATTCCGCACACATCACCTTTAGCCTATCCTCGGCTAGATGGCGTGACGATGCCGTTTCATATTTAACAATTTTAACACATAGATATCAGTGAATGAACATGGATAAAAATGATATAAAAATAATAAAATCATTTATCCATATATATACATTTTTTGATAATTTTAAACGTTTTCATTTTGAGTTTTAGTCGTGTGTCGATAGATGGCAGTAAATTTACAGTGACTACAAAATTTACAATGACAGGACCCCTCTATACTATCTATTCTTTTTGGTATCAGTGACAGAACAAGGATCAAAGTCAAATGGCGTTCTAAAAGTTTTAATCCTGTGTCGAAAGATGGCAGTAAATTTACTGTGACTACAAATTGTAGTTGATGACCGCAGGTGGTCGGGCCTTTAGCTCGTCGCGCTTTGCGTCGAGTTCCACTCGCCTCTGCTCTTCGAAGGCTTGCACTTTTGTGCTCACTGTATGCCTCCACTCATGGTATAATAATATACTCCGCCTGGTACTCCATTCCCGTCTTTTCTAGGTCACCTAACTGACACGGGCCTACGTCATCATGCGACAGCGCTATATGATAATATGCGATAGCGCTATTTATAGCGGCCATGTTGTTGTGACGTAGGCCCGTGTCACTCTGGGAATGGAAGACCATGTTTTATTAGACTATGCCTCCACTTCAGCCGATCTTGTGCCGAAGTCTCCCAGTGCGATGGTTCAATGTCACATCTCCGCATGTGGCGCTTCAGAACATGTTTTTAATCTTATAAACCTTTAGGCGGCTGGTTTATAAGATTCTTTACAAATAATTTGTGGAACAAAAAGTATACAAATACGTACAGGTAAAGTAAAATTGCTATTACACTCGGTCTTCTCTTACAGAGGCTACAATAATACCCCAGGGGAACCAATCAGGGCGTTACGCAACGAGTAATCGATCATGCTCGCTTGTGAAGATCAAAAACCGGGCAAGTGCGAGTCGGACTCGCGCACCAAGGGTTCCGTACCATAATGCAAAAAAAAACGGAAAAAAAATGCAAAAAAAAAACGGTCACCCATCCAAGTACTGACCACGCCCGACGTTGCTTAACTTTGGTCAAAAATCACGTTTGTTGTATGGGAGCCCCATTTAAATCTTTATTTTATTCTGTTTTTAGTATTTGTTGTTATAGCGGCAACAGAAATACATCATCTGTGAAAATTTCAACTGTCTAGCTATCACGGTTCGTGAGATACAGCCTGGTGACAGACAGACGGACGGACGGACAGACGGACGGACGGACGGTCGGACGGACGGACGGACGGACGGACGGACAGCGAAGTCTTAGTAATAGGGTCCCGTTTTACCCTTTGGGTACGGAACCCTAAAAACGATGCGGAATTACCACTTTTATAATTATAAGTATACCTATATTTGCACTTTGAGAAATTGTCAAATTTTATTTATAGTAGTTATGGCTTTATTCATGAAAAATACAAAAATCAGATTTACAAACATTATGTGTACGTTAAAAACTAAAGAGTTTAAGATCTGTTTGATAACCATTCCCTGGCATCCGCAGTTATCGCGTGCAGTTCTTTCATGCCACCTTGTTATACAAAGAAAATACATCACATATTATGGTCTAAGAATTACCTACTATGCGACATTGATCGTTCACTAAGGTCTCATTCACTTGAGCGCTTTTTGAACGCGCGTTAAAAAAGCGCTTGAATCCGTCCGCACGCCTAATTCGATTTTATCAAGTATTGTCGAAAAACCAACAAATTGATAAAAAGCGCTACCGCCGTCGTGTGAATAAATACACATGACTGTATCCATTTGTGTCATTCAAACGCTTTTTTAACGCGCGTTGTAAAAGCGCTCGTGCGAATGAGGCCTAAGTCACACTAAGTTGACAAACTTCATGATAGATTACGTGCTTTAACGTTTAATTACATTTTGATAACGTTAACGGTAACGAAGCGAACATTAATAACGGTATGAATAGTTCTGTAACGTTTTAACGAACGTCAATTCATCAGCGGGCGTCGTTAACATCCATCATTCACTTAAAATTGTTCCCGGAATCACACTGGGTAAAATTATGGTTTCAAGTTTATTTCAAGTGAAAAAAATAAATATAATGGGAGTTTACATTTTATACGATAGCATGACGTGACGTGACCTTATAGAGTCAGACCAAGAATAGTCTGCAGCGGATTTGATAGCCCACGCAGTGGAAGTGTTATTTTAAACGTCAAGCTTCTATGAAATTATGACGTATAAATGACACTTGCACTGCGGGGGCTATCAAATCAGCTGCAGACTTTTTTTGCCGAAAACGAAGGTTCAGTTTTGGTCTAGTTTCGGCCATACCATGATTTTTATACCGAATCCTGCCGAAATCGAAACTTCGATCGGGCACTACCGAAAAACAGTTTCGGCGAGGCCAAAGGTTCGGTTTCGGCTAAAAAACTGCCGAACTTTTCGGAACCATGATTTTTATATACTTACCCGACACCCCGTAAAATACTGTCCTAATTTCATCCCTAATTGAAAAAGTTTTTACAGGTAGCTACTTTTTAGGGGTCCATGCCCATAGGGTAAAAACGGGCCCCTATTACTAAGACTTCGCTATCCGTCTCTGTTTGTCTGTCTGTCACCAGGCTGTATCTCATGAACCGTGATAGCTAGGCAGTTGAAATTTTCACAGATGATGTATTTCTGTTGCCGCTATAACAACAAATACTAAAAACAGATTAAAATAAATATTTAAGTGGGGCTCCCATACAACAAACGTGATTTTTTTGACATTTTTTGCGTAATGGTACGGAACCCTTCGTGCGCGAGTCCGACTCGCACTTTGCCGGTTTTACCGCGTTGTTTCATCCGCTATTGATGCCGATTGTACTGTAAGACCATTACAACACCCTTCTTGAGCAACGCACGTCGTTTCATAACAAACGAGTGATGAATGTGGCCAAATCGGTATTTAATTGGTGGTAAACAGGCGCCGCTGATGGCGTTTAATGACTTAATTTATGACACACGTTCTGAGGGCGTAGCAAGACTACTTTAATAGGAGCGCTTGTGTTTTAGTCGCTATTTTAAGGCTGCCTTTTCACTGAGGCAAAAAGACGTGTCAACCAATTGCACCTCTTCTTTGCTCAGCTGGATTACAACCAATGCTTTTGACGACCGGTCTGGCGTAGTGGGTGCGAGTAGTGACACAGATATTTGTTCCTGCGTCATGGTTGTTTTCAATGTAAGTATTTAAATACAGTAGGTATTTATAAATTGTGTCGTTGTCTGTGTACCCACAACACAAGTCTTCATGAGCTTACCGTGGGGCTTGGTCAATTTGTGTAAAAAATATTTATTATAAAAAAAGCTATTTATTGATTCTCATATCCGCCTCAGTGGAAAGGTACTTTAAGGAGTTATAACACGTGTCGTAAATGGTTTGTGTAGGATAAAGGCAAATTATTTCCCAAAGGGAAAAAAAGTCAAAAATATAGTTATTAAACCTATTAATAGAATTTAAACTATCGTGAGAATAACATTAAATTTTATCGTGGCAAGTGTCAGATTATTCAAAACCAAACAATTTTTGCTGCTGACAAATCAAATTCAAAACATTTTCAGGACAACGGATTAAAATCAGAATAGATCTCCAGTTAAATCATCGCGCGCTCAAGGTGCTGCGCGGCGGGCAACGTGACCATTGCTCAGTATTGTTATGGCTCCTCTATAGCAGCCATGCAATAGAATTAGATAGCAATATCACTTGCTCCCTCTAACTCATAAATGCGTCCCTTGGAGTGGCCGGCGCCTGCCCATCGTGTAGAGGAGACGTGTCTGAAAACGGAGACCTACGCTCTTCGAAGCAGGAGTGATTAAAAACACGTAAGTTAAACCGTAAAAATAGTTTAGAAAACTTTTAATATCATGAAATGCACTGGAAACTTTTCCCTACAAACTTTTCTTCTCCGATCTGAGACTTGATCTCCAGCGCTCATTCTAAAGTGGCCCGACTATACACAGTTTACGAGTGCCTTAAGTCGGTTCAGTTTTATGATTGACGCTAATTGCCGCACTCACTCCGCAGGGATGCCGGCGCCTTAATGATACTACCGTCTGACGTCACTATTATTCACTAGCCTTCGCCTGTGTCTTCGTCTGCGTAAAAATCAAACTTCCCCTTCCCTTGATATTTCTTTTATCACATCGATGGTAAGCAAGCACATGACCTGCCTGATGGAAAGCCGATATAACAACCTATGGATTCTTGCAATGAGTAGCTAGAACAGTGCCCCAAACGCGTTAGTTCCGCGTAGCATTATTCCCGATCGCATTTTTCCCCACTCGCGTTAGTTCCGCGTAGCATTATTCCCGGTCGCATTTTTCCCCACTAGCGTTAGTTCCGCATAGCATTATTCCCGGTCGCATTTTTAGAGCGGGGCTCCGTCTAGGTAAGTTGTGAACTAAATGTTTTTTGAAAAACAAACTCTAGTGGGGAAAATGCGACCGGAAATAATGCTACGCGGAACTATCGCGAGTGGGGAAAAATGCGATCGGGAATAATGCTATCCGAAACAACGCGTTTGGGGCACTGATCTAGCTACTCCTTGCAATGTCGATATGAAATGCATTTTTTAAAAGTCCTCTCGTGAAATCCTCGGCAAGATCACAGATTATGCGACAGTGAGTACCTAACTAACTTTCCGCTTAAATACATTAGCATTAATTTATTTCATAAATCTATTCGGAAACCTTTATTAAGTGCTTTGACAAACCACAATCCGTAAAAACTCGTATAATTTGGATGCGAAATGAGATTTTTCAAACAAAAGGACTTCAAAGAAGTCTTGAAACCTCAAAGGGAAGTCCGATCATAACAAGGGAATAATGGGGAAGGGGGGACATTAATAAAAAACACATAAATTTGCACAGTTTTTACCTGAGCTGATGGAATACCAAATTGCAGTCTAGAGTCGTCTTTATAAGAGACGTCGAGTTCATTTCGATATTAGGTCAAGAATTTTTTGAAAACGGTCACTTCTGTGGATAATGCAATAAAAGTTAACGAAGTACATTTATATCACGTTTTTATTTTTTCAGTTATTTTTTTTTACTTAGCCTATTTTAGTGTCCCACTGCTGGGCAAAGGCCTCTCCCCTGGTTCTTCATATAAACATAAACTCCCAATTTTGCACTTCTTCCATCCAGTTGTTAAGAAAGGCGTAACTTGGTGGCTACACTCAGTACTTAGAAACCTACAAGATTACATGAAATTACTTGTATAATTGTGAAAGAAAATGTAAAAAATGACGTGTCAGGAATAAAGGCTATTTCAGTTCAATTCAAGATGAAAAAGTAATTAAATAACATACAATATATACAATAACATATACAGTGGTACTAGTACTCCTAATTAAACTAAATTCTTGATTAGGTACATGAAAAACCTAAAATCGGTCTGGGCCTATCTCATCTTAATACATATTTTGTACGACCTTCAAACTTTCAAGAAAAGAGCGTACCTACTCCCATCTTAAAGGTCGGCAACGCACTTGCAAGCTCTTTGGTGTTGCAGGTATCCATTGGCGACGGTAATTGCTTACCATCGCGAGATTGGTCTGCTCGTTGGCCTAATAAATGCAATATATCCAATTATTTTTTTATTAAACCTAATTTTTAATTAAACCTAACTATCATACCTATGTCGCAAAATTTTTTGCTTACATTTTGAGTCTGAAATTGGCTTCCATTTCGATTTATCAGAATCGGGTGAACATAAGCCAATATCATACTAATCTACGGACTAATACCTCAAACATTCGATCAGGCCTGTAGGTCTCAAACAGACTTGAAAATCGTCTCGCTTTGATGCTTGGAACGCAAATGAGTAACGACTAAATTGCATTTTACCCTTTGCGCGCCCCGATCGACTTCTATCAGCAAATATACTCGTATTTAACAATATCTACATCTACTTTGGGCAGGTCACCTACATCAAATACAAGTTATTACAATCTAAATTGTGTGAAAAACGAAAACTTTCTTTAAAACTATATTAGAAGGCAAGATCGAAGCTAGGAGAGGAAGAGGAAAACCACGATCAAGCTATACACAACAACTAAAAGCAAAAGCAAATGTGGTGTCTTACAGGGACCTAAAGAACCTGGCCGAGGACCGCGAAAACTGGCGCATACTTACTCCACCGACAAGAGCGATGCTCTTAAACTATGATGAAGATGAAATTGTGACCCTACCACCGTAACTAATCGTAATGTTTAAAAGCCCTCAAAGGACAAACGAAGTACGTTATCTCCACGTAATTTGCATCCCTCTAAGATCCGAATCGGATCGAAATCCCGTCTGGATTGTTTCAGTTCTTATCGTTTTCAATTGGCGCTTATTCAAGCGGATTGTGATGTTTAAAGTCCGTTTATTTAAGCACGCAATTTACATAAACGTAAAGAAGCATCATAATAGTAATCGTATTGTTTAGTAACCATCGACAATGAAGGGATAACTCACGTCAGACCGGGCCGTGTCCCGGCCGGAGCTTCCGGTGCCTAACTTTTCTGTGACATGACAGACGAACACGTGATGCTTTCCATAGAAAACGATGCGCCGGAAGCTCCGGCCCGGACATGGCTCGGTCTAACGTGAGTCATCCTTGATTCTACAGTCGTACAATCAGCGTCCATATTAGCTTATACATCAATGTGCCAAAGGGATGTCATCCCCTAATGGTTTTACAAGTAGGTACAGATATATATTATATCTCTACAGTACGCGTTTAAAAGTATCTATAATACCTACTCTTATTGTTTAATGTGTAAAGGCATTGTAAAACCGTGCCCAAAGAGTAAGAAATGATACCCTACCTTCGATACTAAGCCTTCGCAGTCCGTTTGTCTGTCAGCGGACTGTTTCTCAGCAACTTTAATAAAAAATAATGAGAAAAAAGTTTTCTCAGATTATTTAGGTATTGGCTTCAAGTTTTCAATGATTTTTTTAAATTGTATTTGAAAATTATAGTCTAATCCCTGCACTTCTTTTATTAGCTTGCTCTGTTCTTCAAGCGTAACTTATTTTATGACACCATCAGCTTTGGCCATAAAGTAGTCTTTTATATAAACCGTTCGTGGTTGCCACAATATACAAAACTTTTCGAGTCCATTTATATCCTTCTAAGCACTGTTCCCTCAGTACTAAATGTGGAGTCACAACGCTGCAATATTAACGCAGTTACCATTAAGACTTCAACAAAAATTCATTGTAAGTACCTAACTCAGATCTCCCGCAACCGCAGCAATCCAAAGTTGACATGCGACCTTTCTTTTGCCGTGATTTCGGTAGCCGTAATTCCCGATCTCACCCTTATGACTTAGGTAACAGAGTCCAAAGAAAAATATCAAACAAGCCTAGAAAACTTTGGACGTTTCAGTTAATTAGATGATTTGGAAACATGAGTTCATATTACGTGCGTATCTGGGGAGCCAAGTCATATTGTTGCGAACTTTGGATCTGTTACTAAACGCTGGGGGCTGATTTGGTTGTTTCTTTACGTTTGGTCACAGATTAAATAATAAGATTGTACCTACAGTAAGTTCTCTGGGTATGATGCTGGCTTGGCAGTAAAAACCATAATAAATTGTTGAATTTAAAGTAAATCGACGTGTTAATGACGCATGCAGTGCAAAAATTGTTGTCCTCTTTTTCTCTCTCTCACATAAATATATATTCTTTATTTTATCTTTACCCGTTTAATTATTGAAATATTTTAAGGCGTTAATTCCTAAACGCTCTACAAACTCAATTAGTTATTAATCATTTGTCTTATTTTGTAATTTTGAGGTTTGTAATTTTTTTTAAATAAGTTGTTAGTTTTTACCGCTTTTTCAGATATTAACGTATATCAAATATCAATACTAGTGATCATAATAACACCACTCACGCAAATTTAATGACCACAGAAAAACCTATTTACTACCAAACCAAAGCCATTATTACTTCGCCCATCACGAGCTTACCAAATTACACACTAACTAAAGCTACCTATTACCGAATACCGGCTTTATTATACATTGTGTATGTATAATCTGTCATCTTATTACAAATACACGACATAGTTATTAAGAGTAATGTATTCATTCAACCTTACGGGGTGTAAGTCATAAAAGAGTAGCTACCGTTATTGAGCATAGTCTGATTCATATTATTTTAATTGGTGCTTAAAAAGCCACTTCATCATCATCATTATTCCTAAGAGCTTGGCTCTTGTCGGTGTCGCAGTAATCGCCATTCTGTTCTTCTCTCTGCCACTGGTTTGAGCTCCTGGTATGTCACTACGTTGAATTTCTCTTTAGCCTGGACCAAATACGCATGTCTCAGTCTTCCTCTGCCTCTCTGTTTTTCTATTCTTCTTTCAATTATTACATTTGGTAGGTGAGAAGAGATCTCTGCTGAGAACAATTGCAAACAGAACGGGAAACATGTTGGGGCACCTGATACGTCATGATACTTACATAAAGCGATTTATACAGTCGCAGTCTTTGCCCCGGAGTAAAGAAGGTATCGCTTTATTGAGCACACCAAGTTTTTTAGATGTCAGCACTGCCTTCCCTTCCAGGTGGCCTTCTAAGTACTTACCTTAAATTAGGTTGGGCCTGTGGGATTTGATGACTAAAAATAAACTTCTCAGTTTGCTTACGACTGATACCTTGCACCACCCTCCTTAGCAAGGATAATTGCATTATTGGCGATAGTGTTGTCGCGATACTCGCGATACATATTAATTTGCTTTCGTCGTTAATTACATACATCCCGGGCAAGGCGTGACGCGAGCGAAGCATGGAGCCGTTGATGGCGTCACGTCTTCTCTGTTTTGGTTGCTGTGAACAAAGTAGGACTATAATGAACGGCATTGACTGCTTATCGTGCTTATGTTTCGTTGGCTTTAAGATAATGGTGTTATATTTTGGGGCAACTCAATCAATAATCATAATCATAATCATAATCATAATAATTTATTGATAATAAAAATTACATGTCAATACTAGATTACAGTGTGTAACTACATAAAATGAGATTTCATCCCAAGAATAAAATTTTAAACCATAGGTTTAACTTACATTATTAATTAATTAAATAGCTCCTTGTGGTCGTAAAACGTCTGCTCGAGAAGCCATTTTTTAAGTTTTGATTTAAAAAGTGAAGCACTTTGTGCTGTTATAATTTCCCGCGGTAGATGATTGTACATCTTACGGCCCATGACGTGGGTGAGTTTTTTGGACTTAGCTAGTCTATGCGGCTCGAGTCGCAGCAGTCCCGCGCGCGCACTACGGGTCTCGTACCTTCGCGGGGGTTCGATGATGGGGTTCATGTCCACCTCATCACGCACATTTGTTGCCATATGCAGTATTAAGAGTGAGGGCAGTGTTAATATGCCTAGCGACTTGAAGAGTGGTTTCGCAGAGCTGGTTTGCGGAATGCGCGCTATCGCACGCACAGCTCGTTTCTGGAGGCGGAAAACCCTCTCCCAGTCGGCGGCCGCTGCCCACAGCTCGATCCCATACTGTAAACGTGAGTGCACTGAAGCGAAGTAACAGGCCCGGACCATTTCAGTTGGGAGTATTCGTGCCAATCGTTTTAAGGCAAAACATGCTGTAGCCAGTTTTCCACACGTTTTATCTATATGACCTCCCCAGGTGAGGCCGCTGTCTAACTCAAAACCAAGGAATGTTGAGTTCATAACTTGATTGATAGGACTTCCATTCGCTAGTACTGACAACTGCCTCATTTGACGTCCAGAGAGGTCAAAGCTGATGAAGTGTGTTTTGGTAGTGTTCAAAATAAGGCCGTTACTTCGAAACCAATTTGACACTGATGTGGCGGTCATGTTCAGCTTGCATTCAAGTTCATCATATGTAGGGGCGTGCACAACTACAGCCACATCGTCTGCATACATGAATGTCTCTCCACTGGTGACAGCTTCTGGCAAATCATTTAACAGTAGGGAGAACAGTATGTTCGAGACAGAGGAGCCCTGTGCGACGCCCATACATGTAGTCACGGTGTCAGACCGAACGCGACCCCCGTCAGCGACCACAACTTGAGTCCTATTTCGCAACAGGTTGCACATTAATGTAAGCGCTGAACCTTCAAACCCGTAGTGACGCAGTTTTTTTATCAGAACTTGGTGATCTGCAACGTCGAAAGCTTTTGACAAGTCGCAGCATAGAACTGCGACTTGGTTACTGCGCTCACGGGCCTCCAGTATCTGCCTGACCACAGCTCGGGCTAGCGAAGTCGTCGAACGGCCTTTCCTGTTTCCTTTCAATATGGGACAAATGCTTATTAAGAGCTTTATTTATTTGCTGTCTACATACCTAAATGTTTACAACTGTTCACTTTCGTATAAGATCACTAAACTAGTTCCTAGTTCCTAGTAGTAGTAGTAGTGGTTCCTAGTTTAGTGATCTTATGAAAGCGAACAGTATAGTGATAATGACGATTTTTAAGTACTTTTTTTCTAATTTTCAATTTTTTTTTCTTTAACATACATAATAATTATATCATATCATATGAGCAAAAAAGTGCAAGGGTGTTCTTTCATGAATCTGAGAAGTAGGTACGTAACAAATTGTCTGTAATGCATTAAACCGAATAAATCCAAGTCCAAGGCTAACAGAGACTCGATAGAGAAGATAAAGTGTTTCTCAATGACCAATGGATTGCCTTTAAAGTAAAAAACGTGACCCTCATAGAACGAACATTTCAGTTGAGACCTTTCAATATAAGTAAGGGGAAAACGTATTAAGAAACGAACATTCAATACCAATGTAATATCCATCAGTGAAAACTAGTTTTAAACTAGGGAATTCACGTTTTCACTAAAAAGCTACAAAGCTGTTTAAAGTACCTACTAACATATAAATAATGGTGTTATTCAATGACAATTTATAACTAAAGGGGCTATTATCCATCGCCGCACATAACTTCTTACATTCGTCATCAGTATCACTTTGGATATGTTATACATTTCGTCTGAAATGTATTTATTATATTGCCAATTTTTTTCACAATTCCGGAATTAAATCCATAATAAAAGCTCATTATTACTTAACTTCTCATCTCGCAAAATTAAGCTATTATTTTAAGAGTGAGCCAAGTCAAAGTTTAGATGTAATTTTGATACGCCAGAGTGCACGTTTAAGAATAAGGTCGGGGGATAGAACATACCGGAGGGTTTAAATCTTTATTTAACACTTCCTACCGCCTGGTATATCATAGAATTTGTCGGTAATATACTCTTTCACACGGTATCAGCCACAGCTTTATCATATAGTTCCAGACTAGCATATTTTATTGAATTTTACATTTTTAAAGTCTTTTATAGGTAAATCTGAGAGAGCTTTAGTCCTAGTAAATGTACCGTTCTGCGGGCGTATTATGGATGTCTTTATCCATCTTTATCCACGTGATAAAATAACTGTCACTTTTTAACACCGTGAGGTAGAAAGTGACGAACACCGTTTTATCACGCTGTCACGTAGACAAGAACGACCATCATATCCGTACAGATTCAGACTGCAGAAGCATTACTGATGCACTATTGCAGCGCAACATTGCTGCCACAAATGTCAACATCCAAATGGTATCCAATCGTTCAATGTGATCGCAATGTTTTTTCTAGTTAATTTCCAATTTGACATCACACGTCGAACGAAATGCAGCTTTGCATCTCTGATATGATATGAAGTCCTCTCTGGGGTAAAAACGGAATAACATATTACGCGCAAAGCCACATGGCGAGCTAGTGAAAGTAGTGAAAGCATAAGGCCGATTCTGTATCACCAATTTGACAAGGCTTTGATCAGATACGTACCTCGACTACCTTGAGTACGAGCGAGATGCGATTCTGTACGGACTAAAGAATGTTTCTGAAAATTGCTGTAGGCTCTTTAGAAATTCTTATGTGGAATAACTTTGAGCGTGAAAACTGTATTGTTGAACGAAGTACTTATCCTGTCCCAACTGAAACAAAAAGCTCCTCAATAACCGAATTTTAAAGTATTTTTAGTTTATCTTAATTGAAATCTCCAAACCATACATTAATTCCGAAGCTCGAATAAACAATGTTGTTTACTACGTCGACAGACACACGACAAAAGGCAGTTAACTGCTATTCGCCAAAACCACTTGGCACGGTAATAAAATTACAAAAGTAACGACGAAATGCAAATATTATAGCATCACTATTTTGTGGTGCAAGTTATAAGCGAATTGAGGATTAAGCTGTCATTTAAATGTGTGTGGCGGTAAATAATCGTGGGTGAAAACCTCGGTTGTGCTGTAGATAAATAGCAGAAAATATCGTACTAAAAAAAATTATAAAAATGTCGAAGGATTCGGTCAGGATCATACACAGACAAGTGGTTAAAAACAAAAACTCATCCTCCCCATAGATCATTTTAATACTCAGATAAATGAGTACTGAAAGGTACCTACCTAGTACCTACCCACCTTGACATGAACACAAAGGTATAAACAAACAGGCATGCGTGAATAAAACTGGAGTCATAAATACTTTAATACTAGCCTTTTCAGGGGATTTAATTTCGTTATACCATTATACTATTAACAGCAAGTGCTATGGAGAGATATATATGTAAAATGTATCGTTAATAACTTGCACCCACCTCAACGGATAGTTAATGCAATAAATGTCTATAAGTGTAGGTACAACTTGCATTATTTGGCAGCGGCACTAAACTGGCACGGTGTCTGGATTTGTGACCCATTTGTGTTCCTATTACTCTAACCTTGTGAGTTGTACCTGACATCTTGCTTGTAGCCTTTGACATTTATGTTAATCGCCAATATATTGGGGACTGCTTTACCCTTTACAGTCCACGTACGATTCCTGTAGATGCGTACCTATATTTTTCAAAAATATATTTATAGTGAATCAACACGGCCAACATCGGCGTGAAGCGGATTCGCTCAGAGCGTTTCTTTATATGACGCTAGTCGCTTCCGCTTACGATTTGCACTCCCCCCATCGGATAGTTAATGCAATAAATGACCTGGAGTGTGCATCTTGCGTTATTTGGCAGCGGCACTAAACTGGCACAGTGTCTGGATTTATGACCCGTTTGTTTTGCGACTATTACTTTAGGCTAATTTTGAAATTTGCGGGCGGATTTTGATTAAGTTAATAACACTGTAAATACGCGATTAAGTTCCGTTGTGCAATTTAATAAGTTAATAACGTTGTTAAAATTGTATGCTTTGGAAGTTAGTTCGTGATATGTTTTTATTCATGTTAAATGTTCGAATTGATTTGTATATTTTGACATTTTTAAGTAAATTTGCATAATGAGGATCTTTTTGGCCTCACATATAGGTAAGTATAATGTGTATAGGGTTGGTAATTTAGTTTGTATATATGTATGTAATTATAATTTTAATTCTATTTATGTTGCTCGATACATGGATTGCTAAAAGGAGCTACCATCAATAATTATTGCTTACTTAAACAAGCTAAAATCATCTAATCAAATTAAAAGACATCATCTAAGGCAAAAAGTCAAACATGAATTGCATGATTCGATTCAACTTTTTTTTGAAGTTTTTTTTTTTCAAAATCTGTCAAAAAAACAACATAATAAATATCGGCCCGTAAAAATTTGCTCTTGATAACTCACCCAGATTCGCGTCGCAATATCACTATGACGCAGGTGTGAACACTATAACTCACTCCACGTCCGAAGCGGTGCTTCACGGTACGGATGCGACCCCGTGATTTACCGTCTTGGTACCTATTCCGGAGTGTAGGCCGGAATATCACGTCACACGTGTTAGAGTGGATTTGAAGGTCAACAAAACCTTTTCTATACTAAAGTAAACACAGCCAAGGGATGGGACGTTTCAGAAAAGTGTGTTTTTTTTTGCTTTGTTCCAATAGTGTGGGATATTGCGGGATAGGTCTTTCAAAACAAATAAGGGTCTCCTAAAACCATTTTTTTGATTTAGTGAATATGTTTGGAAATATGCGCTCCGAAAGAAGAAAAATATCCCCTCTAACTTTTGAACCACGGGTCTAAAAAATATGAAAAAAATCGTGAAACAAGAGCTTAAAAAATACTTTAAATGAAAAGTGTAAAGAACATGATCGGTCTAGTCGTTTTTGAGTTATTGCAAAAAATCTTATTTTGTTAGTAAAAAGACGTAAGTACAAAAGCGCTGCAAAGATACTCCTTTATGATACTTAATAATAGCCCCCGTTTGACCTATTTTGACAGAATGGTAACTACAAAACCCTTCACTGAGCATGGCCCGATATGCTCTTGACCGATTATTAATACTTCTGATAAAGCTATGAAGCCGATATGTGGTGATAGCGTTTGATAAGGGCTCCCCCACATATGTCGACGCGGAATCGGCAAAATCCGATCTTCTTCTTCTTATGGTACCGTCTCCTGCCGGAGGTTGGCTATCATTAGAGCTATTTTCACTTTTGACGCTGCAGCTCGAAACAGCGATCTGGTGCTCATCTTGAACCAGCACCTGAGGTTTTTGAGCCACGAGGTTCGTCTTCTTCCACATTTTCGTTTACCCTGGATTTTCCCCTGTATTATCAGCTGGAGGAGGTGGTATTTGTCATTTCGTAATATATGACCAAAGTACTGCAGTTTCCTAATCTTTACAGTATCCAAAATTTCTCTTTTCTTTTGCACTCTTTGCAGCACGCTGTCATTGGTTACTCTATCCGTCCATGAGATTTTCAGTATTCTCCCGTACACCCACATCTCAAACGCCTCTAGACGTTTACTTATAGCTTTAGTGAGTGTCCATGACTCACCACCACCACCACCATACAGTAGAACCGAAAATACATAGCACCGTGCCAATCGCACCCTGGTAGAGATTCGGAGGGACCGGTTGCAGAGAAGATGATTTATTTTTAGGAAAGTGTTACGAGCTTGCTCTATTCGGCACTTGATCTCAACGCTGTGATCACCCTGGTCATTGAAAATACAGCCTAAGTATTTATACGAGCGGACCCTTTGTACAATTTAATTTCGGACTTTCAAGTCAGGTAATGACCTTTGTATTCTATCTACGGTCATTACTTTGGTCTTTTTGATGTTTATCGTTAGGCCATACTTCGCACTTACTACATCCACCCGTTCGAGCAAGTTCTGTAGATCTACAAAGGTTGCCGCCAGCAGAATAGTATCGTCGGAATACCTAATGTTGTTGGCAGCGTGTCCATTTACTATTATGCCCTCGGCGGCATCTTCCAGAGCCTCCCGAAATATGGTCTCGGCATAAATATTAAAAAGAAGCGGTGACAATATGCAGCCTTGACGTACACCTCGCATTATATCTAACAGACCAGTTAGATCTTGATCCACTCGGACTTTCGCTTTTTGTTGCCAATAAAGATTCTGGATGACTGCTAGATCTTTAAAGTCAAGCCCTATATCCTTTAAAATTTTGATGAGTTTGCTATGTTGGACTCTATCAAATGCTTTTTCGTAATCTATGAAACAGATATGCACACATTGACCCATATCCCAACAACGTTGTAACAAAACCTGATAACCAAAGAGCGTATCCCGAGTCCCAAGTCCATTTCTAAACCCAAACTGCGAATTAGAAAGGTTCTCCTCAATCTTTTTGTAGATTCTATTATGGATTATTTTTAGAAAAACTTTTAGCACGTGGCTCATCAGCGATATCGTTCGGTACTCGTTGCATCTCTTGGCGCTGCTAGTCTTTTGGAGGGTTATAAACGTAGATTCTAACCAGTCTGCTGGCAATATGCCACTGTTGTAAATCCCGTTGAATAGGTGGAGAAGAATCGGAATATTTTCGTCCATCATAAGTTTCAGTACTTCACTAGGGATTTCATCTGGGCCGACGGCTTTACCGTTTTTTGCTGATCTTATCGCGTTGATAACCTCTTCCTTTGTTATTTCTGGTCCAGACTGTTCAGAAATCGGCATCTTCTGGCTTCTATTATCATCACTAAACAATTTCCGTATGTACTCTTCCCAAGTTCTTAATTTCTCCTGGATAGTCATAGCAACTGTTCCATTATCATCCATCAAGGTTAGTGAGCCACTTTATCTTTTGAAACCTGCAAATTGCTTAATTTTCTTAAACATATTGAAATAGTCATGTTTTTCTTGCAAATTCTCAATTTCTTCACACTCATCATTCATCCACCTATCTTTGGCCTGGGAACACAGTCTCCCTATTTCTCCCTATTTCTCCGATCCCGATCCGATCCGACCCGAAAATCCGATAGGAAAGCTTTATGTCTGCGCAATAAGAGCGAAAAAGTTGTCGTTAGGCTCGGTTCGCATCGGCCGGCGCCTGCCGACGCGCTATTTCCTATCGGCTTTTGACGAATGCGCGTCGATATCTGGGAAGACCCTTACGTAGCTTATAATTCAACGGGATAGTATCTGTATAATGCAGAAATCTGTTTCTGCAAAGGTAGCTGCCATACGCGTCACGCCCGCGACAAAGTGTTTAGATCTTTTTGTGAAATGTGCCGTATCATATTAGTTACAAAATCTAGTCGATATTTTAAATTACGAATCAGCTTCCATGGGGCTTTTACACTGGCAGCCTCAATAATGACATGCAATTTTGCGGGTATTGTTATTTTACTCATAATATGATTTTCCGCATAGCAACCAGACCTCATTAACTGTGGATTGAAATATTAAATGTCTTATAATTTGATGGCGAGTAATATAAATACAGGGTGAAAATATCGTGGGCAAAAATGCTTTTTCTAATTGACTTCACAACTAACTAATTAACAATAACTTTCACAGGATGCTATCTGAATTAAGGTAGACGTTCAAGTGGTTGTCATTATCAACCTGGTTCACTTCGTCCACTGTCGACCAAGCCCTGAATTTAAAAATATATATTAAAAAAAATCAAAGAGCCAGAAAATAAACTAACGTAACTATTTATTATAATATAACGTAGGAGTAGCTTACTAAACTATTAAACAAAAAAAAAAGGATTTTATACATGACATGTGTTGGGAAAACACATTAAACTTTTATAATCGTGAATATTTATCCGCGCAGCAGATACACTAAATTACACCGCCGTGTTAATAGTGTTGACTTTATTGAAAAGTACGGCTACCACCAGTTTTGACATTGACAGATTAACTCGCGTCTACGTAAATTACTTTCTATACATCTCGCTTGCACTAATATGCGAGTACGAGCGAGATGCATAGAAAGTAAGTTACTTAAACGTGAGTGAATATGTCAATGTTAAAACTGGTGGTAGTGCTTCTGGTATTAAGTTGTAAAAAACATGTTGCCAAGAAGCATATTTTTTACGGCATCAGAAATAACTTATCTCAGAATTTGGGATACCGTAAAACGGGGTGAGTAGGTTTCGCGGGGAGAGTTGGGTTATGAATGGGGAGAGAAGGGTTGAGAGGGGGGTGAGAAGGGATTTTAAGGCTACTGCTATAAAAATAATGTATTCCAATTTAAAATGGAGCTATAGTAATACGCATAATAAAAAAAAATCGATCCAACAATCTTCCAAAATCACCTTTGTATGAAAACCCCTCTCACCCCAAATACGAGGCACTACGGGGTGAGGTGGGTTTCCTCTTTATCGTCAAAGTTATGAAATGGAAAAAATATAATAAAAATAAAATAAAAACTAAAATACAAACTTACGGAACACTTATTATACCTATACACCATTCAGTTTTCATATGTAAAAATAAAATGTTATCGAGGTTTGAATTTCAGTTTTGACCCTATACTCACCCCATTTTACGATAATTACTTACTGTGTATCACTGATCCACTGTCAACCAGCTTACCGTACGAAAAAAATGATCAGCCTGTATTATTTTCTCAAGCTTAATGTGAGCTTAATTCTGAGATGATAATTAAGTTCATTGATTCGTTTTGATGTGAATGAATTAAATGAATTCGTTACATCCCTTGTCTTGAGCTTGGTACTGGCATTGACAAAAGTATGTACAGGCGCCATCATGGCTCCTCTACACGATGGGCCAACGGCCACTCCAAGGGACGCAGCAATGTGGTAGAATGAGATAGCAAAAACACTTGCTCCCTCTAATGGCTCCTCTACACGATGGGCCAACGCCGGCTACTCCAAGGGACGCAGCAATGTGGTAGAATGAGATAGCAGTATCACTTGCATAATTGCGTCCCTTGGAGTGGCCGGCGTTGCCCATCGTGTACAGGCGCCATCAGATTTATTGGAACGGCCAAGTAGTGCTATGTGGTATCGGTATCGTATTGATCGTGGGTTTGATTGAAGCCGAGACAAAAGCCGAGGGCCGCGGGCGCTCAAATACAACACATATGTGAAACTATTTGTTGATACATACGGATGTTGAAGATAAACGCCGCGTTTCTCACACGTGACACCACCATTTCTGCCAGTTAAGAACCACTACCACCATCTTTGACATTGACAGATACGCTCGCGTCTATTTTCTATGCATCTCGCTCGTACTCGCATATTAATGCAAGCGAGATGTATAGAATTAAAGTAATTTACGTAGACGCGAGTGTTAGAATATTGTTATTCTATGTACAAATTGTATTACGTATGAAACTGACCTGTTTCTCTTTGACGTCTAAAGTTGATAATATATTACACTATTTAAACACTTAACACAACATCACGTGAATTTAACAGAATTTGTTATTTATGTGGGTACGATACGAAACCACGGTTGACAAGAGAACCAGTAAGTTAACCTACTAATAATATTTATAAACTACTTTGAAGTGATTATATTTTGTATTAATATTACTGATTAATAATTATGTATAACGGAGTTTATTGAAAAGATGTTGGAATACTTTTATTCTGCATAATTTGATAAATGGACGAGGTACATGAGAAACTACTTCTGTGACGTCACTTATCGAATGACAAGTGGCATGATCAACCAGTTGCCAGGTAAAATGGGTATAAAAGGGATCGACCGATCCATTATTGATCATTCTGCTTTGAGCATTCTGCCTTGCGCATCAGCACTGAGTTAATCATCGCCAAAGGAATATTGAAAGTTAAGTAAATACTATGTTGGTAATTATTGTAATAATTATGTACTTACTTGATTAATTAGATGGATTAATTAATTAATAATTAATTAAATCATCTCTTACTGAATTATAAACTAATAGTGATTGTGTTTATAAGTTGTTGATGATAATGTTAATAAATTGGAATATTCACTTGAATAAAACAGTTTTATTTTCAATTACATCTGTTTATTATTTTATTTATCTTACTTATAACTTAAATAGTATCCAGTTATTAATTTAGCAGTTTTACATAGTTATTAATCAAGGTAAATAAATAACAACCTGACAAGTTTTACCTTGAAAGTAATATTGACTATCAATTTTGAGTTTATTTTTAATATTTAATATTTTAAAAATTATCCATTTATCTAACACGAGCGTATCTGTCAATGTCAAAACTGGTGGTAGTGGTTCGTCAAACGGATCGCACCTTCGAGCAACAGGAAGGGAGTCGGCATTTGCACTATTTCCCCTCTGCCGAAGCACATGCCCAACTGGGCATGCACACAACTAGCGCGGTGCGTGTTGTGACTCATCCGTACACAAAAAGAGATCGAGGTGTGCAAGATTTGTCTTTGACGTGTGTCATTTTCTATGTACCTATTTGTGTCATCATTACAGATTGGATTTTGTATATAGTGAGTGAGAAGTGCGACTGTGTGCACGTTTCCCCCCGCAAAAAATGGCAGAATGATTTGTACGGTAAGATATCGCTTGGGCTCCTCCCTTCCGACGTGTCGGAAGCCGGTGTTGCTCGAAGCATCGCACCGTATGTCGCCTAGCTTTACTCTTTGCCGTCACTCGTTTGATGTCAATCCGGTCAGATTTTTTGAGGCTCGACAACGGGATCAAACAGAACTACACGTGTATAACTGATAGGATAAGCTTAGCACGAAATGTGTTATTTTCGGTCAACATAGACGTAGAAAATAAAATCATTGTCTGATCCCAAAAGTTAAGCTGGCATAAGCTTTCATATGTTTTTGGTGGTGAATAATCGTGGATTTATACCTCAGTTGTGCTGTACAGAGCACAAAAGACGTTCTCAAGACTAAAAGTTTGTTTAGGATCCTTATACAAATTTTAGATTTTCCTGTTTCCAAATAATAAACCGTTATCCTAATCGGTTATTGTGCCATTTCTGATGGAAGAGGAAATAAAGTTACCTTTTTAAACAAATTTTTAACACATAATCATGCATGTTAGATAATTAGTTGTTAAGGACCGTTTACATAAATTTTTTGTTTGTAGTCGGATTGATTAACATCGTTTTTTTTCATTATTAAATATGTTAGCAAACTTTCAGTAAAATATATTCTTTATTTCGTTTCGTGACAACGATTTTAAATAAGCCGCAATTCGATTGTCGCAACACGAGATCTGCATATCGATACCTTTGGGTTCAATTGGCGTAAAGGACAAAATGCTAGTTTTCAGGAGAAGCGAAAAACTGCGAGAATTTTTTAAATTTTGATATATTTTTGTTGTTTATCGAGCTATATTTTTGATGTGTATTAGAAAAGTACTCAAAATGTTAGTCTCTTTAACCTAAATTAGCACTCATATCTATAAATTAAATAGGAAAGAAGTTAATGTCCTTTAAAATTGGTCCAAAACAGTATCAATGTCCTTTGCGCCCATGATATAGAGTCACAATTTTGATAATTTAGTGAATCTTGTTTAGTAAGGGACGTTATCAGACTATTTTATTCCAAATTTGGGGTGTATTAGTTACCACCCACGGTACACATGTTAACTGTTTTCAGCATAGTTTACTGTTACGAAGCTTAAAAATGTATCAAACGGTAGTTAAATATGCTAGGTATATCCCGATTACAGTTGTTATGAATATTTTTCTGATAACATAGTAATAATATAGAAAACACAATATTTTTAACCAATTATATAATAAAAAATAATTAAATGCTCAAAAAGTTGCTAACATTCGGTATATGTCCCAGTGCTTAACACTAGCCGCCTTATATTATAACAATCATAACATAACAGCTTTTAATCATAACAAGGGAAGTATTAGATCCGCTAACTATAATTAGAATTAGCATATCAAGCATTTGAACGTTTACTTAGTGAATAAACGTCCAAAGACTATAATTCAATACAGTTAGTTATAATAGGTAATAATACTGTTTCAATATTTCAAGATCTCTTATTTCATAATACGGTACATCAAGGTATTTAATCGAAAAACACTATTAATTCCTATTCAAGTTACTCAAGTAGTGATTTCTGTGTTATTTAGTCCCCGTTACCTACAGCTGCATTAATTTCTGATTTCAAACACTTAAAAATATATTTTGATAGAACGATTATGACATAATTAAGTAAATGAATTAATTAAAACCGATTCGCTTATTAAGTATTAATTACCACTTCGTTCAGATACGTTTCAAACTTTCTAAAGTGCTTGAAACGAATTTTTTTTCAACGAGTTATTGTAGCCGAGCTCAAGCAATGACACAAATAATTAAATTACGCACAAATAACCACTTCCACCGCTCAGGGACGGATAATAAACAGTCATAACATAACCCTGCGCTGATCAAGCTGCATGCCCATTGAGAATCGGGATAGTGAGGCGATGGGCAGTCGCTAATACACCTCTCTCGTTCTCCTAATTAACAAGAAATGCGAGTCGGAAAGGTACAGAGTGAATTATGCACAGGCTAGTACGTTGTCGCAGGACTATAAGAGATTCTACTGCGAGTAAAACAATGATAGTTGCGGAAAAAACACTGAGCTGAGGTTTCATTACATTACATTTTAGTAGTAAAGGACCCATAAAACGATTTATTTATTTGGCATTATAGACCTTTACGCCCATGAACAAAGATAACAGCGGAAAAAACTCTTAGCGTAAATGCTTTCAAATTTAAGGGCAAACATTACATTATAGTAATAAAGGTCCCAGAAAACGATTTATTTGATATTATTCACCGCTACGTCCATGTTATTCGTTTTAAATTTAGAGTTTAGAAACTAATTTGAGGTAAGACACAAGTATCAGAAAAGTCCTTTACAACCTTGTTCGCTTCTTATACTTATAAAAATATATTTTTAGAGCGGGTCGTAAAGGGCAAGTACAATAATATCAATAGTAAAATATGTCCTTTACGACCATCTTGACCATACGATATGAAAAATCATTAAGAAAAATGAAGGGCTTAAAGGACGACAAAAGACATGTAAGTCATTTACAACAATATTTATATTTAGCGATAACCTTTACGATAATATCTTTGAACATCTAATTTGTAACTGGTCATTTACGCCCCTTGAGCTAAGCTGTTTTTGCAAATACATAGTAAAAAATTGGGTCGTAAAGGCCACTTTTTAAGAGATATCGAAATTTTAACTATACAGAACGATAGCGCTTGGAATTCTGAACAAAACTGTATATATACCTCATTTTCGCCAAAATGTCCTTTACGCCAATTGAACCCAAAGGTATCGATATATCTACACATCTAGCGAATAAAATAGTGTTCACCGCTAGCCAATAGCCGTTTCCCAGTTAGAACCGAATTGGGCCCATCTACATAGATAACCTATTGAGTTAAGCGGGAGTGACGGGCGCTATCTCTCACTGCTATCGAGGCTTGGTAGCTCTCAAATGAAAACGGTATTACATTGAAATTAGGTGAAAATAACAAATGAATAAAAGTTCCAAATGTAGGTATTAAAGGTTGTTACTTTTGTAACAACCTAAATTATTATTTATGCCTTGGATTATTTTTCACTAATAAATTATGCTAAAGGTAAAGGTCCCATTTTGTCGATTCTGGTTTCTGAGTTATAAAATAATAAAATAAAATAAAAAAGCCTTTTATTTCAAGTCCAATTTGTTACATTCATTACATTACAACAAAATAAGTTAGCATTTATTTATAAGTATTTATTTTAGGTATAGTGTCAATTAGAATTATTTATTGTTTGTTAAGTCAATTTTCACATATTATAAATATACAAAGTATTAATTATTTGTGGTGGACAATAACCCCTCATCGGGTGAAGGCCTTCACCCGGTTTCTGAGTTACCGGCAGTTTATAAAAAAAATTGCAAATCTTATCGAAAATCGATTTCTGCCAAAAACTGATACAAAATCAGTGTACAAAATCTTCTGAAGAATATGCGATATTCTTTCACTAATAGATCTTTTCACTAATAGCATAGAATATACATAATTATGTATAATTATAGTTTTCGGAACTTTTACTAATAACTCCATATGTAGGTACAAAGTGCGACCTTCAGCCAAAAAATTACACATTTATTATATGCACTGTCTGTACTCAAGTGTGTGCCGAGCCGTTATATTTATTGCAACAAATATTTTCTTAATTCTTTGCATGCGAGTTGCATTAAGACCAATCCAAACAAGATCTTATTGTTCAATTTATAATACCAATACGCCATGGTCTAATAAAACATGGTCTTCTATTCCCAGAGTGACACAGGCCTACGTCACAATAACATTGCCACTTTATTTCAATATAACATGCTACATTTTCATTTATATGTATTTTATCTTAAATTTTACAATAACACGTCATTTTTAATTATTCGTTAGCAATATCTTCCGATTCACGAAAGAAATTTCAGACGTTCGGGTAATTCTGTTTACACTACTGGCAACACAGGATAGCGCTGTCACATTTGACAATTCGGATCTAGATAACTTCATGCCCTGACCGTCATCCTTGTCGAACGCGTGTTAATTGTTATTTCCTTCTCGCTCAGTGTCAGCAGTCGCAGTGTTTTCCAAACTTTTCACGTCGTAAGCTTGGTAATTAATGTGTAACTGTGAATTAGTTTTTCAAACGTTTGTCTTGTATAGATAAATAAAGTTTAATTTAATACATTAGATTTGTTTTATTTTACTATGTTTCTACATGAATAACTTAAAATTAATGCCGTTAAAATAATTTTCACCGTTGGTTAAAATTCTCCCACATTTTAAAGTTTGAGAACCTGTAAACAGCATGATGACGTAGGCCCGTGTCAGTTAGGTCATTCGCGAATTTCGGAATAGAGTACCAGGCGGAGTATATTATTATACCATGCAATACGCCATGGTATAATAATATACTCCGCCTGGTACTCCATTCCCGTCTTTTCTAGGTCACCTAACTGACACGCGCCTACGTCATCATGCGACAGCGCTATATGATAATATGCGATAGCGCTATATATAGCGGCCATGTTGTTGTGACGTAGGCCCGTGTCACTCTGGGAATGGAAGACCATGTTTTATTAGACTATGCAATACGCTAAGTTTTTGTGTCAGTATTGTTCCGCTAGGCGCTTATCGAAACCTGTTAATTTCGAATCGAATACAGGCCCCTATTTATATTGACAGGGGGTCAATTCGAAGTTTAAATATAATGTTTATACATAAATTGGTATTATTATCAATACATTTCTGATTTCAAATTCAAAAAGAAAATATTCGAATTTTGAATGCTATTATGAAATCTATATTATTATCTAGTATATCGAAGTTATTATTATTAAGCAATAACATTTTTACAGAAAAAAAAAAGTCTAAGGGCGTTGTTTCCAGTTTTTGAACGTATAATAAAGGGTTAATGATACATGTGTAGAAAAAATTAAAACAATAATATTTTCATCTCACTCGCTCAGTAAATGTGGAATCGCACGCAGGTTTAGCGGGAGTTATAGAAAAAGCGTTCTCCCTAGGGAGTTATGAAGTTTCTAGTGCCATAATTAACAGTTTTTTGTCTTTATACTTAATTTTAGTATCGCAAGTGTGATGAAAAACATTGTGTGTAACTCGGGGCGTAATAATATTGCAAACTCGAGTCTATAAATCGCTCCGGCAAGCCGTCGCGATTTAACTTACTCTCGTTTGCAATATTCATGCATGTTGCCCCATGTTGCACAATGTACTATTATTGCTTGCATATTTTTTAATGCAATTAATGTAAGGTAATAATATTCCAATAACCGCTTAAATCGTGATCAATAGGCTTCCCAAACAGTCCATCGACTACTTTTGTGACTTTTAGGATCTGTTGCAGAATCAATCGGCCCCGAGTGTACGATTCGTCCGACCGCGCGTTGACGTACAACAATCCCATTGGAGGTTCGAATGTCGTACCTATGTCCGATGTCCATTGTTTATGTCCAATAAACTTTATTTCTGGAAACAACAACTACTAGGTACAGTCGCCATCAGATATATCGGAGCGGCCAAGGTGCTCACAAATATCGGAACACGCCTCTATTGTCAGGGCGTTAGAGCGCGTGTTCAGATATTGTGAACACCTTGGCCGCTCCGATATATCTGATGGCGACTGTACTATAAAACTTTATTGCACAGAACGGAAATGTAAAGAATGCGGACTAAATGACAAATTAGTACTTTCTACCCGATTCGAACATTAATATACGTCCAGATACGATAATAGGGAATATTACCGTATCTGGACGTATATTAATGTACACTGTTCGTAGCGACTACGCAACTCCTCTGGAGTTGCAGGCGTCCATAGGCACCGGTAACTGCTTACCGCCTGGCGGGCCGTATGCTAGTTTGCCACCGACGTAGTATAAAAAAAGGGGACACCCTAGTAAACAAGCTAGGTAGGTACTGTGTTACACCTAAACAATAACAGCTCAATCTGTATGGCGATTCTATACAAAGTAACTCGTTTCCATTGCCTTTGAGTATAGTGCCATTAAAACGTCACAATGCAATGTCACAACGTAAATCCCCAAGCAGCCCCGTATTTCAAACTCAATCTGCTAAGTTCCGCTTGCCACCTTCGAACATAGACCATAGATTGAACTAGACGCCGCAAGCACCTTAAATAAACCAAGCGTGATGAACTTACTTTGATGTCAAGAGAGTAATTTATGTATGAGAATTTTTTTTTTACTGTGGTTGAATTTAACAACTAATTGTAAGTATAACTCAAAGAAGCATTTTTTTTTTTAGAAAAAAATAGCTGGGGCCTTTTTCACTGCGGTATCAATTGTCACCGACAATTCGCTGTAGGTACACTGGTGGTCCTCGATGTAAATCTGGCCCTCGACCGCTCACGCAACTGGAGCTTCGTAACCAGATACAATTGAAATCTTTTTCGGTCTTGAAACCGGTTGCGATCAATAACTATTTCCTTCTTATACGAAGTCAGTTGCGATCCAACACCTTTTCTTTATGTACGAAACCGCTCGTTTTGTTAAGTTATTATTATTATTATAAATCCTTTTGACGCGTAGTCTGATCTGTTATTTTTGATTCTGACTGTATGAGCATTTATTGAGTCTCGTCAATGGCATTAAATATCACAAATATCGATTTTCTCAGACTGTGCAAATTATGTGCATTGTACTTAGCTTTTCCGTGGTCTAGTTCAATAATAAAGGTCTGTGTCCAAATCGCACCCAAAGGCCAATCCATTCTCACATAAGGGCCATTAATCAATCTGATTTAGGCGAACACTTCCAAATACCAATGGTATTTATGACGGACCTCTGTGATAGGTTTTTACATTTGTCACCGTGAGGTCAAATGGGGGGTATGAGGATGATGTATTATAAGTGTCACTCAGACAGATCGACTCAGCTACAAGATGGAGCATATAATTTACAGCCACCATACAAGAAAATTTAAGTTTTAGTGATTCGATCTGTTTCCTATATGATACTGATCTTTCAGTGTCAAAACTGACGTTTTTGGTTGAAGAAATGTCACTTTTGACACTGACAGACAGTATCATATTGGAAACAGATCGAATTACTAAAACTCGAGACTTCCGGTTCGAGCGCCATCTTGATGGCACGCGGCGAGATTAATTGATTCTTTTTTTGCTCATTAATATTGTTTAAAGTGTAATATCGATAGCCTATTATACAGTAAACTAATGTGGTAGTGTGCAGTGAATGGAGAATTTATCTTGAAGCACGTTTAACCATCATTTTGGAGTCGACGGTCGGTTGTCCACGTGTTTCTTGTAAAGCCCGCTATCGCTTTACAAGAGCTAAATCACCGTACACTGTCTTGTACTAACCGTACAATTTCAATCGTTTTACCCTGCTACTACGACCTTGACACTGGCGAAATAGCCCCAATGGGCTGAAGCCATAATTTTAAAAGAATGAATGAATACTAAAACTCGAATTGGTTTGATAGGTGCTCCCGCATTAGGTGATTTAGTATGGGAGCTCGACCGCCTATTATAGTTTCGGTTACCGTCCGATTTCAGACTACACTAGGCATTAGAGCGGCAGCATTGATCCGCGATTTATATTAAATTTGCGTCAGTAATGAAGTCAGCAGTAATCTCGCGGTACAATACTGCGGCGGAATCCTGTTGTTATCTGAATCCGAACAGTAAATTCCTAAAAATGACATTTTATTTTAATTGAAATAAGTTACACAGCATAACAGTATACACCGAGTCACTGTGGAACTACAAGTAAATTTAAATACCTATGTATAATCAATATAACAAAAACATTGCGATACAAACATACTACTATAATTATGTTTTACAATTATCATGTCATGTAACTTGCAGTAAAAAAGTGTAAGTATAATCTACTATATAATAGTCCGACAAAAAATTGTAGAAAACAAATGAGGGCGCCCCTTCCTACGTAACTGTCACATTTTTGACGTAAAATGGTTAAACATGGTAACAATTTATACTATGGAATTTTTTAAATTCCATTTTATTTAATTTCTACTATTTTATGTCGCACTATACATATATCATCTTACAAAAATCTATAAGTCATTATTTATGGCACTGACTGTACCTACGCATTTCCTTTGTTCTATCTACTTAATCTACTGTACCTCCACATTGTTTCTTTGTTCCATATTAAGAAAACAAAGGATACAATGGAGTGACGGTACATTAATTCCAAAACTAATCCAATATGCGCATCTCAAAGTAAAAGTATCCCTTTACAAAAAGCGGGCAATAAAAGTGGACATAAACAAAAATTCTTTATAACGCCACACACTGAGGGGTAGGAGATAAAGCTAAAGGATTTTGTCCTTTTAAAAATATTGTTTTTAATAGGCGCGTTTAGTAGTTGAATGGTACACGGAAAGAACATGTCTAGTCACTGTGACAACATTTTGAGTTATCGCGGTTTGAAAGGAGCGATGTAGGTAATTATCCGTATTATGTTTGTGTATAGGTGTTTTTAAAGTGAGAAAAACGGAGTTATATTTATAATTGCAGCGGTAATAGAAGTTGTAACTAATAGTATATTGAGGGCTCTACATTTTGAGATTAAAATCTCATTTTCCAAAAAAAGTATAAAAAAAGCATGAATATTTACAATCTTAACTACTAATCTTAAATTAAAAAGATTTTTTGAGTTAAGGAGTCTACGTTATAATTAATTATACACTATTACTTATTAATTTTATTATTTTTCTATAAGATAGGGATTCGATTATTCTCTCATTTTAAGCATGTGTTTCTTTATAATGTATCTAGCTTGCCCACACGTTCGATCTTCTAACGAGTTAATTAATTCATTTGGAAATCTATTCAATATACGCGGTACAATGCATTTCCATACTCTTCGACCGTATTCATTGTTTGTTTTTACGATCTCAAACGTTAGTGTTAGTGTAGCCCGTGAACGTTTGTAGTTTCAGGGATGTCACATGTGACGGACCCTTTGGAAACTTGTATGTACACTACTTACTTTTGGATCTCAATACTGTACTGGTTAGACGAAGATCCCTAGAACAGAGTCATTAGATTACAGTTTAACTCAGGCCCCTATTTCACCAACGTGACAGGTCCGACAATTGACGACATCACTGTTACTGACGTCACAGGCCTCCATAGGCTACGGTAACCGCTTACCATCAGACGGGCGGTGTGGTTGTTTGCCACCAACATGTTAATTAAAGAAAAACTCCACTATATCGCCAGTTAATAAGTACTTATTTTGCGAAGCTAATGACAATTGTCACAAGAAATACGACAGTTGTCACGAAATTCCGACACAGAACTCATTTGCTGTCAAGAATTACAGAAAGTTCTTTGAAATCTTGTGACAATTGTCATCATTATCATCATAAACATCGCAAGAGAAATACCTGTTTTTTGCCGATATATTAAGTTTTTTTAAATAATACAATGATGGTGACAAACAGGAATCCAGCCCGCCCGATGGTAAGCGATAACCGTAGCCCATGGATGCCTGTGACGTCAGCAACAATGATACTTGTCGAATTGTCGCACCTGTCACGTTGGTGAAATAGGGGCCAGGGGGTCCTTGTAGTGGTGTTCCTAGCCCCCACAAGCCCCTTAATATTCTCCCTTGAAATTTGCCGCTCTTTGCCGTCTTCTTCTTTAGACTACAGTAACTATAGCTCTGAGCGTACATTTTCTCATGTATTATTCTTTGGTGTTGCTAAGTCAAGTGTTGTATCTATTAAAGTAAATTGAATTTATATACATACTTTACTATACAAGCTCCCAACCCTTTCTCAATTTTTAACACAATGATTGTGACCAACAAAAGATTTTTTATAAAAAACCGGGCAAGTGCGAGTCGGACTCGCGCACGAAGGGTTCCGTACCATAATGCAAAAAAAAACGAAAAAAAAGCAAAAAAAAAACGGTCACCCATCCAACTACTGACCACTCCCGACGTTGCTTAACTTTGGTCAAAAATCACGTTTGTTGTATGGGAGCCCCATTTAAATCTTTATTTTATTCTGTTTTTAGTATTTGTTGTTATAGCGGCAACAGAAATACATCATCTGTGAAAATTTCAACTGTCTAGCTATCACGGTTCGTGAGATACAGCCTGGTGACAGACGGACGGACGGACGGACGGACGGACGGACGGACAGCGAAGTCTTAGTAATAGGGTCCCGTTTTACCCTTTGGGTACGGAACCCTAAAAAAATACCTTCAAGATTTTATTTTATTTCTTATCTATCGGAATGCTATCGGATCGCATCGTCAATGTGTGAATCGCCTTACCGAATGCGATCCGATCGAAACCGAATTTGATAAATTCATATTGAATTATCTCCACTCAATGCATGCCAACAAAGCATCAATTAAATTATTTCATTACAATAGTAGGTTAATCCTCTGCCGTTGACAGCCGTATGTATAAAGGGTGCTCATAAAATCCGCGATCCAAATTCATCTCAGTAATCGCATAAAATGTATTATCAAGGATAAATCCCACCCTGCCAATTTAACGATGTTAGTGAGTCTTTATGGACTATAAAGTTTCTTTTGAATATACTCGGTTTATTTCTTGGGTTAATTTTGTATGAGCGATTGAATGTCAAGTGTCATAAAATGGGGAGTAAAAATGGAGATTTTTGAGTTTTTATGACCAAAATGATGTGGCTTTACGAGTAGAAGAGTACAGTCAAGAACAGACAAAAAGGGTTACTTTTCATGGAGCGTATGTGTAAAATGTCATCAATAAATAATTCCACTATTCTACTTCATCCACCTCTTCCAAATAATCAATATTTTGTCATATTCAAAAATGTCGCAAACGAACCCTTGATATCCGAAATAACGTCCACCGCGAAGAAATATGAACGTTTTTTGATAAAAATAAAAATTTGTCGTATCGCTTGCAGATAAAATTTTTTTTATAAAAATAGTCTTTTGCAGGCGTATCTATTCTGCTTGATATATACCCTCTAGTACACTTAGCATTAAATAGATAGTGACGTTTCGACACCTCCTTATTTCTGTAGTAACAATGGTGTTACGATATATTTGGTTACTTTGGCCGTCAATATCTAATTGATACTGACTGTAACATAAAAGGGACAATTCATAACAGTCAAGCCTGATGATCTGGCTTATAAGCTGGATGGATATAGTATATAGACTGCAATGCCTTGCAGGGTCCCTCGGGCGGCGAGGCGTGAATCCCTTTGTGATCGCCTCAATACGCGTTCTGGCCCACAACCGCAGATTACACAATATTGTAGTAAAGCCTGTACCTATTATGTTCTTGACGTTTTCATTTTTTGCTTAATATATATTTCTAAGAACTTTTCCTATAGAAATTTGGCAACTTCGGAAACTTCTTGGTATTCTATTTGAAACAATCACTTTTAATTCCATTCCAGTAAACAAACAGGATATATTTTGTTCTAAGCGACTGTATTGACCTGCATCGACCAAACTTAGCTCATAAATCGTCCAGCGTCCAAGTTTCGTCCAATCCGAGCTCGCTGCTTTAAGTTGACTGCCCGAACCAAGACTATCTGATTAATCCCTCCAGTGTTGTGTAACTGACTTCTATTTGTGAAGTTTTGTTGTTTAGACAAAGTGTCCAGTCGATTTGGTACCGATTTTTAGTCTTGAAGTTTGGATCCGAGACAGTGATATATGAACAAATTTTTTGAAAGATAAAGGGAAATACAGAGCCGGTCATCAGGGGCCAAATTCGACATGTACAACTGTCAGATTTCGCATCCACGTCAAGTCAACAGTTGATTTTATTGCATGTTGATGTTGATTCTATCAAGTGTTGATTCGATCACATGTGGATAATATTATATAATATCATTTGGTACAACGAAAACCCAACTCTGAACTCGGGGTGGTTCGGTTTGGTTGTCACCTTGTGGATGTCAAAATTTGACATTAGCAATGTCAAATTTTGACATTGTACGTATTCTCTATGATTTTCCCCACATCAACGGAAGATCAACACGATACATCAAACGGCGCTTGGTGAATAGGGGTCCTGGTAGATCATAATTATTATTAATATGTTACTTGACGTGACAGTGACGGAATGAACGTCATAATCACGGCAGTAATGCGGCGGCGAATGTCACTCATTTTATCAAGGAAATTGACAGATACAGCGGTGGGAACAACGACGCAGCAACAGTACTGGAGCTGCAGTTGACGATCGGCCTAATCCGAATTTTAATGATACGTCAAAAGTTTGCTATAGATACGATATGGATCGGATATGTCAATATATTCAAATTACTTTTTTTAAGAAAGATTATTAACTATAAAAAGGAGGAAAATCCGTCCCTTTCGTAAATATTTGTTCCACCTTTAAAATCGTAAGACAAAGCAATTAAAAATGTACACAAGTTTAATTTCCCGCATCCCCCTTGTAATTATACTCTGGCAATAAACCAACAAAAGCAAGTGTCCGGGGACTAATACGCCGATACCATGAAGTATGTTGGAACTTAAATGTATATTCTCCTTGCTTGTCGAGTGTGAACTCTTGTTCAAAAACCAGCGTCAAACCTAGGCAGGTACCTATTTTTTTTAAGTTTTTTAGTTTTGTCTTACGTATGTCTTTTTGTTGTATTTTTTAAATCATTTGTCTACGGGATGTTCGGTCAAAAATACATTGGAGACTTTTTTATTAAAACTAAATTAAATACATACAATTTTAAATATGATTTAATTATTTTATGTTTTAATTTAGCCTGCAGCTCGTTACGTGCCGTAACTCTTCTCATGGTTGATGGTGTCGTCAAAAGATCAGCGCTGGAAGTCGCCAGCAATATGCTGGAAGCCTGGGATGAGGCCATTTTGTGACACTTGTTTTTTTTACGTTTTCCTTATGATGTTGTTGATTATATTTTTCTATTTGTTTGTGTTTACGAATAAAATATTTCTATTTTCTTATTAGACTGACAAAGTACCTAATTTTAGGTAGGCATAACCATCTTGATAGAAACCTCTGCTAGACTGACAAAGTTCCTAATTTAGGTAGACATTAACCATCTTGATAGAAACCGCGAAGGTGAGTAAATGCCCGCTATTTTGGCCCCAAAATATTAGAGCACACTAGTTGGTCCGAGTTTTCTCATCTGCGCTGTAAGCGATTGTAATGCGATTCCTGAACGATTCCTTTTGTAGCCAACTTGTCCATTCCGCCTCGCTGCAGTGGGGTTGTGTTGCAAGACAAATTGTAAGTCCACTACGAACGTTCTTTTACGATTGCTTCCGGTAATGTTGGCGCGTTTGACCAGGAACGCCTACTGACTTACTCCGTTGGCTCAGCGACCCAACGGAAAGCAAACTGAGACTTGGCCTGTGACACAAGACAGCGCCACTTTTCTCGGTCCTGTGCGACCTCTCGCCAATTGTTGATACGAAGTCCACGCAGATCCGCCTTCATGTCGCACCAGCGGTACCTGGGGCGTCCGATAGGACGTCTTTCTGCTGCCCAAGTATGCTCTTTTCACGTTCCGATCTTCATCCATTCTCTCAAGCCTATTAATCTAACCTAAGTAACTACATCACAGTTGAAGCAATCATCATCACAATGCTTAATAGTCATCTCTTCGTGTACGCCACTTATCCCGGTTCTGGGCTAGTCTCATCCAGAAGTGCGCCGTGATCTTCCGAATGTCGTCCATCCAACGAGCTAACGGACAGGGCACTTGTTTCATCCAAAAGCGGCCACCCAATCCGTTAACGTTTTGGTCCACCTGGCATCACTCTACCTGGCAACGTGTCCCGCCCAATTCTATGTAAACTTGATAATGACATCAACATCACCCACGTCTCGCACCTTAGTACCGCGTCGGATCTCGACATTCCTTACAGTTTTGAAGTTTAGGCATACTAGTATTATTTTTCGCAAAATTTTGAATTTTAATAAGATTTCCAACGAATTTACAGAATCAAATACGAAATGTGTACCGAGAATGCAATCCGATCTAGGACGCAGTACAATTTATGTGAGACGTTTACTTGGACCCATACGATTCAATGAGCGCGCGAATACCCGCGAGTTTCTACACTTTTTACTCGTTCACATTAAATTTATTGAACAATGTTAAACTACAGTGTAACGTGGAGTATTTTGAGGAATTGTTCGGATTCCCTGCCGCTTCTTTCCGCCATCGCTCTACGTGTTAGCTTCGGCTCCGCGCACACCTCTCAAATGTCCGGAACACCGTTGTTCCGTGATGGGAAAGACATACAAATAATAATGTAACAAAAAAATATTTTACGGGACTTACACTTACTTACATACACAGGTGATGGGAAAGACATACAAATAATAATATAAGTAACATACACAGATATATATACTTATTATTATCCCATTTTTCGCATCGCATTAACAGGGAAAACACAGTAAATATATTTTTTCATCAAATTATGTCCGTAAACATATTAAAACGCTTATACAGAAACGACGCTTACTTTAATTTAAGAAGCTTCAAATCCGTATAAAAACTCAGGCACACGGATCTCCTTAAATTAAATTTTAAGAAAGATAAATCTGACAACATTAAAATATTCAAATCTTGTTCATAACGACTTGGAGGCATCTTAATGTGGATCATTTAGTCAGTTACAATGCCTTACTTTTGTAATCTAAATGATTGGGGTTGATTACGTCGAGAGTGGTTCATTTGAATAATTTGGAAGGGTTAAGAGCGAGCGGTGGGGTTGAGATGGTTTATTCTCAGCTTCAGTGATAGGGAGGGTTACGTTTGTCTAGTGTATATGTAGTGCATAAATTGTTTTCCATCGTATTTTTTGTAAACGTTCGTATTTCTCATGCTACGTCAATCGAACTCAGTCCTTTTTATACCGAAACTGACTGAAATAGCAAGACACGTTCGTACGTTTCCGTGAAAATACGGTGGAAAATAATGATGCACTACATCTGTACCTTTGATTGTTTAATATAATTATACCTGTATGTTTTGTATAGGTACACCACGTATAACCCAATCCTTATATAAAGAGTTATATTTCAAATCAATCGCGCAACTTTATTTTCTAAAGGCCCGATTCGAACTTTAAGATACGTCACATATTACGGCTATAGTATACAATTTGACGTATCTTAAAGTACGAATCAGGCCGTAAGTATTATTTTCTAAGTCTTTATTTTTTATACTAACTAGGTACCTACTTTACCATACGCTATTTATAGCGAATACATTTCAAAGTTTTGACCTTCTTTAGATATAGCAAAGTTAACAAATTTATGTAATCATGCAAAATTATGAATTTAGAAAACCTATTTTTTTTAATTATATATATTTTAGGTTAAAATTAGTTTGGTTAACACATTAATACAGATGAATTCTAGATATTCACATAACACATGCTTATTTTTATATAATAGTTGTTTACACACTCGTAACTAAATAGGTATTTAGGGTATAGATATGTAACGGCGAAAATTAATTTAATACATACTTTGTTTACAATGACTACTTTTGGTATGTTTTATTTTCATGTCGAATATGTTTATAACTGAAGCATTATAGATCTCGTGTGTAATGACTCGTTTTATGTCCTTGTTGAGAAATATGTACATTGCCAGTGCATGTCGCGCTTGTAATCTGAAATGTACTCCATTTTGATAAAATAGTACATTGTGTATTAAGGGCGGGAAATAAGAAATTACGAACGAGTGTCAATTTTAAGCCCGACGCGAAGCGAGGGCTTAAAATGTTCACGAGTTCGGAATTTCTTTACCGCCCGTGGCACACACAATGTTTTTCATCACACTTGTAAGGAAAAAAAGGAGAATTAATAAAAACAAACTTCTGTATAAAACACTTTTCCGCCCTAGGGCGAAAATTTCAATTTCCCGCCCGCAAGCCCTACGTGTAAATAAGTGTTTTTCATCACACTTGCTCGGAAAAGATTTTTTCCGCCCTAGGGCGAAAAATTCAATTTCCCGCCCGCAAGCCCTACGTGTAAATACATCTTTTCCGAGCAAGTGTGATGAAAAAAATGTTTTCTTTCAAAAATTTTACTGTAGGTATATCAGGGATTCGGTGTAAATTATGCATTCGGTGTAACTAACGCATTTAATACCGTTGACCATGACATTCTCCTAGCCTTGCTCAAACATATGAGAGTCTCTGAAATAGCCCTTCACTGGTTGGGTGCCTACTTGCGGGGGCGCCAGCAGGCAGTCCGAGTTGACCGGTCTTTGTCTGACTGGTATGATCTGGCGACTGGCGTGCCTCAAGGAGGTATCTTATCCCCACTTCTTTTTTCCACCTTTATTAATTTTATTACACCTGACCTTCGCTGTTCCTACCATCTGTATGCTGACGACTTGCAACTCTACGACCAGTGCTCCGTGACTGACCTCCCAACTTGCATTGATAAACTTAACCTGGACCTTTTTCATATCCAGAAGTGGTCTGAGAGGTTTGGCCTCTTTGTAAATCCGTCAAAGTGCCAGGCTATTGTTATAGGTAGTTCCAAACAGCTTGAAAAACTAGACTTGGACGCACTTGCACCTGTAAGCTTTAACGGCTCCCCAATAACATTTAGTCGGAGCGTTAAAGACTTGGGCGTTCTTTTCGACAACACCTTGAGTTGGAGAGCACAGGTTACTGAAATCAGTCGTAAGGTCATGGGCTCACTTCATTATCTGAACAAACTGAAACACTTCTTACCGGTCAAAACTAAAGTTGCATTAGTTAACGCCCTTATACTACCCATTATTGACTATGGTGATGTCTGTTATCCGGACATAAACGAAGAGCTTCTTGATAAATTGGACCGCCTGCTTAATAACTGCATTCGCTTTATTTTTTGCCTCCGCAAATATGATCACGTTTCTTCTTTTCGCTCTCAGCTTGGCTGGCTTCCCATTCGACAACGTCGCAATATTCGCTTGCTTTCCACTCTTTTTTCTGTGCTTAATGATCCACTCTCTCCGGAATACCTCAAATCCTTCTTTCAATACTACGGCGTTTCTCGCGTCCGCCAACTTCGCTCTTCTGGCAATATGTCTTTGTCCATCCCTCCTCACCGAACCGGGTTCATGTCGAATTCGTTCACTGTGCAGGTGGCGCGTCTATGGAACGGACTTCCTTTCAACATAAAAAATGCGCCTAATAAGTTCGCTTTCAAAAAATCCGTACGTGCTTTCTTTGCTAGCAGAATGAAAAAATCTTAGTGTATTATTAGTTTCATAATATGTTTCGTCGTTATTTATATATATATATATAGGTATATAATATATATATGTACATATATATCATAGTATATTTGTATACGTAATTAATATGTTATTCGTAATTTATTGATTGTTTTTGCTGTTGTAATTGTAGCACCGCTCACAATCTCTCTGCTTAGCCTTAAGGTTGACTGGTAGAGAATGCCTTATGGCATTAAGTCCGCCTTTTGTACTATAAGGTTTTCTTTTGTGCAATAAAGATTAAATAAATAAAATAAATAAATAAATTAAGAGTAAGGTAAACATCTCAATAGTTGGCGTCCTGTGTAAATGTATGTATCCTCTATTACGAATAATTAAGAGCCCATCAACGTGCACACTAGCGCCACTGCTTAATAATCGTGATTATTTAAATTTAACGAAAGATATTTTAAAAAGGAGGCCGCTACGTACTGTATTTTATATTTAACTACCTTTTGAATACATCAAACTAGTTTTTGTGTTGCTGGATTCGTCGAACTAGGACCACAAAACGAAAAAGGCCGTTTTAACTTTGGACGCATAATTATCATGATTTAAATAATCTCGATTATTTAGCAGTGGCGCTAGTGTGCACGTTGATGGGCTCTTAAGATTGAAGGTGGCCACGAAGCTACGTTTGGGGCAGTGTAGAAACATTAATTATCATATTTAAAAAACCTGTGTAAATAAAATGGAGATAAACGAAATGGAACAACATTTTTTTTTTCACAAAAGGTCTCAAAATAAGTGAAAATATCTTTGAAGTAAGTATTACATTATTTCAACGAAACTCTACTAAAATAATACTGAATATAATACAACTCTACAAACCTAGCTAGAAATGTACATTAATAAACATTTAATGAAATATGAATACCCGTCGGTGCAGGCACACAAGTGTGATTCACGTTTATGAAACATAAAACAAACTAAAGTGACGAGGTAGGTAGGTAGGTAGGTAGGTAGGTAGTGGCTAGGTAGTAACTTGCCGTCGCGAAAACGTTTGAGGTGTTCCTATTACTATCCAGTACAAGCGAGTTAATGACTCAAGCAAACTAGTAAAGACACAGAATAAATAATAGTACAAGAATAGAAGGTTCACTCTCTAACGAAACGCGTCTAGGGGTCATCCATTAATTACATCACACGTTTAGGGGGAGGGAGGGGGTCAAGAAAATGTGACATATTGTGACATGGGGGAGGGGGGAGACACAAACTTTGTGACGTCACTTTAACTTCATCAGTAACCGAAAATTTATTTTATTCGCCGAAAATTTATTTAAATAACAAGTTTCTAAAACGATAATCGTTTTTATTCGTTTAATTTTCTTTCCTAAGCAGTTTTGGGTTATAAAATTACTATTATTTATATCGTCAAAAATATATTGATAAAATATTAATAATACTTAGGTACTTACTTAATTCGATTTGGCGATTTCCTATAAAAAATGTGACGTCACACTAGGGGGGGAGGGGATTGCCAAATGTGACAAGGAGGGGGGGAGGGGTCAAAAAACCTAGAAATTCGTGTGACGTAATTAATGGATGACCCCCTATTACGAGAGATGCAAACGCAAGCGCGAGCACGCGTCCGTTACGTAGCGGTGCGCGGCATTCTACTACTGCTCGACACCAAAACTGGTGTGGCCGCATGTACTTGTAGCGACGCGACGAAATTGCAGAGTGAGCCACCCCTGGGGCCCGTTTCTGAAAAGCTTGCAACTTGTAATACAAGCGGATGTCGCTTTTTGACAGCTTTTATTAGAAAGGGACTTCCACTTGTATTACAAGTTACAAGCTTTTGAGAAAAGGGCCCCTGGTATAGGGAAGAGAAGCGTTGTTTTATTAGGTACAAAATTAAGTGCGATTGTCAAAGTATGCACACGGAGAAAAAAATCTAGTGTTCTTTACTAGAATATTGTAAATTTAACTTGATTTTATTGTATTATATGTGACAACTAGACTTTTTTTACACATTAACAGAAAATTCTAGTTCTTTACAACATCATTTCTAGTTCCTATTACCCACATACCTAGTATCGTAGAAAATAAATTTTGTGTAGTATACAAAACCTATCTGTAGCCATCATTATAGGACAGGGTAGAGTTTATCAGATATTTCATTAGTGTTCACCAGATTTTTTATTAGTTTTAAGTATAATTTTAGCTGACTGAAATAATCAACAATTTCTGTTTACTATATGCAGTATTGGAGAATACCAGATTTATGTTTGTGTTAAATATAATTGTTGTGGCATGAAATAAACAGTATGTTCTGTTTACTATATATATTGTAGAGTTTAACGGGTTTTATATTTGTGTTCAGTAAATCATTATTGCGGACTGAAATTGTAATATACTGTCGAGTGAAACAGAGTTAGGTTAAATATCTTAGGTGAGTCTTCGCTTTAACATGCTTTTGTTGCGACGAAGACTTACCTAAGGTGTTTAACATTATTCTGTTTAACTCGGCAGTAAGTACCTACATTGGCTTAGTCCGCAATAATGATGTTTGTGGTATAGGCGTGGTGGCCTGAAACATAAACAGAAAAACCTCAATCCTAAATAATTACTATGAGTAAAGTAAAAACAAACTTTTTTTTTAAATTCGTTTTAATTTTAGTAGTACATAACATAAATTATCGGACGCAATTTTAGTGAGCGTATGGCAAATATAACACAGAGATAATTTTGGTAGCAAACACAACACACAAACAGAACACTCCAATATAACCTTATCACTATTAGCAACATATGTATAAATTTTCAATTAAACCGCTATCCGCTTCGTCCGCCTTTGTTCACTACACACAGACACTTTTATTTGCTAAAACCGGTGATCTAAACAGGAATGCAACCTGATTCATTTATTACTGGCGACACTTGAAATGAACTCTGTCCGGACTTCGGTGAAAATGACAGAATGTTCTGGGCGCTGCGGGCGGCGGCGCAGGGGTGCGGGGGGCCGCAGTTACCTCATATCGTGGACTGAACAGTTTTTCGTTACAGGCAAATAATATTTTGTTTAGTGTGCAATAATATTGTAATGCCAACAATTTTTATTGTTGCTGGAACCACTCTTTATTGTTATCATTAAAAAGAGTATGTTAGACAACAGAGAACGTATCTAGTTATGTATAAAAATATTCATAGTAATCAAGAAATTTCGAGTAAGTAATAGGTATTAAAAATCCGCTAACAGGTACGAGAAAATCTAGTACCTATAAATGAATTACATAAGGTGGACCCTAAACAAAGATTTTGTAATACACACTTTTATTATTGGTGTGTTAAACTAGATGATGGTGAACCGAATTAATAAATATTGTAAACATCGCAATTATTGTAAAGTGTTGTATGCTAAATGCATATTTTACTCTGTTACTATTAGATTGTTACCAAAACGATATCAGAGTTTTAGTGTACTAGAATATTTTAACTAGAATATTCTAATATTGTCCAAAATACGAGTCTATTAAACATGGCTGAAATCTGTTTTCCTACACTAGAATCATAACTACTATACAATCTGGTAATATTGTAAAATATTTTTTTCTCCGTGCATAATTATGCTATGATTATGCGAGCCCTCCTGAATTTTTGTAAGTTGCGTGCCGGCGCCAGAGTTATGATTATAAAGTACTTCACTGAAAAAAAAACCTGGTACTGGTAACCAGAATCTGGTTAGCTGTACTATATTGTCTTGTTGTATATGTGACGACAGGACACTTTGTAAACATAACCAGACCATTCTTGTTAAATTAAATTTGTTAATTCTATGAAGTGTATAGTAGTCGGTATAAGACTTTTAGTAAACCCAACTAGCCGGTCTGTTAATGGTTACTAAATAATACAGTAACATATACGTTCCTGTCCTGTTGTTATAACAAGGTATTCAGTATATGTAACTGAACGATTTGTGCGGTGTACTGGTTTTATATTGTTCACGTTACCAGAACGCACTGTGCTAATGGGGCTTCTAAACGAGCCATATGTTCACTGCAATATGTGGCCGGCAACTATTGGTGTCCTCTTACTCACATGTTAGAGAGGGATACTAATAGTTGCCGGCCACATATTGCAGTGAACATATGGCCCGTTTAGAAGTCCCTTCAGCACAGTGGGTTCTGGTTACGTGAACAATATATAACCAGTACACTGCTCTTCTAGTAAATACAGACAAGTTTTTAAGCACACCAATTTTTTTTTTATTGATCAAATAAGTAACACAGCATTACAGTAAAACCAAGGCACTGTGACACTACAAAAGAAAAAAACATTTTGTCTCCACAAAGAAAACAATAGACACAAAAATGACATACAAATTAAACATTGGATTTGGGCGACGACGTAACAGCGTGGCTCCGTAGCGTCGTCTGACTCGGCGTAGGATTCGGCAGGTTGCCCCGGAACCGCCGAAACACCACACCCTTCGGCCAGAAGTCCGCGCTTGCGATGGTGTCCTGCAGAGGCCGCGGCACGCGCACAACAAATGAACTGAAGTGCACATAGTGACGCGACTGTAGCTGGTGCACCCTCAGCGTGTAGCCAGTCTTCCGGCGGACGTACTCCACCACCTCGTCGGCCCCGGTGGAGTCATGCAGGCGAGACACGTAGAGCGCCTTACTCGGTGTCGCAACTCGTAGGCCAGAATTAACCGGCTCCGCAGTGCCACACAGAGTTTTACGAGGCGCCCTGCGCGCCTTGCGTTTCCTTTCCACCAGTGTGAATCCCTCCTTATCCACATCGATGCGGGAGGACTTTTCCTTAATCGGAGCCCGCACATTTCACTGTGTCAGCAACACGCAAACAACACGCACTTATACTATACACTTGTACTAGTTTACAATAAAATTATGGACAGGATCTACGTAAATAAAACATCGACCGGCCGGAACGTAAGACGCTGGCGTAATGGCTGCTGTTCTGTGACTTGCGCAATTCCTTTCTCCGCCCCCCGCCACCCGCGCATACACCGTGGTGTTGGCACAACTGTTTGATTCGTTCAGACTACAATGCATTATAGTAACCACAACATAATAACTTGTACCGTGTACACTCGTATCTTTATTTTTACATATCAATAGTTAGTGTTACGATGCATATATTAAACGAGACAAACGTTTAATATTTACAACACTTGCATCTTTACATATACAACGAAATTGTAAGCAGTACTAAATTGCATTTAACTAGAATTAAACAGTGATGTTTAAAAAACAAGTTTTACACGATACAACATTTTTTGTTATTACTACCGGATTTTAGTAGGTATAACTATATTTTTAATTACTATACGTTCTGGTAGTATTGTAGAAAATTAGTTTTTTCGTTGTTAACTCGATGAAAAATTAAGAAATTGATGCATTAGTTAAAACTAGTAAACTGTTCATTATATTTTGAGTGACATTAATTTCATTCAGAAAATTGACGGACACAGCGGCGGCAACAAAAATAGTGCTAGAGAAAGAGAGACCAAGGAAAGTCTGCAGCGATTTTGATACCCCACGCAGTGCAAGTGTTATTTACACGTCATAATTTCATAGAAGTTTGACGTTTAAAATAACACTTGCGCTGCGTGGGCTATCATAATCGCTGCAGACTTTTCTTGGTCTAACTCTACAGCTGCCATGCAAATGACACCTTTATAGAACTCTAACAACTACTCAGGAGTGGCAAACCACAGGTTCGCCTCACCCGCACTCTGGCTTTGCATGAGAATAATTATCAGAATAGAGAACAAACGAAACTTCTCGTTTGTACGGCGAATTATATCTCGCTCCTCTTTGAGTTGTGCTCGAGTTTCGGGGCTTGTTAGTGATACTCGCCTGATTGCTCGTAGCTAAGATTCTCGGAACATGTTGTAAAAAAAATTCACAGATTTCGGGCCTCACACGACTATCGAGCACATTGGAAATGAATCTACGGAATTCGAAAAAATATTGTCGCTGAGCGACGAGAAAGTCTGGATAAGGAAAAAGTTACAAAATAAAACTACAACGTTGAATGAGAATTATTTTATTCTTAAACTGACACAAGTATCCTGGACATAACGCATGTGAACAAACAAATTGCAAAATTTCCACACGCGTATCCAAGTTTGAATAATTGTCGCCGTGGCGCATAACTTATAGGTACATATTTCATTTTTCGATTAATAAGCAGGATATATTAATGTTCAAAGTACAAGAAAATTATTACACGGCAAATCCGTAGTCAACTCGAGAAGTGGTGATCGGCAGCGGCCCATTTGCTGCAAGATATGAAATTTTCTTGACAGCAGTTTGACGCGACGAGAGATGACCATAACAGCGTTTGTCTATGTTGCACCAAACCTGAGTTCCAATAGGTACTGCCAGGGTTCAGCATCAGCTATCTTGGGTAATGCTCTACCATGTGCTCATCATGACGAATCGGGTGTCCAAAACAGCGTGTGCCTATGTTGCACCAAACCTGCTCCCTCTCCCTCTCCCTCTCCCTCTCCCTCTCCCTCTCCCTCTCCCTCTCCCTCTCCCTCTCCCTCTCCCTCTCCCTCTCCCTCTCCCTCTCCCTCTCCCTCTCCCTCTCCCTCTCCCTCTCCTCTCCCTCTCCCTCTCCCTCTCCCTCTCCCTCTCCCTCTCCCTCTCCCTCTCCCTCTCCCTCTCCCTCTCCCTCTCCCTCTCCCTCTCCCTCTCCCTCTCCCTCTCCCTCTCCCTCTCCCTCTCCCTCTCCCTCTCCCTCTCCCTCTCCCTCTCCCTCTCCCTCTCCCTCTCCTCTCCCTCTCCCTCTCCCTCTCCCTCTCCCTCTCCTCTCCCTCTCCCTCTCCCTCTCCCTCTCCCTCTCCCTCTCCCTCTCCCTCTCCCTCTCCCTCTCCCTCTCCCTCTCCCTCTCCCTCTCCCTCTCCCTCTCCCTCTCCCTCTCCTCTCCTCTCCCTCTCCCTCTCCCTCTCCCTCTCCCTCTCCCTCTCCCTCTCCCTCTCCCTCTCCCTCTCCCTCTCCCCTCTCCCTCTCCCTCTCCCTCTCCCTCTCCCTCTCCCTCTCCCTCTCCCTCTCCCTCTCCCTCTCCCTCTCCCTCTCCCTCTCCCCTCTCCTCTCCCTCTCCCTCTCCCTCTCCCTCTCTCCCTCTCCCTCTCCCTCTCCCTCTCCCTCTCCCTCTCCCTCTCCCTCTCCCTCTCCCTCTCCCTCTCCCTCTCCCTCTCCCTCTCCCTCTCCCTCTCCCTCTCCCTCTCCCCTCTCCCCTCTCCCTCTCCCTCTCCCTCTCCCTCTCCCTCCCCCTCCCCTCTCCCTCTCCCTCTCCCTCTCCCTCTCCCTCTCCCTCTCCCTCTCCCTCTCCCCTCTCCCTCTCCCTCTCCCTCTCCCTCTCCCTCTCCTCTCCCTCTCCCTCTCCCTCTCCCTCTCCCTCTCCCTCTCCCTCTCCCTCTCCCTCTCCCTCTCCCTCTCCCTCTCCCTCTCCCTCTCCCTCTCCCTCTCCCTCTCCCTCTCCCTCTCCCTCTCCCTCTCCCTCTCCCTCTCCTCTCCCTCTCCCTCTCCCTCTCCCTCTCCCTCTCCCTCTCCCTCTCCCTCTCCCTCTCCCTCTCCCTCTCCCTCTCCCTCTCCCTCTCCCTCTCCCTCTCCCTCTCCCTCTCCATCTCCCTCTGCCTCTGCCTCTGCCTCTGCCTCTGCCTCTGCCTCTATCTCTATTTCTATTTCCACCACCACAAGAATGCATAGATTGTCGAATAGTGCGTTATCTACGCCCGTCTCAAACAGGATAGATAGGGTTAGACCAAGAAAAATCTGCAGCGATTTTGAAAGCCCACGCAGTGCAAGTGTTATTCTGCCGTCATAATCCCGATAATTCACAACAAACACCGATAACGAACTCTGCGAAACATGAAGTCATAAATGTCCTGTGAAAAATGTCGTTCTGACTTTTTGACTATTTTAAGGTTAGGCTACAGGGCAAACCCTTAACCCGATCGTCTTTGTTTTAGGCTCAAATTGTAGCTGACTAAATTGTCCAGAGCCGTTTTTCTCAAATTTTTGATATCATTCTTCGTTTCCAAATTATCGAGCACCAAAATCAAAAATTCGGAAAAAATTTAATTTTATTTTCACTATTTCGACCATAACTTTTTTGTTTTTGACTTTCTCGAATAATTATTTTTGCACCTTACAGCTCTCATGATTATGCGTCTTTTGAGCCTATTTTTTAATATCATATCTTCACAACTTTCCGAGATATAAGGGGATCGCACTTTTTCGTGAAATCGGACCGTATACTGGAGCGAACGAAAAGACATTTCCAATGTCAAAATACGAATGGGAACGTTCCATCCGTACGCTCGAAAGCGCATTGTTGCTTTATTCTCCGTACAGGATAGCCCAACAATACATTGAAAAATATTTTTCTTACTTAAATATTTATTAGTAATATTAGTATATTTTACAAAGTGTCATTAAAAATTAAAACTCCAATCATTGAATTTAAACAAAATATAGGTGTCTTTAAAATATACACCTTAAGCTTTGATACACAAACGCAAAAGCATTACGAGATTCAGAAAGTGTAAGAAAGTCAAAATACGACTTTATGCCTCTCGAGTAACCTAGTTTAACTGTTAAATTGGGAGAAATCAAAAAGTTTTTTCTCTCCTGAAAAGTTGACTTTTTTCACATCCAGTCACATTGACCTCAAAAGAGCTTTAGCTATTATAAAAAAAGTCTTTGCTTCCTTTTCTTAAACAAAAGTAAACCAGCTTTTCCCCTTTTATCTACCGAACCCTAAATCCTTACAAACATCACTAACATGAAAATCGACATCGTTTAAAATCTCACTCCGTGCAATATAAATGCCCCAATTTCAGCCTAAGGTATCGAAAAAGCACAGCTAACAGTTTTACACGAGCGCTTGATTGATGTAGATAAACTGTGCATACATCATTGCAGCGGGGCTATTTGTTATTATTGTGCGGCTTACGTCGTACGAGACGGTGACGATACGATTGGATTGTAGTATACAAACGCGAATATTTTGGAGAATGTAGATGTTATCTCTTCTTCTTAGTCGGTGTCTTCATTGCTGAAGGTCGTGTCCAGTTTGAAGAGTTTCCTGCGCGATGTACCATGCTTTTCCAAGTGTTCCTGTCCTCGGCGGTCTTAATAGCTTCAGGTGGCCGGTGATAGTTTTTATCAAGTCTGACCACCGGGTAGGCGACCGACCGCGTCCTCTTTCCCCTTCGACCTTACCAACTACCATCAGCTTTCTAAGCTATCCGGGTCTTGGGGAGATTTTAATAAATAATACTAAAAAGCGTTGATTAATTCTGTACAATATTACTATATTAGTAATACTTGTAGAGACCCCTCTTCGGGTGAAGGCCTCCTCCAGATTTAGCCAGTTTTGCCTATCTTTGGCCTTCTGCGGCCATATACGATTCCGTCGAGCCATCTTTCTCTGGCCTAATAAAAATACAATACCTACACATATTTACAGGTAAAAAGGGTTTGTATTGCCCTTTTTACCTTTACTTGAATACACATAGCGTCACTTAGCATAAAAAACCGGACAAGCGCGAGTTACACTCGCTTGGAGAGGGTTCCGTACGTCGCGATAAGGAATCTAAGTCTAAAAAACATAATGTATTTATTAACCATTAAGACTAATAGTTACTATACCTGTATTGTAATAATTATTTATTTTAAGATTTTTATAATGAAATTTTGTTGTTTTAATACCGGGTGTGGCCTGTAACACGAGCAAACAATTAAAACATATATTGTACTCCTCAAACGGTGACACTTTTGTTCAACAACTTTTAAAAATTATGAAGTATTTAGACTCCCTATTTTTCATACAAAATAAATATTATCTTCAATGGACGCCATCGCCACGCCATATCATAGTGATTGACGTTGCTTGTCACGCCTTAAACATAACAAAATTCGCAACACATTGCGTCTTAGAATAAACTTTAAAGTCTATTAAAAATCAAACCACAAGTTATTTTTAAAAGTCGCGGATAAATGTTGGTCAGTGTGAGGAGTACAGCCTACAGTTAATTTTTTTGCTCATGTTACAGGCCACACCCGGTATATGGTTAGTTCTGAACTTGTCAAAGGGCCCTTCAGGTCTTCTTGCAGAATAATTTTTTGTACTTAGAATTTAGAATTTTTAATAATGAATACTAAAAAAATAAATTTTAACTAAGTTAGAGTCTGTTTGGAAAGAGAAGAATAGTGGAATGTATTGAGCCCCATATACATACCACGACTCTTCTCTTCTCGCACAGACTCTACAAAGGTTTTTTAAATCTAACCCATATTTGATTATGGTAACTGAAAAAAGTATGTATAGTGCCGGATTGTAGTGGGAAATTACTAAATATGTTATCTATTGTGGTATTCTGCCTTGTAGTGTATTCTTTAATTTGTGGGCTGAAAACGAGCGATAAAAGGTATTCTGATATTTCATTTTTTGTCTTATCCCGAAAATTAATATTGATATCTCCCGCTGTAATAATCTCTGCGGCACTCAGATTAGTGACGTCGGGCTGCGCCCTCCGTTCAGATCGCCCCACATGCGCACCCGCGCTGGGTGCCTGCGGCACTCAGATTAGTGACGTCGGGCTGCGCCCGCCGTTCAGATCGCCCCGCAGGCGCGCCCGCGCTGGGTGCCTGCGGCACCCAGAGTAGTGACGTCGGGCTGCGCCCTCCGTTCAGATCGCCCCACATGCGCACCCGCGCTGGGTGCCTGCGGTACTTAGATTAGTGACGTCGGGCTGCACCCGCCGTTCAGATCGCCCCGCATGCGCGCCCGCGCTGGGTGCCTGCGGCACCCAGAGTAGTGACGTCGGGCTGCGCCCTCCGTTCAGATCGCCCCGAATGCGCACCCGCGCTGGGTGTCTGCGGCACCCAGAGTAGTGACGTTTGGCTCCGCCCGCCGTTCAGATCGCCCCGCATCCTGATTCCGCGCGATCGAGACGCACGGCGACTGATTTAGTGACACTGACATTGATATTAAGTTAAACATAGTGCCTACATTCTTTGCGTTGGTTAGGCGTGGTTGGTAGGATCTCTGTTATTTCAAGATAACAGATATACGTCTGACACAGCAGTTCAGCCTTCTCATTTAGCTACTTAAACCAATTATTTGTTATATGTATGTTTGAGCACTAACCTCCTACAGCTCTTCATTCGACCTTGCGTGGAGGTGCACCTCTCTCAGATGCTTCAGGCCTTAGGCTCCACGCAAAGCTTGGCCCTCGACCTTCGCACTGGCTGTCCACACCACGTTTCACGTAAACAATTGCGGTTGTGACTTGTGGCCCTGTACGTCTACCATCAGTTTTAACATTGACATAACGCTCACGTCTACGTAATTTACTTTCTGTACATCTCGCTTGCACTAATATGCGACTACGAGCGAGATGCATAGAAAGTAACTTACGTAGACGTGAGCGTATATGTCAATGTCAAAACTGATGGTAGACGTACTGATACAGCCTACCCGCAATTTCTGTTCTTAACGCTCTCACGCTTGACTGCAGACTTCTTATAGGTTTTACACTATAACTGTTCTCTGTTTGAGCACTAACCTCCCGCAACTCAGCCTTCGGCCGCGCGTTTCAATGAGCCTCTGCGGGACGCTTCGGGCCTTCGGCCCTACCCGTAGCTCGGCCTTCGGCCTTCGCAATAGCTGTCCACACCACGTTTCACGTAAACCATAACGGCCGTGTCCCTAAAACAGCCGAACCGCGATTTTTTTCTTAAGTCCGACTCACGCTTGACTGTAGATTTCTAATAGGTTTTCCTGTCATCTAGAGGTGAAGAACTATTATGAGTATTTTATTCAAAATTTTTGACCCAGTGGTATCGGAGTTAAGGGGGAATGGTAATTTTTTGCCTATATTCTTAAATAACTTCTAAATTATTTATTATAAAATTATAAAAAAAATATATTTGAGACCCTTAAAATAAGCCCTTTCATTTAATATGTAACACGATATGGTTTGCAAAACTTTATTTTTTAATTTTCTCATTTTGCCCCCAAAAGTGCCCCCTATATTCAAAATTAATTTGTTTTCATTACATGTCCGTCTTTGGGTCACAGACTTGCATATGTGTACCAAATTTCAACTTAATTGGTCCAGTAGTTTTGGAGAAAATAGGCTGTGACAGACGGACAGACAGACGCACGAGTGATCCTATAAGGGTTCCGTTTTTTCCTTTTGAGGTACGGAACCCTAAAAAACAACGGGTTGCACTCCGGGAGTGCCGGCAGAAGTGAAAACTCAATGAAATTGTAACTCAAAATATTAATAACAGCGCCATCTAGTGCAAAATGTCTGCAGCACTATGTATAATTGAGGTTAACGCCATCAAGCGTTATTTCGTCGCATTACTTGAAACCCTAAAGCACATCACTGTGAGTACTAGACTTATATTAGTATCAGTTTGAGGGAAACTAACTAGATGGCATTTAAATCAAAAAGGAAAAACTCAATGACATTGCAACAGTCCGTCACACGTGACGTCACGCAAGCGCCCTGCGCCGCCTAAACGAAACAGCAGGCTCAGGCATACATTTTCGCCGCGCGGTAGAAAGAGAGGATTTTTTCCCCATCACAAAAACTGCTCAGTGCCGCTAAAGAAGTTTTCACTTCAAAAATGATTACACAAAACAATAGACAAAAAACACGCTTTAAAATATCGGCACCATGTCGTTGTGTTGTAAATGACCTCGCTTTGATTGATAAAGTACGAAACGAATCAAATCAAAAAGATATTAGGCCTGTGATTAATTTATGACCTTTTTGCGCCTGTATGAAATCCTTTATGCATATTTGAAAGTAATTTTATATTTTGCTTGGGTAAGGTATATGTACTGGTGCTCGACGCGGTCCCAGTACCTACTTGTCATCTTGAAACTTCAGTCATTATCAATAGAGGTGACAGCAAGATGTCACCTATTGGCCACTAGTACGTTTACCTTATGAATTAGTTGCTTGTTAGGGTTCCGTACCCAAAGGGTAAAACGGGACCCTATTACTAAGACTTCGCTGTCCGTCCGTCCGTCCGTCCGTCCGTCTGTCACCAGGCTGTATCTCACGAACCGTGATAGCTAGACAGTTGAAATTTTCACAGATGATGTATTTCTGTTGCCGCTATAACAACAAATACTAAAAACAGAATAAAATAAAGATTTAAGTGGGGCTCCCATACAGCAAACGTGATTTTTGACCAAAGTTAAGCAACGTCGGGCGTGTTCAGTACTTGGATGGGTGACCGTTGTCTTTTTGCATTTTTTTCCGTTTTTTTTTGCATTATGGTACCCTTCGTGCGCGAGTCCGACTCGCACTTGCCCGGTTTTTTTTGTATTTGAGATGTAATTTCATATGGGATTTTAGCCATTGTTCATAGACAGGTTTGGAGGATCTAGGTTCGAATCCTGGTAAGGGCACTTATTTGTGAAATGAACACAGATATGTATACCTGAGTCAAGGTTGTATTCTATGTATTTATTACTACACTATTGTCTATTATCTTACAACGCAACAGAAAACTGTGTCGCCGATATGATTTTGTATGCATCTATGGGCCTTGGCTGCCTTGATTTGTTTTTATTTTGATATAAGTAATATATAGATGGTCAAGCAAATCTTGTCAGTAGAAAAAGGCGCGAAATCCAATTTTTTTATGAAACAATATCCTTTCGCGCCTACATTTTTCAAATTTGCCGCCGACCAACTTTAAGTATGCTGTCCCCTATCCACAAGGCAAGCCCTAAGTAATAAGCTTACTGTGGGACTAGATCGACTTTTGAAAATCACATTAGCTAAATGCCCATCCTGTACATTATCAAAGACATATGTAACTTCGTATAAGACGAATAAAGTCTAAGGAAAAAACGTGCCTCGGAATTCAAGTAAAAGTCATTCTCGAATAGATGCCGCACACACCTTTAGCCTATCCTCGGCTAGATGGCGTGACGACATCGTTTCATATTTAACAATTTTAACACATAGATATCAGTGAATGAACATGGATCAAAATGATATAAAAATAATAAAATCATTTATCCATATATATATACATTTTTTGATAACTTTATACGTTTTATTTTGAGTCTTAGTCGTGTGTCGATAGATGGCAGTAAATTTACAGTGACTACAAAATTTACAATGACAGGACCCCTCTATACTATCTATTCTTTTTGACATTATTATAACGTGTTCACCAATCTTCAATTCAATTAACTAAGTAGGTACGTGTCAAGTAAATTAGATCTCATTTTTCTCGCAACATTCCAAAAGAGAAATGGCAGGTTTAAGTCTCCCCTTTCGATTGGTTGACTAGCAAGGGGTTTTCCTCAACGTCGGTACATCTATTTTTCCATGTCCCTTTTACGCCCCAGATCACCTACTTGCTAGATCAGTGGCACCTTACTTTCTGTAATAATAAGGGACCACACGACGAATGTAATTGGTTTTGTTTTGAGAGACCACCAATTGTTAGAAAGATAATACCTATAGATGACAAATAAGTACATAATGTTAAATAACGGTTGTTCTTTTACGAGCAGGCGACTGATGTCATTTAGATAAATATCATTTTGATGTCACAATATAAGTTGGAATTAGCCTCAGGGACCACCAGCCGATTTTTTTAAAGTAAAGCTGACCCGTATTCCGATCAATTCTAAATATGTAAATATTTTGAGTTACAAATAGCCCCATGTGTGACCTACCGGTCCTAACTAAATTCAAAAGGCTGCGTTTCCACTATTGATGTGCGAGGATGCCTAGCGAGGGATGTGTTTGTTAAGAACCAATAGAATAATGTCCACTGGAGCTGCGCTGAGCGAGGATAGGTAAGTGAAGTGATTATATTGGTTCTTACAAACACATCCCTCGCTACGCATCCTCGCACATCTCTGGCGAAAACACAGTCTTAAGCGTAGTCTGTGGATGGTAGTCTATGTGTTACATCGTATTGGTTATTTTGAGCAAACATGCTTGAGGAAAAATCGGTTGAAAAGAGAACACTGTTGAGATATTTTAACCCACTTCCAAAATAAAGGCGGAAAAATACCTACTGTTTTTCCGTATTTCTGTACGATGTTTTGCGACATTTGTGATAGATGTAGGTCATTGTTAATATAATATATTTAAAAAAAACTCACAATAATAACTTGAAGGATATCAGATACTGATAAATCTATTACCTTTAAACGAGCAATTCTTGGTTATTTATATTATATATTTCGGGGATCTCGGAAACAGCTCTAAGGATTTCGATGAACTTTGCTACATGGGGGCTTTCAAAAAAATCGATCTAGCTAGGTCTTATCTCTGGGAAAACGCACATGTTTGAGTTTTTGTATGTTTTCCGAGCAAAGCTGTCTCCCAGATATTATTACCAAATACTTATTACGAGGTGCCTTTTATTTTTAAATAAAACTTTGTTTTAAAAGGTGTAGTTAGGGTTTGCACGGCTGATCCGAAATATATGGGAAGATCCGCGGATCCGGATCCAGATCCGGATAATTTCATACATTTCGGATCCGGATTGCAAACCCTAGGTGTAGTGATGCGCATTGCATTCTAAATTTGTTAACGTTTGTAAAATCATCATCTTCCTGGCGTTATCCCGGCTCTTTGCTCATAAGAGCCGGGGGTCCGCTTGGCAACTAATCCCGAGAATTTTACGAAAGACTGCCATCTGACTTTCAAACCTAAAGGGGTTACTTACTAGGCCTTTTTGGGATTAGTCCGGTTTCTTCACGATATTTTCTTTCACACCGAAAAACGACTGGTAAATATCAAATTATATTTCGTACATAAGTTCCGAAAATTCATTGGTACAAGCCGAGGTTTGAACCCGCATCCTCCGGATTGAAAGTCGAACGCTCTTACCGCTAGGCCGCCAAGCACCAGCGCTTTTTTTTAAAGTTTGTAAAACATTAAAATTTAATTGGTATCATATTTCACAAAGCGAATCAGCCTTAATGTATCCATGCCTTTTATTCAAAACAACACACAGTAAACAGACGTTAAAAATTCCACGTATCGAGCTCGCAAAAAGCGTGTCTAATTAAGCGTGTTTCGCAAAAAATCCGGTTCTAACCGGTTTTATCCCGCTCCGAGCCGGTAATTACTGGTGCAATATCGTTTAAACCACAGATATGTTGCTTAATAGACAGGACAAGCGTTACCTAGCGAAGAGGAGCGGAAATCAGAGGTCCGGGGCCTATAATCACATCTCGTACAGTCAGCGTAAACAGTAGCAGATTTAGGTTCCCACTGTAAATTTGCGCTACGGCTTACCGTAGCATTACGCTGCGTGGGAGTCCTTTTTAACGTCCATCTGATCTATGTCTTGTTTGTAATTTAATTGGTTTGGTTTAACGTAAATAAATGTATTTTCTTTCTTTCTTTCAGATGAAACAACGCGCCAAAAGTAGCTGCCACCTTGGATTGTTTTTCCAAATATACATAATATCTCTACAATTCGCATTCAAAAGTATCTGTTACCGTCTAATTATGCTACATATAGAGACATATCTCTGTTTTTGTTAAGCTTTTAGAGAATTTTAGAGAACTTCTTAGACTAGTCTAAATCCCAATACCAAATAAAAAGGAAGTTTTAGCATCATCATCATCATCATTATTCTTAAGAGCCTGGCTCTTGTCGGTGGAGTAATCGCCATTCCGTTCCTCTCTCTGCCTCTGTTTTGAGCTCCTGATACGTCACTACGTTGATTTTCTCTTTGGCCTGGTCCAAATACACACGTCTCGGTCTTCGTCTGCCTCTTGTTTTTCTATTCTTCCTTCAATTATAGACTTTATGTAAATATCGTGACGTATCAGGTGCCCCAACATGTTTCCCCTTCTGTTTTCAATTAGTCGTGGAAATTAAGGGGAGGATTTTTTTGCCAAGCAGTGGGACACCGAAACAGGCTAATAAAAAAAATGTGATGTAATGTGTGAGGTGTACAATAAAGAACATTAAGCGCGCGGCTTTTTTATGCGATAAATGCAGCGTTAAACGCATGCGTCAACGGAATATACCGGGTGTGGCCTGTAACACGAGCAAATAATTAAAACATGGATTGTACTCCTCAAACGGTGACACTTTTGTTCAACAACTTTTAAAAATTATGAAGTATTTAGACTTTCTATTTTTCATACAAAATAAATATTATCTTCAATGGACGCCATCGCCACGCCATATCATTTGTGATTGACGTTGCTTGTCATGCCTTAAACATAACGAAATTCACAATACATTGCGTCTTAGAAGAAACTTTAAAGTGTATTAATAATCAAAGCACAAGTTATTTTTAAAAGTTGCTGAACAAACGTTGGTCAGTATGAGGAGTACAGCCTACAGTTAAATTTTTTGCTCATATTACAGGCCACACCCGGTATGAAAACTTACCGCTGCGTTTACCGCGTAAAATAATACATGTAGTGTCATTAAATTATCTGATCTATAACGGGTGTGCCGCAAGATTATTGCGTCTGACGCTGAATTTATCGCATAAAACAACCGTGCCCTTTATAATCGAAATATACAGTCACATTTGATAATATATAAAGTGTAAATATATGATAATGTATAAAGTAATTTTTTAAGCCTACTTTATAAATAATTTTGAAGTTTGAAGTTTAATGGTTGAGTAGTCTGTTAAGAAACATATCTGTAGCGTAAACGTTTTCACTTGCGTTCGTTGTGTATTTGCCAGAGTTGCTTTTTGTGCTATTTAGTTTCAAACACTTTTAATTTTTCAATTGCAACTTTAATAGGAAGCGTAGGTGGGAATTACAAACGGATTAAGTTCATTTAACCTCTTATTAAGTGTAGTGTTGGAAGGAATTCTTTGAGGCCTATTTAGAATAGAATATGTTGTTACTCATATTAGATAATAATTTCTTAACCAGAAGCGGTCCTGGCGGCTTAGCACGGTCGCGTTTTTATCCCTTGTCACCATGCCTGTCACGTTCTAACAAGTATGTAAGTGCGAAAGGGACGCGCATAGTGATAGTCGATAAAAATGGAACCGTGCTGAGCCCGCTGGTCGCATTTTTATCACCTGTCATGCCATGTGTCTGTCATGGTGACAAATGATAAAGAGCCGACCATCTTAGCCCTACAGAAGGCCTAAGATGGCCGGCTCTTTATCACCATGCCTGTCACGTTCGGACAAGTATGTTTCTAATTTTAATTCGACATGTGAATAAGTTTTGTTTTAATTTTCGATTATAATAGTATATATAATTTTAAGTTTAATTTTAATTTTAGATCTCAATTTTAACTGTATATCTAATTTTATTTGACATGTAAATTGGCTTTATGAATAAATGAGTATGAGTATGTAAGTGCGAAAATGACGCATGACATGACATGTGATAAAAACGCGACCATGATACCGCTGCAGAAATGTCATTGTTGACAGCTGACAGATCATATTATATCCATAACCGTTTGATAACAAGAAATTACTCGACGAAAGGCTTTTGTATATCGAGACAGGTACATTATTGTTACAACGCAAGTATATTCTCGTGTAAAAGAATCGCAATTTCACCAATTCCCATCCCTCATATTACCTGCCAAGCATCACTCGCGCTGGCTAATAACTAGGCGTGTCTATCACCAACAGTCGATAACTTTCGTGCAGGCGGCTTAGCACGGTTGCGTTTTTATCCCTTGTCACCATGCCTGTCACGTTCTAACAAGTATGTAAGTGCGAAAGGGACGCGCATAGTGATAGTCGATAAAAATGGAACCGTGCTGAGCCCGCAGGATTACACTACATCTCAGAACCCATATATTGTTTCTTCCTTCCTTCGTTCCTTTTGATACACCCTTCCGGGGAGATTTCTTTTTGATTTACTATCTATGTGACAAATACAGGGTGTCCCTAAAACCAACGACAAGATTTAAAGGGCTTATGGAACAGAAATTTAAGTCATAAATTTGTCTTTTATGTTATTTATTTTTATCTGAGATACAGGGTTTTCCTAGTTCAGGTAGAAGTCATTAAAAAGCCGTACTTTGTCCGTCTATCGGTCCGTCTTTCTGTCTGTCTGTCACCAGGCTGTAACTCAAGAACCGTGATAGCTAGACAGTTGATTTTTTCACAGATGATGTATTTCTGTTGCCGCTTTAACAAATAATACTAAAATCAAAATAAAATAAATATTTAAGTGGGGCTCCCATACAACAAACGTGATTTTTTTGTCGTTTCTTTGCGTAATGGTACAGAGCCCTTCGTGCGCGAGTCCGACTCGCAATTGGCCGGTTTTTTTTAGATATCGGCACTTGTATAATAATCCTGGTTTTAAAAGGTATACAAAAGTGCCAATATCTAACTAACTATGAGATTTTCAAAGGGTATATTTCCTTAATCTTGTAGAGTTGTAGCCCATCAGCTGTTCTATTAGCCCTTTAAGTCTTGGCGTCGGTTTTAGGGACACCCTATATATTCAACCTTTTGTGCCTTAATCGTGTTGGAATAAGGTGCCCGGGGGTCACGCTGTCAAGATGCTTGTAATTTGTAGGTCAGGTGACTTTGGGGTAATCATTTTTGGTTGCAGACTATTCTTTTATTTTTCAAGGGAGGTGAATTATTAAAATCACTTTAGTCAGAAGATAGACTTATTTCGTAGACGCAACTATACAACAGTCTAGTATAGCAGAAAAATAAAAACAATTTCTCGAGGTGGAGGTTGTAACTACAAGAGGTTGTTAAGATATATTAATTCTCGAGCTAAAAATTAGCTGAACGCAGAAACTGGTGGCTCTAATAGAATCGAAACTCAAATAAGAAAAACGGGTCATAATAATGTAAGTAAGTCGCTAACTTTTATTGTATAGTCGACAGAAGTGACCTTTTTTTCCTAAAATATGTTTGACTCAGGCGTGTCAGCTTAAAATAAATAATAATCCTAATAGTATACACATAAAATAAATCGCTACACATATTTTGTTGTTTTAAATCCGTTATATTTTACGTTATTTTTTTTGTAGAAAATATTAAATTTATCCATTCTTGTAGCATAAAATGTCTCATATTTTTTTAACTAAAAAGTGTCAGTTTTGTATGCATGTTGTTTAGATTCGGCGTACTGGAAAACTGAAAACTGTGAACATTTCAGGTTTTTATTCATAATTCAAAATCCTAACGATTTTGATGAAAAAAGTAAAGTACCTAAAAGTTAAAAATTTCCTATATTTTATTACGCAGGAAAAGCGGAATATAAAATTACAGAGTAATAAGCAGAATCTCGAAATAATAATTTATCTACAACTTCTACAGGGTATTAAAAAAACGAAACAGCGGCGGATAACCTGCTTAAAGAAAAAATATTATCATTAGCTACTTAAAAATAATTATCAAAATTCTTCTTTGAATAACACTTTCGCTAAGCTGCCGCGCTTAGCATTAGAATAGTAACTCATTTTGAAATGTCATTCAATTGTATACTTAAAACGTAAATATAATTTATTTACATACAATATATATACAGTGGTACTACTAAACGAAATTAATAACTGGCTTAAATCTAAAATAGGCCCTTGAGGCATTGTACCAAGGCATTGTACAATTTGTTACGGGCTCTTGAGGTAAGAAAGACAACCAACTATCACGTTTGTATAAATTTAATTAAAAACTAGTGTTATACTGAGTAAGATACAAATTAGCAGATGAAAAACTTAAGTCTAATTATCTTAATCTAAGTTTTGTTAGGCGCCAGGAGGGATTTTCTACGATATCTGGAACCCTGCCTATCCAGTTGCCACCGGCTAGCGACGTAAAATGTACTCGAAATGGTCCTCGATCCAATCGCTATTCGATATCAAATTGTAACCGGAACTCGAAGGGCATGTCCAGAGGCTAAAACAATTGCACTAATTTAATTCTACTGTAATGCCTATAGTGCTTCATTACAGATTCTGTTTTTAGCTTAATCTTAGCACTTACCCCTTCGCCGTATAAAACACTAACAATTGCAAAAATGTCTAATAATTACACAGGTAAAACACAGGTTTTACATTTCACTTATGCTCGAATTTGCATGTCATTTATACCATTGTAATTTGATCTCCATTTTGGAGGGTAAACTTAACACATGACATCGCCGTCTTTACATCGGTGTGAACACAACCAAGAGATGAGCGGGAATGTCTCTGCGACCCGAGATGGTTGTTATTTTAAACTCATTAATCTAAACTGCAGTATAGAATACTAACTTCAAAACAAATAAATAGAAAAAGATACTACGCGAGCCGGGGATCGAACGCTCGACCTCATGCACGCAAGTCTCGTCGTCGTACCGCTGGTCCAGCGAGTCATTAAGATAGCCGCTGAATAATGCCATGGCATTCGACTAGCAATATAGATATACTTAAGCCATTGCAAACTCGACCTTATATCGACTAGTTAAAGTCCAAAGTCCCAAAGCTAATAAATTAACCATTATATATGCCCTCTCCCTCTTTAAAAAAAATTTTTTTTTTTTTTTTTTTTTTTTTTTATATCTTTAAATCTTTTGCATGCCACACTCCAATATCTTTGCCATATGCATTATTAAGACGATAAACGTTCTCTGATAATTTTGCTGTAATAACGGCCTTTTCAAATTTAGGAGCTAACTTCGCCTTGAACTTTTTTTGAGCGTTTGACAAAAATTTTGTCCTACGTAATACCACATCTCCCACCTGAAACTCACACTGCCTTCTAGTTTTGTTGTAATATTCTGTACTGCTTTCATGTGCCTTTGTTAAGCGTTCCCGCACCACGGCGAATACCTTGCGCCTGTGTTCTAGTTCATTTATGTAATTCGTTACATCTGGATGTGGCGGCATATTCTCTGCATCTGATTCATTTCCAAAGTCGACCGTGTGTGGGTTAGGAACTGCCGTTTCGCGGCCATAGAATAGGTAAGAGGGTGTATATGTCGTAGTTTCATGCCTAGCCGTCCTAATGGCATTACCAAATTCCTGCAAATGTACATCCCACTCGTTGTGCTTTTTTGCCGTAGTATATGATGCTATCATAGTCCCTATGACTCTATTCACGCGTTCTGTTGGATTCGCTTGGGGATGGTAGTTCGGGGTATACCATATCTTCGAATTATATTTAACCGCCAGATCCTTAAATAAATGAGAAACAAATTGCTTACCATTATCACAGATTAAGGCTTGGGGTGCTCCAAATAACAGAAACTGTTCCTCGAGGATTTCACATATTTTTTCAACCTTTCCGGTTCTCAAAGGGAAAAGTAGTGTAAATTTACTGAACCAACACGTAATAACCAATAGCATCGTGTTACATTTCTTACTTTTTGGAAATGGTCCCATCAGATCTAATGACACTATTTGCCAAGGACCTGTAGCGTCTCTGTGCTGGCCCATTAGACCATAGGGTACCTGTTGAGACACTTTATATTTTGCGCAAGTCTCACAGTTACTTACATATGTTTTAACGTCCTGTAACATATTCGGCCAGAAATATTTCTGTTTAATTTTAAAATATGTTTTACGAACCCCCAGATGACCTGCAGTGGGCTTGTCGTGACATTCGTTAAATACTTCTTTCCGTAAGACTTCCGGTACCACTAATTTCCAAGCACTTGACTTTGGGTACAACTTCAAACTCATCTTCTTAAATAATCGCCCCCCAGACACTTTCCAATCTGATGCTTCCGTATTGTCACTAACCTGTTTCACCTTATCTCTATACCATTGATCTTTATGACGATCTAGTATTTCTATATTATTTATTTCGGAAATTACCTTGGATCTTGATAACGCGTCTGGGACTGTGTGACTTTTACCTGGCTTGTGAATGATGTCGAAACTAAACTGTTGAAGCTTCATCGCCCATCTGGCCAGTCTACCATGAGGATCCTTCATTTTGTGCAACCACTGCAATGCACTATGATCTGTTATGACCGTAAAATGTGTACCGTCGATATATGGCCTAAATTTGTCGACCGCATACACCACACTCAGCAACTCCCTTTCAGACGTAGAATACCGACATTCTTAGTCCGTAAGTTTCCTGCTCAAATACGCCACTGGTTGCTCCACATCGCCCTCCTTTTGACACAATACCGCACCTACGCCCGTGTTTGAGGCGTCACACTGTATAATAAATGGTTTAGAATAGTCTGGGCATGTCATTACTGGCGTTGTCGTAAGTAAGGTTTTCAACCTGATAAATGCTGCTTCGGCCTCTTTATTCCAGTCTAGGAGCTTTTTCTTATTGCCTTTTGTTAAGTCGTGAAGTGGCGCTGCTATCGTTGAAAAATCTTGTACAAAGCGCCTGTACCAACTCGCTAGCCCAATAAAACGCTTTAGTTCTCTAAAGGTCTTAGGTCTTTGGAAGTTCAATATTGCCGATACCTTCTCAGGGTCTGTCCTTAACCCATCCTTGTCTATGACATAGCCTAGAAATCGTAAACTAGACCGAGCAAATTGACATTTTTCAACATTAATTGTTAACTTGGCCCTTTGTAAAGTGTTCATTACCTTTCTCAACAGCGTCAAATGTTCCTCAAAATCTGCTGAGCATATCACTATGTCGTCCAAGTAAGACCACACCTTATCTTCATTAGAGCAAAAAAGAATATCCATTAGTCGTTGCTGGGTTTGAGAAGCATTCACCAGGCCAAATGGCATCACTTTGAATTGAAACAGGCCTCTGCCAGCTATCGCAAACGCAGTTTTCTCTTTACTTCCTTCTGACAGGGGTATTTGCCAGAAAGCCGACTTCAAATCAATAGTGCTTAGATATTTCGCATTTCGAAGGCTATCTAGGATATTAGTTACTCGTGGCAGTGGATATGTGTCCCTCTTTGTTACCTTATTTAATTGCCTGCTATCTAAGCACAACCTGTTCTCACCGTTGGGTTTTTTAACTATAAGTACAGGCGAGCACCATGCACTCACCGAGGGCTCAACTACATCTTTAGAAAGCATGTCATCCAATTCCCTCTCGATTTCTTTTTTTATCACTGGAGAAAAATTGTACTGCTTTTGGTGGATTGGCTTTACCTCCCCTGTATCTATTGTGTGATTTAACATATCCGTTCTTCCAAGATTACCTGTCCCAATTGTTCGTTTCATCTCGTCTATAATATCCGCCAACTGTGCTTGCTGATGTGCTTCTAAGCATTCTCTAGAAATCACCGCACTATTCCTTAGTGTCAAAGAATCTATTGCAGTTTGATCTAACATAAGTTCACTTCTAAACTTTATTGCAATTCCAAATTGAATAAAAAAATCTCTACCTAATATCAGATTTTGTTTCAAAGTTGGCATAACTAAAATCGGGATGACTTTGTATTGGTTATCAAACTTGCATGGAACATGGAATATCTGAGTGATATCGTGATTTTCTCCTCCCGCTGTGGAAGCCTGCACACTGTTAACTTTAACGGGCCTCAATCCTAGGGAACTTAAAATTTCTGCATATGTCCCATAAACTACTGTCCGACTTGCCCCGCAATCTAGCATGCCAATCAACTGCACCTGCATAATATCTACGTATACATACGTCCTATTATCATTTTCCTTGTTGACTAACACCGGACACAGTTCCCTATCTCCCTGCGAAAAAAAATTTCTTATCACCAACAACCATTCCTGCCACTCTGTATCTTTATCATGGGGTAAGTTTACTGGGCAGGTTTTGAAACTTCCCCCGGAGCGTTTCCCTTTGTGCATTTACAATCTTTTGAGGAGATACCAAAACGCCCGCAACGATAACAAAACAAGCGTTGTCTTGGTATAGTGCAATCTCTGAACAAATGTCCAGCCTCACGGCAGTTCCAGCACCTCCTTTGAGCCACCGGTTCCACCTTTGTTTTTGACATATGAATCAGCTCACTGACCTCCGTGGCCCCAGAAGCGACCTGTGGTAGTTTATAAGCCAAGTCTGGTTCAAGCAAGTTTTTAGGTGCCTGAGGTTCCTTAAAATTGTCGCAATGTATCTTGGTTCGCTCTACCACCCGCAACACATTAAATAAATCCATAAGCGAAGAAAAATCATCTCTACAAACCGCTCGCTGGTAGTAGGGTTGAATGTTACGTAGTATTATCATGATTTTTTCTTTTTCCGTGATCTTTGTAGGTAGTCTGTTAAACATATTTTGCATAATTGAAATGTAAATCACCACCGATTCATCCCTACCCTGAGTTCTCGCTTTAATTTCCGTCAGCAACTCCTCTTGATAAAACGGCGGCTGAAATGTGCGTTTGAGAAGGATCACTAACTCCTCCCAACTAGTGGCATACTCCTTGTTGGCCCTATACCATATCAACGCGTCACCCTCAAAGAAATCTATCGCACACCTCCACAAATCCTCATCAGACGCATTTCTTGCTTCCTTAAGTTCACTGACCCGCTCAATAAAGGCGTTTACACTAGAGGTATTGCTCCCTGAAAACTTTATTCCCCATTTTGCGATTGGCACAAGCTTACGTGTGGAAAAGTCTTCATCGAGGGTAGATGTTCGTATGAGTCTATCTCTGCTACTCCCCGCCTTCCCCAACTGAGCTACTCTAATGTCTACACTTCTATTAACCCGTGCCTCCTCTTCCGCCTGTTTAGCTGGGCCTACCTCCTTTGGCTTAGATGTACCTTCTCTTTCGCTGTCTAACTTTACTATAATCTGCCGCCCTACGTCTCCTAATGTCTCCTGCAGCACTTTCTTGTCCTCTTCCGTTAAGTCTTCATTTTCTGACAAATCATCCTGTTCCTCCAACTTACTTACGAGGGAGTATGCTTTTTGTGTTAATTCTGCCTGCCGCGCATTTTCAGCTTCTGAACCAGACGATACGAGACTTAACCTGTTAATGACATGATATAATCTGGACACCAACCTTTTAAATAAATTTCGGTCAGGCTTCCCTACGACTTCTGTTATATAATCGCTCAAAACTGTTAATTTCATAGCACATGTCTGTAATTCGGCGGTTACTTTGTCACTAACCCCTAATACCGTCTTATTACCTGACCCGGAAGCCCCCGACGTATCACCTAACATGAGTTCTTTCAGAAGCTTCTTTAATACCGGTACAGAACTTTTAATGGTAACCCCACGGCACGCAAGTTCAAATTCCAGCTCATCTTTTAGTAAAAAGTTCGGATCCATATTAACTAAATATCTTAAAATTATTTATTTCCACAAACTACAACTCGTCCTTATTGTCTAATCAGGAACCCAAGAAAAAAAAAACCGATAAAAAACAACATAAGCGTTACCGCACTACGCGTTTTACAACACTACGCACTATGCTCTTATAATTTACAATAATATACATATAAACGTTCAATTACTTACAAAGCTATTTTCATGTTAAACTTATTCACATATGTTATTTGCAACCAAAACAAAATATCTAAAAAAAAAACAACAATAATTAACCTTTTAAGCACTATGATAAGAACACAATATCTAACAATAACGTAACCTCAACCCGTATCTTGTTTTTACGTTGGGCGCTATTTGTTACGGGCTCTTGAGGTAAGAAAGACAACCAACTATCACGTTTGTATAAATTTAATTAAAAACTAGTGTTATACTGAGTAAGATACAAATTAGCAGATGAAAAACTTAAGTCTAATTATCTTAATCTAAGTTTTGTTAGGCGCCAGGAGGGATTTTCTACGATATCTGGAACCCTGCCTATCCAGTTGCCACCGGCTAGCGACGTAAAATGTACTCGAAATGGTCCTCGATCCAATCGCTATTCGATATCAAATTGTAACCGGAACTCGAAGGGCATGTCCAGAGGCTAAAACAATTGCACTAATTTAATTCTACTGTAATGCCTATAGTGCTTCATTACAGATTCTGTTTTTAGCTTAATCTTAGCACTTACCCCTTCGCCGTATAAAACACTAACAATTGCAAAAATGTCTAATAATTACACAGGTAAAACACAGGTTTTACATTTCACTTATGCTCGAATTTGCATGTCATTTATACCATTGTAATTTGATCTCCATTTTGGAGGGTAAACTTAACACATGACATCGCCGTCTTTACATCGGTGTGAACACAACCAAGAGATGAGCGGGAATGTCTCTGCGACCCGAGATGGTTGTTATTTTAAACTCATTAATCTAAACTGCAGTATAGAATACTAACTTCAAAACAAATAAATAGAAAAAGATACTACGCGAGCCGGGGATCGAACGCTCGACCTCATGCACGCAAGTCTCGTCGTCGTACCGCTGGTCCAGCGAGTCATTAAGATAGCCGCTGAATAATGCCATGGCATTCGACTAGCAATATAGATATACTTAAGCCATTGCAAACTCGACCTTATATCGACTAGTTAAAGTCCAAAGTCCCAAAGCTAATAAATTAACCATTATAAATTGAGTGATTTCAAAATGAGTTACTACTCTTATGCTAAGCGCGGCAGAAAGTAGGTAAATAATAAATTTATTACCTGAATCAAAATTCATTCAAGTAAATTAAGAAAAGTACGCCAAGTTTCACATACGAAATCAAATTAGGAAAAAAATGCCTATTGAACTGGATTTTAGAAAATACTTAAGTAGTACAAAAGCATAGTTAGTCGTTCCTGTTTTTTGTGTAACAAAAGCTATTGTTTTCTTTTTAGTGAGGCAACTTTATTGGCTCCTCCGTAAAAGGCTGGTCGACAAATTTTCCAATATTTGGTTTGACGTTAAACCTAGTGGAACCTAGTTTCTCCTCGACCAAGGTGCACTCAAAACTAGGTTTTTTAAAGTAAACAGTTTATATCACAAAAAACACGCATACCCAAGTTAGGAACGGTCGATAGTATTAATTTATGACCCATTTCGAACCTTGTCACATTGTCAATCAATATGAAAGTCGCTAGAGACCTCTTACTATTGTCGCTGAGACAAGGTACAAAATGGGTCATAAATTAAAACCTTCGACTGTACCTACATAAGTAGGTCACACACATTAGGCCACTTTAGTAGTAGTAGTAATAACTCTATCCTCAATGGAAAAAAGGGGAATTTTTCATTGGAATTTCTATACACATACCCATTTTTTTGCTCTCGTGCTCCACCACGCAGCAGCTGTATGTAACAGTTAAAGTAACAGCCATAGAATTTTTTTAAATTTTGTACCTATTCTCGCGCAACAAGTTCCAAATTCAAACAGAATTTTCAATGGTGGTTCGGCATACTAGGTACCTGGTACCTAACTGTATGTACCTATATTTGTTGTAAAATACCCCTAACTCTCGAAACGAAAGCGCGGGTTCCACGGAAAAATACCTGCAATAAAAAACCCAGGTGTAAATGTCAATCAGCGAGTAAGCCACGTCAAAAATGCTTTGTGGAGAAAAAAGGTTCTTTTTGCAAACCCTTTTTTTGCCTAAAATTAAAAGCCAATTCGTCAAAGTTGAATTCCGAACACGCTTTGTTGTTGGCGGCGAGTTGGCGGCACGTGTAATGTACCTACACTCGGACTTTAATTGATGAACCATGTAGGCTTCATATTACATTGGACGTTTGATAGCACAAGTATCGAGCAATCAGATCAATCAAACGAGTTTGAAACCTAGCGAAACACTAATCATCTCAATAATATGTCCCATGGCTTTTATAGGCCTGCGGAAACCGGCGGAGCGCAGCACAGATCACTTTAAAATTATCAATGTCAGCTCAGACCCAAACGACCTGTCAGTGTTGACCCCCGGACATTTCCTTACTTTGGAGCCGCTCACCATATTGCCTGAAAGCAACATGGTCGATGCGAAATTAGGTCCACTTCAGAGATGGAAATTGTTACAAAAGATCCATCAGGATTTCTGGCGTTCTGTCTCTTCCTTATTTCAATTACCTTCAGGTATAAATTTGAATGCTTTGAGACCGACCTCGGAGCATCACGGAGGAATGTTACTCCGCGGCATCGAGGAGCACGCTAAAGGATACCGCGGCGGTAGGCGCCGGCATGCCGCGGCATCCCCGGGCATGCGCCGAGGCCTCCCGAGTGCGCCGGAGCAGCCCCGGGTCGACGGGGGAGAACTCGTCACTAATCCCTTGTGATAGAGTACACGCAGCGGCATGCCGCGGCATCCCCCGGCCTGCGCCGAAGTGCTCCCTGGTGCGCCGGCCGCCAGCGCTCGGGCTGGCGGGCGCTCGCGGTATCGCGGGGGATTTTAGCTCGCCGATGTGCGCTGCGCGTCGTAAATCCTCCTCGGTGATCTGCGTTGCGCTCCGCCGGTTTGCGCTGGCCTTATGTCAGCGAATTAAGAACTATGGGACATATTTTGAGCATGTTGTCTACACCCATATTTTTACACTTGCCTGTACAAATGTTTGCGATCAACTCATAAATAAATACCCTTACCAAGATTTGAACCCGGGACCTCCTGCTTTGGCCAATGCCATTGATATAAAAATACAAAGTTTTTTTAATAGGATAGTCTTAACTCAGGTACAAACTATACGTGGTCAGCACACAAATAAATGCCCTTACAGGAAACCTTAATAGATTTAAAAATCTCTCGCCAGCTCCTATGATTCAACCTAAATAATGATGCACTTGGCTTTAACAACGCTCTTGACGTATCGGCTTAAAAATGAAAACCAGACTTTGCTAAAAAAAATTATTTGCAGGCCAATCCGAACGCGCACCTGACATTAAACTGATATGTGAATGATATTGGAATTATTTGAGTTAGTTCAGTTAGTTGTCATTCGCGCGGGCATCTCACTCGCACTTATTCATGTACGGACTAATCAGAGCGAAATGAACGTGCGAATGACAACTAACTACTATGATTCCAATATGATTCAAATATCGGTTTCATATCTGCACGTTCGTATTGGCCTGTTGGTTTGTACTCGTGAAGTAAGTATTACGGCGAACATTGACATTCGAAAATCATATAAATTTGCATTTGAATCGTTCGAATTCAAAATAAATAAAAAAGAGTAAAGTGACTGCAGTTTGAAAAGAAAATGTGCGTTACACATTTTTCCGACATTTTTTTTAATGAGGAATGGAAGAACCATGAATATAAAGAAACTTTTCACGCCACTGCTTGGTAATAGATGGTCTAGACGTGTGCGCCGCGCCGGCGCGCCGCCGCCGCCGGGCTTTTTTGCCACGCCGCCGCCGCCGATAAATGATCGGCGTGAAATCGGCGTGACCTTGAGTGTTGTTAATCAGCTATTTTAACTTGATATTTGGATTTTTGTGTATTATATGTATATGTTACAGTTCACAAATATATATTAATTATTTATTAAATGAAACAGAATAGCCAGTTACACAAACTATTTGACACACCAATTAAAGTAACTGAGTAATCCTTAGTGTTCAGCGTCAAGAAAGATGACGTCATTATATGAAGTAGGATTTTTTCCTGTAAATTGTGTATTCACATTCAACTACTAATATTTATGCCTTTACCTTACATACGAAGTAAGAATGCTATGTCATGAAAATGCTTACATTGCAATTAACTAGGCAAATAAAATAAAACACAGGGCTCATGTACCATGGAACCTCAAGGAGCAACAGAAAAGGAAAACTAACTAGCTAATGTTGCGTTGCGATCATCATCCTTACTTGTACTATTTTCGACTGGCTTACGGGAATAACAACAAGAAATACATCGAAATGGCGGCTCTTCTGAAGAAAATTGAAGTTGAAAGTTCTAGAGTGGTCTTAAGATCAACCATTGTAAGACCAAAGTAATGGTTGTAGACAGGGCAAACGTACTCCCGAGTTACCGACGCACTCGGAGATTACGAAAAAGCGAGCAAGTTTGTATATCTTGATGGCCGAGTTCTCGTCTTTCCTATATTGCAGTATGGTGCCGAAACGCTGAGCCTCAAAAAGATGACGTGCAAAGGTTGGCGCTTTAGAGATGTAGTGTTGGCGAAGACTGCTGCTTATACCTGGGACAGCTAGAAGAACAAACCCCTTAATTCTAAAATAGCTTAATATCGCCACTCTGGTTTCCACAAGATCTTTCTTCGGACATTTTATGCGATTTCCAACGCATGATGTGGCGAAACATATTATGAATTTAGGCCCAATGAATGGCAAACGTGCTCAGAGTGGAGCATGTGTGAGATGGTCGATAGCTGGCGGCAGTCTACACGGCTTATGACCGCACGAATTTGACACAAATTACATGTGGTCAGCAATGAGAAAACGAGAAAGAAGAAGATAATTCTCACTGAGGCTGGTGCTTGTACGACAAGAAAACCATTAAAGAGAAGCTGTCCACTATGTCTAGGATATTTGAAGATAAGCCATGGACAGTATGACAAAAGGGAGTTACAGAGAGATACAGATTTAGACCCCTTAATACAAGCCCGTTACTAGGAAAATCAAGTAATTATACCTATCCTATAATTCCTATATTCATTTACAAACCCTATTTTACTCAAAACCTATTCAAAACTATACGTAGATTACGTTGTTCACTTACCAGAAACCTGGATTAATTAAAATTTTCAAGAAAAACGACAGATTAATGATTTTTCTTTAGAAACCTGAAAGTCAAGGTCACGCCGATTTCACGCCGAAAACACGCCGCCGCCGCCGATTTTTCGGCAAACGCCGCCGCCGATCGTTTTTTAATCGGCGCACACGTCTAAGATGGTCTAAATCTTGACTTCAAAATAGCGCTTAGTTATAGGTACATATACACAACACACAAGTACACTAACCAAGTATAATATTGTTTTAGTTATACTAGGGTGTACTACGCGCTCCCCCCGCGGGTTGCTCACCTTGTCGTGGTGGAGGGGCTTAGTAACCGTGGCTTGGTCACCCACGGTGAAGCGAAGAGGCAACCAGGGCCGGCCTGTTTGAGGGTCGGGCTGGCCCGAGGAGGACGCTCCAAGTGGGCTTGTTAAGCCCGCTTGTGACGCGTTGGAGGTGGACCGTCGAGGAAGAGGAGTGTCGGTATTGCGGTGAGCCGTTCTCCCTATCCTCGGCGGCCGAGGTGGGATCGCAGGGGAAGACGCGTGATGGTATTACGATCGCCACTCGCCCTATCCCCTGCGAACTTGGCGGTGCCGTTCCGCTGTAGCGGCGTTGGTGGGGCTGCAGAGGAAGAGGAGTGTCGGTGTTACGATGTGCCGTTCTCCCTGTCCTCTGCAGCCGAATTGTGGTTTTGCGACAGAACCATAGACCTGATCTGTCGCCGGGCGCCGGAGAACTTTCTGGCGCCCGTGGCTTCCTTGTGGCGGGCTCGGGGGGGTCCGCTACAGTGCAGAACGGAGGCGGAGGAGGAAGGCGCGTCGAACCATCTGGCGCGCCTAGCGTGAAGGGCCTTCGGGCATTTGCGAAGGAGCCGCTCGTGGGCGGCTGCCGCCGGTGGGGTCGCGGATGAGTACGCAAGCGTTCCTGTAACCCCACCAATAGGGCGGCGAGGCGGTATATGGGGGGTTTTTAGTGGGTATACCGTGGGCCTCATTAGCCTAGACGGGAGTCCCACATAACCACTCGGGTCACCCCCCGCACCCGGGTGGTATGCGGAATGCATTTTCCCCCCTAAAAAAAAAAAAAAAAAAAAGGGTGTACTACGCGCTGGCGAGGTTGCGGAAGAGTACTTCGGCGTTCCTGGGACCTCGCCATATAGCAGCGAGGCGGCAACAGAGGGGTTTTAGTGGGTAAACCTGGGGTCTCATTAGCCCACAACAGGGAGTCCCACATAACCATCCCGGCCCGTCCCCGCGCCGGGTGGTATGCGTAAAGCATTTCCCCTCTTAAAAAAAAAAAAAAAAAAAGGGTGTACTACGCTTTTACTATCTACTCACTGATTGGTTGACACTCAACCAACCTCAGCGCACCAAGTTCATTAGGTCATAATACTCATAATTATACTTATGATAGTGCTTTTAATCCATCTATTGCTCACTTCCTAGCCTCTTCAACAATGTAACTTAAAAAGCGATAGATCTAATGAAACCTCTATGTTTTATAACCAAAGTTTTACCAAAACATCTCAGTTAGAAAACACACGCAAAAGTGAATATTAGGACGAAAAACGAGACGAAAAACACCTATAATAATGATACGAGTATTTTGAATTAGAAAGAGTACTTTCTAATTCAAAATACTCGCATCATTATTATAGGTGTTCTTCTCGAGATTTAACTTATATAATAACACGGGTAAGTCATCAGCCGTTCTCTTAGGTAGCTTTAAATTAATTCAATATTGTTCCCCTTGTCTTCCGTATGAAACTTTTTTAAAGCACCCGTCTGTCAAAAAGATCAACTTTTTCGTCTCTCAACGTAATTTCAACAAGTTTAAAAGTGAGGGGAGTTCGTTATCCAGCTAAATTAAATTCTTGGTAAGATAAATATGATAGATAACATTAAAATATTCATATTCTTATCCTGTAGGCCGATTCCGTTTTCATCATTTGATATGGGTGTCATTTTATTTTGACACGACCTCAGTCGTTTGGTCAGCACTTATTGCTGCGCATGAGATGGTGAATGGAATCAGGCGTTACTTTGCGGAAATCCATATTAATTAAAACCAAAATATTACTTTGCTAATCCGTGAAAAGATAACGCGAGATTTTTTTTAATGCGCATGATATGCCTTATGAGCATAGCCTGGTTTTTCAGGAGCCAAAATCTACTAGTGCTAGTGATAACTTCAATATTGACTAAAGTATTATCGATATCGATAGCGAGCAATTTCTTAATTATAATAAAAGTGACTCATCTTTGAAGTATACAATATCAATTAAGATAAGAGTGTAGGTACGTTCCTTTATTATCTATTTGCATTGCAAACCTCTATGATTTATTCTTATTGTACATATCTGACATAACATAACATTGACTAGTCATTCTGACAATAATTAAAATTACGTCAATATATTAATTCAGTTTATATTATTTGTAAACTTAGGGCATAGACTAGGAATTCTCTAGACGAAGTTTAGAGCAATTATTTCATGAAACCGATGCTGCCAAAAATACGGGGGTGCGGGGGACGAGGTGAGCGAGGTCTCGTGCCGTGATTGGTCCGTTCAAAGACACGGACGTCACACAAAGACACCTTCGACTCGAAAATGGAGTAAAACTACCGTATGCGTGGCAGAGGGGGTAGAGCTACTATGCTCAGTCTGGAGGATGTCTTGTTTATGGTCTTACCTTACCTCATAATTTTATCGACTATCGACTTTTTGAAGTTTCACTTGTCCTCGCACTTTTTAAACATCAAGCCAAATTACTCCCTTCAAACCGGGGTATGCTAGCGTTAGCGACTCACTCTGATTGGTGAGTGGGGACTGGTGGTATGGTTGTCGAAACCATATCAAATTGTGAAGACATCATCGGCCTCCAGTTTGCAAGGCGCATTTTTTCCTGCTTAATTTTCAGGGCAAGATAAGTTTTATAAAGTGTCAAATTTTTAAGTTAAATTAGTGGACCCTTTGGTGAGGATAGCGAGTTAATTTTCTACTAAACGGCTTGATAATAATTATATTTTTTGAGTCAAAATGTTTGTTGTACGATTGACATCTTGATCAGGCCCCCAGAGCCCAAATAAGATGAACATTGCTCAGTAGTGGGAACTGAGGTAATAAAACGATTAATTATTCCAGGAACCATCATCTATGGTGTGAAATGTGGGATAAAAATTAGTACGAGAGTTCTAAAAACAAAAGTATATGAGGAAAAGGTGCACCATAGTGGTAATATCTACACGAACGAAGGCACAAAAGTCTAGTTTTACAAAATGACTTAAACTGGTGTATTCCCATTTGTCCCCACCGGGCACAGATGAGAATAGTTTCATGAAACTATTCACAGTTGTCCCCGCCTCATGTTAGGCGGCAGTCACCAGGCCGGGGACAAATGGGAATACAACCTCAAACATCAGCTAAACACGCAACCGATCTTCAAAATACATTTTGCGGACCGTACATCATTATGCGAAGTCAAGGGTCGTATTTCACCCGGACAAAGGGCCCGATTTGCATCTGAATGCGGGGCTTATTGCATTAAAATATTATTTTAATGTTCAGCTTGCGACGGTGAAGCCGAGGTTGATATTGTTCTCTGAAGGAGAGGAAACGGCGGTATGAAAAATCCATTTAGGATCTAGAGATCTTTAATTGTTTTGTTTTTATTCTTACATACAATATAATTTACCTATTGTGCGATGAGAGATTTGTTAAAGTTAAATAGAACGATACTTATCTACCTAAATTTAAATGATGATAAATGAGATGCCATCTCTAGTTAGCAGATTAGTATATGACGACACATCGGTAACTCGTGGCATTTAGGTAGCACTTAAAAGATTAGTGATGAGCACACATCGGTAACTCGTGGCACTTGACAGTTTCTAACAGACTAGTGATGTGACAATGTTCTTCCTATACGAGTCGAGAAAAAGAAACCACTAAAAAAAGAAATTAATTAAACTAATCTTTTAAGTGCTACATAAATGCCACGAGTTACCGATGTGTATATGACCAATCCATTGCCAAACTCGCACCCAAATTGGTTCATAAGTTTGAGATACGATGCCAAAAAAACAGACACTTTGTCAAGCCACACGTTGATAATTATTGTATTTATTTAGGGTTCCGTACCCAAAGGGTAAAAACGGGACCCTATTACTAAGACACCGCTGTCCGTCCGTCTGTCTGTCTGTCACCGGGCTGTAACTCATGAACAGTGATAGACAGTTGAAATTTTCACAGATGATGTATTTGTGTTGCCGCTATAACAACAAATACTAAAAACAGAATAAAATAAATATTTAAGTGGGGCTCCCATACAACACGTGATTTTTTGCCGTTTTTTGCGTAATGGTACGGAACCCTTCGTGCGCGAGTCCGACTCGCACTCGTCCGGTTATTTAAATTTTAACTTCACTTTATAACGATTTCGTAATAATTTTAACTTCACTTCAAAATTTAGTACAATGATTGACAGTCTTTACATAATAATCGTCCTCAATTTTATCTTGAAGCAAAACACTTTCCCTTGTATTAAGTAATTAGTGTTACGTTCAGAGTTCCCCAATGTTTGTTCGGGAATGTTCCCAGCAGTTAGCATGCCAAGTTTTGAACTCTAATTGAACCAAGTTTGGGTTTATTTAAACATTCAAGGGTTACCTTTGGTTATATTAAACTAATTTACCTATTTAGAAGTCCGGACTTGACCAGGCGCCCGTTTCTCCAAAGCTTAATAATGGGCGAGAAAAATAAAAAAATATAATTATATTTTAACTTAATTGACTCGAATTTAATTAAATTGATTTTATTATTTTTAATTAGCATTATTTGTAATTTTATCCAATTTATTTTATTTTGTTTTATTGTTTTAATTTAAATTATTTGTTTTTAATTAAATCGAATTTGTTTTAACCTAATTTAATTAGTTTTAAGTACTTATGTTGTGTGCCCTAGCAGGGCGTCATGGACTGACTTTATTTAATTATTTACACCTGTTTGCGTTTATGTACATGATTATACAATGAATAAATGAAATAAAAAACAAGTAAATAATAAATAATTTTATATCTTGTTGCTTATTCTTTCATTATAAAAAAAAAGATCCGTGTTGTTTGTAGTTTTATAGTTATGATTAATTAGTATAATTCTTAGATTTAATTGTATAGTTTTAGGTTAAGTTTGATCTCACTGTAACACTTTATCAATGTTATGTACTCCATAATTGTCATATGTATCAGTATTTATTACCTTGTAAATGTTTTTAGCGTAAGTTACAATATGTATGATGTGGGTGTACTTTAATAAATAAAATAAAAAAATAAAGCTTGTAACTTGTAATACAAGTGGAAGTCACTTTCTAACAAAAGCTGTATAAAAGTGACATCCGCTTGTATTACGAGTTACAAACTATTGAGAAACGGGCCCCAGGACTTGCAATAGCAAAAACAAAATATTTCTTTTTGGCACGCTCATGGTATAATAATATACTCCGCCTGGTACTCCATTCCCGTCTTTTCTAGGTCACCTAACTGACACGGGCCTACGTCATCATGCGACAGCGCTATATGATAATATGCGATAGCGCTATATATAGCGGCCATGTTGTTGTGACGTAGGCCCGTGTCACTCTGGGAATGGAAGACCATGTTTTATTAGACTATGGGCACGCTTATGTCTTGCTCGAATACCTACACGTCACGAGGTGATATTGGAATGCTGATAAAATAAATATTTTGATTGTTTCAAGTCTCCCCCTATTAAACACGCTGATTATGTTGTTTCTGACCATAAATAACACTACTCTTATAAAAAAACCGGTCAAGTGCGAGTCGGACTCGCGTTCAAAGGGTTCCGTACATAAGTCCGACTCACGCTTGACTGCACATTTCTAATAGGTTTTCCTGTCATCTATAGGTAAAGTACTATTTTGTGTATTTTTTTCAAAATTTTAGGCCCAGTAGTTTCAGAGATAAAGGGGGGGGGGGGGGTCGGACAGACAGACAGACGCACGAGTGATCCTTTTTTCCTTTTGAGGTACGGAACCCTAAAAAGTAGTACATATTGAATAGAATTAGTACACCTAAAATTCAAATTAAATTTGACATGAATTTCGGTCATAAATTGCAAACATGTCGACTTTTGGTAATACGCATGAGCGCAAGCAGGTACACTCAGCCCCAAACATTTTACACTATCTAATTCTCGTACGAAAATAGACTCATCCGTCCCAAGCAATATCTAAAAGGATTTTAAATTTCACTTCAGGCAAAAGAGAGGAATGCCGGATATTTACCGATTGCTTCCAATATGTACTCTTAGGGGAGAGTAGGGCAATTGCAATCACTCACGTGAAATTAATATATCTAAATTAAAAATACAAGTAAAAATACCTTGTTTTGGTTTTAATTTATATGGGCTGAAAGTCTGAATTTAACGATATAGTAACAATATTTTTTTTTTGCTTTATGTTCGGTACCTACTAGGTAAAATTAATCATAAGGTACTCATGTATTAGTCAAAAGCCTGTGCAAATTAACGCATGCAATGGATAAATTCCAAATGACAGATAGATAATTATGGCACAAGTAACCTTCTATTTTTAGATCAACCTGCTTAAATCACTCAAACTTTATCATTTCCAGGCTCCAATTTCACCACGGTGACAGGTACGACAATTGTAAAACATCACTGTTGCTGACGTCACAGGCATCCATGGGCTACGGTTACCGCTTACCATCGGGCGGACCGTATTCCTGTTTGCCACCATCATTGTTTTATTAAAAAAAACTTTATTATATCGGAAAAAAAACAGATATTTCTTTTGCTAAGTTTATGACAATTGTCACAAGAAACACTACAATTGTCACGAAATTCCGACATATCACTCATTACCTGTCAAGAATTACCTACAATTCTTCTAAATCTTGACAATTGTCAGAAACTTCGCAAAAGAAATATCTGTTTTTTTCCGATATAATAAAGTTTTTTTTAAATAATACAATGATGGTGGCAAACAGGAATACGGCCCGCCCGATGGTAAGTGGTAACCGTAGCCCATGGAAGCCTGTGACGTCAGCAACAGTGATTTTACAATTGTCGCACCTGTCACCGTGGTGAAATTGGGGCCAGCTCGTCCTACGATTGCATCATTTTAATTTTTTCCTATTGATAGATACAAATTCGCAGCTCGTATATTTTTCCAAGTAATGTCCACCATCTGCTTATTATTTTTATTTTAACTACTAATTTTATTTATATAATTTGGATTATGTATACAGGTATATGCACATTAATATACTAGACAAATACTAAACTAGTACTTATATGAAAAAAGTGACATGTAACAATTATTATTAATAAATTTTTCATTTCATTTATGTTTATAGGTACATTAGAATTAACAAGTAGATTTACTGTCACCCGGCCGGCGTCTGGTTTATTTGTCGCACACTTTGTGATATTTGGTTCGTCCGTGATTACCCGACTCTCCCCTAGCCTTTTACGGGGACTTTACTTACGCTGCACGCTCCATTGCCCCGGAAGTCCGGGTATGGACCGGAAATGACGCACGCGATACATCAAGTAGCCAGATGTCTTTGCGCAATCCGGACTGATTTGTCAAGTTCGCTGTTCGCATACCGAATGAAGTCCGTTTGAAGTTGTGATTGTCCATGCTTTGATGTACTACGGTTTATTTGAAGAAATAAAGGGCTGACTTGGGGCTAATAAAAGTATAGAATCTTTCTTGGACATTTCTTTTATCATTAAATTTTAGGTGTTTAGTCACGTGTGTGTATTTAGTCAGTGTCTACGCGTGATTTGTTCAGGAGATCTCGGTCTACATTTGAAATATAAGCTAATGGAAAAACTGCTGTAAAACCGTATACCTCACAATATAAGTAGGTAGGTACATATATTATGTGTAATTAAAAAAATTATTCGTTTATTACAAATTAAAACATTACACCAAAATTAAGCTGCTAAAGGAGCCCAGTGCCTGAGCTACCTCTTCTGGTCTCACAGAATATGCAGGAAAAGAGTTGTCAGGATCCTGCGGAAACGTAAGCGGCCTGGAAGGGGCAGGATGTTTCGACTGTAAAGCGGCAAGTGTCTCCGGACACAAAGGCGCCACGCCGTCGTCCGACATTAGCACCCGCACTGCACCCCTGAGGTCACCCTCAAAAACCTTAGACTCAACAGTCTTAGTAAGCGAAGGCCGACTCGTAATCCCTGCCTCTGCCCCCCAATCTTCCGCAGAAGTAAAGGCATGAGCTGAGTCAATGTTTCGTTTGACTTTGGTTGTCAGATTGCCCGGGTCAGCAGCTTCTGGCGTTTTAAGGGCAGAATAGGCGAATGACAACAAAGCAAACCACTCACCCGTACCGTTTGTGTCCAAGCACCTATCAATGAGGTCGCTCATTTTACTAGCAGCTAGATTCCGTGCACCCTTAGGAATATGCCGCAACACCTTCACTGACTGTTTCAGGATAGCCAGGTCACCTAATCCTAAAACACTGGGTTCGGCTGTTTGCGCCGCTGGCTGTGGCCCGGAGAGAGTGTCACGCTGCAACACCGAAGTAGGTTGAGGCGAAACCGGGCGGCTCACATCTTTATGCTTGTGCCCTATATGGACTTTGAGCCCATGCGGAGAAATTTTTTTTGATGAGTTAGGGCAGTAAGGACACACAGATAACAAAGACGCGTCAGCCATATTAAACATACAATGTCCCAATGTAAAATACAATTATATAAAAAAATGGCCTCTGAGCCACTAAATTACATTAAACACATTAAAATTCTGCTCTAAAAGTCTAAAACTTTACTTGAAAAATTATGATAAATCTATAATTGCTTTTAAATAACATTACTTTCTTATTTAAATAAAAAAAAAATGATATAATTATAATATCCTACTTATATTATAACTAACTCATAATTTAAACACGTCCAAAAAAAAATACAATACTCAGATTACAAAAAAGAAGTTAATTTATAAAAAAATATAATAAATAACATTAACCAACCCTATTTTCATTAATTATTACCAAATTAAAATTTGACAGATTGAAATGAAAAGCATTACAGAAAATTAAAACAAAAAAAGATAAAACATTACAAAAAAAAAACACAATACATAAAATAAAATTCAATGAACACTATAAACTACAATCACGTCCAGCTATTCTCCCACCAGCAATGGCGCGGCGCTAACAATCGCCGGCAGAATCCGCAAAATGTTCCAAAAAAATACAAAAAGATGCACAGTTGCTGGGACTCGAACGCAGGACTATCGCCGACCTCGAGCCAAAAAAGCACAGTCAATACCCCAGTGCCACGAAGCCCACATTCAAATCGTCGAATTTTAGGTTCTGATGAGTGTGTGTACTTTTCCTTAAGATTCCGGTGTGGTATGTGTTCACCTTGTGGTTTACCCTCATCAAGAAAAACAAACTACCCAGAATTTTATTAAACACTTAATAACTCAGAAATACAGTCTTTCTACACTAACTTGTTCTAAGTGTTAGAACAAGTTAGTGTAACGCGTTCGTTGTCTGTATATTCGTTGTTGTTGTTATCGTAATTCATAGCCTTTGGAACTTTCTTATCCGTCACTTTAAGACCACTGTCACACTTCGATTTCATTTCGTATTTATGATTTCTTATGCGGGATTACAGCCCGAAATAACGATATCACTAGTTTTTTGGAAACAGCTGAACAGATTTTATCACTTTTTACTTGATAATAAGTCGATTTATATTTATAAACAACAAAAATTCTAGGAGCCGATGTGTACTAGTTGACAGCAGCGCCATCTCTTCACACATTCGTTTATTTATATGTTTTATAAAGAAGCCTTATTTTTATTAATTTATTATTCTTGTTGGCTGAGGAATGGAGAACATTTTTTTGAATTAGGTAAATGCAGATATATTTTGGGCACTTTCCTATAAAATACTTTTAAGATTTAATGATACTTAACTATATTGTGGGCATTGTACCTATTCATGTAACAAACACCGCTACAAAATAATAAACACTAGAAGCGTGTCCTTCGTGAAGATTGTCACAGTTCAGAAAAATCAGTAACATAGACACAATTTATATGGTAATATAATCCCTCTTTTTTAATTGCAGGCACTTCATACTAACTACCACACAATGACCGGTCTTGCGCTGCCATTGAACCGTTTACCATCTTGACGCTGTGTTCCGTTTTAGGGGGCCTCCCCCACCTTCCGTTACTCAAGGTACCTTTCACGTAAATCTTCATAATAATTATACTTGAAATGGAAACCTCAAAATGGAGTGAAAAAGCGTTGTTAAGAACCCGCGTGTCCGCTGCTTTAATATATTTCGTCCGTCCGTCCGTCCGCTGCGCGGCGCGGCTTTTTGCTAACACTGGGTTAAGCAGAGGTAGAAAGGACTTTTTTTTATAAATCTAATGCTAAGTTTACAGTTTACTTTTAAAATGTTATTGTGCATTCCGTAAGTTAGTCTATCTAATTAGAATTCTTCCACATCTACTCGATGGTTGGCTGGAAGAGATCCCTTACAGGGATAAGTTCGCCGTTATACCTTTATTTCTGTAAATATTATGTAAACCTGTGTTGTGTGCAATAAGGTGATTATTACTAACTACTAATAAGTTGAAAAAAAAAAACAACGGGTTGCACTCCGGGAGTGCCGACAGAAGTAAAAACTCAATGACTATTCCAAAATGTCTGCAGCACTATGTATAATTGACCCATCCTCCTTTCTATTGAAAAACTTCAGTTCCGAAATTGCTGGTCAGTGAGCTTGTTTAAAATTCGAAATTCAAATTTGTAGCGTTAATTGTTTAAAATTCGAATAGAAATTGTAAAGTTACCTTGCAGACCTCGCATCTAAATATATTTGGTCATGATATTTTAAGTTTTATTCACCAGTACTAGATTTCACTTTTATTAGCGATTTCATCAAGAAGTAGCTTTATTAAATTATATAGGAGTGATAGAAAGTTAGAATGTAACTGTGAGATCCTCGTATTTCAGCCCGTACAAGATTAGAACATTGAGATTTATTGCTTAATATAAAAGTCCAGTTTTAAATAATTGACCTGATTATGATACGTTATGACTAAAGTTCTTTGGTGAATAACATTGTCCGTCACACATGACGTCAGCGCGTTACGCGTTAAGCTGTCTCGAGTTGATCATTTTTTCCCCACCTCTTCAAGAAAAGAGCTCAATTCCATCTGATGGAGTACTCTTTAAGACTTTTAATTACCGTAAACGGGGTGAGTAGGTTTCGCGGGGAGAGGTGGGTTATGAATGGGGAGAGAAGGTTTGAGAGGGGGATGAGAAGGGATTTTAAGGCTACTGCTACAAAAATACTGTATTCCAATTTAAAATGGAGCTATAGTAATACGCATAATAAAAAAAATCGATCCAACAATCTTCCAAAATCACCTTTGTATGAAAACCCCTCTCACTACGGGGTGAGGTGGGTTTTCCTCTTTATCGTCAAAGTTTTGAAATGGAACTACCCAAAATAAAATTGAAACTAAAATACAAACGTCCGGAACACCTATTATATACACCATTCAGTTTTCATATGTAAAAATAAAATGTTATCGAGGTTTGAATTCCAGTTTTGGCCCTACTCACCCCATTTTACGGTACTAAATGAATGACGACATATTTATAATTGTAATCTTTTTGGAATGTAAAGTGTGCTAAACAGAAAGTGTTCAATGACGTGTAACGCTTGTTATCAATAAACGATTGACTGATTGATTTATTGATTAATTGATTGACTAGGCCGGCAACGCACTTGCAATTCCTCTGTTGTCACATGGGCGGCGGTAATTGCTTACCGTTTGGCGATTGGTCTGCTTGTTTCTACTATATCATTAAAAAAAACTACAAACAGATATATACGCTCGAAAAACATTACCCACCTTCGACAGTCGAGTGTAGTATTTTACAACCTTTTTTATTATTTAGTTTTTTATTACCTATGCATGTATGTAACTATGTTTGTACGGGTCAAATCTTACAAGTTAAATTTGACCCACTTCCCAGTTTCCGACGAAGCCGAAAATTTGCATGCATATGTAAATCGGGTGACAATGCAATATGATGGTACAATCGAGCTGATCTGATGATGGAGACAGGAGTTGGCCATAGGTAACTGATAAAACAACGCAACCTAATTGTGTTTGGGTTTTTTAGAATAGTCTCGATGAGCATTAGTTGCCTATGTAAAGAAAAGTCCAGTCAGCGATAGATTGTACCAAAAATGAAATTTTTGCCAATAACTTTTCTGTCTAGTATTTTCCCAGGGCACAGCGCATAATAACTCCGCGGCTGTCCGCGAATTTAGAATATGTATGTCTGTAAATCTTCCCCATGCAATGAAAACACTCTGGGCACTTTTTGTTGCAAAACTGATTTACTGGACGTAATAAATTCTGCATATTTTCGCAGCGTAGTCTAAGAGCTAGGTGATTTATAACGTTAATAAAAAAAACGTTTTGGTCTTATTGTTGTGTGCTTCTTAACCTTCCAAGGCTCACGGTTTTAGCTGTGTAGTAGGTATTTTAGTCAGTTTGATTAAATTTAAAACATTTCCAATTGGAACATTGGTTTTGTTACGTGCATTTTTCAAACAAAACAGAATTAACTGTATTTCCTACACACACAATAGAGGTTCAAATTTCACTAGCAATTTTTGGATTTTTCATTTGTAAGGCTGGGCCTTATCTTATTTTCCATACAATTAATACCTATCTGCATTGAATATTATGTGGATGAAACACAAACGTACTTTAGAAATGTACTTCTCATTTCTCCTAATGCTTGGAAATAATTCTACCTTTTGAATTGCTTTTATGCCGTTGGTCTCCTCTTCTTCATAGTGTGGCAGGTATCCTTGGACGGCGGTATTTGCTTACTGTCAGCCGATCTGTTTGGTCGTTTGCCTCAGTTTCATAAAATAAGAAAATAGGATGGATTAAAACCATGAAAACCTAACCAACATATTATCAGTTTTAGGTGCGCTAGGGTCAGTCAAATTGGTTATTTTGTAAATGAACGGGTTATTACAAAAATTATTATGTTTTTCTGACTCTACCTCCTAGCGTACGGAGGCGGCACAGCGTACAGTCAGCTTCCGCATTTGGAATAAACTTTATTTTCGGGTTAGCATTTCTTCGAGTGAATTTCCTGACTCCTGGTGTTATTAATATTAACTGCGAATAGAAATGTTGCTTGAATTTAATTTTCACGTTTCTCAAAGTACATGTTATTTCAGTAAAGTTCAGTAAAATTATTTTTTACTCTACGGTTGTAAAGCTTATTCATATTTACCACAAAAACTAAGTCCTTCCGAACTCTACCTTCTAAAGGTTATATTCCGATTTTTTTATGTTACAGGCAAACCAGCTGATAAATCGGGTGATGGTAAGCAGTTACCATAGCCCATGGCACCTGCAACACCAGAGGAGTAACTACGCTCTTTTCATGAAGGTATAGAGATGCGCAAAACGCTTCACTGAGTTGAAAAGATTGATTCGTATCTTTCGCTCGCGGTGATACATATCACTCATTTCGCTCACTACGCTCAGTGGATCTGTACACTATATTGTTCAAGAGTGAGTAGAGGGAAATGTCAATCAATCAGATACACACAGCCATAAGTGCGACCAAGATGGCGAATCACGCGATACGATCCGCCATGTTTTCCCGACACCCTTTGGATTCTTCCGAACCGCTCTGAAACCTATTCGCATCATCTCACTCGCTCCACTCTCGTCACGCTCGACCGGCTCATTCGAATCATGAGTGGGAAAGAGCGCGCAAGGAACACTGAGATAGATGAGCGACTGAGCGAGTTCAAATATCAGTGAGTTGAAGAGTGAGCGAGTTCAATCAAAAAATATGCGGCTCAATTCGGAAAATGAATTAGATTTCTACTAGACTTCAACAAGTTACGATACGGATAATTTAAAGATATTTGTAAGATAGATATGTCAAATTTGACGTTTCCGCGATTCTGGAGGTCCTCTTGAACGATTTCGACAAGTTATGACTTAGATATCCAAGTCACATCTAGTCGATATCTAATGTAGATCTAGTTGATCTCTAAATCGTCTCAAGATCTTGTGATTATCTCGAAATCCGAATAGGCCTGTTAGTTTAATATTTTAAATCACTCAGTCTTGAATGACACATGTCTACAATGTAATGTATGTATGTGTACAATGTGTGTAAGATGGTAGTGGAGGAGGGGACGACAGTTTATTACACAGTTTAGTTTAGTCAATTGTGAAAACATTGCTATATAGGTAACATTGCAGTTGCCATTTCATTTCACAATGCGAATTTTAATTCGTTTGTGGTGAGCGTTCCGACTGAACATCTGTGCAATTTTTTAGCAGCAGTGAAAATTTTTAGCAAAGACAAATTGTACGAAACATCGTAGATAACATGTTTTTTTATTCACTTTAACTAGTTTACTATAAAAAAAACAAGTGCCCGACCAGTTAACTAACAGGCCAAACATAAATAGTAGGTATGTGCTGCTGACATTGAAAAAAAAAACATAAAATAAATGTTTTGTAAATGTTCATGCCAAGTTTCATGCATGCTGTTTTAAAAAAACGGTGATGTGTTCGTGTGACTCTTAAGAATTTCCCGCCTATTGAATAGCTAATATTTTTTGGCTACAAATATAATGACCACCAAAAAATACTTTGGTACCCTAAATAAAAAAATCATGCTTACCAAAAAAAAATACTGAACACCAAAAAAATAAGGCCTAAAAATACAAAAGTACCACCACTTTAATTACGACTGCACTTCAAATTGTATTCAAATACCAAATATATTGAATGATCACCAAAAATCATTAATGATCACCAAATCTTGAAGACCAAATTAATGCGATATTTTCACCTAAATAAACCACTATGATTACCAAAAAATTTATACATATTACCAAATAAAGTAAACTGATGCCAAAATTACTAGCCCCTCCCGCTCAACCCCCCGTAGCCCGCACCGCATACCTACCTAACCTAATCTACTTTTCTAGTAGCATTTCGTTATGCTACTAGAAAAGTAAGTTAAACTGCTATCAGTTAAGTGGGTTAGGTTAGGTTAGCACTGCGACCCTTACAGAAACGAAATGGTACTAGAAAAGTAGGTTAGGTTAAGTTTCAACTGCTACCCATACAGATACGAAACGCTACTAGAAAAGTGGGTTAGGTTAGGTTTGAACTGCGACCCTTACAGAAAAGAAATGCTACTAGAAAAGTGGGTTAGGTTAGGTTTGAACTGCGACCCTTGCAGAAAAGAAATGCTACTAGAAAAGTGGGTTAGGTTAGGTTTGAACTGCGACCCTTAGGCCCCATTCGCACGACAGCTTAAAAAGCGTTGCGTTAAAACCCGACGTTGGCGCTTTTTTACCGTTTCCAATATTTGTGTTCATATGAACGCTTAAAAATCACTTGTGAGTCGTACTGCCACGTACGCATCTCAGCAAAGCCATACTTTATTTGCTATTACGACGTATTATTTGAATATAGCTTGAATATTTCAGGAATTTGTAAGCATAAGTTGACATTTTTAAGGTGAAACTAATAATAATCTTGACGATTGACACCAAAAATTGACACTTGACAGCCAACTGACAGCAGCGCCGGCGCTTTTTTAACGCTTGTGAGAACAGATACACGGAGTTCCGTATGCTCTATTCAATTTGACGCCAACGCTCAACGCCGAAAATCGAACAGTGCTCGATAAAAAAGCGCCGCGCTTAAAAACCGCCTTCGTGTGAATACATACATGGTTATCCATTTGCGTCATTCAAACGCTTTTTCAACGCGCGTTGAAAAAGCTGCCGTGCGAACGGGGCCTTACAGAAACAAAATGCTACTAGAAAAGTGGGTTAGGTTAGGTTAGAACTGCGACTGTTACAGAAATAAAATGCTACTAGAAAAAGGTGACGAAGTGGATTAATTAATTTAATAGGATAACGATATATTAAATGATTGCACATTTTAAATTAAAATGTGGTTACAATTTTGTGATCATTTACTATTTTTGCGTTTACAATGATTATTTTGGAGCCATTTGCTTTAATAGGATAGCAAGATTTAAAAATTTGGTTATCATTTTACATTAAAATGGAGTTCTAATTTTGGTGGTCATTTACTATTTTTGGGTTTACAATGATTATTTTGGTGTCATTTTCTTTAATAGGATAGCAAGATGTAAAAATTTGGTTATCATTTCACATTAAAATGGGGATTGAAATTTGGTAATCATTGACTATTTTTGGGTTAATAATGATTATTTTGGTGTCATTTCCTTTAAAAGGATAGTAAAATGTAATAAAATTGGTAATCATTTCACATTAAAATGGTGTTATAATTTTGGTGATCATTCATGATTTTAGGGTGGTAAAATAGATTTTTTTGGTATTAAATTTTATGAATTAGAAGAAGAAGTGACACGACCCGATCCGCTGTCATCCCTAACCGCTGAGATCCAGCTAATGCGTGCGGACATGGGCAAGATGAATCTTAGTCTGCAAAATATCAACTCGACGCTGGATAAATGCAACGCACGATTAGCGGACCTGGAGCAGCGCTTAACACAGTCGGACAATCGCATACGGGCTCTCGAAGAATGTGAAAGTGAGAATAACCTACTCAGGCAAAAAATTAATCAGCTCGAAGACCAGCTTAACGTACAGGCACAAGCCAGATTGAGCAATGAGATGGAGATTATTGGCGTGAACGAATTCCCGAATGAAAATAGAACACATATTGTTCTTACCGCTGCGATCAAAATGGGCCTCAACCTGAATGAAGGAGACCTAGACTCTGTAACCCGCGTGGGTCCCCGTGGAGTCAAGCTACCAGACTCGGATTCCAGGCTTCCACGCCCACTAGTTGTAAAATTTGTACGGCGGGCCAAGAGGAACGAATTCTTAAAGGCCGCCAAAAGCAGACGAAATATGGATACCAATGCCATCGAAATCAACGGCCCCAGAAGAAAACTGTTCTTCAATGAAAGGCTCACCAAACCAAACCGGGAGTTATTTCGAGACTCCCGACTTCAGTCTAGTAAGGCCGGCTACAAGTTCTGTTGGACCAGAAATGGTACTATTTTCATCCGCAAGAAGGAAGACTGCCCTGAAATTCCAATTAGGAGCGCTGCAGACCTTGAACGTTGCCTCGGAACGACTTCCGCTCATGTGCATCCCCCCACCGAGCAATTGCTGGACGCTGGTGCCACGGCCCTCATCCTGCAGGACAATTTTCTCACCAGTAGTTAGTAAATGTTCTTATCTCCAGTTTACTGTAATAATTTTCTACATTACTTTGCGCTGCATGATAGTTAATATTTCCAATTATATAACACTCCCACCTCACATACACACCAACACACACACAAATAACGTTATAAGTCCTCTGTCCCTCTTCGTTGGTTTCTCATTTGAACTCATAAAATGTATCGCATATGTGTCAGCACCCATTCCTACAAAAGCGATGACCATCACGTATTATAAAAAAGTTCCCTCACGTTATTGCTACGAGGATGGCATTACATGAAACATTAGATGATGTGGAACAGTCAATCGCTATTGAATGTCATATGCTTAATGGTCTGAATCAGTGCAAAAATATCTTATCCGCTCAGTATAAATTTAAACTACTTACTTTAAATATAAGAAGCCTACAACGCAACTTTGGGACTTTCGCAGTTAACCTGAAATGTATGGACGTAGAGTTCGATGCCATAATCCTAACTGAATGCTGGCTCAGTGATGGATCTATTATAGATCAATTACCCGGGTATAAGTCTTTTCACTCAACCAAAAGTATCAACAAAAGTGGTGGAGTTGTTATTTATGTGAAAGACACCTACAATGCTCTGGCTACGGAACCGGTTTTTGATGATGCAAACTGTTTATCTGTTAATATTTGTGACGAAATAATGTTACTAGGTTTTTATCGATCTCCTTCTTTTACTAACATTGATCGTTTCTTAAATTCACTCGACGGTATACTCAACCAAATTAAACCAAATCTTCACATCGTGGTAGCTGGTGACATGAATATTGACCTGCTTAATAATTTTGATAATAATCAATCTGAGTACTCTTGCCTAATGTCTTCCCACGGACTCCTGCCCGCGATCACGAAACCCACTAGGCAAAAGACATGTATTGACCATATTTATATTAAATATAACCATGAATCAGTAGGAGCTGTCTGTCCTTGTTCTGTCACAGATCATGATATAGCCATGGCTGGGCTTCGGCTTCCCGAAAAAATTCATAATTCTGTGAAGCGTAACCGTCTCATACATAAAGTGAACTATGAAGAAGTGGCTCAAGAACTACGGTCAGCAGACTGGTCAAGTGTCACGGGTGCGAGTGATGTAAACGAGGCTGCCGTAAATTTCGATCAACTGTTTTCTAATGCCGTCAAAAGCAATACCCACCCAGTTAAACTCAGTAGAACAAAATTCACCATTAAGCCTTGGATCACGCCGGGGTTATTGCGCTGTATGAAGCATAGAGATAGGTTACACTTACGTGCTAGAGCGGACCCACAAAACCCGATTTTGCGCTTAACCTACACAAGATACAGAAACTTTTTCGATAATCTGTTATACAAATTAAAAAACGAGTACCAAAACAAAGAACTGACAAACAATAAGAACAACCCCCAAAAATTGTGGCAATCAATTAAAACTATCTGTCAGAACCCAAAGCGCATGAACGATGCTGATAATCTCACTAATGTTAGTGGGAAATCTAAACTGGAGTGTCTCAATAATTGCAACCAGTATTTTGCTGAAAACGGGAAGAGACTTGCTGATAAAATTTTAACCAAACTCTCGGAAACACAAGAGTCCTTAGCGGACAAGTATAAACCCACCCAGATAGCTGTACATTCTTTTTTTATGCATCCTACGGACAAGTATGAAGTAGATAGAATTATTTCTTACCTAAAACCAAATAGTGCTCCAGGTCCTGATGGCGTAAAACCTTGGCTAGTAAAAGAAATTAAAGATGTTATTCTTGGGCCTCTCACCTTCATTTGCAATCTCAGTCTTCAGTCCGGCCGTTTCCCTGACAGTTGGAAAGTTGCTTCTGTAACCCCTATCTATAAAAATGGAACTAAAGATACACCAAGTAACTACAGACCTATTTCGTTGCTATGTGTCTTTTCAAAAGTCCTCGAAAAGCTAGTTAATTCAAGATTAATAAAATACATAGAAACACACCACCTGATTTCCAATCGCCAATTCGGTTTCCGAACTGGGAAGTCGACAGAGGATGCAACCATTCTCCTTGCAAACCAGATATCTGGTCACCTCGACGACGGGAATATGTGCATAGGCTTATTTTTAGATCTCGCCAAGGCTTTTGATACTGTTTCACCGATTATCCTCTTGAAAAAAATGGAACACATGGGGGTGAGGGGCCCTGCTCTTGACTGGTTTGCTGGCTACTTAACCGGACGCCATCAAAAGGTAAAAATTGACCATCACAGTAGCGATGAACTTCCAGTTCGTTTTGGAGTCCCGCAGGGGAGCATTCTGGGTCCAACTCTATTCATTTTATATATCAATGACATTTTCGACTTAAAACTTAAAAACACAGAAATTTTATGCTACGCTGATGACACAGTGATTCTGGTACACGACAAAACATGGGACAGAACCTTCTGCCAAGCAGAAAATGCTCTAGCTGCAGTGGCCTCTTGGCTAAGTAATAACTTGCTCACGCTGAATATAGACAAAACTAATTTCGTCACATTTTCGAAAATGCGTACTACTACTCCCTCGGCAGATCGTGATATTAAATACCACACGTGTGTATCAAACCCTGTCGCCACATCTTTTTCACCAGCACAACCTTGTTCATGTCAAACAATTACGAGACGCGTGTATGTCAAGTATCTGGGGCTTCTATTTGATCAGCATCTCACGTTCAAGCAGCACATTACCACACTTGCCGCAAGAGTGAGGAAACTAATTTACGTCGTAAAAAGACTCCGGGATTGCGCTTCTCGCGAAGTGCTACGCATCGTGTATCTTGCACTGTGCCAGTCTATTATACAATATGGTGTGGCTGTCTGGGGTAGCACAGGAAAAAGCCACATGATAACAATTGAACGAGCACGAAGAGCCGTGATAAAAGTAATGTACAAAAAACGCTATCGCTTCCCCACGAATCGGTTGTACTCTGAGTCCAAGTTACTAAGAGTACGGCAGCTCTTCATCCTAAAAGCAGTCACGCGTACCCACCGTTCCTTACTTAACTCTTTGTCATATAAGGAGATGCTACTAAAGAGAACCTTCAAAGCCCGTCTACCCCCAGTTAGGTCTGCGTTGGCTAGGAAATCTCCAGACTTCGCACATCCATACACCTACAACAATATTTGCGGGGCTCTAGACATAAAATCATTGTCCGTTCACAATGTCAAAATTAAAGTAACAAACTGGTTGAACACTTTATCTTATGCTGAGTCGGAAAAACTGACAACGAAGGCTTAACCTAACCACATAACACATTTTCTGGCACACACACACACACACACACACTTCCCACACAAACTCGCGCCCACACTCAAAATTGAATAGCATGAATATGAATAGCATGATTAGTTCTTTTAGTTTAGTTTAGTGACTTTGTATCCTATAGTTTGTATTGTAGTAATTACTTTTAGTATTAAGCACTGTACCTAAAAATAAAATTGAATATAGTTGTCAATCGCCCTCGCAGACTTCCAAGATACAGGCTCAGCCTAGTTTGGAGTCTGATAGATATTTTTTTGCACATGTATACAACTCTTTTTATGATAATAAATTATTTGTATTTGTATTTGTATTTGTATTATTAAATCTGGTGATCAGTTAAATAGCAGCCATATTTTTTTACTAATTAGCTAGCAACATTAATGTTTAAACGGATCAATGTGCCTTTGTTCAATCAGAGTCTGATTGAAATATTAAAGTGAATCGGGGCAGACGGCTGGTGGAATTACTAATTCATTGTTGACTCATCCACCCGGGATGTCTTAAATCGGAGTATTCTAAACGCTTACCAGTTACCTACTTAATTACTCCGTTGGGTCAGTGACCCAAAATGAGACTTGGCCTCCGACACAAGACAGCGCCACTTTTATCGATTCTGCGCTACTTCACGCCAACTGTTGACTCGGTCTTCGTGCAGATCCGCCTCCACCATGGCGCTCCAGCGATCCCTGGGGCGTCCGACAAGACTCAGGTAGGTTTTACAGCAATTCTTTCAAGTAGGCCTAACCAACAGAGTCTGAGCTTTAGACTACCATGATGTTAGGTTCTGCCCGGAGGTCTTCAATTTTGCGGTTCCTAAGGACTGTTCAGCTTCCATCTAGTCTTCGTATCGTTGCAAACGCCTGCCTAGTAGAAATAAAGCATTCATATTAATGCTGAATTCTATCAGATGCTGCATTATTACTAGCATTATTAGCTATGGTTCCTTGTATCAATCCTATTCCTTACCCTTATTTTTAATTCAAGTATTAAATATTAAACCGTTCAATACCACTTACACTAGTTTACTATAGATTTTCTATTTAGTAAAATTTGTCGCAAGCAACCTAAAACTTCTGACCAACCGCCTCAGTTAAGTGGTAAACCTATTGTTCCTTTGAACCTTTTTTCGGTATTTATCGGGAATGCTATGCCAGGAGGGCGAACGTTGTACAAGTAGTAAAGTTTGAAGACGATACTTCCGACTTGGTTTATTAATCTCTCTTTGAGTTAGTACGGACTTTGGATCTTTTGGATTGTTGACTGCCAAACACACCATTCTTTCAGACACTTCTCGCACTCTTAAACGAAAATGTTAACGTTCATTATATTTGTTATGTATACCTACTTATTTCGAAAAGATGAATCCTGACGAGTTCTTTGTTTTGGCATCTCAGAATTGAAGTTTTTATCCACAAAATTGTAGTAGTTTTTACCATTCATAAATTCGCTGCAAAATGGCTGGGGAAATCTGGTAACAACATACCAAGGCGACAACGACAACGTAGTAAGAACGTACCTAGGAGTCTTAAAGACTAGCGTCACTCGACCGTCGGCGTCTACCTACTCAACTTTATGGCTGCTGCTCGACGCAACGTTGGCACTACTGCGCAGCGACGCGACGCCATTTTGCCAAATGTGATGTACTGCCTGCACAGGAGTCACATATCCTCTCGGCCTGAAGGGCTGGAGAGGTTCACCGAGCTAGTCTCAGATTTGGGAGAAAGGGATCATACTGGTTGCGAATACAAACACTCATAGAGTCTGTGCGGAAAGAGAAGAGTCGTGAAATGTATGGGGTCCAATACATTCTACGACTCTTCTCTTTTCGAACAGACTCTAGTGCACTGCTGGTATAATCGGGGTTTTATGCCGTTTCTTATAAGCACTTAACTATGGTACCAAAAGACGCTAGTGTGGGGTGTCCCTTAAACAAATACCTGCCCAAGTATTTACTGGTGTTACTAGATTTCACCGCAGTAGTAATGTTCAGTGGACTTTCCGGAACGCAGCATCTCAGGGACTCGCAAACAGCGATGTATCTTGTTTAGCAAGTTTTTAAACTCCCGCGCGCCAAACTTTATCCGGCTTGAGATAAAATATTGCACTTTGATTGACCTGAAGTTGGTGCTATAACGTGTCCTCTGGGGATTTCTGAAATTATCTATTATATTACGAATTGGTAAAATGATGACTTGCATTATATAATATTTTACGAGTAATGTTTATATCTTCCTTTTCTAGTTTGTTAATCAAAAAGAAGATTAGAATACTTTGTAGGTATTTACATGCATTTATTTTTTGTACATTAAGTTCTTCATTTGTGCAATAAAATTTAAATAAATAAATACTGACAAAACAATATTGATTTATTCACTTTATTGTTAACTAATCTATTGACTTGAAATTATACAGGGTGACCTTAGCCATTGGACAAACCCTGAAATCCCACGTAGGGTTACTTCTCAGAAATGCTCTAACAGTAATATTTTTTTAATTAGAACAAAAGATAAAAAAATGAATTATCAAAGAAAAGTTATTTCCTATAATCGACAACAAAAATAAACATACTGTATTAATCACTGACAGTGCTTTTGGCAATTTGTTTGAAAATGTGCGGCAATGATGACATTTGTCAAAAGTCTGAATCTTATTGATGTCATAAATAAAAAAGATAATCAAAACGGTCGAAGAAGGTTTCATACTATTTACTACCTCAGGAGCTACTAACACATACAGGTTGCTCCAAAGTAAAAAATCGTATTTTTTTAATTTCTTCGTAACCGCTACACCGATTGTAATGATACTTTGTATACTGGTTCTAAATACCCTAATGCATATGTACATTTTGGCTTTGTCCAATGGCTAGGGACACCCTATATAAAAGATAATTATAAACTACAACATCATTAACTAAAAGCGAATCAAACAAAAACTTTAAAGTTCCGTTTATCCCGGATCTAAACGCGGAAAAATCCTCTCAAAGTCCACGCAAACTAAAACAAAACTTGTAATTAGCAGCTTTCATTTCCTTATTTATCCTGGGGGTTTATTCTCTAATGGGCATTCGATGTATCGAAATTATATCGAAAACGATTTATTGCCAGTTTAAGGGTAACATTCCATTTCTGGCCGCAACTGCACTACTAGTAGGAACGCGTCGGTTTTATTGTCAACTTCCATAGTAAAATGAATGGTAGTGCTGCTGTCGTTGGAAATGGACTGTCACCTTAAGGCATGGACGAAAAAATAGCGTTTAAAGGTATCGTTAGGATTCAGAATACACTATCGGCGTTAGCATGGACGCGTTTTAATTAAATCCCCTGTCACCATACCTTTTGCGTCGACTGCATACCTGCCGCAAAATGTGAAAATTTTGGGCATACACTAGTAATGTCAAATGTGCAAAAGATACCTACATAAAATTGAAGATATTAATGAAACAAGTTTATAATTTAAATACTTATAGTAATATAACTACTACTTTAAAAAAATCAAAGAATATTTATTTTAAATATGAGAATGCTTGGAAGACGCTTGCTCAACCAGTGGGTTGCAAGTGGGTTTCAATTGCAGTGGCAATTCCAGCGAAAATTGATTTCAGATTTCAGATCACTTTTTCATAAATATAACATATTTATAAGTTACTTATATAGATAACTCTCTATTATATCACGATTGTATAAAATACTAATTATAAAATTTAATTACAGTATAATGAGTAACATAAAAAGATTAAAAACTAAATTTAAAAACTAAAATTAAATACTACCTAAAATTAAAAACTAACTAAAATTAAAAACTACCTAAAACAAAAACTAAACTAATCTAAATTAAAGTATTATAAATAGATACACACAGATCATAATTAAGGCTTCGTCACACAGGCCCGTTTTCCGGGCGGGGCGTGAGCGGGGCGCGCCGCTTTTACATATAAAACGCTCACGCGCCGCTCACGCCCTCCCGGATAACGCACCTGTGTGACGGAACCTTTAATCAATTTACATTAAGTATTATTTTATCTTAAAATTATTACATTCACTTGTTTTTAGCAAAACGTCGGTGCGAATAAAAATATCGCTGTGTTTATTTTACGATTTTTTTATTTTGGCATATTTTAATTCCTCTTTCAATTTCCCGTCGACCTATATAAATATTTTTTTTACATCTTTATTATATATAGCATGTATTATTTATTAGATTAATTTGAATATTTTTTGACGATCTTAATATGTATTCATCTTTATATTCGGTTGTAATAAAAACATGTAATACTTATTGAGAAATAAATGAATCTAATCTAATCTAATCTAATAATTAATATTATAAAAAATCACGAAAAAAACTGTTTATTTTCTTCATAAGTACCATGTACAAACCATTGATCTACCAGAAAAAAAATACAGGTGCAACAAATATATTACAAATAGGAAAATAAACAGTTTTTTTGTCTCCTGAAAAGTAGCTAAATAATACATGGCGATTTTTTTATTCGCACCGACGAAAAGTACTCTTAGGTTAAAGTTATTTTTAAGTATTTTTATTGATATAACATGGTATTCAATTTTAATTTCTGAATGTAGTGTCTAGCAACTTCAACTCGGATTTAAAAGTTTAGAGCTAGCCACACAAGACCAAACTCAATCATGGCCGGGATAGCACGGAGCGTAAAACAACCTTTTTATAAGTACTACAAATATGGAAAAAAAAGTGCGAGTCGGACTCGCGCACGAAGGGTTCCGTACCATAATGCAAAAAAACGGCAAAAAAAAACGGTCACCCATCCAAGTACCGACCCCACCCGACGTTGCTTAACTTCGGTCAAAAATCACGATTGTTGTATGGGAGCCCCACTTAAATCTTTATTTTATTCTGTTTTTAGTATTTTTTGTTATAGCGGCAACAGAAATACATCATCTGTGAAAATTTCAACTGTCTAGATATCACGGTTCGTGAGATACAGCCTGGTGACAGACGGACGGACGGACGGACGGACAGCGGAGTCTTAGTAATAGGGTCCCGTTTTACCCTTTGGGTACGGAACCCTAAAAATAGTACGGTACATGATGACGGATACCGTAGTCAATGGACGCCTATAACGTCGGAGGTGTCACATGAGTGTTGCTGACTCTGTAAAATGTATACTTAGGTACTGCCGTAAATGTCAAATTTTATATCAATTTCTCAATTAAAATGACCGTTTTCTGCAGCATAGCAGCAGTCGGCTGCAGTACTGCAACAATATTGCTGCGCGACATTACTGCTGACTTCATTGCTGCCGTAAATGTGGAAATTGTTATTGCTGCCCGGATTTTTAACTATAGCAGTAATGGTGGAGTAGATATTCTGCATCCGAACGGTATCTTTGTTGTGTGATGCTAAGATGCTGTCAAGCAAATATTTTTTTTTCTTAGCCTATTTGAGTGTCCCGCTGCTGGGCAGTGAGCCCGCAAACGCCCTGTGCACACCTGGAGGCGCAGCGTAGAGAACGAGCTGACAGCCGTAGGACTGAGCTGGAACGAGGCCAAGACGGTTGCTCAAGATAGGAAGGCGTGGAACGATCTTGTGGAGGCCCTATGCACCTCCGGGGTGCCCTAGGACAGACAACAACAACTGCTGGGCAAATACCTCTCCCCTGATTCTCCATAACTCCCGACTTAAACAGTAGAACACAAAAACCCAATCCCCAATCAATAGAATTAAAGTAAACACTATTCAGATCAAACTGCAACTCGTTAAAGAACTCGCTCATTCCCCCACATTGCATTTATGTAAATTCACTCCCCCTGTCAAGCAGTATTAACATTTAATTCTGTGTGAATAGGGTTGATTGTATACAGCAACAATGGACGAATGGTTTAGTCATGGCACGTACGGTATTGTAGTTTGTGCGACTAAGTTTGGGCGCAATGACGCTAGTTATTCGTTGTTTTATCTGTTCGGATATTCACAATATTGGTTGCATAATGTGGTAAGTTATGCAAAACAAAATGCGCGTTCGTGTGATTTAATGCTATAACAGTTTAACTTTATTATTTATGATGTCAGATTTTGTCTATTTTCTGTTTTAAAAGCCACGCTAATTTTACGGAATAGTATGAATAGTAGCTTAAGTATAAAAGTTTTTCTTGCCAGGTTCAAGTTTTCATTGCAGGATTTCTTAAAATAACCATTTTATTTCTTTTGACCATCATAATCTACAAATTATGACGATTAATAAAAGTCCGTCTCAATAATATAATATGCTCCGCTACGTTCTGGACACACATGCTTAAGAAAATCGACGGTCGGTGTCCTTTATTTATATTTAATCCAATTGAAATATAAATTTGTCGATGAATACGGAATTCATTATAATTTCATTAATTATTGTGTCATATGTAGCAATGATAATTGACATGTCAATATTGTGCTTTCAAATCATGCATCAGTTCCATTACTGACCACATGAGTAACTTGATTACGAAACGTTAATTTGATTATTAGTGATTAGTTAATAGCGTTTGACGTAAATGATTGATGACGACCGATGATTTGATGAGTTGTTATGTTGTGATTTTAATTCACACGTTTTGTCCACTGGTTTGGTCTTTTGGCTTGCTTTTCATATAGGTACAATTCATGATGTTTGTATTTTAGGACTCCATGTAGTTCACACACATTTTAGGTTTTCTATAAATTGTTGATAAAGTTTAGTTTTAATATTAATTAAGTACTTATACTGTACATTTATTTAATGTAAACCCATATATCTTGTTTTTTTTTACTAGCCCATGTGTGTGTCCCACTGCTGGGCAAAGGCCTCCCCTCTCCCTTTCCAGTCCTCCCTGCAAGATCCCGCCAATCCCGCTGGAATGCATCCAGGTCGTCCCGCCATCTCTTTCTCGGTCTGCCTCAGCCTCGACTACCCTGGGGATGCCAGCTAGTGGCTATATATCTTAATGTAAAAAAAAACCCCAGTTATATGTAAGAAATCCGCAACGCAGGCTTCGTCCGGTGGCTACAAATGCAAATCAGCAACATGCTTCGTCATTATAAAATCTAATTAAACAATATAACCGTCACGAATCGTACCTGGCTGGCATGTCTCCATTACGCTGGCAGCGTTACCGCGCAGAATTAACTAAAAATTGTGCTTCGTGTTCCTCAAATAAATATTTTAGCTAGAATCCATTACATACTCATAGTATTCTCCTATGTTTGACCAATATTCAGCATACATTTCCGCACGGTTTAGCGGCGGCGTCATCAGTCAAAGTGGACTCCTGCATAAATTACTCGACCAATTAGTTACATTGATGGGCGTCGGCGATTACACGAGATAATATCTTCATTTTAGTACACACGGCGTACTGTGTTTGGACAGAAACGGCACAGTTTTAGTTAGTAGGTACCAGGGGTGCGAAACACCTCCTTTCGGGCATTCTCGGCTCCGTTCGGCTCGGCATTGCTCCGAGCAATTATTAGGATTGTCACAACTTGACGTCCCTTTGCATGTACGACCACAGATAAGATAATAACTTATATTTTGACAACCTTACATACCCGAAAGTTATAATACCATACATAGGAAAGGGACAGCATGATTCGTCCCTGAATCGCTGTCTAACTTCGGTTTTGTAGGAAGTTTATTTTCTGTACGGTAGTACTATTACTTATTCTGTGCCAGTAAAGACATATCGTCACTTTTTTATACAGCATGTGTTAAAATTAGGCGAGTAAATGGAGAACTTAGGGTCACTTTTAACGGAATCAAAAGTAAAATTGGACTTTGCATATTTTTTTTTTTTACTTAGCCTATTTGAGTGTCCCACTGCTGGGCAACGGCCTCTCCCCTGGTTCTCCATGACTCCCGATTTAGCGCTCCCTCCGGCCAGTTGTTAAGGAAGGCGTCAAAGTCGTCCCGCCATCTCCATAAATAAAAATAAATAAAATAAAATATAATAAGGACATTCTCACACAAATTGACATCCCATCACGGTAAGCTCAAGAAGGCTTGTGTTGTGGGTACTTAGACAACGATAAGTATATATAATATACAAATGTTTAAATACAGAAAATATCCATGACCCATAGGAACGAATATCTGTGCTCATCACACAAATAAATGTCCTTACCAGGATTTGAACCCGGGACCATTGGCATCATAGGCAGGGTCACTACCCACTAGGCCAGACCGATCGTTTATTCTTCTTCTTCTTCCTTGTCGTAACGTCTTGGCTGAGGAACGCGACGATTGCGGGCACTTTTCACCAGTGCTCTCCAAGCCGCTCTGTCCTGGGTCCAGTACATGCTAGCCTGCAATGTGGCGTCTGTCACTGGTATTTTAATATAGAATAGAAATATTTTTATTCGTGAGCACAAACACAAAAAACAAAATTATACAAGCAGAGAAACATAAAATAAGGAGAAAATGCCACGAAATGATCTCACCTCAGCATGTTGCTGGCGACTACCAGCGCTGATCTTCCGATGAGACCATCCGGTGAAACAATCACGACAGGTAACATGAATATAACAACAAAATTAATATATACATACAAAAGACAAAGATAGTAATCAGTTAAAAATACATGAACATAAATTACTATGTATGGTACAATACAGATGTTATAACGGGTCAAACTCATCTTGGCCGTACATTACGCCTGATAATGAATATCATGCGTCCCTGCCCAAAACGCAACGCACTATATTTACAGCATTTGTATATCTTATGTAAGCTGTGTCATCACCACAGAGCTATGACTCACGACGTGCTCTAAATGTGGACGCTAATATTAATGCACATTTCGCTCAGCCCATGCTTGGAGCACTTGCTTAATGTTGGTAATGTTCTACTTTGTATTAAAGTTGTGATACTGTACATAATTGCACAGTATCCTAGTAGGGAAGGACAGCATCAAAAGTGCGTGGCCATTCTTCTTTTGCTTTTTTTGTAGGTATAGACTATAGGTGTGCATATCTTATACCTTTAAACGAGCAATTTTGGGGATCTCGGAAACGTCTCTAACGATTTCGATGAAATTTGATATAAATATGGGGGTTTTCGGGTGCGAAAATCGATCTAGCGAGGTCTTATTTCTGGGAAAATGCGCATTTTGAGTTTTTATATGTTTTCCGAGCAAAACTCGGTCTTCCAGATACTTATTCTGAATATCTTATTATCAAACTGCACTCGGGATTTAATCGCGTATTTAAGTTTTAAAATTTACCTCTGACGTCAGTCTTCTCCGAGACCACGGGGACAACGCCGTCCTCGAAACGTCGGAGCTAAATTTTAAAACTTAAATACGCGATCAAGTCCCGAGTGCAATTTGATAATGTTTAATAGTCGTGAAAGTTTAAATCAGTGATTCATATCTTATGTCCATGGGCAGCGATGACTGCTCGTTTGCTTCCTATTACATAAAAAAAAATATGATATTGATTTATAAACGTTTGTCAAATCTAACAAACAGTTGATAATCGTTTGTCCCTGTCCGTCATTTTACATTTCTGTTTGTAAAAAAGACAAATTTTAACAGAGGTTTGTAATTTCATTGGTTACTATTTGGTTATTGGTTGGTTGGTTTTATTGGTTGGTTTGGTTGGTTACTATAAGTTTTATTAATTAGGAGGTTAATCTATAGTTTTAATGTGTCATAGACTTAAAATAGTGGCATGTTATTGTTTTTTGATGTACTTAAATTAAGTGTATATTGTTTCATGTTTTGGACACCTACACAAATTATTTGTTATAGATAATTAAAGGGCGTACTTTATTTTTGACATCAGATTTGCAACAAGTCTTACAAGTAATCTACATAAAAAAATGTAACTCCACATGTACTTTCTTTCTTTTTAAAAAACGTTTTATTGGACTAAGCCGTAATAAAAAAATTTACTCATCACAGAATACCCAAAATTCCACCTAATCGAGTATAATAAACGAGTAAATCTAAAAGTACCCTGATCCTACCTTAAAATAAATAAACCCAAGCTCAATTCAGACAATGAAATTTCTAGCGGGCCACGTTAAAATTTCTAAGCCATTAAGTAAGCAATTTCATTCAAAAAGACGCAATATGAATGCTAAGAGCCTTAGACTGTTTCAGTGTCTACTGAATTCAATAGTCTGGTATTTTCCTTTTAAAATCAGAACACCTGGCTCTATTACCTACCTATTTACATTTATCTTACTTTGAGGTTAAGTTTCTTCACGTAAAGATAATACATTTACGTAAAAGATGAGCTAAACACCGTGACTGATTAGGACAGACAATGTGTATTTGTAATTTAACCGAATGCCCATATACTCTGTAAGAGTTTATGGGCAATTAAATAGATAAGTCATGTGTAATAAAATAGAACATAGCATATCTTATTAATTAGTTGTAATTACCCGATAATATAAATATAAATATAGTCATATAAATATAGTAGTAAGAAATTTAATCTTTCTTTGGGATGAGAACTCTTCGCGCCTACATTTTTTAAACTTGCCGCTCTTCTCTACTGACGGAAATGGCTTGATATATACATAGTTATTTCTAATGTATAAATTTTAAATATTTTTTTCTGTTTGTATTATATCCTATTTATTATATGCTATAGAAAAGTGTGTAAGGTTTACTCGGGTAATTCCGAATGTCGAAAACTGTCGGATAATTCCGAAAGAGACTTTTATTATGATGGAATTAAGGGTGATTTTCATCTGAATTTCGGAATTATCCGACATTCGGTAATACCTGAATACACCTTACCCACTATGTACCTACGTATAATATGTTGCCACGCCCTTGTAGGGTCCATGCTGTACTCAATTAAACTTAAAACATCTGCGACGAATAAATGATTATGATTATGACATCATCAATTCATTAATGTTTAATGGTAAGTTTGTGTTCGTTATATGGATAGCTATGGATTTTTTATTATGAGAAATAAATGTATTTTTTATCAATAGTGATGAAACAAACGTGGCAAAAGTATCTGCCACTCTCGAATACTTTTCCAAATAGTGATATCTCTACAGTTGCATTGAAAAATATCGAATCTATCTAAGTTTCTAATTGTTCTACAATTAGAAACTTAGATAGAAACATATATTACATTATAGAAACATATATTATCTATTTTTGTTGAGCTATAAGAGAACAGTAGATTTATTTTCACGCATAATCTGATATGCTACCATTGATGCTGTACTAGTTATATTCCAAATGTAATTGTACAGTAAATTAAGAATGTATCAGAATTTCATATTTTCCCAGATACGAGTATGTTGTTTGTTAATTTTATTTCAACATCGAAAACTTTTTTTAAATGTTATGTATTTTATCTAGGTATGCCGTCGTTTAGCGTCACGTTGTTGCATAAAGGATGACTCACTCTAAACCGGGCCGTGCCCGGGCCGAGCCGTCCGACATGTCATGGTCTAGCGTAAGTCAACCTGAAGAAATTTAGAAAAGACTTTCATACGCGTAACGGATTTGAATTCTGCTACGATCCGCCTCGGGTCGCGACTGCAACTTTCCCATTTCCAGGTCCCGTGTTTATTTAATTCCAAGAACTACGTAAAGCTAGTTTTGGAGACACGTAACGTGCAGAGTCAGTTATCGCAAAGGACGTTGGGTTGGCTTAGCCACAGCGCTTTTGGTACAGTGGTTCAAAATAAGTTATTTTTCATCAAACTTGCTCAGCAAGCGTGTTTTTTCACGCATGTGCATCAGCGGGAGCGAAATTCCATTTTACTCCCACGAGAGTTATAGCTTCAAATCAAAGAGTTATAGCTTTTTTTTTTATTATATCACTAACTCATACGAACCAAGTAGGTTCTAAGTAAATAATTGTTGAATGTCAAGGTACGAAATGAGTTTCACTTTCAAAATATTATCGTTTATAATTTAACTGTTTTGATTATGTTTGAAAATATTTCATTTGATTAATTTAATAGCCATTTCAAATATTATTACACAATTTTCTATCGTGGCTGAATGCCGGACGGGTCCGTGCCTTCGATGCCTAACTAGCCAAAAAATGAGAATATGGCGGACGAATGTCTGAAAATGTCATCGTATTAAAGAATTATTCCGCTTAAAATTTTGTTTTTTCTTTGCAAGTGTGATGAAAAACATTCTGTGTATCTCCGGGGGTAAAAATATTGCAAACTCGAGTCTATAATTTATGCCAGCCTGCGGCTGTCGTGAATCTATAGACCTCGTTAGCAAGATTGTATTTACTCCCCTCGTTGCACCATGTAGGTACCTACTATTGTTATCAAACAGTAAAAATCTTGAAAACAAAAAACACAGTTTTCTGTTGCATCACCTGGTCTGTTGTGGGATTCGTCAGATTCCCACGGGACCGCCAAAATATCATAAGTACCTACTCTCTCTCTTTGGTCGGTCCCTCATGTCTGAGGATCGTGGTCAGTATCAGGGTTGCATCTGGAGCGGATGATCTGCCTCCACCGGTTTCTGTCCAACGCGTCTCCGACGACCGTGTAGAAAGCAGAGGATAAGTACCTACATAACACGTTTATTTAAAAATGTTCATATGCACAAAACTACACTGTGACACATTACTTAGCAGCTCTTGGGACAGTTCTGAAGGAAGCGGTAAATAAAAACTACCGCACTTCCCTGCGACAATGTTTTGAGCTCCCATCTCTGACGAAATAACGCTAAAGTTATATTTTTGCGTTAAAATTAGCGTTAATGCAGTTTCAGTTGCAATGCAAAATTATATAATGTTTAGTCACCCACACTAAACATTACTTGGTTTAAACGAATTTATGTAATATTGAAAATTATAAAATTGATTGTTCCAATTTCCGGAAATTGGTTGAAACTAAATTAAATGATACTAAATATGAAAACCACAAATGCGATAAGTATTTGAAATTACTGATTTAATTACCTACTCACCTACAATGTACTGGAGGTCTATTCAGATAATAATTTCTTGTTATCGAACGGTTAGGGATATTGACGTCAACAGTGACATTCCTTTAAGCATAAATGCCTGGAGTACCTAATTGTTTGCTGGATTATGTCAATCAAATGATACTTCGCACATAAGTTCCGAAAAACTCATTGTGGTTGTACGAGCCGGGGTACTGTACAGGGAACTTATAGGTAGGTACCTAAACCTACTGAATAAGTTAATATTAGCTTTCACCTTGAAAATATGTTTAATATTAAAAGAAAAAGCAGGAAATTATTTTGTTAAATTTATAAAAATGTTTCATAAAAATAATTCAATCGAGATTATGGCCCGTATAAATAAATTCTTCGGTCCTAAATAAACAGTGGCTCAGAGATTCCAGCCCAAAAGTCGCCTCGGGACCATTTCGTACTAATTAAATTTCCCCTTTCGTTAGTGTTTTCGGGTTTAAAGGGATAAAATGCGGGGTTTAGTTCATTTTTAATACAAGTTTGTATATACGATTTTTAATTAAAAAGACCACACTTTTATTCGCGGGTTCCCAGTATTCCCAAGTTTTAGAGCATTGACTGGGTTAAAACATGGCTGGTCTAACTTTGCCCTAGCCGAAGTGACCCGTCCGTTATTAAAATTTGTTTAATGATATGAGCAATTATAATGTTAGGCTAATTTAAAACTTTTGTTATATAATATCAGAATAGATTATTAATCGAAAGTTGTTAGGAAAATAAGAGTTAAAACTCTCGCGTTTGTACACTTAAGGATGACTCACGCTAGACCAGGCAGGGGCCGGGTCGGAGCTTCCGGCGCTTCATTTTCTATGGAAAGCACTATGTGATCACCGATCAGCCGTCATAAAAAATGATATGTCGGACGTCTCGGCCCGGGCCCGTGAGTCATCCTTTAAGGATGACTCACGTTAGACCGTGCCGTGTCCGGGCCGGAGCTTCCGGCGCTTCCTTTTCTATGACATGACAGGTGATCACGTGACGCTTTCCATAGAAAACGATGCGCTGGAAGTACGTAAATACGGTCCGGTCTAACGTGAGTCAAGGGATGACTCAGTGATTCAGTGATTTAAACGGATCTAACGCGATATAATTTCATATATTTTAGCTTATCCGACGTTTCAGCTGGCTTGCCCTGGCTATGGTCAGGGATGACTGACATCCCAGCTAAACGGAGGTAAGGTACCTATGGGTAAATAACACACTACCCGAAAATGTTCGAGGTGGACAAAAAAAAATTAAATAAGTATACCCGTTTATGTTGTCTACGGCATCATTTTGTAAAAGAGATGACACTCTTCAAATTGCTTGATCAATCTGGAAGAAACATAGGCTTTTGTTTAACAGATTAGGGCCCCAGCCGAAAAAAATAATTTCATAAAATTCATAATACACTTACTACAAAATGTTGAGTAGGTACAATGTTTACTTTAAATGTTTTTCTACAAAGGTTCTATTGTCACCTAGGTATTGTCCTTATAAAAGCACTTAACTAGACAATCTCTGTGTGAAAAAGCGTAAACTCAAGAGCGTTCAGGATTTAAACAGTTTTTTTTTGTTTTGCTACCAGCATTTTCTTTTACTCACAGTTACAACAATGAAACCTTTTTAGTTACGTTTACTTACACACTTCTCCCGGCCAACAAAAAATAATTATTTAAAGCACGGAGCGAAAGTTTGCCGAGAAAAATGCACAGTTAGAGAAGAGAAAATGTGTAAATTTTAAATGAAAACTTTTATTTACCGTTTTCCACGGACGGACTTTATGTAAACGAATAGTCGGTAGAATGCAGTAAGTGATTTCATTTCCAAAGTGTTTTAGAATTTCGCGCTTTCAGTTATAATTACATCCCGCAGTTTCAAGTGAAAAGTCTTACTTATTTTTAAACTTTTAAGGGTTCCGTAGTCTATTAGGAACCCTTATAATTTCGCCGTGTCCGTCTGTCATACTAGTAACCCCCGTTTAAGGCAGCCTGTTGTGACGGACATGTAACTACGCTCCCAACATGCTCTTGGCCGGTTTTTGATATTTTATGCTTTAAATTTAATGCTCACTCCAGGGCTAATTCGAGTTTTAGTTATTCGATCTGTTTCCGATATGATACTGTACGGTTACCATCAGTTTGTCACTGACATAAACGCCGTCGAGAACGTAATTTACTTTCTATACATCCCGTTTGCACTAATATGCGAGTGCGAGCGAGATGTATAGAAAGTAAATTACGTTCTCGACGGCGTTTATGTCGGTGACAAACTGATGGTAACCGTACTGATCTATCAGTGTCAAAAGTGACGTTTTTGGTTGAGAATTGGCCGGCCACGACTACTGCATGCATCCAGACAGGTGGGCTAGCGTAGCCACCAAGTGCATGCTGGTAGAGGGGCGTGGCCGGAGCAAGCCTAGGTGGAGATGGCGGGATGACATGGACAGCCTCCTTTATAACTTGCCGGAGGAAACACCAAATCGGGTGTAGTGGAAATCAAGGGAAGAGGCCTTTGCCCAGTACTGGGACACTCGAATCGGCTAGGAAAAAAAATGAATACCAAGACAACCTCCTGTTTGAAGTAAATTAAAATGACTCAATTCGATCAGTTCAACGATGTATGGAGAAAGGAAAGTCTCGGAGCTAAGTGAACACTCACTCTCGTCATAATTTAATAAATCTGCCAGATTCATAAAGTTAGTAAATTAGGTAATAATTTATGTGCTACGTATTTCGATGGACTAATTTAGAAGAACGGGTAGATACCAGCAGTTTGATTGCGTATGACTTTAGTTTAGACGAGCTGGCAATGGGTATTGCAAATTGCCGGTCTTGGCTGGCAAAGTCACCTTGAAATTGATAAATCTGCATCGGGCTGAATCTGATTTTTAACTGGTTTTGATACGATACTGGCCTTGAAGATCGGTTACGTTGCTTGTTGGATGCCAAATAAAGTAAAAGTCGTGCATGAGATATACAGTGGCGTTCAAAAGTGCATGGATTGATGTCGACCGTAATGCCTTAATATTACGGTTGAAACATCTCTAATTCTCCATGCACTTCGTCAAGGTCGTGTCAAAATCAGTTAAAACCCATAATTGTTAAATCGGAATCTGGCTTTTTCACAGCCGCGCGTCAGCCGTACATTAAAATTTTAGGTTATTATTATTACCGATGGTATAACTCGTATTTCAAGGCATTTTTTGGAAAGAGCATTTTAGAGGTATACACTGGCTGGAATAGGAATTGCCAGCCAAAAATTATAGGACAAGAGAGTGAGAATAATCCTACTTTCCAGCCTTTATAATAATATATGCACTAATAAAGTTAGACCGAGGTAAGTCTGCAACCACACGCAGGGCAAGTGTTATTTTCATACGTCATCATTTCATAGAAGTTTGACGTTTAAAATAACACTTGCCCGTGTGCTATCAAAATCGTTGCAGACTTATCTCGGTCTCTCTATTTATTATACTTTTGCAGTTTTGTAAACTTAAAAGGAAAAATAAATAACTTCTTCTTTCTCCAGCACTTTCCACGAGAGCATTCGAGCAAGCAGCAGGTTTATGAGTTCTCGTTGGAACCAGCTGACGTCGAACGAGTCCGTAAACAACATTGTTAAGAAAAATCAGCTGTGGCGGTGGCTGTGAACTAATTTCATTGCAGCTTTGTGATATAATGTATTTACATGTAATATTTTTTCCTTCACACTTGCTCGTAAAGCCCTTATTTCATGCAGATGTACTGAAGGACAAAGGCCCATATTGTTCCCGCGGGGGTTACGGATTACGAAAAAAAAAGCTATAACTCCCTGGAGAGTTCTCTCTTTAATTCCCTTCAGCATGCGGCTGTCGGGAATAAAAACCCTCTTCTCCAAAATTTCACTTACCCCCCTCGTTGCACAATGTACTATATAAATCGCTCTCTATTGCACGTAATTTTCGTTGAGTCATACTTTTATCTAACTCACGTAGGTAACAAAATACCTCATATCCACGTTCCAGTAAATTCCAGCATAAAAGACAAAATTCAAGTGATTTATACCGAACGCCGCGAACACTCGAAAGTACGCCGTTTAAAGTTTTACGCGTTAGACATTACGAATATTTATGTCACATGTGGCTCTTGTTTTGCCAAAAATTTTCTACAAAAAGAACGCCTGGCTGGATACGAGATAAAGCAGTGGAAACTTGTACGTTCTGGTTTCTTGAACTGGACGTTTAGCGAGTTTGTGGGTGCAAGCGGTAAATAAAGGGTTTAGTTTTATTTCTATCGTTTTGGCTTGCGGAGGCGGGTTTAGAATTTAGCATGTAATGGAAGTAAGTGTATGGTCCGAATGAACCGACCAACTGTAACCACATACTCGTTTTCTTTATTTTTATCAATATAGTACTTACCTACTTGGGTTAGTAGTTTACCAAGTTATATAATGGTATATTACTTAAACAAAGATCCAATTAGGTACCAACGCCATTTTAGTTTAATAAAACAATTATTTCTGGAACACACTAAATGCCATAGGACTGCCCTCTTTGATCGCACGTCGTTTATATTATAGGAGTTCCTGCCAATTCGAACCTAATGCCTAATTACCTATACTTACCTACCTACCTACTACTTATCTACCTACCTACTTACTTACCTACCTACTTTATATACTGCTGTGGCGCAGCGACCCGAAGTGGATCTTGGCCTCCGACACCAAAGACCGCCATGCTACTCTGTCCAGTCGACGATGCCGAGTTCGCCAAGGTCTTTTTGCTCTTCGTCTCTCCAGCGGGACCAAGGGCGTCCAGACGGTCTTCGGCCATTTGGTACTCCAGAGTCCGCTCTCCAGACTGCACGGTCTTCACTTATCCAGACTACGTTGCCGAGTCTGGCGGCTTTCGTTTCTCCAATGATGCTCGGACACCAGGTCTTCAATCTCCTCATCCAATTTCAGTCCAAATATTAGAAAAATAAAATAGGTCACAGTTATAATCTAAAATACTCATTTCATAAGAAGACAAAGATAAAGAAAACGAAGAAGCGTCTTTAGCATTCTCAGTATTTGGCATACGATGAAATTAAAAGTTACATAACACAAATCAAATATTATATTTCATTTCTTCATAGAGTTAGACCAAGATAAGTCTGCAACGATTTTGATAGCATACGCAGTGCAAATGTTATTTACACGTCATAATGTCATAGAAGTTTGGCGTTTAAAATAACACTTGCACTGCGTGTGCTATCAAAATCGTTGCCGACTTATCTCGGTCTAACTCTTGTAATAATAACTGTTTCACGTGATCCATTATAATATCCACTGAAATAGGTACTTAACTGCAAAAATGGTTTCAAGTAGGTACTTCACGTCATTTATGGGTTTGGCTGCAAAATTGCATGGTGGCACGAGAGACACACATTACACCCTTAATTTAATATGGAGGCCAATTCAACCTAACATTGTGACATTAAAATGATATTTATATGATATCAGTTGCGTCTCGCTCGCGACAATACATGTACGGAAAAGTGCGAATGAAAAGCACGCGCGACTGACAACATTTAGATATGAATTAGTTGTCAAAATTTTAGTTAGAATTGGCCCCATGGGAACATACAAAGTCGTTGCATGGATACTTTATTTAATGGGTTTTTTTACTAACGAGTCGAGTCTGCTACTTTATGCTAGACGAAACAATTTTTCTATAGAATTAATAAGAGAGATGATACGTGTCGTGTCGCCGACATCAGGCTCCACGATTTCGTCGCGTCGCACAATGTGCAAACTTTTGTATGGACTGACATGGTTATATACACGTTACGTACAAATCATGTAGAAATAGCAATACATTTGACGTCCCCTCCCCCGCAAAATTCGCAGACTTTTTCGTACAAAAAATGACAGCCATGACGTCTCCAGTTACTAAATGCCATGCATGTATGGAACGGACGCCTGCTCGCGCTTGCGCCACCTTGCGGTCTTATCTGTCGTAATATACGTGTTTTGTTAGAGAGTGAATCTTCTGTACCTAGTACTATGATTTATTCTGTGCCGACACGGTGTCGGTGACTTCAACACTATAATAATTATGTATGAATAAATGAGATAATGAAAGGTATCCACTACGTTTCTAAATTGTGCCTATATTTTTTGTCTGATTTAATATCCATACATGCAATCCGCCGTGGCCCGGGTGACCGTGTGGTCTAGGCATCGTGAATAAAGAGGACGCTGGTTCGTTGTCACTGTCAGCCCTAGGCATTTACATTTACATAGTTAATCATTTATTTTATTTTTATTTTATTTAGAAATTTAATTCAGGCAACGAGGCCCATATTACAAATACCTTACAGACTAACATACATATGTATTTTATAAACTTAAAACTAAACATTATTTAGTCGACAAAACGGCGTGGCTCCGTTGCATCGGCTGCTCTTGTGTCGGATTCGTCAGTTTGCCCCGGAACCTCCGAAACAGAAGTGGACGCACTCGATGGTTCCCTGCAGCGGTCGCGGCACGCGCACCACAAAAGAGTTGAAGTGCACGTAGTGGCGCGATCGAAGCTGGAATACCCTCAGCGTGTAGCCGGTCTTCTGGTGTACATACTCCACCACTTCAGCAGCCGTGGCGGTGTAATGCAGGCGCGATACGTACAGCGCCTTACTCGGTGTAGCAATCCGCAAGCCAGAATTAGCCGGTCCGGCGGTACCACACTGAGTCTTACGAGGCGCCGTGCGCGCCTTCTTCTTTCTTGATACCATAGTTAATCATTTATGCAGTGGTGGCTCAAATCTTATACAAAATGACACTTAACGCTAACGCGTAAGTACGTCACGCCGTCACGCCATGCCATCGAACTAAAATTTACACTAGGGGTACATACTGAAAATTGCGTGTAGTACCTATACGTTTATTAGAATTTAATGCTAGTGCAATTTCATGTTTTAATTTGCAATTTCTTCCCATTATGGAACTTCGTGCACTTTGAGCGCAACAATTATGTGCAGTTTGTGCCACGGCACAAAAAGTGTAATTTATAGGATATTTTGTGAGGAAGTAAAATGATTTAACCACTTACTATTTTGTGTTCCACCATTTTCTAAAAATACAACGAAAGCGGGAGGTACAACAACTTTATATAACTTTACTGCTAAAGTAAGTGCTCTGCAGCGCCGTATATATCGGGCTACGACCAACACTTTAAGTATGAGGGCGCCGAAGGCTTTGTTCCGCGTGCAAAGCGCCACGTACGTCAGGCTACGCCCGACACTTACAGTATGAGGGCGCCGAAGGCGCCCGGCTTTGGACCGCGTGCAACGCGCCACGTCCGTCGGGCTACGCCCGACTCCTTTAGTATGGAGGCGCCGAAGGCGCCCGGCTTTGGACCGCTTGCAAGGCGCCACGTCCGTCGGGCTACGCCCGACCCTTTTAGTATGAACGCGCCGAAGGCCCCCGGCTTTGGACCGCGTGCAACGTGCCACGTCTGTCAGGCTACGCCCGACTCTTTTAGTATGTGGGGCGCCGAAGGCATCCGGCTTTGGACCGCATGCAACACGCCACGTCCAACGGGCTACGCCCGACTCTTTTAGTATGAGTGCGCCGAAGGCGCCCGGCTTTAGACCGCGTGCAACGTGCCACGTCTGTCAGGCTACGCCCGACTCTTTTGGTATGAGGGCGCCGAAGGCGCCGGCTTTGGACCGCGTGCAACGCGCCACGTACGTCGGGCTACGCCCGACTCCTTTAGTATGTAGGGCGCCGAAGGCGCCCGGCTTTGGACCGCATGCAACGCGCCACGTCCGTCGGGCTACGCCCGACTCTTTTAGTATGAGGGCGCCTTAGCGCCCGGCTTTGGACCGCGTGCAACGCGCCACGTCCGTCGGGCTACGCCCGACTCTTTTAGTATGAGGGCGTCGAAGGCGCCCGGCAGTGGACCGCGTGCAACGCGCCGCGTCTATCGGGCTACGCCTGACTTTTATTGTGGGGGCGATCTCGTAAAAAAATATGCTGTTTCATACATTTTGGTTGATCTGGACATCTATAGCTATTCACGTTATATTGCAGGTCAAAAAAAAAACATCCTGTATAGCGGCCAGATTTCTTATGCAAAAACCTTCTTTTATCGCCGTAGTCCGGTAACACGCTGATAGAATCCAGAGCGCTTGTAGAATCGTAATACTAATTACCTAACCGATAAATTAATGTTTTATCGGGTGCATGCAAGCAAAGCCGGGTGCAAAAGCTAACAATATGTACGTATTTGAAATATGCTAATTAAGCCCTTTCAAATGATATACAACACGTCATCATTACTAATTTTTATTTTTTTGGTTTGTGACTTTAGGACCTCTAGAGGGCACCGTGTTAATTTGTTTGTGACGTCATATAGCCTATAACCAGCGGACGATTAAGACAATTCGAATGATACGTCGTTTGTCAAATTATAATGAGTAAGTACTTTAGAAGTTATGAGGGAACAGATGAACATACATACATACATACCCACATACATACCGGTCACAAAAAAAAATCATAACCCTCCTTTTGCGTTGCCGTAGTCGGGTAAAAATAATTTATGACAGTTAATTTTATTTTATTTCAAACCCTCTGATGCTTGGGAGGAGGCCTGTGCCCGGCAGTGGGACGCATATACCTACTTACCTATAGACTAAATTATTATTATTATTATTTTATAATTTTATTTGGAGTAGCTATTACATAAAATGTATATAGACATTGGCAATAAAAATACGTTAAAAACATATTTTTTCAATTATTTTTTAAAACAATTGAAAAAATTTAATAATAACCAAAAGATACTTTAAGGTACCTATAATATTGTCATAGGGGTCATCACTGGACGCGAGAGGTATAAGTACGAAGCATTTTTTAAAGTGATAAATACAATAATTATTATAATATTTTAAGCAGGGCAGCTTGTGGCGAGCTGTTGGGAAGTAACGACCCCACGGACCCGAGTGCTCCCGAGAGTCGGTCAGGGTCTCCGTCTCCGGCGTGTCTTCGTCGGTCGGAGTGGACCCCGCAGGACTCTCAGCTCTGGCTTGCCTTAATTGGCCGTCCAGAGAGGAGTCGTTAGAGCTATATGCTCCAGGGGTGGAAGTGAAAGATGCATAAGACGCGAGTTGGCACAGTGGCTGCTAACAGCCACTGGGTAGAAAGCGGCGCACACCTCTCGACACCCCTGAGCCGCTCACACCGATGTTGCTCCTGGTCGTCTTGGCGACGGCAGTTTCAGGGGCCCATCTAGTGCGCGGCAAGTCACCACCTGCCTCGATAACTTGTGTGAACATTGTTATGGCAGGTGTCCGTACGTCTTTGTAATAACCCAGTCTCATAGTCCACCCAAACTTCAATCCATAGACCGGTATACTGTTCTCTTTTTCTACAATAGTCCCAATGCCTGCTGAGACCGGTTCATGGGTGTCTATTGTAGCACCTGTGAACGGGTTCCAGCAGGCGTTCTACATGACATAAAAGCTCTCCAAGGGGCCTCTACGTGTTGGATCTGTGTCCCCACGCAAGCCTATCAAAAAGCCGGGATTATAGGCCCGTGATATCCAAGGAGATACAAATAATTATAATATAAAGACTGTTATGACATCAGTAGATGTAGCAATATAAAGTGAAGCTCCTATAAATAAAGAAAGTGACAAGATGTCTCTCATAATGTCATAAGTTTTGTATGAATGTACAGCAGTCACATATACTAACTGTCAACAACTTTTTGAGTTTTGAGAATGTTAATATTTAATTAGACACAAAGGAACGGGTCAGATGCAAACATACAATTAATTAAACAAGATGAGCATTTATGATAATATAAAATAATTACCTAAAGCGACTCTGAATAACGAAGGGAGTATCGGCAATTATCGCGAACTTGCCGCTAATCTGCACGAGTCTTCCGCGCCCAAGTTTTCACATTTACAGAAATAATTACATGCCTGCTTCTCGTCAGTGGGGGAGAAAGATCCAGAAGGATTGATATCGACTAACGAGTAATTGGGAAAAGTAATTATACTCGTTGCTTCGAATCGGCTATGAGATCATCTGGATGAACCTTTACAGATGTACTTACTACTTACGTAAAAGTATTTTTACGAAAATGTCAAAATTTAAAAAAAAGTTTTATTTTTTACTTGTTATAATCTATCAGTTATAATCTTATATTAAGAAGGGACATCAAGTAGGTACATACTAAAATTATACTGCTATGGTATACATAATTATATAGTTCGTTTTTTTTAGCATTAGAAAAAGACTACGCGATCATGACGTATCTTTTAATTGAAAACCGCTTTTTAAAAATTAGTAACTATTACTTTTGAAAGCAATAGAATGTAAATAATCATATATGATTCATAATTGTTACATATTTGCCGTGACTTATTTTTCAAAAGTGTTTTTCAATAAAAAGACACGTCAAGATTGTTTAATTTACCTTTTCTTTAATGCTAAAAAAACCGAGCTATAGGGTACCGATACCTATGCAACTGAAAATTAATGAAAATTAGACATATTTTGTGTTTTTTTTTGCGCCATAATGTGTTTCTCTGCTGTACCAAAAAGCTAGAATGTTCCAACCGGCGTCTCTGAACTATTTACCTTTCGGCGGACTTATTGAAAAACTTTAGGCACATTGTTTTATGGCTGTTAGGCGAGGAGTTAATTGTTCACCAGTTTCTTACTGTTTATTTGTACATTCAAAGCCCGGGAAAGGTTTGTATTATTTGTAAAGTACCGGTTAATATGACATTAGCTTTATGGAAATATGGAAACCTGTTTAAAAATAACCGATTTACGAACGAAACCGAAATTAAAAGGTTTTGCGCCAATTAAGTACATGATAAATTTGGAAATTTAACCGGTTTCCGAGCCTTGGATTTGCGTGAAGTCTTGTAAGCAGATTCGATGATTTAATGATTTTTTTTCTTTTTTGGACCTATATTAAGTGAATAAGTAAGCACTGGGTGCATTGCTATAGATCAAAATGAGATATATAAATACGAATGGGAAGGAAATATTACACCTCATTGTATTAAATTTAAAAGGATGTAGAGGTTGACTTTTAGTTATTTACAATGGTATTTAAATCTGTACGTATATAAAAGTTTCAGGTCGTTGGTAAAATACAAGAAAATAAATCACCGTACCAAGTACGTGCTATACAAATGTAGGTATACATTATTTTTGCCACGACGTAATATGAAGTTCAGTAGGCTTTTTATGTGGAATACTCCTCGTGGGAAACAATGTGCTCTCAACACCTGTTCAGAATTTAAAACGTGTTTCGAATGAATACAAAACACATAAGTACATGAAATATTTTCCGACTTAGCTAACTTTTTTTTTGTATACTTTGGTTCGGTCGAAAATTTTCGAAAAATGTCAATATTGGAAAAAGATTAAGAAAATTGCTTGAATTTAATTAAGATACTTATAAGTCAAATAAACTAATTAACCTTTGAAAATATTAGTACCTATCTGTCAAACGTTAAATTAAGGTCAAGCAAAGACATGCGTAATAGCCGTTACGTTAAAAAAATACAAACCTTTGTACCTACACGACATTGTCCACATAGAAACCCTGAAATTAAAAAAAAAATGAAATAATAATAGATTCATATTATTTCAAAAAGTATGAAACAAAGAATATCTTTAATATTATTCACCGCATAAGTAACATGAACAGCATGTAGACAGAACATTTATCCTCATTAGCTTAGTACAATATTATATATTTCCTTTTGTATTAATAGCCGCGTATTTTTCCGACTGTACGTAACAAAATAACAGTTTATGTGGATTGGCGGTGGTCCAGAATCCAAGTCTTGTATCAGGCGGCATTGCTCTCACTGTCTAAATGTGAAGTACAAGTTATAGGAGATTCTATTAACGACCAGTCAATAGAATCTCCTCTAGTCCCTCTAGTACCTACACTTAACTATAAAAAAACACTGAATGGCTAGATGGCAGTGTAGTGTAGATACACGGAACGGAGACCCGTTAGTTAGGCAATTTTTAAAGAATGAATTAATAAAAAAAGGAATTTTCTCATTTGATGATCGCATCGGAAGATCAGCGCTCGAAGTCACCAGCAACATGTTAGGATAAGGCCATTTCGTGGCTCCTTATTCTTTCTTTTAGATACACGGAACGGAGACCCGTTGGCTAGGAAATTTTTAAAGAATGGATGAATATCGGAATGTGAAAGAACCTGCCGTGAATCTTCTCACTTGATGATCGCATCGGAAGATCAGCGCTCGAAGTCACCAGCAACATATTGAGATAAGGCCATTTCGTGGCACTTTATTCATTCTATGTTGTTGTTTTATGTATTAAGCTTAAAAGTATTTCTATTTCTAAAAGTGCGTAGATACCTAGGCTGATTAGCTGAAATACGTCCTATCGGACGCCCCAAGTATCGCTGGAGCGACATGGTGGAGGCTGATCTGCGCGAACTCAGAGTCAACAATTGGCGAGAAGTAACTCAGGACCGAGAAAAGGTGCGCTGTCTTGTGTCGGAGGCCAAGTCTCATTATGGGTCACTGACACTGCAGATTAAGTAAAATATATATATATATATATATATATATATACATATATATATATAAATATAGTCCTCCTTGCCCTGTCCGACGATGGCGACTCCTCCAAATGTTTGATTAGGAACCTGGAACGCTCTAATATGACTTGCGAAGCCAGACTTGGTTTTGAAAATGCGTTTGCACGGTGCGCAATGGAGCTAGCCGGCTGAGTTGTAGGTGTAGGTATACGACGGCATCGGTCGCGTCTTATGGCTCCTCTACACGATGGGCCAACGCCGGCCACTCCAAGGGACGCATTTATGCGTTAGAGGGAGCAAGTGATATTGCTATCTCATTCTACCGCATGGCTGCGTCCCTTGGAGTGGCCGGCGTTGGCCCATCGTGTAGAGGAGCCATTACGGAGGTAACAAAACCGCTTTCATCTCATGCCTTGCATCGCGAACTAAACTAACGGATCCCTAATTTGAGAGCTCGCGAAAATGTGTGGAATATATTTTTTCAGCCGCAGCTGAATCAGTGGCACTAGGATTTGTATATTGAATTGATTTTCAAATTTGATGCTTGTTCTGCGGTTTTCCAAATGGAAATGCGGAATTTATTTGCGAGAAAATATTTTACGTGACGATGGATTCAGTGGATTATCTCATGACATGAATGAATAATGAAAGAAGAAAATACTCACAAGAATGGCGGCGCGATTCGGGAAATGAATTAGAGATGCACTAGATATGAAATAGTACACATATGTGACGTTCCACGGCAAAAGGTACCTTATGGCAGCCGCAATAATATTGGAGCGGCGTTAATAATAGCGTAAGCACCAACCGCCATAAGGTACCTTTTGCCGTGGAACGTCACATATGTTTACTATTTCATATCTAGTGAATGAAAAAGGAAACAAGTTTCGGATGCCGTTCTAGCGTGATTCATCCATTAAATTTACTTTGTTAAATTTCTTTTACTTTTTAAAAATTTGCATCAATTAGCTTCCTCCGCGCCATGTTCACAACATTCACGGCACCTTTAATGACGGTGCATCACTACATTTAATAGTATATTACATTCTACATTTAATTACTAAACTACAATAATATTTGCACTACATTTAATAGTATGTATTTAGTAGTAGGTACGTTACTAGTAAATTTTATAGATTCTGATAATAACATTTCCCGGTTCCCGGTTTTACCGCACTTTCTTCTGCGAAACGTCCCATAAATAAAACTCCAAAATAACACAGAAGGAATAGCGAAACAGAAAAAGCAATATGGCTACATAAACGCTCCTATCTCGATTACGGACAAAAATTTCAGTGTCAACGTCGGGGAGTCGGAATTTTTCCAGTTCCGTTTGTGTCCCCTCCATTGTTCCAGGCTTTATCAATCTAAACGACAGTGTTATTCCCAAATGTTGGCATGCGCCCAGATGCGGGGAGAGAATAAGGGAAAGAAGGAGCACTTGTTGAAATTACGCCGCGTCCATTAGATTTTTGTAGTCTCGATTAGAGTTAGACTACGAAACAGGGGTCGGAAACCGGTATTTGCTCCGTATATTATATATAATTATTACGTTCTTTTTCGTTCTTTGGTTTATTATTAAATTTTTAATTGAACAATCTTATAATACAAAGTCGTTACCCAAATACATGATTCAGTCCTAATTATTATTAGTAAGTAAAGTTAAAGCAAAGTAATTCAAAATATTGTTATATATCGGGGTTTTTAAAAAATACCAGTTCCGAGCCCTGCTACGAAAAATCTGCAACGATTTTGATAGTATACGCAGTGCAAGTTTTATATTAAACGGCAAACTTCTATGAAATGACGTCGTATAAATAACACTTGCAGTGCGTATTCTATCAGAGTAGTTGCAGACTTTTCGTGGTCTAACTCTATCAATATCGCGAGGGAGCTGGACTAATTCACAAGGCCTCGGCTCCCTTTCGAATTTAAAGTTAAATGTCACTCGCTTTGTAAACTCGAGTGCCTGCGCTAATTCCTGAAGTTAGATTAACCTCATGCGATCACGTAAAAGCTCCTCGTGATGTGTGGGATCTCCTTTTGTCGTACATTTGGCGGTCGTCACTCTGTGGGCAGAACACGGAGCCGTTTTCAGGCTCTTTTTCATTTCACAGGCAAATTCAGTGTAGTTAGTTACAGGCCTATTCAGATTTCGAGATAATCACAAGATCTAGAGACGATTTAGAGATCAACTAGATCTACATTAGATATCGACTAGATGTGACTTGGATATCTAAGTCATAACTTTTCGAAATCGTTCAAGAGGACCTCCAGAATCGCGGAAACGTCAAATTTGACATATCTATCTTACAAATATCTTTAAATTATCCATATCGTAACTTGTTGAAGTCTATTAGAAATCTAATTCATTTTCCGAATCGAGCCGTTAGTGATTCTTGCTAGCATTTTAGGTTATGACAAGCACTTTACTACGTGTGTTTTAATAGTTAACTAAGAAAGATTCTTCAATTAGAATGAGTTCGTCTTTGTGTTGAATATAAACCGAAATAGTTTAAAATTTCCTCACCTCTTAAATGTTGGACTTCCCCGCATAAATAACATTTGTCATTCCGCACGCGTCTACAATATTGCATGAAGTTTAAAGATGAGTGTGTAATTTTTAAGTGAACTCACTGTATTTTGGAAGACTTTACTAACTTACTGATGTAGTTTTATTTTGCAACTGGTCCCACACTGCGCAGTTTGGTTTTGTCTGTAATTTTTAATTTCGATTGCTTTTTTTGGACACAGCCGTATCTTTGCCGGTTTATGTCCTAAAATGTGCAAGTATACTGTAGTAGAATAAAACTGAATTAAAATTTAAATAACCGGTTCAATACAAGGAGCCTGATTCAAATTTAAATTTAAATTTAAAAATTTAATTTTATATTTTTACGGTTTTGATCTTATTTTATACGATTTTGAATATAATCCCACTATTAACAACAATATTTAATTTAATTTATTACTTAAATAAGTGACACAGCATTACAGTAAAAACCAATTCACTGTGAAACTACAGAATAACAATACAAGAAAACTACAAATAAAACCAAAGACAAATTAAACATTAGATTTGGGCGTCGACATAACAACGTAGCTCCTTTGTTTTGTCTGAATATGATCGATTAAACACTTATCGATACCATGTCGGACATTAATTTTCAACAAAGTCCGTTCACGACAAGATGTGCCATTTCTTTTTAAATTGTAGGTAGGTACATTATATTTTTTTAGATTTGGGAATTTTTACGTAATTTTTCCCAAAATCACGATTATTCTCTTTTCGGTCCTCATAGGCGACAAAAACTGTCCCAAAATTTGGATACTATTTTCGTTCCTTCCAGACCGTTAACATGTTACGTCTATGAAAAATGGTAACGGAATTAAATAGAAATTATGACTTGGAAACTTTCCGTCTCTTACGATCGAAAACTTATAGTTGTGAGTAAAGATAACGTTAAAAATCCAAATTTAAAAAAAGTGTAGTGTACAAACAATAGTTCTCAATAAAACCAAACACTTCCAAGCCACATCGCCATAAATAACTGACCACATTCCCATTCTTTTAGAAGAAAACGCGATAACCTAAATTTGGCTAAACGGTTTGTATCCCCGGCTTGCGGCGCCGAACTCCTCACTCCGACAAATTGAAACAGTAAAGCAGATTCTGACGCATCTCGGTACCGCTTCTTAAAGACAAGTACACACGAAGGGATGCATTGACAATAAAATCTAAAAAAAAAAAAAATACCTAAGAAAAGTATAAAAATTTAGATATTTATGTAGATTCTGTAGCAATTAAGACATGCTAATATTTATGTGAGACGTGTTAAAAGACACGAATGGATGCATTGACAAAAAAATATAGAAAAATAAATTTTGGAATTGGTGAGTTAAAAATTTAAATCAGCCTGGTATAAATTTTTCGCCCTACTGTTTCCTAAAGAGATGTACCAAAACAAAAAATACATTTATATCAAGAATAACAATACATCAGTCTTAGATTGGGCATTAAATAAGGATTAAAAGAAAAACTGTCTATTGTTACAAATTCGCTCGGTTGAAAATAAATAACTTTCATAATAAAGACATTATTTTCAATAAATGATTACATTATTATCAATTATCAAAAACTGCTACGACAAATATTCAAAGTTTTTGACATGGCTTTGTAGTACGTTAAAAGTAGTCCTAGATTTGTCTGACAAGGTGTCAACGTCAATAGGTTCCAATACTTTAACCAATTTGATAAAACCGGGACTTCCGGTTCGAGCGCCATCTTGATGGCACGCGTCGGGATCAATTGCTTTGTTTTTTGCTCATTAATATTGTTTAAAGTGTAATATCGATAGCCTATTTTACAGTAAACTAATGTGGTAGTGTGCAGTGAATGGAGAATTTATCTTGAAGCACGTTTAACCATCATTTTGGAGACAACGGCCGGTTGTCCACGTGTTTCTTGTAAAGCCCGCTATCGCTTTACAAGAGCTAAATCACCGTACACTGTCTTGTACTAACCGTACAATTTCAATCGTTTTACCCTGCTACTACGACCTTGACACTGGCGAAATAGCCCCAATGGCAAGCCATAATTTTAAAAGAATGAATGAATGATAAAACCGGTTTATATTTGATAAAACCGAATGGTTCGTTTTCTGGCTTTTTCTCAACCACAAACGGCTAGTAAAATACTACTTACTATAACAATTATATCTGTCTCACAATATTGTGCAAAAAAAGTAAAAAAGAAAAACAAATCCGCACATGTATCCAACGGTTAAAAGTTTGTAATAAGAGTAATGGAGTCTGTGGCAGAGCTAGCGAAAAGGCCACGCCATTCCAGTTCGAAAACGCTTCGTAAGTAATTTGGCTGACACCAACTTACTCGTGTGCCGAAGATTGTTTGATCCCAACTTCTGAGATAACGCGCCACGTGCGTTATTCAATAGGATTTCAATTACGTATGTTGATTACGATCAAACTTAGTTAGGTCTACCACTTATCTTATAGGTAAAGAAGTTGCGCGGTGATTTTCAAGTACAAAGCGAGCTTCGGGGCTAAAATTAGTTTATACGTACGTTACGTACAGGTACATGTTTTGTTACTTACCTACTTACTTAATATAATAAGGTGCAGGGGGCAATTTAGACTGCGGGGTAATTTAAACTAATCGAAATATCTTCCATGTTTACATTATTAACTAGAGTGCCATAATATATGTCCAGATAGTTATTAGTTTTATATTTATTTTATAACACTTATTATATTATTATAATAAATGAGTTTCGTTATGTAAAACATGGAAGATATTTCAATCAATCATTTTTTCTATTAGTTTAAATTATCCCGCAATTGCCCGCGTACCATACGCGTTGGGTAAACGTGTAGTTGAGGGCATTATATTTTAGTCATTAAATTATGAGCAGGCTCGATCAAGGGGTTATTGAGCTAGAAGAGCTTAGAAGGCTAAAAAGCTATTTGTGAGGGGTCTTGCTATTCTGGTCATCTTTTTGCAAGAAAGTATGGTCGAGTTTGGTATCAAATGAAAGTGCTCGGCTTGCACACTTATAATATCGTTTTTAAATTTACCATTTTGAAATAATTAGTAAGATAAAAATAAACATAATATAGGTTTTTGACATTTGACAGGAAATATTTCGGCTTACCACAGATACAGTATCAGTTAAGGGCTCCACAGACCTTGTAATATATCCACGTGATTTTTGATCCATTGCCGCCTATAGTGGGACATAAAATAGTAGAAATTAAATAAAATGGAACTCTAAAATTTCCATACTATAGTCGGTCAAACAAGTTTGTCAGCAGAAAAAGGCGCGTCAAAAATGTGACAGCTACGTAGAAAGTGGGGCCCTCATTTATTAACCGACTTTCAAATCTCTTTTTTTGATTGAATGTATATGCATACAGATTGGTCCCATTTTTGTCAAAACCCAGTTCTGATGATGGGATCCATGAGGAATCGAGGGAACTCCTCAAATCTTAAAGGCATACATATAGTAATTTATGTGTTTTATCAACAAATCAAGCACAGACATTCAAAAAAGTGACATTTGATGAAGAGGAACTGCTGATGATGATCATAACGGAACTCTTCAACGAAGCATAGTTCACGTTTGGCGAGTTGTCCTCTTCGTTATGTTTGTTAAGCAAGTTAAGTTTTTAAGCCACATTTTTGTCAAGCTCGTGTTCTGATGATGGGATCCACGAGGAATCGAGGGAACTCCTCAAATCTTAAAGGTATGCGTATACAGATTTTTGTATTTTCATCAGAAAATCAAGCATTTTCATTAAAAACTATCGCATTTGATGAAGTGGAACTCCTGATGATGATCAGAACGGAAATCTTCAACGACGCATAGTTCACGTTTGGCGATTTGTCCTCTTCGTTATGTTTGTTAAGCAAGTTAAGTTTTTAAGCCACATTTTTGTCAAGCTCGAGGTCTGATGATGGTATCGATGAGGAATCGAGGGAACTCCTCAAATCTTAAAGGCGCGTATAGAGATTTGTGTATTTTCATCAGTAAATCAAGAATTTACATTGAAAACTGTCGCATTTGATGAAGTGGAACTGCTGATGATGATCAGAACAGAACTCTTCAATGACTACACGTTTGGCGATTTCGAATTTCGATTTTGACGGAGCCAGACCTGACCCGGATCCGGGCTCTTATCTGGACCTGCACCCGGACCTGGACCCGGACTTGGACCTGGACTTGGCCCTGGACCAAGACCTAGACCTGGACCTCGACCTGGACCCGGAACTGGACCCGGACCCGGACTCGGACCCGGACTCGGACCTTGACCCGGAAAACCACTGATACCTAAGCTAAATAAACCACTATGATTACCTACCATAAAATGTAGGTATAAAGTATAATGATGCCAAACTTACTAGCCCCTCCTGCTCAAACCCCCGTACACCGCACCGCACGCGCCGTTAAGTGGGTTAGGTTAGGTTTGAACTGCGATCCTCACAGAGCCGAAAAAAAGTGGGTTAGGTTAGGTTAGAACTGCGAGCCTTACAGAAATGATATGCTACTAGAAAAGTGGTTTTAGTTAGGTTCGAACTGCAATCCTCACAGAACCGAACTGCTATCAGAGAAGTGGGTTCGTGAGGCTAAAACTGCGACCCTTACAGAAACGAAATGCTACCTACTATAAAAGTGGGTGGTTTTACCTCCTATTCTACATAGTGCACCATCTATGTACAATAATCTTTCACCGGCCCCCATAGAAGTCGGTTTATTTCTTAAAATTATTTTCTACTATTTTAAGTCAAATAACAAAGTCAATCGCTCTATATAATTTTTGGCAAACCGCGAGTTCTCAGTTCGGGGCGAACTACTAGTTTAACTAAATCTGGCCCGTACAGTTTTGTTAATAAGGGGGTAAGACAATTGTCGATGTCGTCGCAAAACCAGTTTCTAAACTCTTAAATTGCACTTATGTGGCCAACGCCCATCGTAAACTATTCATATCTGTGTACTCCATCTATTCTCCTACTGCATTCATCACGACCACGACCTCAAAACCCGACCTCAAATTATCTGTCAGTGCCGAAGCTGCATAATACATAACTAGAATTTGAGGCAAACTAGGACTCCACGTATAAAATATTAACACAATGACATTTGAAATTCTGAAGGCGGCCACAACTGCTCTTTGTAGGGACGTGGGTCGTTGTTTGCGTAAACTTGGCGATTATTAAATAACATTGTGGACATACGAGCTTTCTATACGAAGAGCAAACTCAGAGAGTTTTATTGCTTCGAAAAGGCTTCGAAGAAAATTCGAAGCAACGATTTACTACTGGGAGTAATGTTTTAGCGATATACTCGCACCCTAGGTATTACTAAATATACTTACAAGTAAACAACATAGGTACATCATCACTTTTCGTGTAAAGAAATGATGGTCTAAAAATATAATTTCACCACTTCATCAGAATTTGTTCACTCCGTGCATGACTTCGGCGCAGCCCTAGTGGTTGTGGGACATATTTTGCTTATTTGACTGTTGTCAGTTTCCAGATAGTATAGGTTATAGGTTATAGGTTTTCGCGGGCTTGGTTTCCGCAACTCGACGTCATAATATCGCGCCTATTTTGCGTATTGGGTTGGCGGCACTATTCCTGCCAACCCAACTCTACCAAGAAGAGCCTAGCAGACCCTTGACGTTGCCGACGACTTCTGGGAGAGACCCCGGTGAGCCGAGGTGTTGTGCCCGGTATTTTGCCACCCCTGGGCATTCAAGAATGACGTGGGCGGCTGTCTCCTCTGCCTCCATGCACGCTCTGCAGAGGGGGCTATCTGTAACACGTAGGGTTAGTAGGTGCTTGTTAAATGAGGCGTGTCCAGTTATTGCCCCGGCTATAAGCCGGAGCTGTGATCCAGATAGTATGAAGATGTCGTCCCACAAAAGTTCATATTTTCACCACCTCGTGCTTGGCGTCGCTAGTATTTCCCCCCACCAACTTCGCACGTATTAGCCATCTATAGCACTAATGGTTACCGAGCCTCGAATGGATCGACAGACAGAGACAGACATAAAAATATGGACTTTACTAAACTATAATAGTGTTTTTTTTTGAAGTGAAAACTTCTTTAGGGGCGCTGAGCACTTTTTGAGGTGGGGAAAAAATGATAAACTCGAGACAGCGTAAGGCGTAACGCGTAACCCTCTCTTTCTACTGTGCGGCGAAAATGTATGCCTGAGCCTGCTGTTTCGTTTTTATTCACCAAAGAACTTTAGTCATAACGTATCATAATCAGGTCAATTATTTAAAACTATTGCAATAAAACTCAATGTTCTAATCTTGTGCGGGCTGAAATACGAAGATCTCACAGTTACATTCTAACTAGCACTCGAATATAATTCAATAAAGCTACATCTTGATGAAATCGCTAATAAAAGTGAACTCTAGTACTGGTGAATAAAACTCAAAATATCATGACCAAATATATTTAGATGCGAGGTCTGCAAGGTAACTTTACAATTTTTATTCGAATTTTAAACAAGCTCAATGACCAGCAATTTCAGTCTAAAGTTTTTCAATAGGAAGGAGGACGGGTCAATTATGGGTTACTAATGGATTACCGAAATATTTTTGCCATTTTTTCATATCCCAAACAATTTATCCCAAAAATATAAAAGCCAACTAATCATTTCCCAACTAAACAAGTCGCATAAAAATATTTTGCAAGAGAACGATACCTATGCAAAAAAATATTTTGTCTGTTCCTTACTTTAACAACATTTATTTTGCCAAAGAATACAAAAACCATAACAAAACATGACAAATGTAACAGTAATAAAAAAAAATTGCCAATTTTATTTCAACAAATTTTAGTTACTCGAAATGAGTACTTGTACTTACCAAATAATACAAAAAACCAAGACAAAACGTGACAAACTATACTATTTTGGCAATTAGTTATTTCGACAATTATTATTTCACATTTTTTTATTTATTTAATATAAATACCTACCTTAAATACCTTTTTCTAGTAGCATTTCATTTCTGTAACAGTCGCAGTTCTAACCTAACCTAACCCACTTTTCTAGTAGCATTTCGTTTCTGTAAGGGTCGCAGTCCAAACCTAACCTAACCCACTTTTCTAGTAGCATTTCTTTTCTGTAAGGGTCGCAGTTCAAACCTAACCTAACCCACTTTTCTAGTAGAATTTCGTTTCTGTAAGGGTCGCAGTTCAACCCTAACCTAATCCACATTTATAGTAGCATTTCGTTTCTGTAAGGGTCGCAGTTCAAACCTAACCTAACCCACTTTTCTAGTAGCATTTCTTTTCTGTAAGGGTCGCTGTTCAAACCTAACCTAACCCACTTTTCTAGTAGCATTTCTTTTCTGTAGGGTCGCAGTTCAAACCTAACCCGTTTTTTCTAGTAGCATTTAATTTCTGTAAGGGTCGCAGTTCAAACCTAACCTAACCCACTTTTCTAGTAGAATTTCGTTTCTATAAGGGTCGCAGTTCAAACCTAACCTAACTCACTTTTCTAGTAGAATTTCGTTTCTATAAGGGTCGCAGTTCAAACCTAACCTAATCCACATTTATAGTAGCATTTCTTTTCTGTAAGGGTCGCTGTTCAAACCTAACCTAACCCACTTTTCTAGTAGCATTTCTTTTCTGTAGGGTCGCAGTTCAAACCTAACCTAACCCGTTTTTCTAGTAGCATTTCATTTCTGTAAGGGTCGCAGTTCAAACCTAACCTAACCCACTTTTCTAGTAGAATTTCGTTTCTGTAAGGGTCTCAGTGCTAACCTAACCCACTTAACTGATAGTGGTTCAAACAGGTTACTAATGGATTACCGAAATATTTTTGCCAGTTTTTCATATCCCATAGGATACCAAAGTATTTTTTGGTCGTCATTATATTTGTAGCCTTTACCTAACCTAGCCGTAACACATTTTTAATAACATAATGTATTGAATAGACATAATTTGTGAAATAGTGGTTTTGCAATACCTACATTTATTTGAACAAACATTTTTTAAATAAAGATATTTTTGGACAAAATAATGTTGTCCGATGATTTATTTGACAATAATAAATTTGAGCGAACATTTATGGTCCAAGTAAAACATCTGGGAAGAAAACAGTTGGTCTTATAAAAGTTGCAAAGTAACAGTTTGGGAAATTATCATTTGTCGGATTTTAAGTTTGTCAAATGTTTATATGGGAAAGATTGAGTTGACAAACGTGCAGTTGGTAAAATTTGGTTGGGAAACGAAATTTGGTCATAAAAGTTTCGGTAAATTAAAAGGATCCCGTCAATTATACATAGTGCTGCAGACATTTTGGACTAGGCATTGAGTTTTCACTTCTGTCGGCACTCCCGGAGTGCAACCCGTTGTTTTTTGACTATAGAAACATAAAAACATAAAACTAATGGGATTACTAGGACTTTTTAAGACCAAAAATAAATAGCTTTCTTTTACCTATACAGTCAAAACAAGGAATGTTACCCTTTGAACAAATATGCATAAGTACCTATGTTTCTCTCATAGCGTTACCAAAACATCAAAGCGAATTGATAACGTTTATGCGAACCGTACAAATAGGTCCCTACAGCCTTAAGCAGATTCGACAAACGCTTACACCATGTGTTGCCACGGCAGTCCCAAACGGTTCCACAAATCATCTTACCTATCGTTCACACAATTTGAACCTAAATATATTGTAATACGGGCTTGTGGGACCGCAAAGATTACCCAGTCGGGCTGTAATGATGACCTTTTATGCACGCCTCGGGTAAATCTTAGACTGAATCAATGCTTTAGTAAGACGCCTGTCAGATTTAAATCAACAATTCAATAACGGATGCGTATTTGGGAATATTCGGAGCCGTTCTGTTGATTTCGGACATAATTGTTAGTGGGATGTTATTCCATAAATCTAGTTTCTTCATGAAATAATTCGTACGATTAGTTAGCATCAATTTAAAGAATGAAAGCGGGAGCAAAGGGCTCAAAAACCTTTTCTTAAGGTAGGTAGGGATGAGTTAAGGTTGTGCGACGACGATAAATGGATTTTCTTGCTAGACCCTTACAGGCAAATGGGAAAAACCGAAATCTAAGTACAGTGTAAACTCCATATAACGTTTATAATGTAACGAGTATAATGTCCACAATTATTGGCTATAGCTGTTTTACTTTCGTATTAATTTCTTTCTTTATAACGAAAACTCTCTATAGCGTCAGAAAACGTCCGGTCCCTTGAGTGTCGCTACATACAGTTTACACTGTAGTATGTTTAATAAAGGTGACATTCAGTTGCGACTGTAATAGCGTTACTGCTGTTGCTGTTGGTGAACAAAGACGAGCAAAATGCACGCAATAGCAACCAAATTACATCATTTTGATATCGGAATGTGAGTTTAAGTTGGCCTCCAGATTTACTAATAAGTGTACTAGTAAGTGTTGTTTAAGTGTTTTTATTAGCCTACTTTGGTGTCCCACTGCTGGGAAAACGAGAGGAGTGTTTTCTCCACTCGACCCTGTCATTGGCATTTTTCCACCATTTCGGGTAGAATGCGTCCAAGTCGTCCCGCCATCTCCTTTTCGGTCCCGGCCTGCACCGTCTATGGTGTTCCGTGTACCACTAATATTTAACATACCCAATTTAATAATGCATTATATTTCCTCTTATAACATTTATTCCACAATCTACAACACTGTGTTGTTTTTCCAAACACTTTTCTCCTACGCGCACATTATTTTTACTTCTTATTTCGGTTTTGTAATGACGTAATTTTCCACACGAGAAGCTTCGATGGCGGAGCAATATATCGTCGGAATAGACTTTATAAGGATTCTTGTTCTGAGGGTTTTCGATTATGTCACAGGATAAGTATTAGGACTAAAAGACGGAAATAGTACATTTCGATGCTAGTGCGGAAGGTATGTCATTACTTCACGAGTACCGAGATATTTTGCCACGAGCCGCAGGCGAGTGGCAAGACTCGGGACGAGTGAAGAATGACATTTCCGCACGTGTATCGAACGACGTTTTTTAATACAGTTGCGAAAAAATAAGTAAAACATTGTTAATCGTACACTAAACAAAAGTGGTAACAGTGACAGCTCGCTTAGACGTCGTCTTTAAGTATATTATATCTATGGGCGTTTGGCAGCTATTCCGTTCCATTCAGACAACTTATTAAGAACGGAATTTTCAATATTCAATATTAAAAAATAAACGTGTTATAATGATGAAGAGGTAAGTATTAAAATATGAAATATGTATATTTTTCACATTCTTACATTAACAGTAGGTTTTTATGCTGATTACGACGTTTAAAGGAAACGAATATTAACACTCATCAATAAGTAGTCGTGAATTGGAACAAGTATAAATTTAAAAAAATTGGAAAAGTAAAAAGCACTAGTTCGAGATAACCAACTTTCCGCACGCTAAACAGCTACGTAAAGTAGCACTTTTTGAGCAACTGTATTAAAAAAAATCTTACCTGCTTTTGACGCTACGCTACTGTGCGTGTGTGAAACATGGAAACTAAACTATATTTATCTGCAAGTGCAGACTCTATTATACAGTCCGTGACATAGCGGAGAAGCTCCAAGAATGTCGCCTCCGGTGGTTCGGCCACGTTTGTCGCAGACCTGCTGACTACGTAGGAAACATATGCCTTGACAGCTCTTGACGGCCCCCGACCCCACGGCAGACCAAAAAAGCGATGATTCGATGTCTTGAGAGCAGATATGAGCGTAATCGGGCTCACACGAGGGGACTCCCAGGATCGCGCAAAGTGGAGGAAAGCAAGAAAGTAAAAAGCGGACACTGGCAAAGGCCAGGATAAACGATACCTAGAAGAAGACTATTCAGAAACTTTGGCTCGATGGAAAATCGAAAGATCAGCGCTGGAAGTCGCCAGAAACATGCTGAGATGAGGCCATTACGTGGCACTTTATTGTATTGTCGTTTTTAGGGTTCCGTACCTCAAAAGGAAAAAACGGAACCCTTATAGGATCACTCGTGCGTCTGTCTGTCTGTCCGTCTGTCACAGCCTATTTTCTCGGAAACTACTGGACCAATTAAGTTGAAATTTGGTACACATATGTAAATTAGTGACCCAAAAATGCACATGTTTTTTTAAAATACATAGGTTCGAAGTTATTTAAGAAAATAGCCAAAAAATACCATTCCCCCCCTTTATCTCCGAAACTACTGGGTCTAAAATTTTGAAAAAAATAGACAAAATAGTTCTTTACCTGTAGATGACAGGAAAACCTATTAGAAATGTGCAGTCAAGCGTGAGTCGGACTTATGTACGGAACCCTAGAAACGCGAGTCCGACTCGCACTTGGCCGGTTTTTTTCTAATATGTATTGGAAGGTAAAATATTGTCTCGTTTGTGTTATGAATAAAAATATTTATATTATAATAAAGGTAAATATGCCGTAAAAATAAATAAAAGGAATATCAGATAAACAATCCGTGCACGAATACTGACATAACGCTTTTCTATTATAATCGACCGGAGTAGTGTAGTAAATAAAGGTAGTGGACCCCGCAGTAATTCCTCAGCCAGAAAAAACTTTACAGTATGATAAAGTATCAATAAATAAAAAGTATTGTATAAATTTCCAAAGAATAATAATAATAGAATTAAAGTAAATACCTAAAGTCTTAAATCGTTAATATCTTTTTACGGAAAAATGCTCCGTTCATACTTTCTTCACCAGACATATTCATGTAACTTATTGCAACAATATATGAAATATCAAAAAAATATCCCAGCAGAAATACCAGTATTAATAAAATAAAATTTTTTGGCGTGTCTTGGACCGGAAAATTGCTCAGTCTAATTTTTTCACTGGAATGCCATTTTATTGCCGTTTTATACCTACAAAATGAAAATCTAAAAATTTTCCACTCTCAGTTTTTAATAGTTCTATAATACATACATTTCTTAACGCATTTTTTTTGGATTTTTTACCCACTACGCCAAATTATATTCTAAGATCATATAAGAAGAAAAAAATGACAGAGCAATTTTCCGATGAAAATGAGCGTCAAAAAAAGGAAGTATCATAAAAAAATATTCTCATGTATGACAAAACTTTTAGATTTTTTTCTAGTATCACATACTGATACAAATAACTTATTTTGTAAAATAATTTTGGACTGAGGAATTACTCGGTTCAATATATAATCAGATTTGTGTTTTTACCTAACTTAGGAGTATTTTTTTTTGGATATTTATAATGTTAGTCTCGGCTCATACTATACAATAACCAAGCTAAATTTCATCGACTGAGAAATTAATGCATGGGTCTCCATACAACAACTTGCTTCATTTACTACACTAGGAGCGTAGCGAAGGTCTACGTTTCGACTGGAGCATTTTGCTTTTGTATGTCCGGATGTTCTCCTCTACAGGTCGCAATTCTTAACCGAATCTCGTGAAATTTTGTGACTGGATTCTATGTCTAAATAATTTTTTTTTGTCCGTCCGGTTTTTTGATTTTTTTTAAAATGGCGGAGTCGTGATAGCTCGCGCCTAAACAAATGGTGGTATCGGTACCATACGAGTGTTTTCTTTTTGAGATATGTTTATAGATTAAATGGCCAAAAATTCAGAAAAATTATTTCGCTGGTTTCGGAGGTATTGAGATATTTAATTTTAACTAATTTTAATTTGAGAAGGAGTAGCTAAATTTCGTCAACCCATCTAAGAACTATTTGGCTCAGTTTGTAAACGTTCGCTTTTTCTGTTTGCACAGAGGGTCTGGGTTCGATCCCCAGTAATTGTATGGGATATTATAACTTTTTGTATTTTTTTACACATAAATTTCGTATTATTGTTTTTTTTTTTAATTTACTATATTTAAAGCTCTTAGCACCATGTTATTTAAAGCTCTGCTCGCGAGGTCTACAGCTCACAGAGCCACTAGTTATAAGAGAAAGGATAGAAAACAATCGCAATCCTCTGAGCGATTGGGCAGCGCATATTGGATATTGCACGGGTTCTGGTAGAACAAATACGAGAACCGTGTGTATATGTAGGTAGGTACTTACGTTAACTCGCTGAGATTTTCCCAACATATCTGAATAAAACAATTTTTTTGCCGTGTGGTTGTGTAATTTCTATAGATATAGGGAGAAATTGTTGAGTACGTCCCTATTTTTAGTGCTCCGTGCAAAAAATTGTACATGGGATCACTTCGGTCTTGCAAATCGCTATATTGACTTTTTTAATTGTACCTACAACAACATACAGATTACCTACCTTATTTATAACATGCTTACTATTTCGTGAATTTAATATGTACCTAAACATCTTCTGCTCTCTGCATCATCTTCGCTGGTTTGATGCCATTGAGGCAGTCACACGCGTCAAGTTCCAGGGCTCTATGCGGAAGGCAGAAGATCGGCCAGGTTGGAAAGCAATCCAAGAAAACGCAACTTATGGCGGTCACGACCCTCAGTCATGAGGTTACGACGAAGAAGAGAGAGAGAAACATCTTCTAAGTCGGTCCCTCACTGCTGAGGATCGCGACTCCGCTTGCTAATTTTTCCTATGGCAGTTCTCCACTTCTCCCTGTCGGTTGCTTTGTGGAAAGCGTTGCTTAGTGTGATGTCCATCTGGGCGGATATTTGGTCACACCATCTCGTTGGACTTCGTCATCTAGGCCGTCTGCCTAAACCTACCTAAACATACTGAACGACTTTTTCTTTTACGCTTTCAAACAAATAAAACTTATATATCGAATGGTTCAAAATATATAAAAGCACCGTATCTTACAACTACCAACAGATGGCGTTAGGGAGCTAGAACGCAATTTAGTAGAAACCTACATCGCGCTTACGGAATTCCAAATGTCAGTTGCTATAATATAGGTATACATATAACTTCCAACCAACTCTCAGTGGACTTCGGTCTCCCTTTCTACAGATTCTTCTCTTTTCTTTTCTTTCCTTTTTTTGGTCTTTCGGCCTTTCTACAGATTTTTGACCCCAATACATAATTAAATTTTCAATTTAAAATCGGGTCACTTTTAAATTTCAAACTTACCTACACTTTAAACTTTAGAGGTAGGTAAATAACGGTCACCACGTATAGACTCCGCATCCACAGAACCGTTCGACGTAACGTTTAATGTTTAATGTATTTCCGCTGCCATTGTACACAGAATAAACACCGCTGTTCAAATAAAACGAACGTGATGTGAAACTTGCATCGATTCTTTCAGGCTGTGAGGCCTGAGGGCCTGCTCGAACCACGTACGACATGTTGCCACACTTACGTACGAATTTACAAGTGCGACAGAGAGGCAACATGCCAAACGTGGTTAGCGTGGTCAGTGGATCCTCTGGAAGCCAATTCAAAACATATCCTCTAGCCGCCTATACGTCAAAACATGCCAAGAAAAATGCAATTTTGATTCGTCAAAACAGAGATTCAAATTAGAATGGAACACGAGACCTTTTAATAGGTCTCTGGGCGGCTAGAGGATATTGATATCCAAATTGTGTCATTTTGTTATCATTCGCCTGTGCGTTTTCCTTGCGCCAATATAGGGACAAGTACGAGCGGAAAGTACGCGTGAATGACATCTTTTTGATGTCAAAATGTGTATTCGAATTGGCCTCCAGTGCTTACATCGTACGCGAGCCAGGCCACCACCATTGCCATTGCCTGGTCAATACCAGGCTGACCAGGAACTGAAAGCTAATACAAATAACCAATCAATCAGCAAATACCTAAGGTGAAAAATGAAATCAAAGTAATATCTGATTACAAGATTAAATTAATTTATCATTTTATTTAGACAATAACAAATATGATCAAATTTTCAGTAAGGATATCCACAACGCAGGCTTCGTCAGGTGGCCACAAATGCAAATCCGCAACATGCTTCGTCCAAAACAAACCAATGATGATGTCCGCACCAGGCTTCGTCATTTTTAAACAAAACAATTGTCACGAATCGTAAGATTAAATCAATTTGGTGTGTAGATTTTTGTGTAGATAGCATTTAAAATAATAAAACAGTTGTAACTACTTAACTATATTTTATGCATTTTTTTACTATCACTGCTATTATCATAATATGATAATATAAGCCTTATATTATAAGGCTATTATGATGATCATAGACAAGCGCCGGCTCACCCACGCGCCTCACTTCTAATGTAAAAGATTTAGATATTACTGGCACTCATTTAATTGACAAAATAAATAGAAGTGCTGCACGGATATCATGGTCGCATTTTTATCACCTGTCATTTCATGCGTCAGTTTCACACTTCATACTTATTAGAACGTAACAGGCATGGTGACACATGATAAAAAGGCGACCATGTAAACCTACTGGTGTAAAAAAAAAATAAGTAGATTATAATAGCTAAACGATAAGTATCGTAAAATTGTTATATTCCCCATCTTTATAAACGTTGATTATAACAATTGAATTTTATATTTCCCACCTGCTGAAATGAAAACATTCGCAGTTAAAATGAAACGTTGGTACGTGACCATTAACTTTGTTACTGTTCTCCGTTCTGGAACGGTGTTATTATTAAACACAGTATTTTAATCGCATATATTGTTTTATACAACTTCTATGACTCTTCTCCTAATAGCCTTTTTAACTGACTTATTACTGGGGGTCTAGCAATAATGACAGTATTTAATAGAAACAGCCAGTTGAAACTTAAATAACCCATAAAACTTTTCGTTACACGTGACTTTTCTTAGTACCTAGGTATCTGTCATCCCGGTACACTTTAACGTTTTGTTTGGCGTTTGTTGATGTATACGTACGATTGGCATCTTGTCTAGGTCCCAAGTAATGACAGATACCTAAGAATGATAAGTCATGCGACAATGTGTGTGTATATGGGAGTTATTTTGTTTTAACGATTAGTATCTGATACATACCCAATTACCACTACACAGTAGGTACAATGACGGTAATAAGTTGATATGTCTGTAGCTAGAGCAAGACTAAGATTAATAACTAATTCTCGATTGTCTTTACTAATCGGATATTATAAATAATAATAATAACAAATACCTTACTAAAATGAGTTGGCCATTGACCATATCGTTACAAAAAAGCTTACAAATATTAATTTAACCCCCAAGAGGCCAGATTGAAGCCAATTTTTGCGCTTTTGAATTCCGGACTTTCTTTTATTTTTATTAAAGTTTAAAGCTCGAATTTACTTTGTCCTTGTAGGACTTACGAAGTTAACTGTGTTAAAGATTTTTTCTTAATCTTTGATTAGTTTTGCAAACATTTTTTCTTTGTTCGATTGTGGTCAGTCATTATACTTTGCATAATACTTATACTTTGAGGGCACTTTTTTCAATGTACCTACTTTTATAAAATGGACCGAACAAAAAGGATATTTCATTTCGGGCCTCAAATTCTTCATTTTGGAAATGTTTTGACATGTAACGTTATTTTATATTACGATGGTATGGGGTTCAAACCCCGGCTCGTACCAATGAGTTTTTCGGAACTCATGTACGAAATATCAGTTGATATTTACCAGTCGCTTTTCGGTGAAGGAAAACATCGTGAGGAAACCGGGCTAATCCTAATAAGACCTAGTTTCCCCTCTGGGTTGGAAGGTCAGATGGCAGTCGCTTCCGTAAAAACTAGCGCCTACGTCAATTCTTGGGATTAGTTGTCAAGCAGACCCCGGGCTCCCATGAGCCGTGGCAAAATGCCGGGATAACGCAAGGAAGAAGAAGATGGTATTAAAAACCGTTCTCGCTTGAATGGTAAGTAAACTTTGTTCGTGTGACTTTACGTATAGAAATTTTAATGGTAAGTTGCATGATCAGCTACAATCTACCAAGCCTTTTATATCGTCCATTATATTTAAACAGTTAAAAAATCTTTAACCATCATTAAACTTTATACGCTCGCTAACTTTTTAAATTCAGATCTAGCAACACTCTCTCGAATAAATCTCATCTCATCTCACTCGAATAAAGGTGACAGGCCATTTCCAACGACAGCAGCACTACCATTCATTTTACTATAGAAATTGACAATAACACCGACGCGTTCGTACTAGTAGTGCAGCTGCGGTCAGAAATGGAATGTCACCCTAAGGAATCGAGACTCAAAAAGGTTTCCGAAAGTAACAAAAGAAAGATAACACGCATATAAAATTACCAAACAGTTTTACGACAGCGCGCAGAATGCGTCCGTAAACGTATCTCGAATTCGGATCCTCGTAATAAATTTATACATGGAAGTTTCATAGCTTGCGTTATTATCTTTTCAAAATATGGATCGTACATTTGACGTCGTAAAATAGATGTGAGTTTAACGAGATTCTAACGGAGACCGTTAACCTCAAATATACACTTGAAGTGTTAAATCAACGACGACTGGTATTTTATGGCGTCATGCCTTAAGAGGGAAGTATAGCTACTGACAAAAGTAACTTTTGTCATACAATTTCCATTTCGGGAGAAAACTTTCTCTTCCGTCTTTTCCACTAACAAATTCTTAACATAGGTATCACTTTAATTTTGATGTCGATCGCTTCAGCATAATGTATTCTAGGTTTAAATCGCTTTACAAAAAGATTTTTTTTTTCTATTGCAAATTTAAAAAAAAGGAAAACCTATAAACACAAATTTCATTGTGTCAATAACATACTAAAAAATCATGCAGAATGGATAATATTTAGGAGTGGAAAAACGTTTTCTCGTTTTGTATGAGCGATCACGTGCTATACTTCCCTCTTAACTCGACAGTGTAGATGTGGAGCACGATATTGGTTAAATTTGCCTTTTATGCAAGCTCTTATAGAAATATATTTGAGTAGGGCTTCGGTGGCGAGCGGTGCAATTGGCGTAGCGTAACGTCGAGATTCAAGGGTTGATCAACGTGCACTGGGATAGTTTGTATGCGTTTGCATTTATTCTTTATTCTTTTGTTTAACATAGACGCTCGAGCTGAAAGGTTCAGGTCGTGTTATACCAGAAGGTTAAGGAGAAGGGTAAGGAGGAGGAGGAGTAGGGTAGCAGAGGACCGGACGAGTTGGAGATTACTCTACCGACAAGAGCACATCTCTTAAATGTAAAGAAGAAGACGCTCGAGCCTCTACTCAGTATACACACACTGATTCAAAATATTATTGATGTTGAAGAAGTAACAACTAAGTGCTATAAGTTCTTGTTAGTAATATAACATTGAAAAAAACTTTAAAAAGCTTACGGAGGCAAGTCACACGTTACTTTCCCACCGGTGTGGTGAATGATCAGAGTTCAGCAAAAATAATTTTAATTGCGAGTTTTTCAATCAAGAAATATTGACAATGCCTTCCATTTAAGCTTCCCTTAACTTGCGAAACACATAAAGACACATCAATAAAGAAAACTGTTTATCCCTCCGTGCCACTTTTTCAAAACCATATGACAACAGAGCTCCATTTGGAGTCATCGACGTTTACACGTATAAGCCGTTTTGTGGTTGAGCCAACCGAACAAACAATCGTGGGTTCTCATTCCGCTGTTCTTCTTTTCATCTTAAAAGGTCGTATGTGTTGGATTTTTTTACAGGAATAACAGCCTTTTGGGTTTGGTTTGAGCGCTGTCACTTTATTACTTCATTTTACGGTTGGCGGGACCTGGTAATGACCTTTCGTGTTTTTAGATTCGCGGGAGTTTTGAGTTTACTAAAATATTTATTTTAGTTTATTACAGGTTTTGATTGATTAGTACTAAATTGAAGTACGGGTTTTTACTGTTGAATCATAATTGGAAATAATTTCATTGAATACAACAGTTTGCAATTGAAAATTCATTTGCTTAACTCAATCATCGACCACCAACCAGCTATCCTAATTGTGTAGTAGATGTGATTTATTAGATATGCCTATTTACTAACTGTTATTAATTTCTATTGGAGATTAATCTTTCTATTTAAGCGCTTTGGTAGTATTTACTGTAATATCATATTGAAATTGAATTCAAAGCTGCAGGCGGGGTACATTTATGGAAAAGGAATATATTTTTAGTGATATGTGTCAGATGCTTTATATGAAACGGAAAACGGTCAATATGAAGCTTGTTAGTCATATGGATCGTTTTTCGAAATCATAAACGTATTGAGAACTTCGTCTATATATGTAGGTACTAGGTATATGTCGTCGCTGGATTAGACAGAAATAAAACAATAAAACAGAACAATTATTCAAATGCAAAATAACAATCAAACAGAAATACGGACATAAACCGATACCTACACAACACGAACAATACTAGGGTGTCACAAAGAGCATTGAAAATCGGATCGTCAACTTGTCGGGGCCAGACATTTATTGGCGGATAGACGAATTGAGTTTGAACGAAAAACGACCTTAACACATTGTGTTAGAGCTGTGGGTTACTGCTTTAAGTGGATTGTGATTCGGCTACTATCACACTGGTGGTTCGTAGAGATATAGAATCCGTTTAAATTTCGCTTTAGTTAATTCAAAACTAAAAGTTTTGTTTACGGATAATGCTTCAATGGATTGTAATTCCAGTCGGCTCGTGTTGTGACTGTAAATGGATATTATGTTCCGAGAAATATTGAATTGGTTTAAATGTTTATATAGATTAGGAACGGCGCAGGATCGGGAAAAAGTAGCGTGCTCTCGTTTCGGAGGCCAAGACCCTCTTTGGGTCGCTGAGCCATATTAGTTATGTTAGTTATATAGAAACTACACGTACTTATTCGGCGTAATCAGAGCCTATCGCCTGTTGTTTTAAGTGTTGTGTTTTCGAATAAACGTCAGTAATACTGAACGCACTATAAACACAAAGCTTACACGGGAATACGTTGCATGTCAACATAACGATTAAGTTAAACTACCAATTAAGGTACCAAACCTTAATTGGTAGTTTTTAGTAGGTACCTACTCTCACAGTGTTGAGTTTGAGCTTGATGTTACTGACACAAGGTCAGTAAAACTATACTTAAACAACGAATACAGTGCAAATCCTCTTTATTGCATAACCTCAAAATAAATTAATAAAGGATACCACATAAAGACAGATACGTAAACAACATGGCGGCCTTATCGCTAAAAAGCGATCTCTTCCAGACTACCTTTGGATAGCGGAGAAATGATACGATAGTGGAGAACGAATACATAATATTTATCTTATACCTACATTGTTAATAAAAATAAACATAGTTGTAATTAGGTACACGTGACGCACATTACATTTTACAAGACTTTCCACAAAAATCGCCATCGTACCTATATCGTTGCCTGTAGTCGGTGTGACCGGTGCCTAACTATCACTGAACAGACGGATGTTTGCAATGTTTACACTCGCCTGCAGCATGAGATACCGAGCTATTAGATACTGTAGTGTGGTAACATGTAGTTGCGGGGGTAGTAGGTTCGTGTGTCCGGTACTAGGTGCCGTCCGGCGTTACGGGACTTCCCCCTAGTGTTCAATATGACCAACATGGTATAGCATGTGAACACAAATTTTAATTACGTGAGTCACGGTTTGACTACAAAAGTTCAAATAGTCAAGATTTAAGAATTTATAACACCAATACATATATACATCACTGCTTTCGAGCAACACCGGCTTCCGACACGTCGGAAGGGAGGAGCCCAAGCGATATCTTATCGTACAAATCGTTCTACCATTTTTTGCGGGGGGAAACGTGCACACAGTCGCACTTCTCACTCACTACATACAAAATCCAATCTGTAATGTTGACACAAATACATAGAAAATGACACACGTTAAAGACGAATCTTGCACACCTCGATCTCTTTCTTGTGTATGAGTCACAACACGCACCGCGCTAGTTGTGTGCATGCACAGTTGATTTTGTACCTCGACAGAGAGGAAATAGTGCGAATGCCGAGTCCCTTCAGCGTTACTCGAAGATTATTCCACTGCGATCTCTAATTAATTTTGAAATCTGAATTTACGATGTTAAACTTGAGGCTTGCTTGTCACTCTCCTAAGTCAACCTATTTGTCACTTACTTTCTAAAACAAAATTTAATCATATTGAATTTTCACGTTGAATGTAATACTGCCGTCTTCGAACTTCAAGATATTCACAAGAGACGACACGTACTAGATCCATTCTAGATACGTTATAGTTTAGATATCAACTAGTTCTCTTTTGCAGCGCAATTCGGGCAACCAATGCCACTTTTACGTTAGATATAGAATAGACATCTTTTAGGTAAGCATGTTCCATCCTGATTAGATGTGAATTGGATCTCTTAGTCATATCCTGAGGAAATCGTTCAAGAGTATCTCCAGAATCGTGCAAATGTCATAATTGACAGGTTAGATCTTAAACATATTATTATCGTTATCGTATCTTGGTGATGTCTAAAAAATATCTAATAGATGTCTATTTCAAAATCCGAATCGGGCCCATAGCCTAAAACTAATTAAGGACATTTATCTCTAAATATTTACTGAAATTACCTGTAAAATGGACACTTAAATTAACTTAAATATATTGTTTATATTTATCAATTCAATTCCATCGACACCGTTTATTAACGGAAGACCGAACATAAATAATTTAATCAAGAATGCAATTAATTCTCTTTCATTTCGTCTAAACGAAATATTTGTTTTCAATTCGGTGAATTATTTATTTTAAAGGTCGTTTATTCCCTTCAAATGTACGGTTCATTAAGTTGACAATATTATGTTTCTTGCGGCCGAATAATTTTACGAGACAATTTTAAAACTAAGTCCCAACCCAACATTGGAACCTCGATAGCACGAATCTCAAGGGAAATGCCAAAAACTACGTGCTAACGAGGTTTCGTTTTATGGAGGGCATACTTAAGGAGATTCTTGTAGGTTTTTGTTCGTCTTAAAGAGGTTTCGAGTTACAGAGGTAAAACGCATGAAAAATTCGTGTTAGAGAGGTAATTATAGAAATGCATAAAATACAGTCTTATTGTCTTTTTCGAGTTACAGGTTTTTTTTATTAAATAACTTCGAGTTATAGAGGTGGTAAAACAAAACGACTATTTTTTCGAGTTGACAAATTTCATTTTTCGAGTTATAGAGGTAAAAAATGTACTGAATAGTCGTGAAGGGAATCTTTGATTACTTCGTCTTAATGAGGTTAAATATTTAGAGATATGGAGGTTTTTCGCTCTGAAGGGAAGGGAATAGCATTTTATTTCGTGTTAACGAGGATTTCTTCTTATTGAGGTTTCACTGTACAACCTAGTTTTACGTAGGTACCAAGTTTCTAATATAAAATATCAAATAGCTTTTACCTTTACCTGAACGTTTCAAATGACGCATTTCACGAGCTAGTGAAGTATAGGTCTCACACCGGATTTATTGGGAGAAATGTATTGCATTCCCGGATTGTGCAGGATTTCATCTACCGTACGTATCAGTGCAGACTTATGACTGGCAAGACAATTTATCAAGTCTGAGCTTGATATAGAGGTATACCTTAGATGGCTTAGGGCCACTTGCACCATTCACTAACTCGGGGTAACCGGTTAAAGTTGGAGTTACCGTGGTTGCCAGTACAATTTGACACCGGGCTAACGGTTTAACCGGTTAACCCCGGGTTAGTGGGATGGTGCAAGAGGCGCATAGCAGCTTAGTGTAAAAGAAAAGTATGGAAAAGTCAACCTTTCTATAGAGACTCAGTCTCTTTCTATCGGGTGTGGCCTGTAACACGAGAAAATAGTTAAAACATAGATTGTACTCCTCAAATGGTGACACTTTTGTTCAACAACTTTTAAAAATTATGAAGTCTTTAGACTTCCTATTCTTCATACAAAAACTATTTTATCTATTCGGCTTGTTTTTTTTGTTTCTTTTATATTATCATGTTAATTTATTTCGTCCATACACTATTCACTTTTGTTTAACTACGTAGTAAACGAGCGAACACAAAATATTAGAGTGATTTATTTATTATTTGTTTTACTCTATAAGGAACACTAAACATAATATATTATCGTATAATATTACGGGTAATACAATTACACATTATGGCTTAAATCTAGCACGAGATCCAAAACAAGAAAAATATTGCAAAAAAAACGTACATAATTTAAGCGTAGTTAAGAAGCAGTTATTAGTCTTAATTGATTCAATTGTGTTACGAAAATTAACCGCGTAAATTGAATTGTATTGTATTTGTTGTACTTAATTCATAAACATACATGTCTATAGTATGCTAAGACACTTTCACACTGCATACAACTTAAATAGAAATGGCTTAATTGATGTAACACAATGGAATCAATTAACTTTCGACTAATTACAGGTTATTATGTCCTTAACTATGTACAATTTGTTTGCTATTCACTCATTAAGACCTTATACATCAGTGCTTGCGGATTCAACGTCAAGAAAGGTAACTTTTTTGTTGAAAGTGAACATAACAAACGTAGTCTAGTATTTATTATTGGAAAGGGAACAAAGGATTTTTGTCTGCAATGTTGTTATTCCAAACGCAAATTTAACGAGTCGAAGATTTGGCAATAAATACATTTTTTTTCTTAAGTTAGACGCTTACAGGGCCGCATCGCACGCAATAGATTTTAGTATTCTTTGTATAGAAAGTCACACAAATGAGTCCACTGATCCATTGCGTGCGATGCGTGCCTGTGGACGTCTACCTTTACGCACAATTGTCACAGAATGCGAAGTTACATTACACTATACTTAGTCATTATTAAAACATTTATTTACATACAAAATATATACAGTGGTACTACTAAACGAAATTAATAACTAGCTTAAATCTAAAATAGGCCCTTGAGGCATTGTACCAAGGATGCTGGCGGCATTTCCTCGCTGTATCGCAATGCTGATACGTTGTGCGAGGTAGCCGCCAGCTCTTCGGTCACCAGTTACGTCAACCAGACGCTTCGCGATTTCTGCGAACAACTTATGCGCGCTGGGACCCTTAGTCTGTATCTTTAGGTAGGTATTTAAATAAAAGTAAACAAACAATTTGTAAATTTTCGGGTAGTTATATTATAACATTTTATTGGTTAACCAACCAAATACAAAACAGCCTGGATCAGTCACTGAACGACCTGATTTTAATCTAGATTATTTGATCATGTAATGTTTTCATCAATCCTCAACTGGCTCACGGCTCGGCCACGACATCGAGCGCCTTGCGACGGCGGGAGCGATAACCATCTAGTTGGAGCGTGACACAGCGATCAGACCTTTCGCTCCAATCTATGGTTATCGCTCCCGCCGTCGCAAGTCGCTCGATGTCGTGGCCGAACCGTTAAGGAGCATTTTTTTTTACTTTTATTTAAATTCCTAAAGATACAGAGTATAGTAAAGAGTATAGTACGTAAAGTGTAGTAAAGACAAAAATTCGCCTCGATGTTGTTCCTATACGCAAAGGGAATACTTAAAACAGTTCTCTGTGGCCGTGGCAGCCTTTGTTAGAAGATATAAAGGAACGGTGAAATATTATTGACACCATTGAGCGTAAGTCATGTTTACAAGCATCAAAAATAATTTACGATTGTAAAAGAAATTTCACAAATTGGGTACTCGTATTTTAATTTATGATGAGGAAATTATAATAAGGTTTTCTTCCGACAATTTAATTTCAGTACCATTTCGTAGCTTGTCACAGAGACAATAGTATCAGGTAGCCCTAGTTAAGCACCTGTAATTTAATCCCTAATTTAGTCTAAGTTAATCGATTCCATTGTGTTACCACAGTTAAGCCATTTCTATTTAAGTTAGATGCATGAAAGTGTGTTAGCGTATGCTAAGACTTATATTATGTGTACGAATTAAGTACAATACAGTACAATTTACATAGTTGATTTTCGTAACACAAATGAATCAATTAAGTTAAGACTAATCACAGCTTCTTAACTGCGCTTAAATACGTATTTTTTTTTTAAATTCACTCAAATTGTACTGAAATTAAATTCTGTGACTGTACAAGTACAATCTTACAATAAAAAGTAACCTAAAATTAAAACTACCTACAAAACTAAAACTAAAACTAAAAAAAACTAAAAATCCATGTCTAAAGAGCCCTCTTTAGACATATTGCCAAGGATACTGGCAGCATTTCCTCGCTGAATTTCAACGCTTATTCGTTGAGCGAGGAAGCTGCCAGCCCTTTTGTCCCCAGTGACCTCAACCAGTACAATCTTAACTAGATCAGTTCGTGCGCTAACGTATGTAGGATGCGTGGATTGGAACGTAAGCGAGTGAACGAGTGAGTGATAGAACGAACTGTTGAATGAACGATGTGTGAACGAGAGAGTATGATGCCGAGTGTCAGAGCGTGTGAAAGAGAGAGCAAAACGCCATGGGCGGATTTTGAATTGTTACCGGTGATTCGAGGAGACTGATTTGGGACGTACGATGTGCGGGTGTAATTTTCCTGTGTTTTTCCAACAATAAAAGTTTTAAAGATATTTTGAGCTGTTTTGTGTTCGCCCGACCCACAGTTTTGGTGTCAGATGTGGGAACGGCTCAAAATTAAGAAGACGACGAATTACGACGAAAATATGACGATTTGAAGACTTGACCTTGACGAAGACGCTACCAAGAAGACGACGATTTACGCTTGAAGACGATTTACGACGACTTACGACGACGACAACAACGATTACTAACGACGACGAAGATGTCACCACGTAAAAACCGGCGGAGGCAAGACGACGACGAGCTCGCGGCAAATACGTGGCATGGCGCCGGCAGCGGTATGTTGCATCTCACCGAAGGCCTCGTACCGAAGTTTACCGGTCAGGACAAGACCTACCCAGCGGCTAGGTGGGTCCAGGACATTGAAGACAGTACGGAGCTCTGCGGATGGACCCCATTACAGCAGTTGCTGATGGCAAGACGTTCGCTGGCGGGAACGGCTTTACTATGGTTCCGGGCGGAGCGAATATTCAAGACTTGGGATGAATTTAAAGCTGCAGTTCTAAAAGAGTTTCCTGATACGATTGATATTAAGACGATACACGAGTTGATGAGCTCCAGGTACAAGAAACCGAGTGAGTCCTGCCTAGAATACATGTTTACAATGAAAGAATTGGGAAAACGCGGCAAGATGCCCGACTACGTAGCGATAAAGTACATCGTGGAGGGAATAAGAGACCAAGAAGTTAATAAAATCATGTTGTACGGCGTGAGTACCTATAGTGACTTGAAAGAGAAGATTAAAATATACGAGCAACTAAAAGAAAATATGTCTGGTTCGAACAATAAAGAAAAAGAAGCTAAGTCAAAGTACGTAGATCACGAGAAGTCAAACAGGCGGCTGGCGTTTACAAGATGTTTTAGCTGTGGAGAAATGAGTCATTCATCGACTGAGTGTCCGCATAAAGACAAGGGTTTAAAATGCTTCAGGTGCAATTCTTTTGGGCATATTTCATCACAGTGTAAAACGCCACAAGCCACAAATTCAAATTCACGCGGCAAGGACGACGGAAACGCAGCGGCGAACAGCAGTGAAGTTGGCAACACGAAAAAACTTCACTCGAGTAACGCCGGTGGCGCCGCCAGCGGCGGGAAAAGGAGTTTCATGTGTCACGCGAATGTCACGAACTTCACTTCGGACGGCGACAATGACGTTAGCTGCGCCGACGCTGAAAATACTACGACGAATGATTACCAGTGTTTAACAACTGTTATGACGACTACGAGACCGAAAACGATTAATAACAAGCCGTTGAAACAAATCTCCGTGTGCGGAAAGGACGAAATCGCGTTAATTGATTCCGGTAGCGACATAAATATTCTGACGATCGAGTGCTACAGTGAATTAAGTGCGCCGGAGCTTGTTGAATGCGATCCCGATGATAATATCACTGGACTTGGCGGTGGTGTGAAATGTTATGGACAAGTTAAGTTAAAGTTGTTAATTGACGGATTTTGGTACAACAACATGAAGTTTTTTGTTATTGACAAAGATAACCTACCAGTTCATTTATTTAGAATGATTATCGGGCAAGAATTACTGAAACATTGTACGACTGTGTTGGAAGACGGGTTTGTTTTGATTTTACCGCGTATTCGCTGGGTGTATACCATACGTGTGGATGACCCTTCTGTTATAGGTAACGAGGTAAGCCCCGCGATACGGGAAAAGGTGAACAACATGGTGCAGTCGTATGTTCCTAGCAAGACGAAAGAGGCGCCGATCAAGCTCAAGATCGTGCTCAAAGACGACATCCCTGTGGCTCAGCGGCCAAGGAGGTTGGCCCCGAGGGAGCAGACTGAGGTAGATCAGCAGATAGCTAAGTGGGTTGAAGACGGCATAGTACAGGTGAGTTATTCTGATTATGCAAGCCCTTTAGTATTAGTAAAAAAGAAAGATGGTAGTACGAGGGTGTGTGTGGACTATCGACGGCTGAACCAAAAGATTGTTAAAGACGAGTATCCTCTCCCAGTCATTGAAGACCATATTGACAGACTGGCAAATGCTAAAGTGTTTAGCACTTTAGACTTAAAGAATGGCTATTTTCATTTGCCTGTGGACGAAGAATCTGTCAAATACACTTCGTTTGTTACCATGACGGGCCAGTTCGAGTTCCTTCGAGCTCCTTTCGGGCTGTCGATCTGTCCAAAAGTGTTCACCAGATTTATCACAGCGATTTTCAGGGACCTGATTGCTAGGGGTATTATCCTTATTTTTATTGATGATATAATCATTCCCGCAGAAAATGAAGATGACGCTGTGAGCAGACTGGCAGAAGTATTGGAGGTGGCGGCTGAGTACGGGCTGGAGATAAATTGGAAGAAGTCACAACTGGTTCAAAGACAAGTTGAGTACTTGGGCCATGTTATTAAAGACGGACAGGTGTGGCCTTCACCAGAGAAAACAGACGCTGTTGCCAGATTCCCTGTGCCCACCAATACTAAGCAATTGCAGAGTTTTATAGGACTAACATCTTACTTTCGAAAATATATACAGAATTTTGCCATGATTTCGAAACCATTGACGGACCTGTTAAAACGAGAAAACAGTTATGAGTTTAATGATGAATGCCGAGCTGCTTTTGAAGAGCTGAAGAGGAGACTGGTGAGTCAGCCAGTGCTTCGCATATTTAACCCCAGACTGCAGACTGAGATGCATACAGATGCCTCGATGGCAGCGATCTCTGCGATACTGTTACAAAGAGGAGAAGACGCAGAGCTGCATCCTGTGTATTACATGAGCAGAAAGACGACACCAGCTGAGAGCAAGTATACCAGCTATGAACTTGAAGGCTTGGCGATAATTGAAGGAGTAAAGAAGTTTCGCTGTTACCTGTATGGAAAACACTTCAAGATTGTCACCGACTGCAAAGCATTTCAAATGACATTAAATAAGAAAGACTTAGTAATGTCAACGAGAGTGGCAAGGTGGATACTACTGCTGCAGGAATATGAATTTGAAATTGAGCACAGAGCTGGAAGTAAGATGCAGCATGTGGATGCACTCAGCCGAAACCCATATGTGGCAGTATGTAACGGGCCGATTCATCAACGACTAAAGACTTCACAACAGAACGACGATGGGCTAAAAGCGATCATAGAGGTGCTCAAAAACAACACGCAGTATCAGGACTACTACTTGGAAAATGGTTTGCTCTACAAAGGCATACAGAAGCATCTCGTGGTACCAAAGACTATGGAATCCGAGATTATAAAAAGAGCACATGAGAATGGCCATTTTTCAAAAAAGAAAATGATTGAGCTTATAAGTAAGGATTATTACATCAAGAATTTAGAAAGAAAAATAGAAGAGTTTATAGTCACATGCATACCATGTCTGTTGGCAGAAAAGAAGAGCGGAAAGCTGGAAGGGTTCTTGCATCCTATTGATAAGAAGGAGTTGCCACTAGATACTCTCCATATAGACCATATTGGTCCGATGACAGAAACCAAGAAGCTGTATAACCACATTTTGACAATGGTGGATGCATTTACCAAGTTTGTGTGGCTGTTCCCAGTTAAGAGTACAACTGCCAAAGAAACCGTAGCTAAGATGATGATATTTCAGCAATGTTTTGGAAACCCGACTAGAATCATTACTGACAGAGGCACCGCGTTTACTGGCTGTCAGTTCGAGGAATTCTGCAAAGACGAAGGTATTGACCATGTAAAGATAACTACTGGGGTACCTCGGAGCAATGGCCAAGTTGAAAGGCTCCACAAAGTGATGACCAGCGTTCTAACCAAGCTGTGTATTGAAGAACCGACACACTGGTACCGCCATGTAAGTAGAGTTCAGCGAGCCATCAACAGTACCCATCAGCGCAGCATAAACACTACTCCATTTGAGTTGCTAATTGGTACAAAAATGAAAATAAAGGAAGACTATGATATCTACGAACTGATAGAGCAAGAGAATAGAGATAGTTTTATGGCTGCTAGAGAAGAAAATAGGAAGAAGGCGAAGGAGCAAATCTTACAGATACAAGAAGAAAATAGAAAGACCTACAATAAGCGAAGGAAGCCGAGTACACTGTATACTGTGGGCGATAGAGTCGCTATTAAGAGGACCCAGTTTGGTGTTGGCATGAAGCTCAAACCTAAGTTCCTAGGTCCATATGAAGTCGTTGGATGTATGGGACGTGATCGCTACAAGGTGAAGAAACTGGACGGCGCAGCCGAAGGTCCGGGGAACACCACTACTTCCTGCGACAACATGAAGCCATGGCCTGGTGAGGAGTAAGTCAGGTAAGATTTTGATGTTTTATGTTGCCATAACAGAGGGCGCCACGTGTTTGCATGCCTATGCAGGGCGCTGTCACTATGTTTTCCTACCATGTTTCAATAATTTGATGATGTGCCCAATATTTCGAATATCTAAGGTGTAATATGTACCTTTTATTTAAATATTTAACGTGTAACGTGTTCCTTAAACTTAAATATCTAATGTGTAGCTGTATCGCACAAAGTTATGTGAAAGATTAATCATGCTAAGAGAAAGTTTATAACTTTTGGTTTATTACTTTATACTGGTGTTGATAAAGTACCTAGTATTTGTATGCTACGACTTTGTGCCATAATATGTTAAATTTAAAGATATTCTTACTGCTTAATAGTAAAAGATTTTATTACTCTGTTACTTAAATGCTAAAGACCTATGTGGTATGCTATGTGATCTCACGGTTGTATCTAGATTAGTATCATGATAGTTCCTTTTGTTTCAAATTAAGTTGTAACTAGAGTAGAGACCATGTTTGTATAGTCTGAGGCCAGACTAAAGAGTAGGACGGCCGATCTGTAGGATGCGTGGATTGGAACGTAAGCGAGTGAACGAGTGAGTGATAGAACGAACTGTTGAATGAACGATGTGTGAACGAGAGAGTATGATGCCGAGTGTCAGAGCGTGTGAAAGAGAGAGCAAAACGCCATGGGCGGATTTTGAATTGTTACCGGTGATTCGAGGAGACTGATTTGGGACGTACGATGTGCGGGTGTAATTTTCCTGTGTTTTTCCAACAATAAAAGTTTTAAAGATATTTTGAGCTGTTTTGTGTTCGCCCGACCCACACGTATGTCTAGTTATTATCACGCGCTGACCATATTCTGGTGATTGGCACAGTTATTATCTTAATAAATCGTACTTATCCACGTACAAAATGTAAATGCTTAAAACCAGGTTGCATCGAAAACGTCCATACAAATCTGAAGAGATACGGCTGCCTTCGTATCTCAGCTCGTCAAAACAAAACGAACAAATGCATAGTTGCATTAGCAACAATTCCATACACGAACCAACTGCGTGTCGTAATAGCTTAACGGGACATACCGCTGATGCTACTGGCCAACTTAAAAACACATGTTTTTTCTTCTTCTTTATATTTAAGAGCTGTGCTCTTGTCGGTTGAGCAATGTCCAACTCGTCCGGTCCTCTGCCAACTCCTTAACTTTCTGGTATGACACGACCTGAACCTTTTCTTATGTATTTTGTTTAAAATTAAAATGGCGGATTTTTGTTGCCAAGATGATGATGTCAAAAAGTTTCCTGTGTAATTTATCAGGTAAACATTCTTAATGTTTGTTAGTTAGGAGTCATGAAAGTTTTACAAATATATAATACTCCAACTAAAATCCTGGATTTTCAACCACTAACCAGCGAAATAGCGCATTTATTATACCTGCGCTTACCGATATCATGTACCAATTTAATGCGCTGTAAAATATGTTTTTTCCTAGTGTAGCAAAGTTCACCAAAAACTCACTCTAGCCGCCCTACTACCTTGGCCATTTTTCAACCGCCAACCGGCTTAATGGTTCATTATTTATACAGATGTAGTGCATAATTATTTTCCTTCGTATTTTCACGGAAACGCACGAACGTGTATTCAAATTCAAATTCAAATTCTGAAGTTACTTCAGTCAAACGTGAAGTAGCATGACAAACACGAACGTTTCCGAGAAAACACGAAGGAAAACAATTATACAGTACATCTTTATTCTCTTGTAGGTATTCATCTGTACCTGTGTTCACCGATATCAAGTGCCAATTTGATAATAAGCATTATTATAAAAGAGTCTCCAACAAGCTGCCATCGTCATTGGCCCAAGTGTCGCAAGGCCCAAATGCTTTCCAGGTTTCTTCACTTGTATCACAAATATTGAATACTTACTCAAACATGCTGCCAACACCGTCTATCCCTGTGTCGCGGTCTTCCCCGCCCTACAGCTGAAACCCTGGCCATTTTTCAACCGCCAGCCGGCATAATGGTGCATCATTTATACCTGTGATCACCGGCGTGTGTGCCAATTCTATTTGTTGTGTAAGTGTTAGATTTAAATCTTGCTGTATTGTCTTTCTATTTGTTATTAGTGGAATAAAATACTATTGAGTTTGTTGCAATTTGTATTCGATTTTTCTTGAGGAATCGTTTTATTTTGAATGTTTGTGCATAGGTACTTGAGTCAAGCCAGTGTTCCTTAGTTATAGATGTTTCATATGTATATAAGTATTGATAATTATATAATATATATATATACTATATAGTATAAATAGTCTTCTACTCTCTACAACACAAGTCTTATTGAGTTTACTGCAGTACCATCGCCCACACTCTTAACTGTCCATTGTTGGACCTTATGCCTCTTGTAATAAGGTCCACCGATGTATAGTTAAAAGTGTTGCTGTTTGTACAGTCACCTGCAATAATATGTTACACAACGAAGGCCGCAAAAATATCTGACACGGTCTTATTTGTAGAGCCATAAGAGCGTGTCACATATTTTTGCTGCCTCCGAAGAGTAACATATTATTGCAGGTGGCTGTACTACGTCTGTTTGAGTAAGATTGCCTTTTAATATTTAAGTATTAAATCCAATTCCAAATGACTGTTCATTTCAGACTAAAATGCTCATATATAAAACAAATAACAACAATATCAGATATTCTGCCGTATTCGAACTTCAAGATATTTACAAGAGACGACACGTACTAGATCCATTTTAGATACGTTATAGTTTAGATATCAACTAGTTCTCTTTTGCAGCAAAATTCGGGCAACCAATGTCACTTTTACGTTAGATAGAGTAAGATATCTATTAGATGTGAATTGGATCTCTAAGTCATATCCTGTGGAAATCGTTCAACAGTATCTCCAGAATCGCGCAAATGTCAAATTTGACAGGTTAGATCTTAAACATATCGTTATCGTATCTTGGTGATGTCTAATAGATGTCTATTTCAAAATCCGAATCGGGCCCATTGATATTGATTGATTGATTGATTGATTGATTGATTGATTGATTGATAATATACTCGTAATATTTATTTATTTAAACACAATCTCCAAACGGTCATTCAATAAGGCCGTGGTCACATAAACACAAACAAGTGTCAGCCCGATTCGAACTTTAAAATACGTCAATTAATAGATCAAGAAACGATATGGATTAAATATGTCAGTGTCAAATGTGACGTGTCTTCAAACAAAAACGTCACTTTTGACACTGACACATCTAATCCATATCGTTTCTAGATCTATTAATTGACGTATCTTAAAGTTAGAATCGGGCAGATAATCTCGAAACAGCAATTCAATAAGGCCGTGGTCACATAAAAATAAACAAGCTACTGTTTGGCAAGTACCTACGACCGAGATCACAAATAATTCAAGTGCGGGCTGACCCCCTGCAAATAGAATACTTTAGTAGTTCCTTTCAAAACACGGCGAGTTTTCTAGTTCGTGCTAGAAAATGTAAAAGTGTAGAGTTGTTTGTAACCGCATGTAATTTAGGAAGGTGTGAGCATTTTATGGTGAGTAGTTTAGATCAGTGTTTTTCAAACTGTGGGTCGCAACCCCCTGGAGGGTCACGAAGCCTCTGCCAGCCTTAACACAATACATAAACGAAACATTTTGTTCGTACTAAGGGTATCGCGTCATGAAAACGTTTGAAAAACACTGGTTTAGATGATAAAAATGCGCTCTCGGACGCTATGGATCGTTCTAACACTAAACTCAGTCTTCGTCCATATCGTAGGGTGTCATAGGTTGCCATAGAAACCAGTTTGCTTATTAATTACCTTGACATAGGTAAATGTACAATAAATGTATAGGTAAATGTGTGTGTAATGACATAACATGTTAGCTGGAACAACATGACAGCGTACCGTTGCAATGTTGCAAAGTGCATTGCCAAGAAATCTTATTTTGATATTTCAAATACAAATAATTAAATTGGACCTTTCAATGTATTCTTCAGTATTGGTACCTACGCTGCAATAATTTTTCTATTGAAATATTACCTCGTTATATTCGATCTCGAAAAAACGATAATTATTTAATGTAATATACATAAACAAGAAACATGTACAATGTTTATATGTTTCGAATAGATCTTAAAGTGTCATTCTATGGAACTTGCTAACTATGTAAACAAACCGCCATATTGAAACTGTCACTGGATGATGATTTCAGTATGGCGGTTTGTTTACATAGTTAGCAAGTTCCATAGAATGACACTTTACTTCGTCTTTAACCTAAGCTAATATCCGCACGTTCCGATCGCTTTAGTAACAAAAACTAATTGGAGTTCAAGAGTTACAGCCGCCTTATTAAACGGGCGCATGGCATGGGCGAGCAGCGGGTAAACGATGCTTCCTGGTAGCAAAGGGCAACTAGCAGAATATTTTCAAAATAGGGAATAGTGCGCAAAACACAAACTGTAAACGCATACTGTAAATAATCTTGTCAAAAACTGTTTACGGTACTTATAGTATAAAAGTTACTCTATGTTTACAGTCTGTGCTAGTGCTGCGTCTGGCGGTAGAACATTGCAGTATTACTCCCTATTCCCGGAAATTCCTACAAAATTTACTACCACCAGACACTTAAGTAAGCAAGCAAACTAAATAGTCGGTCAAAATCGACAACAAAGTCCGAATCCTAGACCTTTAGCACACTCCGCGAAGAAGATCTTGGTATACAATAGTTTTTATTTGGGGTGAGGTGGGAGTTAAGTAGATGTAAAACTTCGAATGAAAATAAAATATACCTACTTACTAAATACAAATATTTGTACATAATTGAGCCTACCCTGTACAAGTAGTCTTAGCATAATTGTATAGGTAATTATAAGGATTTTAATAAGCCACGTTTCATTTGCCTGTATAAATATCGCTTCCGCTTATAACGTGGAGACATGAAAACTTCTCCCTGCTAGTAAGCAAATATTGTGAATAAACTTCAAATGTTGGGTTTATTAAACCAATATTTATATAATGTAGTTTGAAATGCCAAGTTCTGGTTTACCTTAATGTTTACCCAACTAAAGTTGAAACCCTCATTCAGGTAGGATTGCTTTGTTGTGTTGTAGGATCTACATAATTACACTAATATCTGGGAGACCGAGCTTTACTAAAATTTGTTAGTCGTTTCTTTTTAATTAATTTTAGATAGGTATATTTAAGTTTTTTATATGATTATATACCACTAACCTTACGAAGTAGGTACTGAAATAAATATGACTGTGTACCCATTCTAAAACTAATTCCCAATATAACCTAGTTTTACGAATGTAGTAAGTTTCTAATATAAAATATCAAATAGCTTTTCCCTTTACCTGAACGTTTCAAATGACGCATTTCACGAGCTAGTGAAGTATAGGTCTCACATCGGATTTATTGGGAGAAATGTATTGCATTCCCGGATTGTGCAGGATTTCATCTACCGTACGTATCAGTAGTGTAGACTTATGACTGTGAAGACAATTTGTTAAGTTTAAGCTTATAGAGGTATACCTTAGATAGCTTAGCAGATTTAGTGTACCTAATAGAAAAGTAGGTATGAAAAAGTCAACCTTTCTATAGAGAATCAGTCTCTTTCTAATCGGGTGTGGCCTGCAACACAGCAAATAGTTAAAACATAGATTATTTAAAACTTTCGCGTTTTGAACACATATTAACTCACATTAAAAACGTCGGTAAACATAGGTAATCAAATAAATTCGCGATAGACCAGTCTATAAATGTGAGTTAATACATAGATTGTACTCCTCAAATGGTGACACTTTTGTTCAACATCTTTTAAAAATTATTAAGTCTGTAGACTTCCTATTATATCCACTCATTAGGACTCATTAGGACCTTATATATCAGTGCTTGCGGATTCAACGTCAAGAAAGGTAACTTTTTTGTAGAAAGTGAACATAACAAACGTAGTCTAGTATTTATTATTGGAAAGGGAACAAAGGATTTTTGTCTGCAATGTTGTTATTCCAAACGCAAATTTAACGAGTCGAAGATTTGGCAATAAATACATTTTTTTTTCTTAAGTTAGACGCTTACAGGGCCGCATCGCACGCAATAGATTTTAGTATTCTTTGTTTAGAAAGTCACACAAATGCGTCCACTGATCCGTTGCGTGCGATGCGTGCCTGTGGACGTCTACCTTTACGCACAATTGTCACAGAATGCGAAGTTACATTACACTATACTTAGTCATTATTAAAACATTTATTTACATACAAAATATATACAGTGGTACTACTAAACGAAATTAATAACTAGCTTAAATCTAAAATAGGCCCTTGAGGCATTGTACCAAGGATGCTGGCGGCATTTCCTCGCTGTATCGCAATGCTGATACGTTGTGCGAGGTAGCCGCCAGCTCTTCGGTCACCAGTTACGTCAACCAGACGCTTCGCGATTTCTGCGAACAACTTATGCGCGCTGGGACCCTTAGTCTGTATCTTTAGGTAGGTATTTAAATAAAAGTAAACAAACAATTTGTAAATTTTCGGGTAGTTATATTATAACATTTTATTGGTTAACCAACCAAATACAAAACAGCCTGGATCAGTCACTGAACGACCTGATTTTAATCTAGATTATTTGATCATGTAATGTTTTCATCTATCCTCAACTGGCTCACGGCTCGGCCACGACATCGAGCGCCTTGCGACGGCGGGAGAGATAACCATCTGGTTGGAGCGTGACTCAGCGATCGGACCTTTCGCTCCAATCTATGGTTATCGCTCCCGCCGTCGCAAGTCGCTCGATGTCGTGGCCGAGCCGTTAAGGAGCATTTTTTTTTACTTTTATTTAAATTCCTAAAGATACAGAGTATAGTAAAGAGTATAGTACGTAAAGTGTAGTAAAGACAAAAATTCGCCTCGATGTTGTTCCTATACGCAAAGGGAATACTTAAAACAGTTATCTGTGGCCGTGGCAGCCTTTGTTAGAAGATATAAAGGAACGGTGAAATATTATTGACACCATTGAGCGTAAGTCATGTTTACAAGCATCAACAATAATTTACGATTGTAAAAGAAATTTCACAAATTGTGTAGGTACTCGTATTTAAATTTATGATGAGGAAATTATAATAAGGTTTTTTCCTACAATTTAATTTTAGTACCATTTTGTAGCTTGTCACGGAGACAATAGTATGAGGTCCCTAGCGACTTTAATAATTAAATTTTACTATAACAAGGTAAGAAATGGCACTGAAATTAAATTCTGTGACTGCACAAGTACAATCTTACAATAAAAAAGTAACCTAAAATTAAAACTACCTACAAAACTAAAACTAATACTTAAAAAACTAAAACTCCACGTCTAAAGAGGGCCCTTGAGGCATAGTGCCAAGGATACTGGCAGCATTTCCTCGCTGGATCTCAACGCTTATTCGTTGAGCCAGGAAGCTGCCAGCCCTTTTGTCCCCAGTGACCTCAACCAGTACAATCTTAACTGGATCAGTTCGTGCGCTAAGGTATGTCTAGTTATTATCACGCGCTGACCATATTCTGGTGATAGGCACAGTTATTATCTTAATAAATCGTACTTATCCACGTACAAAATGTAAATGCTTAAAACCAGGTTGCATCGAAAACGTCCATACAAATCTGAAGAGATACGGCTGCCTTCGTATCTCAGCTCGTCAAAACAAAACGAACAAATGCATAGTTGCATTAGCAACAATTCCAAACACGATCCAACTGCGTGTCGTAATAGCTTAACGGGACATACCGCTGATGCTACTGGCCAACTTAAAAACAAATGTTTTTTCTTCTTCTTTATATTTAAGAGCTGTGCTCTTGTCGGTTGAGCAATGTCCAACTCGTCCGGTCCTCTGCCAACTCCTTAACCTTCTGGTATAACACGACCTGAACCTTTTCTTATGTATTTTGTTTAAAATTAAAATGGCGGATTTTTGTTGCCAAGATGCATGATGTCAAAAAGTTTCCTGTGTAATTTATCAGGTAAACATTCTTAATGTTTGTTAGTTAGGAGTCATGAAAGTTTTACAAAAATATTATACTCCAACTAAAACCCTGGCTTTTCAACCACTAGCCAGCGAAATAGTGCATTTATTATACCTGCGCTTACCGATGTCATGTGCCAATTTAATGCGCTGTAAAATATGTTTTCTCCATCAAGCTGCCATGATCCAAGTGTAGCAAAGTTCACCAAAAACTCACTCTAGCCGCCCTACTCCAGCTGTAACCTTGGCCATTTTTTTATTCAACCGCCAACCGGCTTAGGTAATGGTTAATTATTCATACATATGTAGTGCATAATTATTTTCCTTCATATTTTCACGGAAACGCACGAATGTGTATTGATATTTCAGTCAGTCTCGGTACAAAAAGTACTGAGGTTGACTGAAGTTACTTCAGTCAAACGTGAAGTAGCATGACAAACACGAACGTTTCCGAGAAAACACGAAGGAAAACAATTATACAGTACATCTTTATTCTCTTGTAGGTATTCATCTGTACCTGTGTTCACCGATACGAAGTGCCAATTTGATAATAAGCATTATTATAAAACAGTCTCCAACAAGCTGCCATCGTCATTGGCCCAAGTGTCGCAAGGCCCAAATGCTTTCCAGGTTTCTTCATTTGTATCACAAATATTTAATACCTACTCAAACATGCTGCCAATACCGTCTGTCCGTGTGTCGCGGTCTTCCCCGCCCTATAGCTGAAACCCTGGCCATTTTTCAACCGCCAGCCGGCATAATGGTGCATCATTTATACCTGTGATCACCGGTGTGTGTGCCAATTCTATTTGTTGTATAAGTGTTAGATTTAAATCTTGCTGTATTGTCTTTCTATTTGTTATTAGTGGAATAAAATACTGTTGAGTTTGTTGCAATTTGTATTCGTTTTTTCTTGAGGAATCGTTTTAATTTTGAATGTTTGTGCATAGGTAAGTACTTGAGTCAAGCCAGTGTTCCTTAGGATGGATGTTTCCTATGTATAATTATGTCACCGTAAAATTGTAAACACTCGTCAGTTTAAATATAATCTCGCTAGTTAAATTATAAACTGACGGTAGGGAGTTTACAAACTAACCTAACCTAACCTACGTTAGATTGATAAGGGTTCACAATCTTACGGTGTCATATACAGGGTGATTCAGGAGACGTGAGCAGGACTAACACTGCGCATATCGTTCATTATAAGCAACTGTTTCGTATCAGTATTAGTAAGGTTAACGTTAATTTTCTAGTCGTGTTGAAAAAAAAAGTTATTAATTTTTTTACGACATGCATGGTCACCCTAAAATTAGAATACTAAACTACCGATATTCTGTGTCAAATTGGATGTCATTACTGTCATCACGGTCTGGTTACTTTTGAAAACTCGTATCTCACTCAAGTTTGACAGTTTATTTTCTTCGTAATCAAAATGCCATTACGGTTAAAGAGGTTTTATGTTTATTAATTAGGTCCTGTAGGGTGTCCATGATTGTTGAGAATTAAATTTGCCCTCACCGATAACTTAAAAAATAGGAAAAAGTGTTGTTGTTTCTCCTAAATACGACGGTGATCGATCAATTATCAGTTACTGAGTGTGCAGGATTAGTCCTGCTCACGTCTCATGAATCATCCTGTATACATAAGTATTGATAATTATGTACATGTATACTATATAATATAAATAGTCTTCTAGTACTCTACAACACAAGTCTTATTGAGTTTACTGCAGTACCATCGCCCACACTCTTAACTGTCCATTGTTGGACCTTATGCCGCTTGTAATAAGGTCCACCGATGTACAGTTAAGTGTGTTGCTGTTTGTACTACGTCTGTTTGTGTAAGATTGCCTTTTAATATTTAAGTATTAAATCCAATTCCAAATGACTGTTCATTTCAGGCTAAAATGCTCATATATAAAACAAATAACAACAATATCAGATAATCTGCCGTATTCGAACTTCAAGATATTCACAAGAGACGACACGTACTAGATCCATTTTAGATACGTTATAGTTTAGATATCAACTAGTTCTCTTTTGCAGCGAAATTCGGGCAACCAATGTCACTTTTACGTTAGATAGAGTAAGATATCTATTAGATGTGAATTGGATCTCTAAGTCATATCCTGTGGAAATCGTTCAACAGTATCTCCAGAATCGCGCAAATGTCAAATTTGACAGGTTAGATCTTAAACATTTCGTTATCGTATCTTGGTGATGTCTAATAGATGTCTATTTAAAAATCCGAATCGGGCCCATTGATATTGATTGATTGATTGATTGATTGATTGATAATATACTCGTAATATTTATTTATTTAAACACAATCTCCAAACGGTCATTCAATAAGGCCGTGGTCACATAAACACAAACAAGTGTCAGCCCGATTCGAACTTTAAAATACGTCAATTAATAGATCTAGAAACGATATGGATTAGATATGTCAGTGTCAAATGTGACGTTTCTTCAAACAAGAACGTCACTTTTGACACTGACACATCTAATCCATATCGTTTCTAGATCTATTAATTGACGTATCTTAAAGTTAGAATCGGGCAGATAATCTCGAAACAGCAATTCAATAAGGCCGTGGTCACATAAAAATAAACAAGCTACTGTTTGGCAAGTACCTACGACCGAGATCACAAATAATTCAAGTGCGGGCTGACCCCCTGCAAATAGAATACTTTAGTAGTTCCTTTCAAAACACGGCGAGTTTTCTAGTTCGTGCTAGAAAATGTAAAAGTGTAGAGTTGTTTGTAACCGCATGCAATTTAGGAAGGTGTGAGCATTTTATGGTGAGTAGTTTAGATCAGTGTTTTTCAAACTGTGAGTCGCAACCCCCTGGGGGGTCGCGAAGCTTCTGCCAGCCTTAACACAATACATAAACGGAACATTTTGTTCGTACTAAGGGGATCGCGTCATGAAAACGTTTGAAAAACACTGGTTTAGATGATAAAAATGCGCTCTCGGACGCTATGGATCGTTCTAACACTAAACTCAGTCTTCGTCCATATCGTAGGGTGTCATAGGTTGCCGTAGAGACCAGTTTGCTTATTAATTACCTTGACATAGGTAAATGTACAATAAATGTATAGGTAAATGTGTGTGTAATGACATAACATGTTAGCTGGAACAACATGACAGCGTACCGTTGCAATGTTGCAAAGTGCATTGACAAGAAAATATCATAGGATCAATATCTTATTTTGATATTTCAAATACAAATAATTATATTGGACCTTTCAATGTATTCTTCAGTATTGGTACCTACGCTGCAATAATTTTTCTATTGAAATATTACCTCGTTATATTCGATCTCGAAAAAACGATAATTATTTAATGTAATATACATAAACAAGAAACATGTACAATTTTTATATGTTTCGAATAGATCTTAAAGTGTCATTCTATAGAACTTGCTAACTATGTAAACAAACCGCCATATTGAAACTGTCACTGAATGATGATTTCAGTATGGCGGTTTGTTTACATAGTTAGCAAGTTCCATACAATGACACTTTACTTCGTCTTTAACCTAAGCTAATATCCGCACGTTCCGATCGCTTTGGTAACAAAAACTAATTGGAGTTCAAGAGTTACAGCCGCCTTATTAAACGGGCGCATGGCATGGGTGAGCAGCGGGTAAACGATGCTTCCTGGTAGCAAAGGGCAAGTAGCAGAATATTTTCAAAATAGGGAATAGTGCGCAAAACACTGCGTAGGGGGCGCCAATAGCACAAACTGTAAACGCATACTGTAAATAATCTTGTCAAAAACTGTTTACGGTACTTATAGTATAAAAGTTACTCTATGTTTACAGTCTGTGCTAGTGCTGCGTCTGGCGGTAGAACATTGCAGTATTACTCCCTATTCCCGGAAATTCCTACAAAATTTTCAGATTAGGGGCTACTATCACCAGACACTTAAGTAAGCAAGCAAACTAAATAGTCGGTCAAAATCGACAACAAAGTCCGAATCCTAGACCTTTAGCACACTCCGCGAAGAAGATCTTGGTATACAATAGTTTTTATTTGGGGTGAGGTGGGAGTTAAGTAGATGTAAAACTTCGAATGAAAATAAAATATACCTACTTACTAAATACAAATATTTGTACATAATTGAGCCTACCCTGTACAAGTAGTCTTAGCATAATTGTATAGGTAATTATAAGGATTTTAATAAGCCACGTTTCATTTGCCTGTATAAATATCGCTTCCGCTTATAACGTGGAGACATGAAAACTTCTCCCTGCTAGTAAGCAAATATTGTGAATAAACTTCAAATGTTGGGTTTATTAAACCAATATTTATATAATGTAGTTTGAAATGCCAAGTTCTGGTTTACCTTAATGTTTACCCAAGTAAAGTTGAAACCCTCATTCAGGTAGGATTGCTTTGTTGTGTTGTAGGATCTACATAATTACACTAATATCTGGGAGACCGAGCTTTACTCGGAAAACATATAAAAACTCAAAAAAGCGTTTTCCAGAGATAAGACCTAGCTTGATCGCCCCCGAAAACTCCCATATAGCTAATTTTATCAAACCCGTTTCCGAGATTCCCGAAACATATACCGGGTGCGGCCTGTAACATGAGCAAAAAATTTAACTGTAGGCTGTACTCCTCATACTGACCAACATTTGTTCAGTGACTTTTAAAAATAGCTTGTGGTTTGTTTTTTAATACACTTTAAAGTTTATTCTAATACGCAATGTATTGCGAATTTTGTTATGTTTAAGGCGTGACGAGCAACGTCAATCACAATGATATGGCGTGACGATGGCGTCCATTGAAGATAATATTTATTTTGTATGAAAAATAGGGAGTCTAAAGTAATTTTTAAAAGTTGTTGAACGAAATTGTCACGGTTTGAGGAGTAGGTACAATCTATTTTTTGATTCTTTGCTCGTGTTACAGGCCACACCCGGTATATAAATAAACAAGAATTGCTCGTTTAAAGTTATTAGATACCTATAAAGATCGATTTAAGACTCATGATTCTTTTTTGTGAAGATTTTCTCTAATTTTAGGAGCTGTGCGTAAAGTATGACACGCTAGACCGGGCTGGGGCCGGGTCGGACTTTCCGGCGCTTCGTTTTCTATGGAAAATTGTTTCTATCGAAAATTACTTTTAATTTCATTACATTAGAGTAAATTATAAACTGAAATAGATGTCATTTTAAGAAAAAGTGACCAAGGCCTCCAGCTGGAATCGAACCAGCGTCCTCTACTATCGCGGCAATAATATAATTTAATTTGTTCTTATACTTCTAATAGTATTAGAGTAAATTTTCGGAATCATCCCACAATATTATGTACACATGTATTCGTAATTCCCCGAACGCCATCTCTGGTAAGTTAAGCAAGTCATCCATTACCTGCACAATTCCAACAAAACAGTCTACAGCAAACTTTAACTCAAAGACGTCACTGTCGCCCTAACTTTATAACGATGGATCTAGAAATTCTAGAATAATCTGAAATCGGAGTGTGCACTGGATTAGCATTTCGCTATTAGTTTAGTACGTGGATAACGTCACGGGCGGGCGTAGATATATATTAAAATAGATAGAGTTAAACCAAGAAAAGTCTGCAGCGATTTTGATAGCCCACGCGGTGCAAGTGTTATTTATAAGTTCGTCATAATTTCATAGAAGTTTGACGTTAAAAATAACGCTTGCACTGCGTGGGCTATCAAAATCGCTGCAGACTTTTTTTGGTCTAACTTTAGCCAGTTGTACTCGTATGTAAGATAAACAATTTAGTGTTGCCATGAATCGATTATCATAAATACCCTGAGCCATTACCGGACCAGAATTTTGTGTCAATCTCGATAAAAGGATTGTGTACGTAAAATAGCCTTTCTAAATTTGTTTTCTTTATCAGTTTTTAGTTTTTGTACTTTAATTGTTTTACTGAAAGAGCGGTGGTGGCCGAGTGGATATGACGTCCGACTTTCAACGGGTCACGGGTTGAAATCCTGGCTCGTACCAATAAGTTTTTCGGAATCATTTGATATTTACCACTAGCTTTTCGGTGAAGGAAAACATCGGAGGAAACCTGCATACATCTGCGAAGTAATTCAAAGGTGTATGTGAAGATCCCAATCAGAATTGGGCTAGCGTGGGGACTATATATATAGCACAAGCCCTCTCGCGCACAAGAGGAGGCCTGTGTCCAGCAGTGGGACGTTTATAGGCTGAAATGATTATTATAATTCTCTTTATTTATTTTTCGTCTTAAGTTAGGTTATTTATAATATTAATATAAAAGTAAAATATAAAAACACTTACAAAACAATAAAAAATACATATAAACACATTACAAAAAACCTAACCCAGGGTGCCGCCAGCAGCGGGACAATTTGAATTTTCAATTTCAATGTTTATTTGCAACCAAGTAGGTACAGTGGGTACATGCAACTTAATGCTAGGTAGGCACATACATAACTACTAGGACCCGGATAGGGCTTAGCAAAATAAGGTTTTTAATTTTTCCTAATCTAGATTCAGTAGCAATAATTATACATTCATTTTTCTACCAGTAGATACACCGTTCATTAGTATTTTTAGATAAAATAAAGATACAAATGTTGTCAATACAAAATAAAATTTAAAAGGTATAACATGAAATTAACTACAATTTTAATAATAGGCAAGGCTCAAGCTACCGGTGGTCAGGGCTGCAGAGATAGGAACCGGCGGACTATCCACGCCGTGTCCAAGATCACCGCCTCTGCATCTGACCCTTGATCCAACCACTTAGCGAGTCTCTCAAGATGTTGGTAAATTATTATTAATTTTACTCTACAAAAATGATAACTGGGTATGTGACGAACGGTTCATAATCCGTTGACAGAAATTGCACGCCCTCTGCGGCGATTCGTCTGCTGTTTGCCTCCTATGTCATAAAAAAATAGTATAAAACACAGGTGCGTTTGCGTTGCCCATTTAAACATGTGTCTATGATCACATGCCAAATATATGTACCCCGAGTGCCCGCTTGTTCAGTCTCACTTTACTGACCGAGTTTGATACGGAATGCTGTACATACAGATATACATTGGACACTAAACTTCATACATTGTGTATACCGGGTGGGGCCTCTAACACGAGCAAATAATTAAAGTATAAATTATACTCCTCAAACGGTGACACTTTTGTTCAATAACTTTTAAAAATTATGAAGTATTTAGATTTACAATTTTTCATACAAATTAATAATATAATATAGCTGAAATAAGCGCGTGTTAGAATATTGTTATTCTATGTACAAATTGTATTACGTATAAAACTGACCTGTTTCTCTTTGACGTTCAATGTTGATAATATATTACACTTTAAACACTTAACACAACATTACGTGAATTTTACAGAATTTGCTATTTATGTGGGTGGGTACGATACGAAACCACCGTTGACAAGAGAAACAGTAAGTCTGTTAACTTACTACTTAAATTTGTAAACTACTTTGAAGTAATTATATTTTGAATTAATATTACTGATTAATAATTATGTATAACGGAGTTTATTGAATATATATTTTAATAGTTTTATTCTGCATGATTCGATAAATGGACGAGGTACATGAGAAACTACTTCTGTGACGTCACTTATCGAATGACAAGTGGCATGATCAACCAGTTCCCAGGTAGAAATGGGTATAAAAGGGACCGACCGATCCATTTATTGATCATTCTGATTTCTGCATTCTGCTTTGAGCATTCTGCCTTGCGCATCAGCACTGAGTTAATCATCGCCAAAGGAATATTGAAAGTTAAGTAAATACTATGTTGGTAATTATTGTAATAATTATGTACTTACTTGATTAATTAGATGGATTAATTAATTAATAATTAATTAAATCATCTCTTACTGAATTATAAACTAATAGTGATTGTGTTTATTAGTTGTTGATTATAGGGTGAATAAATTGGATTATTTAATTTAATAAAACAGTTTTATTTTCAATTACATCTGTTTATTATTTTATTTATCTTACTTTTAACTTGGATAGTATCCAGTTATTCTTTTAGCAGTTTTACATAATTATGAATCAAGGTAAATAAATAACTTCCTGGCAAGTTTTGCCTTGAAAGTAATTATTGATTATTAATTTTGAGTTTTAATTATATTTAATATATTAAAAATTATTTATTTATCTAACACGCGAAATTAAAATTTTCTATGGGATGACATCCCTTCGCGCCTACATTTTTCAAATTTGCCGCTTTTGTCTACTGACAAGATCTGTTTGACAAGCTATATCGGGTGGAACAGAACGAAAGACTGTTACGGAAATGGGGAATTGTTTAGGCTACGTACTTTACTTTTCACTAAGGGCCAGTTGCACCAACCACATTTGACAGACTGATCAACGTCAGCCGGCGCGCCCCGGCGCCTTACTATGAAACTTTCCATACATCAAAAATTAGCGAACTCTTTAACGGTACGAACAGTTTGGTGCAACTGACCCTAAATCACGCTAATATTTCAAACGGTTTTTGAGATACAGTTTGTTAAACATTAGTGCAAAAATCTGTATGTTTCAACCCTAGCAAGTAGATCCTATTGAATGACATGACATGTGTCAATTTAAAATCTAAAGAACTTTGTAGGGTTGTCACCGATATACAAATATTTCATTTTATTGATTTTGTTTTACTTTTTAATCCAGCTTTACGATTATAAAAATTCGATTGTAGATCACTTAGATAACACTATCCTTTCAGCTCAGTCTCTAGGAATATTCCACCCTGTATATTATATTACCTTCAATGTACAAACAGCAACACTCCTTATTGTACATCGGTGGACCTTATTACAAAATGCATAAGGTCCACCGATGTACAGTTAACAGTGTGGGCGATGATACGCCATTATCATTGTAATTGACGTTGCTTGTCACGCCTTAAACATAACAAAATTCGCTATACATTGCGTCTTAGAATAAACTTTAATGTGTATTAAAAAACAAAACACAAGTTATTTTTAAAAGTCACAGAACAAATTTAATGTTTTGAACAAAACTTCCGTGACACACAGACATATTAAATAATTATATTAAGAACGGGTCACTCACGTATTTTAAGTCGAAAAACGCTCGACATGTTTCACTCTGTACCGAGGAATATGATCAGGAGCTTGCGTTTACGGTGACAGACCGGCGCAGACTGTTAATATTGGTCAATTTGAGGAGTGCAGTATACAGTTTAATTATTTGCTCATGTTACAGGCCACACCCGGTATCTAACAGACTATGAAGTTGAACAAACCCCGAGTCAATGTAGCAGTTCAATTGAAAATAAGGATTGGCCAAAATACGTACACTAAAGTCGTGTTTGATACATAACTTCCCCTTAACGTGCATTCAATGAACTACAAAATAGATAACGGGGTTTGGTAATAACCGTTCCCGTAGTTAAAAATTAAATACTGCAATGAAAATGGCTTGTAGAAGTTTTATTATCCTGTAATTGCTCTTATTTAGCATAAAATACCGATCACATCGATTTCGTATCCAGCTCACTTATTACGAAACTTACCCCGACTCGATCTGCTTCGTTCCCATTGCACCTGTATTGCTGCCGCGAATACATTTGTGGCAGCAATACAGTCGGCAGTAATATTGCTCTGCAATGCTGCTATAGTAATGCTGTCGACTGCATCCAATAATGCAAAAAACATTCCTAAACTTAAGTATAAATGTGTCGATAAAATAACTTTCGATGCTTCTTTTAGCAATGCAGTTGGCAGCATCACTGCATGTTCGCGACACTACTGCAGACTGCATTACTGTCGCAAAAGTCTAAATCGATGTTGCTGCCCGGATTTTAGACATTATATTATAGGACATTTTATCGCAAAATTTATATTAAATTTGATGTTTGCGGCAGTAATGCAGTCAACAGTAAAGTACGCTGTACACTGGTTCGCCTCAACTCGCTCGCTCAAATAGGAAGTTTAGCCTAGAACGTTATAAAGTGATCTCCTAAAATAATACAACCCAATTCCGCGCTCCTAAAGTATGTTTTGTACAATTTATTGCTCTATTAGGGTATAATAATTGCCCATTTAAAGTTTGGAATTGTTTATAAAAGAAAATTATTTTTGTAGTTGCGGTTGTTCTGATGTCTCGCTTACTCGTGCTTGAGATTTGTAAAATAGGTTTTCTGTATTTTCTGGCTGGATTTTAAATACGCTGCTTTATAATTATAAAGGCGTGAGATTATTAATTCTAAAAATAATCTTACATCAATTTCAATGATTTTGAAAGTAACTTAATTTTAATTATAGTTTATAAGTTGGGTTATTGAATAAATCTTATCAGCCTAAAATGTAAGATTATATGTATGATTCTGTAATATGAACACTAAATTGTATCGCCATGCCCGTCCGTCCGTCCAAGGTTTTGCTCCGTGTTTGTAAGTGAATATATTATGTAGGTATAGTGAATATTAAATGTACATCATAACATCCTTGTCTGTCATTTTGAAATTAATTTGTCTTTATGTATATAAACAAAAGTCATTCAAAATGCCAGATGAGCTTTAAAATGTATTATTAAGTGGGTTAAAAACGAATCTTTCGAGCGTAAACCCTATAAAGTTCGACTATTGTGGATATGGAAAATATTTTTTATTGTAAATATAAATCCCTCGGAGCACATTACCTTAAACAGGACTTCACAATTTCGGACCTTTCAACAATGGAAATGGAAATACATTTTGCGAAAAAGAGATATTTTGTGGAATTAACATTTCGATATTTAACTTTGGAAAAGCGTTTACATGCCCGTTTTAACTTTTAACGATTCTGATATCAAAGTACAATTTCAATGCAGCTTTTATTTCAGTTCGTTTTTTAGTGTAAAACCTACTTATAGAGCTTTGACTCGCGTTCATTATTTTCTTTGTTTCATTTTTCATTTCATACTTTAAACATCATAATGTCGGTATTTTAAAATATTTATACCTAAATATGTATATTGTAGGTACCTAAGTATAAAAATTACCACATTTTTTTTACAAGCAGCACAAAAAATAAATTTAGTAAAAATCAACATGTGTTACATTATTCGATTCCTTAAAAATTACATTAAGATTTAGTAAAAGTTTTTTTCGATTACTTAAGTGAAACTTTTGAAATTAATCCCTTGGAAAACCCAAAATAAAGAACCCCCTACCATTAATTTTTGAACCGGGTGTACGAAATAGGTACATATGAAATATTTTAAGGAAATAAAATTTTGTAAATATATAATTTTCACCAAAATTTATTGAACAATGATCAGTTGAGTCTTATTAAATTTCTTCCGAAAAACTCTCTCTTCTCTTCTTATTAATGCGCTTCATTATGCGTGGTTCGACACGCACTTGGTCAGTTTTAAAATATTTTCTACCGTAAAACTTCCAGCAGCGAGGATAAATTCTCCAAACCCATTTCATAAAACACCTAACGATGGAAGAATGGAACAGTAGCGCGTAGGGCAAACCTTGGCTTATCGGTGATACATGGTAATTCGGTGATACTCCGTTATAATCTTACACAGTTCTCACCATGAGGAAATGCGAGCTATAAAATCATTGGCAGCTGTCAGTTTTGATGCTTGCAATTGGGTTGCAGCGATTTAATTGCTTACATTTCAGCATTGTAAGCTCTGCGAAAGATAACAACCCATTATCACCGAATTACCAAGTATCACCGATAAGCCAAGGTTTGCCTACCTACTTTTTACCGTAATTTTATATTCAAAGGAAAAAATGGAAAAAATACGCTTCCGGCAAGACTTGAACCCGCAACCTACGCAATCTCCAAGATTCGCGAGATTCTGGTAGGCTTCCGTAGCTCAACTGGGACAGCTAACGCACGAATTGCGGAGGTTGCGGGTTCAAGTCCTGCCGGAAGAGAATACCTGCATTTTTTCCTTTAATATAAAATTTGGAATATCGCTCGCAGACGTATCTGCATGTTTAAAAAATTGTTTTTTTTTTTACCGTAAATTATTATGGCATAGATGAAAGTATGTACGAGTACCTACTTACTTACATACCTGCACATTTCATCTATGGTGTTTTGTGTATGTAAATGTACGTTGAGTTTAGGCTAAATTATATTGGTTTTTTATTATTATACTTTACCTACCTTTTTCCTGAATAACTGCGGCTGTGCACTGTGCATGCAGTTGTATTTTTAACTAGTCCTTCATAATAGTTATTTACGATATAATTGCGGAAAGTAGGAAATTCGCAACGAGTGGTGATAAATAACACGACCGAAGGGGGTGTTTTAAATCGACACGACTTGCGAATTACCTATTCGCACGTGTATCGTGCAACGTTTTACAGTACATACATATGGCCTTTTAAACTTTTGACATACTCACGGAAAGTAGGACCATAATATGTACTGTAAAAGTTATTAATAACACTCTAAAACAGTATGCTGTATATAAAAAAAATGACATAATATACTACTGTACTCAATTTTCAAATATTTGCCACCGTAAAACTACCACGGGAAATAAATTCTCAAAAAATCATACCACAAAACAGCTAACAAAGGAACAGTAGCGTACTCGTTACGACTCGTGGTTGCGGGCTTTAAAAATTCCTGCGATGCCCCGGGCGATAAACACTGTCGACTGTACATTTTGTAGAGCCGGCTGGGAGTTAAAAAACCGGCCAAGTGCGAGTCGGACTCGCGCGCGAAGGGTTCCGTACCATACGCAATAAACGGCAAAAAAATAATTTGTTGTATGGGAGCCTCACAATATTAATTTTATTCTGTTTTTAGTATTCGTTGTTATTGCGGCAACAGAAATGCATCATGTGTGAAAATTTCAACTGTCAAGCTATCACCGTTCACTATCACGAAAAAATTTACTTCTTTCGATAACTATGGTTATTGGTTATTACATAAGGTTCGATGGGGCAAGAGAAAATACTACATATAGTTAGGCGTAACATAAACCCACCGATAAAAATGTACTCCCACACAATCGAAACAACGCGTAAGTGCCTGCCACCTTGGAATACTTTTCCAAACTGATACATAAATAATATCATGATAGTTTGCTTTCAAAAGTATCTTAAACAGATTAAACACTTGAGACATAAATATTTTTGTTAAGAGAAAAATATCTACTTTTTGGTGCAAAGTCGAATACGCTACTTTTGACGCTGACTGTACTACAAGGTGATACAGCAATTAGGTAGGTATAAGTTTTCTTATGGACACAGTGAATAAAATATTTTTAACTTTATTAAGACTTATTGTTTCGTTTTAATAGCAACCTTAAGTTTAAGCAGACAAAACCACAGAATACATAATAGGACTCACTCTCTAACAAAACGCGTCTGTTACGATCAGCACAGATATGGCCGCTAGGTGGCGACAGCGCCACGCGCGGCTTATGGCTTTCCCCAAAATTGGTGTGGAACGGATGTACTTTTAGCTACCTGTAGCTAAGCGACGAAATCGCGGAGTGAGCCACGCCTGACAAAACCTCTAAGGGCCACTTGCACCATTCACTAACCCGAGGATAACCTGTTAAACCTGAAGTTGCCATGGTTACCAGTACAATATGACACTGGGTTAACGGTTTTACAGGTTAACCCCAGGTTAGTCGGATGGTGCAAGTGGCGCTAAATATATAAACTTTCGTAATTTTCCAAACAGATTAATTTAATTTTGACTATAAATTAAGTAAGATACCATTCCATCTTCTATAATTTAAAAAACTAATGCAAATTTAATAAAATGTAATATTAAATAAATGTTACTCCTAGAAAAGGCATATTTGCTTGCCCTAACGACCCTAACGGCCCGATTCGAACTTTAAGATACGTCAAATATTGCTTCTAGATACGATACGGATTAGATGTGTCAGTGTCAAATTGAATTTTTGTTTGAAGAAACGTTACTTTTGACAATGACATGTCTAATCCATATCGTATCTAAAAGTAATATTCGGCGTATCTTAAAGTTCGAATCGGGCCGTTAGGGTCTTAGCCGAGATCCATTGGGTCACTAATGAAAGCCTCATTTAGACATAACTTGAATAAGCTTTAAGGTCCTTTGAGGGATTAAAATACAATCAATAAACTTCATTTTAAACCCTTTTATAGAAAGTATATTTAAAAGTTCTCATTGATTGATTTTTTTTTTCAATATGAAAAACATTTATTTAAACATTTAAATATAAAAAGTAATATTATAGAAATTAACAAATTTACAGACAGCGGTCGATAGATACCCGGGTAAATGTGCCTAGCATGCTGCTGGCGTTGCCTCTTTGAACAGCCAGCGTAATATGCTGGACTAAAATATGCGCGGGACCTGAGGTCGCCGCTTTTATCTCGGCGTAGACCTAACTTTTTTCTAAATTACCTATTTATCGCATTGATTATATTTTTATATATTTGATTGGTATCGTAAAACCACCCGACTATAGTCCAGTTTCTACAACTATGGTCCACAAGGTCTATTCTCAATTAAATATCAATTGTTATATTATTTTTGGTGCTGTCTGTGTTTATTCTTCCATTTTTTTAAATATTTTGCCTGAGAACTACGATTAAAATAATAGTTGCACTGCATCTGAACGGAGATATTAAAGTCAATTTTCATTTGATTTTATTTTATCACTGACGTTTACCAAATCTTATCGATTTTCTAGTTAGTCCAGGGGTTCGCTTGGTTATTCAATCCCAGGATTTAAGCATAAGCACTAGATTATGCGACAGTAATCTGAAAATCCAACTCAAAGGAAAATCTTATTGGGATTTTGCCAATACTCGTAATATTCCTCGAAATTTCCCTTTGGTCCGTTTTCATAACTATGGTTTTCGTAACTGGCTGCCAAAGAAGATTTATTTTTCCTGTTTCATAATTAATTATCAAACAAGAATTCACTTTCTGCTTTCGTAATCGAGTATTTTTTCTTCGTTCGTAATTAATTATCAAAACGTATTACTTTTTCTTTTTTCATAATTGGACATTTTCGTGTGATACACTTAGTACCTTTTCGTGTAAAACGACACAAAATAACTACCGGGCACTGCGTTGAGATTATTGCTCCATTTATGTATTAGATTAGACTAAGAAGAATTATTACGAAGTGAAAATTATATTTTTTGTTAAAGGAAGTAAGGTCATATTTTTCTTTTATTTTACTGTTACTAAGGGTACTCTGTTTTAACAAGCTTTTGTATCTATACAAATCTAGAAAATTAAAGTAGATGATTTACAATATTCGTATTTTTATTTTCTCTAATTTACTGTAGGGATATCTATGTAGGTACTTTTATTGTATCTAAGTTTTTTTTTAATCAAAATTGTTACAGAAAGAGCCTGGATGTTGCTCTCTTCTCTTTTGTAGTCAATTTACCCAGTCAGTCACTCACAGGGTAAATTGGCAACAAAAGGGGAACTTAACTTCCAAAAAATATATCGAAGTTAATAACGAAACTCGATTACTAAAAGAGTAATAAATTCTTGTTTGATAACTAATTACGAAGCAGCGAAAAGTAATTCATATTTCGTAACCAATCCAGGCGAAAACAGAAAAAAAAATCTTATTTCATAACCAGTTACGAAACTCGATTACAAAACCAGAAAGTAAATTCTTGTTTGATAATTAATTATGAAATAGGAAAAATTTATCTTCTTTGGCAGCCAGTTACGAAAACCATAGTTATGAAAACGGACCAAAGGGAAATTTCTTTCATCCGGTGGAAATCAAATGACATTCCGAGATTAGTTCCTGAAAACTTATGTGTACGAGCTGCAATTCTAACACAATGAAAGGATTAAAATTCGCAAGCATATTACTAAACGATGCTGCGGATGCCAATGGGTAAATCAATTTTTTTGTACACCTATAGTTACCATGTTTACGTCACCCGGGCCACATTTTAAGTAGGTAGGTAGTCATTAAAGTCAATGTGTGGAACACCGGCATATTTTTTTTTGGTTGGAAAGACCTTCATATTTATGGCAAGAGCTCTCGTCTTGAATACGTATACCCAGCTGCCATTTTCATAATCTGGGTATGCACTTTTACGGCATCTAGTACCTCACTCAGATACAGTCAGAAATGAAGAGCTTAGCTCCTGCTCTACCGACCCTCTGTAAGTTGAGTGTGTGTACAAATGAAAAAATTAGAAGCGACGAAAAAGCTTATAGACTGTCTTAACTCTTACCTGATAAACAGTCTTCTCTACATAGATTTGCAACTGTTATCTCTTGGCTTACGGCACTGACAACAGCAAAAAACAAATAGATTGTCACTAATGGTCTTAAAGTTGTAATTTATTAGGCTTAACACCCGCCATACATACATACATCCGCCAAATAAGTAGCGAAATAAAATCCTTGCCGAAAGTAGGTATTTTAATTTCGCATTCTAGTCAAACAAAAGAAAAATCACCGTGTTCCAAGTTCAAAAATCCCAACAGAAACAAAACACAGTCGGAACAAATCACCCACCGCTTGCGGCTGCCTTCTGAATAATTCATAATTCACGTGCAATAATAGCAGGTGAATATTATTTTTCTTTTATACTGCGTCACTGAATAGAAGCCTGCGACCGAGCGATAATAACTCATCAATTGTTTACTACGAACCTAACAGGGTTGAATGGAACCGCTTTTTGCTCGTGTGTGGATGAGTTGCTGAGTCGTTTCGAATGGCTGAATGCTCTGAAAAAGGGCCACTCTTTAAAGAACTATAATGTCAATTGCTATTGCAAAAAGCTAGAGTCCATAGAGGGTCAGACGGAAAAATTTCATGGTATCGTAAAATCAGGTAATTTTAGTCCAATACTGCAACAATAGTCGAATTTAACATAATTAAAGGCATTCAAATGTGAGTATAGGTTTAAAAACATCACGCGAGTCTTTAATGCCTTATTATGCACATTTTCATACACTGCTTTATGTATTGTGCTCAGGAACCGCATGCTACAACTGCCATTGCAACATTTGATCACACAATTAAATATCTCGTCTGAAGCTAGAAATGAAGTCAAATCAAAATCTTTTGTTTTTCAGAGATGCGGTTTTGTGGACGACGGGAATGTCATTTTTAAATCAATATCGACGTTATTATTAAGCAATAATAACATTTTCACAAATATTTTTTTTTGTTAAAACACTACACTATTTTAATTTTTAACAAGCAGAAAACGTCTGCGAACGATGCTATTAAGCTTAGAATAAATTTAAAAGTGGAAAAAACCAAGAGTGGCTGTGTGGAGTGGCTGGAGTATCAATCCAGAGGCCGTGAGTTCAAGTCTCACCCAAGACAGCAATTTTTCCACTTTTAAATTTATACTACACTATTTTGTTAATGTAATGTCAATGATTAATTGTACATAATATATATGTAAATTGATTAAGAACAATATTATTTGCATGTCACTATGCGACGAGGTAGTTGATACCTATTGTGTAATCTTATATCAACCTGCATGTACTATCTTACGCAAATAAATAAATTATGAATTATTATAAATTATTATGAATTATATTATGAATAATAACAGTAAAGTTTATATTTATGTTAGCCGTAATTTATGGTTTTCAACGCATTATGTAGGGGTAAACTTTAATATCGTACTATTGTTGACTTTGAATCATACACCTGACATTGTTAAAAATATATGCATACTTTCTAGGCATCTAAATATGGGCCATATGATAGCTGTATTTTGTTGACCATAGATACCTGACATGCTAGCATGAGTTGCGTTCTCGCGCGCGACTCCATACATCTTGCACGACTTTAAATAGGTATGGAGTCGCGCGTGGGAACGCTCATCATGCTAGACTATCTGTAGTTACCTTAATTTACGATAGGTAGAAGTAGAAATAATTGAAACAAAATTATACAATGACTTTTTTATTATTAACGTTTGCTTAACCTTCATAGTTTTAATTAATTTTATTATTAACTAAATCACGTTTTATTTAATGCACAATAACATTTTTATTAATAGGCAAACAATAAATCGGTATAGTAGAATAGTTTACAATTCAACTATATAGGAGTAACATCGATATTGTATTGAGGATATAAATAATAATTTAGAGAATTTTGAAATATTTATACACAAAAATATTACTTAAAACATACTGCATAATTGGAATCTTATTTTTTTTACAAAATCATTGGGATCTTTTTAAGCACGGAAAGAAAAAAAGTTATCTGTAGGTACAAAAATGCGCAAATAACATTTTTACAGCTTATAAATAACATTTTAAGAAAAACTTTAACATCATAAAACAGATTTGCTAATTTTAACAAAACTATTTTACCAATATCTATTTACTGAATCACATCTAGGCATAACGTTTTAACAATTAAATAAACAATATTAGTACATTAACTAATTCCTGTATAATCGGTTAGTCATCATATAAATCATATTGCTATTGTTTAATAACAATAACAATAAACTACAATTAGTTTTACAAACGTAAATCTAATGTAAGTACTCGTAAATACTTGTTCATGAATGATGTGAACTATGAAATAATATTCCTAGTTCATTTATTTTGGTATTCAAGTTTATTCTACATATTATTGTTTCTTTTTCAGATACGAAATCAAACACCGGAACAAAGGATATATATTGAAAAATCTAGAGGCATATATTATTCAATCAATTTAAAAGAAAGAATCCTATAGGTTCCAATATCTAACTTAAACTTTTTGTGATGAAAGTCAATTTGGCAATGCATGGTAACTCTACCGAAGTACCATGTAACAGAAGTTTAAATATTTTCAGTCTGCAAGCATTGCATTTGAAATATAACATTACAATATAGTTATCAGTGAATTAACAATAGAAATATGTAGCTGTAAAAATGCAAACAAAAAACGTGAACAGTATTGTTACAAAATTCATAAACAATTCATTAAAAATAATGAAAACAGTTGTTTGACGACACTATTTCCCTATGTTTCTTTTTTTAAAGTAAACATATTTAGGTTAGGGTATATCTTAAGTATTTACACGACATAATTACTTTAATTTTGGACTATTACTTATAAGGATTTAAACGGTATTTATATAATAATAAAAATGGCCTTCAATTTCACAAATAACAATGTATGTATTATATACAATGTAAATTATTCTAAAATCAGTCTATGTTAACGGTATCCATAAATCGAATGAAAATGTTTTACAATAAATTTTGATAGATAAAACTTATTGATGAAACTGCATTTCATATTCTGGAATAGCATGGAATTTGTAGAAATATATCTAACTCGACTTAGAATATAGAAATTTCCTCAAACGTAGGTAACAAGAGACTCGAGTGATGTAGACCAAACGCTGCTATCGCTCACATTTGTCAGAGAGTGCTACTGTTCCACAGCGTCTGAGTGTTTGAACTACCCGTAGACACATATGGCATTATTGAACTAGAAGTTGGAGTTGAGGCGCCCCAGTGAACTAGTTCTCTGCAACTCATGTGTGCATGTAATGTATTGATTTAATTTGATTCCGAATGCTGAACATGTGATTCTAAATGTGTGTAAACTTTTAAGATACGAAGGAGTAGTAGCTGTGTAATGTTGAACTGATAACATTATTTCAATTTTGGTTAAAAAATAATGATCCACAGAATTGATTTCAATCTAACCATACGATTCATGTAACAAAGATGTTACATGATGTTAAAGATGTTATAATAGGCATATTAAAAAAAATGGTAAAAGTAAAACATATTAAATAATTAAAACGAGTCACTCACATTCATAAAACTCGACATGTTTCGGTCTAAAACGAGGAGCTTCATGAAGAATATTTTACAATATTTTTACGATTGTTCATCATACCCTTACAACATGGCATTCATAATCAGAACACATTTGATTTACAATAACTACGCAGCTTTGGCCCTCAGTTATTACGTAGTTAACAATAAAGGCCTGTGCACACTGCTTGCGTGTACGTAGACGTGTAAGTGCACGTGCGCGTTGTAATATACATATTATCCTTATGAGAGACGGCACACCGCTTGCGTGACGTGTGCGTGCACGGCTCCAACAATTTAGCACACGCGCACGTGCACGTCTGCGCACACGTAGCCAGTGTGCTGTCTTTAAATGACATTGCTTGTTCCGAATGAACTACTTTTACATTAGTTACATTATGCAATCACTAACTAAATCCGGGTTCAACTAAACCAGCTATCTTACTGAGGTCTCGACGTATTTTCCTAATAATATTTTAAGGAAGAATTGAAGAAGTAGTACCATTATTGTAGGTAGGCGTGTTTCTGCTGCAGCGCCTGTGGAAAAAAAAATGGGTTGACTTTTTCTCAATATTCTTGCTTTGTTTTAGTGAAGTATAATATAGAAAATATATTTCACAAACAAAAAAAGGGTTAGTGTGTGGTGCTCAGTTGAAAAATGTATTAAAATTAAATTGTAGCTATCAGAATTCAAAAGATAATTAAAATGTCCTTTCTTGTATACGAATTCCGAAGAAACGAAGTTTGAAGAGGACTTGATAAATAATAGAATTTCACGGTTATTGAAACATGTAATTGAACATATTTTATTAACCCGAGCTGCATACATCGCTGTCATCGCATTGTTAGTAGCTCGGTACACGTCAAAGGCTGTCGGACTACTCTTACTTTTTACACTGTGTCCCGAGAACAGAATAAATAATAGTACCTACGAGGTACAGAAGACTCACTCTCTAACAAAATGCGTCTGTTACGATCAGCACAGATATGGCGACAGCGCCACGCGCGGCTTATGGCTTTCCCCAAAATTGGGGCGGAACGGATGTACTTTTAGCTACCTGTAGCAAAGCGACGAAATCGCGGAGTGAGCCACGCCTGTCCCGAGTCCGAGTGGTCATAAGTATTGATATTTATGATTGTGAGCGATAAGTACTAGCACTTTTAACGTTTAGACGTGTTCAATATATTCAAATAACAACTTTCACCGTCTTAGTAAGATAAGCGAAGGGTCGAATGTAGGCTTAGATATTCCAATTGTATACCAACGGCATAGGTGAGTCAAATGATTAAATCAACTAGCATAATTTGGCACCTCAAATTAAAAAAAACCGAGGCGTCTTCAGTTTTGTATAGTGAAGAGAAATAAAGTGTCGGAAGCATCGGGTCGGAGCGGAGTTTAACCTATTAGACTGAGTCATACCTTACGCTGTCTTCACAAACCGTTTGGCTCACCCGTATTCAATAAGCGATTGAATTAACCCAAAAGTTCACTCCAAGATTGCGAAAGTTGCCGGCAACCTGTAAAACCTCGGCCTTAGGCATTACCTGTGAAACTTCGGCCTTAGGCATTACCTGTGAAACTTCGGCCTAAAGCCGAGGCGGGGTTCGCGCTCCGCTCTCGAAGCACTAGGGTTTGACTCGTCGATTTCCATACGTCGAATATGGAGGCCTCGCACCTGGAAAATATGAAACTGTTTAATGTTATCTAATAGACTACAGCTGTAGGTATCATTATACTAAAATGACCTTTTATCTCTCTGAAATACTCTGAAAATATACTTCTGATTAAAAATTTCCTCACCAGAATCGGTTGCTTCACTAGCAATTTTATTCTAAAATTTTACGGCTATGGTATGCAGGGTAACTATAAACAACTGAAAATCAATGAAAATTACACATGTTTTCGTGTCTTTTTCGATTAGATTCTGCCCTTGCAAATATAGTCTAGATTCCGTGTGAAATTTAACACCGCGTTTCCTTTTATTAAAACTTGTAAAAATTCATCATAAAAACTACAATTTTGCGTAAAGTGTCTTCCATGTATGCACGGTGGACCAATCTTAGATATAGCGTAAGTAAGTACCTACCTTATGTTGTAACAGAGACCTACACCCCACAAACGCTTGGGAGACGCAAGTCTCCCGAGCGTCGGCGTTTAGTCAACTCTAAGGCTGCTCCTCGACGCAACGTTCCATAGCACGCTGATTAGATGCTGCAGCTCAAAAGACGTTAATGTGGGGTGGCCCTTAAGCTTCTTACCGAATCATTAGAGTAGGCACGGGCGAGAGCGCGGCTGCCTCTAACTCTAGAGTGGCTTGACTCGACGCGTAGCCATTGCTGAAGTTCAGCACGTGGTTAGCTGTGAAGCCAGGCACCTGTGGACAAGGGCAATTTTACTTTATGAGGCAGAAGAGAGAGCACATTGTAATTCTGACAGAGATGAATATATTTTTCCTTGGTCACACATTGACCACGAACGCTGTAAAGTGTTCGAAACGTCGGGATGTATTTTAAATTCACTATAGCTATGCGATATAATCCGATTTAATCGTTTTATTTCATGAATAACTATCGGTAATCGCAGACAATATAATATTATGTAGGTACTACCCGTATATTAAAAAAACGATCGCATTGGTAAACTCCTTATTTTTTGTAGTCGGTTAAAAATGGCGCTGCCTGACTTAAATTCATATAGTTATCAATATAATTTTTTTGTAAAGAGGTGTCCAATCATTAGATATATCTATGCACAAGTTTCACTTTATCTTCTTCAACCTAGCGTTTTCCCTGCCTAGCGCCAGGGTCCGCTTTCCTGCTCAATCTTCTTCACTTTGCCCGGTCTTCGGCATCCTCGGGTTTGAGATTGTTTTCTTCCATGTCCGTTTCACTTTATACAAGCCAAAAATATGTTGACGCAAATAAATAAGAAGCCAATAAATTACGTTTTAATCAAAGAACAAATTTAACTTTCAAAATTACTTTCATGTTTCTAAAACTTTTAAATTCAAAGTTTTTATAATTTCATGAATTTAAATTTTTATAATAGCTTTTATTTAGACCTTGAGCGACATTCAAGTGTTGATCTCAATTACGTATTTAGTGTTGTTCCCCAATGAGATGCGCAATGAAAATTAAAATTAAATGAAATGAGTGATGTCGATGTCACTGATGTGAGAAGGAGAACCTTACTCGACTCGCGACCAGACTGATCACATATATCTCTTGAAAGTAGTTTAACAACTGCTTTTTAGGGAACATAGCGTTACAGCTATTTTCAAGAGAATCATCTGCAGAAACAGCTAACAATTCTGACGTTGTTCAAGGTCATATTTCACGCCTTATTGCGTCACGGCCTAGGTAGAAAGTGCAGCTTGAAATCTGCTAGTTGACGTACCACATGACGTTGGCCACGAGCCAAGATGGCGGGGGCGACGAGCAGTTCACCTGTATGTGGTCGCCGCCGACGTACTAGAGCGGCCCAACGACACGTTCAGACTGGTTTCATCTTTTAGTGCGAGGATAGAGTCTAATACTACTATATCGCCCAAACAAACATTTGAAGAAAACTCACCATCTGCTCGTTGACGTACCACGTGACGTTGGCCGCGGGCAAAGATGGCGGCGATGAGCAGTTCGCCTGTATGTGGTCCGACTAGGGAATTTTCCTGGTACTGAGTTTGTATGGCGAGAACCTGGAATTCCCGTACTGTGTTTGTATAGAAACCGGTACCGGGAGCACTCCCTAGGTCCGACGACAAGTTCAGATCAGACTGGTTTCATCTTTTAGTGCGAGGATGAAAGTCTAATACATAATTATGTATTGCCCAAACAAACATTTGAAGAAAACTCACCATCTGCTCATTGACGTACCACGTGACGTTGGCGGCGGGCAAAGATGGCGGCGACGAGCAGTTCGCCTGGATGTGGTCGCCGCCGACGTACGACAATCGGTCCGACGACACGTTCGGACTTGTCAGTGGGGGTTCTGTTGAAGAACGTTTGAATTAAAATTGTATAGCTGCCTGATTCTAACTTTAAGATAGGTACGTCAAAAAATTGCTTAAGGTCGTCGTCGGATATGTCAATGTCAAAAGTGACGTTTTTTTTGGAGAAACAACCAAAAACGTCACTTTTAACACTGACAGATCAAATCCATGACTAATCCAGATCTCATTCTCATCCTGGTATTAAAATCAGAATACGCATGTCAGAAAATACAAACGTGATAATATGTAGGTACTTACCCATACCCAGGTCGTTAATATTTAGGTACCTATTGTTTTGTCTAGAATTGACCTTTATCTGAAATGTGTTTGACCCACCTAGACCTCAATTCATTAATAATGATCCTATTGTAAATAGTAAACAAAGAAAATCGAGTTGCTATTCCAGGGGAAGTAACAAATTTCCTTTTCGAAACTGAATTGGGCCGCCGACCTCTTGCAAAATGAATTTTCCATTTGAAGCGACCGAATACACACTCATCCAGCTGAATTATTTGTCTTTGTGAAACACAATTATTCCTACTGTCTTTGGGAACGAGTAATGAATTTTATACAAATTGTGGTTATATTAATTGTGGAATATTTGACGTAAGTATGTATCTTAAAGTTCGATCGGGGCGATAGAACCACAATTTCTGTAGTTCATTACTTGTTCCCAAAGACATAACTAATCCATATCGTATCTAGACATAATATTTGACGTACCTATCTTAAAGTTCGTACCGTGCCGAAAATCTCGCCTCGAGTTCCATACGGTTGTGAAAAAGTAAACTACATATTATTCAGGAGAGCCAAATCAAAATTGGCTATTTTTTTGCCTTTATTTCATGAACTATGTGGACTAGACATACCGTTCTTTTTTATATAGCAAGGCCTTTTTACCTTCTATTCTTGATAAGTGAAAACGATTTAGTACTAATAAATATTTTAAAAGTAATTTTGTTTTAACCACGTGGCGCATAAACACAGTAGAACTTTACTACCGTTTCGTTACCTGAGACTAAGCTCACATGCAATATTTCACCTCTCCTATTAAAATATTCCGTGGAAGGGGAAATATCGTGAGTGGGCAGATGGGGACTAGAATAAAAAGGTGCAGCTGATACGCTAAAACGTTGCTTCGGGCGAAACAAGTACTTAAATAATAGAAGTCGTGTGGCGACAGGTAAATGATAAAGACTGTTAGCCTATACCACTGTCGTCAATTCGGACGTACATTGACATCAGAAAGATATTTGACTCATGTATTATATTCGTACATTTCGTCCGCGCCAATAAAGTACGGACAAGTACGAGTGAAATGCACGATAACAAAATAACATGATTCAAAATATCGTTCAGATGTCAGTGTATGTTTGAAGTGGCCTGACGTCTACGGCCTCCTAGCCTAGTCGGTAGGTAGTGATCCTGCCTAGTCTCGCGTTCGAATCTTGGTAAGGGCATTTATTTGTGTACTCATCACGGATATTTGTTCCTTGGTTATGGATGTTAGTTAATTATTTAAATTTTATTGCATAAAACAAAAACTTTATGTAAAAAAGGCGTTATGTTAGAGGAAATAAAGAGGCCCACAGTTTAGCAGTTCGCCGGACGATATCAGCCTGTCAGTTATACGCAAAAGGTGACAGTTCCGACCAACTGAGAGAATGATATCGTCTGGCGAACTGGCAATCTGTGGCTCCTTAATAATTTGCCTCTATCTCACATATTGTAAGTAACACCACAATTTACAACAAAAACGAAGAACACAATTTCAACCTCATAATTATGGACATGGATAGTTTAGAACTTGAAGTGGTCTTTGTCCGCAGGTAAAAAATAACGCTCAAAGACAGACCGTATTTAAATTGAACAGAGGAAAAGAAAAGAAAATCTTGACTCAAATCCAACTCATTAGAAAAGCTTTTAACTTAAAAAATCCATCATTAAAATCCAAGAGAAATTTATGCAATTAAACAGGGATACAACTACGAAAAACAGGGGGAATTAAAGGAGGAAAAACGGGATTCCCGTTTCCCTGGACATTAACCCCATATCTCTGAGCGGGGAATACCAGTAATTATTTAGATGGGCCAACTCTCGGGCGAGGCGTTGTTGCAAGGTAAGCTTAGTAACAGTATGGTAACGTAAGACTGACAAACGGTTTGTTAAAGAAGGTTTAGGTTAGGTTTAAAGATATTTTTTCTCATAAAAGACATACAAGTCAGACAGAAACAGAGTTACAAAGTAAATAAAAGTAATCCTATTTACGGTAGCATAAGGTTGTATTGCGGTGGAAAGTCCGTCAGCTGGTCGTGGAATATTATGTAAAAAAAATCAAGGTTGGTTTAGCTGGGATGAAAATTGTTAATCGTTAACGCTATAACAACAATAATATTTTGGCTACGCGTACTAACCTGGTACCTAAACAGTACCTACAGTCCTACAGTGTGACTTAGTGTACCTAAACAGTAAATATTTTGGTTAGGTTAGGTTGATGTATTGTTAATATTGTTATTATTTTTGCTTGTATGTAAATTCAATGTTGACGTGTAAAAGTGCCCTTGTGGCCTATTTGCTGAATAAATATTGAAGTTTGAAGCTTGAAGTTTTGACTTTTACATGATGTGGCCAACCGATCGTTTCATGAAATGATTGCCACATCATGAAATGATCAATTCCAAGACCTGGTTACGACACAAAATGAAGTGAAAGTCGTGCGTGTGATGCGCGCCAATCACCAAGAAGATCGTTAAGGTCGTATCAAAACCGTAACAAGTTCTTAAATCTGAATCGAGCCCCTATAGCTAGCCTCGTTCGGCCCACCATACTTAGTGTAAGCCATTGAAATTTAAACCAAATTGGTTGGAAAATAGGGTTGATTTTCCATTGTTTTACGTTTTAAGTAAAAAAAAAAAACAGTATAACCTCAACCTATCCAGGCTTTTTATTCATGTTCCTTTAAAAATCACATTGGGCAGGACAAGGCTAGAAGTGGGACGCACAATAAACTGGTGATGATGTCTTCTACTTCCTGGGCATAAAGTGTACATTGTACAAAATATAAAATCATACTGATTCTTTCCTACTGTGGTGCTCTTGCTGCATTTTTCACAGCGCCACAGATTAAAACGAAGTTTACTGTTTGTGAATAACGGAACACCTGGCCTCGACCTTTGCAAGTACAATTTCCAGTAAAAGATTATGAATTCAAACGGATTTGTGAGGTTCTCTCAGTGTGCAATATGGATACGTACTTGTTATTTTATCAAAAATTGTAACAGGTTGTAGTTGTCTTAGCGCCACTTGCACCATCCCACTAACCAGGGGTTAAGCGGTTAAACCGTTAACCACGTGTCAAATTGTACTGGTAACCATGGTAACTCTAGGTGTCACCGGTTAACCCCGGGTTAATGAATTGTGCAAGTGGTACAATTGATTCTTTAGAAGCTACTCTAGTCATGCGGGCTCGCCCTAAACAATCTAAATTAAAAATTAAACAGCAGAAAGTATCTAACCTACGACCACGGGTCTGCTTTATATGGATAATATCCTGTGATAACGACTTGACCCTCAAGAAAACCAAAAAACTGAGACGAGTGCTTGGCTTTATCTCTTTTTCTTTAGTATATGACATCTATTTCAGTTAATAAAAAAAGGAGAAAGTATATCTTTAGGATGACTCAAGTTAGACCTAGAGCTAGAGCTTCCGGCAATTACTTTTATATGACATTATAGGCGATCACGTGATGTTTTCCATGGAAAACGATGCCGGAAGCTCCGGATCAGTCACGGCCCGGTCTAACGTGAGTCATGCATCCTTTATTCTTCGGTCCCTCAATGCTGAGGATCGTGACATCATGTCCTTCTGTGGAAGACCAGGTTCCTCCGTATATATTCTTCACCAAGCGCATGCTGGCTTCGTGCAGTTTTAACTGCATAGATGCAGTAATTTGAGCACACCATCTAGTAGGATGGCCCTGATGTCTGGTGCCTTCAACTTTACCCGTCATAATAACTCTCCAGTCTATCCGAGGAGCGACGTGAGAGGTGAGGAGGAGAAAGTTTATAGAACAAGTCAACTTACCTACTACCACCATCTCGGCGGCTTTAATATCCGTGTGGAAAAGCGGAGCGTCGGCTGACACTTCGCACTGGTACTCTCCTGTCAGAGTTCGGTCCACTTCTGTCAGAATCACCCGGTTCGCGTCCGAGCCTGCCACCTGTGGACATAAAACAATATGTACCACTAGAGTAAATTTTATTCGACATCGTGACGTGACATACGCGTTAGCGTTAAGTCTCATTTTGTATGGGATTTTGAGTTTCCAAAACGTCCCGCTTGGCGCGCTGTTCTAAATCGCATACAAAAATATACATAACGCAAACGCGAACGCGCGTCACGCTATCGAATTAAATGTACACTAGGGGTTCTGTCCACATCTGTCTGTTATGCTCCACAAGTTTAAAACGTAGGTATTTAAATATCTTAGGGTTCCCTTTTTAGGGTTCCGTACCCAAAGGGTAAAACGGGACCCTATTACTAACTCCGCTGTCCGTCCGTCCGTCCGTCCGTCTGTCACCAGGCTGTATCTCACGAACCGTGATAGCTAGACAGTTGAAATTTTCACAGATGATGTATTTCTGTTGCCGCTATAACAACAAATACTAAAAAGAGAATAAAATAAAGATTTAAGTGGGGCTCCCATACAACAAACGTGATTTTTGACCGAAGTTAAGCAACGTCGAGCGGGGTCAGTACTTGGATGGGTGACCGTTTTTTTTTGCCGTTTTTTGCATTATGGTACGGAACCCTTCGTGCGCGAGTCCGACTCTCACTTGCCCGGTTTTATTTGTATTGGCTGAGTTTTTTATTCCTTTTATAAATTATTACCTTCAGAAATGCAGCATTTAAAGAATATTCACACCTGAACGAAGATAATCAAATTTAAATTGTGTAGACGTGCGAATAAATATTTCTTCATTTTAATTTTACGGTTTAGACTCACGTATTTTTAGTCTCGGAGTTTAGTTTCCGAGGACTTTTAGTTTCGGAGAGCCTCGAGCAGCGTTCACGGTGGCCGCGCTTGCGCACTGTTAGTGCTTGAGAAAGGAGACCTAGGCTCTCCAAAACATGTCGCGCGCGTGACTAAAAATACGGTTTAGACCGTAAAATAATATTAATAATAGAAATAGTTTTAGATCATAGTTGGGAAGTTTCGGACTAAAGTTGGGTTAGTTTAGTATCGTCATGAATGTCATGATTAAAAATGTCATGCTTGTGTATATAAATGACGCATAAAATAAAATAAAATATTTCCCGTGAACGCTTATCGGAAATGAAAATTTTTGTCATAAACTTTATTAAATTAAATGCGCCTGTAATTAAACAAAAAAACAGATCAAAAATGACGGCACAGGTAAAAATACCGCATATCCCGGGTTATGTCAGGCTGCGGTGCGCTATATTCAGTAAAGCCCCGTGTCACAGCCGTTAAACTGAACAATTTTATTTAAAAACAACCGGTGCCCTTACTATGAGGCTGATTTGAACTCACAAGTTAATATCTATGTCGTCTGTCTTCTTACAAACAATATTTTTTCATATATTTTTTATATGTTTTTTTGGAATAACTACGCAATTACGCTTTATCTTTTCTTGGCAGTTCCATTAATTTTCTTGGTAATGTATCTTACAAGATACAACGTTTGACACCCTCTTTTTGTAATTTTTTCTACGAGTATTTTATGCTCTACCAGGCTTGTTTTTTTTATTTGTTAAGAAAAGGGTTAAGTAATTTGTAAGAATTCATATAAAATTATTTGAATAAATGATTCCCACCGAGTATTTCGCGCTTCTCCGTGCTGTGGTTAGAATCAAAGTTGAACAAGAAATTATACTTTCACTGTCTCAATAATACAGTAAACAATTGAATGAGTTCACGTTGTCAATCAGGCCTATTCGGATTTCGAGATAATCACAAGATCTTGAGACGATTTAGAGATCAACTAGATCTACATTAGATATCGACTAGATGTGACTTGGATATCTAAGTCATAACTTGTAGAAATCGTTCAAGAGGACCTCCAGAATCGCGGAAACGTTAAATTTGACGTATCTATCTTACAAATAATATCTTTAAATTATCCGTATCGTAACTTGTTGAAGTCTAGTAGAAATCTGATTCATTTTCCGAATCGAGCCGAATGTCGGTTGTTCTCGCATTCGTTACCGGTGTCAGCTATGCGCTACGTTTCGTAGCCGATTACATACATTTTCCGCTTTGAAACGAAAAGTGCCTACAAAAAGAAAAACCGCTTCGCTGGCTGGTAAATGTGTTATGCGTTTTGGGGCCTATACTCTGTATCTTTAGGTATTTAAATAAAAGTAAACAAAATCTACCTTCAAATGGCTCCTTATGCCAGTTGAGGGTAGATGAAGTGAGGGTAGGCGGTTTTGTAATTGGTCGGTTAACCAATAAATGTTATAACTACCCGAAAATGTGCAAATTGTTTGTTTAATTTTATTTAAATACCTAAAGATACAGATTATAGTGGCCGTAAGCTCACGTAAACCCATGGTAAGGGTATACATATTACCGTGCGAGGTAAAAAAGCCTTAACTTTGTTAAATTCCAATGGAAAAAAGAGGTATTTTTCATGACATTTTTTTACGGTTGGGTTTGTTTGCGTATTACGTAAATTATTGGATATAATATGACCTAGACCATATTTCTGGCGCGATCTTGTGTTTTTGCCACGACTTGCTAATTCCTAAAAAAAAAATGACTCACGTTAGACCAGGCCTTGTCCGGGCCGGAGCTTCCGGCGTTAACTTTTCTATGACATGACAGGCGATCACGTGATGCTTTCCATAGCAAACGATGCGCGCGTAGCTCCGGCCCGGACACGGCACGGTCTAACGTATGTTATCCTTAGCACCTGCAAATCTTCAGAAAATTCGCATTCGTACGGGACAACGGTAGACAATTCATGGAATGCTCCTTTAGAGATTTAGAGCTTCGTCCTTCGAATGTGCTATAATTCTTTGGGTCAGGCCCCGTAGACAACATGCCAAAACGCTCCGTAGCGAACGAAACAAAACTGCGTCACACTAATATGGAAGAGTGATAGAGAGACACAAAGCGATTCGATGGCGAAGCTCAAGCGATCGTCACCTTGGCTAGGCCGCCAGGCAGGGCCGTCTTAAACTATGCTGGGTCCATTGGGCACATAAGAATTTGGGGCCCCTTTGGAAAGTAAAAAAAACGAATTAAACTAACATTTTTCTACTATGATCTTCTATTTATTATGGGTAATCAAATATTCTGTTACTGTCTGTCCTTCGGCCCTTCACCCCCCCGAGGATGGGGGCCAGGGGCACGGGCCCCGTGTGCCCTTACGGTAAAATACTTACATCGACCTTGATCTCAGCGACGGGGAACACTTTCGTGGCCGGCGACTCTTTCGGCACATAGCGGTAGAACTCCATCATGTTCCGGTACCACCGGATAGAGTACAGCTGGGCGCCTTCCAACTCGTAACTACACATCAGCTCGGCGCTCGTGCCAGACAGCACAGCCTTTGGTACATGGATGTGCAGAGATTTCAGCGTGTTCACTGTACCTGGAACAAGGATAAAATGTTTTAACTCTTTGAACGCGACTCTTTTCGTGTGTGGCGAGTTATTGTGAACTTTATCGTAATGCACGAAGGTTGATAATGGGCTCAGATAAGGTCAAAGGGTTAAGATAAGATAAATAGTTTTGAGGAAGATTAATGGTGTGGCATATTGCAAGGTGCAGTTGGGTGGACTGGGAATTGATTGGATTTTTCGGAATTGCAGTGTCATAGTTTGCGAATAATGTGCGGTCTTGGGAAGTATTTTATTCAACTCGAAGTCTATAAGGCCCACTTGCACCATTCCACTAACCCGGGGTTAACCGGTTAAACCGTTAACCCAGTGTCAAATTGTACTGGTAACCGTGGTAACTCAAGGTTTAACCGGTTAACCCCGGGTTAGTAAATGGTGTAAGTACCCCTAAGAGATGCTCAGGTGAAACTTTATACAGAATTATATGTATAGATGGAACATTTCTAGAGGCTAAGCTGAAAGGATAGTGTTATCTAAGAGCCACTTGCACCATCCCACTAACCCAAGGTTAACCAGTTAAACCGTTAACCCAGTGTCAAATTGTACTGGTAACCATGCTAACTCCAGGTTTAACCGGTTAACCCCGGGTTGGTAGGATGGTGCAAGTGACGCTAAGTGATCTACAATCAAGTTATTATAATCGTAAAGCTGGATTAAAAAATAAAAAAAAAATCATTAAAATGTAATATTTTTATATCTGTGACAACTACAAAATTATTTACATTTTAAATTGACACATGTCATTACTTGACTACATTCGATGCTCGGATCTACTTTCTAGGGTTGAACATGCAACTTGCACTAATGGATAACAAACTGTATCTCACAAACGGTTAAAAATATTAACATTATTAATAAGTGCACGTAGTACGTAGCCTAAACAATTCCCCGTGTGCATAAGTCCTTCGTTCTGTTTTCTTGATAAGTATTTATTCTTTATATGGTACAGTCGACGTCAAAGATATGTTTACACTTTTTGCCTTATTTCAAAGGAATAAGGTGAAAAAGTGTAAACATAACTTTGACGTCGACTGTACAAAAACATGCCAAAAAACAATAAATAAAAACAACCTACAATTAAACTAAATACAAACTAGGTATTCTAAAATAAAAACGCAGCCAGCATCTTGGGGAACTTGCTGCAGGGGCCTTTCAAAATCAAAATCAAAAATCAAAATCAAAAATATACTTTATTCATGTAGGCCTAGCAACAAGCTCTTATGAATCGTAATTAATCTTAATCTAATTATCAGAGCAATTTATTGATGTTAATATTATTCCATAATAAAATTGGATTATTATACATATCAAATTTAACACTAAGAATTTCACAAAAGGATCGTCAAACATTAAAAAGATTGTATAAAAAAATACTAGTCTAGAATTTCTAGAATAAAATCTAAATGTCAAAAAAAAAGCATAAGTAACAAAAGAAGTAGATACTTAGTATTACATCGGAATATCCATTTCCTCATCAATAATCAAATATACCTAATAAATAAATAATCATTTCGAATAACAATTAATCCCACGTTGTAATATCATTCATGTAGTCTTGTGTGGTATAATAAGCTTTAGAAATAAGTTTACGCTTTTGCATAATTCTTAAATTTATTAATAGATAATTCAGTAATATGGTTTGGAAGTTTATTATAAAATTTTTATTTAGTTTAGTTTAGTTTTATTTCTTGATAAGTAAGTAAATTATGATCGTTTGTTTGTAAGATTCGGTAACTCATTTAGTAAAGAGCATCCATAATGTTTATTTAGGGTCGCCGTCATCGAAAACGATGAGAATATATATGTATAGTAAAGAGCGATTGGACCAGTGTTCCAAAGGTTAGGTTCGAAATTTCCCGACTCGGAGATTTTTTCCTTTAATGAAAAAATCTGAAGCGTTAACTAAAACATTTTAATCGCCATTTTGTGTTTGGTTTGCCTATCTGCTAATCGTTGCACCACGAACATGTCTAATTATAAACTACGTTACATCACACTAGTAACATAAGTAAAATAGTTTTTCAAAATGTCTCTTAAATTTTACATAAAATTCTAAAATACATATTTCCAAAGTAATCCAAAGATTACGACGTCTCATAGCTTAGCGCGGACCGCGGAAGAAAGGTCATTACTCAACTTTAAAGTGACAGCAACTTCAGAGGATGAATAACGTTCACCTTCATTATTTTATGATTTTAACGCGGGTGGCAAAAATCAAACAATGTAATACATTGTGATGTTAAGTACAACGTGATGATTGTGTGATGACGGGAGTGATGAGCGAAGACAGTTTCGATAATTATGTTATCCATCTTAATTTTTTAAACAACAACTATAAGATAAGTAGTATAAAAGTTGTAAACTCTTTGGTTTATTACGAAGTTTGTTACGACGAGCTGTTGCAAACGCAACCTTTTATTTGTATAAAATCTCAATATATTCCTAATTCAGTAGCTAAACGCAGCCGTCGGGCTCGGCTAGTATTCGGAAGCTTTTTCTAAAGCACCAATAGGAGCGTTCCACATACTCTGTATCGCGGCCAATTAGAGGTACCTAAATTTAAACCACCTTTTATACTAATTTTAATTTTTAACAAGCAGAAACGTCTGCGAACGATGCTATTAAGCTTAGAATAAATTTAAAAGTGGAAAAATTACTGTCTTGGATAATTTCTGCTTGTTAAAAATTAAAATTAGTATGGGTAGCACATCGTAACTGGTGAATTTGCAATATGACTTGGAACTCCGGTAGCCGTTTAAGAAGTGTAACACTCTTGCGGTAGATGTCGCTAAGGTCCCCTTGACCTATAATATGGTGGAAAGATTTGCTGGCTATGGATGAGGTCTTGGTGGCTCAGATGGCAGAGCGCTGGAGTATCGATCCACAGGCCGTGAGTTCAAGTCTCACCCAAGACAGTAATTTTTCCACTTTTAAATTCACCTTTTATACTGATCAAATATTGCAAATCACTCTTTCATCAGCCTCCATACAATAATCACCACTTCTACATTTAACCGCTTAGTTAAGAAACCTTTGTAAATCAGTACTTTGGAAGATGTTTGGAAGATTATAATGGTTTACTTTGAATCGAAGCTTTTTGTTTGGGTCGTCGAGATCCTGACCTGCACGGCGGCTACACGAGTACTTACAAGGCCGTAAGTGCTCGTCGTAAAACGCTTACCTAATGCGGTCTGTTTAGTCCGTAAATTATTTAAGTACGAAAATATTTTGATTTTGCAGCAACAGACGTCGAACTTTACGTTATTCAGATGCAAGCAACTACCTACGCTTCTAACTATAGAACGGTTCAAAATATTAAACACATAAAACCCGCACCTCACTATAAAAATGACTAAATTTAAGGCATTTGTCGTCACAATTTGCGAGTGCAACATTCCACGTCCATTTAACGAGCGCCGGGAAAATAAAACATGGCGGCAATAAAACATAGATCACCTGTTAGATGGAGCACACATAATACCTACCCTAATGATTAATTACGTTAATATTAACCTTAATTTACCATTTCAGTTGAAATGATCTATAACAATTCCGTTAACACCACTCTGCTGCACAAAAAATGCTGGAAAATGTATGATCACTGATAATAAGTGACACTATGAATTTTCATGTAACAACGTTTCTGCTTCAGTGATCAGCTCATTCAGCGATGTCAATCATCTTGATAAAATTGAACGCTCTAATTGCGACAGCAATGCTGCAAAAATTGACAGTGACATTGCCCATTGTCCGTTACTGCAATGCTGTACAAAGCAGCGACGCAGCAGTACCTATTACTGCTGCAGTCGTCATTTGAATGCCATCTTTACTTAACTGTGGTGTCTGCATGTGCACAAGTAAGTAGCGAATGGTGCCTATAATGGAGACACCGTTCGTTTGGTGTTTGGATGTAAGCTGCAGTGCGGCATTACTATTGTGACATTACTGCCGCGACTTTGATGCAGCCGCTATATCTGTCAATTTCCTTGATGAAATAAGTGACGTTTACTGACGCATTACTACCACGATCAATCCGTCACTCATTTTATCAAGGAAATTAAAAGATACATCGGCGGCATCAACGCCGCAGCAGTAATGTTGTAACAATAATTCAGCTGCAATTGCCACCAGGCGGTTTAGCATAAGTTGCGTTCTCGCGCGCGATTCCATACTTAAAGTCGCGTTTGATGTATGGCATTGCGCGCGAGAACGCAACTCATGCTAGAACGTCAGGACGTCACTTTACTCTTCGTCAACGCTTCACATTGCGGGATCTACAGGAGCTATTCTATAAAATAAAATGTTGAGCACAGAGTGAAAAAGCGACACACGTGGCCATCGCAGCAATTGCCGCGACTGTCTAAATAAAAACTAACGAACTAGACGTGTGTCGAAAATTGTTTTTAATTGGATTGTTCGGTGGATGGTTGCGGATTGAAAAGAGCAAAGAACAGAGCGGTAAAATGTCAAACTAAAATTAGATTCGCCATCCAACATCAACATTTAAAAACGTATGTACCTACGTACCTAATAAATGATGTCCTGAGGGCAATTCGAACGTACATTTGGATACGAATCAAAATGATGTAATTTTGTTATCATTGCGCGCGCATTTTGCTCGTACTTGTCCATACATGTATTGGCGAAAGCGAGACGCACACATATGATAAATAAATGACATCAAAATGTAAGTCCAAATTAGCCTCCGTGTTTAACAAAATATATGAAAGTATAATCATGAAAATATTACTTATTATAATAAAATTGTAAACACGCGCTGAAGATTTCTCCAACACCATATAAATATTACAAACATAATTGAATATAGATCTCAATAAAACAAGAAAATGGAAGTGCACTTTTCAATATTGACGATCATAAATTCTACAACAAACACACACTGCGAACGGCCACCAGACAAACAGTGGATAGGAATATCCAACGGGAATAGAACCCGCGTCTACTGGAAAACATGTTGGTAAAAATGTGCAAACAATGTCTATTATATGGCAGGCTAGCAAGCAGGTTATACATCGTGCCCACGAGGAACCCGAGAGACTTTAACGGTGTATTCCTGATCATATTAAAAGACTAAAAGATCCTATTTTTTTTTTTGGAATTTCGCCTTGTTTCAAAGTTAAGGCCAGTTAAAAAACCCTATTTTTATTGTTACTTACTGCAAAACAACTTTTTCATGGCGTGGCGATTTTGCCATTATGGGACCTAGTCCAAAATATCCTTAATTGATAGATTGTTTTTGAGTGACAGTTTTACAAATAGCATTTACATTTTATGTGTACGAAAAAAAAAACAAAAGAAACATTTTTTTTTGCGGAATCGACCGAAACTCTTATAACATTTTTTCCTTATCTTGGCCTTAGAAATGCGTGGTTAAAATCTCTCGAGTTCCTCATGGGCAGTGGGCACCTTATATATAACGCTATTGCTGTTACACAGTTAAACAGTTACTGTTAAACAGTTAGGTATTTCTTCTTTTATGCTTTCCCTCCATGTTTAAAGGACAATAATGTCGCGCCGCATTACTGCAGCAGTTATGCTATAGTACCTTCAGAATTCCGAAGTCAGTGAAGACTCATATAGACCGACAAGAAATTTTAGAAATTAAAAAGTGGCAACATGGTAGTGTCGTCCCATTTTTTTAGATTGATTTGAAAGGGACGACACTACGACTTTTTAATGTCGACAATTTCTTGTCGGTTTATAAAGGTTTCGCCATGTTGTTTGTCCGTCTGTCATTGGTAATGTAACTTGGCTTATGGTTATACATGAAACATATCAAAACATGAAATAGATGTTAAGTTTTTTCCTGCCTCGAGTTGAATCTTGCTCGTACATACGAGGCACCAAATATTAATTAATGTACACGTATATTTTAATACGAATGCTGCTTCAGATTTCTCTGGAATTCTCACAATTAACTGCAGCAATATGTCGAGGCAGCGACATTTTCAGAATCAACATAAACTTGTGCAGAATAATTAATCTGCAAACGTAACGCGTGATAAAACACAGAAAACATGGCTTCACTCTGGTAAACTTTGCTGAGTAATCAAAACGCGTGAGTCTGCATAAAATATTCCCATTCGGCGCATATTAAAATAATATCGGGTCCGCAAACTCTAGGATTTCCCAAATAGTCTGTTTCATTTCAACAAACAAACCATAAATTTGGAGATTTAAAAAGCTTTTATCTCTTTGTTTGCCAGGTTTTGCTGTGCGATACCCGGACAGCATAAACTTCAGTTGTTAAACTGTGACACGTTTTAAAGGTTTTCCGATATCAGTGCTGGTTTGACTAAGTGGCTTGTAAGCGTGCCAAGTCCTTAAAGAAGGTGAAAAGAGTAAAACCAGTGCACACCGGATGAATGTGCGTAGACATGTGCTAACATCGGGCCGTGCACGTGCACGTCACGCAAGCGGTGTGCCGTCACTCATAAGGATCCGTATATCACAATGCCTACGTGCACGTGTAGACACACGCCACCGGTGTGGGTATCGTCTTGGGTCGTCCCATTCGTTTTTCGTCAAGTTCTGCTTTCGTCACTCATTCTACATTGAAAGTCACCGACGATTGTGACGAATGTAGAATGAGTGACGAAAGCAGAATAGGACTAATTTAAGAACTTGACGAAAAACGAATGGGACGACCCAAGACGATACCCCGGTGTGCACTGGCATTAAGAAATAGCAGCGAAGCAACGCTGTATAGTCATAGCGATAACATATCAAGAATACAGTCGTCACTGTCATTTTTCCATGAAAATCTTTTTATTACATTAATGTCTTTGTAGCAAAACTTTCGTAAGGCTCATGTATTGAAGATTGCTCATGCTCCTTAATATATTTAATATAATTGGTGTCGCTTTTAATGTAGCCATGTCACGACATGAATTATGATAAGTAGAAACTGTCTCACTGTCTCAAAATAAAGTCTGCTAATGATCCAGTTTGAGTTGAATTCTGTGTTAAGATATCTTGACAATCTGTCCAATTTGTCTCGGAAAGGGCTTAGCTGTCTGCCCGAATGACATGACAGATAACATCAATCCTCATTATAACTTTTTTAATCTTCAAAAACAAATCATGCGCCTAAATGTACCAGGCAATAATAAGTTGGTAGTACTGTCAGATTTGGAGAGCAAAGAGGCGATAACAGCGGCGTCGTTTAGCGTTACGACCCAAGTTCTAACGACGTGCCATAAACTGAGTATTTACTTTACTCACCTTCGAGGCAAAGGTTTTGAGGGAAAAATGTACTGCACGGCTATCGTAAAATGTAATGCCTCGCGATCTCTGCTTTCCTGGTGCCCGAAAACCTTTGTCTCTCTATTTTAATCGCTTCCTTTTTGTGGTTGTAATAAATGATGGCGGGCTTTCACTTTAATGGGGTCGCCACAAAATCTTTTTTACTAGTTTCATAAAACGGGTGTATGAAGATTAAAGCTCAACATGGCTATTCATTTAAAACTTTGGAGACGAAGGACGAAGAGACGACTTTTATATCGTGGGCTATGATGGCATTCATGGCAGATTACAATTACACCCCGGTTGACGGTAACACAAAAAAAATCTCAAAAGGAAACAGGAAAGTAGCAGTTTTCCGCCCTGGCCCCTTCGTAAACACAATGGATCAAAATGACGTATAAATTACCAAGTTTCGGTACACATTTACGTAGCTTCACATTCGGGATGTTAAACGATGCCCGCCGGCTATGCAGAGCGACGATATACGCAAAGTACCTGAGGGCCTACCGCGAACCATGTTCGACGTGTTGCCTCCCTGTCACATTTACGTACATTTACAAGTGCAACAATTGTGCGGTATTCGATTTTTGAAGTGAAAACTTCTTTAGCGGCGTAACGTTTAGATGGCCACTCATTTAGATGGCATTTAAATCAATAAAGTAAACTCAATGGCATTACATGAAAAAGGTTCTAATCTTGTACGGGTTGAAATACGAGGATCTCACAGTTACATTGTAACTTTATATCACTCAAATATAATTAAATAAAGCTACATCTTGATGAAATAGCTAATAAAAGTGAACTCTAGTACTGGTGAATAAAACTCAAAATATCATGACCAAATATATTTAGATGCGAGGTCTGCAAGGTAACTTTACAATTTCTATTCGAATTTTAAACAATGGGGTTGGCCGGTGGAAGTTTTTAGCAGATGGCGCCATCATAGCTTGCCCCGTCAATCCCTAGAATTGTGTCAAATTTTTGTTTTTTTAATACCCTGGATGCCAGCTCTTTAAGCCAAATCTCATAGAAAAAGGGGCAAGCTATGATGGCGCCATCTAGGCAAACCTTTGACAGTTGCCAACCCCATTAACGCTACAAATTAGAATTTCGAATTTTAAACAAGCTCACTGACCAGCAATTTCGGAACTAAAGTTATTCAATAGAAAGGAGGATGGGTCAAATTATACATAGTGCTGCAGACATTTTGGACTAGTCATTGAGTTTTCACTTCTGTCGGCACTCCCGGAGTGCAACCTGTTGTTTTTTTTTTAATTTTAAACTCCTGTACCCCTACAAATTTCATTCGATGGCGTGACGTGACGTGCGCGTTTGTGTTAAGTGTCATTTTGTATGGGATTTTAAGTTTCTAAAACGTCCCGCTTGGCGCGGTGTTCAAAATCCCATACAAAAATAGACATAACGCAAACGCGAACGCACGTCACGCTATCGATTGAAATTTACACTAGGGGTTCTGATTAAGGCCACTTTTGGTTAAAAGTAAAAGTTACATAACAGATACTACGTCAAAAACAAACACGAGGGAGGCGTTAGGCCAGGAAATTAGAAAATAAAGTTTAGGGTGTCGTGTATAAAGTATGATGGTAAAATTATAATTTCCGCCGCTTTCCGAAATAACTATGTACTTGGGGGGAAAGCGCCCACAGAGTTTTCAGCGAATGTAGCCGCAGGTTAATTGAGTTGACGCGTGACCAAAGGGCTGGGTCATATCTAGCGCAGCGGATCAGCATTGCCATACAACGTGGCAATGCTTATCTAGCGCAGCGGATCAGCATTGCCATACAACATGGCAATGCTGCCAGCCTTCTGGGCACGCTGCCAATAGACGGCGATTTGGGGCAAATTTTCTATTTATAGTTTATTTTTAAGCTTAGTTTTTAATTTTAGTTTGTATTTTCTATTTTAAGGCTTTTTATTGTTTTAAAAGAGTATTTGGCTGTATTTAAAATAAATGAATCACTATGTACATAAGTTTTGGATGTTTGTTAATATACCAACATTTCTTCTTCTTCTCTTCTTCTTCCTTCCCGGCCGATTTCGGCCACAGCGACTGCATTATATTATGCATACGTAAGTGGTGGACTAGTGATCATTGGGTGGTCAAAATCGTGGGTTTAAACCTCAAATAAACGTTTGATGTCCGTGCACGTTAGAATTGGCCTGTGAATAAGTCACGGAACAAGAAAAATTCCATTATATTTTCTAATATTCAATTAAAATTCCACTGCCAATTTTTTTGTAGAGTGGGTCGCTAAAGAGTCACTTGCTTTAACTACGAGTATTTCATTCTTCACGAGAGCGGTGGTGGCCGAGTGGATATGACGTCCGACTTTCAATCCGGAGGTCGCGGGTTCAAATCCTGGCTCGTACCAATGAGTTTTTCGGAACTTATGTACGAAATATCATTTGATATTTACCACTAGCTTTTCGGTGAAGGAAAACATCGTGAGGAAACCTGCATACATCTGCGAAGAAATTCAAAGGTGTATGTGAAGTCCCCAATCCGCATTGGGCTAGCGTGGGGACTATAGCCCAAGCCCTCTCGCGCATGAGAGGAGGCCTGTGCCCAGCAGTGGGACGTATATAGGCTGAAATGATGATGATGATTTCATTCTTCAAACATTATGCACTTGAAGCAGAATCCGTAATCCGTAGAAATCGTGCAGCAACGGCATTTCACCCCGCATTCTAATCTACGTTGTATTCCATAAATCCATACCAATCATTGCGCTACGGTAAACTTGACCTGACTAAAGGTATAGTTAGACCAAGAAAAGTCTGTGGCGATTTTGATAGCCCACGCAGTGCAAGTGTTATTTTAAACGTCAAACTTCTATGACATTATCACGTATAAATAACACTTGCACTGCGTGGGCTATCAAAATCGCTGCAGACTTTTCTTGGTCTAACTCTATCGTTCGTATTCAGACTATCGGCCTGATTCAAACTTTAAGATGTCAAATATTACGTCTAGACACGATATGGATTACATAATTATGTCAGTGTCAAAAGTGATGTTTTTTCAAACAAAAAAGGCAGTTTTGACACAGACATATCTAATCCATATCGTCGTATCTAGACGTAATATTTGAAGTATCTTAAAGTTCGAATCGGGTCAAATCGGGGACATTACTGCCGACTGCATTGCTACCGCAAATGTCAAATACCCGAGCAGTGAGATCGATTTCGACATTTGCGTAAGTAATACAGTCGGCAGTAATGACGCGCTGCCATACTGCTGTAGTAGGTAATGCAATCGATGGACTCGCCCACCGAGGGTTCCGTATTTTTAGTACTCCGTCAGGTGACAAGCAAAACTCACTAAGTACTATCAAAAAATTAAAGTAACAATGCACTTTACTACACTTGTAACACGGTTTATTGTCCAATAATTTCAATGATGTTAGTTAGTGACTTTTGCTTGTCACCCGACGATTTGTTGTTATAGCGGCAACAGAAATACATCATCTGTGAAAATTTCAACTGTCTAGCTATTACGGTTCATGCATGGTGACAGACAGACAGCTACACAGATAGAGAGACGGACAGACAGACAGATGGACAGTGGAGTCTTAGTAATAGCGTCCCGTTTTTACCCTTTGGGTACGGAACCCTAAAAATCATTTATTCGAGAACTTTATATTAAATTTGACATTATTGCACCGCCGCAAATCACAAAAACGATATTGCTACCCGGATCTTTGACATTTGCAATACTGCCGCAGTAATGTTGGTAAAATTCTGAACCCAAACGGTGCCTATACTCTGTATCTTTAGGTATTTAAATAAAACTAAACAAAATCTACCCTCAAATGGCTCCTTAAGCCAGTTGAGGGTAGATGTAAACATTACATGATCAAATAATGTAGGTTAAAGTAAGCTCGTTCAGTGACTGATCCAGGCGGCTTTTGTATTTGGTTGGTTAAACAATAAATGTTATGACTACCCGAAAATGTACAAATTGTTTGTTTACTTTTATTTAAATACCTAAATATACAGACTTATAGTTGAGAAATCGTGAAAAAGCGGCATTTCATTTCCAGATTCGAACCTACCTTCCATACCAATCATTGCGCTACGGTCATGGTATAATAATATACTCCGCCTGGTACTCCATTCCCGTCTTTTCTAGGTCACCTAACTGACACGGGCTTACGTCATCATGCGACAGCGCTATATGATAATATGCGATAGCGCTATATATAGCGGCCATGTTGTTGTGACGTAGCCCCGTGTCACTCTGGGAATGGAAGACCATGTTTTATTAGACTATGCGCTACGGTAAACTTGCTGACTAACTGCGATTTATTCTAGCGAATTGAAATATGTCGTTTGAGTTTTTAAAGACTGGAACGGTTGTCTACTGCAGCTTCATGTGGATAAAAGTGTAGTTGCATATTCACATAATCGTGTAGTGTAGTGGCCCAAATCCACATTATTTATATAGTTTCACACTATTAAGTACACTTTTTTTTATTTGAGAATTCTAATAATGATTTATAATCAGAATCACGAGCTATGTCGTTCCCAATAGAAGAAAAAATTGCTCGAAAATGTTCATAAATGTTTCGTTCCTTCCATTCTGTTCCGTTACAGCCACACAAAGTTTATGGAAAACGGTAATGGAATTGTAATAAAAAATTTGGGACACTTTTTTCTCCTATTAGGAGTGAAAGAACTCGTGATTCTGAATAGGTACAAATAACATCAAAATTTCCGTATAAAAAAGTAAATGGCTCATTTATAAGGGCAACCTGGGTGTGAATCATTAATTAAGTGTTTAACTGTTTTACTTTTGAAGATATATTTTTAATAAGTTTGTATCCAAAAATCAATACCCAATTTGCCATAATTTTCATCACAATCATGATAGCACTTTAATAATCCGAAAAACCCTCACATATCACAATATTTCCCACTCAAGGGTCAATCAACTTAATAAATAGCGAAGCTGAATCACTATTATTTGGTCGTGACGCAATAATTCTCTCTCGTGACGCAATAATTTCTCGCCACGTGACGCAATAATTTCGCGTCACGTTAATAATTATGGTCTCCGCAGGAAGTGCCGACTAGGACACAATTTGTTTGTTTTGTTTATAACTGCTGGATCATGTGTAGGGTGACCATGCAGTGGGATAGTTTGGAGACTTTAAGAATATTCCGTTGTTTGGGCCCTTTTGAACTACATATAGGTAATCATAAGCTTTGTGTAATATTGTAATAATGTTTTTTTTTTATAATAGCTTATATTGTGTCCCACTGCTGGGCAAAGGCCTCCCCTGTCTTCCGCCACTCGTCACGGCTTTGCATGCTCCCGCCAGTCGCAACAAAATGAGTCCAGGTCGTTTCGCCATCTCGTTTTTGGCCTGCCTCTGCCTCGGGTGATGTGTGGTGCCCATTCGGTCGCTATTTTGGCTATGTTTTATTACATCTAAAGAATTGGAAAATTCCAACTCTGCATGTCATTTTCAAAGACAATGTGTGGCCATGCCATCATTAACGTCAAATTTCTATATTATTATTTTTATAAATATAATCCTCACTTTTTTCTGTCTAAATAGGTGAAAAATTAGCTCGGACGGACTCAACTTCGTTTCGTTTTGTAACTTCGGCCCTGGAATTTAAAAAGCCCTTATTATGTAGGTACCTGTTGCATAAAATAGTATTTACCAACCGACTCAGTTAAACGGTAGACCTATAATTGTTATGATTACATGCTCTATAGGTGTTGTCAATTATGGTGTCATTTTAAACAGTATTTTTAAGACAGACTCGTATTTATAGTAATAGCATAGTTAGTCTAATAAAACATGGTCTTCTCTTCCCAGAGTGACACAAGCCTACGTCACAATAACATTGCCACTTTGTATAGCGCTATTGCATACTGTCGCATGATGACGTAGGCTTGTGTCAGTCACGTGGTCGGAAGAGAGTACCAGGCGGAGTATATTATTATACCATGAGTAATAGTATATATGCTAATATGTACTAATAATGACGTAGGAGAGAAGACCGCCAGGCTGAAGTGGGGCTACTGGGCGGGTCACGTCTGCCGCATGCATTCGGATAGGTAGGCTAGTATAGCAGTAGATAGTAGTAGTAGGTAGTAATCACTTGTACACAACACAAGTTTACGCCAAGTGGATGCCGCAAATAAGCGCGGACGTGGCAGGCCCAGACGGAGATGGTGCGACGAATTACACACCTTCATCAGTAACTGACCAGAAACAGCACAACAACGAGAGCTGTGGAGATCAAGGAGAGAGGCCTTTGCCAAGCAGGACACTATAACGGGCTAAGAAAAAAAAATATTCGGTTATCCTCAAACATGTGGTCACCACGCGCGGACAGGGTGACAAGAGAAATTTCCCGGGGAACTTGTGATTAACTACCCCGACGCAGACTTCCGTAACTGATTAGCAAGAAATTCGCTTGCTGGCTACACTCACTACTTAATTTCTTTTACTTTTGGGGTTTCTGGCCGGTCACTACATACCAGTAAGTAGACCAGAAGTAGACTTTCAAATAAAATATAATACTAGCAATAAACGTGACGGTTGGATGTCAACTGCATGTTGCGACGTTACTGTCATTCATTTTACTATAGAAATTGACAATAAGATCGACGTGTCGGAGCAGTAGTGCAGCTGCGGTCAGAAATGGAATGTTACCTTTACTGTTGCGACATTACAGTGGCTGCTTTATAATGATATGGCGCTTACGCGTTTAGGTCGCGAGATTCACGCTCCGCTTCTATGTATGGTTTGTTGTCAAAACAACATCAACCCATAGCGCAAAATACTGGTTCTCTGTGCCGGTTCTATACTTAGTAATAATAGTTCAATGTTTCTAACCCCCTTGCTTAATCTACATGATGTAAAGTTCCGATGCTAAAGGGGCCTACAGATTACCAGTTCGCTGTACGATATCAGTCTGTCAGTTAAACGCAAACGGTGATAGTTCCGAACAACTGACGGGCTGATATCGTCCGGCGAACTGGTAATCTGTGGGCCCCTTAAGATTGTTTTCGGCCCGCTCAAGGAGGGCTTAATTTATCGTCTTTCCAGGCCGATTAAACACCGAAATGATTCGCACCATTAACCTTTGTAGGCGGATATTTAATTTTGAATAGGTAAGTATTTGAGGGAAAATAGGGAGTTAAATGTGTAATTTCTCTAATTTTGTCCTGAATAGGATGAGGTTTTTCTTTAATTTTTATCGTGTGATTTATATAAAGAGCAGTTTCTATATAATTTTGTACTAAATTACTGTTAACTTGTCGCCGACTTCTAATAACAATATTATCTGGTAGTTAGCAAAAGTTGCAATTTCTCGCCAGCGACTGGCGATAGCCGAAGGCTATAGCAATCGATTCCAACTAAGCAGCTATCGATATCATAGCTGCATAGTAGCATAGAGAAATAATAAATGAATAAACGGTTTTGTAATTTTGTACTGTAAAACTACTTAACTATAGTCCAGTTGTAGTTGTAGGCCCACGGTTTGATTTTTTTCTGTGTTTTTCGTTCTATTTATACAAATATTTTGCAATAGAGCTACCATTTTCAGCCCGCTTCACACTCGTGCGGCTTTGCGCCGCGATTCGCACTCGATTTGGAACGGGCTTTTATATAATAGTCGCGCGCGAACGTAGACTATATTTAAGATTTTTGACCATAGTTGGGACCTTTTGGACTATAGATTTTACTGTATCGTTTAGGTTGCGGTACAAATCCACTGCCTTTAGTCGGGCTACTCCAAATATGAGCCACTATCACACACAGTTAAACATAGACCAGATCTACGCTTAAATAGTTACATATTCATGTACCGTGGAGTTACTTTGAATCCTGGGTTTACTTTGATAAAAACTTTACTTCGTTTTCAAACTCGAATATTACGCTTTCTGAACGCACCCTGTGGATTGTTTTTTTTACGGTTGGCAAGATTGAACGTCACTGTCAGTTAGTGATTTGTGTCCGTGGGATCAAGCATGTCGATCGATGGGAAAAAAATTAAAATATGCAAGTATCAGTTTTGTGTACTTTTAATAGCCTGTATAACTTCTAATGTACAATGTTCTATATAGCAAATACATAAATTTGATGTAATCCATTGAATCAGGCATGTATCGGCCTATAACATCGATTCTTGTTGCAAATCATAATCATGGCGGCCATTTTAGTATCTCGGTTTTTGTGGCATGGGGTGTCATTGATCGCCTATAAGGGTTTACTTTGATCACTGATCAATGACAACGGACGACATGTAGTTTTTTTAGATTATTTAGATATTGAAGGTTTTTTAACTGATTTTTGTATTATTGTTTTAGAATAATGTGCTCAGGCATTATTATAGGAACTACTCTGAAAAAGATTTAAACCGGGCTGTGACAGAAGTGGTCGAAGGCAGGCCGTCGATACGCCAAGTATCCGTACATCATTGTATTGTTATTACATATTGTTAATAAATTTTGATAGGTTTTAATTGTTCAATTATGCTTCTTACCTTAAATTAGTAAAATATGAGACTGTTTTGCAATAAAGTTGTTTTTTTCTAAGCCAACCTTTTTTCTCTTTGTCAAAGTAACCCCAAAGGCAATAAAATCCTTATAAATCCTAAACCTGCAAACGGATTTTTTTGTAATGTTTTGAAGTTTTAGTCCCTATCCTTACTATCGAATTCCGTCGAAAAAAAGGGGGGTATCAAAGTAACCCCAAATTAAGTTTAAAGTTGATCACCACTTTAGAATTTTTTTTCAAAGGACACATTAGTATTTAAAAAAATATTATTGGTGAAATCGATAGAGGAGCAAAAACCGATATTGTCATGTTTAGAGCACCGTACAAAACTTTGTTCACGGTGCTCTTATGGGATCACTTCGGTCTTGCAAATCGGTTAAATGCGTTTTTCTTAAAGACCGTTTGATGTAGGTACCTAAAATTTGGAATAGTTATGGCAAGTACCATCACTAACACTGTGAATAAGTCAAAACTGCTTATTTCTGATTTTAGGGGGAAATTTAGGGGGTTGAGAGGGATAGCCTGAATTTTTTTTTATTTGTAAGAATCGTGTGGGGTACTATTAGAAAGCTTGCAAAAAATTGAGTCGATGGACTGATTTTGACTTCATTTTACAGTGCAATAGTTTCGATAAAAAATGCATTTAAAGTTGCAAGTTTTCATACAAAAATTTTCACCTCTGTCCTGGCGATTTTCGCGAAAACTATAGCTAACAGGCAGCTGACCAGTCAATACCCAACTTAAAGAAGCATGGAGACGGCGGGAAAATTATCAGCTTAACTTTATCTTTATTAGTTTTTCAACTGCAGCCTGATCTTTGGTTGCTTAGGGCTAGCTAACTAATGCTTACACTGGTCATTTCATATTAGGAAGTAGTTTTAGCGAGAAAGATCCTTAGTTAAAACTTTGGCATTGAAATTTATGACTTATGTCTTTGATACAAAGTTTAATTCTGCTTGCTTATTTTTGTGGGATATTTTTTTTTTCTGAATAGCCTACTATACATAATTATATACGAACACAGACCAATTAAACTAAATGATACTATTTTGGAACAAGTCGATAGCTTTAAATATCTCGGGAGTATCATTAATAATAAATCAAGATGTAGTCAAGATATCATTACTCGAATCGCAATAGCCAAACAAGCCTTCAACAATAAAAAACATATTTTCAAATCAAAAATGTCTACTAACACTAAAAAACATTTTATTAAATCTTACATCTGGAGCATCGCCTTATACGCCTGCGAAACGTGGACACTGACACAAAGAGAGAGAGAAAGATTAGAAAGCTTCGAAATGTGGTGTTGGCGGAGAATGGAAGGGATTAGTTGGACGGAAAAAATATCAAATGATAGGGTTCTAGATAGGATTAACGAGAAAAGAAATATAATAGCGACAATAGAAAATAGAAGAGGAGTACTAATTGGACATCTGCTACGACACGACATGCTCCTAAAGAACATCATAGAAGGAAAAATAGAGGGAAAGAGAGGAAGAGGAAGACCGAGAATAAATTATTTCAACCAAATAAAAGAAAAGGTTCAGGTCGTGTCATACCAGAAGGTTAAGGAGTTGGCAGAGGACCGGACGAGTTGGAGATTGCTCCACCGACAAGAGCACAGCTCTTAAATATAAAGAAGAAGAAGAAGAGCCTACTATAAGTATGAGAGAGATCTACAAAATACAACCTTATTATATTGCAAATAAGTTTAAATTTCGAACGGGCTTTCCAACCAATGGACTATCTCAATGTTTATCTGAAAAAAATCAAATTAAGAATTCCGTTCTTCACTGTCGTTGTGTTTTTTTTTTCACAATAGAGCACATAGAGTTAGTAAGGCGTATAGAGAAAGGGAACGGTGCCCTGAACACCGTAGTCTTGACTTCGTGCTTGGCCAATTATTTTTATTTATTTTTAAATTCCATATTCGGGGAGATAAAGAAATATTAATTTTGAAATTGATCAAAGTAACCCCATTCCACGGTACTCCGTATGTTTTGCATTCAAGCGAGAATAATGCACTCCACAAAGCGATGCTTAAGACAAAATAATCAAGCATTTGCTGCAGGCCACTGGGCTGCAGTAATCTCGAATTATGTCTCATGCAACAAGGAAATGTAGTTTGTGAAATGAGAATACTATATAGGTAGTATAGTATAGTGTATTGTGTAGTAGTATCATATGATAGACACAGATTTTCATAGTAAATTGGATACAAGTTTTCGAAATGAACGGCGAAATTATCGAAACCGGCAGATAGATTGAATTAGTTTTCGAAGACATATATTATGAAAATATCTTGAAGTAGGTACCTACCTATGTTTTATGGGGTTTTCACATGGGCAAAAGAAATGTCATTAGCTTTGGATCCTAATTAACACTTCGACTACCTTAAGCTCAAAGGGCGTAAGGGACAAAATGGCGAAAATAAGTTATAATGGCGAATATAATCAACGTCGCGATAGCTTTAAAACCCTATGAAAACATTATGCTTGAACACAACTTTCCAACGCATTTTGTTGATGTTGACCAATTTTTTTCGAAACGACATTTAGGCGTACCTTCATATACCATACTCCATTCCCTTTTGGTTTGTCTCGTCGCCATCGAGTTTTAGGTGCAGGTATTGACTGATACACTTTTGTGGGTGCTTATTATATTCCAAGTTACAAAATAACAAAATTACGTCAAACACATTCAGCAAACTTTAATCAGCAAGAGTGCAGTAAAATATTTTGTAGCTAACTGAAGAGAAATGGCGGGTTGCGCTGTATAAAAATATTTTATGCATGAAGAACGTTCTGGGTTCTAAGTTAGATACGCCTCTATGGAACTAAATGAGTCTTTTACAGTTTTCATCGAAAATATACACATAATTATGGGATAAGTACATAAACTTGCCAGAACCATTTGAGGGTAGATTTTGTTTACTTTTATTTAAATACCTAAAGATACAGAATATAGAGGTTCTGCTTATCTATTCTCCGAAAGTCAGTTTTTACCATCCCCGTTCTTTCGCAATATTAGCCACTTATGTAACTTTGAGCCTTTGAAACTTTCCACTCCCAATTTCGGGTGAAATTTTCACTAGCGGAGAAGCTAAGTATCAATAATCCAATCACTGATATGCTAGTTTGAAGTTCTGTAACGAACATTATGCTGTACGAGTATTACTAGCTCGACGAGCTTGCATAACCTGTGTGGTTAATGAAATGACTTTAGTTCGCCAGTTTGCGTAGCAACATTGATATTATGCGCTGGTATGGATGGTTTTTGACAAGTTGTGATATAACAATTCTTGAGATTCGCAACCCCCATTTATATTTTATCAACATAATTATTAATGTTATTATGTGTAATTTTACAAGCATTTTAAAAGCTACTTTTGGTACTTAACGATTCTCTGTTTCAAGCATACCGTGGACGGTATGCTTGTACTACAACGATGATAAAACGCCTATATTTGCCTGTTTTTTGGATCTGTCAAAAGCTTTTGATATGGTCTCCTATGACATTTTGTGGGACAAACTTGAAAGCTGTACGAGTACTCCGAGGGGGGTGGTTAACCTCTTCCGTTATTGGTACGGGAACCAAACCAACCAGGTGAGATGGGCGGAAGCGTTTTCAGACGTGTACCGGTTAACGTGTGGTGTGAGACAAGGTGGTCTCAGCTCACCCAGGTTGTTTAACTTGTACATGGATGAGTTGATCGCTAGGCTCAGCAGCACGGGTATTGGATGCTCAATTGGCGGTACCATTGTTAACAATATCAGCTATGCAGATGATATGGTGCTGCTGTGCCCGGCGATCAGCGCTCTTGTCAAACTGTTAAAGATCTGTGAGGAGTATGCGGTGACCCATGGCCTGATGTACAACACCAAGAAGAGCGAACTACTCGTTTTCAAGGCAGGCAAAAAGGAGTTTACGTCAGTTCCTGCTGTATATTTATGTGGTGTTCCTCTAAATAGAGTTTCACGGTTCAAGTACCTCGGGCACTGGGTCACCGAGGACCTCCAGGATGATGCTGACATAGAAAGGGAGCGCAGGGCATTGTCAGTAACGTGCAACATGCTGTCACGTAGGTTTGCACGGTGTGACAGGGATGTCAAAAAGACCCTTTTTAAGGCTTTTTGCCAGTCCTTTTACGCGTGCAGCCTATGGACAAATTACACGAAAAAGACCCTCAATGCCCTGCGTGTCCAATACAATAATGGTTTCCGCATGCTGATGGGACTGCCACGTTACTGTAGCGCCTCGGGGATGTTTGCGGAGGCTAGAGTGGACGCGTTTATTGCGATAATCCGTAAACGCACTGCATCCCTCATGCGCCGAGTATGTGACAGTTCCAACAGTCTGCTTCAGCTCATTCCTGGAAATCCCGCTGGTACACTCTGGAGGCACTGGAATGACCTACATATGGGATCTAGAGGCACGGTATATAATTTAATGTAAATAGTTATTGTGATTTTAATGTTAATTTAATTTAATTTCAATTTAATTTCAATTTAATTTCAATTTAATTTAATTTTAATTTAATTTTAATGTAATTGTGTTGACATGTATTTTTAAGTTTATTTTTAATTTTATTATGATGTTATTATTGTTTGTAATTATGTATGGGTATATTTTTTTTGCCTGAAATAAAGAATTTGATTTGATTTGATTTAATTTGATTAACACAATATAATAATTTGTAAATTGAAATCTGCATCTGCAGATTATTGTTCATTTTCTGTTTCAGTTAGGCAATTAAAATAAAAAAAAAACTAACTAATCTATAAAACAAAACTAAATTAAAACTAAAAACGAATACTAAATAATATAAAAATATATCTAAGAAATTGGGCCCCTTTGGCATGGTGCCGAAGACGCTGGCAGCATTTCCCCGCTGTATTGCGATACATAACGTCGCTAAATTTATATTAAATTGCTTATTTTGCAGCAAATTTTTTACGGTAGCTTAAGAGACATTGTGATTTCATCAAAAAGCCTCAACTAACTTTTTATCGCCCTACTTCGCGCGGGTGATCTCAAGTGCGTAGATAATTAGACGCCGCCACATCGCTCACCACTTCGAGCAACCGCACAAATCATTTGCTCACTAGATGGTGTATGTCAGATAACTTGCGCTTATCACGCATTTATTTATTTATTTATGGGAGAAATTACGATTACACAATATATATAATATTATATATTTTTTTTATCCAAAAAAATACAGTGTAATTATCGCACTTATCTGCCAAACTGCAGAACAGTTTGTTGGCAGAAAAACCTTTTTTGATCTAAAGGCATCGTTAAACCAGATTGGTTTGTCTCGTTACTTGCATTGCGCTATTACTTACAACTTATACGAAATAGCCACCCATTTAACCCTCCAATCCACACGGGAAACTAGGCTTCTCTGCGATTAGTCCAGTTCCCTTACGAGGACAATAAAGGTAATTACTTACGTGCATCATAATAACATAAGATTCAGTAGTGTACATCGTTAGTGTGTAAAAAAATATGTGGTAGTAGATAAATTAAACTTATAATAGTGTTTTGATTTGTGGATTGTATATGTAGTTTATTAGTTTTTTAGTTGTTTGCTATGGTACCATTTAATTGCATTTCTGTTTAGTCCTAATGGTTGATTGCAAGTATTATTTTCTTTATTTAGGTCTGCAATAAAAAAATATTTTTAGACTCACTGAGCAGAGTGAGTAAGCAGTACACGGCGCGCGGCCAACGCGAACGATACCTACTCGTGCACTATTAGGGCTTGAAAATTGACACCTAGGCTTTCCAAAACATGTCGCGCGAGTGACTAAAATAATTGTGAATTATACCGTATTATTATCTAAAGTTATAATGACCCACGACAGTTTAAATTCGACAGTACAAGTAATTTTTATTGCACACCTAAATTCAGAAAATAAAAGAATAAATACAGCTTAATATCAGTGTTTAATATCTCTACGAGTCAACCATAAACAGGGCTAAACGGACAATGCAAAAATGGTGCCTATATAATGCCCAATCTAGAGGAGGTTATCAACCGCCTAACCGCACCCACTGAATTACCACGTGCATGCTACTGACAGAGCCTACCCACCCTTTGTTTCCGTAATTGCTACTGTTAAGGTGAATAGCGTTTTTGGCCTTTTGTGTTTAAACCTTTATAGGGAAATGACGCTTAAAATTGGGACACATTTGATATAATTAAAATGAAGAGTGTTCTTATTATGGCGCGAAGATGGGGAGGGATTTAGGCGTTTGTTGATGCGAAAACCATGACAACCTAAATAGGTTGTCAGTCACAGAGCGCAGTGGCTCTCTTTTTGGAAATAGATGAACTACTACACTATAAGAGAAACATTATAGTCTTTCTACTTAATAAATACCATCACGCTCCGCGTTTGTTGCGTCATTTACGGTCCTACCTGAATTGGTTGTTCAATACTTACGCTATAGAATTTCCAGTTTATCAATCCCGTGTGCTGACTGTACATCTAATTTACAGATGTACCTTTTTAGGCAGACAATGTCTCTCTGACTATACCCAGTTGCTAGCACTTTAAAAACTGTCTGCACTATGTTCGTAAGGCGTATGGTTTGCAATCCGGATCCGAAATTTTTGAAATTTATGAAATTATCCGGATCCGCTGGATCCGGATCCGCGGATCTTCTCATACATTTCGGATCCGTCGTGCAAACCCTGACTAAGGCGTCAGAACCCCTAGTTTAAATTTCATTCGATAGCGTAACGAGCGTTCGCGATTGCGTTATGTCTATTTTTGTATGGAATTATGAACAGCGCGCCAAGCGGGATATTTTGGAAACTCAAAATCCCATACATAATGACAACGCAAACGCGTTCTTCACGTCACGTTATCGAATGAAATTGACACTAGTGGTACTGATAGCTTTGTTTACCATGAGAGCCTTCCAATTTATAAACTCGTTGACACAACCTACTTAAAACCGTAAACATAAAAACTAAAAACGGTATTTTTCCACGCAAAGACCGGATCGTAAATATAAGTTCCATTCGTCTTAACGAGGGATATAATTTGAACTTTTTCAACATTCATCAAGACGTCACGGGCAAGGGCAATAATAAAACCTCGACCAACTCTGTGAGGAAAGTTGGCGTTAAAAAATTCCCCACTGAATATTATCTTCGTTTAAGAAACGTTAATTATACTTAAGTCAAATTGGATAAACGCTGCGGTCTTTTAGACTATTTTGTAGTCTTTTTTTACAATGCAGTGCACAAAAATTACTATTATATCTTGAATATTTAATAGACATGATGACAAAGTAGCATCTTATCCACAAGAGTGGCAAAGTAAGTTCCTTCATATAAACATGTTGTGCACAAATTCTACACTATTCTACAGTTTAAAATGTATTAATTATTTATGTTTAGATGTCAATATTGTAATTTGTAATAAATTGTATAACTTTGAATAATTTTACGGTTTAGACTCACTTGTTTTTAGTCACTCGCGCGACATGTTTCGGAGAGCCACGCAGCTTGCGACGCGGCGAGCTGCAGTACGCGATAAACGGCCGTCGTGAACGCTGCTCGCACTGTTAGTGCTTGAGAAAGGAGACCTAGGCTCTCCGAAACATGTCGCGCGAGTGACTAAAAACAAGTGAGTCTAAACCGTAAAATTATTCAATGTTAGTATGTCTCACAACAGTTTAAATTCGAGAATTGTATAACTATTATTTTCTTTTACTTTTAGTGTAAGCTAGCAGTGGTTTGGTATTTTTACTGCTATGCTGTTTAACTTGTTTGAAATAAATAAATACAGTATACGGGCCGGGCCAATCATGAATGATACATAACATAATCAATAGCGTTCATTTAGATTTGATTTGTAATGTTTTATAATTCGTATTTTCCGCGCGTTGGTGTTGACGACCCAAGTAACAATTTGTGGTACTATAGTGGTCAATAGAACGTTTCCTAAATACCACCTAAGGTCCTATAAAAGACCTAAGAAGGTTGTATAAAGCCGAAATGGCGCATCTTTAGTGCCATTCAGTGATATAGTAGACCTGTAGCAGTGTCAGCCGTGACGTTTTAGGTCTATAAAAGTGATGTAATGCATGACTCTTGTGCTAATTTGTTGTCAGAAACGCCATTATAGTGTTAATTTATACTATAGTAGCATTTGAGATTCCATTATAGTGCTTGTTTTATACTATAGTAGTATTTGAAATTCTATTATAGTGCTTTTTTATACTATTGTAGAATTCATAGTTCCTTTACTACTTGTTGTGTGTTTACTTCACAAAAACGGTACTAAGTAAAATGGTGATAAATAAAGACGTTATATTAATATGCGCCATTAAGATGTCGAATAATTCGGTCTTTAGTGCAAAAAGTATATGGGACGGAAGTTTTACCGTTAGAATAGTATTGGGTTAATGAGGAATTTTAAATGCCCCCTCGATTTATTTATGTTTTTAATAAAATAATTTAATAAAATATTATGATATTCACCATAGTTACTACTATACAGCCAAGAAGTAAATCCGACGCTTTTATAGGCTAACTATAGAACTTAGGACGAAATATTCACCGCCATCATGATTAAAATTAGGGTTCCAAAAGAATTTTGCTGTGACCCAGTTGCACCTACAAACTCTTTAGAAAGATATAGGATTTTTTTTTAATTTAGATGTAGTCATTACTGTTGTTTCCTTTTTCAATGAGATTGGTAAAAAAAATGTGCTAATAATGGATGTCGATAAATATCTAAACCGTCACGATTTTATGCTTGTATTAAATCATTGATGATAAATCTCACCTACAATCACTAATATCACTGGGGTCTTTTTTATCAATTCATTAAAATATAAAAATATTTTGTACGGAACCACATTATGTGGCTTAGGCCTGAACTTATATAAGCAAGATATAAGTAGCCATTACAGATCAAATTGATCATTTACAAGTAGTCGTTTTCTACCTTTATGTATCTAACTCGGTTTATAAAAGACATAACAACTCAGCTATAACGCTGTTGTCTTTTAAAAGAAAAAACAAAACCACTATACAACAGTTTTGTGATATAAAAGAGTCATTGTGACGTTTACAGCGATGAGATATAATAGGGATTTAAAAACTACTAAAGCGCTTTTTAACGCTATAAATATGTCCCAAAAACGCTACTATAGAGCAAAACAGTTCTATAATAGTGTTCATATGACTACTAAAGTATTATGTACTATAGCAGTGATCTCTAAAGCCACTATATCCTATAATCGTTGTATAGTTGGGTTTTTGTCACTGTTTAAACACAAAACTATAGCGGCTTGCAGGGAACCTTAATAGCGCAAACTACTAAAGTATTATGTACTATAGCAGTGATCTCTAAAGCCACTATATCCTAAAATCGTTGTATAGTTGGGTTTTTCTCACTGTTAAAACACAAAACTATAGCGGCTTGCAGGGAACCTTAATAGCGCAAACTACTAAAGTATTATGTACTATAGCAGTCATCTCTAAAGCCACTATATCCTAAAATCGTTGTATAGTTGGGTTTTTGTCACTATTAAAACACAAAACTATAGCGGCTTGGCAGGGAACCTTAATAGCGCAAATTAGTTGCATAAAAGTGATTCCAAATACTATTATACAGTAATATTGCTCTATAGTGATTATATTTGAACCTGTTATAGTACACGCCTGTAACGGCTCTATAAAATGATGATGTAAACCTTTACATCAATTGCTTATAGAATATATTAGCTGTATAAGCATATAGAGCAAAAAGGTGTTGCCAAGCGCTTTTATACGACAGGTGGTCATCTCTGAAACCTTAATACGACGTCTATACAAGCTTTTAGCGATAAAAACTAAAATTATAGGACTAAAATGTTACTTGGGGAGGACTAAATAGGTTTTATATTATTTATATTTATATACCTTTAGTCTTTGAATATTTGTCACTTTATTATATTGTTTTATATTATGTTTTAGTTGTCATTAAAATCTTGCTCTGGAAGCCGGCTATTTTCGTTTGCTCTCCTCATCAGCATCCTATACTTAGTCTTAAAGTCCACAATTCCCGGACAGGTGGGTTTGTCAAGGCCCGGAATCGGTTTTTTGTAAAACCCGAAATAGCCCATGTTAGCGTCATCCACCTTGCCGACACCCAAACCAGTATAATAAGACCTATGAGAGCCAAACCATTATTGAAGACCTACTACGAAAGCGCCATCTACTGCGAGGTATCGGAACTACTAGCCTATTGCGTCACTACAGCGTCGTGTAGATGGCGCCACTGAGATTTCCGCCGTATTAATTGCAATAATCCAATTATCCCTTTGAGTTAATTTATTATTATAAAATTAAATGTTTTGATTCTTACTAAATATTACATGATATATGGAGCTTATACGTAATTGATTGTATTAGAATCTATTTTAAAAGTATGTATATTAGTTACCTGATTGAACTCGTGGAGGGGGTTTCTGAATGTTAATAAAAGGGGTCGTAACCGGGGACGGAGCTCTCTTTTGCTTCTGATTTTTGTACCAACAACTTGGTGAAGAATAAATCAGCGTCAATATATACTGGTTTCATTTTATAGCGCAAGTGCTACGATTACCCATCCTGAGTACGTTAATACCTCAGAAGTGGGATACCTACGTAATGTCTGGCCCATATTTTAATGGTTTGGGGCGAAAAAAGAAGAGAAAAGCCTCAAGTATTGACACCGACACCGAAAAAACAACGAATTTTTTTTCTTCAACACCACGTGGCGGCGATGAAGACGAGCTACACACACCTAAACGACGACGAATTACGCCTACGGAAGCTGAAGTTATCCCCAAATTCAACCCGGAAGACAGAAATAGCAACGTGAAAGGATGGCTACACAAAATAGACCAGCTGGGAGAAGTATACGGATGGCAGAACAAAGATCGTCAGTTCGTTATGCAAATAAGACTTCGTGGCTCAGCGCGTGACTGGTATGACGACCTAGAAGATTACAACCTCACATGGGACGAATGGAAACATACGCTACAAACGGCATTTCCACGCTCAACGGATTTTGTTGACCGCTTGGAAGAGATGATGTTAAGAACCAAAATCGATACCGAAACTATGACGAAATATTTTCACGACAAGCTTTCATTGCTCAAGAAATGCAACATCTATAATGAGGACGCTATTTCATGCATCATCAAAGGCCTGCCATTCGAACTGCGCGCCAACGCCAAAGCATATCAATGTGAGACACCAGAACAACTTTACTATGGGTATCTATCTTCATTAGAGAACTTCAAGAGAATCGAAGCTGCTGCTAATGCGAGAAGAACAACGTGGAGGCGAGGAAATGCGACTACAACATCACACACATTACCGAAGCTCTGCTACGCATGTCGACGGCCAGGTCACGAGGCGCGCGACTGCAGGACACAACTTCACTGCGACGTGTGCCAGCGCAACGGTCACAGCGCAGCCACATGCTGGTTTGCTGCCGGGAGCTCAAGACAACAAATAATCAAGGTCGGTAACGTTATGTTTATCACATATGATGTTTTCCTTGATCTTTATAAAAAGAAAGTGTTTGTGAATGGCTACGAATTAATAGGGTACATTGATACGGGTAGTAAAATTAACATACTTACCATTGAACATGCTAACAAAATGAAACTTGTTATGACACCGTCTTCAGTTCTTATGCGCGGTTTTGGTGGTGCACATTCACAATCACTTGGTACCGTACAAGTTGAAGTTCACATAGATAATATCACTTTGTCAGGCTCAGCGGAAATAACTAGCTATAAAATGACAGGAATTGACTTTATTATCGGGCAGAAATTAATAAATCAAGTAAATGTTAGCCTGATCACAACAAACAACTCTGTGACACTTCTTCATACGAGTGATTTAGAAAATACCCTACAAGAAATTAAATTAACTTCCTCCGATTTTGTTACGAAGTACCCGGTTTACTTAAACGCAGATGTTGTTTTGTTGAAAAACAGTTCTAGTTTAGTAGAAGTTCGTATTGACTGTGATGAAAATGGAGGTAAACACACGTTCTTATTGCATCCGGTGTGCTTTGAATTAGGAAGTACATCCTATTTCATTCCCAGAGCTGTTTTATCGTGTCAAAATCCTCTCATAAAGGTAATTAATGTGGGCGATGAATCAATTCGATGGACGAAAGGAAAATTATTAGCACGTGTCGAAATAATGAATGCAAGTGAGATGGATGAATGTAATGTTATGACAGTTGGTAACTCATCTATGTGCGATAGGATAATTGAAACTAACATAAATCCTAGCGAGTTAGATGTAGGTGATCTTAATGAGGCAGATTTGGCAAGGCTTTTGAATTTGTTAAATGAGTTTAGTACTTCATTTGCTAAAGATACTAAGGACTTAGGCTGTACAGATCTAATTAGTATGAATATCAAAACTACAACTGATGAACCTGTATTCTACAAACCGTATCGGTTGTCTCATAGTGAGAGCGCCATAGTTGACCAGAAGGTACAAGAGTTATTAGATGCTGGTATAATTAGGGAATCTATGTCTGACTACGCAAGTCCCGTCGTTTTAGTAAAAAAGAAGAATGGAGAATATAGGCTATGTGTAGACTACAGGGCTTTAAACTCGCGTACTGTGAAGGATAGGTACCCCTTACCCAATATAGACGATCAGTTAACTCGTTTATCCGGCAAGGCATTTTTTACGACACTAGACCTAGCTCAGGGGTACATGCAGGTCCCTATAGAAGAAAATTCCATACATAAGAGCTCGTTCGTGACAAGTTCAGGCCAGTGGGAGTTTTTAAAAATGCCTTTCGGACTGTGCAATGCACCTGCCGTGTTTTCTCGATTAATAAAACTGGCTCTAGGTAACGTTCACTCCGAAGTAGCTCTATATCTTGATGACATCATGTTGCCTACTGTTACTATTGAGGAGGGCTTAGATCTCTTAAGACGCGTGTTACAATCCCTTAAAGATGCGAATTTAAAGCTGAACTTACGAAAGTGTTCATTCTTAAAACCAACTGCTACCTATTTGGGACACGAAATTACTCAAGGGACTATACAACCTGGAAAGGCTAAAATAGAGTGTGTTAGCAATTATAAACGACCTAGTAACGTTCATGAAATCCGCCAGTTTATCGGACTAACATCATATTTTAGGAAGTTTGTGCGGGGTTTTGCCGAAATCGCTAGACCGCTTACAGAACTAACTCAAAAGGGTGTTGATTGGCACTGGGACCAAGAACAAGAACATGCGTTTCAAACGTTAAAACAGAAACTTGTAGAAAGACCCGTATTAGGTATATATGATAGGAACGCCGAAACTGAATTGCATACCGACGCGAGTAGCTTGGGCCTTAGTGGCATATTACTTCAGTACCAGCCTGACCGTAGTCTCAAACCTATAGCATATTTCAGTAGAGTCACAAGTAAGGAAGAGCGGTTTTACCACAGTTATGAACTCGAGACTTTAGCAGTTGTAGAGTCCCTAAAACGATTTAGGGTTTACTTGACTGGGATCCCTGTAAAAGTAATCACTGACTGCGCGGCTTTACGAACCACCCTTGTCAAAAAAGATTTAATTCCACGCATCGCCAGGTGGTGGCTTGCTATTCAAGATTTCGACCTAAAAATAGAATATCGCCCTGGTAACCGAATGCGTCACGCCGATGCCTTAAGCAGGAACCCTGTCATTAGCGAGGTACATATAGTAGAGGAATCCGACTGGTTACTTACTCTCCAGATGCAAGATGATGCGATACAAAACATTATTACTCAACTTTCTCAAGGTACGAATAATGCAGACATAGTTTCTAATTACGTGCTAAAAGAAGGGATTTTATATAGGAAAACTTTGTCAGGAGAACGTTTTGTCATTCCAAAGTTAGCAAAGTATGGTTTATTACAAAAATATCACGACCAAATAGGTCATCCCGGCTTTGAGAAATGCGAGAAAATTATTAAGGCCCAGTTTTGGTTCCAAGGAATGACTCGTTTCATACGTAAATATATAAACTCGTGTTTACGTTGTGCCTACGGTAAGGGTAACTTTGGTAGAATCGAAGGTGAACTGCACCCCATAGATAAGGCAGCTGTTCCGATGCACACATTGCATATAGATCATCTCGGTCCTTTCGTAAAGACCCGCCTCGGAAATACATATCTACTTGTGGTAATTGATGCTTTTACTAAATATGTATTTGCGAAGCCTGCGAAAAATGCCAGCTCAATGGAGACTATTAAACTTTTTAAGGACGTAATTTACCAATTTGGAAATCCTTGTAAAGTAATAAGTGATAGAGGAAAAGCCTTCACGAGCCGGTATTTCAAACAGTTTGCAGAAGAGTGTCAGTTTAAACACGTCTTGAATGCCATAGCCAGTCCCCGTTCTAACGGACAGGTGGAAAGGGTAAACCGCACTCTTCTGAACGGTCTTAACACCATGGCTGATAGTGAATGTACTTGGGATACTAAAGTAGCCGATGTAGTCTGGGGAATTAACAACACGCCCAATTCAACAACGGGCTTCACCCCATTTAGTCTTATGTTTGGTCATAGCAACACACGCTACCCAGCATACCCCTCTGATACTCCTATAGACGTAACTAATCAGCAGAATCAACTTGATTCTCGTAGAAAGACGGCAAAGTTACGAATTGACCGAAACATGACCGTCATGAAAAGTAGGTTCGACAAAAAACGAAAACCCTATAGGAAGTACTCACGAGGTCAATTAGTTTTGTGGAAAGGTGGATCCGCGAGGGATACTCAGGCGAAGGTTACAAGAAAACTTGACGGGTTATATACAGGGCCTTACAGGGTAATTAAATGTGACCATAGTATAGACCGTTATACAATTTCTAGCGTGAAAGGCATGAAAGGTTATAAAAGGTTCTGTGCCGTAGTACGAGCAGATGTCCTTAGGCCTTATAAAACAACCTTATCAGATGATGATAGCTCTGGTAGTGACCACGACATAGACAGGGATGATCTTATAGACCTTTTAGAGAGCTAATAAAATATTTGATTTGTCCAATTATAGTGTGTTTGCGCCCATAATAAGGTTAATCATCTTAGCATAAAAGGTAAATAATCAATAATAAAATCTTACGATTAGATCATTCATTTAATTATAAATATATTGAAAGTATGCGTAATAATAATCTTATCTGTAAATATATTTCTTGAAGTTTTTATTTCAATTAATAAAACAAAATTACATGATGTAACATACGATTAAAAAGAAATTATAATTAAATCGGCGTACATTTTATTTCATATCAACTCTATAGACATCCTGTATACTTATTTGCTGTCTTAATACATTCATAATTCACAAGCGTAAAACTGAGAGGGTATTTCTGCTATACAACATAAACAAATGGTAGATCTATCTCACAAAATAAATACATTGACAAAACTATTTTATTGTGACAAAAGGGTAGATATTATAAGCACGTGACAAGACAGTTCGTAAAAATAAGGTAAGATAAATTTAATGGCAGGGTAGAAGCATACAAGTAACGGTCGTAATAAATCTGCTGTGTGGAAATTAAACGCAGTAACTATTTCCCCTAATCTGTGTGATACTTTGTTTACTAGTATACCGAGAGGTACTGTGTAATAGCTAATTACTGTGTGATGCAATAAGGACTATGTGTCTAATACTTGCTGTGTAGTAAAAACTGTGTGATATATCTGTGTGAAGCTCCTGTAAGTACCTATGGCATAACCTGTGTGTTTAATAGATGCTAGCATGCATATGGTACTAAATAAGGATTCAGTAAACACGTCGAATGCCTACTGTGTGTTACTTAACTGTGTGATGACTTGTCTCCAAAGCCCTGAAATGCATTTTTTTTAAACTATTCCCTCTAATCTGTGTGATAAACTCAATAGTAGTTTTTTGAATTGGAGTCTAAGAAAAATATGTAAGATATCTGTGTACCAAGTAGATAGTATAAATTAAAATAAAACTTGCTCATCATCATACAATTTAATGTACGTTTATCATCTGTGTGAAGCTGTCAATATATCTGATATTAGGTGATATAATATAACAATATATTTGGCTGGTTCTTTATATATTCCAGGTTCCTGAATCGACTGGCGGTCCAACCACATCTACCAACTACTCGAGGGCTCCACCAGCAGGCCGTGGTGGACCACGGCCATGGCAGGACGGCCGAGTGTTAGCGTCATCCACCTTGCCGACACCCAAACCAGTATAATAAGACCTATGAGAGCCAAACCATTATTGAAGACCTACTACGAAAGCGCCATCTACTGCGAGGTATCGGAACTACTAGCCTATTGCGTCACTACAGCGTCGTGTAGATGGCGCCACTGAGATTTCCGCCGTATTAATTGCAATAATCCAATTATCCCTTTGAGTTAATTTATTATTATAAAATTAAATGTTTTGATTCTTACTAAATATTACATGATATATGGAGCTTATACGTAATTGATTGTATTAGAATCTATTTTAAAAGTATGTATATTAGTTACCTGATTGAACTCGTGGAGGGGGTTTCTGAATGTTAATAAAAGGGGTCGTAACCGGGGACGGAGCTCTCTTTTGCTTCTGATTTTTGTACCAACAACTTGGTGAAGAATAAATCAGCGTCAATATATACTGGTTTCATTTTATAGCGCAAGTGCTACGATTACCCATCCTGAGTACGTTAATACCCAATATTTTAAATTATTTTATGCTCTTCACGTAGGACCGAATGATGTATTTAGTTAACACATTCGTATTATTAGATTGTCCCATTGAAAAACAAATAATAAACCAAAGAACGAAAAAGAACGCAATAATACCGGTATTTTTTGTATGAAGAAAAAACCGGTTCCGAGCCTTGGGTGTTGTAATAATTTTACAATCTTTTTTTTTTAATGCAACCATTTTAACTGTCATTTAATTCCAGCAAAATGGCGTGAGAAAGTCAGTCATTCCCGGACTGAATGAGATCGTGTTTTAAACATCTCATTTCCGCTACTGAAAGAAAAAACCCATTTGTTCAACATTAATCATGTCGTTTCGTTTTTCATGAATAATGAAACTTCAAGCGACGAACAAGGTTCTAAGGTCCTTAAATATTGAAGCAAATAAGATGTCATATTTTGTGGACAATTAACGTAAAAATGACAACATGTAGCCTGAACATAATTCAGCCAATTATAGCCCAAATTTTTTTAGGCTTCAGAATCAGAAAATGTTCATTTATTTATTTGTTTAATGTTTATTGCACAAAATACGAAAAAAAATTAAAATGTACATGTATGTATGTGTAAGTTGTTGAGGTCATTTTAGATCATTTAAGTAATTATTCATTTTTCCAATTTTCAACACAAAATTAGGTGCCATAGGCACCGCTAGGCTCTAATGGGTAAAAACAGAATAATTTGAAAATTTGGGTGAAATCTTGCTAGCAAGATCAGGGCTATGTTTTCAATGTCTGACTGAACTGAAATGTATTACACTTTTGGTTGCTGGTTGAAAATAATCTTGACCACAGGAACTCTTTAATAAAGCAAAGTAGACATTAAGGTTGCGCTCCTCACAATAAGTTATAATTCACCTATAGTCGGACCAAAAAAAGTCTGCAGCCGATTTGATAGCCCACGCAGTGCAAGTGTCATTTCGACGTCATAATTTCATAGAAGTTTGACATTTAAAATAACACTTGCACTGCGTGGGCTATCAAATCCGCTGCAGACTATTCTTGGTCTGACTCTACAATAATGTCGAGGTCACTGAAGTGCGCCAAAATAAATATGCCACGGTCATGGCCTCACAATTAAGAGATACGCCTTTCTTTCATGTTTTTTACCGAACCTTTCATCAGCGCTCGACAACACCGTTCACTTACCCCCTTATTCATACAACTTTACGGGCCTGATTTATTGTTAGTCAAATTATGTTTTATCCCTTTCCTACAAATACTATAGTCAAAATGATAGATAAAGACAAACGATTTATAGCTAATTCAGGCCAGTAACGCGTTTCTGAATAACTCCATTATATTATACCTAAGTGTGGGTACAGGTCGGTAGAGGCGTGAAAAAGCAAAATAATATAAGTAAAAAGAGTTGTTTACAAAAAAAAAGTAAAAATTATCATTAAGATAAAAAGCACCACATTGTCAGTTCCAAAAAATTCAATTTTCAAACAAATCTTCCACTCCAAAACATCACAAATATTATTTCCGTATCATTACCAAAGGAAACGCCAAAACAATAAATTACATTCAAAATTTGCCTTCAATATATTTTCAGTGAACCAGGTTCAATAGACGAGAAATTGAAACGACGAAGAACTTATCCCCTTGGATTAAGAATAAAGATTTAAAAAAGAAAGAGGGTGAGAAAGGGTCGGGATAAGCTGTGAATTGCTGACAGCGCGTCTATATTTAGTGGTCGAGGAATATGCTAGCAATTATCGGCTCGGTCGAATAGGGAGGGGCGGTTTTTGCGACGATATTTTGTCGGTATCGATGTTTTATAATTATTGTTTTTAATTCTATCAAGGTTTTGCGTATTTCTGTGAATATTTGCCAAATCCACCGTTGCTTGGTATTGTTAAATTAAGTATTAATCATTAAAATATTTCAATAACTTAAGTCATACAGGAAGTTAACGTTACACTTAAGGTTTAAAAAGAAGCCAAATCATAATTGTGAAGATTCAACTAGAGTAGAACTGATGAGTTTGTAACGTCTGATTTTTGTTCTGATGGTCATGTTTTGACTTCAAAATTTAACTTACGATAACCGGACTCTTAGCATTCTTAGAAATTGTATTTTTAAGCGACGACGTACTGGTATACCTAATGGTATAAATACTTTGGGAACAAAAGTAATTTTGAACCCCACCTCCCCAAATAACAAGATTTCCCTTTATATAAGTATTCAGAAGACAAAAATCAAATAAATCAGCAATATTTTGCATTAGCGTACATTTATAGCTTACAGTCAGGTTATGCCGAGAGACACAAAGATAGGATAAAATATAGGATTATTATGTAAAAATATCGATAGCGTCAAATATAAATTTGGAACTGACACATCACTAAATCGATAACGCTTCCAGCGTCGGGTTGGAATAGTGTTGTTCTGGGCCCAGTTTGAACATATTAACAATTGTCGACGCACGATTCTACTCACGGATTGGAACTAAAACATTAATTGAATTTTCTCACTTCAATTGAGCCGCTTCGTTATTTTTGCGAGTGGACATGATAGGTTTATTTTCGTAGCTTCTCGTGGTATTAGTTTCGTTTCCGTTGAAAAATTCAACGTTTGTTAAAATGATCGGTTACTTTTCTGAAATGTTTTTAATCGAGTTAATAATTCGGAGTTGGAGGCTCTTAATTCGTTCGGATCTTTGTTCTCCAATCTCCAATGTCCTGAGAGTGGCTAGATCGATTTGGAAAATTCTTTATTGTTTGAAACAACAGAGGTACCTAGTACTTTTCTATTAGTACTATTGCCATCAGGTCAGGATCTGATGAAGGCGTTCTGGAGAAACCTAGGTTTCTCCAGAACTAGATATTATTATTATCACTTCAAATATTGTACCCCTTGAACGGTGATCTCAGTTACTTAAATGGTAAATTCCGATATCCCCACACAAAAATGTCATAAGTTTCCGAAGATTATCAATGTAGAAATTTCGAAAGTTTGGAAAAAAATTGTCGGCACATCAGTAACTACCCTGAATCCCTGATACAATTCAATTTGAAAAAAAGAATTGCCACTGATGAAGACACAGTGTAACGTTAGTAAGAGAATAGTACTCCCTGACGAATCGGGAACGAAATAAATCTCGGTAACGGGTGGACTCGAAGTATTCTGTGCCAGTGCTTGAAGATAAAGGAAATACTTTACGGGGGTGTTATTTGAAGAATCGGTGCTATGCTTTACAAATGCTTAAGCATTGTAGACCACCCTCCTTCCAGGAAGTTAACTAAGGTCTCCAAAGAAGGCCCGTCGTTATTTTAATTTTTCTTATGTGTTCAATATGATCTTGCAATTTTGTTTATGGTACAGTCACCCGCAATAGTATATTACACAACGAAGGCAGCAAAAATATCTGACACGATCTTATTTCTAGAGCCATAAGAACGTGTCACATATTTTTGCGGCCTTCGAAGAGTAACATATTATTGCAGGTGACTGTACTAGCGGACATGAAAGCAAAATTTGAACCCATGCTTACTTATAAAAGCTTTTGCTTTTAATTTCGACGATGCGTGTTGCAGATGACATACGTGTAATTTTGACGAAACCTAAGGTTGATGAGTTTTCTAACGAAGCCTGCGCTATGGATCTGAAGGTATGTTACATTTTTTTAATTCAATACGATTAATTACTCTTATAAAAGTACATATAACATTTTCAAAGTAGGCAAATGTAGGCTCTGGGCCCTGTTTGCATGCTGGTCTGGTACCTGGTGGTGGTGGTGATCTGTTTTGATATCGCGTTGTGACAATAATAATGATATTATATGCGTATAAGCGCAACGCGGGAGATGTTAAAATTAGATCTTAAGGAGATCAAGAATATCAAAACGGGATCTTTTGACGTGATAACGTCTTATAAATCGATGAACCCCGGTGGCATGTACGAAAAAGTGTCACGTTGTGGACAGATCTCCATGGTAACGTTACGGCCAAAGTATGCAATTTTTCATCAATGTTTTCTTATGACGTTATCACGCAAAATTATCGTCCGTAAACCGACTTTACAGACAACCATATTTTTTGTATTAATTTTGCTATGTAATGTGCTGCATTGAGTATGTCGGAGCGGCATGCAAGGATAGCGCCCAAATTTGACAAACCTAGAATTTAACGATTTGTGACATTTAAATATATATTAAACAATATTTTATTTAACGTAACTCTTAGTCTTCGACTTCTTTGTCTTAACAAACTTTTTCACTCAGGCTCTAAACGAATAATTTACCTAATCACATCACCACCTTCATCAAAATCGACACATTACAATACACGACACAAACATACACAAGTACATACTCAGACTACTAAAATGATGTGACTCTTCCCTTAACCGAGGAGTGTCTTTTCAAAAGGGCTTATTTCTCAATGAAAACCATATAAAAATACGCCCTTTTGAAAAGACAATCCTCAACTGTATTATAGTCAGATAAAATAATCGCACGCGTAACCTATCGGCTCCCACAGCTTTAAATTAACTAACCACCATTAAATCTAACATTTCTTCTACAAGACGAACACCGAATCCGACAGCCACAGAAAGCACAAGATAAAGAAGATTCACCAGAACCAAATAAAACTTCTTACACAATCACTTCCACTCACTCGCACTCACTCGATCACCTCGGATTCCGACAAGCTCGGCTGAGGTTGGCTGAATGATGCGAGAGTCGAGGGTAACCAGTGTAGCGTGACCTTGAGATTTGTAAAATGGATGATCTCGGATTTCGGGTTACAAGGAAAGTATGAGAAGGGGGCATATAAATTTTTCCTGTTGCCTGTGGGTCCCTGGTGCTGGACTTTGTCATTATTTCTCCAAAATATTTGCCAATTGATTTCTTCATTCAGCTCAGCAACTCCGTATTGTTATTTGCGTAGCTTAAAGTTCGGCTACCTTTTCTCCCAATTCATTATTACTATAAATACATTTCGAAAGAGTTCTAAAATACGATTTACATCGACCATGCCGATGCCGTCCAGATGGCAGCCATTGCTTTGCGAGTTTGCGACAGATGGACTAGCTTTCAGAATGGCTGATAACCATTTTTACAGCCTTCCATATTCCACATGTATAAGTAAGATTACTTCAGATTTAAGCGTAGATATTTTATAGGGGCACGCAGTTTAAAAATTGATTAGGTTATTGGGTAGGTATTGTTAACACCGTGATACCATAAAGACAGCTGATAAAATCACTCTTCTGAGGTAAAAAATCTTCTTCTTCTTTGTCTTCACACTCTTGTCAGAGTGGTCGTAGTCGTCATATCAGGGCAGGTGGCAAGCTTCACAAACCGTCGCCATTCTTCCCGTACTGTAACCCTTCTTGTACATTCGTGGAGTGGTCCATTGAGTGCAGGTAAAAAGGAAGCTACCTACAACTTTAAATTCCTTCTTTACTAGTACTCGGTAATCTATAGGAACGACACGCGAGGTTTTAGTCGCCAAATGGCTCCAGGAATTGCACTCGAGAGCTCCCCGGACACTGCTTTTACGTGATTCGTCTTGTGGATTGGCCGAATAAGTGGTGTTACGTGTGTACGGCGAAATACGTAATACGGGGAATATCGTTAGGAGTGAACGGCTAGAGAAATGTGTTGAGATTTCGTGATTAAACTGGTAAACTAGTTTTCTATTGATTATATTAATGTACCAACTAATTCAACTAAGGTAGGAATCCGAGAGCTCGTTATGAATTCTAATTTAACAATTTGTGACGGTTTTGAACTGGTTTTGACATGACCTTGACGATTGGCGCGCATCTCACGCACGACTTTCACTTCATTCCGTAAAAGAGAATAGAGTGTATAGAGGCGGATTGTCAAAGTAAATTATGTAGCCACTGTAATTTTACTGCCATCGTCAGACAGAAGATTAAAACTGTTAGAACGCCATTTGACTTTGATCATTATTCTTTCACTGATATGTTACTTATATTAATTTGTTAAATATTAATATTAACGCCATCTACTTGACTGTAGGCCAAAGGTATGGTGCAACCTTTTCGAGCGATTGCGCTATAACTTTTAGCCTACTCTCGAGTAGATGGCGTTAATATTAATATTTAACAAGTTCACACATTTCAGTTCTAACAGTTTTAATCTTCTGTCGAAAGATGGCAGTAAATGTACTGTAGCTACATAATTTACTATGACAATAACTCTCTATTTCAAATTCTCTTTGATTTCGCATCCACCAATCAGCGTTAGCGATCTTCAAGGTCGTATCAAAATAAGATCAAAACCGTAAGAAATTGTTAAATCTGATGTCCTACCGCGGACCACGTTCGACGTGTTGCCTCTCTGTCGGAGTAGCTAGATCAGTGCCCCAAACGCGTTAGTTCCACGTAGCATTATTCCCGATCGCGTTTTTCTCCACTCGCGTTAGTTCCGCGTAGCATTATTCCCGGTCGCATTTTCCCCACTCGCGTTAGTTCCGCGTAGCATTATTCCCGGTCGCATTTTTCCCCACTCGCGTTAGTTCCGCGTAGCATTATTCCCGGTCGCATTTTTCCCCACTCGCGTTAGTTCCGCGTAGCATTATTCCCGGTCGCATTTTTCCCCACTCGCGTTAGTTCCGCGTAGCATTATTCCCGATCGCGTTTTTCCCCACTCGCGTTAGTTCCGCGTAGCATTATTCCCGGTCGCATTTTTCCCCACTCGCGTTAGTTCCGCGTAGCATTATTCCCGGTCGCATTTTTCCCCACTCGCGTTAGCTCCGCGTAGCATTATTCCCGGTCGCATTTTTTCCCATTCGCGTTAGTTCCGCGTAGCATTATTCCCGGTCGCATTTTTCCCCACTCGCGTTAGTTCCGCTTAGCATTATTCCCGGTCGCGTTTTTAGACGGCTCCTATTTCTGGGCGGTTTGCCCTTCGGGCATCTGAAGCTACCTAACGAACCTAACCTACCTACACTTTTTTCCCTAAAGTGTAATGTTTTCATAGACGTCACACTAAATTAATAGGTTAGGTTCGTTAGGTAGCCTCAGATGCCCAAAGGGCAAACCGCCCAGAAATAGGAGCGAAGCGGGGCTCCGTCTAGCTAAGTTGTGAACTGAATGTTTTTTGAAAAACAAACTCTAGTGGGGAAAAATGCGACCGGGAATAATGCTACGCGGAACTAACGCGAGTGGGGAAAAATGCGATCGGGAATAATGCTACGCGGAATGAACGCGTTTGGGGCACGGATCTAGCTACTCCTCTGTCGCACTTGCAAATTCTTACGCAAGTGTGACAGGGAGGTAGGCCCTCTGAACTGGGCTCTGTCCAAGTAAATGACATCTTTATTACGTCATTACACACAACAGAGTGCCATCTATTGCGAAAAGATTTTGAGCACTAGGATTTTTACCATAGTGCTCGGTGCTAGTTCAGTTACAAATAAGTGTCATTATCCCTATAGGCCCCGTGAATGAACTATAGGCAGCATAGGAGCCGTCAGATTTTTGGCGCGAGGCATAAATGAGTCGTTTATGCTTCCGATGTATCCCACAAGATGGCAGAACCAACTATGCACAAGAATACGTACCGACGAGAACGGTAGATGGTAGCACTTGCTTTGGCAATGTACACGTGCCCCCCGTGCCCACGTGTTCCGATTCAGGCCACAAGATGGCAGACCCTCTAACGCGCACGGTCCCTATTCTATAGTCGCACCTCAAAACAAATTTTTAGTAAACTCAAGAAGGAAAAGCTTGCTTTTTGACAATCTGGCCACATTTTATTCCCCGCTAATGCAGGCGTCACACGTTGCGGGCACTTTGCATATTCATAAAACGCCGCATGCTTAAATTCACTTTTGCGTCCGGGATGTGTAATTACTGCCGGAGTTCGGATAGTGAGCCGAGTAAAGTTTAATGAGATGCTTTGAAAGGGAATAATAAAGCAGAAATCATTCTGGGTAGATGGTCAGAAGCATAAAATGATAAGTCCGGATTCGTCTAAGTGAATTTTAACACTGTGCGCCACGATGGTGTAGGAATTCCATTCGGCGCATGGTAGAACGTGACCATTATATACTTCATCGTTTTTAAACTGTCTTGAGTTATACTAACACTGCAGTTATAATAATACGGTTAAACTCACGTTATTTCAGTCACCCAAGTAATTAAAATAAATATTTTTTATTATATATAACTGTTTCTACACGTTATTTCATATTTTGTGTTAAACTAATGTTGTGGTAAACCGGGTATATTTTCCAGGCAGTAATATTTCTAGGAAAGTTATTTTTCTCCTATACCTACTCCATACATTACTCCAGGTTTAGTACCAAAACGACTATTATTTTCGTAGTCGACATCTAGCATCAACAATAGATGTTCCGACTGCAGAAAAGTTTAATGCTCAACAATTTAATTAAATTTGTAATTTTCAGCTAATATTATAACCGGATTAACCGGAACTCTATTTTCACTCCTTCTGCTTTTAATATTAGTTGTAAATTGTCGTTCAATACAATTTTTGTGTGTCGCGACACTAGAGAATTCTAGTATCAAGTAGCGGTACTGATATTTCCGCTACTCGATGCTAGACGTCGACTGAGAAAATAATAGTCGTTTTGGTATCAAAACTGATGTATGAAGTTAGCACTCTATTCTTACTATATATCTCTATGGTAACGACTAACAAAGAGTGACGCTTACACCGCGCGGCATTACGCTCTCATGCGATGTAGGTTAAAAGGCAGCATTAAGGTGCGGTATACTGTTATTAATGTGCTAATGTATGTTTTGTTTCAGTTTGCCAGCTTTCTTACAATTCCTTGGTGCTTTTAGAGCGTGCCTTATGCAAGAATAAGCTTCTATATGCTTCTTAGAAGGCGAGGGTGCAAGTCCTTGCACTAGAACCAACTTTGACCTTATACTAGTTTCTATTTTAACAATTAGGTTATACATAAAGTAAAATTGATTTTATCTTCACCTCGGAAAAACAATGTCCGGTAATTGATAAAAACTCAAGATAGACCAAACGAAACGAACTGAAGTAGGTAATTGAAAAATCTATAATAAAATTAATAAACGAGGAAAGAGTCGAGAACGCTTGCAATACCGGTGAAGAAGTCAGACAGTAAAATTTCTTTCTCAGTTTGTGTCAGGTTTGTGATTTTCTTTTCGTTTCATGACATACCGACATTATATTTATTTTTCGGACACTTTATTCGCACACAATTATATTTATATTATACCGTAGAAAAGCCACGACATTCAAAAATTGTCGCGTAAACATGAAACTGTCCATGCCATGTTTACATTTTCTAATTCTTAAAGAGGGGTATCTACCTATCTACGTACCATCCTGTGTGTCTGTAATTCCATTCATTCGTCGTTCGTTCAACTCACCTCTCAAAATTATGAATAATTATATTTAACTCGGATATCGTATTGAGTCGATTCCTTCATGCATACTCGGAGACCACCTCAAGTGTTCTCGTCCAATTGAGCCAAAATGGCCGCCATGTATGGAGTTATGCGGAAGCGAAATTCTCCAATTATTTTTAGGAGCTACGAATGTAAATTAGACCTTAAGGAACATGAGTTAAAGCAGTTTTTGTATTTAATGGCAGCTGCCATTCATTTTGCTGAATTGATGAAAATAATAGAAAAATGTTATAAAAATAACGAAAAAATTCAGCATTGTTTTTCCGATTCACACATTTCTGAAATAAAGATTGGAGTAAGTTCTTAATTAATAGAATCAGATTTTAATTTGCGGAAATACATATTAATTAAAAAAATTACATCAGCGTAATTTAATAGTAACGTTTTAGTAAAGAGAATTTGAAATAGAGGAAAATTGTCAAAGTAAATTATGTAGTCAGTACATTTACTGCCATCTTTCGACACAAATGATTAAAACTTTTAGAACGCCTTTTGTACTATAAGGTTTTTCTTTTGTGCAATAAAGATTAAATAAATAAATAAATAAATAAAGATGGCAGTAAATGAATTGACTACATAATTAACTTTGAAAATATTCCTCTAGTCTAAATTCTCTTTGGTTCAAGTCAATATTTTTATAACTTATTTTCAATATCTTTATTGAGAAATTATCTTTAATGCTGATTATAATTCTGCTCGTAGGTACTACAATTTTAGCTGAGCTATTTTCAGACTCTCACAAAGTTTGTATGAAATCCGAGAATTCATTATCATTTTAAAATGGCGCACATAGCTTTCATAGTCAAAATTGTTTTTACAACAACGAATTCAATTTAACTTTGCTCTATTTTTAGCCACGATTCGAACAAATTTTAACTTTACGTGAAATTACTGAACTGGCACCAAACACCAATTATTTAACAATTTTGTCTCAAATTAATGTACGACATATTATTTCTCGCTAATGTCGACGAAATATTTTTGCACAGAATATCTCCATCAAACGCCGCATTGGAAAATATTTAAAATAGTCTCTAGGGCATTTCATGAGCTAACTGGTACTAACGCATTTATTTTTATTTCGTATACAACTTAAATTTTTTCAACATTTCAAATCGATGATTATTTTACTGACCATTTTTCATGTGTGATTTTTCAATGGATGACCATTGTGACAGAAAAATTATCCTATGCCAATTAATCTTAAGAAAATTCGCGTTTGTACGGGACAACGTTAACAATTTCGATGAATTCTTCATCTAGTGGATGTGTTTCTGAGTTGTGTATTTCGTGAAACAATACAAGTTATTTATCCTTTAACACATTTCTTCCCCATCGTTAAGCATATTTCCACTGCATTTAAATCAATTCTAGGCCTTGCCGTCTTACAATTAAATCTCAAAATTGAATAAATATTTGGGTTGATTATCGCGGCAGTTTTCTTCGCAAATTTATCCAGGCATGGGTTGAAGAGCAACTGGGAATTCGAGGAAGGCTTTATTCGGGATTACCCCAGCCTCAATAAAACATGTTAAGCCGTGGATGTCATAACATTGGATAAGTACTGCTGCTCTTGTATCGTTTCGGTAAAAAATGTATTGAGGGTTCTGCTTTGGGCCTTTAATAGAACCAGTCTCTTGTTACTTTACTTCAGAATTGACGATTTTAACACCTGAGTTCCGTCGAATGTTTATTATTATTATAGGAGGCAAATAAGCAGACGAGTAGCCCGATGGTAATTACCATAGCCCATGGATACCAGTGACACCAGACGGGTGCAAGTGCGGTGCCGGCCTTTAAGACACCTACCTAACTGACCTACGACCTATAAATACCTTTTTCCCTCATTTCACAAATAATTATTAAGCATCTACGAATTTATTCGAAACGAGCTAAAATAATAAAGAACCTCATTAATACTAAAGTAAACGTACTAGTGCTCGACATGCTAATGCCCAATAGATGACACCTTGCTGTCACCTCTATTGACAATGACTTAAGTTTCAAGATGACATGTACTGGGACCGCGTCGAGCACCAGTACGTTTATCTTACTGAAATACAAGGGACCCCAAGAATTAAGATAAAATATTTGGCAACGAATATAGAGTTAAAAGGAGAGTTATAGCCTGCGTCTGTCGTCAGGGATTGGGTTGGATCTCTAGTACTTTCATCGACATTGCCAGTGGTACCAGTTTGGTTGGCGATAATTAAATTGTACAATATGAAGGGCACTTAATAAATAAATATTATTAAGGTAAGCTCAAGAAGGCTTGTATTGTGGGTACTCAGACAACGATATATATAATATATAAATACTTAAATACATAGAAAACAACCATGACTCAGGAACAAATATCTGTATCATCATACAAATAAATGCCCTTACCGGGATTCGAACCCGGGACCATCGGCTTCGTAGGCAGGGTCACTACCCACTAGGCCAGACCGGTCGTCAAGATTAGGTCTTTTTTTTTCAAATGAAACTCCTGTGCCATAAATCTGTGTTTTGTGTTTTGTACAATAAAGAGTTTATACATACATACATACAAAACTCAAAAATGTTTTTTTTTTATAATGGTACGTGAGTCGTAAAGTTTAAAGTATAGCCCACTCCCCAAACTGGCCAACATTTGTTCAGCAAGTTGTAAAAATGACTTATGTTTCGATTTTTATTACACTTAAGTTCATAAGTTTTGTTAAATAAAGCCTTAAAAATTTATTCTAAGACGTAATGTAATGCAAATTTTGTTATGTATAAAGCGTGACAAGCAACGTCAAACACACTGATGTCAGCGTACATTGAAGACAATATTTATTTTGTATGAATGAGAGGAAGTTGAAGTCATTGAAGACTGAGCAGGAAAGCAGACCCTGGCACTAGGCCGGGAAAACGCTAAGTTGAAGAAGATGACGAACTGAATTCATTGTACTCTATAGTTAGCAAATGTATAGAATATTACATGCAAGTTCTTGGACCGTCTAATTGGGGCTTTATACAAAATATCTGGGAGACCGAACTTTGCTCGGAAAACATATAAAAACTCAAAACTGCACGTTTTCCCAAAGATAAGACCTAGCTAGATCGATTTATCGCCCCCGAAAACCCCCATATAGCAAATTTCATCGAAATCGTTAGAGCCGTTTCCAAGATCCCCGAAATATACATATAAATAAACAAAAATTGCTCGTTTAAAGGTTTTAGATAGACGTGTTATTATGACAGAGAGTGTTATAATGTAAATTTTTAGCAAATAAACGTAGGATAAATGTATAAAAGTCTAAATGTATAGGTACGCTAATGTGTCCATAAATCAATTGATGTCTGATACTAAAGAAAATGTCACCAAGCTCTTCGAAATGGATCTATATCTGAATCCCTAAAGTCTTTTCTTCTATGTTTGCATTCCCTAATATTGTTTGTCATAATGATCAGTTGTCCTAACACTAAAAACCCTAATTTTGTTTTCCCTAATTATTGATTACTTATCCTAATGTTATTAAGCATATTTTCTTTTTTGCGAGGGTCGCAGTTCTAACCCACTTTTGTGGCAGCAAGTTCTAAAACCTAACCATTTTTCAGAACCTTACATTATGGAAAATAATCGCTATGACAATTGATCGTTAGGGCATGTGCCCATTAGGACAAACCAGTTAGGGCAAGTGACTTTAGGACAAACGTTGTTAGGGATTCAGAATGACACCCCTTCGAAATTATTCATTCAGTTCCTAGCACAGCATTCAGTAAGAGTAAATTTTCTTGCTATGCAAAAATTTGTAACGCATAAACTCCCAGTACCTCAAAGGTAATTTGGCTCACTTTCTCATTCGCTATCTTAGCTTGCCCTAATCAAAAGCCATTTTCGTAAAAAATGTTGTACGTGCCTCCTTTACGCAATTTTCTTTAGCCCAAAAACCCTTTGTTTGAATATTCAAATAAAAATGTTAAAAAAAAATCGGTTATAACTGTCTGCTTAGGGGAGTTTTCTAATTTTGGATTTGCATAATGCGACGATGAGGCTCGGTTCCGGATCAATTTCGGATAAAATAAATTGGAATAATTAAAAAATATACCTAGGTACCAGAGACCGGAATTATTGTGGCATTTTTGAACAGTCATAGGGAATTCTCATTTATCGACTTCAGATAGGTACACGTATATCGATACAACGTAGAACACAAAATATTAAAATGTTTTATTAGTTAGTAGATATTTGACTGTAAAAGAAGTAATTTAAGCAATCAATATGAAAAAAGATTACATTTGACTACATATAGACGCTACGTCTAGAGCAGCGACGAAATATATATAGACAAAGCTCATAGTACATTTTAGACTTCAAAAAAATAGTCCACATGACTGAAACTTATCTGACACGTATATTACTAACAGTTATCCATTCTCCTTAAATATTTATACCCCGCCCGCAATTAAGTTCCCGCTATTAAAACATGTTGTGATTGGTTACTAAAAGTTTTGATTAGCAAACAATAAAAGTGACCGAGTGATATTGAAATAGATAGTGGATACCCAGCAGAATGAACAATTTTTGACGTCTAATTAAAACTGAAACAGTTATTCTGGCAGCCTAGCCAAGGTGACAATCGCTATCGCTTCTCCATCAAATCGCTTTGTGTCCCTCTATCACTCTTCCATATTAGTGTGACAGTGACAGTTGCGTTTCGTTCGCTACGGAGCGTTAGCGATTGGTATGTTGTCTACGGGGCCTGGTATAGGTAGTCCGAACGGTACCTTAAGTTATTCGATTGTGGTTACTGCCACCGGTTCTCAGTAACTTTTGCACCAAACTTCTGGTGCATAAGTCCTATAAACTTACCAACACACACCCGTACCCTTAGCCCACATACTATTATACATTAATTATAGAAGCGCCAAACTGCACAAGATTCCCAGAATCTTCAAAGAGAAACACCGCAATATGATTTAACAACATCCCCAGAACTTTGAAGAAGCGGCAATATCAAAACTTACCTGACTATAACAATTGTTATTCCACGAAACACGCGTAAAACCACCCCGAACGGGCATAACGCGGCATAACACACTAAATTGGCCAAGTTAGCCTAAGTGTGCCAATTCTCCGACCACACGGCTGCCTAACTTTGCCCATATTTAATTTTAGATGTACAGGGAATGATTATCCTGGTCAATAAAACACTTGATATAAATGGACTGTAATAATTTAAGCTTTGTGGCGGATGAGAATTAGTTAGAGACTTACTAAAGTGTCCCAAGGGGCCATTAATAATTTCATTCATTTCATTCATTCATTCATTTCAAACTTCTGGAGATAATTGAAACTATGAAAGTTACCAAGATACAGACTCAGCCTGGTTTGGTATTCATATGATACTGTAATTTTAATGTAAACCTGATTCTTAGTTAACCAAGACGAGCAAAACGAAGGGCAAAGGCACTACCTACCCACCTTTTATCGAATAAAATTTACTCTATTCTGTACTATTATTGCATCAGTTTGCAACGACAAAACATAGGTCAAGGAATTTGGATTATACGACACATCGTACCTTGTCACAGTGTTATCAGTTATCACTATCAAAGCTGCTAGGGTTCTCATATTATAGTCACTGGGACAAATTAAGAAGAAGCACAGATATAAAATTCCTTTAAACAGGAAGTTTACAAATGACTCCAGGAAATTATTCATTGTACAAACTTTCAAACAAAGACACACAAGTATTAGGTCAAAGATAGTATATCAATAATCGGAAAAAGGATAAACAAGTGACCCCAAACTTTTTGTTTACAAATTGAACTTATCGGAATGAGAAATTTCGGGTCCGGGACTGTGTCGAAGAAAAAGTTACGGAGCAGATAATGGAATGAATAATGATGGGTTCCGATGTAGTCAAGTGGAAGAATGCAGAAAAATAAGGTGTCTTGGTTCGAATGTAGGTTAGTGTAAATGTAAAGTATCATTAGACTTATATCGACCGGGATATGCACCGTGATTACCTTTTGTATTGTTTTCGAGCTCCCGCATATTTAGACGCAATTACATGCATCTTGTTATTGTATGGTCTACACGATGAACAAGATGCACGTATCTGCGTCAAACGGCCCGATTCGATCTTTTAGATACGTCAGTTAATAGATCTTAGAAACGAGATGGTTTATACACCGTGTTTTTATTGAATTCCGTTAACTTCGGGGTATGGTTAAGTACGTTTAAGAAAACTAAATGGCATAGTTAATTTTGAAAAAAAAAATTTTTTTTTGCTTTTTTTTTCAGAAAAAATAATATTAAAAAGTAATTAAATGTAGCATATAGCGTTGTTGTAACACGGGCATTACATTTAACTATAAACCAAACAATTGAAATCTGTGACATATCAATGTCAATTCGAACATCGATCGACCGAGATTTTACTTAAGTTTAGTAGCAAATGTATGAACTCATTCTAAACACTAATCAATATGTAAACCGGCCTTAACGCAAGTGTACAAGCTTGTAAAGGCCTTATAGGAAAAAAATAAAATATTGATTATCTTCGAAATGGAGTTAATTAGAATATCGGTGTCTTTGGGAAAGTTACTTGATTTAAGCTCAGGTATGCACCCTTGAAATTAACGGAAATGAAAAAAAACACGGTGTATATGTCTGTGTCAAATGTTACGTTACTTTTGACACTGACACATCTAATCCATATCGTTTCTAGATCTATTAATTGACGTATCTTAAAATTCGAATCGGGCCGGAAATATTGGAAGCTCGAAAACAATACATAAGGTAATCACAGTCCATATCCCGGACGATATTAAGTGAAGTGAAACTAGCCGTGAATCATTCAAAACTGTTAGTGTAAAGCAGCGGTCGGCAACCTTTTGGCAGCCAAGGACCACATAGTAGTTAACGAAGTTGACGCGGGCCGCACTTTGGTAATATTTGTGACTTTAGCAGACATTGTCGTTTGTCAATATTACTTACATACAAAATAGCCAGAGAGGCTCGCGGGCCGCAAGCGAGAGGTTCGCGGGCCGCATGTTGCCGCCCGCTGGTGTAAAGTATACCTAATAATTATGAAATAACGAAATAATGTTGGACCAAAACCCTAACTCACTGCACTTAATCCTGGAGCAAAACTAAATACGTAAGTAGTGGTGTTTTTGAACGAAGGGAGCAAGAATAGGGACTTATATCAATATACGTACTTCCCAAGATTAATTTAAGTACACGTAAAATTAATCATACTTTTATTTAAACCTATTTCATTATTTTAGGTACATAAAGTTCTATAACTAAAGCTAAAATAAAATGCTAGGGTGCGTGACTCTCAAGGCCCCCATTTCCAAGCCAGAATTACAACGAAACTTTAACTATGATTTAGCGATTTTAAAAGCCAGCTCAAGGTAGTGACTCGCCCAAATTCCCGGCACATAATTGCTGGCCCTAAACTATTAGCGACCAACTAGGCGAAACTGACGAATTCCTGGCGCCAAACATCCCAACTAATGTTGCGAATAGTTCTAAACCCGCCGACGAGTGGACACATGGGACTATTTAGCAGTATTCAGTATTTGGAACTAAATGCATAACTTGGGAGGTCGGTGACATGCTTGACAGCGCTGGGTTTTGGTCGGTGGTGGTTTTATTAATCCTTAACGTGAACAGAGCTGTGTAATATGTTTACTAGCGGCCCCCCTCGGGTTCACACGGGTTACACAAAACCTTAACAATTTATACACCAAAACCTTCGTTAAGAATTACTGTATTGATAAGTGAACACCGCATTAAAATCCATTTGATAGTTTTTGAGCTTATCGCGAACATACATAGACACAAATAGACAGACGCGCTAGGGGACTTTGTTTTATAAGGTGTAGTGAAGAGGGGGGAAAAGCGAAATCGTAGGATGTTGAATTTTTACATGTTTTAAACAAGGGCAGTTTCTCATTAACACTTTTCCAGGCATATGTTATGATATGATTTATTTATCTCACAATATACAATGTCACTTAAAATTACACATGGTAATTTTTTAGGAATTTATATTGTGATTGTCAGTTTTTTTACATTATGAATAATGGAGTACGAAAAATAACACTGACAATCAAAATTTCATTCAAAATTATTAAATTACAATCGTATGTCAGCAGTTTCACAATAAATAAATTAAACACACATAGTACGATTTATCGACCACATACGCGCTAATGGAATTTCAACTTTAGCATTCCGATTTAAAGTTCAAATCAGGTTGCATGCAGAAATGTTACTTGTCTTCCAATGAATCATCAAAGCTGGATTCATTGGAATATATTTGGATATTATTGGAAAAACCTTGTTAATTGGTGCGGCCTGGAAAAGGGTTAAAAATTAACAAAAAAAACTATACTACATTATATTTGCATGGATAGAAAATTCCAAAAAATATTACATTATACAAATAGATAGCCAAATTTTTGAATTACATTTTCGTAAGAATTAACCGTCAAAAAGTTTAAAAAAATTGCCGTCTTTCTAATAAATGGTTGAATCAAAATATTCATCAGTCAATTAAACTTAACCTAGGTGTATTTGAAGTAAAAATAAAGCTAGCTGGCGGCGACCTCGCGATGAAATGACCTTTAGGTGTATTAATTATTCGGTATATTTTAATTGGCAATTTGTATTCAAGTCTGGTTCACAAACGGTTGATTTTATTAGTGGTTTGATATTAACAAGTTCACAAAATAACTGGATTTATTTAATGAAGCCAGTAAATGTAACACTGTAATTAATAATTATGCATAACAAGCTGATGCGTTTCCAATTGATTACTGCATCGGGAAATTAAACAGTGAAAATAATTATGAATCAGGAATCTTAATATAGCAAAATTATATTGTATGTTATAGGTACTTAATTATAACAATTACTGAAATGGGGGAAATGCGGACATGTAACTTAAATATGCCCTTCTGTTCCGCAGGAAAACAAGAAGCCTGTTACCGGTCGGGCGTCCCTGCACTAGGTACATACCTACACTCCATCTAAATCTAGGGGGAAATGCTATTAATTTAAAACACAAAGTAACAATGAAATAACATTTCTCCTTAACGTGCATTTCAGTAATGCCACATAGCTCCAGGAATATTATCCACGTATTCAATCGAAAACAGTCGATAAGGTCGCATGCTCGTCAAATTTTCATTACCGGGCCTTGTACCGGTAATTGTACAGGCACCGGATTTGGTAAACTTGATTAATTGTGCCGCGGACGTTAGCGGTAATGTAGTTTTGAGCACGAACGTTATTACTTGGGACTTTTTATACTACGACATTATGGTTGCAATGGGAGTCCATGCGACATTTATAATATTTTGAACTAGGTATTTAGATTTGAACTTTTTTTAATGAATCACACATTTAATATAGTAATAAAAATCATAACAATCATAATACATAGGCAAAGGAGTAGATAATACATAGGTAGGGCAGAAAAGGGGTTTCAATCAATGTGTGGAAGGGCGGCACCGTCGTCGAACCTAGGCCACATGGCAGTGGACTTAAAGCGGTGGCGTGTGCCTAGATTTAAACTACGAAGTCTGTAATCTATAATTATATCTTTGTCCTGTGAAAGTACGAATGGTTATGAGTTATGATTATGAACGCTGTTACAATAAAATTACTATTAATTGTAGTCACTGTGTTTTTGCTCTCAACAAATTACTAGTGTAATAATAAGTAAAATCTTTTATCTATGGTGGTTTCATTTTGTAGTTTTTTAGGCTAACTGGTTTGGTTTCTACATGAGCAGGTTTTGATTCTATGAAGACGGTTAGCATCGAAACGTTTGTCGAAATTTACAAAATAATGTAAATGCAAATCGTCAGTAAAAAAATAGGATGGATTTCCTGAAACCATTATCGTAAAACAACGAGCGATCGAGTAACCAGCGCAACTAACCCATTAAAAATATATTCTCGTTTTTATATACATATATAGAATTTCACTGTATAACGTGAGCTTCAAACACAAAAAATAAATAAATTACAAACACGAACACATGAAATATGTCACTAGTACTGGAATGTTGCGAAAAACAAAACACAGCTGAAATATGTCCAATAACCTAACACAGAGTGACGACCGGCTTTCAAAGCGGGAATGCAATGTTAAAAAGATTTTTTGTTATATTATTTATTTGTAGAGGTAGGTATACAAACATATGTATATGCTTTATCTGTGAAACTTTATGTTGAACGGTAAAATAAAATCGGTAAATAAGGGTCAGTTGCAAATCTTGTGACACATTTTGACAAAATGAACACACACTACGCGTATACTCGTAGATACTGAAAATTATATTATAAAATGTAAAGTGGAGTTCAATAGAAAAGACAACTAATGTAGACAAAAATATGACAGATTTGTTAACATTTGGCGTATTATATAACCTAAAAGTTGTTTGGCGATGGTTGTTTTCATTAAAATATTAATAATTAACATTTATATTTTAATTAGTATTAAAATTGATATAAATAAATGGTTTAAGTATATAAACAGTTAATAAAATCATGGCTGCCACAAACAGTGCGAGATTACGATGAAATGAAGCTAATTTGATTTGTTTACATTATTTGTCTTTTTTTGAGCTCCACTTTACTTTTATTTGAAATATTACCAAAGTTTTCAACCATTATAATTGATGACCGTTAATCATTATGAATATAGTAAGCACTCTTTATTGCACATCTCACACAATGTAAATACAATACATGTAAAAGAAACAAATAATAACAATCAATTCCTTTTTGTGATCCTTGCTTTAAACTTTTTTTGTTACAAAATACTTACAAAGTATAATTTAAAATACAACGTAGCTACTACTTGGAATCAAAATTTAAATCTATGAAAATTCCTTCGCATATAGTCACAGCAAATCTCTAGGGAAAGTTACCCCAGAGTTTAATCCGCTACTCGAGCACCTCCGTAAATACGCGTAATACTTATGAATGATGAAGTGTCGCTTGACCCGAATACAGCTGTTGAGTTATGAGTTCATTTATATGCGGAATATCCGACGTCCAAGTTAAGGGAACTTGCGGTACACGCTTTCCATCAAAAGTATCTGTCTCGGTGATAAATTACTTTGAAACTTATCTACATGATACAATATTATAATTTATTATTGCACCTGTTAAGAGTCAAACGAATCCGTCACCAAAAGCCGCTTTCATACAATTTTGAAAATGAAAATGAAAATATAAAATGTTTATTGTGTTAAACAGTACAATTTGTATACAATTAGACTCGAGTCCTCCTTGTAAGTATATGTATACCTGTATCAGGAGAACCCGTTGTGTGTGTGTGTGTGTGTGCGTGCGTTTCAGTTTATAAGTAATTCAGTTTCATTATAATTAAGAGATTCTAACCATCTTTTTACAGTAATTTTACATTTAGATAGCGGCAAGTGATAAATTGATAGTTTATTGTTTATAGTATTAAAAGTAGTGAAAGTAATTGAAGTTAAACTCTCATTTTAAAACGACATAGCTCAGGGAACTATCAAATTATCAGTAAAATTTATCATTACTATCGTGGGATAATTATAATCCTACCAAAAAAACTTCAGGCAGCAATAAAATATGTACTTGATCGTTTCATGGAACTGCTATATGCAAATTATAAAATGACTGTAGGTACTATATTTCATATAGCATATCCGCTTAGTGATTCTCTGAAATAGTTTGTATAATTTGGGTCGGTGTATATAGGTAATAGTTATTCCAGTGTACAGTCGTTATTTCAACACTTTTAGTATGAAATCCATCCGAAATAAATTGTTGAATAACTGATGTATCATGAAAAACTGTAGGAATACACTTATGAAGCTATATTTTTTACCAACTTCGAAGTTAATTTTATCAATAAAGTTTTTTATTATGGCCTAATTATTATCAGTGTCATTGCCGACGTCAACGCTGCAACAGTAACTTTACAACAGCAGTCATCATCCCAATACCTGAACCTCTTCATTCAGGAAAATTTACAGGAAACAAAGGAAACCTTCATTTTCAAATGGAAAATTTAGTTTTTCATATATTATTTGTACTTATTTTTATTATACAATAAAGTTTAAATGATACGTACTGTATTTATTAATAAAACAGAGATTAAATAACAAAATAAATTAATCATAAATCTAGCCCTAAATTAGCCTGAGGCATTGTTCCCAGGACGCTGGCCGCGTTCCCCCTCTGCACAGTGAGGCTGAGTTTTTGGGCAAAAAATGCGCCAGCTCATAGGTCGCCAGACACCCAGACATAAAGTTTAAATAAATAAATAAAAATAATGAGAAGTTTCCGAATTTTTTGATGCGCAAATTTCGCAATTTCGAACACTTTTCTATGTTTTCGACGGCACATTGGTACCAGCAATAGTATAGGTTGAAAAACACTGCATAAAGTCAGCAAAAATTGACAAGAAGATTTTTAATTTGGATCCATTGTCAAATTTAGTATGATCCACATTTCTCTTCGGGGAGCAGAGGTGGGTTAAAAAAAACCTTTAACCATTGTCTGTGAATATCTGAGAAATTGCCTATTTGATTGGCCTCCTGTTACAGATTTCTCATCAGTCTCTTATAAGTATAGGACAGCGTTAAAGTCAGTAGAATTACAAGAAACATACGAGGCACAATGCGTCCTTAGGATTTATGGCGTTGGCTGGAAATCCTTAGACGTTTGGCGTTGGAAGGAATGTTAGGCGCTCGGCTTAAAGAAAATTTCAATTTGATAAAAACACGTGACAGTTCTACGTGATTAAGAAAATCTTGAAAAACTTTATTAATGGGTCCAAAAATTCTCAAAAAACGGCTGTACCAAATAAAACTTACAAATCTATTCAGCTAAAATGAATAAGTGACACTGTCAATTTTCTTCTTGATTTTTAAATTAAACTCATAGTAAAAGATGTCTATGACTCACACACAGCCGTATTCGAACAATGAGATACGTCAAATACTAGATATTGAAACGATATGGATTGGAATGTCTAGTATTTGACGTATCTTATTGTTCGAATACGGCTGACACTGACGCTGTTCGCGGAGCGGAGGTGGGTTCAATAAAAAAAAAACCTTTTATGTATATCCATTGTCTGTGAATGTCTGAGTAAATTGCCTATTCGCACGGCCTCCTGCTCCATTGGTTGCCGCCATTCTCTTATACATAGGACATCGCGTTACAGCCAGTAGAATTACAACAGACATACGCGGCACAATGCGTCCTTATTCAGATTTACATTTTAATGTCGAGCGCTTGAAGAGCATATTCGGAGAGATAAAATACAAGTAGAACAGCAATTTGATAAGAACATGGGTGGTGTTAAAAGTGATTTATTGAACACGATGCAATAGGATAATGCAATAAAATGAAACAAGAATAACTAAACGAATTCTAAATAGAACGAATACTAAAATATATACGTATACTATAAGAGTTATAAAAGGAATACTACCCCCTCTAAAAGATCCGCATTGACCCCATGACGCTAGCCGCGTATGGCCAAAGGTGGTGTTTAGTTTTTAAAATCCCCACGCGATCTATTAATTACCTATATGAAATTACCTCGCCTACGTTTAAGCTTGGACGATAATGCATTCGTACAGTCAAAGAATTTAATTTCCGACCCATTTCGTACCTTGTCACAGTGACATCAATATGAAAGTCGCTAGAGACCTCATAATATTGTTATTGTGACAAAGTAGAAAATAGTGTAGGAAATTGAATTTTTCGACTGTATTTTCACTTTTTCAGCGATTCCCCTTTACAGAAGGCCAAATCAAACATACATTCTGTTACCATTCGTGCGTGCTTTTCCCTCATACTTGTTTGCACATTATTGGCGCGAGTGAGACGTATGATAAAGATAACAAAACGACATCATTAGATATTATTTTGACATCAAAATATAAGTTCGATTTGGCCTCAATGTCGCATTTCTCAACGGATTATAGTGACATTTTGTAAGCAGGTTAAAAAAATAATTATAGATTCGTTTGTCAATTCAATATAGGGGAGCCATGAGCGCAAGATCTACAGCAGTCTGCTCATTAAATTGGTATTATATTTTACGTATTGAAATACTCCCCCTAACCGACTGTGATGTTATTATTGTGCCGTATAATGGCTGTTTTGATTAATTTGTGTAAATGGGTTTCGCAGTTTGGGGTGTTTTGTTAGTTGACACGCGTAATTGGCGAATGAAGTAACACCCTTTAGAATGATAATTGTGATGCTCTTTGACAAAAGGATCACTGGTATTGATTCCGATGGCAACTGTTATTGTTGCAGTATTACGGACGCGGGCGGGGCCTCACCTATCACTGTCAACATTCTAGACAGAGACTTTTATTTGTCGATGTTTTTTTGAGTAGAGGTACCTGTGTTGATACCTAGGTTAAGGGCCAAAATACAGATCCTCTCGGGGATTTGGAAAAACGTGTGTAACTAAGATTTCAAATCGTTAAAATTAATCAAAGAAAATTGGTTATGAGATGTAAGAGTGCCTAACCAAAAATTCTTCGAACTAAAGCATTTTCGAATATGGAGTAGGTAACTATCAGCTTTCGAACTCTCAGGAACTTAGTTCCTCTCCTATAAATTATAATTCTCCAAACTGCAAAAACTTTGAATATTCTCAAAGCCAGCTGCCGACAACCTTTTTGCTCGCCAACCGAGCATGAAACCATGCAGATCAGCCTAATTAATTAATAGTTAATGAATTCGGGCGCTGGGAACAAGACTTTATTACCATAAACTTGATATTAGCATACCCCTGCTAAGTGGCCGGCAATCAGGGCCCAATTAGGAGGGCCACAGGTTGCCGACGGGCGACATGGCAGTTAGGTTATAAGCATGGGAGTGTGGGTGTGTAGACTACACTTAACAGACTCCGTTATAAGCGATAGTATTTTTCAAACAGCATCATTACGGTGAAATATGTCATCTTCATACAATTTATAACCTTAAAACGTAAAACCTTGCTCTACTTACATATGTATGTATGCAATTTTTTTGCTTCATTGGAAACAGGGAAGTAGGTCAATTTTGACTTGCAAGATTTGATTCCAGACAGATACACAAACTAACAGACAACGGGGCAGATAAAACTAAAAAAAATAAACTTGTAAATAAAAGATTATGAAATAAATACAAATATGACAGAACCCAAACGATTATCAATTTGACAAACGTTTTTTCCCCTTATTCATAAACGCACTACAAGCCTCAATTAGCTAATAATCGTTTGTCTTTATCTGTCATGTTGACTTATGTATTTGTAAGAAAGGGATAAAACATAATTTAACTAAATCGGGTCCGTAAAGTTTTATGAATAAGGGTGTTAGAATATCGGCTCGATTCGGAAAATTAATTAGATTTCTACTAGACTTCAACAAGTTACGATACGGATAATTTAAAGATATTTGTAAGATAGATATGTCAAATTTGACGTTTCCGCGATTCTGGAGGTCCTCTTGAACGATTTCGACAAGTTATGACTTAGATATCCAAGTCACATCTAGTCGATATCTAATGTAGATCTAATTGATCTCTAAATCGTCTCAAGATCTTTTCGTCTTGTGATTATCTCGAAAGCCGAATAGGCCTGTATATCCAGAATATATCAACCTAATAATATTAACTTCATTGCTCTGATAATTAGCTTAAGATAATATAATTATTACAATGTAAAACGTTCATAAGTGCTTGTTACTAGGCCTACATGAATAAAGTATTTTTGACTTTGACTTTGACTATGCTAACGTGCAACACCCTACAGATGTAGCGGTGCATATTATTTCCCAACGTATTTTCACGGAAACGTACGAACGTGTCTTGACATTTCAGTCAGTATCGGTACAAAAAATACTGAGGTTGCCTGAAGTAGCATGACTTATTAGTCATGGATGACTCCTATTGGAGTCATCCATTAATTACATCACACGTTTAGGGGGGGGTGGGGTCAAGAAAATATTATTAACGCCGTTCCAATATTATTGCGGCACTATGCGACGTAAGCGCCAGCCGCCATAAGGTACCTTTTGCCGTGGAACGTCACATATCTTTACTATTTCATATCTATTGAATCTCTAATTCATTTCCCGAATCGCGGCGCCAGCCGTCATAAGCTACCTTTTGCCGTGGAACGTCACATATCTTTACTATATCGTATCTAGTGAGTCTCTAATTCATTTCTCGAATCGAGCCGCAAGTGTGACAATGAGGGGGGGTTCTGAAAACCTATCAATTCGTATGATGTAATAAATGGATGACCGCATACGAACGGTTCCGAGAAAATTTGATGGAAAACAATTATCCACTAAATCTGTTCCTATCTACGTATAATAAATAAACGTATCATCATCATCATCATCTCAGCCATAAGACGTCCACTGCTGAACATAGGCCTCCCCCTTGGACCTCCATACGTGCCGGTTGGAAGCGACCCGCATCCAGCGTCTTCCGGCGACCTTAACAAGATCGTCTGTCCATCTTGTGGGTGGACGTCCTACGCTGCGCTTGCTAGTCCGTGGTCTCCACTCGAGCACTTTTCGACCCCATCGGCCATCTTCTCTGCGTGCAATGTGGCCTGCCCATTGCCACTTCAGCTTGCTAATCCGGTGGGCTATGTCGGTGACTTTAGTTCGTCTACGGATCTCCTCATTTCTGATTCGATCACGTAGAGAAACTCCGAGCATAGCCCTCTCCATAGCTCGTTGAGCGACTTTGAGTTTTGAGATGAGGCCGATAGTGAAAGACCACGTTTCGGAGCCGTAAGTCATCACGTCATAAATAAACGTATACGTACCTACTAAGTACAACATTTATAACTACTTCTAATCTAAGTAAGTGTGGACTTATGCGGTGCCTTTGATGGATCAGGGCGAACTTGCTAATACATTTCCTAGGAAATTAGAACTGCGGTCAAATGCTCTTGATACTTCGATGCTTTGATAAATATACCACTAATATCTAGAGCATGATATTTTGTACCTACATTTTTACTGTAGCTTTTAGTGATTGGTTTTTGATTGAATTATTGGATAAGAAAGTAACGATCTTTGAATGAAAGTAAATTGAAGTAAATTGGCAAAGTATCAAAATGATCTCAATTTTTTTCTGGAAAAAGATGAATACTGTAAAATGTATGTACAGTCAACGATAAAAATATGGGTGTAGACAACTTACTCAAAAATATGTCCCATAGTTCTTAATTCACTGACATAAGAGTTATGGGACATATTTTTGAGATGATTTGTACACCCATATTTTTACCGTTGACTGTACTTTGCTCTGAAATTAACATGTCCCCTAGAGTTGCAGGCGTCCATATGCTACGGTGACTGCTTACCATCAGGCGGGCCGTATGCTAGTTTGCCACCGATGTGGTATGAAAAAAATCGAATTTTAATTAAATTTTACAATGTTTTATTATATTGTGGTAGGTATGCTGATACCTACATATTATTATGTCGATTTAAAGTAGATCATCACTACTAGAGTTTGTGTGGAAAGAGAAGTCGTGGAATGTATGGGGCCCAATACATTCCACGACTCTTCTCTTTCCGAACAGACTCTATCATGTTGTAATACTTAAATGAGGTTGTGATATACAGTTTTCATAATATAAATAAACTCCTGGAGCACAATTACCCAGTGGGGAGCAAAGAAGGCACATTTTAGAAATACTAATAGGCAAATGGATATGGAAATTTTGCGGAGTCTATGTCCAGCATTTTCGGTTTATGATAATGATGACTATAAACAATCTTCTTCTTCCTCGCGTTATCCCGGCATTTTTGCCACGGCTCATGGGAGCCTGGGGTCCGCTTGTCAACTAATCCCATGATTTGACGTAGGCACTAGTTTTTACGAAAGCGACTGCCATCTGACCTTCCAACCCAGAGGGGAAACTAGGCCTTATTGGGAATTAGTCCGGTTTCCTCACGATGTTTTCCTTCACCGAAAAGCGACTGGCAAATATCAAATGATATTTCGTACATAAGTTCCGAAAAACTCATTGGTACGAGCCGGGGTTTGAACCCGCGACCTCCGGATTGAAAGTCGCACGCTCTTACCGCTAGGCCACCAGCGCTTCTAACAATATAATTATTAATTATTTTGGTATAATTATTAATTATTTTGGTTCTGAGTCAAATTCACCCTTTTTAAGCCACCTTAAACACTAATAATTCCATAATTGGAGTTGCAGGCGTCCATAGGCTACGGTGACTGCTTACCATCAGGCGGGCCGTAAGCTTGTTTGCCACCGATGTGTTATAAAAAAAATATATTATTATTATGTTTATTTAAAGCTATGACTGACACATTTGACTAATCATTTAAATACCTTAATGCAATGAGATAAGGTTTCATTTTGGTCAAATAAGCGTGTTGTTGTTAATACCTACGTTTGTGACCTTTCGCCACCCCTTTATGCCCTGTGTACACTCGAGGCGAAATAACAATAAATTTAGCGCTTTACTCGTACAGTTTATGCCCTAAAACAGATTAATGGGCAATTTTCATAATTTTGCTACACTCACACACGCTTAGTACCTATTAAAAATGTTATCCTTATTTTGAATTGTGTTTTATACATTTAAATATAAAAAGTTGTATTTTTAGTCCTGCGAAATGCAGCTAACTGATATGATTCTAATATCGATTTGATGCCAGGGCACGTTCAAATTGGCCTGTTAGTTTATTATTTGGTGCCCCGTCAACTAATTAAATCAACTAACTAACCGAAAGCGGTGGTGGCCGATTGGATATGACGTCCGACTTTCAATCTGGAGGTCGCGGGTTCATATCCTGGCTCGTACCAATGAGTTTTTCGGAACTTATGTACGAAATATCATATGATATTTACCACTAGCTTTTCGGCAAAGGAAAACATCGTGAGGAAACCTGCATACATCTGCGAAGAAATTCAAAGGTGTAGGTATGTGAAGTCCCCAATCCGCTTTAGGCTAGCGTGGGGACTATAGCCCAAGCTCTCTCGCGCATGAGAGGAGGCCTGTGTTCAGCAGTGGGACGTATATAGGCTGAAATTATATAACTAAACCAATAACTTAAACATATATACTAAGTTGCAAATAATTTCAGACACTCACCTTTACATCTCCATTCCATTATCCGACCATTACGCTGCAAACGTAATCAGAAAAACAATTTCATTCTTCAGAAAGCCCGCGCTATATCTTAGCGGAAGCGTGTCATTTTTTAAGAGCCAACGGGAGTGGTCATTTCTCCATACAAACGTACTCCTCGTTTTCCTCCGTGGTTTTGAAGCTAGAGCAATGATTTTTTCAACACAGATTAATATTGTCAATATCTGTGTCGGACCGTTTTGCTTTTTTTGATATTTTTGTTTTTTAAGGCGCTAGAGCCCTTCAAAAATGGCCAAAATGGCCTAATTGACTATGCCGCAATGAGAGGCGTGGCATTCAAAACTGATATCAATTAGCCAAAAAAGCAAAATCATTTAGATTTCCAAATTTCGTTACGATTGGTTAAGTTTTGGAGGAGGAAACAGAGGAGTACGAAACCTCGATTTTTGAGATTTTTACGCAGGATTTTTCGCCTTGTCCTTATCGCACTACTTTTAGGTGCCGCTTCCGTTAGCGAGACGGGTATATTTACCTAAAATATTTAAAACTCAGCTCCTGTTTCGTCTTAAGGGGAAAGTAGACGCTTTTCCATACAAAAGTAGTTCCCATTTTTTTCCCTCCCTGGATAGTGGCATTATGTAAAATATTTTTAAATATTAGATTTATGTTTACCACAGTAGAGCCCTGTTTTTGGTTTTTTCGAATTGTATATTATTATAAAAGTTAGAATTTAAAAATGCTTTTTTTGCTAAAAACGTCAAACGGATGGCTATGGTAAACGTTTTCGTAGCGCTACGCTCGTCGCCAATTCTTGCGATTTCCCGCTTTGTAGATGAAAGCGATTACGAACAGAGAACCCGGCGAAAGGGTTCCCGGAACTCAACGTGTTAATGTAAGTAGTATTTACTGCAGTAAATCATTGGAAATACGTTAGATCGTATTTCCAACGGCTCGCCAACACAAACATCACGTAACACGACTGCTCTGCTCGCGGTCTGACATCGACTGACTCCTGTCAGTGACGTCACTGTGACGTAAGCGCTCAAGGGCCAAATAAACTACAATATAAGTCAGCCTAGATATACGCGTCTCACTGGCTGGGCACATACCTTCTCTTATACACGATCGGAATTAGCAGCTTAAAAATCGTTAATAACTTCACAGCCATTTTTATGGGTCGGTAATAGTAACAATCGACTCAGTAACTTTATAAATTATTTTTTACATTTTAATCCTTTATTTATGTATAGGCAACTTAGTAATTACCTTTTACAAAGATGATATTAGCATATAAAAATGGAAAAGTGAATTTGAGGGCAACATGTATAGGTACTTAAAAACTATGGTCGAATTTTAAACTGCCTTAAGGGGGGCGTTAATACCTTCATTTACCTTACGTCAAATTATGCAAACATATTTTCATAATGTCAATACCCAGAGGTAAATGAGGCCTACGTTTGTGTGGAGAAGCGGCCATCCCCGTCATTTTTAAGGCCTTTTTAAAGGACATAACGGTGCGGTGGGCCGTGTCTCTGAATTAATGAGACGATTTGTCCGCGATGAGGAGTCAGCCTTGGAATTGAATAGAATTCAATTTATTGACGGTATGCGGCAGTTAATGGACTCTCGGAATGATCATTACATAGACGTTGTATTTTATATAGACGGGCAATTCACTCGTCTATATAAAATATAATTCGCCCGTGAGGGACAGAACATACGCAATGGGACCAAATTTTAACAAACACGTTTTAAGATTCCTGGCAACATAGAGTCGGACCAAGAAAAGTCTGCAGCGGATTTGACAGCCCACGCAGTGCAAGTGTTAATTATACGTCATAATTTCATAGAAGTTTGACGTTTAAAATAACAATTGCACTGCGTGGGCTATCAAATCCGGTTGGTATGGTGAAACATTTTGTGTTTCGCTCGGGGGCAAAAATTTTCTAACCGTCGTGTTTTGAAACCCTCGCAACGCTCAAGATTCCTCCAACCTCTTGCTACACTCGTAAAATTCTGTATTAGCACGAGCGGTTAAACAACAACTTTGCCCGCTTATAGTAAAAAAAATAACTATTGTCCAAATGTACGGTGTGTGGTCATAATAATTATTATGCTCTATGTAGGTGTCATATATTGTATACTTATATAAATTAACGATGCAGACGTACCATAACTACTGGAATGCAATAAACGCCGGTATCAATAAAGTCGTTCCGCTTTACGACAGACCCGTAAAGTGCACCACTTGATCTTTGATCTGTGTCTTGCAATATGATATGATATATTTATATTTATTTGTCGGACCCTGACACCAGAAAGACGTATGTATTGCAGCGTTATAGTTCATTATTTTAGACGCCTGTATAAAATCGATTAGCAATGTTGAGCTACGTATTATTTGGTTGTTACAAAATAAATAAAGTTGTGTAGAGAGTAACTCCGTCTATTGGCGCATTGTTGAAATAAAGTTGCGTAGAGAGTAACGCCATCTATTGGCGTGTTGTTGAACTGAGATGACAGGTAGAAGGCTTTGGAACGTCGAGAGGTTTCTCTCGAGTGAGCGTAGGCACGAGTTGGCATTTTTGTCGGCATGTTGGTAGACTGGTCGAGCAGGTTTGCCAACTTGACTTTGAGGCGGGAGCAGAGAGGCTCCGCCGCTGGTAGTTCTTCTTGATCGGACCGCGCTAGAGATCGGACGTACTCGTTAGCCAACCTCGTGCCTAACTCGCTACGTTCCTGAAGGTTTATACCTGGAGGATTATTCTGATAGCTTATAGAATCCCGCGTTCTTTAACCATTTAGTTTTATTTCAAGTGTTATTTTGATTTCTTATGTTTCATTAGAAGCTTACTTTTGTGAAATAAAGAAATGATGTGTTATGTGTTGTTTTAACTTGTTTTGAAAAGATTTGTCCTTCTGAGTTTGTTGCCGGTCCCATATAGGGCTAAATCTTCTCAGGTCAGATATGTAGGGTTGAAGCCGGCCTAGTTTGACTTGAATAAAGATTTAAACGGTTTCTTTTTGCTTTCATATCGCTCCCTTGAGTTAAAAATAGCAATTGGTTCTTTTAAACATTTAGTACTGAAGTATAGTAGGCACTAGTATGGTTAACGAGTCCTAATGTTTATTTCACGCACTGGTAGCATGGTAGCATACTGGTTTAGCTGTGAAGTAATACATCTAGGTACTACCCCACGCGCCCACCGTCTTTAGGACCATCAGTATTCGACATATTTATATATTTATTAACATAAAAATATACAGCTTATACAAGTACAGTGTCCCACAAAACAGTTACACGGTTTGTGGGATCGTGTAGTCTCTACTCTCTTATAACAAAATCGTTTACATCTGTCATTACTAATAATGCTCAACAATTACTATACGCGATTTACGAGGTAACTACGCAGCTTTTTACCAAATTTTACTTTATTGGCTTCCTGTCTGATGTCAGAGGGCAGGCTGTTGAGTATGTAGGGAAGGCGTTTATGAAGACATCTATCGCCGTAGTAATTATAACCCTCGGCACAACAAACTTGCCCGCAGACACCGACCTGATTCCACAAACATCGTTACGGTATGCTCTCGACTGCCATGATTATATGATATTATGATATGATATGATAATAATATGATATGATATGAAGCCTAGCAATCTGATATTTGGCTCTGAGATAGTCGGCCCGATTCAAACTATATAGAGTTTGCACGACGGATCTGAAATGTATGGCAAGATCCGCGGATCCGGATCCAGATCCGGATAATTTCATACATTTCGGATCCGGATTGCAAACCCTAAAACTATAAGATACGTCAAATATTACGACTAGATGCGATATAGATTAGATATGTCAGTGTCAAAACTTACGCTTTTGTTTGAAGAAACGTCACTTTTGACACTGACATCTAATTCATATCGTATCTAGTTGTAATATTTGACGTATCTTAAAGTTCGAATCGGGCCGAAAGTCGTTTCAAGTAGCTTACGTATGGCATTGTGCATACGTTATGGGCGGTCATTTTAACAACTAATTAAATTTGGAATTTACAAAATATTTGAAAATTAATAAATTGATCGATACAGCGGCGGAAACCATGACGCCGCAATAGTATAAACTATAATAGATAGGTAATTTCTTTTTAAATATCTACAACATATATTGAGGGTGACTCGCGCTAGAACGGTCCGGGTCCTAGCCGAGACGTCAGACACTTCGATCTCTATGACGGGTGATCGGTGATCACGTGACGCTTTCTATAGAAAACGAATCATCGAAAGCTTCGGCCCGGACCCGGACCGTTCTAGCAAGCATCATTTATATGACATCAGATAAAAACAAAAAAAGATGCAAAATTAAATCATGCAAACACAAACACTAAGAATATTACCTACATAATGAATAATAAACCATGTGTTGTGGCAGAGAAAAAAACACTGGCTCAGCTTGGTGCTGCGGCAAGCCTTAACACTGACATACTGCCAGTAACTGGCAGTTACTGCCAGTGCCAGTGCAATGCCAGTTACTGGCAGTATGTCAGTGAAGGTACTGTACCTTAGGAGTAATGAAGCTACAGTTGACATCCGAACATCATCATTATGTTCAGATAATTTTGAACGCTCTACCCGCTCCGCTACTTTTGCTGCTTAGTAGCTGGCGGCTTATTTATTGACTGCATACAACCATAAATCACATTTTCTGTAACCCCATTGAAGTATTCAAATCCTGTAAAATTCGTCCTTTAAAATTAAAACGTGCAAAAGAAAATTTAATTTGTAATCAGTACTTGAACCGCAAGCGTAGCAGTGCTACGTCGTAGCGATCTACGGCGTAGCATGCTGCTCACGTAGCACTCATCGAGTTTCGCAATTAAGTAGCTCGATGCTTTTCTTACTGAATTCTAAAGCGAGGAAGGGTGTAAAGAGTTTGTTTGCGATTTCTGATAAGTATCAATTTCTACGTCTGAAACTGAGAATGAATTATATACCTACCGCAAATGTATACAACTTTGCCCTTTAACATAACTTTGCCCACCGCGTCACAGTTCAGTAAAAGCGAAATAACTTAAAAGTAGTTACCTACAACACTATTATTAGAAGTATTAGAACAAACTAAATTATTTTCAGAAAAAAAAATTGTTTTTATTTCAATTAGAAACACTACTACTACCTATATAAATTAAAACTGAAATATAAATTATTACCTGAAATAATATGCACCTACCTACCCAAGAAAAAAAAAGTTACTGAAGGCCATGGTCACTTTTTCTTAGTATATGACATTTATTTCAGTTTACAGATACACTTTAAGTTATTTCGCTTTTACTGAAGTGTGACGCGGTGGGCAAAGTTATGTTAAAGGGCAAAGTTTTATAATTTTAAGGTATATCAACAGAGCTGCAGATCGCAGTCTGCGTCGGTCTACCAACGCGTGCTCCCATCGAAGCTCCTCGTTATGGAGCGAAACATGTCGAGCAATATTCGACTTAAAATACGTGAGCACGTTTTAATAATATTCAGTATGTCTGAATGTCACGGAAGTTTTATTATTTTATCGTGAATATGCTCACTAAATGTCACTATTGACATCTGATCTGACAGATCACATCCGTAAAGGGGCCACATATTACCAGTTCACCGGACGACATCAGCCGGTCAGTTATACGAAAAAGGTGACAGTTGCGAACAACTGACAGGCTGATATCGTCCGGCAAACGGCCCCTTAACCGTTTCATAAGATTATGAAAGTTCGCATCACCCGTACCCATTTTCCTTAAATAAAAAAAAACAAGTCACCTTCCTTGATCCGAAAACGCCACACCTAATAATTACAATCACACCGTAAATCCGCAAAATTCCCGACAGATTTTTACGGCACTTCTTTACGCAGACATCGAACCCCGGACCAATCCAATAACAATAAAAACAGTAATAAAAACTCTATTATTTATTGACTGAATGGGGAGGCAGGGGACCAAAGGCACCGCGAATAGATATACGAAGATTACCACTAATAGATTCCGCGACGTGAAGTGTTTATGACAAAAAACGAGTCGAACAAGTATCAACTGTTGGGTTATCTACTCAGAATCACTAATTATCGATTTAAAAATATAAAAAAATGTTTTATAGATAAATCAGACTGTTAATGCTATGTGATACATTTATTGGGCACATATAGGGTTTGCACGACGGATCCGAAATGTATGGGAAGATCCGCGGATCCAGATCCAGATCCGGATAATTTCATACATTTCGGATCCGGATTGCAAACCCTAGGCACATATTATTAAAACATATTTATATCAGGTTTATGGCGAATTTATTTTGTTACCTTTATTTGCGGCCTTTATTATAAATATGTTTTAATACTTATATGTTCAAATCGCAAAAGTTTTAAATGTTACATCTACAGTACCGGCCAATAATATATCACCTTTTTTGTATGAACATGTGATTATGATGATGATGTCCTCCCAGACGCATCCGTCGAGGGCGACATCCTGACAAGCGTTTTTTTTTATTATGACTATTAGGTACTTATTATTAAAAGGGTTTTACTTAACTGAGTATGTATAAAGTAAATAATATAGGTTAGTTTGTAGATTGCATAATTTACTAGTCATTTTGTACAAATATATGGTTGAATGAAATACTGTGAATTACAATAAACTCAACATATTACCAAAAAAAATCTAATAAAAAATGAAGCACACTATATATTTAAATAAAGTATATGAAAAACCCATTACAAGAGACCAGTTTTCCTCATCGCTCGCACAAAAGACTAATACTAGACTACCTAAAGTAGTGAGGTGGAAATCACTTACAAATATTAGAAAAGTTCTACCGCAAAAACCTGGATGTGATTGGCCGGCTCTGTATTGGGTAAGTGATCTGTGCGTATATTATATAGCTCCCCACTAAAACTTCATGTCCTGATTGATTTAGTGTGCTAGTTCTACCTTCTACTTATCGGTTTGACCTATTCAAAATTTACGACTTTTGTGAGTTTTATAAATATTACGGCATTCAATAGAAACTGGGATAAATTCAGCAGAGTCTCATTTCATATATATAATTTAATATTTGATTTACACGACAATGTAATTTAATAAACAAATTACTAGTCACTCAAACACAAATTGTATCATACCAAATCTACTATTATTTTCAATCGAATGATACAATTTTTGTTGTGTCCCTATTCACCTCAGACGACGGTACCTATTTATACTATTAATACTGATCATCACTCTATTTTACTTAAATATATTATTCGTATATTATTCGTATTGGCCGATGGGGTCGAAAAGTGCTCGAGTGGAGACGTGGAGAGTGGAGAGTGGAGTGCAGCGTAGGACGTCCACCCACAAGATGGACAGACGATCTTGTTAAGGTCGCCGGAAGACGCTGGATGCGGGTCGCTTCCAACCGGCACGTATGGAGGTCCAAGGGGGAGGCCTATGTTCAGCAGTGGACGTCTTATGGCTGAGATGATGATGATGATGATGATATTATTCGTTGCCGGTAGGCGAGACTATTGTTTACGCTTTAGTAAGTAGTTAAAAGGAATTGGAATAGACTAATCGTTATTTGTTTTAGAAGGGGGCAAAGAGTTGTTTAACCGCTCGTGCTAATATTGATACCCGAGCAATCGAAAGATTCCAAAATTGAACCACGAGCGTAGCGAGTGGTTCGAAAAATGGAATCTTGAGCGTTGCGAGGGTTTCAAAGCACGAGGGTTAAGAAAATTGCCCCCGAGTGAAACACAAAATTTTTCACCACACCAACCCGAAGCAAATATTAAATGCAAAATATCAAACAAAATCAAATCCAAATGAATGTTATTAAATATTTATCATCCAAAATCGTCATGTAAAAGTCAATTCTACCAGCAAACATAAGAAAACAACTCAAAATTTGCATTTGATTACTTTGCCTCACATGTGAATAAAATGCAATTTTGCTATCAGTTTTTGAAGTGCAAAGTAAGCCTTTCCGCGCTGGTGTGGGGAAAAATATAAAATACGTCCCTTTTTAATTTTTAATTTCACGGTAAACGTAATTCATAGCAGAAATTTTAATAATGAGGCAGCTGAAATAAAATTAATTTCTCGGAAGGATCATAAAGGTGAATTTTGTAACAAATATCCAATATCAAAATTTTTTAAATTTATTATGAAAGAGGAATTCGTTTTCAATCAATCAATTTTGTTCAACTTTTTCAATATCTGCAACTTTAATATTGAAATTCATAAACGTATTTTAACAAGAAACATTTATACGAGACTGTTTCGTTTTTATTTATTCATCTGATTTACGCCAGGAATATATCGAGAAATTTTTCAGCAAACAATTTTAGTAAGTACTTATTTGGTAAAACATATTTTTTATGTTCATTTCTTTTAACTTCTTTTACATTTTCCACTAGCCAACAAGCGGAAACAACTCAAAATTAGTGCAGCACCTAATTAATTACTTTTCCACCCTAGTAGATAAAATTCACCTTTCTCATTCGTAGTTTTTGAACAATCAAGCGAGCATTACGACCTAGTGTTGTGAGAAAAATATTCCAAAAGCTTTTATTGTTTAAGTAAAATCTCAATCGGTACATCAATTTCAATCAGCCCAACGCTACGTACACCCAATTTACCGGCTTAGCAACGACAGGTATAGAAAAAGCAGTTACCAACCTTTATATTCACAAAAAAGCACTTTATAACTACACGCGTAAGATCTCAAATTGAATATCTTAATGGTTCGGGGCGGGAAACAGGATATTGCCATAAAATGCTTTCAATGAAAACGTGGATTGACAAATGACAGCAGAAGAAAAGATTTATCGGCGATGTAGCATACAGTTTATAAAATCACGCTGTATATGTAGGCGTGACACAGAGACTGTGACGATGGCTCTTTTGATTAGAAATATTTCTAGATGCTTAATCCCTTCTAATGTTATCATTGTAATATTTAAACATTAGAAGGGATTAAGAGCGCTCTTACAAGAAAAGTCGAAATAATGCAAAATTGATGATACTAGTCGACGAAATTCAGGACTTTGCGCTCATTATTAGAAACAATGAGTACGTGTTCCAGTAAAAGCGTCTTCTTATCTTTATAAATATCGTTGTAAATATTAGAAAAAGGACTTATTAAATTAGTAATGATTTTTTTTCTGATGGTCGTTTCCGAAAAACCCCGTGAAGCACTGAATGGCGAGCTCTTATTTGGAAATGTTGAGAATTTTACTCTGCTAAACCTGGCTATTTTGTATTACTAATACCCTGTACTTTAGGCATATCAAACTATATTTTTCCTACATACCTTTGAGAAAGAGAAAATCAAAGTAAAACGAACTCGATTTTCTCTCCGAAACAAGTGTCAATTCCTACGAAAATCTACTTAATATCGAAGTCATTTTCATACTCAAGCAATCTGCAACGTTTGCTTATACTGTTGGTATACATTAGTGTTTATGAAATTCTACTATAATTTTTTGGCAATTTTTTAAAAACTACTCTATATTACCGATGACGCGCGCTGCGCCAGCTCAGTGCCGCGGCAGAGCTTGTAGAGGCAGGACGTGTGTCGGTCGACTCCGCACATTTTCAACGGCGACGACGAGGTTTTTTATCATTGTGTGCGGCGGGCGCCGTGTAAAACGCTATACTGTGTGCGTGTAAACCGCAACGAGAGACTTTGATCCTAGCACCGTTTTTATAGTATTATAATTTATAATGGTACAGTTTAATAAACTACCGGACAGGATTAAAAATATTTGAAACGACCTGACATTCTATATATGTATTTATTTGACTCAAGATAGTTTGACTCAGGGTCTGATGATGGAGCCGGAAGGTGGTCACCGGTATCAATCAACCATGCAACTAAACCACTTCGTGTTTAGGCTCGTTTTATTCATCTCAACAAGATCTTTGACACAAGATAGTACTCAGGGTCTGATGATGGAGCCGGAAGGTGGTCACCGGTACCAATCAACCATGCAACTAAACCACTTCGTGTTTGGGCTCGTTTGATTCGGCTCAACAAGATCTTTGACTTAAGATAGTACTCAGGGTCTGATGATGGAGCCGGAAGGTGGTCACCAGTACCAATCAACAATGCAACTAAACCACTTCGTGTTTAGGCTCGTTTTATTCGTCTCAACAAGATCTTTGACTTAAGATAGTACTCAGGGTCTGATGATGGAGCCGGAAGGTGGTCACCGGTACCAATCAACCATGCAACTAAACCACTTCGTGTTTGGGCTCGTTTGATTCGTCTCAACAAGATCTTTGGCACAAGATAATACTCAGGGTCTGATGATGGAGCCGGAAGGTGGTCACCGGTACCAATCAACCATGCAACTAAGCCACTTCGTGTTTAGGCTCGTTTGATTCGTCTCAACAAGATCTTTGACACAAGATAGTACTCAGGGTCTGATGATGGAGCCGGCAGGTGGTCACCGGTACCAATCAACCATGCCACTAAACCACTTCGTGTGTAGGCTCGTTTTATTCGTTTCTATAAGATCTTTGACACAAGATAGTACTCAGGGTCTGATGTTGGAGCCGGAAGGTGGTCACCGGTACCAATCAACCATGCAACTAAACCACTTCGTGTTTAGGCTCGTTTGATTCGTCTCAACAAGATCTTTGACACAAGTTAGTACTCAGGGTCTGATGATGGAGCTGGACTGTGGCCACGGGTACCAGTCTACCATGTAACTGAACCACTTCGTGTTTGGGCTCGTTTGATTTGTCGCAACAAGATCTTTGACACAAGGTAGTACTGAGGGTCTGATGATGGATCCGGAAGGTGGTCACCGGTACCAATCAACCATGCAACTAAACCACTTCGTGTTTGGCTTCGTTCGATTCGTCGCAACAAGATCTTTGACACAAGTTAGTACTCAGGGTCTGATGATGGAGCTGGACTGTGGCCATGGGTACCAGTCTACCATGTAACTGAACCACTTCGTGTTTGGGCTCGTTTGATTCGTCGCAATAAGATGTTTGACACAAGATACTACTCAGGGTCTGATGATGGAGCTGATGATGATAGACAGGTACCCGTCGCCACCTTCGCGCTCCATCATCAGACCCTGAGTACTACCTTGTGTCAAAGATCTTGTTGAGATGAATAAAACGTGCCTAAACACGAAATGGTTTAGTTGCATGGTTGATTGGTACCGGTGACCACCTTCCAGCTCCATCATCAGACTCTGAGTATCACCTAGTGTCAAAGATCTTGTTGAGACGAATCAAACGATCCTAAACACGATGTGGTTTAGTTGCATGGTTGATTGGTAATGGTACCTTCCAGCTCCATCATCAGACCCTGAGTACTGTCTTGTGTCAAAGATCTTGTTGAGACGAATCAAACGAGCCCAAACACGAAGTTGTTTAGTTACATGATAGACTGGTACCCGTGGACACCTTCCAGCTCCATCATCAGACCCTGTGTATCTTCAGTGTCAAAGATCTTGTTGAGACGAATCAAACGAGCCTAATCATGTTACTACATGGTTGATTGGTATCCGTGACCACCTTAATCATCATCAGATCCTCAGTACCAGTTCGTTTTTAAACCCTCGTTGATACAAACTTGACAACCTATAGGTACCAAATGCAATGACGAAACATGTAAATAAGCGAGTAGGTACCTATAATTTCCTTCGAGTAATATACCTTCATAAGTACAAGTATGGGGCTATTCATAAATTACGTCGTTTCAAATGGGAGGAGTGGGGGGGGGGGGGGTCTGGACATCGGATGATGGTAACATGACGTAGGAGGAAACAGATTCATCCGAAGCTTGATTTTTGGATGATTTGAGGGGGGGGGGGGGAGTGGGGGTCAAAAATCGTCATAAATAGATGACGTAATTTATGAACAGCCCCTATGTACATTTGCACTGCATTTAGTATTTTCGTACTTACCAAATAACAGTTTTAGAACTTTAAAAGTTAAGTACAGTTAGTGTTGTTATGTTTGATTTCAATATGCTTCGCGAAGGATCAAGAATGTTTAATCCATCATTGTAGTGCGAGTGTGGTAGAAGGGATCGGCGTACTGAGCTCGCACGGCCTGCCGCAGCGCGTAAAATACCTAAACTCGCTCAACGCCGAAATGTAATAGCGCTCTTAAGCGTAGAAATAACGTAGTTAATGGTATAAACAATCCCAAAAAAATTAAAGTATCTAAATTAATCAATAAACTACAAATACACTATTCAAAAAGACCTTCACGAGCTGTACCGGGTGCAAAGGTGCCCATCACACTTGCCGCGTTACCACGTTGGATAGAAAATAACTCTGTCTTTCTACTTGTTATCTTTTCACTTTTAAACTGCTGAACCAATTTCTAGATGAAATTTGGTGTGGAGATAGTTTGAGGCCCGAAAAGGACATAGAGTAGATTTTAAATATAAAATCATCATTGTTTCACGAACATAAAATTCTAAATAAATAAAGGTTAAATCAAAAACAGACGCACTTTCTCCACTTGACTCCAATAGAAACAAATTCACGCCACCAATTCTCCTACCATCAAACATTCTCGTCTGCACTAACTATTCCCAAATAAAAGATGTTTCTCGGTACGTTAAATAAAATTAGACCGCCGTAAAAGTACGTTTTGCACGTACCAGCTTTGACCTTTCCGAATAAAATTGCGGGCACCCTTTGTAATTTAATTTACTTGTGCAAAAGAAATACACTTGATATAATTGCTAAGGGTCATTGTAAAGGCCTTTACGTCACATATTAATAAATGATTTTCTTTTCGGGCAAGATTAGGTCATGAGTTTCAGACAATGCGTAGTAGTAGTTCTTTAGTAAAATCTCATATAATGAAATAAAGCTTCTAATAACATATCTTGTTTAGGAGAACGACACTATTTTTTTTCTTGCAGGGTACAATACAAAAAATTCACACAGAGCCAAACCTTTAACCACACAATTGTGAGACCCAGACCGTCTAAGTCAAAAAGAAGTCTATCTACTTACTGCCGTATTCGAACTTCAAGATATTCACAAGAGACGACACGTACTAGATCCATTCTAGATACGTTATAGTTTAGATATCAACTAGTTCTCTTTTGCAGTGCAATTCGGGCAACCAATGTCACTTTTACATTAGATAGAGTAAGATATCTATTAGATGTGAATTGGATCTCTAAGTCATATCCTGTGGAAATCGTTCAACAGTATCTCCAGAATCGCGCAAATGTCAAATTTGACAGGTTAGATCTTAAACATCGTTATCGTATCTTGGTGATATCTAAAAGATGTCACGTGAGTACAAGTCGCAAACGTGAATGTATTTAACCGAAACCAGCTGTTGCGGTCCCACGTAATTTAAGCTTAAGTAACCCATTCCAAACATACATTAATAAATTTCATTTCATTTCGTTTCGTTTCGTTTCATTTCATTTCATTTTCATTTCATGCGAAATTTGTACGGGAGCAGAGTATTCCAGCTTACTTAGATGTGACCGCGACTGGTCTTATACATGCTCCGTCGTATAGGTATTTATATTAGTCAAAAACCGCCTTGGACTCAATACTTTACCAAAATATTTTTCACCACACCAGCTCGGAAAGGCTTACTTTGCACTTCAAAAACTGATAGCAAAGTTGCATTTTATTCACATGTGAGGCAAAGTAATCAAATACAAATTTTGAGTTATTGTTTTATGTTTGCTGGTAGAATTGACTTTTAAATGATGATTTTGGATGATAAATATTTAATAACATTCATTTAGATTTGATTTAGTTTGATTTTGTTTGATATTTTACATTTAATATGTGCTTCGGGTTGGTGTGGTGAAAAATTATGTGTTTCACTCAGGGGCAAATTTTGTTTAACCCTCGTGCTTTGGAACCCTAGCAACGCTCAAGATTCCATTTTCGAACCACTCGCTACGCTCGGGGTTCAACTTTGGGATATTTCGCTTGCTCGGGTATCAATATTAGCACGAGCGGTTAAACAACAACTTTGCCCCCTTGTAAAACAAATAACTATTTTAGGTTCCGTGTGTATCAACCGAGGGTTTGATTGATGGATATGTAGCTGCCTTTAATGGAATTGCCGCCGCTAAATCAATATTAAATAGTGCGGTATTGATACGGAAATATAACAGGGCGAATGGAACGCTTTCTCAGAAAATAGACCATGGTAGTTGAGCGATATTTAAACAAGTGTAGGCGTACATACGGGATGAACCGAGGTCATATTCACATTATTTTTTCAAATAATTTCAACCAGTCTGGAAGCTCATGGCCCTATGGTCGTCTTCGCAGTGTAACCCGGTAAAATAACAAATCCTTCGCAAACATTGGAACACTTGAGAAGTTAATTGTTACAATTTTATTATAATAATGTTATTTAAAGCATAATGTTCAGATACACGATTCTTTGGTTTAAGATAAAATTATTTATTTATTTAACCTTTATTGCACAAAAGAAAACCTTACAGTACAAAAGGCGGACTTAATGTCATAAGGCATTCTCTAGGCAAAGCAGAGAGATTGTGGGCGGTGCTACTTTAACAATAACAACAAATATACGTCATATAGGAAATAACAAACCATACATACATACATGTAAATATACATACTTATACAGGGTTACTTTTTTACCAGTACAATAAATCAACATACGTAATTGTTGCCAATAATAAAAAATACCAGCATTCTTTGTTACTACTATTTGGGAACAAAAAAACAAAAATACCAATGCCCGAACTTATCCGCTAAAGTACTAGAAAATGTGGATGCCTTACGCATCAATTAGCAAACGCACGAACTGGCAACTGTTTGTTTACGTCATCGCGCGCGATTTAGCGAGCGGCGGCGGCACACGTATTGACATAAAAAAATACTACTTGATCCCAATTCTTCCTTCATACTTGCACGGGCTTAGGACCGTCAAAATGAAGATGTTGCTTTGTGTGAAGTATGACAAAAGGTCTCGAAATCTGATAAAATTACGAAGTAAGTCTGCAACATTTTTCATTGAGGCGTATTTAAAAAATTGGAATCAACTATGTACAATGATTGAAATGTACCCTACATACCTAATTAATGGAGTCCATTTCTCGTACTAATTCACATACTTAAGTAAATGTTAAAAATGTTGTCCGTGGTTTTGTAAACAAAGCCGTGCCCGTTTTTGTACGTTTCGATTCTTTCCAAGTAATTTTCACGTTTAATTTCGTCAAACGCACTGTCTTATCGGTCAAAGGGTTGCACTTTGCATTCGCAGTTTCCCGGATGCTTTGTTGTTGATGGTTATTTGTAAGATAAGTGAGAGTTAAATAAAACGGGAACAAATAACACAAACGTATTTTTGAAGGAAATCAAGAAGTGACGTGACAACACATGTCAGTAAGAACAGAAAAATAAAACCTATCTAATGAGGTTGCGTTCTTAGTCTCCAACAGTTGTCAAATCGTGCGCCGCCGGCCGCTCGCCCCGCCCCGCCCCTTTTACCTCATACCGTTGACACCTTGTAATTAGTGCAACCAGAAGTTACTAAATTGGTGAAGGATAAATTAATTGATGCGAAATAAAAAAAAAAAAATTATTTGTGCAATGTGATCTATTATCGATACCAATGATGTGGTAAAATTTATTGTACCGGTAAAAAAGTAACCCTGTATTACATATAATATTATATAGGTACATAAATAAAGACAAAACATATAGAGCTTATAATTAAGACTATTCAATATAACAGTTAATGAGTATGAAACATAAGAAGTCTAAAGATTTCATGTTTTTTTAAAGTTGTTGAACAAAAGTTTTATCATTTGAGGAGTACAATATTATCTTTATATTATTTGCTCGTGTTACAGGGCTAACCCAGTATACGTACGACCCAGATACCTTTTTCCTGTTTCGACGTAAATTATTCCTCGCCATTTTTTCTCACATCATAACGTTATCAGATTTACATTAAGATACCGCAATCTAAAACACTGTCACGTCTTATAAACTCGAATAATCAGATTAGCTGCATTACGGGTCCATTAAGGAAAACACCGCGATAAATTGTAGCCTTTTGTGATAAAATCTCCTTCGTAATTGCTCGCGGCGCCTGTTATCGACCCAATTCTTATACGTTTTTTTTAACAACCGAGCTTTATTGAGAGAACTGTGTAAGATCCGAGGAATAATACTCTTTACGATGCTCATTTGTTTGTGTAACAAGCTATATTTCAAACTGATGTAGTACATAATTATTTTCCATCGTTTTTTCACGGGAACGTACTAACGTGTCTTGCTATTTCAGTCAGTCTCGGTACAAAAAGTATTGAGGTTGACTGAAGTAGCATGACAAATACGAATGTTTCCGAGAAAATACGATGGAAAACAATTGGGCACTCCATCTGTAGGAATAGTGGATAACGTATTTATACGAATACCGTAAATGTATAAATATGAATTGCATATGTATTCTTACAAATGCCGGTAAATATTATAATATATTGCCGGCCGAGTGAGATATTAATGAACGAGGTCGGTTAGTAACACAGGCTGGTAATTATTATTTTTAGGTTAAAGCGTTTCCCAAATATGCTAGGAAATAATATAAAATTACCAATAATAAGCATCATTGAATGTTATATTATTTTTTTAAGTAGGTATCAACTAGGATTTATTTTCATTATGTATTTTTATTTAATTGTTTGGACATAAGTCTGCATAGATGAAATTTACTTTTTACGACTCTAAACGATCGTAATTAGAAGCATTACTTCCAATTAGGTACTTCGTAAAAAGTTAATTCCTTTTATAATTACTCTCGACGCTCCAGTTTTCACTTCAGATAAAGAAAATAAAGCTAGGCAGGTACTTAGTTTCACTTTTAACGAACTCTTAATAGAACAGCTTCTTAGAAGTTAATAGTGTCATATTTAGGGCTAAAATATTAAATTATAAACAAAGAAACAACGTATAAATAGAATATGGTAGTCTGAGATAAAATAGGTCGTTTTGAAATCATATATCATTTAATCATGAAACAATTTTATTATTCACAGATAACAATAGTCAGCACAAATAAAACAGATACCTAAATAAAAATTAAAACCCCCCTCGTGTTACGGGTGTCCATGGTCGACGGTAATCGCTTACCATCAGGCGATTCGTCTGCTCGTTTGCCACCTATTACATTAAAAAATTAAAATGCTTTCGTAGCATAATGTCCTACTAAAAACTATTAATTATGTTATTTATCGCTTTTTAAGTAAACGAATTGCGATTGCGGCCTTAAATGCTATGGACCGACCAAGTTAACACATTCAACACCAAGAACCCGACTGTCGGGTACACTGTTCGTAGCGACTACGCGCTACATACGACGAAACCGTGGCTACGCGCTACGAGCGTAACCCGTAGCACTTAGTGGTATTGAATGTGTTAAAGCTCTAACCGGGTCACCTTTAAATCTGTGCGTGCGGAATGCAATAAATAGAGAAGCATGGCGGGAAACAACGAAAAAGGCCGTGCAACTACCTCAATGACCACTACTTCTCTGGCGAGAATATCCGACAAAGAAGAAGAAGAGAGAAGTAAACGAAATTCAGCCTAACAGAAACGTACCTATAATCCTATATTTTAAGAAGATTATAAATAAGTAGGTACATGAAGACCAATAATATATATCTGTATGAAATTAATTGAAGCTTAAACAAAAATCTGGGGAAGGAAGGTCTTATAAAAACCGGGCAAGTGCGAGTCGGACTCGCGCACGAAAAGTTCCGTACCATAATGCAAAAAAAAAAAACAAAAAAAAGCAAAAAAAAAAAACGGTCACCCATCCAAATACTGACCACTCCCGACGTTGCTTAACTTTGGTCAAAAATCACGTTTGTTGTATGGGAGCCCCATTTAAATCTTTATTTTATTCTGTTTTTAGTATTTGTTGTTATAGCGGCAACAGAAATACATCATCTGTGAAAATTTCAACTGTCTAGCTATCACGGTTCGTGAGATACAGCCTGGTGACAGACGGACGGACGGACGGACGGACGGACGGACAGCGAAGTCTTAGTAATAGGTTCCCGTTTTACCCTTTGGGTACGGAACCCTAAAAACATCAAATAAATTAGGTAATTTTGCAATAACAACGTTAAATCGTTTTCCTGTTCTAATGAAAATTTGTTTCTTTCTCGTTTTCATTGTTATCACGGGCCTATCAAAATAATCTATCTAGTAGATTGTTAACCAAGGGACGAAATGACCCCTTTCACGCGAGTTAAACACTCTACTTTTCATTTCGAACAGGCCTATTCGGATTTCGAGATAATCACAAGATCTTGAGACGATTTAGAGATCAACTAGATCTACATTAGATATCGACTGGATGTGACTTGGATATCTAAGTCATAACTTGTCGAAATCGTTCAAGAGGACCTCCAGAATCGCGGAAACGTCAAATTTGACATATCTATCTTACAAATATCTTTAAATTATTCGTATCATAACTTGTTGAAGTCTAGTAGAAATCTAATTCATTTTCCGAATCGAGCCGGTATACAAAGAATAATGCCCCGCCGATTGAGTGTGCATAAACTAACATACTCTTAAAAAAATTATCCTATCTTTATTTTTCTAAATAATAATATCAAAGACATATGTAACTTCGTATAAGACGAATAAAGTCTAAGGAAAAAACGTGCCTCGGAATTCAAGTAAAAGTCATTCTCGAATAGATGGCGCACACACCTTTAGCCTATCCTCGGCTAGATGGCGTGACGACACCGTTTCATATTTAACAATTTTAACACATAGATATCAGTGAATGAACATGGATCAAAATGATATAAAAATAATAAAATCATTTATCCATTATATATACATTTTTTGGTAACTTTATACGTTTTCATTTTGAGTTTTAGTCGTGTGTCGATAGATGGCAGTAAATTTACAGTGACTACAAAATTTACAACGACAGGACCCCTCTATACTATCTATTCTTTTTGATAATATGTACCTAAGACGAATAATGAAATCTTCTTACAATACAACACACATGTATAAGAATGAATTTGAGCCAATATTCCATCGACTTAGCATGTGTGTGACCCCATTAGCTAAGTGACAATAAACCCGACAAAATGAAATAGTCCATACGTTTTAGAAAATGTGACCGAATAAAGACAATGTTTACGATGCCGTATAAACTATGGCCATAAAATCGTTTCACGGGACGGGCGGTCAGCCTGTTTTGCCGAAGAGATTCGCATTTTTTTCAAACTGCCCGATTCGAACTTTAAGATTCGTCTTGACACTGACATATCTAATCCATATCGTTTTTAGATCTAGTAACTGACGTATCTTAAAGTTCGAATCGGGCCGTTAGTGTCGTCACAGAATAACTAATAATACGAGGTTTGACTAGGTACAGAAGGTTCACTATCTAACAAAACGCGTCTAATACGACAGATAAGACCGCTAGGTGGCGCAAGCGCGAGCCGGCGTCCGTTCCATAGCGTTGCGCGGCAACTACTATGACAAAATTGGTGTGGGCCGCATGTACTTGTAGAGACGCGACGAAATCGCGAAGTGAGCCACGCCTGGCCGCGTAGCCAAGATGCCAATCGCTTACGCTCCGTAGCGATCGAAACGCAACTGTCACTGTCACACTAATATGGAAGAGTGATAGAGAGACAATCATAATGCTTTTCGTTGTCGAAGCGATAGCGATTGTAACCTTGGCTAGGCCGGCTGGTGTCGTAATAAAGCGCTCAACATTGGCATTTGTTGTTTTTTCATTAGGATAAAATGTCATATTCGCATCCTCTTCTCCCACTATAGTTCGTTTTTTTAGCATTAGAAATAAGGTAAACAATCTTGATGTGTCTTTTAATTGAAAAACACATTTTAAAAATAAGTTACGGCAAATATGCAACAATTATGAATCTAATACGATCATTTATATTCTTCTGCTTTCATAAGTAATAGTTACTGATTTTTAGGGTTCCGTACCCAAAGGGTAAAACGGGACCCTATTACTAAGACTTCGCTGTCCGTCCGTCCGTCCGGCCGTCCGTCCGTCCGTCCGTCCGTCCGTCTGTCTGTCACCAGGCTGTATCTCACGAACCGTGATAGCTAGACAGTTGAAATTTTCACAGATGATGTATTTCTGTTGCCGCTATAACATCAAATACTAAAAACAGAATAAAATAAAGATTTAAATGGGGCTCCCATACAACAAACGTGATTTTTGACCAAAGTTAAGCAACGTCGGGAGTGGTCAGTACTTGGATGGGTGACAGTTTTTTTTTTGCTTTTTTTTTTTGCATTATGGTACGGAACCCTTCGTGCGCGAGTCCGACTCGCACTTGCCCGGTTTTTTAAAAGCGGTTTTCAATTAAAAGACATGTCAAGATCGCTTACCTTCTTTGAAGTTCTTTCTAATGCTAAAAAAAACGAACTATAACTGATGACATCTGCCTTAATCCTCTAAGTTTGTTTCATTTGTGATGTTTAATAATCTTTATAAAGTTCGTTACTCGTTATATTGTAATATTTCGATAGTTATTTCCCCTCTTATCATTGATATTTACCAGTTGCTTTTCGGTGAAGGAAAACATCGTGAGGAAACCGGACTAATCCCTATAAGGCTTAGTTTCCCCTCTGGGTTGAAAGGTCAGATGGCAGTCGCTTTCGTAAAAACTAGTGCCTTCGTCAATTCTTGGGATTAGTTGTTAAGCGGACCCCAGGCTCCCATGAGCCGTGGCAAAATGCCGGGATAACGCGAGGAAGAAGGAAGAAGGAGTTATTTCCCCTCTGATATTTTCACTATAGCTGTAATAATGGTGTTAATTAGTTTGTAATATTTCCGCTTAATTTTATTGTAAAACATGTTGTGTACACTTGTTTTGGATATGGTGCTAGATTTATGCCATAATGTGCAATTGTATGTTACCCAATGATTTTGTACGATATCTGTTTAGTGTTCCTAATAAAGTAAAAATAAATATTCTGGGAAGAGAGCAAAACACAAATGAATGAAAACGTGTAAGACGCTTCATGTTTTTCGTTTTTTAGTGTTTTTTTTTTTATAATATATGTGAAAAAATACATTTTGGTGCGTCAACAAAAATAAGTGACAGTTAGACACGGCCATTTTTTCTCCTTTCTTTATAAATATACCTAAGTATTGAGAATATTTTCAATAATACAATGTAGATATTAACAGAAACGATAAATAAAATGAAACTATAAAATTTAAAATTAAAACAAATTTCAACAAAATTATTAACCCTTAATTTTTTCCTTCCCTGAAAAATTGCATGAATGTGTATATAAAAATCGCTCGTTTTAGCTCGTATGAACAGGCTGAACTCTTTCCACCATAGACGACCTTATTAAGTAGAAAGCTAGATAATATAAACATGAATGGGGATATTCTCTCGCTAGCAAATTCGGATTCTGTATGAAGAGAATGACAACAGAATAAATTAAGGATTGTATTCATGTTGCAAATTTGCATCACAAGTACCCACGTCATAAAATAATGAAGTTCAATAATAGTAGTCGGCTTTATGTTTTTATAATAATTAAATTAACTTATGGCAGTAAAATAACCATTTATTTTCTTTTGATTTCATTGATTTTATACCCCGAATCTAGATTAATAGACACACAAATGAACTTACTTTTGTTCCGATTTGTCGAATAACTTGTATGGTGAATTGACGCAAATTAAATTGTTGTAACAGTCGTGAAATGTAAGGGAGCGCATACATTCCACGACTCTTCTCTTTCCGCACAGACTCTACGCCTGCATTTATTTCAAATGAAGGTTTTGCCATTGAGATTGTATATTACCTACAATTACCAAAAGAAATATAACAATTATTTTATCATAAAATATGGGTACACTCGTTAACAAATAAATTGAATATTTTTTAAAGAGGGTTCAAGAAAATAATTTGTATTATAACTAGAGTCTGGCTAGCCAAAAAATGTTGACAGATATTTCGTTGTTGTATCACCAATTGTCTATGATTTAAAAAAAAAGCTAAACTTCAGTTGTCAATTTATGTCATTCATTCAAATTGTTTGCGGTTTATAAGGGGTTTATTGTAAATAATATTAATAATGTCTATACTGAGTGAGCTTCGCAAACTATTATTTTAGCTCGTAAATAATTACGACAATGTACGAAGTCGACGTGTAGCGTTATCTATCGAAAAACTGCAATGTTTACAACTCCTAAACAAATGTAAACAAATCAGGAGGTTGGTGCTCTATAAATGTTTTGATACTTACCATTTAGCATATTTGGCATAGTACTTATGTATTTTTTTGGTGATGGATGCATATTACGGTATTATCGAGCTAGGTCTTATTTACACCACATTTAATTTTTCGCCTTGTTACAATGGTATATGGTGAGAAAGTGTTAACATATGTGTTTATCGTTGACTGTACGTTACATAGTGGTAGAAATTATGTGAGCTGAGTTTGAGTGCACGTCAACGTATATTTAACTTATATCCTTAGGTACCTTACGTGTGCACAAAAAATCAAAAATATTTTCTAGTATCAAAACTACAATTCCTACTACACAAAGTGTGACCAGTAAGATTTTTTGAATTTCCCGCCAAAAATTTGTGTAATATTTCAGTAGCCAGACCAGTAGCCAGACTCTACTTAAGGATAATACTTGCAGTTGATTGTACACTTGTACAGTCAGCAGCAGAAGTTGCTAAGAGGGCCAGGTATTCAAAATGATCTTGACGCGACTTTATCGCTAAGAGAATAAGGGCGTGTCAAGGTAATTTTAAACACCTCGCGTACGTGTTTTGTAATAAACAAAATACCTTATTTAATATTACAAACTTACCAATGAACAGCAAAACAACGCAGGTGGCGACGATTTGCCCGACGGTCGCCATCTTGTTCACTGCTTCTCTATTTCATTATTATTTCATCACTTTAGTTCACCAGTCATTTTATTTTTCATCACCAAACATCACTTAACACAAATCATTAATTCACTTTCGAGTTTAACTTCATTATTCAACATTATTTTACTATTAATAATATATTTTACATTCACTAGTCAAGTTTTGTATTTACACATGAATGAATCTTATTTTACAGCATTTCGCCTTCCCTTACACTTTTTCAATTGTTTCTCTGGCATTTACATCAGGATACAATTTTCAATTGTTTCTATCGCATTTACGTCAGGATACAATCCCAGATCGGAGCAGATACATTCCTCACTTGTCTACGTTTGCGGTCAAATTTCCGTTGCGGTCGGCCCCGGTACGAAGCTCCTGTAACAAAGTGGAGTAATACTATTAACTTCAGGACTATGGTGTGGTTGAAACACAGATTACTTAGTAGATAGAGCATGTAACTCGCAGTCACTAGACATTGGCGCTCTAATTTAATTAATGTGAGAATTGTGAGAGCGCATCCGCTCACTTCATTTTACAACAAGAAGCCAAACCAAGCCAAAACCAGGGGGTCTAACAAAGTTGACAATTGTTCGCAGAGAAACGAATCGAAACGCTATCTGTTTCTATCGAACTAATATGGAAGAATGATAGAAACAAAAGCATTTTATTTCGTTTTATGCAAACGATCTTGATTAGGTCCCCAGATTACTATGTAAGATGTCTTCGTTTGTAACTCCTATAAAACTGAAGGAGCTAATAAGTATACGCAGGTCACATCACACGTTAGTTTCGTAGTAGCATCAGCAGATGAAGACGGCTTTCTTGTGAATTACAAACAACGAGACCAATAAAAGATAAAAAATAAAATATGAACTTTCGCAAAATTAAAAATATTAAGGGTTTCGCTCGTATCTATCCGTACATATATTGGAGAGAGCGAGGAGGGAGGACGCACGAATGAAACAACGACATCATTTAATTATAATTTTGATGTAAAAGCTTCGTCGTTCGAATAAGCCTTCATGAGTATAATTATGTAAATATTTGCAATGCGCCATTTATTACAGGTAATCTATGATCTGAAGTGTCTCTGATTCAATCTAGAGCGTACTGGGTGTCAAACGGGCGAACAGCAATTGGTATTTGATGATATCTGAGCTGCTTCATATAATTGATATGGTTCAAACTACTCGACGATAAGACAGAATTATTTATGTGAATTAATATGTATAATTGTATAATACCACTGGTTTTATTCTCTGATCATAAATATGAAGCTTGTTTGGTTGAACGTCATTTAATTTTACGTTTTAAACTTTACATCAAAATTGTATAAAAATAAAAGCATAATGCTTTATGTTTTTACTCATTCTCAGAAATGTGTGAAAATTTACAAGCTTAGTGATGACAAAGTTTATTTAATATGCTTGTTTGTTTAAGGATGACTCACGTGAGACCGGGCTGTGTCCGGGCCGGAGCTTCCGGGGCATCGTTTTCTATGGAAAGCATCACGTGATCACCTGTCGTGTCATAGAAAAGTACGCGCTGGAAGCTCCGGCCCGAACACGGCCCGGTCAAACGTGAGTCATCTTTTAATTGGATATAAAAGCAAATGTTTTATCGGTAATTTCTTACAAAAAAGCTCAATAAATGCAGAGTAGACTAATATGGAATAGATCCAGCACAAGAGAACAAAAGTTTCTAAATTGGGATATTACTGACAGCTTTGTCATTGCTGGCTTATTTGGCTTACGGCCAAATTATGTAATTTGCCAAAATAATACACTCATACCAGCAATGCAATCTAGTCACTAGGTTAGAATTTTCTCTTGTTATATTTGGTCTCTTTCTAACGAACACAAATTGCAAAATGCCGAATAGGGACAAACTATTAACAAAGACTTGATAGATTTGACTTGGTTTATGAATCACCAAAATTGCAATCTCACACACTTTCAAGACTGTTGTTTGCTTTGTATTCAAAAGGAATTGTTCAATTCACACACTAAGCAATTTTAATGTCACAAGCCATAAAAAAGTAATGCACCATTAAAGTTTTACAAATCTTATTTTGTATTCAAACACAGAAAATTGTTTAATTCACATACAAAGTCACATAAATGACAAAATGTTACAACTTGCCAAAGTCGAATATCACTTTCAAAATTATTGTTTAATTTGTATTTAAACAAAGAGAATTGTTAAATTCACATAAAAGTCACAAAAATTTAAATGTCACAAGCTTTCATACAAAAGTCGAATATTATTTTCAAAAATTGTTAGTTTTGTATACAAACAAGGAAAATTCATCAATTCACATACGAGTAAGTAAAAAGCCACAAAAATTATAATGACACACAACAAACTGTCACAAAAACTCGAATGCCGTGTTCAAAAATATTTTGTATTCAAACAAGTGTCTCAGATACTGTCTCAGTAGGCCTCGGCAGCAGAACTCGTTATGAAGTTAGGCCTCGCGAAATTGACTCAGTTACAAACCTCAACATTTTTATTAAAACTTTTATCGTTCACGGCGACGCAAAAGAATCGGTAAATTATTAATTTACTACGAATTTGGGAAGTTTAAATTAATACGTTCTAGTTGTTTAACAAATTTTTATTAATGTATACGCTGCCGGTTTTGCCTGAGATGGTAAATTGTATTGGTATTGGTATGTTTGATATTTTATCGAGTAACAGTATGATATTATTACTTTTGGTAAATTATCAAGTCTTTAGAGTTATAACACTATATGTGACGTCCCACGGGTAAAGGTACCTTATGGCGGTTGGCGCTTAAGCTATTATAACGCCGGTTTAATACTATTGCGGTGCTATGCGACGTAAGCGCCAGCCGTCATAAGGTACCTTTTCCCGAGGAGAGTCACTTATGAGTATGTAACATTTTGAAAGGTCACATCAAGACTGCAGCCCGATTCAGATTTAATAGTTCGTATTGGTACAGGTAATAGGTTTTGAACAGGTTTGGATCCTTGACGGTCGTTTTGGTGATTGGTGATCTGAGTTACACATCGGTAACTCGTGGCATTTAGGTAGCACTTAAAAGATTAGTTTAATTAATTCCTTTTTTTTGTGGTTTCTTTTTCTCGACTCGTATAGGAAGAAAATTGTCACGTCACTAGTATGTTAGAAACTGGCAAGTGCCACGAGTTACTAGTCTAAGAGCTAGCCACGGAAATAGGTATGCAATTTATAGAGTAACGAAATCCCTCTAGTTAGTATGCCATACTATCATTATTAATTAATCCGGGCGCCTGGCAGCTGTCTAGCGGTGGGTGTGGTAGTGGATGGGCAACAAAGTGGTTGTAAAATCAATTGAAGGTGTGCAATTTATAGAGCTCTGTGTTTGGTGTGATATAATAGCTAATTATGTAGTTAATTCAAATATAACAATGCCAGGCGATTTATGTGTGGGAGAAGTAGTGGCAGGTGATAAAAATACACAATCACTTGTGCGCCTGCAGGAAGTACTCACAATTGCTTTACGCATAGATTGTGAGTCAGGTGCAATTTGCTCGTGATCTTCCTGCAGGCGCACAAGTGATTGTGTATTTTCATCATTTGGCACTACTTTTCCCCCAAATAAAACGCCTGGCATTGTTATATTTGAATTAAATACATAATTTGCTATTATATATATAGCTGCCAGGCGCCCGGATTAATTAATAATGATAGTATGGCATACTAACTAGAGGGATTTCGTTACTCTATAAATTGCATACTTATTTCCGTGGCTAGCTCTCCGGCTATACCGATGTGTGCTCATCACTAATCTTTTAAGTGCTACCTAAATGCCACGAGCTACCGATGTGTAGCTGATCTCACATACGACTTTCACATGGTGTTGGTGGATGATGAAAAGTCACTTTTAATCAAAGAAAAATGTGTATTTTTAATCTTAAATTATTACAGAGCGAATGTTAACCGTGGGAGTTGTTGAGAAAGAAGAGAGTGAGAGAGTCGGTGAATGGATATGTCGTAGTCAGATCGTATAATCCGCCGTATTACATTACGGCTAGCCGTTATCAATAACAGGGGCGTTTTGAAATGCGGCGGTTCGACGATTAGCCGGATTGTCATTGTGATACGTTCTTCAATAAGGCGGCCAACGTTTAGCCGCATCGTACTACTATTTTAGATTGTAGAGTGACCAGTTCTTTCGGTCGCCTACGTAACCGGAGTTTGACAATGTTTGCAATTTAATTTATTTTTACCATGGTCCCACCGCACTACATGTGTTTCTTTTCCAAAACATTTCCTTCACAACTTAAATAGACGGAGCCCCGCAAGCGGGGCTCCTATTTCTGGGCGGTTTGCCCTTCGGGCATCTGAAGCTACCTAACGAACCTAACCTACTTACCTACCTACGCTTTTTTCCCCAAAGTGTAATGTTTTCACGGACGTCTCACTAAATCAATAGGTAGGTAGGTTAGGTTCATTAGGTAGCTTCAGATGCCCAAAGGGCAAACCGCTCAGAAATAGGAGCCCCGCGAAGCGGGGCTCCGTCTATTTAAGTTGCGAAAGAAATGTTTTTTGAAAAGAAACAGTCCGACGAACTCCAGATTTGATGGACACCCCAGCGTTTGTCAGGCAGCGCCACGGGTGTTAAAAATGGGAACTAAAAACTGTCAAAGCGGCGGCTAATGACTCGCTGTATTACATTACGGCTAGCCGTGTTGAAGAACGTATGGCGCCGAATACATTCCGGCGGATTCTCATTCAGCCGCATTCAATCCGGCTAATCGTTAAACCGCCGCATTTCAAAACGCCCCTGTTTTTGAAAACGGCTAGCCGTAATGTAATACGGCGGATTATACGATCCGACTGCGACAGATACACGAATAAAATCATTCTGTCAAATTTAATATGGTTGCGTTCAGAAACACATGCAAATCAGCGTTCTCTCGCTTCTCTTCTTATTATATGTGTCTGTGAAGAAATACAGTTTCAAACATTATGTCAATAGTTTTATGTTCTTTGTTGACTTTTGTCGAGCCTGCAGCAAAGTTTTAATGAGGTCGGAGAACGGTCGATACCATTGAATTCCAATTATTCTTTTTTTTTGTATTCTGCCTCCCTTACGTATTATTTTAGACATAACATCTGATTATATAGACATAACAGTCGTTTGTAGTATATACCTATTCAAACTTTGTGTATTTTAGATTATGTACTTAATATTATTTCAACTACCTAAATTGATCTAAATATTTTATGTACTACAAATATTATCTTTACGCTCTAAATAAAATATCAAAAACAGTTATCATAAATTTCGGGGCTCACTCGTGCTAAGCATAACTGGTAGTTATTTTTCTACTCTTTATATAACATTTGTGGCTTTCCATTAGAGAAGGGTCCTTATGCTTCATGTGTATAAGGACGTTTCCATCAGAAAAGAGTCCTTATGCACATGGAATAAATAAATACCCTTGTCTAATGGAAAGGTGATTAGGCACATGAAGTTTTTTTTAATTTTAGGGTTGGCCGGATACCACCGTTATGAATCGGTAGTCGTCTAAGTAAATCGATATGAATTTTTCATTTTTCTTTTAATAAAAATAAGGAAAAGGTGGATAATTAACTGTAAATATGTATATATTTATCGTCACTTAACAGACAACAAATTTGACACAGAAATAACATAAATAAACTTTAAAATAGATCCCCAGTTAGTTTCAATTTTGACAATGGGTGCGACCTACTCGGTCGGTGTATTAAATACACCGACCGACCGGTAGCTTGCGGGAAAACCATATAATTCTAGCTTTATTTAAATCTCAAATAAAAATTCATTATACATCACAATTCGATACCTCAGTCTACGTGCCATCCAATCGTAATCGCTTGCTGTGACAATCGATTTGCGTTAGTTACATCTCTATATACGTCAGTCATAATGTGTCAAATACCGCAAATAATGTTATTTACACTATAGTGTGCGGTGGCCCTACGGGTTTCACTGAATAGAAAGCCACATTTTTATCTCCACAAACATTTGTAAAGCACAAGAACTGCCGAGTAACCCGAGGCAAGGAAAGATGTTACCGAGATAAACTCCGATTTCAATTTTGTAGGGTAAACAGTTTAAAGGGAGAGCCGTGTAACGAGTATCGAATGATAATGGAATGAATTGGAGCTAATGTTCGCGCTTGGGGGGGGGGGGGGGGGGGATGTGGGCAAGGCAGGCTGGCGGGTGAAACGCGGCGTTTGATACGTGTCAGAATCTCGTGTCAAAGGAGAGGTAGATTCATTATAACTAATGTATAAAGTAGTAGATCTGGTGGCCTAGCCTAGATCATAGAGAAAAAAATACATAGAGTGCTCACTCCATACTTCAGTTTCAGTACCAAAAATACTATTTTTTTCGTAGTCTACATCTAGATAGATATAGCACCGTCCAAAAATCTAATGCTCAACAATTTTCAGCTTATATTATAAGTTATAACCGGTTTCACCGGAACTCTATTTTCAACGACTTTTGCTTGTTAATTGTTGCTTTTGCTTGTAAACGAATATTAGTTGTAAATTGTTGTTTAATACAATTTTCGTGAGTCGTGACACTAGAAAGTATCGAGTAGCGGTGCTGATAATTCCGCTACTCGATGCTGATGCGAGATGTCGACTACGAAAATAATAGTCGTTTTGGTACCAAAACTGATCAGTACCTATGGAGTGAGCTCTCTATTCTTACTTTATTCTCTATGCCTAGATGACAATCGTAGATTGAAAACGCCAATTGAAATTTAAATTATGTATGGTATGGAAATTGTCACGTGACTTTTTCAATTTTCATCATCACTATCTCACTACATAAGTAAGGTCACCAGCTTACGTTGCTTACAGTGTAAAGGTAGAATAATATAAAAAAAAACTTTGACAGAAAAATAGTCAAGTAACAACGCCAGGCTGCTGTCTATCTGCCCGATTAGAACTTTAAGATACGTCAATTAATAGATCTAGGAACGATATGGATTAGATGTGTCAGTGTCGAAAGTGACGTTTTTGTTTGTAGAAACGTCACATTTGACACTGGCATATCTAATCCATATCGTTTCTAGATCTATTAACTGACGTATCTTAAAGTTCGAATCGGGCCGTCTGTCGCTATAAGTACTCGTATCAATTCACGTCAGTGCTTTACTTAAGACAAGACCTTCAGTGTTTCAACTTTCTAGGCCAAACTCGAAATAGCGGATTCAAGTTTCGACCGCCCGTCTGCTCCATGGATAATCGTAATTTGATTTCATATCACGTCGCTACACTCGGGCGCTCGCGATTGCGTTTTGATACACATTTACATGCTCCTAAGTGCCAGAGTTAGGAACTTTGTGGAATGCTAGATATTGTCTGTGGGAACTTTTAAAATGATCGTTATCACATTAGGGAGTTGTGGAAAGTTGGTAATTTTGGCATAGTCACGTTTTTCGGTGTTATGACGTGACTGCGTTTTATAAGTTTTAAAAATTAATAGGCCCTGGATAAAGTGCCTTAAAACTTTAAGCTAGCTCATTTTACTTAAAGGAAGCATTCTTGTCGCGCTCGGATTATACGGACGGATTTAGGACCAAATGAAGGTATTAAAATAATTTCCAGCTTGCTGGGAATTAATTCCTCAAAACTCATTTTTTTAATTTGATTGGCCTATAAGAAGATTTTTTAAAAGAAGAAGAAGAGTTACCTTTCTGTTTATCAGACTATTTGGACCATGATGACGTCAAGGTAAAACGTTATAAACTAATGTAAACTGAATTAAAATTAAAACGCGAAATACTCTTAACAGAATACATTTAACTGCACCAATATTAAAAAGTCACCTCAATTCCGCATAGTCTTATAAAGCATGAATAACATTAAAGGAGGCAAGAAACCTTTCATGGAATGAATTTCACCTCATTTCCTCGACGAATGAATGAGAAATATGACGCGGTTTTCCATCTAGTGCCGCCACTGCGGCTCTTTTCATGACTTTTTATGTTATTTAGGCTATTCCGTGCTAAAAAAAATCTACATTCCTAAATCTATAAGAAGCGCTTCTTGAAATAAATTATTTAAGCAATGTCAGCCTAAAAATGAAGTAGAAATATAAAGTATAGCTCCTAAACTTTCCACATATTAAATCCTTTATGAGGTTTTAAAGTACATTTCCATTCAGCAACACCCCAACGAAAAAAGGCGTATGCACACTAAATTTTAACCACATATGCGTCCTTTTACGTTTCGCTAATATTACATGCGCCTAAAGTTTGCACGCAAATTCACGACTTGAGTGAAACTTTGTGAAATTTTAAGTTAAATTACAAAGATGCTCGATGGGCGTGAGTTATAATGCTTCTTACAATCAATTTGCGGCTTCCGTGTTAAAAGTTTATGCGAACGTTAATGTAAAATGTAACAAAAGGTAATAAGGTAAAGGTTATAAGGTCTGACAGCCTAATTTTCATTGGACTACTTGATTATTAAATAATATCGAAGGTGGCCATTTTATATCAACAACGAACTAGAATAACTATAGAAGACTGACTTGAGCTCAAAAATGACCCCACGGCGACTGTACCGAAAACGAATCGACTGTGCCGGGCGGAATTTGACAACTTTAGTACGACAGCGGCCTTCTGTGTCATAACATGTCAGCCCATATAAAATTATTAATTCAGAAAGCCACATAAAATGCCTTCTTGTGCGGTAAAATGGTGCCGCAACAATACAATAAAACACAAGAAACAGGATGGGATTAATTGGTTTGTGTAATGTGTAATTCCTGAACGTAATAAATAATAATTATTGAAATTAACAGACTGTTGTAGACTTATACGCTAAACCAAATGTCGTAACTCTATACTAGTTTCATAATGAGTTATGCCTTTTTGATACGGGGTGGCAGAATGGTGATAGCGTTATGCAACATATCTATGACTATGAGTAAGTTGGCTATTCATTTTATTTTAAAGCAACAAGCAACTCCGATTATTTGTTTTTATGTAAATATCATGTAAGTATCATGATGATAATGATGTAAAATATTACGTTTTTTTTAAACAATAATAGAACCCGTCAATAACGTAAATATTCATTGCAGAGTGGCTAAAAATAAATGAAATCACGAAAAAAAATTTGGCAGTTTCATACATTTTGGCTGGCCCATTTTCTATGGGAGGGTAATTTTTTTTTTCGCGATTAAGTGGTTGCTCCCTTAGTAAAAGTCGCTCAGTATAATCCCAAAACGTCCCTGGCAACGGGAATGCAGTTACTTTTTAGTCACCGTGTAACGCGTATATTTAGTAATATAGTGTCAATTTGATACTATAATGAATCTTCTTGTTTGTCACAAGTAATCTAACCACACAGCAATAGGTACAGTCAGCATCAAATAGATAGTGACGGCCAAAGTGACCAAATATATCGGTACATGTCCTTATTTCTACAGTAACAAAGGTGTGTTACGATCTATTTGGCCACTTTGGACGTCACTATATATTTGATGCTAACTGTACCTGGTGCCACGAATTAAAGTGACGATTTTGTATATCATATTAACGATACCTAGGTACCTATCAAAAAGTGTTTTAAATAAAATTGGGAAACGTTGACCACTGGCATTTTATAAAAGTCTGTATGTATGTACTGACACTGTTCCAAAATACATACTACGCATTAATATTATATTTCAACTTTGGAATGTACCGATATACACATAAAATATAAACATACGTAATCTTAACAATAAATACGTGTCATAATAATTATTATATGAATTGGTTCCCTCCTGGTTAGTATCATCCTTACAAGATTTGACAACGCCAAAATATTGTAACGCCGCGCCTCTTGCGCGGCGTTACAATATTTTGGCGTTGTTTTGACGCATAGAATGTTATTATAGCCAATCAAAACTTATATTAACCAATCACAACTTTTTTTTAACAGCGGGAAATTGTTTATTGGATATAATTCATATAATTAAAGGGGCCCACTGATTACCAGTCCGCCTGCAGTCTCTGGCCTTATCGGGCGGCCTGCCGTCCTAGACCAATAACGTCCACAAACATAAGCGATTATTGCCGGCCGGCAATGGTCTGCTGCCACCTCTGCGACTACAGACGAGTCGTCAGTTTCCCACCGTACGGCCGCCCGCCGGCAATAGTCTGATATAATTTTGACAGGTCCCTACAAATTGACAGTTCGCCGGACGATATCAGCCTGTCAGTTGACCGCAAAAGGCCACACATTAACAGTTCTACTTCAGATTTTGGACTGACGGCTATTCGAACTACGGCTCGTCGATTCCGGTCAGCGTCGACAGATATCTGCCGGACAGTCCGTGGCCTGCAGGCCAATTTACACACACATTATCAGATAGCCGGCCGGTGGCCTGTTGGCCGTCATCTGCTGTCAGTCGAGAGCCTTCAGTTTCATGTTTTTCAACTAGTTTAATTTTTTCATCAAAATGGACAGTCGACGTCAAAGATAATGTTTACACTTTTGGACCTTATTCCTTTGTAATAAGGCAAGAAATGTAAACATATTTTTGACTACTACAGTGAAACCTGGTTAAAAGGGGATATTACTGCAATGTTCTGCCGCCAGAGTGCAGCACTACTGACTCAGTAAATTCATAGACTAACTTATACATACTGTGCCTTAAACTGTTTTTTGACAAGTTTTCACAGACAATAAAATATGACATTGATGCATCAAGGCGGTTTGTAAACAAGGGCCTACCGGTAAACGCGAAAATCGAAATTTAGTTATCTGCCTCTTTATCGCTCGAATATGCAAGAGTGATAGAGAGATTAGATAACGAAATTTCGATTTTCTTGTTACGCGGTAGGCCATGTGATTGACGTGACGTGTGATGTGTCAATGTGGTTTGTTTACTGTATGTGCCACAAAGGTGCCACCTACGCACTAGGTTGTTGTTGAATACTATGGCTCGCTTTTCGTATATACTTGCGAATGATTACATCGAGGATGAATGTGTCACTAAGTTTCATAGGATACTTTCCCAAAACACAAATTACCGTCCCCGCGACGTACTTTTGATGCAGGCTATGCATCTAATCGAGTCCGTTCCCGCCGAAGAAGAATTAATGATATATTAAATATGTAGTAAAAACTACAAGGGTTGCGAAACTATAAGGGTTCCTATAGGGTAGTTGAATACGGAATCCTAAAAACAGGCAAACAACCTCTGTAAAATATAACGATGCGAGCGGAACACTAAATGCCTCGAGCTATCTCGGGCTTTGCCAAATTATTTATTACAAGGTATCAAACAAAAAAATCACTCGGGTAAAGCCCAAGTATTAGACCTAATATTATGTAGAAAAGGTTTAAAAGAGTAGAATGAATATAACAAAAACATAACAGTAAAGTATTTTAATTTCTTTCAATTTGGTATACATAGATAGTACCTAAATAAGAGCCGGTGTAAGTAAAAGTAGGTTGAATCCACCGCTTGCAGCTTGTGACTCCATATCCTTTTTTTGTAATAATTGTCACATATTAAGAGAATTTCGGGTAGGTAATATCGCCACGCCACGCTCTTCTCCGAACACAGTTTGCTCCAGATATTCTCTTAACTTAAAACGGAATGAATTAATGATGTCATAATTCGGATCCCACTTGTAGCTGAAGAATTTCAGGCATAAGTCTTATCTCTTGTCTAAGCAGGTACCTCCATACTTGCGCTAGTGTTTCTACCACGTGTCTTTATAGCGGAATCAAATCGCACAATAGCTAGTCTTTTCATTGCTAGCTGCCGTGAACGCCATCGAAGGTATACCTCCCGGCGTTGTCTTGAGAACTATTAAAATTTTAACCAGTTTTGTTATATTGGGAGGCTAATTTCCCTATTTGAATGTTTGCTCCTTTTTTACTCGGTTACTTACTCTTCCAGCAATCAATAATCAAGTCTGTATTTTCAAATATATAAGCCATGCAAATACAATAATAACATGTCACATTTAAAATTAATAGAGAAAAAAATAAGGTTTATGTTATAATTCTCTTTATGACATTTATTTTTGACTAACAGTAAACAACAGTTGCGAGGTAACAACATGATAAATAAAGAAAAGTCTTGACAAACTAGATACATGCAACCTTTGCATTGTTGTATTCATGCCTTAAAATTAAAATGATGCCTATGAACTCTAACTACTAGAATTAAAGTTGAATTTTACTAACGTACATATCTGTTTTTTTTTTACTGATTCTATTTCAATTTGACAGAAGCCCGTATCCGTGATGTTCGAAGACAAAAAGTCGTATGCTTATTTTAGGGACTATGAACTCTTAATTACTAGGAATAAAGTAGAATTTACTAATGCTGTAACGTGTGGCGATCGCGCCGGCCGGCTACCTCATGATGTGTGTTTGACTGGACTCGAGGCCACGGACTGTCCGGCGGATATCTGTCGGCGCTGACTGGAATCGTCAGGCGGCCACACACGATCGGTTCGTGTAAGTCATCAGGCCGAAAACTGACAGAGAACTGTTAGTGCGTGGCCTTTTGCGTTCAACTGACAGGCTGATATCGTCCGGCGGACTGGTAATCAGTGGGCCCCTTAAAAGCAGGTGGGACATATTCATAGAGAACGAATAGCTGTCAGTGTTAGTGTGGCTGGGATCATTTTTGGAAGGCAATTTTCTATGGAGAGCGATGTCTATATATATTCCGTCGCTGTATATCAAAGCTAGCGGAGAATATTTTGAAGATACGTTTTATTTTAGTTAAATTATTTTAGTTTACAATTTTAAATTACATTTTGTAAAATACGTGTAAGTGAGAAAAATATTCCTGAAAATTATTTATAATTTTTGGGCCAACCTTTATTAACAACGATCGTGGTCACACTTTTTGCGCGTCACCCGTCACCCCGGGCCGCGTTAAGAATTTAACACGAGAACATCTTCTGTTAAAATGGGATAACTGTTTAACCACAAATAAACAAATATATTTCTTTATAAATTAATAACCAAATTTCCCGAACTGATAAGGAGCTTTAAGGAGTTCAAAACAACATTAAACATTCCAAAGCCATACGGAGAAAACTTTAAATAAGTCGAAGAAAGTATCATAATTTCCACCAAATGAAAACTTTATTGGTCCAATTTGTGGCATTTTTACTTGCAAAGTGAATTTTCGTCTGCGGGTACGGAGCGTTTGTGACACCGAAGCAAAAACTGAAAAATCGAAATATAAACTAATTAATAAACTAAGTAACGATCAAACAAACATCCAACTACGGAACAAATAAAAATATTTTATTAAATAAAGGATAAGGAAAAGAACGTGTCTAGTCACTTGACTTGAGTAATTGCGTTTATAAAGTTCGGAAAAAAATGTATGTGTACCGTGACCAGGTTTTAATCAAATAAAATAGTTGTGTTAATATATTATACAGCGTTAACAGAAGATATAAGTAATAATTCATTAAGAGCTTTACATTTTGAGACTAAAATCTCATTTTTCGAAATTGTGACATGTTCTTTCCGTGTACCCCCCAAATAGTTTTTGATTTGTGTTTTTAGGGTTCCGTACCCAAAGGGTAAAACGGGACCCTATTACTAAGACTCCGCTGTCCGTCCGTCCGTCTGTCACCAGGCTGTATCTCACGAACCGTGATAGACAGTTGAAATTTTCACAGATGATGTATTTCTGTTGCCGCTATAACAACAAATACTAAAAACAGAATAAAATAAAGATTTAAGTGGGGCTCCCATACGTGATTATTGACCGAAGTTAAGCAACGTCGGGCGGGGTCAGTACTTGGATGGGTGACCGTTTTTATAGATAATGGTACGGAACCCTTCGTTTGCGAGTCCGACTCGCACTTGGCCGGTTTTATTTTAGTAGCTCTACCTTTTAGTTAGAGACGGTGAGTTTATTCCACTTTTCCCTTATTATCTACAAAACATTATCAATGTTTCCAAATGCGCCTCCAATATTAAAAATAGGTAGATCTATTCAAAAACATAAAAATAGTTGATAAAGTGTATAGATTAAAATATATGGTGTTAAAATAGTCCAGCTGTTACTTCTGTTATCTCTATTTATATAATTAATATTATAAATGCGAAAGTGTGTCTGTCTGTTACCTCTTCAAGCTTAAACCGCTTAACTAAATTAGTTGAAATTTCGTACAGAAATAGTTTGAGTCCCAGGGAAGGACATAGAATAGTTTTTATCCCAGAACTCACCCCTTTAGAGGGTATATGGTGAATCAATAAAAAGGATAAAAATAAGCTCCCCAAATTAATTATGCATTTAATTACTTACTTACGCAGACGCGGGAATAAGCTAGTTTATATAACGGCGAGACGTTAGATTTTTGCTGCAAACGTAGCCTAAATAAGAAAGGGCATTTATTTTAAGTTTCCGCAGTTGAAGTTCTCCTAAAAGGTTCCATTCTTTACAATTCTCTAAACCGCACTGGTGTGACACACTTCCTCGCTGATATTTAAATTCAAAACGTGTCTGTGATAAAATGTCGTTTTAATACCAGAAAGTTCCTTTACAATTAAGTTGACTCGTTATTTTCTTTGCTACGAAAGTCTTGCAAATTAAACTCCAAGAAGGAAGGTTTCAATTATTTTTAGCGAACGAAGTTAGGTTTCTTCTCGCGAGAATAGATATTGGATCTAGGTACTATTGAGAATCCTAGCCTTAGGTATTTTAAGTAAAATCTCCGTGGCTTTTTCTTTTCTTTCAAATGGAAGAATGCCTATCTATTACGCCATCAAATAATAAACGATTCAATTCTGGATCTGGGTACATGTTTATATTGTAGGTATCTGTAAAAGGTAGGTAAATGAATTACGTCCCAACGCGGGTTATGTGTGGGTTCATCGGCTTATTAACTGGTATGAAGATTGTGATTTATAGGTTTTATTTTGCCGAAATAATTATATTTTAACTTTTGAGTTTATTTTCGATATTTCGTAGGAGATAAATTAGACTAACAACTTATGAAATTACCATATCATCATGATCCACCGGCCTAGCCACGCCTGTAACCAATCACATAGTTCCTTATTAGAAAGTCAAGTTCACAGTGACCATGGGAAGGTATAGTTACTTTAAAATTAGGAACGATTTGATTAGTTACGAGAATCGCTCGGCTGGCGACCAATTATTATTTTACTGCATTCTTAACGCGACCTACCTCAGTAATTTTATTCAATGTTTAAGAAAACTAACCTTATAAAACAGTATTTTCGTAACCTAGATAACCAATGCAATCGTTGTCGAAAGACAACGGCAAATACAGTATTCAGCGCAGTTGCCGCCATGTTAGGTCAGCCATCTTGAATTATGGAACCCGCATAACTTGCACATACCTTTAAAATTTTATCTGAAGTATGCGGGAGACGTGCAATAGATACTAGGAATAACTTTACCCTGAACCATTTTAATGTGATGGGTAGCATTAGGTAGTACTTTGAGAAATTTCAATATTCCGATAATTATGTTTTTCTCAGATAATCTAAATATATAAACGTGAAAGACCTGACTGACTGACTGACTGACTTAAATCAACGCACAGCCCAAACCGCTGGGACTAGAAAGTCCAAATTTGGCAACTAGATTCCTTATAAGGTCTAGGGGTCTACTAAGAAAGGATTTTTCAAAATTCATCCCCTAAAGGAGTGAAATGGGGGTCCAAAGTTTGTATGGGGAAACAAGATTAGTTAGACTATTTTATTCCAAATTTCACAGGAGTATTCCTAAAGATAAATGAGTAAACACGTGTTTCAGGTTTTTTGAAAATTGAACCCCTAAGAGGGGGAAAAGTCCCCAATAGGGTTGATATCTCAAAATATCAATATGGGTATCGTTTTCATAGTATTTTGAGACGCTAATAACAAAAATGGCATCAAAATTAAAATTAACGTAGCCGAAGTGAACAATCATCCCCCTGGTGGGGGTGCAATGGGGTTGAAATTTCAAAATATCAATATGGGTATCATTTCCATGGTTTTGTGGGACGCTAATTACAAAAATGGGATCAAAACTAAAATATAACGTAGCCGACGTGAACTATGGCCCCTGGTGGGGAATGCTAATTACGAAGATAGCATAGACGGTTGTAACATATATTATACACGCTGATTTACAGCCACACGTGATCCAGACTTTTGAGAATGCAATGCCTTGAAGTAAATTTTTTTAGCTATTAGCTCAGGGAAAATTTCACTAATACCTACAATGGCTGTTGAATCGTTGGATATTGATAATAAATAAATAAATAAATATTAGGGGACATCTTACACAGATCAACCTAGCCCCAAACTAAGCAAAGCTTGTACTATGGGTGCTAGGCGACGATATACATACTTATATAGATAAATACATACTTATATACATAGAAAACACCCATGACTCAGGAACAAATATTAGTTTTCATCACACTAATAAATGCCCTTACGGGGATTCGAACCCAGGACCATAGGCTTTGCAGGCAGGGTCACTATCCACTAGGCCAGACCGGTCGTCAATTGATGGGACCATGTTGGCTCATACCGTAGTACCTATAATTGGAGATGGAGCCTGTCAGGCCGCGTAGCCAAGATGCCAATCGCTTACTCTCCGTAGCGATCGAAACGCAACTGTCACTGTCGCGCTAATATGGAAGAGTGATAGAGAGACATAATGCTTTTCGTTGTCGAAGCGATAGCGATTGTAACCTTGGCTAGGCCGGCTGTTTCGCGCCATCTCCTATCTTCTGTATGATACGCAGGTGATGGCCAGGGAGGTGCGCGAGCAAATCGTTAGTCACGTGGTGGCCAACTGGGAGGAGTTTGTTATTATGTCTCATAACAGTAACGGTGATAATTACTCCAGTTCCGTTGAATACTGCCTTGAAATGTCGCGCCCGTTTACTTACGGTAGTCTCTGCGAGTTGGTAGCGGCAGGACAACTGTTTCCGTGGGTTTTCGAAGTTTACCGCAACAATGAGCTATATATGAGAGTTGGTACTGTGGGTAATCCGGTGGGCCAACTAAGATTTTCAAGTGATTTGTCTAGCGGTCATTTTGACGTATATATTCGCAGTGAATTACTCGTAAGACCCACAATATCAGAGCCCCCTTCTTCACTCCTCTCTGTGGTTGCCATGAAGATTACCACGAGAAGGAATGAAGAGATTACCACCCCACCACCCCATTTAGAATCAGACTCATCATTATCTCTTACCGCTACCAAAACAGTTACTAAAAAACGCCGTGCCAGGTTCACGAATACTACACGGAACAAACAACTAAAAGCTGCCGCAAATAAATATATGCAAAACAAATCATCAGATCACCAAGCTGCCGTAAGCAATTACCAAAAAATGAACCCTGATGTACACAGAGCAGCAGTAGCTAGGTATCAGCAAGCCCACCCCGAGGTAAACCGTGACACCTCCGCTAGGTATCAGCAAATCACACACACTGATACACTTCATCCATGTAAAACTCCGCACCATTTTGCAATTCTCTCTCACGTTGCCGTTTAATGTCGTCCGAAAAACTGTCCTTATACTTTTCCCAGAGACTTAACGGGTCAGTAAGTTGACAAAAAACTAACATTATTATGAAAAGTTCACGCAGCTTGAAGGGAGAATCGCACAACGCAGCTTCCTCTAAAGTTGAGTCCCAATGTTTATCGTCCTCTAGCAATCCAAGGGAGAACCACTAATGTAGTGTATAGTGTATAAGGAGGTGCTATAGGTACAAAAGGCTACAACTACATAAATAAAAAATATAAATTAAAAGGTGTTAGGTACAAAACGTACATTAGATTATATTAAATAAGTCGAGCTCGATTAATCGATATAATTACAATTCAGTACGGTTACCATCAGTTTGTCACTGACATAAACGCCGTCGAGAACGTAATTTACTTTCTATATATCCCGTTTGCACTAATATGCGAGTGCGAGCGAGATGTATAGAAAGTAAATTACGTTCTCGACGGCGTTTATGTCAGTGACAAACTGATGGTAACCGTACGGTGTCTTCAAGTCAAGAGTGAATACTGTGAATAAGCTTTTACTGAAATAGTGAGCTACACCTTCGGCCTTGTCATCACTTTCCAGCAGGTGAGACTAAGGTCAGTCACTGTTCAGTTCGTAAAAAAAAAACAAAATTAAAAAAACTCTCCTGCGCGTGCGAAGCCGCGGGCAAAAGCTAGTAAAACAATAATTCTACACGGTAGTACTTTGCAATACTTAATTTAAATTTTACGATAATTATGTTTTTCTCAGATAATAAAACAATAATTTTACACGGCTCCGTGGACGGCGTTGACTATAAACTGCGTGAACCCCCGTGTCTCCGTTATTTTGAAAAAACAATAAATTATCAATGTTCCTCACAACATTTCATGAGATTCAAAAGGTTAAAGTTCTACGCACATTAATGCTGATTCTGATAACCAATTTGATATGGTTTTAATCTCATTTTGATACGACCTCGAGTTACTTGAGCCTAATTCACTTATGCTGATAAGCCCTTACGAAATACAATCAGTAGTCGTTACTCAAGCTCTCTCGCTCTCGATGTTTGGTGCGCTCGAGATGCCTAAAATGACATGTATCAAGATTAAGTAAAAATAAATAAATAAATATTATAAATATTGGGGACATCTTACACAGATCAAACCTAGCCCCAAACTAAGCAAAGCTTGTACTATGGGTGCTAAGCGACGATATACATACTTGTATAGATAAATACATACTTATATACATAGAAAACAACCATGACTCAGGAACAAATATTAGTGTTCATCACACAAATAAATGCCCTTACTGGGATTCGAACCAAGGACCATCGGCTTAGCAGACAGGGTCACTATCCACTAGACCAGACCGGTCGTCAAAATAAGATCAAATTTGTAAACAGAATATCTAATGGCACTTTGTACTTACATTAACTTTTAGGAAGTAATGGATGTGTTATATGTAGGAGTGGTTTATGCTATAAGTACTAAAAAAATTCTTAATTTAAAAGGAATGGTAGTTTATGAAAATTTTTGAGTGTATTTTGTATGAATAAGGTGTCAATCTATTATTTCATGTGGTATTTTTATGCGATTGACAAAAAGATCATGCTTCATACAAACAGATACTGTAGTGCATAATTATTTTCCATCGCTTTTTTCCGGAAACGTACGAACGTGGCTTCGTTATTTCAGTCAGTCTCGGTACAAAAAGTACTTAGGTTGACTGAAGTAGCATGACAAATACGAACGTTTCCGAGAAAATACGATGGTAAACAATTATGCACTACATCCGTAGTTAACGTTGTAAATAGGATTAGCTACTTCTTCCTTGGTTTTATTCAGAATACCGCCCCTTTGAATCTACCACTGATTTCTAATATCCGTTATCTAAGAGTAAACGTCTCAATCCATATTTATTGCTCCGGGGACTAGTCTTCACAGAGTAATAGACAGAGCAATTGATTTTTCTACCCGTCAGGCAAAGACAGAAAAGAAGAGTCGATTCAGGAATAGTACATTATTGTCGAGGCTCGGAAGTAGCTACTTGCAGGCTGAGGATTCGTTTTAAACGGACGACCTTGGGAGTCCGTTTAATTGAATCCGAAGCCAGCAAGTAGCCTTCCAGCCGAGTCATATATAGTGCTTTTCTCAAAAATGGTGCAAGAAATATAAATATAATAGGAATATTTTACAGAAGCAACGTTCTTACGTACATATTTTCACAGAAAAAAGTAGAAACAATTGAAAAAGTTTGCTTTGCCGCCTTTTAATTTTTTTTATTTTAAAATTGTAGTGTATTTTTCTGCCGAAAATACGCCAAGCTATTTGAGGCACCTAAATAGCCGCGGTACCAACATTATAATAATTATTACTAATCATCTGTTTGGCTGTTTAATGGGCCTGTGCCTTCATTTGATATGGCCATTTAAACTTTTAAAAAGTTTGGAACTCGACAAATAATGGAATTTGTATGCAACATTGCAGTCCCAAAATCGAGACTGCAATGTTTTTAACTTTTTAATTTTTGACTGACCATAAACTCCGCACTTCGCGACCAATTTTTTATACGGCAAAGTCGACTTTGCCGTCCATTTTTGAGAAAAATAATTTGCTGGTTCTTTGAGCGATTTCCAAAGTATTTTTTACAATAAACAAAGTAGTTTTTGCTCCTGTGGACAATAGTTAACAGCTTGTGGGCATGTACAATGTAATGCATTTAGGTAATGATTTTATCATACTTACCCAATAAAAGGAATACCCTTTCATGTGGATAAGGTATATATAATAAAATTAACCTTTGTAGCCCTTAACTATTGGGTGTGTCTACAGGAAAGGCCTGAACACAGCTTTGTGTTTGACTCAGTCTCATCCTAACTGATACCAAATCCGTTAGGTATTTTATTATTGAAGACAAGCCTTCTATTTTAAGATGTTTCTTCGGCTAGCGCCAGATCGGGATTAAAATCTCAAGCGCGTTGGCCCCCAGTTCCGATATCGAGCGTGATCTGGGCTTCAACGTGCTACTAGATAAAAGTGCTATTTGCGAAATAAAAAGGATCCTTAACGGACATTATTCTCGTACTTTACAAACCTATTAATATTTATTACAGTACATCTGGTGCTCCATTATGTATGTATGTATTATATATGTATGTATTTGGGGACAATCTTACACAGATCGATTTAGTCCCAAACTAAGCAAAGCTTGTACTAGTTATGGGTATATAGATAAATATATACTTATATACATAGAAAGCACCCATGAATGACTAAGGAACAAATAGGTAATTCGCACTTGTATTACAGTAAATAATTAACTATCGCAGACGATAGCAATGCCAAAATAAACGTTAAATACATCAAGTGTCGTCCAAATGTTTTTGTTCTACATATTAATATTTATTCCAGGTAGTCGTAATTATTTTGTCCTAAATACAACTAAAGCCACGCCTACGTAAAAAATGTAGGCGAAATATGATTATTTTGTCAATTATAGCTTAAGAAATGTTTTTTACGTCGGCTGTACACACTCGTCGAGAACTGGACCTCTCGCCGAGAATTTCGGCACCCCTACGACCCAATCGGAGAACTGCGAGACGAAACGAGTAAAAAAGAGCAAGGCGAGAATAAAGCAGTATGTACACACTCGTTCTCGGTCTGTCTCGGGGTCTCTCGGCGAGTGTGTACAGTCCGCAAGAATCAAATTAAAAAAGTATGAATATCTTCCATGATAGGAACGAGCGTCAAACAAATAATTCGATTGTATTAGATTGGAATGCAATAGACTCGCTGAATTAATACCCGAATCAACGAATCAAGAATCTATTTTGGGCTTAAGATAGACATATTAACAGCCTCTCCATCTTTTCCACGCCCATTAAGCGCCCTCCTGTATACGAAAACAATAATGAACCCATAAATTACGACAAATCGAAGATCGTTCTTCGCAAAAACCAAGCAATACTTCCCAATTCCTGTTGGTATAACAAATAGTCGCGAAACGTTCGCAAATCGGCTCTTTTGTTACCTAATTCCGAGCTTATGTCCGTAACGCAGCTGTGCCCAATTTATTGCTTAACCTTTCCCTTTACGGATGGAATTGAAGACGATAAATTATACTTCAAACCCAAATAAGGCCCGTAAGTTACGGTCCGTGCAAATACCCGCCTAATGGCCGATCAGTCTGGATAGATTAGATAGATTCGCGCGAAAAACAAACGCTACGGCCTCCCTCTTGCACCTGCTCCGGCTCGTATCATCCCATCTCTTCCCTTAATAGGGGAATGTTGCAATTTAGAATCGACGAAAAATCGGCCCTGTTGAGAAACAAAAGGAAAGATTGAAGCAATCGTTCACTGTGTGTAATTAAATTAAAAGAAAACATTTATTTTACGGTTCAAGCTTTTTTGCAGGTTTTATTATTAAAGCTTTTTCCCTTTTTACTGGTAAAACCTTTTAAGTAATTGATTACTTAATGCAGAATTTTTGGTTGACTTATTTCATCAATCAAATAAAAGAAGTTCATTTTAGACAACGTAAAATTGGTGGGTAGCTTTTTTGTAATTCATTCCAGTTTTTTATTGGTGAGATACATCACTTTTCGAGAAGTTCAAGCGCTTGTTAGTTCAACCCAAGTGAAAAAAAAATGTACAGAAAAAAATTCTTGCTTTTAGATTGTTCTCTTCCATAATCTCTTAAAAGGGTCAAACACATTTTAGAAAAAGGTCACTTTTGTGGACAATACAATAAAATTTAAAGAATCAGGTAAATAAATATGACTTTCTCTTATTTGAGTCTTAAGTCTTGAGAAAATAAAGCCTGCATGTAAAGCTGCAGCGTAAAAATTAGCTTTGGGTTACTTATTTTAACTTTGCGATATCTACAGGAAAGACGCGAGCGATTTAAGCATACAATAAAATGTGTATGACTCACAATCTGTGTGTCAACTAGCAAGTTAATCGAACTATGATTTATAAAGTTAACCAAACCACGTTCACAGGGGAGAGATTGAAGTGGTGACGTCATTTGGGAAACTGTAAGGAAGAGCGAGGTAAGTTAAAACAGAGGTAAGTTGAAACAACGTTATAAGTGTTATAACTGTTGAGTTAGAAAAAACGATGTTCGGCCTCGTCCCATTGTCCGCTGGTCCCTCAATATTCGTCCTTGCCGCAAAACTATTATAAATACCGCAAAATTGATATTAAACTGTTTAGACAACAACGGTTTCACTCACTTGAATTTTTAGTTGAAGTGAGTGAAACCGTTGTCGTCTAAACAGTTTAATATATGTCTCACTTTCGTGACTTTCGTTTCATAAAATTGATATTGTTTCAAATTACCTCTGTTTTAACTCACCCCGGTCTTTCTTACAGTAACCCAAATGACGTCACCACTTCAATCCCTCCATTACTGAGGTGACTTTAAAACTATTTAAATAAGGAAAATTCCCAGCACCGGCACGACAGGCGCGCGGCGAGTACCTTTCATCGATGAAAGGTGGGAAATTAAAATGGCAGAGATTTTTATGGAACGGGAAAGTCTCACTGGAATTAAAAATAAACAAGTGTGTTAGGACTAGAATATTAATTAACTTTTAAAGATCTTGCACCTACTTAATATCTTGATAGAGAATGCCTTAAGGCATTAAGTTCGCACATTTGTACTATCATGTATTGTGCAAAAAAAAACTGGGAAAAGTAAGAAAGCAGTGTTAGGGATTGAATAGGATAATTGTAATTTGAGGTCACAAAATAGTAAAACCGGCCAAGTGCGAGTCGAACTCGCGCACGAAGGGTTCCGTACCATTACGCAAAATCGGCACAAAAATTACGTTTGTTGTATGGAAGCCCAACTTAAATATTGATTATATTCTGTTCTTAGTATTTGTTGTTATTAGCGGCAACAGAAATACATCATCTGTGAAAATTTCAACTGCCTACCTGTCACGGTTCATGAGATACAGCCTGGTGACAGACAGACGGACAGACGGACAGCGGAGTCTTAGAAACAGGGTCCCGTTTTACCCTTTGGGTACGGAACCTTATATAATAAGTTAAGAGTATACTAATCATACCCACAATTCAGCATAAAAAAATCATTTCAGCAATATAAATGCAAATTTTCTGCTGTAATGGGTCTAGAATACTCAATTTATAATTTTTTGACACAAAAGAATTGAAATAAAATATTGATACATTACTACGCTTTTTTGTAATTAATCGATGGAGCACGAAAATATCAACTGCCGGTCAGACCTATTTTAGCTTCCGCAAAACAGACTTTTATAGACCCCTGTTTCCTCTTTCTAAATTCGACAAATATTCGTAAAATATAATACTTTCAAAGGTTTCTGGTATTCCCTTTCGTTTTCCTGTTTAATATTTAAAATAAAAGATTTCAATGATGTCAAAGTCCGAATTTGACGTTTTATCACGGTTTAACGAAGATAAACTTCAAGTTTCGTCATCTTTCATATCGACTTGTGTCGTCATCAAAAACAGTTAACTTAAAAATATACCAATATTTTAAGCCAGTGTGTTGTTGTAAAATGGTTTTTAGGATTCCGTACCCAAAGGGTAAAAACGGGACCCTATTACTAAGACTCCACTTGACTGTTCGTCTGTCTGTCACTAGGCTACATCTCATAAACCATGATACCTAGATAGTTGAAATATTCACAGATGATGTATTTCTGTTGCCGCTATAACAACAATTACTAAATCAGAATAAACTAAATATTTAAATGGAGCTTCCATACAACAAACGTGATTTTTTACCGTTTTTTGCGTTATGGTACGGAACCCTTCGTGCGTGAGTCCGACTCGCACTTGGCCGGTTTTTTGTGCTCCAACGAACAAGCTAATGAAGTTGCTTTGTGTACTCGTCTCAAGGGAGCGTACCATCATATGAACGTAATGGAAATATGCAAATATAGCACGTATTCCTTTAACTTAGAGTGCAATGCGCATTGTTTTAATTAGCTGAGGGTTTTCGGTTAACAAATGCGCTGCGCATACTATTTTAACTGAGCGAGTCGTAATTACGTATAAGTACTAAATACAATTCAACCAATCAATTAAATTTTAATTTATTTTGTAATAGAGTATTATACTGTATTTAAAATAAATTATTTTACAGCATGCATGAAATAAAGCACCAGATAATTATTAGAAAAACACAGATAGGAGTTGTTTTTAAACACAAGTTCTGTTTACTAAATCGGATAGAAACATAAAAAGTAGGTGAGTTGGCCGTGACGTCACGATGTGGATATTAGCAAATCGTTTTGACAGTTCTAAAAAAGTAACTGATTTGACTAATAGGAAAATACCCTATTGTGTTTTTCGTGCTTTTTTTATTTCTATTTAACTACCATATAATGTTACGGGTAATGATAGAAGGTTGATTAAACTTAAGTTTACCCGGGTATAACTAGTATTACCCAAGCCTTTTGGGTAAATTCCGAAAATTTAATCAACATTATTAATCTGTATTCAGGGTTTACCCGTACACATCTAGGTCGCTTTTACTGAACTGTGACGGGGTGGGCAAAGTTACGTTAAAGGGCAAAGTTTTTACGGTATGTAATCTAATATAATTGGTTCGATAATACAGTTGGCTGATGATTGTGACGGATGCAGCTGTTTGAGCACTCTGGATGAAACCTGCGAGGATTTATATATAATAAACGGGATAGATCTGTGATGTCGATTGCGGATTTTGATCGAATCCCAGTAAGGGCATTTATTTGTGTGATGAACACTAATATTTGTTCCTGAGTCATGGGTGTTTTCTATGTATATAAGTATGTATTTATATATATATATATATATATATATATATATATATATATATATATATATATATATATATATATATATATATATACTGAAGTTGGTACAGTGAAGGAATTAATGAATAAAACACAAATAATAATGTAATTTTTGCGACTTCGACTGTACCCTGATAAATAAAATTAGCTATAGCTCAGATATTTTTATTTAAAGTAATTATAACTGTAATTAGCTGTCGTATTTTTAATTGAGGAAACTGTATGTTTAAGTATATTATCATATCTTTCTGTTTAACTGTAAATGTATACAACCGTTTGTTTCTTAATAAACAATAAATAAATAAATAAATAAATAAGTATTTATCTACATAAGTATGTATATCGTCGCCTAGCACCCATAGTACAAGCTTTGCTTAGTTTGGGGCTAGGTTGATCTGTGTAAGATGTCCCCTAATTAATATTTATTTTATTTATTTATTTATCTGATCATTGAATTAATTTGCAGATATAGTGGGGATGTACCTAATTAATTTGTGTAAAATCAAAAACTTATCGTGTTATTAGTATTTTAATGATTTCGTTAAGAAAATCTACCTTGTTATCAGAATACAATAAATCTTCTTGTTTCTCACAGAGCATAAGCACATTAGGTTGAATATTCAGTGACGATATGAGTAGCTCCCACATTGAAATACCACAATAGAGTCAATATTTACAAAGCCATCTTTTATTTCGTTCCCTAATGTATATTTCTCTATCGCTACAAAAGGAAAAATCCTATCCTGCAATATTCACGTGGTTGTACATCGTCATTACCATAACAATAGTATAATATAGGTATTATTATGTATTCATGGGCCGTTTCTCACAAGATTAACGGTGTGTACGTATGCAAAAATCGGAAAAGTAGGCGGACAGCAATATATTGTGTGACCTTTCCATGGTGAATGGACTCGGTGAGACAAATCGGGACCTCGTATAGAATCCGAACGTTTCCTAACAATTTACTATGGAACTACTGTTTCAATGTACCTTTGAGCTGCTTAGTTTTAAAAGGTCAAATGATATACCGTTTTCTTTGCTTTATAAGTTCTTTTCGAAAGGAAGAATAGGTGAGAAATGGGGCAGAGTTGGCCGCCATTTTAACAAGCGTCATTCGACCGGCAGGTCAATGCGAGGTGTTATCGACATCGATTACTCTCGAGAATTCTTTGGAATCTGTGATATGATGTTATTATACCTTGTGAAGAATATTTCCCCAGATGATTTAAACTTTGTTTAAATTAGTTATTTTTCACCACACCAGCACGGAAAGGCTTACTTTTGAGTTGTTTTCTTATGTTTGCTGGTAGAATTGACTTTTAAATGATGATTTTGGATGATAAATATTTAATAACATTTATTTGGATTTGATTTGGTTTGATTTTGTTTGATATTTTACATATTTTATATTTGCTTGGGGTTGGTGTGGTGAAAAATTTTGTGTTTCACTCGGGGGCAAATTTTGTTTAACTCGTGCTTTGAAACCCTCGCAACGCTCAAGATTCTATTTTTCGAACCACTCGCTACGCTCATGGTTCAATTTTGGAATCTTTCGCTGGCTCTGGTATCAATATTAGCACGAGCGGTTAAATAACAACTTTGCACCCTTGTAAAACAAATAACTATTTTACTATGTGACACTCCATTAAGTAACACCGGACCGTAAAACCTCCCAACTATAGTCCAATACCACAACTATGGTTCACAGAGGGCCTACCGCGAACTACGTTCGACGTGTTGCCTCCTTGTCACACTTACGTACGAATTTACAAGTGCGACAGGGAGGCAATCTGCCCAGCTGCAGGGCCCTCTGTTTCAATACGTAATTCAGTATCAATACCAAACTTATTTTTTTGTTTTTTCTGAGATTTTTCTCTTCTTTATGAAAATATCTTGCCTCAGAACTGCGTCATTCAAATAATAATCACGCCTAAACAAGGGTAGAGTGACTGCTATAGTTATTGGCCACTACATAATTGGCCACTCGTGACGAATCAGAAAAAAAGGCAAGTTTTAATTTTTAAAAGTGGCCAATATAGTTCAAGTAAATTTTAAATTTTGGAATATAGTTGGGTGATTTTACCAACATTTACAAGGTCGAAGTATTTATCTCTAAATCAGTTGTTACTTTCCGTCCTCATCCAGTGTCTTTATATAACCTTCACCAGAACGAATCTTACAGGAAAAATATCACACAGACTTTTCCTGTAGGTAAGTGGGCGTATTACTTACCAGATATTTCAATTGATTTTCCTTGTATAAATAAAAGATTTATCTCGCTATTTTTATACAAAAGTTCCAAAGGTCGCCAATGACAATCACGAGTATTGCTGAAGCAAAATAATTTAGGTTGTATTAACAATATTGAAAACATTGGACAAAAGTTTTTTCAAGAAAATAGGTTTTGTTAATCTTTGATCCGAAATTGGCTTTTGACGAAAACGAGGATTTACTTGAATGACACAAATTGATTATAATCTAATCATGAGCCATTTCATTAAAGCTTGAGATTTCAACTAATTATTGAAATTTGACCGTTGAATTATACGAAAGAGTAATTAGAACCGGAAATTAGGACACATTTATTATATACAAATTGTCGTGTTGCATATCTTACCTAAGTGGCAAATTAATATTGACCCAGATTATTTAAATAATATATATAAAACACGGGTATTTTTTGAAAGAGAAACAAGTACCTAAGCTGCTCGCTGCATACATAGATAAAACCCATTTATGTATAATAAGTTTTAAGCAAACTTTGCTTAAACTTATATTTAAAATGATTAAAGCTTATCAAGTTTTCAGCGAGTTTAACTATAAGTCATACGATACCTCTCACACAACTTACGGCTCGATTCGGAAAATGAATTAGATTTCTACTAGACTTCAACAAGTTGATATGGATAATTTAAAGATATTTGTAAGATAGATATATCAAATTTGACGTTTCCGCGATTCTGGAGGTCCTCTTGAACGATTTCGACAAGTCATGACTTATATACCCAAGTCACATCTAGTCGATATCTAATGTAGATCTAGTTGATCTCTACATCGTCTCTAGATCTTGTGATTATCTCGAAATCCGAATAGGCCTGTTATTATTTGTAAGGAAAGCCACGTAATGGAGTACTCTTAGCTTACTCATTTCCGTATGGTATGACCTAAATAAACATTTACCCCATTATTAACAAGTCTTTACGGGCCGATTTAGTTAAATTATGTTTTATAATAATATTTTGTAATAATATGTATGCTAGTTTTAAGGTATCTATAGTATCTATGGGCCAATAGTTGCCTGAAAATAAATGTTTTCATTTTATCCCTTTTTAGAAATACCTACATAAGTCAAAATGTCAGATAAAGACAAACGATTCATACAGGCCTATTCGGATTTCGAGATAATCACAAGATCTTGAGACGATTTAGAGACCAACTAGATCTACATTAGATATCGACTAGATGTGACTTGGATATCTAAGTCATAACTTGTCGAAATCGTTCAAGAGGACCTCCAGAATCGCGGAAATGTCAAATTTGACATATCTATCTTACAAATATCTTTATATTATCCGTATCGTAACTTGTTGAAGTCTAGTAGAAATCTAATTCATTTTCCGAATCGAGCCGATAGCTAATTCAGACCAGTAACGCGTTTATGAATAACGCCCTTGGTTATTACAAAGCAATAATTTTCGTTAATCACTCTTTTTATTATTATGATCTCTAAGAGACTCGTCCTAAAACTTTCAGTGCTACCCATTTATGTACCGTAAAATGGGGTGAGTAGGGACAAAACTGACATTCAAACCTCGATAACATTTTATTTTTAGATTTTATTCAAACTTAATTTTATTAATAAATGTTCCGGCCGTTTGTATTTTAGTTTTTTTATGATTTTAGGTAGTTAGTTCCATTTCATAACTTTAACAATAAACACAAAATCCCTCCTCACCCCGTAGTCCCTTGTAGTTGGGGTGAGATGGGATTTCATACAAAAGGTGATTTTGAAACGTTGTTGAATCGATTTTTTTATTATGAATATTACTATAGCTCCATTTGTAATAGGAATACATTATTTAGGTAGCAGTAGCCTTTAAAAACCATCTCACCCTGGCATCCCTTCTCTCCCCATTCATAAACCGACTCTCCTCGCAATCCCTACTCACCCCATTTTACGGTATATGTTTGTTCCTACTTTCATGTTTATTATTTACAGTGATCAGAGTGATATACGAGCGGGCGCAAGGATATGGCTCCATTGTACGTGAGTTGCATTAATGGGGTTGTCTCCTTAAATACACCCACACATTTTAATGGAAAAGGTGAGAAACTTTATTACAATGGGCGTTGTTGTTGACACCATTTTAATGAGCCATAATTTTTAAATTTTAATAACAAAACTTCCGTGAGACACTGTCTAGCCATCATCGACTTTATAAATGTGAGTGACCCGGTTTTTAATATCTTCCTTCTTCCTCGCGTTATCCCGGCATTTTGCCACGGCTCATTGCCTGGGGTCCGCTTGACAACTAATCCCATGATTTGACGTAGGCACTAGTTTTTACGAAAGCGACTGCCATCTGACCTTTCAACCCAGAGGGGAAACTAGGCCTTATTGGGATTAGTCCGGTTTCCTCACGATGTTTTCCTTCACCGAAAAGCAACTGGTAAATATCAAATGATACTTCGTACATAAGTTCCGAAAAACTCATTGCCGAGCCGGGGTTTGAACCCGCGACCTCCGGATTGAAAGTCGCACGCTCTACGGCTCTAAGGCCACCAGCGCTTTTTTGACCCGGTTTTTAATATATTTAATAATTTTTGGATTATAAAGGAAAACCTTAAAAATGAACTGTTTTGGGAAATGGCCAGGTATATAGCACTGAACAGAGACGAATGGAAGAAGAGGGGGGAGGCCTTTGCCCAGCAGTGGGACACAGTGGGCTCTTTGGGAAACAAATCATCATCAAGTTTTAAAATTAGAGCGTAACTTCGATTGTATGATAGCGGCTTTTTCGCTACGGGCTCATGTGACTCTTAAGAGTATTTACACTTTATAGTCTGCTGTGTGTGTGACCTCTCTTCACGATTATCTACTACCGGCCAATAATATAGGTACCTAACACCATTGACACCTGCATATTTTTACGGCAATTTTTTTTTTATATTTTTCAGTGATTTCCACCTCACTACTTTAGGTAGTTTAGTAAGTAGTCCTTTGTGCGAGTGGTGAAAAAATGGTCTCAATGGTTTTTTCATAAAAGTTTTTTGTTTTAATTCATATAAGTATAGTCAACAATTTTATTTTATTAGAGCTTTTTTGGTAATATACTGAGTCTTCTATTGTAATTTAGTATTTCATTGCAGTATTCATCATACTTATATTTGTATAAAAAAGACTATGCAATGTACAAACTAACCTACATTGTTCACTATAAACATGTTCATACAAAAAAATACAAAGCTGATATATTATAAGCCGGTACTGTATACCATATCCTAACTCCATTCCTTACTTCGCCCGGCTCATTCTGATTGACTGAATTATACCCATTCAATAGATTCTATTTCACGATAGACCCTTTGATTCTCTAATGGCGCTTTATCTCCGAGCTCAGCGGTGCCTTTGTCATAACAGATTGACAAACGGGTGCGATCTGCTTCCTTCACGGAGCTAGTTCCAAGGGGGGAGGGGGGGCGATAAAGAGTAAAAGTCAATTTTACCCCAGAGTTTTGTTTACCAAGTAAAGGTGATATTGGGATGTCTATTTTATTTTTGGAAACTTATTCGCGGCCGAGTATCGCGTACCTTAACTTAAATTTTGGAAACCTTAAAATCCTTAAATAATAATGCTTTTTTAGTTGTAAGCATTATTTAAAATTTACATTATTTATAACAAAACTCATAAACTTTTATTAAAATTAAGTATACACTGAATAAATTAAAACTAATAAAATAAATAGTGAAATAAAGTTTTTTTTCAATTCTACATTTTACTTATTATAATATTTTTTGCATGCATGTGCCTTAATTTCAGATTTCAAACACAATATAATATTGTTATTGAATAAATGATGATGATGATGATGAACTGCAGCTACATTACTGTTGCGACATTGCTGCGGCGGGATTGATATCGCCGTTGTTTCTGTGAATGCTTGATAAAATTAGTGACGTTCGCCGCTGCATTACGCCGCGACCATGAAGGTGACGTTCCATTTCCAACGACAGCTCCAACTACCGTCGCGACGTTACTGTCAATTGGGATTGTCATTCATTTTACAGAACTATGCAAATAGACAGAACACAACGAGTCGCCACGGCAGTGCACTCAGTGCAGTTGTCGTTGGAAACGTAACGTCACCTTGACGTTCAATCAATCGTTGTATCTGTCAAGGTGCAGCGGCGGCAATAACGACGCCGCAACAGTAATATAGCTGCAGTTGACATCTGAACGTCATCTTAACAGACAGACATTGACAAACAGGTTCGATTTGATTCCTTAAGGCCCTGGTCTCCTATAAACGCCATCGGCCGCTTACAGCGTCTGCGTCACGATGCTTACTATAGAGATGTACTGTTGTGGTCTGTTTTAGACGTCGACGTCAGCGTCTTTTTTGTTCAAAAACGTTGACGCTGACGCCAGACGCCGCGTACAGCATAAAATAGGAGACCAGGGCCTAATGGAGCTAGTTTCAGAGGGCGATAACAAGTGAAAGTCAGTTTTACCACTGACTTTTTTTTGTATGACACTTGTACAAACAGCAATACTCTTAACTATCCATCGGTGGACATTATGCCTTTTGTAATAAGGTTTACAAACTATCAGTTAACAGTGTGGGCGATGAGTACTGTCGACAGTCAAATCAAATTGTTATTTTTGGGCCCGAACTTGGCAGTCCTTGAACAAGTTGATCAGTTAAAAAAAAATTACATCATATAAAAATCATATTTTTTTCTTATTTTATAACTTTATACATGCAAAGTAGCCTCATAAAGCTAGTTATACATTAAAACTATTTTAAGTATAGGTTACCTATAAAATGTGCACACCATTCAACAAGGCTCAAATGGGGTAAATATACGACACTGGTAAAAATAAGACTAAGTTTTTAACAATAAAAAACTTATTCTACTTTGTTCCTATTTCATAAAGAAGCCTTGCATGTAGACTTCTTTTTAAATGCAATAGGAATGAAATTTAATACGTTTTTGAGTGTTAAGAACTTAGTCTTATTTTTACCATCTGACCCAATATGAATATGGTCTCACAGAGTATCTTGCTTGTTTCATAAGGATGGACAGGATCCTAAGCTAGAAAAACAGCTAAAGTACCATATTATTCATAAAAACTTCCCAATAAAAGATGACTTTGTGAATTCATCGCAAATAAAACGATTACAATCAAACACGGGAAATTTATTCCCACTGCGGAACTCCGAAACCCCCAAAGACTCCTAACAATACCCCGTGGGAGACTCGTTCCCCTTATTTGTTGTGATTGAAAAGGGATCGGTTAATTTTATAGCGAACCATTTTGTCAGATGCCCATACAAATAAATGGAAAATGAGGAAGGAAATAAGCCGCGGAATTAAGCAGAGTCTGATGGATTTTGATGCTTTGGAGTCACTTGTTGTCCTGATTTTGGTTTCTGTTTCATTGTTATGGGTTATTTTTTACCAAATATCATTGATTCAAAAAAGGAGTAATGTTTCCAAGAATTTGTATGTTTGTATAGTTACTGTTGTAAAAATTAGGTATTTGTAAAATAAAGTAAGAAAGAGATGTTCATGACAAGAGTGTTTTATTCGAAGTAAGGTAACTAGGCAAATTTAAAATACATGTATATCAAAAATAGAAAATAGAAAACTTAACAGTTGTCTGCACAAAAGAGGTCAACTACAACATCCGCCCTTAATCGAAGTTGTGCCAGACAAACACAAAACAAAAACTTAAGTCTCTATTCCTAAGTTAAGTATACACCGTTTATGTACTATAGGTCCTAGTGGCTTCGTTAGTACATCGGCAGGCATATCACTACTTTTGATGTATTCTAATTTAACAACATTATTTGAGACCTTTTCCCTAATAAAGTGAAATCTGGTATCTATATGTTTCGTCCTGTTGTGGTGTACAGGATTTCGAACGAGGTTGATGGCACTCTGACTGTCAGAAGCTAAATGAACTATATGCAATTTACCTGTTATCTCATAGATAAACCGTCGTAAGTAGCATGCTTCCTTCGTAGCAGACGCTAGTGCCATATATTCCGATTCGGCTGAAGATAAAGCCACTGTAGGCTGCTTCTTGGACTCCCAGGATACTGGACCTCCACTTAACTTGAAGGTGTATCCAGTGTACGACCTTCTGTCAATCGGACAATTTGCCCAGTCCGCGTCACTAAAGCCTTTTAAAGGTTCTCCACTCTTCCTGTAAACCAAGGAGTAATTTAAAGTACCCTTCAGGTACTGCAGAACCCTTTTCGCAGCATTCCAGTGTTCTTTAGTAAAGCACGTATTAAACTGGCTTAAATAGCTCGTAGCGTAAGCGATATCGGGTCGTGAGTTTACCGTAAGATACATGAGGCATCCTATTAAGTTCTGATACGGATAAGACTCACCTTCTTGACCATCGGTTCTTCTTTCCATATTCTTTTTAACTAGAGGAGTATCCACAGTCTTACAATCCTTCATGTTAAACTTTTCCAATATAGAAAGAATATAACTCCGCTGATTTAAATTAATACTCTCGGAATCGCATTCAATTTGTAAACCTAAATAACATTTTAATATTCCGAGATCTTTCAAAGAAAAATATTTCGACAAATTCGTTTTGACAGTGTCAAACGTCGAATCAGATTTAAAGAAGACTATTATGTCATCGACAAAAATACCCAATATCACGAGTTCCTTACCAAAAAGTTTCGTATATACGCAAGGCTCGGAAGGAGTTCCTGTAAAACCTATTTTTAAAAGCGTTTCATTTAACTTTTTGTTCCATGCTCGCGGTGCCTGTTTAAGGCCGTAAAGGGATTTCTTCAGCAAACAAACCTTGTTTTCTTTGCCCTTTTCGATGAAACCAAGAGGTTGCTCCATGAAAACTTCTTCTTCTAAATCTCCGTTTAGGAACGCGGTATCAACGTCCAAGTGCTTCATTCTTAACTCCATCTCTGCAGCTAATGCAAATAAAGTGCGGAGGGAAGAATGGCGAATCACAGGTGCAAACGTCTCATCGTAGTCTACTCCCTCGACTTGATGAAAGCCTTTCACGACGAGTCTCGCTTTATACTTGGTTATATTACCGTACGCGTCCTTTTTAATTTTGTATACCCATTTACATGGTATGACCTTTTTATTAGGCTTATCTACTAGGTCCCATGTGTGGAGTTTTTTCAGTGAACTATACTCATTAGCCATAGCATGCTTCCACTTATCTGCATCATCGGCATGAGTAGCTTCAAGATATGTCGTAGGTTCTCTAGAATCAACCGTAGACACGTTGTATGTTAGGAAATCTGGTGGTTTCCTATCTCTTGAGGGGTATCTCGGCTCAGGATGAGCTCCTCTTCCACACTTGCAGGCTCTTCATCCGCACTAGGTAGCCGTGGTTCACTGAAGGGCTCTCGCTCTTCCATAGATACTAAATCTTCGGCACTTTCTAGATTTATCGGCGAAGGCGGTGGTGCAGGGTCATTGCTCTCGTCACAGTCATAAAATTGTCAATCTTGACAGTTTTCAGACTCGGTCTCTCTTTTATCTTCGAACAATAAAATAGAGTCTGACTGTACCTCAGGTTCTGGTGACCTCTGCTTCAGCTCTGTAAAACAATTCTCAAAAAAGGTTGCATCTCTGGACATATACATTTTTCGTGGGTTAGCAGGATCCCTAAAAATATAAGTACCTGGATTTTCTGAATAACCGACGAAAATCGCTTCCTGTGCCTTGACATCTAATTTCCTTCTGTGAATCGAGGGTATATGGACAAGTGCTCTACATCCGAACACTTTCAGGTGACTAAGATCACCTCTACGACCATACCACCTGTCATAAGGAATTTTTCCACCTAAGGCTCGATGAGGAGACCTATTCTTTAGGTACACGGCAACTTGAAATGCGTCTTCCCAGAATGCATTCGACAGTGAGCTCTCAGCTAGCAACGTCCGCGCCTTCTCTGTAACCGAACGATGTGTGCGCTCCGCGACACCAACCTGTTGAGGACTGTAAGGCGTCGTCGTTTGATGCTCGATACCTTTCGAAGCAAGATAATCAACAAACTCTTTATTTACGAACTCTTTACCTCCGTCAGTCCTAACCGCTTTTATTTTCTTGTCTAATTGATTTTCAACAAAAGTTTGAAACAGACAGAATTTATTTTTTACTTCTGTTTTGGAAGAAATGAAATAAGCAAACACCTTTCGTGTATAATCGTCTACTATCGTTAACATATACCTATTTCCTTGAAAAGAGGTTGTAGACACCGGTCCCATGAGATCCATATGGATCAGCTCTAACGGGGAAGTAGCTCTATTAAACGCTACCCTCTTGAAAGGTTTCCTCGCTTGTTTACCTTCCACGCAAGCGATGCAACTATTTTTATCTACTACTGAATACTTTACGCCTACCTCGTGATTCTTCAGTTGGTTCATGCCTATGCGACACAAATGTCCTAGCCTCTTATGCCAAAGTTGATAACTATCCTGACAGTCAGAGTGCACATCCTGTGTCATATAATTATCTGCCACATTCTCGGAAACATTGACAGTACCGTCTAAAACGTACAGTCCACCACAGGGCGAGGCATGAGCAACAGATTCACCTGTAAAACGAAAATTATCAGATTTATAAAAGTTACATCCATTAATATCAAAAACACATATAAAACCCTTTTCAACAGTTTTGTATACAGACAACAAATTAGCTTTTAAATCTGGTACAAAATCAACATCACTGATCTTGTTGACCACGTTCTCGGGTGTGTTTATTGATATGTTTCCAATTCCGCAGCACTTAATCTGTTCTCCGTTTGCGACAGTAACGGTACCTTGATTCTGTATCGTAAGACTCTGAAACCAATCTCGTCTAGAAGTCATGTGTCTAGTACAGCCCGAATCTACATAAATGATGTCCTTACTTGAGGTGCCAGAAGTATTAAGCGCTGTAAATGTCGTATCGTTGACAGTTACCTCACTGGCTTTCTCCTTCTTGCCTCTCATCGGACAGTCTGGACGCTTATGTCCAGGCATTTTGCACTCGTAACAAACCAGATCCTTCTTCTTTGACTTCGGCTTCCTTTTCGCATGAAAAACCGATTCTAGTGGTGTAGCCGCATCCTTGGACATTTCATTTAGCAGTTTTGTCTTAACTAAGTCTGTAGTCACATCAACATTACAGTTTTCTAAAGCCATAATGAGAGGTTCATATTTTGGAGTGAGACCTCCCAAAAGTATCGCAGCAATAGACTTATCCTCTAAGACTACATCTATATCCGCCAGATCCTGTGCGGTTGACATAACTGCGTTAATGTACAGTTCCATATTCGAAAAGTCCGACAGACTCAACCTGTACAATTTTCGCTCTAAAGTAAGTCTTCGTCCCATTCCCTTGTCCTCAAAAGCTTCCTGCAAAGATTTCCATGCTTCGGCTGCGGTTTTCGCACATCTAACATGAATGATTGCCGCACCATCTATTGTCAAACATATCTTTGCCAGGGCTTTCGAATCTTTTCGTACCTTTGTAGAGGCAGGGGTCGTGTCTCCTTCAGCGTAGCCACCGATTGTCTCCCACAGATCCTCGTGCAATAGGTAATTGCGCATCTTAAATTTCCACGCAGGATATCCATCTTTGCTCCTCAGGCAAAACGATGGAAAAGATGAGCTTGAACGGGAATTAGAACCACTCGAAGCATCTCCCGATTCGTGTGACATTTTTACGATTTTTATTATTTTCATCAATCACACAATCACTACAACGCAATATTTTACGAAATACACATTACACTAAACTTTGCATTATAAATTATAGCATTCGTGCTGATAACGTGTTGTAAAAATTAGGTATTTGTAAAATAAAGTAAGAAAGAGATGTTCATGACAAGCATGGATGTAAGTAAAAAGAGGTAGATATGGTACCAGGCGCACGATTGTGAGCCATCAAATATAGGTTCCGGAACCTATATTTAGTTAGTCGTATGGGTGACGCCAACCTGTCAAGTTGTCAAAATCGTTGGATCAAATTTTAGTTTTGTCAACTATGAACGTCACACGTCTACATAAATAAAAGGTCATTGATGACAAGAGTGTTTTATTCGAAGTAAGGTAACTAGGCAAATTTAAAATACATGTATATCAAAAATAGAAAATAGAAAACTTAACAGTTGTCTGCACAAAAGAGGTCAACTACAACAGTTACATATTTCTTTTTTAGGTCTTATGGATTTGAAAAGGCTAGTTTTTATTCAATCTTAAGTTATTAGAGTCTGTGCGGAAAGAGAAGAGTCGTGAAATGTATGGGATCCAATACATTCTACGACTCTTCTCTTTCCGCAAAAACTCTAACGGTAAATCTCACGATCTACGACAACAATTTAAAACCTTTTTTGACAACCTAGTTACCAGAAGCTTACAATATTTGCAATATTTTTATATTTTACGCGGAAAATTATTCTTGTCAAGTGCTACTGAAACTGTTCTAGAACTAATTTCATATTAGTATCTCATAATTAATTGGCCAATTTATCGGTTCTAAATTTTTTATACTGAAAGCAATCAGTAGCTACAGGAAATATGTACCTAGTTATATGGATAACGGCAAAGTGGGTAGTCACTATATGTTTCGAAGCTGCTAAGGTTCTCATAAACACATAAACTTGAATACTTACTTTTTTTTCATTTAATTTTTTCAGATATTTTTTTGGTCGCTCTCATAGGGAATAGACCTGGACTTGGTGGAAGACTTTGTCTACTTGGGCTCGCAGATATCCAGTAACGGAGATTGCATGAAGGAGGTCATAAGAAGGTCACAAATCGCAAAAGCAGAGACATGGGTATGGAAGCCACGTGTGAGAGCAAAAATAGACGCATTCGAGATGTGGTGCTGGCGCAAAATGTTGGGCATATCCTGGACACAACGCCGCACCAACGCGTCTATTCTCGAAGAGCTACATATTACCACCCGGCTTTCAACTACATGCTTCCAGAGAATGTTGACCTTCTTTGGTCATGTGGCCCGCCAAGACCCGTCCAGCTTTGAAAAGCTCGTTCTGGTTGGGTGCGTCGAAGGGAGAAGGAGTAGAGGCAGGGCTCCAACTCGGTGGTCTGATGCCATACGCGACGCTACGGGCGTCAACATCCAGGGGTCAATACAGCTGGCCCAAGATAGGGGGGTTTGGAGAGCGGTGGTGAAGAACTGCACTCCTGATGGTCACGACCCTCAGCCTTGAGGAACCGACTAAGAAGAAGATAGGGAATAGAATGGAATAGAAATTATTTATATTACTTATAGATATATATCTACATATAAGTTCAATAAATATGATAATAATTATGTAAGTACAATTTATATGAGATATCATATATATCTGTAGATGAATGTAAATCCAGCCCAAAATCGCTCCTAAAACAATCACACATACTAAAAACCTATTCAAAGCGCGGCAGTAGGTATTGGCCGTCGGAATTGACCTGTCTTTGTGCGCCAATAACGCCATGAGGGTTTAAAACCGTGCCCGGAATCTATGAACTTGAATCAGAACAATAAAGGGGAGCGGTCGGGAAACAGCTACCGAAAGAAAACAATAAAAAAAACAAGGTGTGCACGGTGTGCCGAACAATCTACCCGCGCCTTTGAATTGTGAAGAAAGAAAAAACTTCACGTCTCTCCTAATACTCGCTGTCATTTTTTCGCGAAAACCGTCATTGGAGTATTAGGTTCCGTGGCACGTACAAAGCGGCAAAATTAGGAAGCCCTCTAACGGAGAAAGATGCCCGCGTAAAGAGGGTTTTTTATATTTTTGTCTTTTACACGATTGTGTGTACGAACCTCATTTATACAGAGCGGGCTACATCGCAGATTCATAGATATTTTGGACTGTATGTGGTACCAGATGTTCTTAAAGAGGCTTAAATAACATAGGCGGTTACGCGCGAAATAATACTGCGGGGAAATTCATAAGTTGGGTAAAATGATTTTGAAATTATTATTGCGGTATTTTCTTTTTTGTTATTGTTTCCACAGATATTTTAGGGAACTGTTTATTAGGGAAGTAGTGCGGAACCTTATGCGTAAAATATGTTTTGTAATTATGTATAATGTTTGCATGATATGGCAGTAAATGATTGATTATAAATAAGAGTGGCGTCCGAATTTTTCTTAAATTGATCTTGACATCGTTGAAAACTACGGTATATCCTAACAATATTGTATTTGGACTTCGCCATGTTGCAGATTTTCCGTGGAACCTACTAATTTATTTTACTGGGAAGGAAACTCTTTGACAACAGACGTTGAAAGTCATTGAATGTCACTGATATAAACAAGAAGAGCGTATTTCACAATTCTAACCGATTTTATCACAAAAAATTCAAAAAAGTTGCCAAAAATGCAAGCAAAATATTTTTTAAAACAAAAAACATTTACATCGATAAAATGACGAAGCATTGCGTAGCATTCTAATACATAGGTAACGTAATCACATTATTGCCATATGTGTATTTAAGCTGCTTGTAGCGACACTGTCTCGGGCCAAATACAATCTTGTCAGACTTTAAATAATTGAATGAGTTTTCCAAATTCTGTTAAAAATATTTGGCTGTTTCACACATTTTGGCTGGTACATTTTCTATGGGTGGGTAATTTTTCCGCGATTTCGGGGCTGGTCCCATAGTAAAAATTGCTCAGTATAATCCAAAACCGCCCTGGCAAAGGGAATGCAGTTATTTTTTAGCCACCCTGTATAACGGATATTTGAGTAACCTATCCGTTTAGCCCACGATGGTCTTTACTTTTTTTTCATTAATAAACTTACAACTTCACATTTTACGTCCCTAATAACTCAATTCCCGCACTACGCAAGCCCGTAGAGAATAACTAAAAATAGGTGTAAGTTAACTTTTGCAGGACAAAGTAATTAGAGACGTTAGTCCCAGCTGCACGTTCGTTCATTAATATGCTAATACAGTTGCCGCGCTCCATCGACTGCAAGCGAAAAGCGCGCTTACGGACCGATTGTATTTTGATACCTTTTAATGAACTAGAATACGGTTTAATGTTCCGTATAGTTAAGTTAAATGGGCGTTATACCAGGAAATTACACGAAAAAAAATGGTATTCAAATGTAACCATACTATATACCTAAAGTCGTAGTACTTTTCATCACACCAGCTCGTAAAGGTTCTCTTTACTCTTAAAAGTTTTGATGAGAAAGTTGCATTTTATCTACAAGATCGCAAAGTAATTTGATGCAAATGTTGATGATTTTGAGTTGTTTCCTCGTATTGGCTGATGAAATGACAAATATTTAAAAGCGTTCAATATTTGATATGTTTTATAGTTAGAGTTAGACCAGGAAAAGTCTGCAGCGATTTTGATAGCCCACGCAGTGTAAGTGTTATTTTAAACGTCAAACTTCTCTGAAATTATGACGTATAAATAACACTTGCACAGCGTGGGCTATCAAAATCGCTGCAGACTTATCTTGGTCTAACTGTAGTACTTTCCTCGCGTTAGTCTGGTGAAAAATTATGTTTCACTTTGAAGAAATTAAAGCAAATGCAAATATGTCTGATTCGTCTAAATCGATTTTTACCTAATATCTAAAATTTTACGAATCCTCGATAACAGAGCCATTTCATTCGCATCATTACGCCCCTCCGCGGTATAATGTGGTATCTTAGGAATTGCCGTTCATACGATCGTTCAATGATATTTAAAATGGTATTTTTATTCTATTTTATTGCCAAAGTGTATTTATTGGTGATTTAGGTAGGTACTTTAAAATAACAGCGATATTGTGGTCGATTTTACTAGTTAACTTTATTTACGTGTTTAATAAGATTTTCTATTTAGGTTTTTAAGAACTAAGGAATGGGTAATCTTTTCCTCAATAAATAGTAACCATGGTAAGAATAAGAATACAATATGTTGTTTTGGTGGGTGTTACAGTTAGACCAAGAAAAGTCTGCAACGATTTTGATAGCATACGCAGTGCAAGTTTTATTTACACGTCTTAATTTCATAGAAGTTTGACGCATACATTTTTAAAATAACATTGCACTGCGTGTGCTAACAAAATCGTTGCAGACTTTTCTTGGTCTATATCTATGAGTATGTTCAATGCTTCTACTTAATTAGGTAGGTACCTATAATAATATTTAGTATTAGATAAAAGCCTCATTAAAATGTACCTACACAAATCGTTAATTTTTATACCTCATGTTTACAGAAACAAACGCCTTTCTCTCATTCGTCTTTGTCTTATTAGAGCTAATTTTACACTAGGTATGTACCTATAGTTGGCTGGTTTTACTGTACCCATAACTTTAGCAGAAGCAGGTAACTAGTTAACAGGAAACCGAACAATCGCGAAGAAGCATAAATCCGAAGCGCGCCGAATTGTGCTTAACGCGGGTTATGAGTGTTTGCTGTTTCGTTTACGAGTTTAGGAACCAACTTGTTACTTGTGTGGTTTTGACCCAAAGATATTTGAGTTATGGCTGACGCCTTCATAGTACAATCGAATAAAGTAGGACCAAAGTCTCAATCTTCTATGGTGTTCCGAGTGTCCCATACATTAATAGTTACATGTATTTTTATTTGATGTATATATTAACAACACATAAGTAAAAAACGTTTTAATTAATTGTGAACCAATGAACAACTACGTGATGCAACTCTCTCCCTTTAATAATTAAAGTTTTTATAATTTACCAATCGAATCCGTCTTCATTTTCACCTACGAGTATAATAAATGATTGAAGACGGATAACGCAAAGTAACAATACTTTGAAATATCACCTAGCTCTCGAGGGCCGCTTATTCTCAGCTGTTTTGATATTCTTTTGAACTAACGAGAAATAGATTTATCATTGCAACTGGGGTTATGATAGATTTGCCTTCATTATTCTATTCCATTTATTAAGTAGGTAGTGTGTTTACCGAAGATGCTGATCAGGCAAAATATTTATTCACACACTCTTACAATTTTTTACCCTTTAAGGCTTATTTCGCGGTTCCTTGACTCGGATAATTGTTTCAAGATACCTGTAAAGATAGGTAAGTATATCTTAAAAGAATTATCTAACAATCACAACTTAGTATTATAAATGCGTAAGTTACTCTTGTCTGTCAGTCACCTGTGTGAAACACTGTAGGTATTAGGAGCATTACACGGGCTGTCCCGTACAAACGCATTTTATTTCCTGTGTTGCGACTTTTTTTTTCGGCATATAAAGCAGGCGATTATTTTTCTGTGCATATTTTTGACCATTTGTCAAAAGAAAACTCTTATACCTGCAAATCTTCAGAAAATTCGCGTTTGTACGGGACAAACGGTAGACAATTTCATGGAATGCTCCTATAGCGATTTAGATAGAGACATCTGGTATTTTATAAACAACATCATCATTTCACGCAGACGTAGTCGTGGGCAGAAGGTAGTAATAGTACAGGTATTTTAGAGTTTCAAGTAGGGCTTGCATCCCGGAATTCCGGAATTTCGAAATTCCGGAATCTCGGACAAATTTTCCGATATTACAATTCCGGAATTGATACCACTCAATATCGGAAATTCCGGAATTGGATTTAAGTACTTTTTGCAGGTTTTAATACCTTTATTATTAAAAATTGTTAAGAAACTACACTGTACGGGTATTTATTGTCGTTATTAAGTGCTTCTTAGTCATTCAGTGAGCTATAGTATAGATATATTTTACTTTTCCGTTTGCTAAAGCAGTGGGACAATATGGACTCATAATAAAAAAATAAAAATACAATAAAGCAGATCGATTTACTTGCTTAGAATAGTCAGAATAGTCTGAATCCTACATAAGCGAATATGTAGAATTGAAATTTAATCAGTTTTGTACTTTTTATCTTGAATTCAGAGAAAAAGAGGTTTTCTCTATTAACGATTTCGAATCCTGTAGAGGCACATAATATATGATAGGTATTCTGAATCATAATTAGGAACTAGGAAGGAAAAAGCCAAACTTAGACCTTCAACTTCTTAAACAACACCACTACCTACTAGGTTAGGAAGAGTAGGAAGCTATTATATTTAACTATTTTATAAAATTATGCATCGAATGGTTTGCTAGCAACTATAGTTTCCCCAAATAAATACCCCGTATCATTGAAGTGAATAAAAGTAACCATTTTAATAAGGTGGTAAAAAAACGTATCTACTTCAAATTAAATTTCTCTTAAACAATACTAACTTTAATAAACGTAAAGTATAAGAATTTCACATTTTTTGTTGTTTTTTTTTCTAAAAAATCGAATGAAAATATGATAAACCCTAATTCCGGAACCAGTTCCGGAATTCCGGAATTGGTATCCAATATCGAAAATCAGTTCCGGAATTGGAAACCATCCGATATTGCAAGCCCTAGTTTCAAGGCTTGTGCTTGATATAAATTATAATACATATACTTTCTAGTAACGTCTAACTGATGTTTAACCTGAGTTGAACCACGTAAATACATAATAATTTGGACGGACGCTAGGACGAGGCAAAACCACCACTTATATAAAAGTAAAGCTTAGCGATCTCAAAACCTATTTTATTATACTATTGAACTTATTCTTTCCAGCAGTCTTGGAAAGAATATGGAAATTTTAACCCTTTTTGTTTTACAAAATGGCAGTTTTGTCTTGTGTATTGAGAGAGAGTTACATAATAACTTTGAAATGACTGTTTTGATTTGCTCAAAGTTTCTTACACAAGTTATGTAGGCTCTTTCAAGTTTTTTGGAATCATTGTGGCAATAGCTACCTATAGCTAGCAAGTTGAGTTTAACATGGCTTAGGTAAGTTGCCGGTAAGAAACCGTATGCTCACTACATACACCAAAGTCCTTGTATACCAGACCTGCGTCCTAAGTGTATTGCTGTACGCATCAGAAACATGGACTACATACGCGAAACAAGAACGGAAGCTGAACGCTTTCCACATGCGCTGCCTGAGGACTATACTTGGAGTTACTTGGCAAGATAAAATTAGCAACGAGGTAGTACTCTCAAGAACACGTTGCTGCAGCTTAACTGCTATGTTAAAGCAGAGAAGACTTCATTGGCTCGGTCACATACATCGCATGGACTCTGGGAGACTACCACGCCAAGTAATGCTGGGTCAGATAGCGGACGTAAAAAGACCTGTAGGGCGCCCAACTCTACGGTTTAGGGACTCATGTAAGCGTGACATGGACAGTTTTGGCATTCGGACCGAGGGCTGGGAGAAACGCGCCGAAATGAGACCGGAGTGGCGTCATGACATTCAAGTCGGAACTTCTAAGCATGACGATGACTGGCTGGAGAACCTTAAGCGGAAAAGTCTTCGTCGTGCTCTACCACCGCCTGCGGACTCGCGTTTTGTGTGCGATCGATGTGGCAAGAAATGCCGCGCTGCTATAGGACTTTATAGCCATCAACGGCGATGCGGGACCCCATAAACACACAAGCGCCGCAACAAACATCTACAACAGATGATGTGGCCAAGGATGAGGTAAGTTGCAAATAATTACTTAAATTATCGTTGATTTATACATATAATATGGTAATAGAGGCTTTTAACTTACATTAAAAAAAACTTACCTTTAGAAATTGAATTTGTAATCACTAATCATCACTAAAACACAAAACCAGTCACTATTAGGAAAAAGTGGTCATTTTAACTCAATGAATAATCAAACTAAACAGAAGCATTAAGTTTGTATGATCCTCTCATGGGCTAATTATGACATCACAGATGTTGCGAGCGGATACCGTGCTAAATGAGACCGATTAATCACGATTATAGCTACGCTAACGTTAGTCGCAGACCTGCGCTGTGAGACTACTTGCTAATTATTCAGCTTACGCCTGAATTAAGGCTAAGTTACAGACATTATATATGCGGCAATGGTGCAAGCTATTATCAAATATCTAACAACGCATTAAATACCGAAAAGCAGTGTACAGTCAAGTCTAAAAATATGGGTGCACTGATCATACTCAAAAATGTCCCATAGCTTTTAAGTCAGCGAATTACGAACTATGGGACATATTTTTGAGTAAGTTGTATGCACACATATTTTTACACTTGACTGTACCTATAACTATTTATCAACTATGGCCTTTTTAGGGTTCCGTACCCAAAGGGTAAAACGGGACCCTATTACTAAGACTCCGATGTCCGTCCGTCCGTCCGTCCGTCCGTCAGTCACCAGGCTGTATCTCGTGATCTGTGATAGCTAGACAGCTGAAATTTTCACAGATGATGTATTTCTGTTGCCGCTATAACAACAAATACTAAAAACAGAATAAAATAAAGATTTAAGTGGGGCTCCCATACAAGAAACGTGATTTTTGACCGAAGTTAAGCAACGTCGGGCGGGGTCAGTACTTGGATGGGTGACAGTTTTTATAGATAATGGTACGGAACCCTTCGTGTGCGAGTCCGACTCGCACTTGCCCGGTTTTTTTGATTTAGTTAGGTATATTATTCAAGAATATCTCATCTTAAAATAGGTATCAGTAAATGTATTATGCATGTAATTCTTAAAGGACCCCGGGCCTAAAGCATGGAAAATGTAGTTTCAGTTAAATATCTTGAGATTTTGATATGTTATAGATTTCCGATTTATGTTATAGAGTCCTGAACAAAAGTCTCTAGGGGTGCTACCACTGTTTCCGAGTCCCTTTTAGAGTTTCGACTGATTTTGTACTAGATAACAAAGTATTAGTACTTTAACAAGATATCAAAATCTCAAGATATTTAACTGAAACCACATTTTCCATACTTTAGGTCCGGAGTCCTTTTATGCATGTCCCTGCGATCAAATACGTATTACCTTTATTAATATTAATTAATTTACCTATTTATACCAATTTTTATCTAATAAATAACTAATTACTTTTTTACACCAAAAAAAAGCAATCCAGCCTACTTGAATAAATTGATTTTTACCTTTATCTTTAAGAAACAGCTTATGGAAAACGCTCACCGTAGCATAATTATACTATGTTGTATACAAACTACACAGTCATCATTCTTGCATAACTTATTTTTATGGAATTCAAAATACAACCTTACATAATATGACGTCCGTATATCCGTGTAAAAGAGTTGTAGTGTTCATCCAAGTGTTACGTACGGGTCCGTTGGCTTGGAAGGACCCATCCGAATGTGGAGCCTTTTTGCCGCTGGTGATCTTATGTCGAGGTAATTATGAAGCGTTTGAATGCTACATCAAAGCACGTCAATCGGTACAGTAATAAATAAAATGTAGTTCACAAAACCGTAGAAGTGAAATAATTACCTATTACAAAAAACCGGACAGGTGCGAGTCGGACTCGCCCACAGAGTATTCCGCACTTTTTAGTACTTGTTGTTATAGCGGCAACAGGAATACATCATCTGTGCAAATTTCAACTGTCTAGGTATCACGGTTCATGAGATACAGCCTGGTGACAGACAGACAGATGGACAGTGGAGTGTTAGTAATAGGGTCCCCGTTTTTACCCTTTGGGTACGGAACCAATACGGAACCCTAATAATATGGGACAAGACCACCTAGTTAACGGCAAGGTGAATAAAATCCTATAACATCATCCATTATTTGTGTTTACGTAATAGGTAAATCATTGAAAATCTATAATGCATGTGTCTATCTAATTCGAATAAGTAAAAAAAAAAAACATTGAATTGACATAATAAATTAGAAATTTACATCTATAAGTAATGTGATGTGTGTGTAAGGAATGAAATAAAGCTCTTTTTATTTATTATTATTATTTTATAATAGGTAGTAAAACAGCGACTACACCGCTTATTTCATTTACTAAGATCTTTGTAAGGCAGGCCGCACATTGGGTAAATATTCAAACATAATTGTTCATATCGAAAGCCGGATCGACCCTTACCAAGCACATATTGGTTAGATTTTGGTTTAGCTACGCATCAATACGCATATGCGCATTTTGATTGTGTAGTGACAGGTTTATGTTGCGTGATAATATTGATAGACTAAAGGGGCCAACAGATTACCAGTTCGCCGGACGATATCAGCCTGTCAGTTGATCGGAGCTGTCACCCAGGCTGATATCGTCCCGCGAACTGGTAATCTCTGGGCCACTTAAGGTGCAGCGAACCGGAACTAAGTGATCACTGCGGAAACATTCTAGCACTGTTTTGTACACTGTTTACTCCCGGCATAAAACGTATGCACAAAGTGCTTTCCGTCGTCCGGCGGAAAATTATGTTAAAACTCCCGTTGTGCGGGCAACCTAACTCGGAAAAACAAAAACCGGCTGGCATCACGCTATTCCTCAGGGTAATAACTATAAAAAGTATAGAATAAAGTAACAGCCCTTGAAATATTACGACGAGGGAAAATCTGGGCTGTCATGTAAAAGTGGTTACGATGGAAACTAAATGTGTTTGTTTATGTTACTTTAACGTAATAAGAGTTTTGACGTGATAACGTCTTATAAATCGATGAACACCGGTAGCATGCACGAAAAAGTGTCACGTTGTGGACAGATCTCCATGGTAACGTTGTGGACAGATCTCCATGGTAACGTTATGGCCACGTTTTCTTATGACGTTATCACGCAAAATTATCGTCCGTAAACCGACATTACAGACAACCATTTTTTTAAACAATATTGCAGTTCAGTCTTGTTTATTTTTACGTGACATTTGGTCAGGACATTTTGAGAGTGAAGGTACAGTCAAGTGTAAAAATATGGGTGCACTCATACTCAAAAATATGTCCCATAGCCAATGACCTTTTATTTATGTAGACGTGTGACGTTCATAGTTGACCAAATTAAAAATTGATCCAACGATTTTGACAGCTTGACAGGTTGGCGTCACCCATACGCCTAACTAAATATAGGTTCCGGAACCTATATTTAATGGCTCACAATCGTGCGCCTGGTACCATATCTACCTCAATTTACTTACATCTATGCCCATAGCAGCTCATATGTCAGCAATTAAGAACTATGCAGGGACATATTTTTGAGTAAGTTGTATGCACCCATATTTTTTACACTTGACTGTACCGTTAGGATGCAGACTGGGTGGTACACCAGCTTAAAAATCCATGTAGTCTGCTGTATTACTGCAACAGTATTGCAGTGCCACAGTACTATCGACTGCGGTCGATACTGTCACGCTGCAATGCTGCCGCAGTAAGGATAACATTCCATTTCTGACCGCAGCTGCACTACTAGTACGAACGCGTCGGTGTTGTTGTCAATTTCCATGGTAAAATTAATGGTAGTGCTGCTGTCGTTGCAAATGGACTGTCACCTTAATGACGGTGAAGTCTGAATCCGAACAGTACCTTAATACAGCCGAACAACATTTGGAATTTGTTGCGGGAATATTACGGTTTACGGTATGAGTTTCCCAATTTATGTTATGGTTGTTATGCCTGTTGAGACAGATTTATGATAAAAGCACTCAATCAAACCTTTAATTTCACTGTAACACTAATAATAATAAAGCCATGACATAATGCAACATACTCATAAAATCTAACTACATACACGAAACGCAATACCATTACATTACAACATACATTACTATAACAACATTCAGTTGGCCAATAACAAACGTATATCGGAGGCTAATTCTGTTTTAACAATTTGATAAGGTTTTTGATCTTATGTCATCAGGCATCTCATGCCTGGGGACCGAAATCCACTGAGAGTTATTCGGAACTGACATTTGGAACTCCGTTAGCGCAATGTATTTAGGTTAAACCAAATCACGTTTTAGCTCCCTTACGCCATCTGTTAGAATCTTGTGCCACGACGTCGACAGTGACAGTTAGAGGAGACGTCACGCTGATTGGTGCAGCGGCACACGCGGGCTCAAGGTCTCAAATTGTATCAACAGAATTGGCCCCCGTATATCGCTCTCAGATTTAATTCAGCTACTTGCATAAAGAAGACACAATATGGAACCCTTTCAGAAGAGGCAATACATAAGAGTCTACTCGAGATGGGTAGGGTGTTTGTGTTATTGGTTTTTGTTAGACGGGTTTTATTGTGTTATGGGATTTGTTATTGATTAGAGAGCTGCTTACATCATTATATACTGAGCGTAGATAGTTACACCGTAAAATCAGGTAGGTACCTAACTATAGTCCATAAGTACAACTATGGTCCAGTTTTTAACATTGATTCTTAACGAGCCTTTATGATTTGTACTCGTTACATTTATTTTGGAGCTTCGATACACTAGCTCTTTCTATATTACATACTCAACATAATTTGAAAAGTACTTATGCATATTTTACTGGAACTTGAATTTGGACCATAGTTGAAAGTGGTGGGCTAAAGTTACCTGAGTTTACGGCATTCGTTTCTTTAGAAAATACCCATGTTGGTACACGTCAGACTTTTATGCGCAAAATAACAACATGATATATTTGGAAAAAAGTCAGAACAGCTTAAGCGATATATAAATTATATGTACTCGTATGTGTACTTGCAAATACAAGTTTAGGTACTTGGTTACCTAATTATTTATTGTTGAGAACATTTATTGTTTTCAATCTTATCATCTGTCAGGTGTTCAAAATCATAAATGACAGCAGCGTTAAGGATGACTGACAGATAAGTGATACTTTCTATAATAAACGAAGTGTCGGACTCCTCGGCCTGGATCCTGACTGATCCGATAGTGTGAGTGATCCTATATAAGTAAAAACTAGCTACCTAAAACTACCTGTTTACTAACCTAATTGTTATTTCATTTTACATGATTCAATCTACCTACTTTACTTAAATGTCCATAATAATATGTGTACATAAGTAATGCCGATAAGATTCAATACTTAACTTTATTAATCTATCAAAGAATATGTTCTTTATTAATACAATTTGTACTCTCACAACGTTCCCCCTCTTATCACAATTCACGTTATTATACGCTAATATTTCAAAGTGAACGTATTTCGCATGTCTTCACAAATAATGGCGACCCTACAGCGTTTCTTTTACGTCCCTCAAGGCGTACAAATTGTCCGCCATTTTTTTCTGGTTGAGCCATGATCGTGTTGTTACTGGACTTGATTTAATTTTGTAAAAATAGCTGAGGTAATATTACGATTTGTAATAACATTTAGTGGAATGATAAGTATATTCGATGAACACTGGAAAATACCAGTTTATTTCGTTGTATTTACTCATTTCTAGAGATTTTTCTAGCACGAATGAGGTAACGCTAGTGACTTCCTTCCAATATTTAGTTTATCGGTCTTATTATAAGTTTCATATACACATGCCACATTTGGAAATAAATGAACAAGAATAAACTAAATATCGGAAGGAAGACACTAGCATTGCCTCGTTCGTGCTAGAAAAATCTCTATGTCTACTCGTACTCATTTCATTAAGGAATTTTACAGATACGCCGCAGTAGTAATGTTGCAATCGCAACAGTAATTATAAAAGCAGCTGCAGTTCACATCCGACTGTCATGATCACCTTAATACCATAGAAGGCATAGAAGGTATATAGGATCTTATAGAAATGGTATACGCGTGCCTCCGTGAGGGACAAAACATACGCAATGCGACACTATGATTGGTCGAATTTATTTGTTGCCCACCATAATCCATACTAAATTTACGGTGGGGAACAAATAAAATGTGAGACTGTGACAAGGACAAACAATAATAGCTCTTTCGCTGCTACTCCTACTGAAAGACTATCCTGTTCGGTCACTTCCCCCCACCTTTCATGCCAGATCCAGTTATATACTACATTCATGCTTAATACATTCACTTTAATAAATAATCGAGTACAACTCAAAAGTATGTGTGCTATTGCCATTCCAATAAGACGCTCTTAAAGAGGAAAATTTTCACACGCATATAACGTACCTACTCGTATGTGCTCAGAATGAACGCACGACAGAAAATATTTTCTAAGAAGTAACGAACCGAGAAAATTTCTCCGTTTGTATTTCATCCCCGGTGACTTGTGTCATACGTTCTTCAAACAGAATTTCGCGATGGAAAATTGAGGTGTTTCTACTGCATATAATAAACTAGAAATAAAATCATAAATGTCGACGGTTGATGTCTGAAAATGCGTATTACATTTATGTACTTACATTTTTATATTTATGTACTTACGTTTTGTCAAAAAAAAATTGACACTGACATTTCCAATTTGGCGAAAAATAAACGCACATTATGTTACGTGGACCTTTTTCTAACGCCCTTTTAAAATATTAATCGTAAAAACACCGCTGTAATAGGCAAATAAATTAATAATTAATATAAGATTGTTTGCCAAAACAAAGTCTCACATAAGAATTTTAGTTTAAATTACACCGATTTAATTTCTTTAAAAGAATAAAAGGTTTCAATCTTTTGTCCTTTCAAAATAAAGGTACTTAAATTATTTTAACCGTTGCCACAAACAATGCTTAAGGCTCTTTTACTAACAATAAAACTTAAAAGGTAGGTAATAAAAACTGGTAACAGAACCAAATGAAACTTTATAAAACAGACATTAATCCGAGCTTGGCGCATTAAAAATATTCGGGAGAAATCCGGAGAACGATTCTGACGTTGCAACTTTATAAGAAGTTCATCTTGTTTTGATATGACCTTGTGTCGTGTCATCTTTTGCACACAGTGCGAGCGACATGCCTAATACAACCAGCGTAAATAAAAACTTATTGGTCAGAAGTCGTATCTTATTGATGCGCGTGAAATGCCAATTGTGACGACTCATGGTCGTATCAAAATAAGATGCAAACCATATACAAATTGCAACTTTGGGAATAAAACAAAATAATGAATAGGGTAATTAAAATCATTTATTTGCAAACAAGATATATACAGTGGCATTACTAAAAGAAATTAATAACTAGCTTAAATCTAAAATAGGCCCTTGAGGCATTGTACCAAGGATGCTGGCGGCATTTCGTCGCTGTCACCAGTTACGTCAACCAGACGCTTAGAGTTATTTGATTTGGTCCCAACGTGTACCTATAGATGGCAGAAGTGAGAAACGTCTCGCTATATCTTAATATCAAATTGTTAAAGCAGAATTGGTCTCCTGGCTGTTTAAACGAAAATGATTCGTGAATCCTCGCAGACCCCATTATTCCCTAGCATTTGTAATATATCTTAGAAAGCATTAATACTGAAGCGTGCCTAATGCTGGAATAAGTATTGTGATCACGAATATATTGAAATGTTTCTTGGATTCGCAGATAAACAAGATGAAAGCACGCTAAATCTGTTTATTTAAAGGCCGGTTTATCCACGGTTGTATCTGTATTTTGTACATATATTTTTTGGTTGTTTTTAACATGAATTGGATATTTTTTTCCTGATAAATAATATATCCTGGTTTCATTTGTTTCCATGTCTTCCATTAAGACCATTTTACAGAAAGAAAGTTTTACAGAAAGTTCGCGTTGACTCGGCTATTGACAGAGTTTTGCTTCGTTAGCCGACCTTGTGAACGGCTTAGCTAATAGTAATATGTCCCAATTAATGCGTGTAACGAAAACTCTTCGTCCCGTTTTCTCATATACATTGGTTTGAAAGGGACGACACTACAATGTTGCCACTTTTTAATTTCTAATCGTTTTTGCCAAGCTGTAATTATAAAAAAGAGTTTTCGTTTCACGCATTAATTGGGACATATTACTATTAGCTAAGCCGTTCACAAGGTCGGCTAACGAAGCAAAACTCTGTCAATAGCCGAGTCAACGCGAACTTTCTCCATCAGCACACTAAGTTATAAGCTGGGGTAATTGTGGCGATTACACACTGTGAAATCTGCTCAGCCTAATCATTAAGGGGAATTTACATTAACTAACACGAACATATTAAAATTATTTAAATAAAAGAGCCTCTGTAGAGAGTACCATTTTGTACCATTTGGAGTTGAAACTCTAGGTCCATGGAGTCCCAGCGCGCATAAGTTGTTCACAGAAATCGCGAAGCGTCTGGTTGACGTAACTGGTGACCGAAGAGCTGGCGCCTACCTCACACAACGTATCAGCATTGCGATACAGCGAGGAAATGCCGCCAGCATCCTTGGTACAATACCTCAAGGACCTATTTTAGATGTAAGCTAGTTATTAATTTATTTTAGTAATACCACTGTATAATATCTTGTTTGTAACTAACAAGAATATGGATTTTTAAATCGAGTAATTATAGATTGTATGTTATATTACTTTTAATTATTTTCTCAGTTAAAAATATAAAATTATAATTAAATGCAATAATAAATTACTGTTTATAATTCGAATTAAAATATATTAAAATTAATTTTGACTCCAAATTAATGAATGTACCCGATACAGCGAGGAAATGCCGCCAGCATCCTTGGTACAATGCCTCAAGGGCCTATTTTAGATTTAAGCTAGCTATTAATTTAGTTTAGTAGTACCACTGTATATATATTGTATGTAAATAAATGATTAAAAAAAAAATGAATGTACCCTAAATAAGTACCTAAGTAATATTTCATTCTAAATATAAGAATAATGTGTTCCCATTAGCTGTAAGTATTGTATTGTAAGTAAAGATTGATTGATTGAAATGGATTTACACCCGTCTCCACATGCACACGTCCCGCGCTTGGTCAGAAAAGACGCCACCGGTGCTCTAGTCGAAGATCCCCGAAATGGTCCGAAACATGTTGAGCCTTTTTTCGACTTAATAATTATACTGCATGAGCAACCCGTTTAAAATAGGTACATATGTTCATAATGGGAACTAACATTGTATTATTTTCTATAACAGGCTATTAGTGAAAGTTATTATAGATACAGTCATTTTTAGGGTTCCGTACCTCAAAAGGAAAAGCCTTATAGCATCACTCGTCCGTCTGTCTGTCCGTCTGTCACAGCCTATTTTCTCGGATACTACTGGACTAATTAAGTCGAAATAAGGTACACATATAATAAATATATAATTTAACCATATACCTTGATAAATAGCTAATATATTTCCATTTTCATCGCTGTTGGGTATAATCTACCCAACAACTTTTCATTCAATTAGTGTATCCCTCAAAACCAATCAGGCCAGGCCGATTCGAACGTACACTGATATCAGAAAGACATTTAACTGATGCCATTCAGTTATCGTCCATTTTGCTCGTACTTATCCATACATGTATGCCGGCGAGACTCGCTATAACTATATATAAACATTAAAATTAAAAATAGGTAACATAATTCAAGCATGCACCCTGAAAGGTGGGCTAAAATGGTTACCGAGTGGAAACCACGGAAGACCATAGAATGGTGCTGGTGCCGGAGTGCAGGCAGGCCGAAAAAGAGATGGTGGGACGACTTGGACGCATTTTATCCAAATTGAAGGGAAACTACAAACGACAGGTTTGAGTGGAGGAAACGAAGGAAGGCCAGTACGTCTACCACCAGTTTTGACAATGACATAACGCTCACGTCTACGTAATTTACTTTCTGTACATCTCGCTTGCACTAATACTTATGCGAGTACGAGCGAGATGCATAGAAAGTAAGTTACGTAGACGTGAGCGTATATGTCAATGTCAAAACTGATGGTAGACGTACTGTGCCCAACAATGGGACACTAAGATAGGCTAATAAAAAAAACATAATTCAAATATCATTCTAATGTCAGTGTACGTTCGAATTGGCCTGAAAACCAAATCAATAGTAATAAAACAAAGTTGCCATGTTTAGTGTTTACCTGCGGTTTCGTGCGAAATGTCACAAACCGCTATCGACAGGTACATCTGTCAAATAACCGCAATTAGGGGGCGTTTAATTAACCAACAATTTAACTACAAATTGTTATTTCGGTTCAATCGGTTTTATTGTATAGTTCTCATGTTAATATTTATTTTATGTGTGATTAAAGTAGCTTTTAAGCTGGGGATAAGGTTAAGCTCTGTTTTCCTAGAATAGCAGTGCCGTCATATTATTATAGCGACCGTCGGCCGACCGTCGGCCGTGGCCGGCAAGGCGGCTGATGCACCGGCACGAGACATCTTCCGCGATCTCAAGATTCTGCCCCTACCATGCCTATTCATTAACCAAGTTGCAATATTCATGCGCGAAAACTTAGATATGTTTAAGTGCAGAGGCATTAACACCAATTACAGCCTCCGAAGTAATAGGCACCATAATAGGCTAGTCACCGAAGCACACAGGCTTGCGAAGTCAGAGCGGTCCGTGTACATTGTAGGCCCCTCCATTTACAACCGCTTGCCTGATACTGTAAGGAATGCAACTTCCATCGCGACGTTTAAAGTAAAACTAGTGGCTCTGTGAGCTGTAGACCTCGCGAGCTGAGCTTAAAACTGAGTAAATGTATGGCTTCGTTGTTTAGAAGAATTTAGAGAATCTAATTTGACAGTTAAAACCTACCTACCTATTGAACCTGCTTACAAAATTCGGGAATTGGTTTAGAAATGCGACCAGTAGAGTAGAACAGATGGACATACGAAACAATTTTTGGCTAACAGGCCAATTCAAACGTACACTGATATCAGAATGACGTCTAACTGATGTCATTTAGTTATCGTGCATTTGCGTGCATCGCTGGTTCTTGTCCGTACATGTATTGGCGCAAGCGAGACGCACGATGACTACTAAATAACATGATAAAAATATCATTCCGATGTCAGTGTACGGTCGGTGCCCCAACTTAAGTATCCACGTCGCCATACTAATTGTATAGAAAAGTGGATAGAGTTAGACCAAGAAAAGTCTGCAGAGATTTTGACAGCACACGCAGTGCCAATGTTATTTGTGCCAGTGTCAAAATCTCTGCAGACTTTTCTTGGTCTAACTCTACTTATGTTAGGGAACCAACATTTAATTAGCCTGTAAACTGCAACTGAGAAGCTTCGTGCGCGTTTGGTTTGCCAGTCTTTTCAGTCTTTGTTCCTCCTCGAGTCGCAATAGAAGGAGTTTCATGCTTTTAATTTTAGTCGAGTAAGAATTTAAATATCTAACTAATCTAAATTCTAAAGATTGTATAGGGGAAGTGCATGAACTATAGGGGGCAGCACAGGAGCCGTCAGATCTTTAGATGTGTAGTTTATGATTCCGATGTAGCCCACAAGATGGCAGAACCTACTATGCACAAGAAAACGTACCTACGAGAACGGTTGATGGTAGAACTTGCTTTGGCAATTGTACATGTTTCCGATTCAGACCACAAGATGGCAGACCCTCCAACGCGTACGGTCCCTATAGTAGAGGGTTATTGTCGTACTAAATTTTGTAGTCACTGTAAATCAGTGCTGTAAATTTACTGCCATCTTTCGATACAGGATTCAAATGAAAATGAATAAAAAATATCAATAAATGTATATATGTATGGATAAATGTTTTTTTTTTATTTTTAGAACGCCATATGATTTTGACCCTTGTTCTTTTACTGATATGAGTAAAAATTTTTAAATATAAAATGGTGTCGCCATCTAGACGAGCATTGAGGCCAAAGGTATGGCGCCGTATATTCAAGAAACAAATTTTCTTTAAAGCGCAAAAAGCCATCATCTCTTGCAAAAATTAAACGAATACGCTTAGCCCGCGCTTGATAAATAAAAAATACGATTTTTTTCATTTTTTCAAAATAAAATAATAAAATAAAAAACAACAATTGATACGAAATTTAAGTATAAAAAAATACAAAAAGTTGTGTAGCAGCATACAATTACTGGGGATGGAACCAGAGACCTCCCAATGCAAACAAAAAAAGCGAACGTTTGCAAAATGCGCCATGATAGTTCTTACTAAAGCTGACGAAATTTAGCTACTCATTCTCAAGTAAAAACGAAATATCTAAATACCGCCAAAACCAGCGAAACAAATTTTCTGAATTTTTGGACATTTAATCTATAAACATATATCAAAAAGAAAAAGCTCTTATGATATCGATACGATTATTTGTTTAAGCGCTAGGTATCACGACTCCGCCATTTTTAAAAATTTCCAAAAACCGGATTGACAAAAAAAAATTATTTAGTCATAGAATCTGGTCACAAAATTTCATGAGAATCGGTTAAGAATTGCGACCTGTAGAGGAGAACATCCGGAAATACAAAACTAAATATCTAAATACCGCCTAAACCAGCGATATTTTTTTTCTGCATTTTTTGCTATTAACTCTGTAAACATGTCTCAAAAAGAAAAAACTCTTATGATATCGATACGACTATTTGTTTAGGCGACAGGTATCACGACTCCGCCATTTTTAAAAATTTCCAAAAACCGGATTGACAAAAAAAAATTATTTAGTCATAGAATCTGGTCACAAAATTTCATGAGAATCAGTTAAGAATTGCGACCTGTAGAGGAGAACATCCGGACATACGAAAGCAAATTGCTCGAGTCAAAACGTAGACCTTCGCTACGCTTCGGTCAATTAAAAAAGTGGCTGTCGGAAAAAATATTTTATACCTATCAAGATTTTTTGATCTACCAATAATTCTTTAAATCAAAAACATACCGCAAGAATATGTACCTACTTGTTTATGAAATATGTAAATGCAATTAATTTATAAAATATATTGTATGAATATAATTTAATATTGTGATATTAATGTATGAGTACCTGTAACTCTGTTATTAATAATAAATTTCATTTCATTTCATTTCCGTCTCCATACAAAATAATACGGCTGAATTTGGATGGAGTAGCATTTTAGGAGACGGCCGCTATTAGTTATCTTAATTGTAGTTAATTTTAGTTTTTTATTCATTTTATAACACTTATTATATAATAAATTAGTTTTTATGTAAATGCTTTCAAGTGCGCTAATTCTGCCATTCTATTTGCTACGACTAATTATCGTGACAGTGTTTGTATCGGTTCATGATGAAATTGCTTAATAATGTTTTGTTGTTACTAATCCGTACTATCAGTTTAGCAGTATAGTAGGAATTATCTCAGGTGATTTTCACGGGCTCGGTCCCTAATCTGTTAAACAAAAGGTATTATTTGCTTTATGCAGTGGTTACACTGCTTACTGCTAATATCCCCGACATAAGTAACGGGAACAAGCCCGTTTAAAAAGCAAATTTACCATTCTAATTATATGGTTCAAATTCACGAAACACCACCACCACCACCACCAGACCACCCTGATTGTTCTCTGAATGAACTGTCACATGAATTTGAGCCTTAATACTATCACGATAGATGCTTTTGAAACGACATTGTTTGCTTCGGCGCGTGCTGAACACCGCTCTTAAAAGAAACAAAAGCTTTTGTTTAACGGATTAGGGCCCGAGCCCGAAAAAATCATCTGAGATAATTCATACTATATATTATTACTAACACTGGATCGTTAATTTGTTACTAGATACTGACTGGTATTAATTAAAGGGTTTAGTATCAGGTATCTATATGCTAACAAGGTACTTGATACGGTTGTCTAGATTACTCTGTGACAATACAAATCTGTGAGAAATCCAACTGTTACTACTAATTATTATTTAACGGCGTAGAGATGTGACGACCCCATCGCCCTCTGGTAGTAGCGACCTTATGTACAGTCAAGTGTAAAAATATGGGTGCACACATCATACTCAAAAATATGTCCCATATAGCCTCTTATTGTCAGCGAATTAAGAACTGTGGGACATATTTGTGACGTTCTCAACGAAAAGGAACCACATTGTCGGTTGTAATAAGGTCGATTTCAAATTGAAGCTATATGGAAACAGCGCCCTATTGACAAACTACAATAACTATTAGATTGGTGGATTTCAGTGTATAACCTACAATAAGTACCCTTTTGGTTGAAAATGGTACATTTTTGAGTAAGTTATTTGCACCCATATTTTTACACTTCGCTATACCCGAGTGCGACCCGACAGGTTGCTCTCACCTAGAGATGGGTAACTACCCGGGTAAATACCCGAGAGCGGGTATTTACCCGGTAAATACCCGATATTTACCTACCCGCGGGTAAATACGCGGGTATTTTCGTTTTTCTTCTAAATTTCAATTGTTAAATGGTATGTGAGTATAAATAAGATTAATTTAAGTACTTTTTTATAATGTTACATAAAATGTATGTTCAAACTAAGTATGAAAAGGTTGCTATGAGATGAAGTTCGATTTTAACATATCAGTACAATTATGAAAATCGTGTAAAATCATTCCCTGGCTTCCGGAAATGTTTTAAAACGCTTTTAATATACATTAAAAAGATGAAAATAAAGACTACTTATAAATGATAATAAAAAAAAATTGTGCCGTATCACAACTTGGGAAGCTCGTAAGTCAAATACAGTTAGTTTTAGGACAAAAATGTATATAACCTTTTTTGTAGAAAATTATGTCTACTTTAGTTTATACATACAACACTTTTCGATATTAATGACAGATTCCAAGAAATATGAAAAAGTTCACTTCTACCCCCCTCCCCCCCAACCACACCCCCCGCCGACCGCAGTTGGAATGTGTATTATCAACGTATAAGTACGATAATTTACTCGAATCTAAAAAAATACTCTTATGACGGCCTTTTTTTAATATTTATCAAAATTGTACTAAAAATTCCTTAGTTACAACTGCAAGTTTCACTAAACCATTTCATTTTAAATAACACACAATAATTACAACCATTAACTCGGTTTATATCTCCACTTTAACACAAATCGACATGTGCTACAAGAAATGAATCTACCCGTCCATTTGGGTAGATACGGGTAAATACCGGGTAGATGGGTATTTACCGGGTATTTACCTGGGTGGGTAAATTGGGTAAATACCCGCGACCCATCTCTACTCTCACCCTATGGCTTGCCTTTGCCGGCCGTCCAGAGTCGAGCCGCCAAAGCTGCATTCTCGAAGTATACACAGTTTCTACATCTAAGGTGGTGGTACTGGTGCTCGACGCGGTCCCAGCACATGTCATCTTGAAACTTAGTCATTGTCAATAGAGGTGACAGCAGGGTGTCATCTATTAGGCATTAGCATGTCGAGCAGTAGTACCACCACCTTACATGTGGAAACATAAGTATCGCGTTACCAAGAGCCCTCATACCGGTATATTGGCCCTGAGCTATCGTTGACGTCTTTTTAATTTTTATTTAAATTTATTTTAGGGACAAAAACAACTGTACAGAATATAATTACAATAAGTGTAGAAATATGTGTTAATCTATGTACAATCAATGATATTATCCACGAAGTACAATGCAACTGTTGATCTTAGGAATCGCAAAAATCCCACAATCTACTTTAATATGGACTTAAATTCAATTAGTCACATTTATAGATCAAAAAGCTAAACAGTTTGAGCGAAAAAATATAACAATCTCTATTCACATTGAAGAAACACTCAATCAAAATTAAAATATATTTTACAACAATACGAGTAAATACTTACCTTAATTAAATAATAATAACCTTATTAAAATTACCTACGCTACTTGAACCATTTTTCCGTTTATGCAAACCATGTCCCTAATAACAGGCTATTATTACGGATTTTCCACGAAAAACACGAATTTTCCTGTTAAACACCAATGTAGATTTATATTATGATAAATTAACGAGACCTTGATGAGGGTGGGTGACGGATCAGAAGCGGCTTTTGAGGATAAAAAACTGTTCTTGTTTTGACATTCATTGGCTCCTTAAGCCAGTTGAGGGTAGATGAAAACATTACATGATCAAATAATGTAAATTAAAGTCAGGTCGTTCAGTGACTGATCCAGGCCCCAATTTCACCACGGTGACAGGTGCGACAATTGTAAAATCACTGTTGCTGACGTCACAGGCATCCATGGGCTACGGTTACCACTTACCATCGGGCGGGCCGTATTCATGTTTGCCACCATCATTGTTTTATTAAAAAAAAACTTTATTATATCGAAAAAAAAAAACAGATACTTCTCTTGCTAAGTTTATGACAATTGTCACAAGAAACACTACAATTGTCACGAAATTCCGACATATAACTCATTACCTGTCAAGAATTACCTACAATTCTTCTAAATCTTGACAATTGTCAGAAACTTCGCAAACGAAATATCTGTTTTTTTCCGATATAATAAAGTTTTTTTAAATAATACAATGATGGTGGCAAACAGGAATACGGCCCGCCCGATGGTAAGTGGTAACCGTAGCCCATGGATGCCTGTGACGTCAGCAACAGTGATGTTTTACAATTGTCGCACCTGTCACCGTGGTGAAATTGGAGCCAGGCGGTTTTGTTTTTGGTCGGTTAACCAATAAATGTTATAACTACCCGAACATGTACAAATTGTTTGTTTTCTTTTATTTAAATACATACTATATAGTAGTGAACTGTTTGCTACAATCCTTTGTCGTCGTATATTCTCGGAAACGTTCGTATTTGTCATGCTACTTCAGTCAACCTCGATACTTTTTGTACTGAGACTGACTGAAATGGCATCACACGTTCGTATGTCCGTGAAAATACGATGGTAAAGGATTATTCACTACCTCCCTTATTCATAATGGCGCTACAAACCTCAATGAACTAATAATCGTTTATCTTTATTCGTCATTTGGACTTATGTATTTGTAAGAAAGGGAGAAAATATAATGTAACCAAATAAGTTTTATGAATAAGGGGGTACATCTGTAATGTATAGGTACTTATTAGTCGTTGTGGTAGAAATGTACTGCGAGTTAGAATGCCCGGAGGCCAATTCAAAATTACGTTTGGACATCAATAGTATATGTACAGTCAGTAATAGCAGTAGTAATAGGGGAGACCGAGGTGAATTAAAACAGAGGTAAGTTGAAACAACGTAAATTTTGAGACATTTGTAATTGTTATCGAGCTGGAAAAAACGATGTGTAGCCTCGCCCCATATGCTGGTCCCCAATATGCGTCCTACCCTCGAGACAATTATTGATACCGCAAAATTATTTTTTTCAACTGCTTGGCAAAAAAGAGTAGAAATTAAAAAGTGGCAACACTGTAGTGTCGTCCCGTTTCCTTAAATATGTATATTGATTTGAAAGGAACGACACTACAGGATTGCCACTTTTTAATTTCTACTCTTTTCTGCCATATCTCTGTTTTATCTTACCTCGGTATCCCCTAGTAACGGATGAAACAATGCACCAAAATGATCTGCCACCCTGGAATACTTTTCCAAATAAAGATAATCGCGTTGCGCGCGAGAAAGCAACTCTAGGTGGTCAGAATGATATTTGAATCACGTTATTAACTGCCCGATTCGAAGTTTAAGATACGTCAATTCAGATCTAGAAACGATATGGATTAGATGTGTCAGTGTCAAAAGTGACGTTTTTGTTTGAAGAAACGTCACATTTAACACATATGACATATCTAATCCATATCGTTTCTAAATCTATTAACTGACGCATCTTAAAATTCGAATCGGGCCGTTAGTTATCGTCCGTCTTGCCCGCGGCAATACATGTACGGACATGTACGGATATGTACGAGCAAAATGCATGATAACTGAATGACATCAGATATTATTCTGATATCAGTATACGTCGAAATTGGCCTCTATCTGAATGACGCTTTCTGATGAGGGTAGTTGAGAGATCGGGTAACTATCTAGAAATGTTAGTTAAAGTGATACATAGACCGTTAAATAGTCAAAACAACCCTTGGCCTAACCCTTTGATTTATTAGCGGAGATTAATCGGCGCGATTCGGGAAATGAATTAGAGGTTCATTAGATATGTAATAGTAAAGATATGTGACGTTCCACGGCAAAAGGTACCTTATGGCGGCTGGCGCTTACGTCGCATAGCGCATAATATTGGAGCGGCGTTAATAATCGCCAACCGCCATAAGGTACCTTTACCCGTGGGACGTCACATATCTTTACTATTTCATAATATATCTAGTGAATCTCTAATTCATTTCCCGAATTGCGCCGTATCTAAATCCGTGGTGTAAATTCGATTGGGTTTGATTACTTGAAGTTGTTATCGGATTTACGAGTAGGGGAAATTGGGAAAATATGGTCAGGGGCATAATGAGAAGGTCATCTCCACCCTTCTCTATGTAGCTTTAGTCATTTATCCAATTTCACTAAATTATTAAATTAAGCCCTGTACTTTAATTTGACGATAATTATGGGATACTTAGGCACAAGTAGCCATATTGACATTGTTACATAATTATTTACAATTAATTCGATTTATTTTTCGTCGCCTAGCACCCATAGTACAAACTTTGCTTAGTTTGGGGCTAGGTTGATCTGCGTAAGATGTCCCCTAATATTTATTTATTTATTGTTAACATACATCGGGGTTTTCTTTGCGGGAATGATTTCGTGTATTTATAAATTATTTACTTATTAATTATATTTACATCTGTTATTATAAATTTCACTTTTGAAGATATGTCACTTTTGGAAACAGATCGAATAACTAAAACTCGACTTGGCCTGTTAATTAAAATTTGAGTGAGTTGTGAAATTCCCAAGAGTTAATAGCAATAGTTAACACATTCACTGCCCCCGACGCACATGTGTGTTCACCGGCATACAAGTTTGTTCCTAGGCCACGCCTAGGTATATAGATGTAAACTTTTGAAGTTGAACCAAGATACAACAATATTTCAGTACAAGTACATAATTTTCGGAAGTTTTCAAATTAAAAAAAATAAACCTTTTAATTTATGTGAGTAGGTACTTTATAATTGCGATAACTGAAGATTTTATAATTATTAATTAATAAATATTGTGCCTAAAATGACATATTACTTAAGTATATGACATAGATAGTTATTATGTTGATTTATATATCAACTATGGCATAACATATTAAATATATTATGTTAAGTCAAATAAGGTTTAAAACATAATTGTTTACTAAAAATTTAAGTATTTTGAAAATAACGAATTATAATCGCACGACATTTTGCAAACGAATCATAATTCTTAGAAATATGTTTATGTTTACTAAAAACATTGATTTACATATTTATTTCCGATATTTATAAATATACATTTACCTTATATTATTTACTTTTCATTAAAAAATAATTAGAAGTATAAAACTTTTCAGAGAATCACTCACCATAATTAATATTCAACCACAAAAACACTGAAACATCCACAGGCACATTTAAATAATTACATTTCAGAACGATTTACTCAAGCAATCCGATTTACATGCAAATAAGCTTTAGGATTACGCTTATCCAATTAAATTTTGAATCGCGCCGTACTATCGAGAATTTTGGCCGTCCGAGCGCGCGCCGGCGTGCGACCGCGGCAGCGGCAGGGTTGAGACTGAGATGACGGGCGTTCGAGGATTGAAATGGTGCATTCATCTTTTGGTGCAATTGCATTTTCCGTTAAGGTCGTAAGTCGGGATTTAATGTTGGTAACGGGTTGCCCTGAATTCTATGTTTACTTACGGGATTTATTTTGTAGGAAAATTTGACGTAGGATAACTTAGGAAAATTACTAACTGACAACTATAATAATGTAAGAGTACATCCATTTACAATGGATATTTCAAAAATCTTAAATATTTACATGTTTTATTAGAAAACAAGAACCGAATAATTCTCCCAAAGAGACACTCTATTAAAGGATTTTTTGATGACAATCGTTTGCAGAAAACGATACGAAACTCTATAGCGTTTCGTTTTCTGTAAAAGATTGTACCTACCTAATCTTGGCTAGCCCCCCTGCCGGCTATTACGGATGATTTTATCAACGTGATAAAATAATTGTCACTTCTTAATACCGCGGGAGTGACGGACACCGTTTTATCACGCTGTCACGTAGACAAGAACGACCATAATATCCGTACTGGACCTCTAGGCAACCCGTTTTAATTTATAATTAATATATTATAGTATGTTATACTAGTTTTTAGTAATGTGACTACTAAAAAAACACAAATCAGAATATGTTATAAACGTAATAAAAAAAAAAAAAAAAAAAAACTGTTTATTATAAATAAATTTTACAATATTTTTTATGTACTTACTTAACCTAATCTACACTATAAATTATACACTTTTGATTTGTTCCCTAGTCGAACTACAATAATTAATATGTAAGACTTGCTTCCCCGCCTTCAGGTTCTATATTTGTATGGAGCTTAACCGAACACTATGAGAACATATGTATGTATTTACAAACCGCATTGAGTTTGGCAACCACCTCGTGGGATTAGACTAACACTCCACACGACGGCTTAAATGTTCTGTTTCTGTATATATTATTAACACAGATCTAACGTACTTGTATCTGGGTATGCCTGATGTGTTTGAGAATTCATTTGTTAAAGATCTGTATATAGTTGAATTATCGAGAAGATGGAATTGCATTTGTAGTGGTTGTATGCTGATAGTACAAGAAAATAGAAAATTCAAATATAGAATGCCTGTAAACAAACAATACTACTACATATGCAATTCCACGCTCTCGATGATTCAACTATACCTAAGAGTGACGTGCGAATGGCAACTGCAGCTGCATTAGTGCAGTAATCATATGCAGCAGACATCCGAATTACACCTTAAAGGTGACGTTTGAAAGGGAACCACAGCGCAGTAATACTATATACATACAGCTGCGGCGTTGACGCGGGGGCTGACAGTGTTAATTTCCTTGATAAAATGAGTGATTAATTGAAGGTTCTAACAGCGGCAGTAATGCAACGAATGTCACTAATTTTATCAAAGAAATTGACACTGACAGCGGTCGCTTCGCCGCAGCAGTAATGTCGCAACAATAATGCAGCTGCAGTTGCCATCCGAATGTCACCTTTAGGGTAACATTCCATTTCTAACCGCAGCTGCATTACTGTCACTTTTACTATGGAAATTGACAATGACAGCGACGCGTTCAGTACCGGTAGTGCAGCTGCGGTTAGAAATGGAATGTTACCATTAGAGCTGTTTCCCACTGACGTCCAGTTTTTTGCAGGATCCCGTTTTAGTAGTATAGGTGCTAATATACTAACTTTCACACGAGGATCTGTTTGCGCGATCCTGCATGCATACCAAAGACATATGTAACTTCGTATAAGACGAATAAAGTCTAAGGAAAAAACGTGCCTCGGAATTCAAGCAAAAGTCATTCTCGAATAGATGGCGCACACACCTTTAGCCTATCCTCGGCTAGATGGCGTGACGACACCGTTTCATATTTAACAATTTTAACACATAGATATCAGTGAATGAACATGGATCAAAATGATATAAAAATAATAAAATCATTTATCCATATATATAAATTTTTGATAACTTTATACGTTTTCATTTTGAGTTTTAGTCGTGTGTCGATAGATGGCAGTAAATTTACAGTGACTACAAAATTTACAATGACAGGACCCCTCTATACTATCTATTCTTTTTGTGCATACTATAGAAAAATGGATCATGCAGAAAACTAGATCCTGCAAAAAACTGGACGTCAGTGGGAAACAGCTCTTATCTACTTAAAAGTCTATTGGTATGTACTTATGTAAAATTTTGGAGTTAAAGTGGATACTAATGTGCTTCTGCAGATACATTATGTCTGAAAAATGTAGTACGGGGTTTTCAAGTTTTCATTGTCATTTTGGGTTAATAATAACAGGTTTTTTAATTGTACACACCCAGGAAATTAAGATGACTCAAAAGATATGACGCGCCGCGCTTAACTTGCGACGGAAGATATGGCCATTGGCCATATACTTTTGTTTAAAATTTTGCTCCTCAGAATCCTCGACTAGGCATGGTGCATGGTACGGTTTAACCGGCGGTACAATGTAGCCGACTCTCCCCTACACAGTAGGTATTCTAATTAAAATAACACAGATTAAAACCCTTAATCAAATAACGGGAAATCATTTCCCACTTCATTCTAATTTACGAAATATTTTTTATCTTTTTAATGGCAGCACTCAGCGATACCAACCATACAGATTTAAAATCTTAGAAACATTTTGAATTTGAAAAATGGGAACACTTTTCTAATGGCCGCCATTTGTGACCATACGTCAAAGTCAATGTCAGTTGTCGTGATTTTTTTTGCAATAACAACAATTTTTTTAGTGTTTTGAGGTTAAGTGCGAAAAAAAATCTGGCAAGTGCATACGCTGAATAATATCATAAACTAGACCTATTTTCCCTGTGTTTTGCTTGAAAAAAATTGTAATAACGATATGATTTTATGGTTTTATTAAGTGGGAAATTATTTCCCATTGTTTGTTCCTGAACTTACGATTTACAAAAAAATGGTAGGTTTTTATCAAGTGGGAAATTATTTTCCAGTGTTTGTTCTCCACCTATATTTTAATTTGTTTCCATATATAAAAATATATGCCCGTTTGTCTGTTACACAAAAAAATCTGAGTCTTCTTTTTGTTTTCTTTTTTTCTTTTATTTATTTTTTTGATTTGTGAAGATAACGTTAAAAAATCATACTTGAATTCCAAGCAAAGCCGGGGCCAGCTACTAACTAGTAAAAAGTTCGTAACCGTATCGGACAATGGGAAACTATTTCCGACTTCATTCAAATTTTGCTATTCCGTAACGCATAACGGGAAATTATTTCCCACCGCAAAACCCCCCTTTGCCCCCCACTTAAATTGTTTTAATATATTTTTTCGTAATCTACGCACCCAAATTACCTAAAAACCATTCTTAGTTTTCAAAAATCTCATAATAAGTGTTCCGTTTGATTAAGGGTTAAAACTATTGATTTTTCTCCAGTTTTTTCCTATACTCCCTCGTTTCTATCGCTGTAGGTATAACCGTAGGTCACCGTATAAACTCGCCACGCCAGCCGAGTTCTAGGCCTTAACTACGTTAACTCGTAAACTAGTTTCAGCGAACGCGTCCGGGAAACGGCCGCGTTAACATATAATAGAGCCCGGACTTAGAGCGTAAAACGGGAAAATATATAATTTCTAAATGGAAAAATATACAGGGTGAGTCAGGAGACGTGAGCAGGACTAACACTGCGCATATCGTTCATTATAAGCAACTGTTTCGTATCAGTATTAGTGAGGATAACGTTTTTACGACATGCATGGTCACCCTAAAATTAGAATACTAAATAGAATACTAAACTACCGATATTCTGTGTCAAATTTAATGTCATTACTGTCATTACGGTCTGGTTACTTTTGAAAACTCGTATCTCACTCAAGTTTGACAGTTTATTTTCTTCGATTCTTGATTACAAAATGCCATTACGGTTAAAGAGGTTTTATGTTTATTAATTAGGTCCTGTAGGGTGACCATGATTGTTGAGAATTACATTTGCCCTCACCAAAAACTTAAAAAATAGGAAAAAGTGTTGTTGTTTCTCCTAAATACGACGGTGATCGATCAATTATCAGTTACTGAGTGTGCAGGATTAGTCCTGCTCACGTCTCATGAATCATTCTGTATAATTACTCAATGGAAAAATAATATATAAATTACTCTAATACAATTTTTTTGATTTTAAGAGTCATACGAACCTAGCCGCCGCCATACTTAAATTAGATGTGAAAATTCAAGTAACAATTTTACCTATTATATCCTATGTCTGGTACTTATATAGGTAGGTACTTACTAGTTTTTGTTGGTAGAAATTTTTATACAAAAAAAATTAGAGCGAGTAATAGTTTTCTCACCGCACACACATGCCTGGTTTATTTTTTATTCATTGTTTTGATATCAAGTTTATATGAATCTTATATGTAAAATGCCTGCCCAATTGCTATCTATATTTCCTACGTATAATCCGTTTCACCTCCTAATAAAATTATTTCACAACATACAAGTTACAAACAACTAAAGCTACCGTTTGAATTCAGACTACAGCGGCAGCAATGCAGCCGGCAGTATTGTCTCGCTGCAATACTACCGCAATGCTGGTGTAATTTGGAACCAAACGGTACCTTAAGATACAGTCATCCTTGAAGTAAATGGAAAAAGCAAGTAGTCAAAACCACTGAATCTAATTAGGGTGAAAGCCAAGACGTTTCATACAAATATATACTCGCTTTTAGAAATTTAAAAGAATAACTCAGTCCATTGTATCTAATTACGTTGCGACAGGAGTTTTGAGTCGCGGAAAGGGCAAAGTAGGGCGCGAAGTGCACCTGGGAACAAATAGAATTGACTCAGTTTAATAAAAAATATTGACTTTTTTTATTTTATTTCACGGGCCTATGAATCCTATATTGACTTATTATTAAGTAGGTACTACATTATGTACATAATTATGTAGAGAAGCCATACCAAACAATGAAATTGTCATCACAACCTATACCACGCGACTAAAAGGTCGTAAGCGCCGTAAATTTCATGGCGCTTACGCGGTTAGGCCGCGAAATTCACGTTCTGCTTCTATGGTTTGTTGTCAAAACAACCAAAATAGACTAGGTAGTAGGTAGACTTAGTCACTATTTGGCAGATACCACATTTATGCACGTACATATTATATCGCTTTAGCTATTTACGATAATTAGTAATAATAGTAATACAAATCGTATTATGATGGCGGCGTATTTGAGTTAATAGAACAATTCCAGGAAATTTCAATCGTCATTTTCACTAATACTTCCTTTGTTAATTATGATCTATATAGGCATTATTAACTACTAGATATAATAATATTAAAGTACCTAACGAAATTGGCTATATCAGTCTTAAACTGAACTGGACACTGCTTCCAAATTACTACGAGTAAAAATCCATTATAAACCAAGAATAACTTCTAACCGTCTTCTAAAATCTACAGGAAGCACGGCCATTAGGAGATTTCATCTCATTAAATATGTAAATATCACAGGTGCAAATGGAAATTCTCAGGCGGCAATTGGATTATTAACGATGATAAAAAGTCGACGGACTAATTGTGAATTGCGAGCGCAAACGGCCTAAAGCAAATTAAGTGAGAATTAAATTTGTAGGTACAGACGCTGGAGCGTATTGACAGCGTTTGAGATTTTCTACGGTGTTTTTGGAAGAACTACGTACCTATTTATAACATTTTGTGTAGGTTTTTTTTAGGGTTCCGTACCTCAAAAGGAAAAAACGGAACCCATAAAGGATCACTCGTGCGTCTGGCTGTCCGTCTGTCACAGTCACAGCCTATTTTCTCCAAAACTACTGAACGCATTATGTTGAAATTTGGTGCATAAATATATGTAAGTCTGTGACTCAAAGACGTAGACGTGTAACGTAAATAAATGAATTTTAAACATAGGAGGCACTTTTAGGGGGGTCAATGAGACAAATAAAAAACAAAGTTTTGAAAACTATATCGTTATAATCGTATTATATATTAAATGAAAGAACTTATTGTTAGAATCTCAAATATACATTTATTTTTTTATAATTTTAAGACAAATAGTTTAGAAGTAATTTAAGAAAATATGCAAAAAAGTACCATTTTGAAAAAAATACACAAAACACGTCTTTAGCTATAGATGACAGGAAAACCTATTAGAAATGTGTAGTCAAGCGTGAGTCGGACTTAATTACTCAGTTCTTTATCCGACCCCTACGGGTTTTTAAAGACATTTCACTCACGTTTTACATAAAAAATACATTGTTAAATATTGTGTAATGTACGGAACCCTTGGAACGCGAGTCCGACTCGCACTTGGCCGGTTTTTAATTGCATTTCGCCGGGATTCACAAGGTGTTCTTTTCGTTAAATTTCGATAATTACTGTAAATCATTTTGTGGGAGGCCAACATTGAGGATGATTCACGCAAGACCGGGCCGTGCCCGGGCCGGGGCGTCCGGCATGTAATTTTCTATGATGGCTCATCGGTGATCACGTGGTGCTTTCCATAGAAAACGAAGCGCTGTAAACTCCGGCCCTGCCCTGGCCGGGTCTAGCATGGGTCAACCTTTACAGTGTAGCACTTTAAACTCTCGCGTTTTGTACACATATTTAATTGCACAAACGGGTCTACCGCGATATAACGTCGCGTCGCGTCGGAATTATATCGCGGTAGACCCGTTTGTGCAATTAAATATGTTTACAGTGTAGGTTTGAATAGGCAATTGAAATACGTTACTTTTTTCAAAATGACAAAATAGTCAGTATGAGATCATTCCGAATTTATATCATCTTATTTCAAAGTCGAACTGCTTCCTTTATATGTTTATATTTTGTTACAAAAAGCTTCCAAATCAGAAACTAATAGTTTCAAAAACTGGCCAAGTACGAGTCGGACTCGCGCACGAAGGGTTCCGTACCATTACGCAAAAAAATCACGTTTGTTGTATGGGAACCCCATTTAAATATTTATTTTATTCTGTTTTTAGTATTTGTTGCTATAGCGGCAACAGAAATACATCATCTGTGAAAAATTCCTATCACGGTTCATGAGATACAGCCTGGTGACAGACAGACGGACAGACGAACAGACGGAAAGACGGACAGTGGAGTCTTAGTATTAGGGTCCCGTTTTCACCCTTTGGGTACGGAACCCTAAAAAGGACAGGCATGTTTTTTATTTTGTACTAAACTTTCAAATCCCCATTCAGCTTGTCATCCTTCAAATCATCTGCGTCCCTGTTTACCTTAATTAATTGTCATCGGCAAACATAAAAGGCTTCAAAAGCCGAGCCGACGCTGTCCGTGACATTTCAATAAATTACCATCACTGTCAATGCCGGCCATATTTCATAAAACAAGAGGATCGAACGAAGTTTGTTCATAATGCCAACACAGTGTAAAAAATAACAGTGGACGCTTAGACGCCGCACAAGAACACAGTAGGGTTGTCACAGACTTTTACACAACTTCCCAATAGACAAAGAACATTTCAAATAAGTCACGCTAGCCCTGTAATTAGTACCGAGATACTAAAAATGGCGATTGGCGATGTATGGTGCGACCCATCCCTCGCCCGTCGCACGTCGCACCTCGCACGATTGCCCTGTCTAGACGGCTTCGTCGAATGACTGTATTGTTTAATAGACTGTGGCAGGTACTACTTACAGGGCTAGGCTAGCGTGTCTTATTTGAATTGTTTGGTACTTATGTTTCTGTTGGTGGTTAAAAGTCTGTGACAACCCTACTGTGTTCAACACGTAGGACACTTACGACATTTACGCAAACATCAAAGGCGTCGGTCCACTGTTACTTTTTACACTGTGACAATGCGGAGTATCATTCGGGCTTGTGTCCTATCGATCAATGTCGCGGGGGATGAAAGTTGGGCTAATGAAGTTATGGCGCTGAAACTGTGCTTACCGCTGTTATGGAATCTGAATACAGGGTTCTCTCACCTTTATAATAACGGTCAAAGAAAGAGATGATGAAGCAAAGGCTTCTTATTTATAATTATGTATTAGCTTGGCGTATCTCTTACATTGAATTCTCTGACAGTCGTATTAGCCACCAGTTGAGGTCGTAACGTACATTTAGCACACGAAAATCTTCAGAAAATAGGCGCAACGGACATAAAAATAGCACAGATATATTGGAATTTCTGATGCAAAAGGGCGTATCGTACACGTGGATATGGCCAATAGCGTTGGTAAATTTTGTCGAAGCATAGTTTTTTCATGGGGCTTAACGGACATTTTAAAGCTAACGGGACGTTGATTACACCATTCGATAGAGAGAAAAAAACTGCCTTCATAACTCATTTTCGCCATTTTGTTCCTTAAGCCCTTTAAGCCTACGGTAGTCGATATCGTTCCTAAAATCCTTTAGGGGGACCCCAAAACAGTTTTGTTTAAACATGAGGGTATCGCTTATGGGTAAAAGTGGGAAGTTAACGCGTTGAAACTGTACTTACCGCAGTTACGGTTTGAATACAGGGTTCTCTTACCTTGTTATAACAACGCTTGTTTCATAAACAAGAAAGCATGATGATGAAACGAAGGCTGAACAGGAGCCGCACCACTCGCACCGCTGCGTGCACCTACTCTTCTACGCAGCATACTTCTAAAGTATAAAAAGCGGTAAGGAATACAATCTCCATGTAGCAAAAAGTGTCCGTCAAAATACCATAGGTAGCGCCACAATACCTAGAATGTTTGATAAAAAATTTCAAATCAAGCACTTCACTCCGTCAATAACGCCTACGTTCTTAACTTCTCTAGTGCTACTTTAGAGAGATTTCGAACTTTTATTAATAGCTGACAGCTGGACACTTTTGCAACAACAGTTCTGCCATAAGAGATTGTCGTTCTCGAAAGTATGATATTATTACACGACTGCCCAAACAAAGAGAGTGTATTGTTTCATATATCTCTAATAAAATGCTTAACGTAGTTATAACTAACATTAAAACCTAGCTTTAGGTGTAAATTTTATCGATTACAGATTAAGCTTTCAATAGCGAGTTTCGGAGGGTTTGGATCCATTGTAACGCGTCAATCAATCAAATTGCTGTTCGATTGTCTACGCGATTTAATTTATCTTGTGTTTACTTACACTTAGAGATTTAGGACGTTTCAAGAACTTGGATTGAGGCTGAATTATGTGTGCCTAGTACCTACAGTCGTCATCAGATAGATAATTGAAACAGTGTAACGGTGGTTTAGTGGTCAGGACGTTGGTAAGCCGCGCACCGGTTCGGTTCTGGCCTCGGCCACCAAAGGGCTTGTACACTTTTGATTGCATTTATTTCAGTTTATAATTTATATAAAGTAACGACTACAAAAACACAAAGCAAGAATATTTTATAAAATAATTTGTAAACGCCTAACGGTAGAAGGGAAACCTACAAAACTGAATTAATGTCAGCGGTAAGCCGTGCCAAATAGGCGAACAGGGTTCGTATAATTTAAGTACCTACAATAGTCAAAACAAAGCCAAATACCTAACCTTAATACTTAAAATCTTTATTTATATCGTTAGCCATTTTGAGGGATAATCTACTTAGGTACCTCCGGAAGTACCTAAAGAAGTTGAACGCATTGTGTGAGAGATAAGAAAGCGCAATCGTATCACATGAATATTAAAACCATAACATATTTTAAAAGAAGAATATTTAAAGAAAGAGAAATTATGTCCGTAAAACTAAAAGTATTATTTTCTCAAATGAGGAATACTCTTGACGTTATCTCTAATATAAGTACCGGGAGAAAAGAGCATAGCTCAGAATAAAGTTCCAGTTAGCTGCCGACGGACGCCATCTGCGCTTCCGCGACTCCTGGACGCGTTTTATCTTAGCTGCTCAACCGAGCGTTACCGTCTATACTCGTAGCAGTTATAGCTTCTATAGGATCTTTGAATTTCTTCGAATAACATAGGGTATAATGCATCTTATAATGCAATTTTATTCGTTAACTTACATTTTGTCATCACTACCTTATAAAACAAAGTCCCCGCGTATGTCTATTTGAATGTTAGTATGTTCGCGGTAACTCAAAAACTACTGAACGGATTTTCATGTGGTTTTCACTTATCAATAGAGTGTTTCTTGAGGAAGGTTTAGGTGTATAATTTGTTAACGCTTGCGAAGCCGGAGCGGGTCACTGGTCAAAAATATGTCAATTACAATTCACCCGTGTGTTTCGCTTGCGCCTATTGTACGAACAAATACTAGCGAAATGCAATGTGAATGATAATTATTTATAACTATAGACGGTCAAGCAGATGTTGTCAGTAGAAAAAGGCGGCAAATTTGAAAAATGTAGGCGCGAAGGGATATCGTCTCATAGAAAATTTGAATTTCGCGCCTTTTTCTACTGACAAGGTTTGCTTGACCATCTATATTTAAATGGCATCATTTAGATACCTATTAAAATGTACGTTTGAATTGGTCTTCTACTCAGTATCTAAAAATAAAATATCTACCTCTGTCCAAGTTTATCTACATGTATAACCAGATATAAAGTTTTGAGATAGATCCATTATGGAAGCAATTTACTCAATTGCACCAACCACATTTAACGGACTGATTAACGTCAATCAACAGTGTAGTATGAAACTTCACATACAATAAAATTTTGCGAACGCTTTAACGGTGACAGACGGTTTGGTACAACCGACCCTTATACTTAATGTTGCGCAGCCATGCTTTTGCAACCAAAATGTAAACTGTAGTATGATAATTATTTTTAAAATAACTACAGTGTTTAACTTCGTTAATTAGTTAATATTAAATCATATTTAACGCCATTTATATTATGCCAAAGTAAAGTTTATATAATTTACTTGAATAAGTAGAATATAGTATTGAATAGCGTAGTTTTTAAGCTCTGTTTGACGTAAAGTATGAACGGCGGTAACATGGCCGCATTTGCCGAAATATAATTTTGTGTTTTTGACGTAAAACAACACAAAATCTAATATTTGCACATTTTACGTATTTTGCCAACTGTGCTATGTAAACATATATCGTGTTCACTATTCTCTTATTCAAACAACGCCCTCTATCACGTCAGGAGAAAAGCATACTGAATAATAACAGTAAGGCAATGCAATTAATTCAATGACCTATGAGGTACTATTTGAAAACCCGCTCAGCTTCTGGGCTCAGGGCTAGTGTGTCATATAATACATCATATAGCATTGGCTTGTAATATCAATAAAATGATGGTTTATACAGCGTCCATAAGAGTGACTAGTAAGCAAATGACTAGTAAGTCCTTCCGCAAATGATTAGTAAGTCCAATGCGAACACAAATATTAAACTGCGAATTTAGATTTTGCCATTAAGGATCCACGCACTCAACACCAATACCTGTGCCGTGTATGGACATGGCCTTGTTAGTAGCATTATACATTTTGTAATTCCTATGTTATGTGTGTGTCTATGTAATTCCACTACCCCTCCTCTATACCTATGGCAAGACAGGTATTAATAGATTTGTAGGAAAAATGTACGGTAACCATATTGTCACACGCTAACATTTGAGAATACAGTTACCACAAAACGTATGGTGACGAATACAGCGCCATCTACGATTATTTCAATTTACCGTACAGGTATGTATGCAAAGTATTTTAGATATAAGTAAGACAGAACGGTGAGGTAAAAGTTGTAAGAGAATTAAATAGTAAGTTGCCAGGATTTACATAAGGAATTACAAAGGTAGAATTAGAAAACAAACAACTACGTACCTACTATTAAGTTCTGTGAACTGTGACAGGGCGCAGGTGTGACTCCGTCAACGCTCCCTCGAGTCTGTACATCTGATAACTCAGTTACTATAGGTACGTTTAATTTAGCGCCGACACATCGGAGAGAGAATTTTAGATGCCGAAATGGGACAAGGCAACTAAATAATGCCGTGCTAAGTTGACTGCTTAGTTAATAAGTTGTTGCCAAGTTTTTGGAGTTGATACAGTGCATAAAGTATAGAGTTAGACCAAGAAAAGTCTGCAGCTATTTTGATAGCCCACCCAGTGCAAGTGTTATTTACACGTCATAATTTCATAGAAGTTTGACGTTTAAAATGACACTTGTACTGCGTGGGCTATCAAAATTGCTGCAGACTTTTCTCGGTCTAAATCTATGAGTATTGTGAAGCATGAGAATGACCAAAATTATGTGAGATGTATAAGGATCGGAAACGTCAAAAATCCTTGCAGCAACATCGATGACATTTGCGGCAGTTATGCAGTCGATGGTGACGTCGCACTGCAATACTGCGGTAGTAATGTTACCGACTGTATTACTGCAATAAACGTCAATAAGGTTATTGTATCTTTTCTTCCTCGCGTTATCCCGGCCATTTTGCCACGGCTCATGGGAGCCTGGGGTCCGCTTGACAACTAATCACGAGAATTGGCTTAGACACTATTTTTACGAAAGCGACTGCCATTTGACCTTCCAACCCAGAGGGTAAACTAGACTTTGTTGGGATTAGTCCGGTTTCCCCGGTATACTACTTGGTATACACCCACTTGCCAGAATTTCATTTGCCATAATTTCATTTGCCATAATAGTCAACAGCCATTATATTGTTTCCCATAATTACATATACAATACTTATTGTATATGTAATTATGGGATATATTAGTCACGTGCCAGAAACTTTGTTTCCCATAAAATCAATTTCAATAATATCATTTGTCATCATCATTGTAAGCCATAATTATCACTAGCCATAATATAATTTTATTACAGAAACCAAATGCTACTAGAAAAATGGGTTAGGTTAGGTTTGAACTGCGACCCTTACAGAAAAGTAATGCTACTGGAAAAGTGGGTTAGGTTAGGTTTGAACTGCGACCCTTACAGAAAAGAAATGCTACTGGAAAAGTGGGTTAGGTCAGGTTTGAACTGCGACCCATACAGAAAATAAATGCTACTAGAAAAGTAGGTTAGGTTAGGTTTGAACTGCGACCCTTACAGAAAAGAAATGCTATCAGAAAAGTGGGTTAGGTTAGGTTTGAATTGCGACCCATACAGAAACCAAATGCCACTAGAAAAATGAGTTAGGTTAGGTTTGAACTGCGACCCTTACAGAAAAGAAATACTACTGGAAAAGTGGGTTAGGTGAGGTTAAATATTCTATTAAATAATATTATTCTTTCATAAATTTTTCAAAATTTTTCTTTTAACTCCTTGTTTTTTTATAGCCTCCTTTGTCATGTATATATTTATTTGTTATTTATATAATGTTTATATAGTAATAAATGTAGTATATTTTTATTTCTTATATTTGTAGTATATGTATTTTATTTTTATTATTTGTTTTATTTTCGCACCACCCGTTAACCTGAATTTGTTTCGCCTTCTCACTATCTGAAGGTTGTCTGGAAGAGATCGCTGTTTAGCGATAAGTCCGCCTGTTGTTACCTACATATTTGTACCTGTTCATACTTTTGTACCATTTCTTTTGTAGTGTGCAATAAAGCATTTTATTATTATTTTTCTCTTTATTTATTTTCCGTCTTAAGTTAGGGTTTTTATAATATGAATATAAAAGTAAAATATAAAAACACTTACAAAACGATAAAAAAAAACATATAAGCACATTATAAAAAACCTAACCTAGGGTACCGCCAGCAGCGGGGCAAGGCCCAAGCTACCGGTGGTCAGGGCTGCAGAGAGAGGAACCGGCGGACTATCCGCGCCGTGTCCAAGATCACCGCCTTCTGCATCTGACCCTTGATCCAACCACCTAGCGAGAGTCTCTCAAGATGTTGGTCGAGACTCTTCGCTATTAGACCGTTCACTGAAACGACTATCGGGACAATGATCGTCGAATCAACATCCCACATGGCGGTTATCTCGTGAGCCAAGTCTAGGTACTTACTGGACTTGTCCTTCTCGGCCTTCACGAGATTCTCATCATGGGGGATGGTGATGTCAACGAGCACGGCCCGACGTTGCGATCGATCTATTATCACAATGTCAGGCTTATTGGCTACAATAGTCCTGTCTGTGATGATAGATCGATCCCAATAGAGCGTGGCATGACCATTCTCGAGAACAGGCGCAGGTAAGTACTTGTAGTACGGTACTTCGCGGTCCACAAGGCCATATAGAAGAGCAAGTTGCTGGTGAATAATTCTGGCTACGAGATTATGTCTGTGCAAGTACTCGCCGTTAGCAAGATGAGAACAACCGGAAATGATATGCCTGAGTGACTCTCCGGGACGGCGGCATGCCCGACAAATGTCGACCGTACCGTCCTTCAGGATATATTTCCGATAGTTGTTCGTCATCATCACTTCGTCCGCAATTGCACAGGCAAAACCCTCGGTTTCTCCGAAGAGGTCCCCGAATCGTAACCAGTTCACCGACGCGAGCAGGTCCACATCGGGTCCCGTGAGGGCCTTGTAGAACCGCCCGTGTAGCACCTTACTCTCCCATGCCGCCTTGCGATCCGCAGTACTTAGTACCACAGGTTTGCGCCAGTTCTCGTTTGCCAAGGAGAGCGGCGTGAGGTCCCTGTCTACTGCCACCACATCACGATGCATCCCACACTCGTTGTTAAGGAAATAATTCCTGAGATTGTACACCTCGCGGTTGTGGAGATCCTTGGCGTTTAGGAAGCCTCGGCCTCCACACTTCCGTGGGATGTACAATCTCATAACTGACGAGCGTGGGTGTAGCATGCGATGTGAGGTGAGCAGTGACCGGACCCTCCGATCCAGGGCGTCCAGCTCGGTCTGAGTCCACCTTAGTATGCCAAAGGAGTATGTGAGTAGGGGCATTACCCAGGCGTTGAAGGCGCGCACTTTGTTGCCTCCTGACAAAAGACTGTTAAGGACTTTTGTGAGCCGACTGAAAAAGCGCTCCTTCACCGACCGTCTAATACCCTCGTCTTCAATACCCAACGACTGTGACATACCAAGGTATTTATAGGTTTGTGATTCAGAGATAGATCTGAAAGACATTGTCTCAGAGAGTTGTAAATTTGTTGAATTTACAACCTTCCCCCGCTGTACATGCATAACCGCACATTTATCGACACCAAACTCCATGTGGATGGCACTACTGAAGACTTCCGTGGTTTTCAGTAGCTCCAACAAGTCTTGGCTATTTGGTGCAAATAATTTGAGGTCATCCATGTACAGAAGGTGAGAAATGACTACACCCTCTCTCCGAAGCCGGCAACCTAGTCCCAAATCCTTCAGCAGGGTGCTGAGGGGATTCAAAGCTAGGCAGAACCACAGGGGACTCAGACTGTCGCCCTGAAAGATTCCTCGCTTAATCCTTATAAAATCCTGCGGGCCAGGGCGGTCATCTCCGCCTCCTGGTTGACGAAGGACTGTGGTCCACTGTCTCATACACGCGCTTAGGAAGGCTCTCAAAGCTGCATCAACTTTATACAGCTCTAAGACCCTCCCCAACCATGAATGAGGCACCGAATCATAGGCCTTCTTGTAGTCAATCCAAGCGGCTGAGAGGGCCCCCTTGTTCCGCCGGATTTGTTGGCAAATGGTCATGTCTATGAGGAGGAGCTCTTTAGTACCACGGGACCCAACCCGACATCCATTTTGAGCGGAAGCCAGAATATTGTTTGCGATTGCCTCTTCTACTTTGGAAACTCAATTCACAGTGTGATTTCCCAAGCACAGAATGATTTAAACTTGCTCAATATGTGGTTCCAATGCAACCTTCTCACTATTAACGTAAAAAAAACGAATTACATTATATTTGCGCCAAAAAATAAAAATATTCCTAATTTTGAAGCTCTACATATAAATCAGAATAAAATCCAAAAGGTTGACAGGGAGAAATATCTCGGGCTTACATTGGACTGCAGCCTTAGTTGGAGATCGCATATTGAGAAGATTAAATCAAAATTATCTTCACTGACAGGAGCCCTTCGAAGTTTTGCCCGTAGCCTTCCAATCAATGTACGTTATCTAATATATAATTCACTCGTCAAACCGCATATAGATTATCTCATAGAAATATGGGGTACAGCTGCAAAGACGATCCTGGAAATCCTGCAGATAGCTCAGAATAAGCTTATAAAAGTACTTTTCAATTATGACTACTTAACTGAAACCAAGATCATATATAAAGAGACAAAAATTTTATCTATTAAACAAACATATTTTTATTACACCTGTATCCTTATCCGGAAAATACTTAAAAAAAATATCACAACACAAATAAGTTTTAAAAAGAAACAAGAGGTACAAAAAATTAAACTACGCAACGCGAATGATTTGTTACTACGTCCATCGAGAACAAATTATGGCAAAAAATCTATCTTAAATGAAGGTGCCCGAATCTATAACAAATTACCAAAGGCAATAAAAGAAACTAAGTCTTTCATTATTTTCAAACATAAACTAAGACAGCATGTTTTGAATAATATAGAAATAAAATAACTCACTACAGTAACACATTAAATAAACAATAATAATAAAAATAATTATATACATACACACACAACATGTATGCATTTATAAAATATCAATTAATTATAATAAAAGAAAATACATATTATTTTATGCCAATGTAAAATAATATTTGTGCTTTCTACGTTCTAATAAAATTTAATTATATGAATATGATCACAAGTTACATAAAAGTTAACACTTACTAACGTTATTAATATGTTGCCTGCGCATGTCTTATAACATCGAAATTTTATAATAAAATAAATTACTATAAAATAAATAACAAACATTGTATACTATAAAACATTTAAAAATATAAATTAATTAAAATAAAATTTAAATAAATTATATTTAAAAGAAAAAAAAAGAAAAATAAAATAAAATATACTTATACAAAAAAAAAAAAAACTTAAATTACTTAACTAATAATATCAGCTACGCATACCACCTTAAACAAAACTAATATTTATACCTAAAAATTGTTATGTATTATTGTGTATAGTGAGCGTACTTGGATGTAGGACATCACGGTTTACTTTATATCTGTGTATTGTTGCTGTTTCCAAGTGCGCTCGCGCACCGCGCTTACGCCAAGTAGCATGTTTGGATCTACCCGCGTTGTGCATAATTGTATAGCGGCACGAAATGTAAATGTAAATGTAATGTTTTGTTTTAGCGCTCACTTTGTAAATATTGTAAATATTTAGTTTTAAGTTATGTAAGTTTCTCATATGAGTGAATTGTAAAAATTCTTTTGAGAAATAAAGATCTTTGAACCGATAATGTGCGCGTTGATTTTTGCTCTCAAAATGGATGTAAGGAGCTTGTAGAGTGTAGGCAAGCATGTAATGGGTCTGTAGTTCTTCGCTTCCGTGGTACTACCGGACTTATAGAGCAGAAAGGTGACACCAGTTGTTAAGGAAGGTGGGAGAGAACCAAGCTCGAGGGCTTGTTGAAATTGTGCTGCCAAGCGCGAGTGCGAGCATCGGAACCACTTTAGCCAGAAGTTGTGCAATCCATCCGGCCCAGGACTTTTCCAGTTCTGGGCCGTGCGGATGGCACAACTGACGTCATCGGGGCTGATGGTGACTGCCCCATAGGTTCGATGGACTCGCACTCACGTTCGACAACACTCATCCAACTCCCCTCGGTGTGTCCGACAGGCACCGACCAGATGCTACGCCAGAAGTCGGTCATGGCAGTAACATCCGGCGGCTGCGTGTCGGGCGTACGAAGGTTGGTTTCCTCCCACTTTCGGTACACCTTCCTTTGGTCACTTTGAAAAAGGCGATTCTGCTGAAATCGATCCACACGCTCTCTGTAGCGGCGAATACGGTTTGCCCATGCATAGACTTTCTGCTTTAGAAAGTCGATGCGCTCTGTGACATTGGCCATGTAGTCGCGGGGCCTGATATCCGTCCCCGCGAACGCCTGGTTCACAAAGCGCATTACTCGGGGGCGATTGTTGCCCTCCCTGAAGCAGATCAGCTTTGCGATGAGAGTCCTAAACGAGCTGATACGTCGCTCGATCCGCACTTGCCATGCAGGGACACCTCCGGCGGTCCTAGGTGCACGTTCAGCGTCCGGGAACTTGACGCGAGCAACACGGCACGCCGCGATGGCTCCGCAGTACATGATCGAGTGCGTATCATCTAAATCTTTACTAGTCCGCAGATGTGGTTCTAGTAAAGCGTTTAGGGCTCCCATGAGCGCTAGATTGCGTCTATTCATAGGCAGACGTGGTAATCGGGGCCTAGAGTTGGTTGTGGCGCGATACTGCGTAATCGCCTCTTCCAAAGTCCTCCTCAGTTGCTCATTAGCAGTTGTACTCACATTCTGACTCGCGAAATCCCCCTCGTCGGTACAGAAATCAACCCGTGGCGCCGCCGGTGCCAGGTCGGGTGCGGGCACCGGATCTGGCGACGTGGCGGGCAGATCCCGCACCGAGGTGGAGTCCGCGCGAGCAGAGAGAGCCTCCTGGCGAAGCCGATCAAGTGTCGCGTCATCCAAGCGCTTTAGCCGCTGAATGACGCGCACCTGATCCGATAATCGCTGCTCCGACACGGTGATGGTAGGTTCAAGAGCCTGAAACAGAGGCAGTATTCTCGAACGATAGGCGGATAGCTGTGTTCCCCCCTCTGTAGCCCCATAATAGGCGCGCATGACATTCTCGTTCATGTCTCGAGTCCATCTCATGCGTCGCACTATACCACCGGCAGCGGGAGCCGTGGGCGGGGCAGGATGTCCCGCAGGCCCCAAGCGTGCCGGCAGCGGTGGCCGCCCTCGTCGCGCAGGTGGTCGTGGCGGCGGCGGCGGCGGCCCGCCCTCGTCACTGGATCCGTCTGTGTCAGGCGCCGTTGCGAACTCGTCGCCTGACGACGATGTGGACGAGGAACTGGACGGGGCGGGCGGGGGTGGTGGTCGTGCGTTGTTGGTCGACTCCGCTGCACGTCTTTGACTCCTCGTAATCATTCTTTACATACGTTATTACTGTTTTGCCGTAATGTTGTGTTGACCGTTTTGTCAAACAAATGTCAATGTAAGTGGTTTGTGTATGGGATTTGAGTCACACGTATTGTAGTCGATTTTTATGTTTCCACATAGCCAGGTCAAAGGTACATTAAATGGCAAAATACACAACAGTTTTAACAATAAAAACGTATAAAAATATAATTATAGCAAATAAAATTTACGAGACGTCTGTCATTGTCAGAGCGGTTTTTTTTTTTTTTTTTTTTTTTTTATTATTATTATTATTTGTATGTCTTTCCCATCACGGAACAATGGTGTTCCGGACCTTTGGGAGGCATGCGCGGAGCCGAAGCCAACACGTAGAGGCCCTTTTGACACTTTAATGAAATGTAAGGGGTACACCGAGCGGATGCTGCCCTTGCCCGTGTCATGGGACGCACGCAGAGGCAGCACCCGCTAGGGTGTAAGGGCTATTGAGAGTTGATGGAATCTAAAATGAACTAGGTTATTGGGTGAAAGCGATGGACTAAGTACTGAGCTATGGGGTAAAAAAACCGGACGCCTGCCTAATAAAACGGTATGCAATTTTATTTCCGGCAGACGGTGACTCGCCCTCACAAGATGGGCCCCCACAAAAAGCGACATCTAGGATGGCTCAAGGGCAACACCGGTGTGAGCGGCTCAGGGGTGTCGAGAGGTGTGCGCCGCTTTCTACCCAGTGGCTGTTAACAGCCACTGTGCCAACTCGCGTCTTATGCATATTTCACTTCCACCCCTGGAGCTTATAGCTCTAACGACTCCTTATTATTATTATTATTACAATTAATAATATGGACAACAACACGTATGGCACACGTACGTTCTGGAATCTAATAATCGGGTAAACAAAGAGTATGTCACATCATTTTTATGGTAAACAAACAATACGGGTAAATAAAATTCGGGCAAATAAAATTCGGGCATATGAGTATTATTTTATATAATTTTCGGACGAACAATAGATAACCCCGAAAAATTAATTGGTACGAGCCGGGGTTTGAACCCGCGACCTCTGGATTGAAAGTCGCACGCTCTTGCCGCCAGTTCACCAGTGCTTATTATAATAAGGTAATTGTATCGAGAATTTTTTATTGAACTTGCCAAAGTCGATGGTGCTGCCCGGATTTTTGACATTACCGGCAGTAAAGCAGTCGGCAGTAATGTCGCGCTGTAATACTGCAGATACTGCTGAAATATTACTGGCGTAGTCTGCATTCGAACGGTACCTTAATGGTGGTTTTCTCTACAGTGCAGTCACCTGCAACTATAATATATCTTGCACAACGTAGCGGGCAAAAATATATGACGTGCTCTTATGCCCTACTAAATTGTGTAAGATATTTTCTAGCTTGTTTCTTTATGCAAAATGTAATTTTATTTCTGGTTACCGTACACTTTTTAGGGTTCCGTAGCCAAATGGCAAAAAACGGAACCCTTATGGATTCGTCATGTCTGTCTGTCCGTCCGTATGTCACATCCACTTTTTCCGAAACTATAAGAACTATACTGTTGAAACTTGGTAAGTAGATGTATTCTGTGAACCGCGTTAAGATTTTCACACAAAAATAGAAAAAAAAACAATAAATTTTGGGGGTTCCCCATACTTAGAACTGAAACTCAAAAATATTTTTTACATCAAACCCATAGGTGTGGGGTATCTATGGATAGGTCTTCAAAAATGATATTGCGGTTTCTAATATTATTTTTTTCTAAACTGAATAGTTTGCGCGAGAGACACTTTCAAAGTGGTAAAATGTGTGTCCCCCCTCCTGGACCTGTAACTTCTAAAAGAATAAAACATTTATTTACATACAATATATATACAGTGGTACTACTAAACGAAATTAATAACTAGCTTAAATCTAAAATAGGCCCTTGAGGCATTGTACCAAGGATGCTGGCGGCATTTCCTCGCTGTATCGCAATGCTGATACGTTGTGCGAGGTAGCCGCCAGCTCTTCGGTCACCAGTTACGTCAACCAGACGCTTCGCGATTTCTGCGAACAACTTATGCGCGCTGGGACCCCATGGACCTAGAGTTTCAACACCAAAATAAGAGAATGATAAAACTAAAAAATATGGGTCCATATTGGGTTGCATACAAGTTTAGGTCATATCTTTGATGCCCATAACAACTTGTGTCATAATCATCATTGCGCATACAAATTAAAAGTCATATCATTATGTGTCATACATTTTTAGCCATAATATTTGATGACATACTCAGCAGTTGTCATATATTTTTTGTGCATATAGGTTTTGATTATAATGAATCAAATGTCATACCAGCTAAAAGCATAATTATCGATACTTATAATGTTTCTACGTATAACGTTTTGCAGCATAATAATTTTCAACCATAATGGTTTACATAATTTTAGCCTCTCAACAACTCCTCGAAAAAAACCTTTTCCCTAATATCCGTCCAAACACTTAATTCGACGGAGCCCCGCTCACGCGGGGCTCCTATATCTGCGTAATTTGCCCTTCGGGCATCTAAAGAAACCTAACGAACCTAACCTACCTATTATGATTAGTTTCTTTTATAAAACCGTTTCTCCTACTGGAGGGGGCTCCTCTCCTTCGATCTCCTCTTTTATACGGTCTTTGTGTGGTTACGATTATGACATTTATGACTAAAGTAATATTTGCTTCATAGGTTGCTCACAACCATACATATTTATTATTCATGCCTTGGTTACAAAAATTTTGAAACTTTTGAAACATTATGAAAAATTATGAAAAAAACATATTATGACCACTATAAATATAAGACTTAACTTTTTATGTCTATATTAATACTATGCACTGCAATACTTCGAACGAAAAACAATTATGGATATCAAGCATATGACTTAAAATTGTATGCGAATTAAATTAATGACTATAAAAATTATGACAACTCATTTATGACAAAAACCCAGTTATGCTCAGGAATAATTCTGACTGAAGATTTTTATGACTTACAATTTTATGCATAAAGTGTTATGACAATTTAAAATATGACAAAAGTTGTTATGCGACCAGAGGGAGTCCCAAAAAATATATATGATGTAATTGATGTACATTACCATGCAAACTTCCACCAAAAATTGGTTTGAACGAGATCTAGTAACTAGTTTTTTTTAATACGTCATAAATCGTAAACCGCAATTTTATTATGTTACTTGCTGCTACGGAACCCTTCATGGGCGAGTCCGACTCGCACTTGGCCGCTTTTAGTTTAAGTAAGTCAGTCTGCATACTGATACAATCTGACAATAAATGATTACTTACTTACTTACATAAATATGTATGATCACTTAATAAAATAAGACAATATTTTATTGAGTAAGCAGTGAGGTGAATTTAGCAAAATTTAGCATAATTATCGATACTTATAATGTTTCTACGTATAACGTTTTGCAGCATAATAATTTTCAACCATAATGGTTTACATAATTTTAGCCTCTCAACAACTCCTCGAAAAAAACCTTTTCCCTAATATCCGTCCAAACACTTAATTCGACGGAGCCCCGCTCACGCGGGGCTCCTATATCTGCGTAATTTGCCCTTCGGGCATCTAAAGAAACCTAACGAACCTAACCTACCTATTATGATTAGTTTCTTTTATAAAACCGTTTCTCCTACTGGAGGGGGCTCCTCTCCTTCGATCTCCTCTTTTATACGGTCTTTGTGTGGTTACGATTATGACATTTATGACTAAAGTAATATTTGCTTCATAGGTTGCTCACAACCATACATATTTATTATTCATGCCTTGGTTACAAAAATTTGACTGAAGATTTTTATGACTTACAATTTTATGCATAAAGTGTTATAACAATTTAAAATATGACAAAAGTTGTTATGCGACCAGAGGGAGTCCCAAAAAATATATATGATGTAATTGATGTACATTACCATGCAAACTTCCACCAAAAATTGGTTTGAACGAGATCTAGTAACTAGTTTTTTTTAATACGTCATAAATCGTAAACCGCAATTTTATTATGTTACTTGCTGCTACGGAACCCTTCATGGGCGAGTCCGACTCGCACTTGGCCGCTTTTAGTTTAAGTAAGTCAGTCTGCATACTGATACATAAATATGTATGATCACTTAATAAAATAAGACAATATTTTATTGAGTAAGCAGTGAGGTGAATTTAGCAAAATCCGTCTGCGGAAAATTGTGTACCTTACGGTCCAAATGGAGAACGTATTTTGAGCTATGCCTATTTTTTTTTTTGTTGCATGAATGATCGTCACAGGGCAAGAACTCTCGCAAGAGAGCGACAAAAGAGCTTGTAGACGGTCTTTTCCACTTTGACTAGTAATGAAATGTAATGGGTTTATACCTCAATAAATAACTTTTTTATTTTTTATTTATTGACATTAGGTAAATACCTACCTAAGAAATATTGAAATTGAAATTGAAAATATTTATTTCAGATTTGCATCCATATTTGTTAGTATAACTTAGGAACTAATGTTAATTTTTACACCTAGTATATGACCTAATAACTATAACCTAATCTATTTTCTAAATTTAAGAAAGCCTATATAATAACTTGGCGAATCCAATGCGCCAGTATAGGATTCTCAGGCCTTTCTGCAATGACATCCAGAATGCTGTTGGTACTGCTCCTAAGCCGACCCATCATCGAGACGATTCTCTTTCGCATAACCGCATGGAAATCGTCTGTATGGGCCTCGGCGAACATGCGCGATGGTACAGAGCTTGGCGTGTAACTACCAGCCTTGAACATTAGCACCTGACTTTTCTTTGGGTTGTACTGCAATCCATGTGTCTCCGCATACGTCTCACAAACCGCAAGCAGTTTCCTAAGGGCACTGATAGACGGACTGAGCAGCACCATATCGTCTGCATAACTAAGATTATTGGCACAAACACCATGTATATAGCAGCCTGTATATGTGCTACTCAGTTCGTCTATCAGTTTATTTACATAGAGGTTAAAAAGCTTAGGAGACGTAAGCCCTCCTTGCCTCACACCACACTCAAGCTTATACTCTGTAGACATACTATCCGCCCATCTCACCTGGTTCAGTTGATTTTGGTACCAGTATCTCAGTATATTTGTGTATACCACCGGTGTGCCTGTCTCCTTTAGCTTTTGCCACAAAATGTCATAATTAACGCGATCAAATGCTTTTGACAAATCGAGGAAACAGGCAAATACTGGAGTCTTCCTTTCCGTATAATACCCGACAGTGTGCTTTAGACACAGAATAGCACTTTCGGTGGATAGCCCAGCTCGAAAACCGAACTGCGCATCCTGTATTTTCAGGTACTTATTAAGAACTGTGTCCAGCAGACCGTCGAGTATTTTTGCAGCGGTTGTTGCAAGCGAGATGGGCCGATAGTTGTCTTTATCAGAGAGGTCTCCAGTTCTGTTTTTGGTAACAGGCACAACAATCGTCCTCATCAAAGCTGCAGGTAAATAAGAATGGCTCAAACACAAACTGTATAGCATTGCAAGTACACGCGGCAAGTGCACACCTGCATTTTTAAAGTGCTCAATGCTTAGGCCGTCATAACCTGGGGACTTACCTCTTTGCATTTTATTTATCAATATAAAAATATCTTTAGCCGAAACGGTAATCCCCTCTCCGACGACCTCCGCATCACGCACCACATCAGTTCTACGTCGCGTTTCCAGCATAGATTTGACCCTGAAATGGTCTTTAAACAGCTCCGCGATTTCAGTTGACCCATTCTTACCACCCACACTTCCCGGTAGACCAGGCCTCACGTTCAGGTTTTGAGTTTGCTTCCAGAACTGCCTAAAATTACCTTCTTTGTGGGCCAAGGCCAGTTTATCCATTTTAAGTTGTTCTTGCCTGTCTTGGCACCACTTTAGCCTATATTTAAACTTTTTCCTACTTTCTACCATATCATTATATGACCTACCTTGCCTTGGCTTACCCGCTGATACCCACAGCTGAAAGTGAAGCCTCGCCACCTTATGCGACTGAGCTACATATTTATTCCACCCAGTCACATAGCCACCTGGTCTACATTTAGTACGTGTATATGTGGAGACCGCGGCATCAGAAAGACAATTTATTATTTTACTATATAACATATAAATCACTAGAAGGTGTTCTCTATTATCACAAGCCTTGTCACCGCATTCACGCAATTATAAAGTATTCAAATCAATTTATTCTCTGTTGAGGTTTTCTTAATAAACAGCAACGCGCGTGTGACAAATCTGGCCTCGAAAACGCCGATAGACTGCGATAACTGCTTACCATAAAACGGACTATGTTAAGAAAAAAAAAGTACTTATTAAATAATTCCCGTTCAGAAGAAAACAGGACTAGAATAGCTTTACACCAGCTGTTGAACAAAAATTTCGGTCGGTAATAACCATAAAAAGGAATCCTAGCACCTTTAGTTTTAGCGAACACTGCTAGCGAGCCATGCTAGTGATGTCCCTGGTTGGAATACCTAATATAATAATCAGTGATCGATTTGGTTGCAACGCCCGGATGTAGTAGATTTTTTTGTATGGATATAATGACAATAAGCCTGCAATATGGATTGAATTTTTCACAAAAACGCTATCTAAGTAGTGTTAAAATACAATTACTTATAGACGGTCAAGCAAATCTTGTCAGTAGAAAAAGGCGCGAAATTCAAATTTTCTATGAGACGATATCCCTTCGCGCCTACATTTTTCAAATTTGCCGCCTTTTTCTACTGACAAGATCTGCTTGACCAACTTTACCTACTAAAGGTAAGTAGAAAATCATTATTTTTTACCCCTAGTTGCAACCAAATCCCCGATCACTGATAATAATGTAAGTATTTAATTGTTGAAATTTTCAGAGGTGTTTTTTTGGGCTCAAACCTTAATCTGTTAAACAAATATTGATTGGACCAATTGTGTTTTTTGTAAAACAAATTAAAGCCAGCTTGAAATGAATGTATTATGATACCCTTTGATAGCGCCCCCCCCCCCCCCCTGACACAACCCCCTCCCTTTCTCCCTTTAGCATAAAATATATCCCGCCTGACAGTCTTTTTTATTTTTTGGGGAAAGTATATAATAAAGGGAAAAAGTGTCAATGAAAGAAATACGGGACGCTAGTGTGCGTAAAGCACCATACCCAAAGCTATCATACTACATTCATTTCATGCTGGCTATAACTTGTTTGTCTTCCCCATACATTAGAACATACCTTTTCAAATCACTTATTCGGAAAAGGGCTTTTTCTTCCCCGCTAGGAGGGATCAAAGTGACACTTTTCCTCCCTGCTAGGAGGGATCAAAGTAACACTTTTCTGTTCTAGCACACTATTTTTAAATTTTTTTGCACATTATTTTTTTAGCTTAAATAATCTGTTTATGCCTCAGATGGTGTCAACACTAAGATTTTTTTTGTTTCCTCATAGTTGATGTGAAAAGCAGTATGTGTCACACGGTATCACAATTATTTCGCCTTGGGCGTTAACACTTGAATCCCTCATTACGCTCAGGATCCAATGTACGCCCTTGACGGAAATATATAATTTTGATCCCTTGTAACACAAACTACTATACTTGACCGAAGTAGCTACGCTCGCGGTAATGAATTTGTCATTATTGAGAAGGATGAAGCCTCTATAAAAGGCAATTAGCCTTCTGTTTACATGGTTCAAATTCATTAACGTAACATATCATGTTGTGTTGATATAATTATACATATTATGTATTTACGTAATTACGTTTATTATGTACGTATTTACGTTTATTATGCATTTTATCAATACAACATGATATGTTACATTAATGAATTTGAACCATGTAAACATAAGGCTACAATTGCCTTTTATAGAGGCTTCGTCCTTCTCAATAATGACAAATACGCTACATGTATTACCTATACCTATACTACATATATATTTATGTATAATATAATTCTCTTCTTTTCCTTTGCCTTATCCCACATTAGGTGGGGTCGGCTCTACTTATCCTTCGGCGCCAAGACGATCTGTCTTGAGTTGTCGGGTTGGGTAGTTGGGTTTTTTCCAATAGTTTGGCCATACTCGTCCACCACGTCAGAGGGGGCCGTCCTCTGCCTTTTTTGCCTTCTGGCAGAGCTAGCGCTTTTTGGACGACATGGCCTTCGTCCCTCCGCATAACATGGCCGTACCACCTTAGGCGGGTTTTCGTAAGTTTTTCGGAGACGGGAGTGACTTTGAATGATTTATGTATAATATACGTACTAATTAAATGCTGAATTCCTATCACAGTCAAGTTTTTACCGTTAACATAGCATTATTAAAAGATCACGTACACGTGATACAAACTAAGAACCTTGCACAGCACCATTAAAATAAGCTTTAAAATAATCCTCTGCAGTTTCCAACGACATGCTGCAATGTGAACGCTCTTCGAATTGCCTATGTGCGCTGGCTTGCAAGTAAATGCTGAAGAAAATCGGGATAGTAATTTTGAAAGTGGTAAGTCAATGCGGCCAAAATACGTTAAAAGATTTTTTTATTAGTTTCTTACACGTATTTTACTAAATATCATTAAAAATTCAAACTACAATTAATTAACAACTTAAACCAACTGGAATTTATGTTTTATAAAATATTATATTCTAGCCAATGACCTTTAATTTACTTACATCTATGATTCTAGCTAGGATGATTTTTCAGTGATTAACGAAAAATAATATCAAGTTAATTAATAGTATAACTATTAGGTAGGTAATTGAAGTTAATTTGAAAATATTTTCTTTTAATATTTATAGCTAATTTATTAAATTTAATTTTGGTAATTTATATTTACTTAGTCATATTATATTTCAGTTAACTTGATTTTTTTTTATTAGATAAAGTTAAGGAAATAGACATAAAAAAGCTAAAATAACATTGTCGATTTCACATATAAATTTGGAAATCAAAACCTGTTTTCAAATATCTATTCCACAACAGAAATGGAAAAAATACACCAAGGAAATGAATTATGAATCACAACGGGCGTTGTTATTTCGCGTTTTGATAAAAACAGCATAAATTCTCGACTTGAAGCGTCAGATGGCGAGGAACACCCTCTTTCCTGCTTGCTTCTGACTGCCCGATTCGAACTTTAAGATACGTCAAATATTACGTCTAGATACGATATGGATTTAGGTAGGTATGTTAGTGTCAAAAGTGACGTTTCTTCAAACAAAAACGTCACTTTTGACACTGACATATCTAATCCATATCGTATCTAGACGTAATATTTGACGTATTTTTAAGTTCGAATCGGGTCATGATTTTCCAGCGACTAAAAGGAGATTCTTCAGGGGAATAGGAATTTTCGTCGAACAGTCAACACTAAAATTAAATACACTGTGTTTAAAATAAATTATTTCACCCCGTGAAATAAATCACTAGAAAATTGTCGGAAAAATCTTGACCGTTGTCATTATTGGGCTAAATTCAAGAAATTATATTGCAAAGAATGCCATTAGGCATTAAGTCCGTCAGTTGTATTTTTAATATTTTGTGCAATAAACTTCAAATAAATAATAATAAACATACTTGGATAATTAATATCTTCGTTCGTTCTTATAGATAAGAAACTAGAATGTTACTTATCTGTTGGATTTACTCTAATAATTTTACCATAAAGCAGAATAGTAGGTAGGTACATATTAAAGAAAAATAAACACATTTCTAGTCAATAAAGTATTCTTAAGACGGAAACTCGAGTCGGCGTCAGCTGGCGCAAGTTACCTTCAATTCAAACAACACAGGGAAACCGTAGGGTAGTTTTACAAAGAAATAAAAAATAGTTCGGCATCTCTACCTTCGCCCCGCGTCGAGGCGCGCCTCTTCCTGACTCTTGATGGCCCTACGCTGTCAGGAAAAAAAAAAGTCCAATATTTTGGTTAACAGAATTGTAGGGCTCTGGAAAGCCAGCATGCTACCGTAAGACTGCAGGACTTATTATCATCTCGAAGGGTCATAATTTAAACGCTATCCACATTTAACCATTTCCAAACACGTTGTACAAAAAATGTAAGTAAGCTTTAAACGTCCGTTAATTTTTTAAGAATATCACATAAGTAGCTTTTTATAAGCTCACTTTATCATCACCCCTCCGATATCCTACAGAATCATCGATTGAAAAAACCTAACATTTCCAACGAAACCAAACACATCTGATACTGACAGCGATAGTAATGGATTAAAAAAACCAGGCAAGTGCGAGTCGGACTCGCGCACGAAGGGTTCCGTACCATAATGAAAAAAAAAACGGAAATAAAATGCAAAAAAAAAAACGGTCACCCATCCAAGTACTGACCACGCCCGACGTTGCTTAACTTTGGTCAAAAACCACGTTTGTTGTATGGGAGCCCCATTTAAATCTTTATTTTATTCCGTTTTTAGTATTTGTTGTTATAGCGGCAACAGAAATACATCATCTGTGAAAATTTCAACTGTCTAGCTATCACGGTTCGTGAGATACAGCCTGGTGACAGACAGACGGACGGACGGACGGACGGACGGACGGGCGGACGGACCGACGGACGGACAGCGAAGTCTTAGTAATAGGGTCCCGTTTTACCTTTTGGGTACGGAACCCTAAAAATGGGTTTACGTTTCAAAATTTATGAAATGTTCCGTTGCGTTTTAAAAAACTGTTCAGCTAGCTTTGTTGCAATACTCGTATGTTGACGGACTAGTTACAAATCAAGAGTATAATAAAATTTAAATTATAATTATATTGTATAAATTATTATAAAAAATAAATTATAATTGTATTATATAAATTAGAATTATATTACCTCTATATAAATTATAATTCAACGAGACCTCTCTCGTGCAACTTTTTTGTAATCATTTTTGAAGCTCCATCGGCAATTCTGAAACAGAACTATCAATGTCTACTAATATAGACACCTATACCTACATTAAACGCTATTCATGCAACACGATCAACGACAGACTTACTGTGTTTTTCTCCTTTATATACTTAACGGAATCTGTGTCGACTGTATTCGTTTATGTTAAAATAGTTTTTCTTTGTTTGCAGAATTAACATAATTATAGGGAAACGTGGTGGCATTTTTATACTTGAAATATTATTTAGCACTTAGGCTTAAATATTATTTAGTGCAGCCATGCAATTGTTAGGTTAGGTTTTTTCATAATTGCTATATAGGGTAATTCTTTTAGTAACTGGCCGCCCTAAACTAAAAATGAATTCTATTCACCTATAAACAGAATTCATTTCAGTATATGGTTTCAATAACCAGGTGGCCAGCTTTCAATAACTGGCCACCTTATACTAAAATGAATTATATTTATAGGTGAATAGAATTAATTTTTGGTTTGGGGTGGCCAGTTACTAAAAGTGGCCAGGTACTGGTGAATTACCCTAGTCAAAGACCTAATGTCTTTTTGCTATGGAATGTTGGGTAAGTTGATAAAGTTATAGAGATAACGAACAAAGACCTGTTTTCTTTATAAAAGTAGAAGGCAAATTTTCTAAGTAGCTAATAAAAATCTAATGAATACTCGTGAAGCACTTTAGTAAATATTCTGGGTAACAAATTATTCGTAATTTATGAATATTAGGTAATATGACATATAGGTACTCAATGTGTTTTTCTAGGAAAGAAGCACTTCTTAATACAGCTGTATAATACAGATAATGTTTAGGCCAATATTTCAAACCTGACAAGAGGCTGCTAGCTTAACGAATGTGGAAATACTTTTATATCAAATGTGATGTTTTATCGTTACATAAATTTTTCACATCACCTATCTGGAAAAAGGCTTTTATCGAAAAAAAGGCTTTTTTATGCACTTTTCTGTTCTAGGACAGAATTTTAAGCATAAGGTTTACTCGGGTAATTCCGAATGTCGAAAACTGTACCGGATAATTCCGAAAGAGACTTTTATTATGATGGAATTAAGGGTGATTTTCATCTGAATTTCGGAATTATCCGACATTCGGTAATACCCGAATACACCTTACTATTTTTTTTTAGCTTAAATTATATTTTGAAACAATAATTTCCTCATAGGTGATGTGTGAAAATCAATATATGTCACACGGTAGCAAAATCATTTCCACCTTGGGCGTTAACACTTCAATCCCTCACTAACGCTCAGGATTAAAAATTATACATTCATTATTATGTCACACGGTAGCAAAATCATTTCCACCTTGGGCGTTAAAACTTGAAACCCTCACTACGCTCAGGATTAAAAAATATACATTCATTCGCTTCGTTCAGGATTCAATGTACTATTTATGTAATTTTGCTCCCTTGTGACACAATCTACTATTTTTCCCTCTAGCAGAAACCTAACAAATCATGATTTGAGGTGCAGGGCGTGTGCGCAAGAAAAAAAATATATAATTTCATTCTAAGGGCCAGTTGCACCAACCACATATGACAGACTGATCAACGTCAGCCGGCGCCCCCCGGCGCTTTACTATGAAACTTTCCATACATAAAAATTTAGCAAACTCTTTAACGATACGAACAGTTTGGTGCAACCGACCCTATGTCGACTGCACAGCAGTTTCTTATAAATTGGCTTCCCGACCGTCTTTCACAAACACAAGTTATGAACTAATCAGTAGGTACATAAGGAATTTCTTGTAAAACATTAAGCGCATCTCAAGAGCGTTATTGCGGGAACTAATTTCCCACAATTTCACAATTTTCCTTGCACTTAAATTGCATTTTGCCTTATAGTGCTCTTTGCGTGATTTAACGTAGAATAGTCGGAAAAACATATTACGTTTTCTACCGCTTTCATAAAATGAAGGTTCTATCGTTAAGCTATTTTTTTTGTTCTAACTTTCTGGCACCGCAGTCCCAAGTTATACTGAGAATTCACGAGTAACAATAAATTTGTAAATTGATATGTAGGATCAAAGCGGTAACAATGGCTCAGCTCGAACAGTGGCTCAGTTGCCCAAATATCGCCTCTTTCGTGCTGAAATTAGGTTGAGTGAGCCACTGTACTCGGCATTTTTCTACCGAGCCACACACAAGCGAACAGCAGTAGTGCCAACGCTGCCAGTGTCATGGAGACTTTTAGGCCGGCTACGGTCCGGAGTGGCGACTAGGCCTAGTTTAATTTAGTGTTTAAGATTGCCAAAGACAAAGCCCTGTTGCGGATAATATCATTTGTTAGTAGGTGACGAAGCCTGTAGCTGATGTGTTTTTGTAAGCACTTGACGAAGCCTGCGTTGCTGATCACGAACTAGTATATATGGACTTGTTTTTTTATTGTTAATCTAAATTGTATTTGGAAATAAGTAGGGTCAAGGCGGTAACTGTAACAGTGGCTCAGCTTGAACAGTGTTTCAGTCGCCCAAATACTCGTCTCGCCTCCCTCGTATTGAAATTAGATTGAGTGAGCCACTGTACCTGGCCTTTTTCTACCGAGCCACTGTCCCCTCCTTGACCCTACTTCATTGGTAAATTCGGGCAGAAATAAAACATCGACTGCATTAAGCTTGTACTCCATACACTTGTCTGATATATTGCGTTTTGCTTCTAATCAGCCGTCTTCTTTTCCTAAGCCTCTCAGAGTAGAGGTCTCTCTCGGGACTCGACCGCGGCGAGCTCAAGTCTGGACATCTAGAAAATAACATTTCGATCAGGCGGGGTAAAGAGTAAATAATAAATATTATAGGACATCCTTAAACTAATTGACTAAGCCCCACAATAAGCTTAAGAAGGATTATGTTGTAGGTAGGTATTCGACAACGATATACAGATTAATTTTGTTATGTCTGACCATACTCTGAGGGGCGAACCCCGAAAACGTAAAAAAAACGGCTGTGTCACACATTTCGGCGAATCTTATGTCAATGTTTTCTATGGAATAGCATTTTTTCTCAATCGTAGTTCTGACTATTTTTATTCGTCAAATAAAAGTACTACGGAGGAGAATATGACACAAACATACAATACACTCATGCAGACACCGAATATAATTTTGCTTAGGGCCTAAGCACACTGGCGATTTGCCGCGATCGCGTAACGATATTTCAACAAATTTACTTATAATTATTTTTTCAAAGTTCCCCTAGTATGTCAGTACGCAATAAATTCGTTGCATAACTCTCCCGCTAATCACCTATGTTATAAGGCTTTTAAGAGGATACATTAGCGATAATTTTTCCATTCAAACGTTCTCAACATTTTCCTGTCTGGATTTTGACGCTAGATGAATATTTTTTATATGACTTAAATATTACCAGTATCTGTGTCTGTACGTTTTGCTTTTTTTGATATTCTTGTTTTTATAAGAACTAGGTTACTTCAAACAGCGCTAACGGCCAAATAAATGCGCCGTAAACAGACGCCAAGCATACAAAATCAGCAACAATAAGCTCAAAAATCAAAACGGTCATACACAGATTATTTCTTTTTCATTCCGATCCCAATATTTCGTTACGATTGGATAAGTTTTCGAGGAAAATGTCGAGAAAGAAACCACGATTTCTGAAATTTTTACGCAGGATTTTTCGCCTAAGCTGCAGTTGTTTTTATCGCACAAATTTTAGGAGCCATCCCCGTCGGCGCGATGGAGATATTTACCTAAAATTCTCAAATCTAAGAAGGGGCTTAGCTGGTATATCCTCTTAAGTTTTCCCGTAGTGCTCGGGAAAAAACAGTTTTATGGCGATACTTACACGCGTATATACCTCACTTACTTGTATATTTCCTTTGTGATGGTATCGTCGTTCTTACACCGCACGGTCCACTGGTTCCAGTACTTGAAGCCTTCTTTGTGGAAGATGTCGACAGCGCACGCCGTGTCGTCCGCAATATCATCGTCTAGCAGCGCTGTAACCAATATAAAGTAATAAAAAATAATGGTTCCTATACTCTGTCAAGCAATTAATTAAAAAATGTAGGCGGGAAGGGTGACTGTCTCATAGAAAATTGGAATTTTGCGCCTTTTTCTACTGACAAACTTATTTGAACGTCTATACCTTGCTTTATGTTATTTTATCAAACAAATTAAAAAGTCTATTAAACACTATCTTATTTTTAATTTTATGGATGTCCTTCTGTTCTGCATAAAGAAGATTTGAGGAGAATAGTGTTTGGGAATGCCGCTGGGACAGAAGGCCTACCGCGAAACACGAAAATCGGAATTTCATTATCTGCCTCTCTATTACTCTTGTATATTCGAACGATAGAGAAGCAAATAATGAAATTTCGATTTTCGTATTTCCCGAACTCCAGGGAATTGGTCTGAATGAATGCAACAAGCAATTGACCGGACGTTTTAGGGCACTTGAGAGACTAAAGTTAATTTTGTTAGAGTTATTTTGTACTCGTGAATCAAAACATTGAAGTCTTTTATTTTAAACGCAATCTCGTTAAATTGAGATATAATTCATATCCTATATAATTTAGACACACAAACAACACTCGGTTAGCTATATTATGGTATCACCAAAAAGCGCCAGAATTTATCAATATCTGCGCAGTTCATTTACAAACTATTAGGGAATAAAACGAACGATCGCCAAACCATCATAAAGTAAGATGAGTCCCGACTCGACCACTTAAATAACACTAGAAGGCGAGAAACTAACTCAGACCCAACTAACTTAAACCGACATTTTACGAGCCGCAGTCGCATTTAATTTAAGAATACAATTTAATACTGGCGGTTTCTGGCGCCCTGGTACGTCAATCTAGAAAGTAATAAGACAGGTGGAGACGTTAAATCGCATTTATGAATACTTAGGGCATACTGGAAATTTCTGGACTGGCCACTTAGAAAATATAAGTCGTCTCATATATCAGAATCCAGAAACTTTCAGTATGGCCCACGTATGAGTACCAGAAGCGGTATCATGGTCGCATTTTTATCACCAGTCATGCCATGCGTCACTTTAGCACTTACATATTTTGTTAGAACGTGACAGGCATGGTGACAAATGAAAAGAGCCAACCATCATAGCCCTACAGGCGATGTATTATAATTTTATCGCGTGACAATTGATAAATAAATTATACAGTTCGAACTTGGCAATAAGAATGCATACATATCCCTATAAGCTCCATACTTGACGTAGAACTTGGCACGAAAACTTAGCGAGGTCCGAGGGTCCGACTATACACACTTCTATAGTAGTAGATAGTAGCTCATAAATATTAGTGTTAGAAATTGTGTCTGTAAAGAAGATAAGATGTTTTTCTAACTAATGCGACATACTTGTCTGCGAAAGCGTCGTTAGGTACCTACTATTGAAATATCCTAAGTTATAAAAATTACGTAAAAATTTGGCAGTAATGGATTCGTAACTTTTTTAGACAATATTTAATACAAGTGTAGAAATCTATCAACGTCAAACTAATTTTGATAAATATACCTACATAGACACGATTTTTTTGACGTGATAACGTCTTATAAATCGATGAACACCGCGCGGTAGCATGCACTAAAAAGTGTCACGTTGTGGACAGATCTCCATGGTAACGGTGTGGATAAATCTCCATGGTAACGTTAGGTAATTTAATGGTAATGTTTTCTTATGACGCTATCACGCAAAATTATCGTCCGTAAACCGACTTTACAGACAACCATTTTTTTTTAACTGTATCAATCCGTGTAAAAAACCATTTTCAGAGCACATTCTTTGAAATAAATAAGAAACATTGTATGACAATCAGATTAACCTCGTTGTAGTGTCCTTAATTAAGCAGACTGGCGGACTCCTGATCGCATAATCCGAAATGCTTGAAGTCCAAGTACAGATTGAGTACTCGAGTGTTCAGACACTAAAAATGCACAATCGTTATACAGGAACTAGGTTTGGAGAAATCCCGGATTTAAAAGTAACAGGTAAAAATATCATGCGTATTTTTTAGTTGGCGCACTTGCCAGATTCTTGGTCTATCTGCTGTTACATTCTAACCCCCTTAGTCATAGAACTTTACGGGACTGATTTAGTTAAATTATGTTTTGTTCTTTTCTTACAAATACATAAGTCAAAATGGCAGATAAGGACAAGCGATTATTAGCTAATTGAGGTTTGTAGTGCGTTTATGAATAAGAAGTAGGTAAGAGTATGTAAAAAATTTAATAGGTTTTAGCTCGGTGCCTGATTCAGATTAAACAATTTTGTTTCGTTTTTAAATTCATTTTGACATGACCTTGACGATCGCTTACGCTGATTGGTGCATGCGAAATGAAGTCAAGGTCGTATTAAAACCGGTTTAAAACCGTAACAATGAACGTAAACCGCTGGAAACGGATTGTTTTTTGTTTGTAACTACCACGGTTATCTACCGTAATCAGTATTTAAAAGTAAAAAATTGTGAGGCCTGGCTAAGACTCAATTCTCATTTACGGCTGTAACACAAAACTCTAGAACCAAACACTTACGAGTATTTTGATAAAATAAAATAAAATCACTTGAAACTAAGTAAGCTATATTATTTTATATACCTATAAGCTAAAGCACTCGAGCCTGAAGAAGGACTCCCGAATGGGTCCATAACATGTATTTTTGTAACCGTTGTGATCTAAATATTTTAATATAATATATGTCTCACGAAAGTTTAATAGGCTCTGGATTATAGGCCCCGTGCATGAACTATAGGGGGCAGCATAGGAGCCGTCAGATTTTTGGCGCGAGGCGTAAATGTGTCGTTTATGCTTCCGATGTAGCCCACAAGATGACAGAACCTACCATTTATGCACAAGGAAACGTACCGACGAGAACGGTAGACTTTGCTTCGGCAATGTACATTTGCACATATGTTTCCGATACAGGCCACAAGATGGCAGACCCTCCAACGCGCACGGTCCCTATTTCGAAACTAAGCTTGCACTTTAATTAAACCCACTATCAAAACAACCGAGTCAAAAAATACAATTTTAAAAATACTTGCAAGTAGGTATTTAAAATAAATACTCTCCTCGAAATCTCGCATTTTAAACCCGTAGTAATTTTACGACTCATCCCGTGCACCAGACGTAAACCGGATCGTAAACCGCCAGAGACGGATTGTTTGTTTGTGTGCCTGTTTGTCGCCGCTTGTTAACTGCAACTTTTTTACGTCTAATAATGCTAACGGATCGTTTGGTGAAGTTTTTAATAAAGCTCTGCGTAGGGGGCGCCACTACCACTATGCATCACAATCTGGGGGTCTACCGCGAAACGTGAAAATCGAAATTTCGTTATCTAACCTCTCTATCACTCTTGCATATGCGAGCGATAAAGAGGAAGATAACTAAATTTCGATTTTCGCGTTTCCCGGTAGACCCTTGTTAACAAACCGCCTTGATGCATCAATGTCATCTTTTATTGTCTGTGACAGTATGTATAAGTTACTCTATGGTCTTCTAGCTAGCTTAGTGGCTGCACTCTGGCGGCAGAACATGCAGTAATACCCCCTCTTCTTCTTCTTTATATTTAAGAGCTGTGCTCTTGTCGGTTGAGCAATGTCCAACTCGTCCGGTCCTCTGCCAACTCCTTGACCTTCTGGTATGACACGACCTGAACCTTTTCTTTTATTTGGTTGAAATAATTTATTCTCGGTCTTCCTCTTCCTCTCTTTCCCTCTATTTTTCCTTCTATGATGCTCTTTAGGAACATGTCGTGTCGTAGCAGATGTCCAATTAGTACTCCTCTTCTATTCTCTATTGTCGCTATTATATTATATTATTTTTATTATACCCCCTATTTGAAGAATATTAAACAAGCTGTTAGTTGTCTTTGCTTTGAAAGGTCATGTGGGGTACGAGAAACATCTCACACATACAAACAAACTCGGGGCAAGAGTAACAGTATAGGTATGAGGATTCCCTAGACCTGGAGTGTGTTAATCTTGCCCCAGTATTTGTTTTACCCCATCTGACCTTACCTATAGTTAAAAAAAAACAATGGTTATTGATAGGTAGGTAAGCTTTTTCTGTTAAAAATATATATTTCATTGCACTCCTGTCTGTAGTTGTAAATGCAACTACATAAAACATTTTCTAATACGAAGTTAAAAAAAAAAATTGAGTATATGTAGGTCGCTAACATTTATTTAATAAAAAGGTTATTTTCTACCTACAGTATAGTCTCAAAAGACACAGTATAATGTAAACAAGACTAATTATTTTAATAATTAAGAAAGGGTTATAACAAAATTGTGGTATTTATTTTTAAGCCACTCAAATTACATTTTTTCGAAGAATTAATTCCCAGCAAGATGGAAATCGTTTTAATACCTTAATTTGGTCCTAAATACGTGTAATCCGAGTTTGCGCTATCCCATGAGGTGTGGTCATGAGGTGAGGTGAGGTGTGGATTTTTTTGTTTTTTTTTTTCATGTTTTTGTTTGTAGATGGAAAACGGGCCAACGGAAAATTTGTTCTAATTATAATGAAAATTGATATCCGTGTATCCGAAAGGTACCTATAATATATGAATTCGTAGTCAAAGTTTTAAGCAATTACCGCAAAATGGAAACAAGCAGACGGAACGCCTGATGGACAGCAATTACCGTCATTCGTGTCACAACACTAGAGGGGTTGCAAGTGCGTTGCCGGCTTTTTATTGCATGTTATGCATGTTCCCGCTGTATGTTGTAAAGATGTATCCCGCCGAGTTCGTTGCCGGTCCCATATTGGGATACCCTCCTCCAATTGAGAGGAGACTTAAATCTCCTCGAAGCAGAGGTGTAGGGTTGGAGCTGGTGTAGCTTTATTTGACGTTCATAAGCGCATTGTAATATGCCTACTTGAATAATAACCTATCTTTATCTTTATAATCAAGATAGTATGCTAGACAGCATTTCTTCTAATAAAATGTATGCTTACATTCACAGGCGATGTTGCACTCGCCACCTTTCTTCCCTGATCGGCACCAGCGGCTGGGGATCTGAAAAATAATCACATTAGAGTGAGCTTGACATGCCGTTCCATACTGACTGAGACGTTCCATACATGCCGTTCGATTCAGACATATTCCACGGTATCAATTTAGCGTTTCATTTGCATTTAGGTATTGCCCCATAGTCTAATAAAACATGGTCTTCTCTTCCCAGAGTGACACAAGCCTACGTCACAATAACATTGCCACTTAGGCTAAGGCTTGTGTCAGTCACGTGACCACGAAAAGACGGGAAGAGAGTACTAGGCGGAGTATATTATTATTATACCATGGTATTGCCCTGTATATTAAAATGTAACCATAAATAAAAACCAACCAACTAAAGGTGTATACTATGGCCAAAATTAACTCTAATATCTTCGTTCAAGTAAAACTTAGTTAGTATTGATACTTAATTACCAATTAAAACTTTAAGTGATTGGTATTGATACTTAATTACATAGGTATTGAACTTGAACTTGTGTAGGGTCAGTTGTTCTACATTGAAACAATCGGACACAGTGTAACTTTGCGATATCTCGGAAACTAGGTGTTACCAGCTAGTGCCGTCTGTCAAGCAAGGGCAGGCTCAGGGACTCCCAGCACCTCCCCAAAACACGAGCGCGCCTCGGAGAAGGAGCACGCTGCTACGAGCATTATTGGGAATTCGTGCATCAAAAGTAAATTTTTTCATTTAAGTTTCGCAATTTTTTACCAAGATATAGACTCGAGTTTGGCGTTTTTTAAGTTTTTGTTATGTTCTATGTGTATTAAAGTTTATTTGGAGCTAAATATTTTTAAATTTCTTTCACTCTTTGGTGCAGTTTTTATTAATTGATTAAAAAAACACCCCCTAGTCTCACAATGAAACATTTTTATGTAGTATACAATGAAACATGATGTTCACTGAACACCAGTACCAGCACACAATGAAACAAACTCATTATTTTTTAAAATAATTAAAACCTATGTGCTAAATTTGTGAAACTAAAATACCATGAAAATTGGTAATAATTTGTCTATCATATGACAAAATATAAGATACTTAACTTTAGGAATGGCTGAGATAGGATGGCTTATATGTTGAATGTTTCATTGATGGCAAGGTTAAGGACACATGTCTTACATTGAAACAGTCGTGTATAAACACTGTGTTGCAAGAAAGTGTATGAAATCAAGCATGGAGATGCTCAAAACCCTCCCGCGTCTACCTAGTTGGCAATCATGCTCCGTGGACATAAAAGGCGCCTTTTTCGCAGCATGCCGTACCTGCCGACCAGATTTTCGATTCACAATGAAACTCAGGTGTGTGTACAATGAAACAAGTCTTTCGCTTTTAGATATTTCAGCAATCTTATAATGATTCCATATGTCGGAAACCTTTTAAATAACTAATTTCAGCCTACCACTATTTTCTCCTTTCCTTTCTCATTAATTGAGTGAAAGCATATATGTATTAGTGTCACTTATTTATTACACCGTTTCAATGTTTATTAACGATGTTTCATGGTAGACTATAATTATTACATTTGTTTCACTGTAAAAATCAGAGTGTTTCATTGAAAACATGCACAAGTACACAATGAAACAAAACTCATTTTTCAAAAAAAGGCTTATAACACAGGAACTGTTACAGATAAGTAGAAACCAAGAATGCCATATGATAGCCAACGAAATTGTTTATCTTCATACGAAATGTCACACTCATAACTTTAAAAACACCAGAGATAGAAAGGTTTGAACTTTTAGTGTTTCATTGATCAACAAGTTACCCTACATATTACGTATAGAAGACTTGTTTTATTGTGTACCCAATGTTGTTTTGATTTGTTAGAGAACGCGTTTAGTTCAACTTTTTTCACTGCTTAAAACTAACTTAAAAAAGGGACAAGGAAAAATCTAGCCACAATTTACCACTAAACCAGCGTTTGGATTGATTGGCAGACATAGACATTTTTAGCATATGCTGGGTCGTTTATACACCGTCTCTTTACTTTTTGTAGACATACATACTTAAGTAAATAAAATGTGTAATTTAAACCGACACGTGTTACGAAATACCTATTCGCACGTGTATCTTCGTTGTACAGTACATACGGCACTTTTAAAATTTCGACATAAGCACGAAAGTGCCAATTACCTCACCAGTGATATAAATTAGCACCATATGGACTGTGAATCTATACATATAATAAAGCTGAAGAGCGACGAAAGTCTGTACATGGAAGATATTTGATAAAATGTTGGCTGGGGATACTTAGAATTGATAACAGAACCATTTCCAACAGTTTTTAGAATTTTTGTCTGTTTGTCTGTTTATCTGTTTATCTGTTTGTCTGTTTATTTGAACGCGCATCACGTGAAAACGGCTGAACGGATTTTGATGAAAACTTTACTAATCTGTCGAGAAAATCCCCGGCCAGGTTATAGGCTATAAAAATTCAACCCCTAAAAGGGGGGGTAGCCACAACAATCGATTGACTTAAGTTTGCCCTGAATCGTATGGCGCTACTTAGGAAGGAGGGGCAAACTTTTTTCAAATATGTGCTAACACTATACTACCCTGGTAATCAGATGGCGCTGAATTTAATACGATGTGACATAAATAAGCCACCGAGGAAGGATTTTGCCAAATTAACTCTAAGTTTAGAAGACCCCTCTTCTAAACTTTCAATAAATCATACGGATATCAACAAATTTAATTGAATAATTGTGTTGATTTAATAATACAACAAAATTAAACGACAGTAAATTAATTGCCCCTAATTGCACAGTGCCATCTTTTGGGGAGCTGAGTAGGTAAACATTAAGTAACCAAGAAAACTAAAAATGAGTTTACATAGTTACGTAGTGGTAAAATAAACACATATCAACACGCGTATAATTGCATAAAATTATTGAAAATCATTTATTTTCTCCGTCATGAATTATACCTAATCGTAATTATATCGCATCCATATCAAATCCATATTCATACGTATCGCCTCCTTAAGCACTTAATAAAGGCCACGAAGGTGGGTACTTTGAAAAAAAAAACATTGACCTCTGTCATTTGCAGTGCCGGATTAACCCTTTTAAGCAAAATAAGCACTTGCTTAGGGCACCATGTCTAGGGGGCACCAAAAATTATCGAAAAATTTTCGCGCTCGCTTCGCTCGCGTTTTCAATAATATTCTAGAATGTTTATGATAATGAATGGTTTTGGGTGGCGACTGCACCAGCATTAGGTACTCTGTTGCAACGTTACTGCTGCGGCACTGTCAATTTTCGTGATAAAATGATGTGACTGATTTCCATACTAAAAGTTAAAATGTACAACTGTCTACCAAAATGCGTTTTTTATATCGAAAAATTTTCGCGCTCGCTTCGCTCGCGTTTTCAATAACTTTCTAACATATGATAAAGGTGACATTCAACTTTCGTGATATAATGATGTGACTGATTTCCATACTAAAAGTAAAAATGTACAACTGTCTATCGAATTGCGTTTTTTTATATCGAAAAATTGTCGCGCTCGCTTCGCTCGCGTTTTCAATAACTTTCTAATATATGATAAAGGTGACATTCGGGTGGCGACTGCAGCAGCATTAGGTACTCTGTTGCAACGTTACTGCTGCGGCACTGTCAATTCTCGTGATAAAATGATGTGACTGATTTCCATACTAAAAGTAAAAATGTACAACTGTCTATCGAATTGCGTTTTTTTATATCGAAAAATTGTCGCGCTCGCTTCGCTCGCGTTTTCAATAACTTTCTAATATATGATAAAGGTGACATTCGGGTGGCGACTGCAGCAGCATTAGATACTCTGTTGCAAAGTTACTGCTGCGGCACTGTCAATTTTCGTGATAAAATAATGTGACTGATTTCCGTACTAAAAGTAAAAATGTACAACTGTCTATCAAATTGCGTTTTTTTATATCGAAAAAATTTCGCGCTCGCTTCGCTCGCGTTTTCGATAACTTTCTAACATATGATAAAGATGACATTCGGGTGGCGACTGCAGCAGCATTAGATACTCTGTTGCAACGTTACTGCTGCGGCACTGTCAATTTTCGTGAAAAAATGATGTGACTGATTTCCGTACTAAAAGTAAAAATGTACAACTGTCTATCAAATTGCGTTTTTTTATATCGAAAAATTTTCGCGCTCGCTTCGCTCGCGTTTTCGATAACTTTCTAAGATATGATAAAGATGACATTCGGGTGGCGACTGCAGCAGCATTAGATACTCTGTTGCAACGTTACTGCTGCGGCACTGTCAATTTTCGTGATAAAATGATGTGACTGATTTCCGTACTAAAAGTAAAAATGTACAACTGTCTATCAAATTGCGTTTTTTTATATCGAAAAATTTTCGGGCTCGCTTCGCTCGCGTTTTCAATAACTTTCTAAGATATGATTAAGGTGACATTCGGGTTGGGACTGCAGCAGCATTACTCTGTTGCAACGTTTCTGCTGCAGCACTGTCAATTTTTGTGATAAAATGATGTGACTGATTTCCATACTAAAAGTAAAAATGTACAACTGTCTATCAAATTGCGTTTTTATATCGAAAAATTTTCGCGCTCGCTTCGCTCGCGTTTTCAATAACATTCTAAGATGTTTATGATAAAGGTGACATTTAGGTGGCGACTGCAGCGGCATTAGGTACTCTGTTGCAACGTTACAGCTGCGGCACTGTCGATTTTCGTGATAAAATGATGTGACTGATTTCCATTCTCAGCTGAAATGCAGCAGTGAACGTCACTCAATTTACCAAAAAAATTCAATGTAATCTCGATGACCCTAGGGAGAGGGGGCACCATGGTCTAGAAATACTCTAAGTTTAAATCACGTGTAAAATTTGAATAAGGGCAAATAACACTATTGATTTTGGAGTGTAGTTTTATTTAGTGATACCTAATTGTAAAATATTTTACTGGACTTCAGTCCTCTAGCATCCATATCCATATCCATATGCATTATCCATATGTCAACTTTATTTCAAGTTCCGCCTCCAGGGGAGAGGGAGAGAAATTAGGATTAGAAATTAGCCGCTTACTGACACAGACCGAATTACACGCGGGCGGAGCCGCGGGCACAGCTAGTATAGAAATAATGTTTATTAAGATATATGTATTTTATTAAAAATCAGCAAAGCGTATTATATTTTACAACGTAGGGGTCTATATTAGTTCGCATAACGTAATACTCCTAATTCAAATTGGCATAACATATATTACGCATAACTTTTAAACCGCATAACATTATTCCGCATAACTGAGTACGCATAATGTTAATGCGCATAACGTAAATTGTCATAACGATGACTTGGGTAAATGTAATAAGCATAACGTTACTTTGCATAATTATTAAATTGTATAAAACAGGTTAGGTACCTGATAAAGTCCATAATATTTCTTCCCGCTCGGCGTGACGACGAAGGCTCTTGTATCCCTGTTGCTCACTTTCTCAATTAGGCACACCCCTGTCAATTAAATGCCAACCATAAAATATACAAACAAAATAAAGGGCTAGCGACTTTGCGAGTTTTGAATACCGTGAAACCTCCCAACTAGGGTCTGTGCGGTAAGAGAAGAGTCGTAGAATGTATGGGCTCCCCTACATTTCACGACTCTTCTCTTTCCGCACAGACTCTACACGGCGTTTTTGTTATGTGTGATCAAACTTTGAGGGACCGGGTGAATATATAGGTGAGGTTCTAGAACATTCAATCCGTCACTCAATTTACCAAGAAAAGTGACAGTGACATCGTCGCTTTCCCGGTACTGCAAAGCCACACCAACAACGCAGTTGCAGTCTCCATCCGAAAGTCACCTTTTTATTTACCAGTAGTACTTAATACGAATAGGTATTGTCAATAATTATCACACTACTACAATACGATTGCCCCGTGGGAAGATCCGTGTTGGTTCAAGGAAAACCCATTGTTAATAAGATAGGCGCACAACACACGGAACAATAAACCGCCACCCTCCGTGGCAAAACGCGGTTGAATCTTAGATTTGTAAAATGTTAAAGCAGGTAATAGAGTTAAACCAAGAAAAGTCTGCAGAGATTTTGACAGCACACGCAGTGCAGATGTTATTTTAAAGTTTTAAACGTCAAACATCTATGAAATTATGACGTATAAATAACACTTGCACATCTCTGCAGACTTTTCTTGGTCTAACTCTAGTCAGTTTTAGAAAAGAATAGGTAGTTCGCTGTTCAAACATTGCGGGTATACGCGTGGAAACGTGGAGCGAGATGAACGTGGAAGAATTGAATAATTATACGTTATACGTACGTATAATTACGTCATGTCACGAGTTACCCGTTTTAATATATTTAATATGACTGAGTCTCACAGAAGTTTAATTATTAAAGTCTGTACTCATAATTTTCATACAGAGGGCTAACCAACTAAGATGACAATCGTTTAAGAAGTGTAACACTCTTGCGGTAGATGTCGCTAAGGGTCCCCTTGATCTATAATATGGTGCAAAGATTTGCTGGGTATGGATGAGGTCTTGGTGGCTCAGATGGCAGAGCGCTGGAGTATCAATCCAGAGTCCGTGAGTTCAAGTCTCACCCAAGACAGTCATTTTTCCACTTTTAATATTCTATGCTTAATAGCATCGTTCGCAGACGTTTCTGCTTGTTAAAAATTAAAATGACAATCGTTGATAGAAAACGCCTATAGAAACTTAAACAGTGTATTGTATGTATGTATGTATGATGACAGATTCTAAGAAAAGTCAAGTGGCTTTGCTTAGAATCTGTCATCGCGATACATTTTTACTTTTCGTTTGGCATTTGACGATGTACGATTGCCATCTTTGCTAGGCCCTTAGGTATTAATTCAAACGCAAATGCTTCATCGCGCAACGCTGCGGTTCGTGGCGTAATATCGGCCCATGTGTCGCGGCCGCATTTCGTGAATCGTGATAAGCAAAAACTGTTTGTTGATAAGTATTAAAAGGATGTATTGTATTAAAGCTACTTAGTTATGTAGGTATGTATTTTGTAACGATTTGAAAAACTGGTTTAAAGGACACCAGACCGACTAATGCGCCGTCGGAAATTTTCTGACATTGGGAAATTTAAAATTTAGAAAAATATCGGGAATGTTCTCATATTTATTGTACAGGAATTGAAATTTTACTTTCTTTCCTGTGAAATTTTCCTAAAATTTCCGAGAATTCGGCCAACTTTTTGGCAGATTTTCGCAACTTACACATCCGTAACCAGACCAGATCTACCAGAGTTTTATGAATGGAGATTTTGCTTGAAAATATCTTTTTTTAGACTTTAATTTTTCAGTTTCTGCATTGTAAACATACCTACTTTGGATCTGCTATTGCGCTCACAATACCTATTTTTTAAAGTCAATTTTCCTACTAACTTGTTTTATTATTTCCTCATAATATTCTACTCACATTGTCCAAGAAAATGATCGTTTGGGAATCCCACTCTACCCAATTCACGAACAAGTTTACATCGTGTATCAAACCTCTTTGCCCACACACTGGCATAACACAACACCATTAAACATAAAACGTGTGATATCCTCATGACTTGAATTGATACTGGCATATATAATAAACAAATAAATATAAAATCAAAGTCTACACGTATACGATTGATAACACAAGAACAAAGGATTAGATATTCTGTTAATATTGTAATAAGGTTCAAAATGAAACGAATAGAAGTAGTAAGTAGAGTCAAACTTTTTGCGGCCGTTACGCGTTCGGAGTTTAAATGTCAATGTCATGCGTTGTATAATAATTAGGTGCGGAGTGCCGGCTTCATTGTGGTACAGGTATGAACTTTGTGCGTAGGTACCTAGGTATGTACCTACAAAATTTTAAATTCCTCTTCTTTATTTCATTGTAGTCATGTTCATAATACAGTAAGGTGTTACAAGTATAAAGCGGTAGGTACATGACACCCTGTAAGGACACACAATATTATTGTCCTTCAATTGGTGTAAAACTAAAATATATATATATTTTCCTGCTATTACTCGATATGAACGATAAAAATTTTAATGATTATATTTTTCTTTAGAACGATACTTAACTTAAGAATGTTTAAAAAAATCGTATTTTTTTAAATAAGTTTAATGATAGTTGATTTTTAATAAGTAGTTACATAAGTATTTGCTTCTTATAAAAAAAACATAACCACTTATTTAAGTATAATTTTGTTATTTATAGCCGCACTTAATGTTATCAGTGCTAAGTCATTAAGATAGTGTTTCCTCAGAATACTACTCATTCTAAACAGTCGTAATGGCCATTAAAAAACCAGTTGAAATTTGAAACTTATTGCTCGACAATAAAGTAAATAATTGAATGAAGTGTCCAATGGCTGATACGGTTTTCTGCGCAGGGTAGATTAGCAATAAGAATGTCAATACAACTACCGTTTGCGCACCTTTGGCATTACTGTAGACAAAATATTATGAATTATCGATTTCTAGTTTGTATTTAATTACTTTGTGATAGCATAGTGTTCCAATGCTATGGAGAAAGCCTCTATAATGTCTAATCTTTCCGATTTAGAGAATAATACACCCGTCTAGGATATCCTACCATACAGTCACAATCTGCTTAGTGTCTGGGTTACCGCCAAAAAAATATAATTAGTCAGTAATTGGAACTTCGTAATATATTTTTTTATTAGCCTATGTGTGTGTCCCACTGCTGGGCAAAGGCCTCCCCTCTCCCTGTCCAATCCTCCCTGTGCTGAGCAAGATCCCGCCAATCCCGCTGGAATGCATCCAAGTCGTCCCGCCATCTCTTTCTCGGTCTGCCTCTGCCACGACTACCCTGGGGATGCCAGCTAGAGGCTATCTTGGCCCATCTGTCATCATGCACCCGGCAAACATGTCGAGCCCAGTCCCACTTTAGCCTGGCGGTCTTCACCCCAACATCCATGTGTGTGTGTGTGTATTTTGTAATATATTTAATAGAAAATATCAATGTTTTTACCTATATAAAAACCTTACATGGCGACCTTTTTTGACGAATGTAGCAAACTTATAGTGTAATTTTCATCTTGAAGTAAAGAAATCTTAATCTAAATCTTACATCCTACTTTTTAGATTGGAGACAAAATACGATGTGAGTAAAGTTTTCTTTTAATGAAGTCCAGATAGCGAAAAATATGTTTTTCGCTATCTGGACATATACTGCACTCTAGTTAATAATGTAAAACATGGAAGATATTTCGATTAGTTGATATTTCCCGCAGTTTTGTCCCTCTGCACATACACACGATTCCTAATGGCTCGCCGAGACACATTCGAATCATAGTAACTTTTCTCCTTGTGTTTTCGTCACACGCGATAATAAAAACATATTACACATAAACATATTATATTAAACATATTATTAGGTACTCTTTCTAAATTAAATTTTCCAAATCCAAAAAAGTGCCAGTAAAGCTTTTCGCAGGAAGCCCCAAGCAAATAGATTCTCCCTTTCGAGGTATCCAACGATACTTACAATTTCCAAGAAAAGTTTTCTCAATCCTTTTCTGTTTCATCAACTCGGCCGCCAACTTGCAGCGCGTGAACACTTTACCGTTGCACACACTAAACACAACCAGCAACACACAAGTGTGTGTTTTTATGTGCATTTTGCACTAACGCGGAAAACGAGTGGACGCTACTTATATAATGGCGCGAAGTAATCTGGAAAATTGATGTATATTGATAACACTTGTAATATAAGTTAGTTATACTTTGAATGAAGACGTAAGTAGGTATATTCTCGTTCTTAGTTATTGCATAAATTGCTTATCATTCATTGTAGAACATAAAAATAACTATAGAAGTCTAACTAGAGCTCAAAAATGACCCCACGGGAATTGTGCCTCGAGCAGCTCAACTGTACTGCGCGCATGTTGACAACGTCAAATATTGTAATGCCGCGCAATAGGATTGACATATAGAATTCAATTTGAGCCAATCAAAACCTTTATTGATCTATCACAGCTTTTGTTTTAGTAACGGAAAACGGTGTATTGGATAAGCTAAGGAGCGAGCGGGGAATATTTATGAAGAAGAGATATAATGTCACATAAGTTTGTATCAGCCACATGATCCGTTTTTGAAGTCAGAAATATACTGAGAGCTTCGTCTGTAGACATTTATCTCTTGCAAGGTAAAAATAAAGTCCGTGGAACAAAGTTCACCGTTGTGCATCTACCTATAGGCATCAGTAAAGTAAGGTGACGGTCGTTACGATGTGTAGTGCAGCTGTATTTTTATTGCGACATTACTGCTGCGGCCTTGTCGCTGTCGTGTCGGGAGCTGTCACTGTTAATTTCCTTGATAAAATACCTATATGGGTCATCACTCATTTTACCATGGTAATTGACAAATAAGAGGGTTAAAAGAAATCGACAGTTAAGGTCACCTGCATTGAAAAACAAGAGGGAGATTTCTAAATTCGTATCATATTTAAGTTTGCTATACTTTAAGTATCTTAAATATAACTCAAATCATGGTCTAAGCAATAAAAATTATAATTTTTTAAGGAAAATTGTGTGTCCCGTAAATCATTTTAATCACACAAAAAGAGCATGTAGATAATATTTCATTAAAACCACAAATATTACTTTACCAGGAAAAATATGCTACTAGCCACCAGACTCTGGAAAAAAGTAAAAAAATCCATGGAAATCGGATCGCAAAATTTGCAAGGATGTCACGCCCGCGCTGCAAGATAGAGCCCAGTTAAACCAACTGCCGAGGATTCTGATTCCTTGGCGAGAGTTGGACTCGGAGTAACTTGTGAAGATGTGGACTTGACATCCGTTCAAAGCACAGGTATGTTTAATAAATGATTACGATTATAATTATGAACCACAATGTAGAAGAACAAAAGTAGTCGAGTAGCTCGGAAAGCTAAAGTAAGTAACCAAGCTAAAGTGGGAAACGAAAAAAATTTGAAAAAACTAACTGGCCTCAGTCTCTTGGTTTGGCCTCAAGCGATCGCTCGCTCACGGTCTGCAAAAGTAACAACAACTCTGTCCTATGGAAATGGATGCGACTGCGTCTCTCATCCGCAGCGAAATTTTGATGAGCGCTTGACTTTTACGATAATCGGACGGCGCTGGACGGATTCCACAAACAGACAGATTCGTCAACGATTAAATGGACGGGATCTTTAAAAGTATAAGTTCGCCTTTGTGTTAGTTTGTATTTGAGAGGCTAAGTATTTACTGTGTATGTATTTTTAGTTTAATTTACTTACACCAGGCATTCTTCTTCGTTTTTATCACTTATCACACTCTCGGCACAGGGGTCTTGGTTATCATGTGGCACCCTCCACACAAAACTTTACTTAGTACCTTAATTACGTGGGTTTTACATAGTATAGGTAGATATATAGGTTTTACTGGATTGTCACCACTATTCCCTGAAAATAAGGTAAGTTTACTGTACCCGAAAATAATTTAAATTTCAAATTAATTTTGATACAAACTTCCGGTAGATATTCCACAATGTAGTCCGCTCCACTTTTCAAATTGACGCTAAGCAAAGAATGTGAAATTTGGAGATAGTAACAAAGTTTTATAGGGTTGTCAAATTTTATTTACAAAATTAATAAGACTCGTTTAAAATGCGTTATTCAGAACTATTACCGTTTCAACTTGGGTTGGGTTAAGTTATAACCAATAATTATTATATCTTCGTGTAGTGGTAGTTAGAAGTCGTATTGTCTATTCCCAACTTTTTCATACACTTTTGTCAGATTGTTACTTAAAATACAATTTGACGTTCATGAGCGCATTGTACTATGCCTACTTTGAATAATAAAAAAACAAGTCTCTGTTTTGACATTTTACTGGGACATCCAGTCATCTGCGAACAAGATCTAGCAAAGATGTAACCTGCGTCAAAACTCCAGAAATAAAGGTTAGATTGCTAAATAAATTCGCTAAAAATGAAGATTCAATATTATGTTATTTGTCACTGTATGAAATTCGTATTTTTTTATGTGTCTATTTTCAATATAACACTTTAAACTTTCGCGTTTTGTACACATATTTAACACACAATACTTATTTATTTTTGTATAGGTACTTATGGTGCAACTCAGCTGAAACTTCGGAATTTAAGATAAAAACAATGAAAAAATATCGCGGTAGACCCGTTCGTGTAATTAAATATGTGTCTATTTTCATTCCATAACTTTGACTAAAGACAAAAGAAGGAATAAACTTGAAAAAAACCGTTCTCGGGATAATTCTAATTCTAATTATTGCGAAAGTTAGTTAGTTTTTCATACATTATCCAACACAGCGCATCTGATATCTATTTACGTATCATTTAAAATTAGGGCAATAATTACGATTTCAACTGTAAAAAAGACATTTTAGAGCTTTGTTTTTGAACTCGATCAGGTATTAATATTTTCATCCTATGCCAGTGGCAACCCTGCATGAAATGGCTATCCGTACGATAAGTTTTAAGCCTCGTCCTGTCGGTGCCTCGTCACAGTTTAAGCTAGGTTGCCATTCCTGATCGCCAAGTCCAAGCTTTTCAGTACTTGATGACAAAAAATAAATCGATAATATAGAAACTACAATTATTAAATTTATTAGCAGCCTGGCTGCTGGACTGGAAATTATAGTGTAGCTTTCTAATAGAGCCTGATGGCTAATCCTATTGTTTATTGTTAAGTAAAACCGCACGTGCTACTTACCTGCAAAAAAGGGTCTTAATTATTATATTTAGCACCTGAGCGCGGGCTAGTCCAACGCTCAAAAAACCTGTGTAGGTGCGCTCTCCGATAACGCGCCTTTGTTACGCATCTCGATGACACATTTTAGACTGGTTCTGTAACGTTCGACTCGCCGGCACTCAGTAACCGAAGTACTGTACTTTTTATGCAGGTAATTGTGGCACGTGGCACGAGCGGTTTTACTTAACAATAGACAATAGGATTAGCCGTCGGGCTCTATTAGAAACCTACGAACTATAGCATCAATAGTAACGAATGAGACTACGCGTTAATAGTATCTCCCAATCTATCTACCATTTTTAATAGCTTTCTTAAAATATTTAGATGCAGAGTATCCTCTCTAAAAGTTGCAAAATATGTGTGGCACGTAGGTACTTTCTGAAAGTGAACTTTAGAGGTAGGTACCTATGTACGTTTTAGAGGTAGGCAGATACTTTTTATACGTTGTTCTATCTATACGATTCTATTCATTCTCCCTGTTGTTCATGAAACAAATTACTTAATTTATGTTTTATCGCTTTCTTACTTATACGTGACACTATTATAGATAAAATGACAGATTTTATAGCGCCACTTGCACCATCCCACTAACCCGGGGTTAACCAGTTAAACCTGGAGTTACCATATTACCAGTACAATTTTACACTGGGTGAACGGGATGCATAGCTGAATGTGCAAGTCGCAAAATGTGCACTAATGCAAATCGCAGAAGGTGCAGATCGTAAAACGAGCAGGTCGCAAAATGTGCAAATCGTAAAACGAGTAGGTCGCACAATGTGCAAATCGTAAAATGTGCAGGTCGCACAATGTGCAAATCGTAAAACGAGTAGGTCGCACAATGTGCCAATCGTAAAATGTGCAGGTCGCACAATGTGCAAATCGTAAAACGAGTAGGTCGCACAATGTGCAAATCGTAAAACGAGTAGGTCGCACAACGTGCAAATCTTAAAATGTGCAGGTCGCAAAATGTGCAGATCACACTATACTTTCCTTTTGTCCTTTTCTAAAATAATAGGAATAACGCTATATGATTGTATGTACCTACCTAAATAATAAATAATATCACTAATTTTCTCTATAATGAAGCATTTTTTTGCAAAAAACTAATAACAAGCAATTTTACGTGATAAAGGGGTCACTGGACACGCATATGGGGTGACGCCGTAGGGGGTGATTAGATACCGCAAAGGGGTGTAAAGACACGCCTTGGGGGTTAAAAGACACGAAAAAATAATTTTGTGTCAAATAGCTGTTTAACAGATACCATTTGCCAATAGAGTATCAACATAATAATGATCAAATTCGATGCCTATGACAACTAAAACTTAATATTTCTATTCACCCCTTTCTTGTGTCTATCGACCCCGTTTTGAAGATATGGAGAAAACATGCAGTTTTCTTTGATTTTCTCTTAATTGGGTAGGTAAATTTATTTCACAAACGCAAAATTGAAGAACTAACCAAGACTCAAAAAATGATATCAGAATTTTTACTTTTATCATTTGGATTATTGGCGAAGATCGTCCTTGAAGTTGAAAATCGTGTCTTTTCACCCCGTTTTACGGTACCTACATTAATACGTAACCCGTAAAAGGAAGTTAGAAATTCTGTATTGTAGGTAGTGTCGAGTTTTGCATGCTACTTCTCAGTACAGAATGTATGAAGGTTTTGAAGCATTTAATATAATAAAGCCAGAGTTAGTTCGCCGTTAACCAATGGAGCCCCACGAATGTGGTTTAACTGTGTTACTAACTTTGTTTCGTAAAGCTCAAACTCACCAACTCGTTTCCAGTTGAAATAGGAAATACCTAGAAATTCTTCTCTGAAGTACAGTCAGCAGCAAAAGTTGCTAAGCGGGCGGTGTTCAAAATTACCTTGACACGATCTTATTCTCTTAACAATAAAGTCGCGTCAAGACCATTTTGAACACCTGGCCCGCTTAGCAACTTCTGCTGCTGACTGTACGCAAACCTGTTTGTTTTTAATTTAAGTACTTGGCTATCATCTTGCTTGTACAATTTACGCACTTTACAGATGTAAATAACAGTTTTGCTTCAATTTGTTGTAACAATATTTTGAAGGTTTTTAAGGGCGACTTACTTGGACGTTTCGTTTCACGGCGTTTTATTTCGATAACAATATTTTTGCTGGTAATTTGTTTTCAAGAATATTATTGACCGAAGCGAAGCGAAGGTCTACGTTTTGACTCGGGCATTTTGCTTTCGTATGTCCGGATGTTCTCCTCTACAGGTCGCAATTCTTAACCGATTCTCGTGAAATTTTGTGACCGAATTTTATGACTAAATAATTTTTTTTTGTCAATCCGGTTTTTGGAAATTTTTAAAAATGGCGGAGTCGTGATACCTGGCGCCTAAACAAATAGTCGTATCGATATCATAAGACTTTTTTCTTTTTGAAACATGTTTACAGAGTTAATAGCAAAAAATGCAGAAAAAAATTATCGCTGGTTTAGGCGGTATTTAGATATTTAATTTTAACTAATTTTAATTTGAGAAGGAGTAGCTAAATTTCGTCAACCCATCTAAGAACTATTTGGCTCAGTTTGTAAACGTTCGCTTTTTCTGTTTGCACAGAGGGTGTGGGTTCGATCCCCAGTAATTGTATGCTGGGATATTATAACTTTTTGTATTTTTTTACACATAAATTTCGTATTGTTTTTCTTTAATTTACTATACACCGTGTTTTTATTGAATTCCGTTAACTTCGGGGTATAGTTAAGTACGTTTATAAGAACTAAATGGCATAGTTAATTTTCAAAAAAAAAAATTTTTTTTGTTTTTTTTTTGTTTTTTTTTTTGTTTAAAAAGTAATTAAATGTAGCATATAGCGTTGTTGTAACACGGGCATTACATTTAACTCAACCAAACAATTGAATCTGTGACATATCAATGTCATTTCGTACATCAATCGACCGAGATTGTACTTAAGTTTAGTAGCAAATGTATGAACTCATTCTAAACACTAATCAATATGTAAGCCGGCCCTAAGGCAAGTGTACACGCTTGTAGAGGCCTTATAGTAAAAAAATAAATTATGGATTATCTCCGAAATGGACTTAATTAGAACATCGGTGTCTTTGAGAAAGTTACTTGATTTAAGCTCAGGAATGCACCCTTGAAATTAACGGAAATCAAAAAAAACACGGTGTATTTAAAGCTCTTAACACCATGTTATTTCAAGCTCTGCTCGCGAGGTCTACAGCTCACAGAGCCACTAGTATAAATTTACAAATGATATTCTAAAATAATCCTTTAATTAACGAAATAGGATTTGCATGTAAAAATAACATTTTGATCGTACTATTAAAAGCTGTTGAAAACCGCGTGTAGCGTAATATTTAAATAATAATACCTAGTTAATAACAGTTTTGAATGATGCACGGCTAGTTTCACTAGACTTATATCGACCGGGATATGAACCGTGATTACCTTTTGTATTGTTTTCGAGCTCCCGATATTTTGACGCAGTTACAATGCATCTTGTTCACAGGTACAAAAGGTAATCACGGCTCATATCCCTATCGATATAAGTCTAATATTATTTAATGTTCAGGCCGGATCACGTTTGATTACAGTTTACATTGCATTGCTGCATTTCATCGTTGCATCTTCTAACCCTACTCTTTATATTATTATGTCATTTTGACTTATGTATTTGTACGAAAGGGATAAAACATAATTTACCTAAATTAGGCCCGTAAAGTTTTATGAATAAGGGGGTTAATATTAATGTCTGTGATGGACGTGGAGCCTTTTTGTAATTTGATGCTAGCGAGATGCGCTACGACTGATGGCTTTTAAATAAACAAGTCAAAATGTTAATGAGGAGGGATGAATGCCATATAGGTAAAAGAATGTTAGGGATGAATGTTGATGGACGGAGAGCGTATGGTAGACCCAAAAAACGATGGATGGATTGTGTGAAAGAGGATATGAGAAAGAAAATAGTGAGTGCTGAGGTGACGAAAGACAGAGGAGAATGGAAGAGAAAAACATGTTGTGCCGACCCCACATAACGTGGGATAAGGGCAGGGGAAAGAAGAAGAAGAAGTCAAAACGTTAGGTACACTTAAAAAACTTAATAAAGGACTCGATTCGGGACTTAAAAGCCTCGGGCGCAGAGTCTCGTGAAAAAGAGTCAAATTCTTCTAGTTTAGACTTAAGGACTCTTATTTCTATCAACACTAATTATATTTTGTTCCATTTATTAAGTCTTTGTTCTTAGTTGGATAGTTACTTAGTCATAGAACTAAAATTCTTATTTTTATGTAGTAGCTTTAATAATATTTATAATATATTCTGTCAAATTCTGTTAAATGAATAGCCGCAACATATCGGTATTCTGTATTCCTCTAAGATCCCCACGTTACAGGCTGAGCTTAGTGTGGGGATCACTGTACTGCCTCTCTTGGAATGTTAATTTCTTGAAATAAATATATTTTGAATTTATATCTAGGTAATCTTATCTACAAGATCAATCTCCTTGTAAAAACAACACTACCCCGTCTAAGATTGTCCAAACAACTCGAGCCACAAAGCGAGTCGCATGTGTCGAGGCGTTTTAATTTCCAGCAGTGGGGCTTGTTCAAATACTGGCTATTGGCGATCGGGGACAATCGTCTGGCTGCACTTAAACGATTCAATAACTAGGGCTGGGAACGTTTCTGATCAAGATTGGTTTCTGAAAGTTTGATTATAAATTGAAATGCAAGCTCTCCTGTGGCGGACCTGATTTAATGAAGTAGGTAATTTAATTTGTTCTATAAGTTTTATTTATTTGATTTATAATGCGCCTCTAGAAATATATATAGAACTTATGTGAGTGGGAAATAAGAATGAATCATACTTAAAATTAATTAAAACATTTGGCATTTAGTCCGCCATTTGTACAATGTTGTATATATTTTGTGCAATAAAGTTTAAATAAAACAAGATTAATATATCTAGCCTCTCTTTTTTTTCCCCCTTTTTTATATCTATGTTCCTTGAACGAGAAAATACTCTTTCACTGGTCGGGCAGCTCCTTTAAGTCTTTCTCAAGACTCAATTCGAAATTAACTAATCTACCAGAGAAGCCAAGTTGGACTAGTAAAAAGAGAAATAAATTTGCAATTAAGTAAAATTTACATAACCTAAAAAGAAAAAAAATATACCAAAAGGAAAGCTCTAAAATAAACCGATATCGACAGAATTGCAGCACAAATCAGGTTAGTATTCGCTGGTTTCACCGATTATTCTCGAGAGCTACCGTAGTTCCTTGGTTTAATTGGTCGTTGATATTAACTTTCTTCCACGGACAGATGGACATAGCGAAGCTATAAGAGTTCCTAGTTGACTACGGAACCCTAAAAACGATACCTAAAGGACAGCCCTAAAATAAACCGATACCGTCTGAATTGCAGCACAAATCAGGTATTCGCCGGTTTCACCGATTTTTCTCAAGAGCTGCCGTCGGCCCGTTAATTGGGAATGTTGTGCTCGTTATTGAAACGACTGTTGAACGTTTCTTTGATTGTTTTGGGTTTCAGTATCGGTTTTGTCTCTGTTTTAATTAGGATTGGATTTGGATCAAGTTTTGAAATTGGTGTTTAAATTGTGGTATCGTTATTTAAAATGAACTCGGATTGACATTATGCCGCGAATCAGAAACAATAATTGGCAAAACTTCAATCAATCAGGAATTAGAACAACAGTCAACAAAATACTTAAGAACAAAGAAAAACGTTATGTACTTACAGAATTATCAAATTGTAAGGAGAAATGTTTCTCATATAAGTGAAATATAAATTTCATTCAGAGATAATAAATTAACCCGAAAAAAATGCTAACAGAGGACCATACATTCCGTACAACTCCCGTCATCAAATTATTATAATAACACATAAATAACACATAATATGGCAAGAATCCCTCCCCCATTTGTAAGTCCAAAATCGAATGCTCGAAAACTTGTAAAAGGGAACTAATGTTATCATGATTAATCCACATTTGAAATGTACGTTCAGTATACATTAGAATCCTTGTTTAGTTTTCCATATCATGTGCTCCGTCATCTCTATATCTCATCTCTAGACTAAACAATTCTCCGTTTCTCTTCATCCGTAAAATCCCAATCTGGTTCATTCCAACTCGTCTAAAAGACTAATAAAACGGGGCTATCGAATGATCAACATAACGACTCTAATTTAGTTTGACAAAGTTCTGAGAGACAAGTTATGCGGAACTTTTTAGACCTCTGTCTTTTGAATAAATTTTCAATAAACTTCCAAAAATTAGTTTGTAAAGTTTTGATTGGTGTGAATTCTTAACGGGATTCTGTGACTTCGGTGGCCTCGTTGCGTTTGTAATGAGATTGCTTTGATCATATTTGCTCGAGTGTCAATTTGTATAAATCAAGTTTTCACTGATTCATCTTTATTTTGGTTTCGTTGATGGTTACCTACACTTGTTTACCTAATAATCGCAATATGATTAATGGTGTGAACACAACATACACAACATAATTTAAATACAGGCTGATTACATACATAGATGATTCATACATAGAAATTAATTTCACGTATGTCATGTGTCACTCTAAACCCCATGGGATCAAACTCATTTTAGAAAAAGTCACTTCTGTGGACAATTCAATAAAAGTTAACGACCCGGGTACATATAATTCACGTTTCTCTAATTTGAGTCTAAAATACTGTAAAGTTACAGGGTAATAAATAGCTTTAGATTCCCTTGACTTGGCGATATCTACAGGAAAGATGTGAAGTTAAGCATAAGCATTGCCCCAATTTTCTGATTGAACCCGCATAAAGGGGTACTCACATTACACAAGCCATTACCTTGCGTCCGCAGGAAAAACAACTTTTATTTTAAGTCTGTGTTTGACCCAAATTAAAAAATCAGGAGTACAGTGCACCTTCTAGAATCGTTTGAGCAAACAAATATCTAAAAATCAATTCTGTTATAACAATTTCTTATAGTTTTGATCTTGTTCTGATACAACCTTAAAGTTTGCTCACGCTGATTAGCTGCCCGATTCGAACTTTAAAATGTCAATTAATAGATCTAGAAACGATATGGATTAGATCATAGTGACGTCAGTGTGAAGTGACGTTTTTATTTGAAGAAACGTCACATTTGACACTGACATAATTATCTAATCCGTATCGTTTCTAGATCTATTAACTAACGTATCTTAAAGCTCGAATCGGGCCATGGGCACTGAAAGTCGTGCTTGAGAAGCGAACCAATCACCAGGACGATTGTCAAGGTATCAAAACACAATCGAAACGATAACAAATTGGGTACTTTCCTCTACTTAAAATAAATTATTTCACACTGTGCACGAAATACAACATGATACAGATAATTATTAGAAAAATGATAGCAGTTTTTTTTAACCACAATTTATATTAAATAAATCGGATTGAAATATAAAAAAGGACGAGAAAAAAAAAAAAATCTAAATAGGAAAAAATAATGGTACCATTCGATTCCTTACATTTTATTTTAAAAAAATATTGTATTCCAACAATATACAAAAACGCAATATTTCACCGACAAAATCGCAAATTCCTTGTTTTCCATGCCTCGAAACGGCCTCTAACGTTACATGGTGACGTCACGATGTATTGCCATTTTGTTAGAAGCGTTTCGTCAGTACTTAAAGTGCTGGTGCCGACTTTGACCATAATTTATGACTTTTGTTTTGCTTTAAGACAATGGGAATACAGGCATTTGATCCTCAAAACAAACCTGATCGATTGATACCATTCATAAAAAAATTACAAATACCCTATTGCTGCATCAGAATCGGCCTGGCCAACCAAGACTAACGTTTCCCCACAGAAAGCATATATGAGGTCACCCGACGTAATTCCTAATTACAATTCATAGGTCTATAAAACCGTTCGCAATCACAATACTCGCCCTCTGGAGTCTGTTGGCTGAATTAACTAAATTGGGGATGACTTCATGCGTTCTTAATGGCTTTATTTATTTTGGAATGTTATTCTGTTGGAGTAAAAAGCATTATATTTCTGGTTTTATATATATTTGGATAAATTTAATAAATATCAAGAGCTTGAAGGCATGCTTAACGCTGGCCTTTAAACACCATTCGCATAATTTCTCATTATACACGTGTTTCACTTGGTATCACGAAAAAGTGTAATTTTACATAGTCTAGATAGGTACGACGACGAGCGAAGTGAGGAGGTGCGCGCTAGTTGAACTGCGGCCGAAACAATGCGCCAAAGAGAAGTTATTTGTGTTTCGTATATTATAATAAAATAAATTACCATTATATCCAATTTATGTGAATGGTTAGAAACTTATCAGTAAAATAAGCTATTGATAAATAAATATAATGGAAAGATATACGAATCTTTAGAATTGCTTTCGGGAAAGGAAGCTATTGAGAAAAAATTAAGTAGTACAAATTGCGAATGGTAGACTTCGCAACTTGGAAAAAACGATTTACGGAGACTACACACTCTTTTTCTAATTAACCTATCATATTTTTACATTTTACGTATATAATCTAAACCTTCAAGGGACTTATTCCGCTTACTTTATAGAATTAGAAGAAAACTATTTTTAAACTGCGTGCCACTCCAATCCACCTACGCTCACATTTCATTTATCTAAAGTGATGCTACCGGAAGGCGCAGCGTGGGTAGACCCCCCAAAAGTGGACTGACGACCTGGTTAAGATCACAGGAGTCCGCTGGATGCGGGTGGCACAAGACCGGTCATAGTGGCACTCTTTGGGGGAGGCCTATATCCAGCAGTGGACGTCCTCTGGCTGATATGATGATGATGATGAAAGTAATGAAATAGGTTGCTTGAGTCTATATAATATAATTATTTTAGATGTAGGCGTAAGTGCTCCAGAAGAGTCCACAATTGAAATATGGTTTATCCCTACTTAGTTAATTTATCAAGTTCAAAACGCGCTAGCTGGCGTAGCCTAGCGGTAAGAGCGTGCGACTTTCAATCCGGAGGTCGCGGGCTCAAACCCTGGCTCGTACCTATAAGTTTTTCGGAACGTACGATATATCATTTGATATTTACCAGTCGCGTTTCGGTGAAGGAAAACATCGTGACGAAACCGGACTAATCCCAATAAGGCCTAGTTTACCCTCTGGGTTGGTAGGTCCGATGGCAGTCGCTTCCGTAAAAACTATTGTACGTCGATTCTCGGGATTAGATGCCAAGCGGACCCCAGGCTCCCATAAGCCGTTGCAAAATTCCAGGAAAACGCGAGGAAGATGATGATCAGTCCAGCGTTTAGCGTGATGAGCTACTTACGGGTTTAAGTTTATGAATTTAAAGTCTTACCGTTTGTATGATACGTGGCAGTCGTCCGACGCGGACGACGTGTGGTCAAGCAAACCAGAGGGCCTACCGCGAACCACATTCGACATATTGCCTCCCTGTCACACTTACGTGCGAATTAACAAGTGCGACAGGGAGGCAACACGTCGAACGTGGTTCGCGGTAGGCCTGAGCCAAGATGACGCCAAGATGACGTTCGCAAAGAAATGCAACGAAACGCTAAGTATCGGTAGCGTGTAGCCTTAGAAGTGTCCGTAAAATTGAATGATCCAACATAAAGCATAAATCAATAAAAAGTATTTTCTTTTTTAGTAAGCGATTTTCGTAGCTTAAGGACCCTTGCCTTTAAAGGCCTGAAGATTCATTTTTAAAGAATTCACCTCATAATGTTAAAATGATTGGTTTGTAAAAATTTTGGTAACAATAATAACACATTATAAACATTATTGAAGCAAACGCTTAAATTAATAGGCACCAAGACGTAAAATGCACCTATGTACACACATACCACAGTATTACGCATAACATTCAACAGGGCAAAAATATAATGTTCACGACGCTTATAAGTTGCTCGAGTGGCCTTAGTTGTTTAGCCCGGCTCGTCGTGCCTGAGTCGGGCTCGAGTCGGGCTCGAGCCAGCTATGAAAAAGGCAAGAGCAGTCGAGAACAGCACTTCAGAGGCATATTGCGCTCTTTTCGCTCCCAACAAAAAAATGGAAAAGTCCCACTTATTGTGCTGGAGTTTTCTATTCAAATGTAATTTGTGGCGAGTTTCTAGTGTTCTTTTGTTTGTTACTGAACGATTAGAGGAAGGGCGTCTAGGTGCAAACTTTTTATAAAGAAAATAAAGGGTGCATAAGTATTTTGATACGTCTTTAATTTAACTGAAATAAAGGATGACTCACGCTAGACCGTGCCGGGGCCGGGTCAGAGCTTCCGGGCCTTCTTCTATGGAAAGCACCACGCAATAACCGATCATAGAAAATGACATGTTGCATGGACGCCCCGGCCCGGGCTCTGCCCAGTCTAGCGTGAGTCATCCTTAAACCATATTAAATTATCTTTCAAAATATTCACCTTAAGCTTTGCAAACGCAAACCTTTGTTAATATTTTCAACAATAAAATTATGCATTTTAAAAAATTCAACGTATTTTCGGCCACCCTGTAATATAGGGTAGTGTAGTGCGGGAAGTATTGCGTTACGTACAGTCACCCGCAATAATATATTATTGAAATTGAAATATCTTACACAACGAAGGCCCCAAAAATATCTGACACGATCTTATTTGTAGAGCTTAAGAGCGTGTCACATAACACACACACACACAATAGATTAAAAACATACCTTTTGAAAAATTAAACTTTGGGACAATGTGAAGACTTGTTAGGCATCTGTGCATGTTAGTTTTTTTATATTATAATAAGGATTAAGTACCTATTGTTTATGTTACTAATTGTTTTGTTTAGATGCATGATTCGATTAGTTAAATGAGCGTTTCATTCGTCAACAAACTGGTTACAGTTTGGCGATATTGTAAATTTTGTTAATGAGCATGTACCTTTTGTGTAAATAAATTAAAAAAAAAAACATATTTTTGCGGCTTCGAATAGTAACATATTATTGCGGGTAACTGTACCGAAGTCATGATTCCCGTCAACCTCATAAGGCCGTGTTTACACAACGACTCGTTAGCGGAGACGGAAGACTGCGCCGAAAACCACGGGCTTTTACTATTCATGCATTAAATATGAGTGCGAGTATGAAAATATATTTGTAAAATTGAGTTACCACGTATTTTTTATTGAATTTCGCATCGTGGCGAGTTTCAATTTCATAACATTCATAAATCAATGTATTTATTCAAGTATCTAAATTATTATCAATGTTTATCAAATAAATTGTACCGTGGCACGGATAAAAGTTATACCTTTACCGCATTCGGCGCTTACGCTATTTTTAACGACTCTCCAATACTACTAAATTTTATTTATTTTATTTTATTTATTTATTGCTAATGCGGTGCTACGCGACGTAAGCGCCAACCGCCATAAGGTACTCGTACCTTTACCTGTGGAAAGTTTACAAAATAGAGTTGACTCAAAAGGCCTTTAATACAGGGTGTCCCTAAAACCAACGCCAAGACTTAAAGGGCTTATAGAACAGCTGATAAGCCACAAGATTAAGCAAATTTACACTTAGTGAAAACCTCATAGTTTTTGAGATATCGGCACTTTTATAAGGATCCTGGTTCATCATTAACTTAAGAGATATTCTCTTGTCGGTGGAGTATCTTTTCGTTTTAAAAGCTATATAAAAGTGCCGATATCTCAATTAACGATCTCCTACAGTAAAAGTTGATCATAGCCATGATGAGTACAATGGGGTACATATATCTTGTATCACCTAAAAATGACACCATGTACAAATTAGTGGCACCATTTTCTAGTGAACGTAAAGTGCTTAACGAAAGGCTGAAGTCATGAGAACCCAAAAACAATGTAAGGTGAACACTCAAAGCGGAGCTACGCTTGTATTCGGACATAATCTGCACTGTCAAGTATTCTCAACTGGCAAACTAAGTTTTTATATTAACTTGATGTAGGTACCTACACAAAAAAGTTTTTAATAACTCGGCTGCCCTAAGCAGAAAACAAGTAACCCAGTTTTGATAAATTTTTGAGTAGAGCAAAAAAACGTAATTTGTCAGTTTTGTTAGGTATTTGGTCTAAAATGTAACAACTGTTTATACCATTATGTTAAAAGCGATAAAATTAAGCTTATACAAACTTTATTTTTTGTTATTCTTGTATATTAAACTTTGTACAGGCATAAAATGTTTTCTGTGTAGTTTACTGCCCGAAAATCTCAGAACCATTCTACACAAATTCAAGTATCTCGTGTTTAGCTTGGAAATAGCAAGCAGTTTAGCTTCTTAAATACTAAACATATTTGGCTCTCCGCTCAATAACTTTTCCAATTTTCATGCAATTCTGAAGAAAATGGTACCAAATGAAAGCTAATAACATAAGCTACCGGAAACTGATTGTTATTTCTTTCAGGTTTATCGACTTCAAAATCCCTGTTAGATAATAAAACGCTTGAATTTTTTTTTTTTATATTTTAAGGTCTTTTCTATTGGAAGATAGACTTTTTTTTAATTAGTGATTGATGTTGCCATCCTCGTACCTTCTGACACATGGTTATTGGTACCTATTTCATCGATTTTATTTATTTTCAGAGATTATTTTGTGATACCCATTCCTTCAACAAACCCTCTGTCTTCATGGATGGGTGGTACCTACAGGATCCTGCTTCCGAACTTTTCTTTTTTAGGGTTCCATACCTCATAAGGAAAGAACGGAAACCTTATAGGATCACTTTGTTGTCCGTCCGTCCTCCGCCCATTTGTCTGTCAAGATCTTTTATCTCGGAAACGCGTGGAGGTATCAAGTTGAAATTAAAACCACATACTCAGGTCTACATTCCCTTAAAGATGTAGAAAAAAAATCAAACATCTACATTAACGTAAAAAAAAGATACGGTGGTTTATGCCAAAATATGTAAGTATATTTCGACATTCTCAAGGGATTCAAAATTTAAAGGGTACCTAAGTAGGTTGGTAGTAGGTAGCTAGGTCAACGAGAAGTCCCGTTGCCCTAGAATTATGAAATTTGGCAAGTAATATTATTGTATTACATTATAAGTACAGGGAATAATCTGAAAACTATAAATTTGTAAAAAATAAAAAAAACAATAACTAAATTTGTAAGGAACGCTCGGTGGGCGAGTCCGACTTGCAGTTTTTTATAGTCCTATTTGACAGACGTGTTTGATAGGAATGAGGCAAGTGCATGGAATGGTGAGAGCTGGTGAGTTCATAAAAATCAATATTTGGGGACAATCTTACACTGGTTGACCTAGCCCCAAATTAAGCAAAGTTTGTACTATGAGTACTAGGCGACAATATATACATACGTGTATAGATAAATACATATTTAGGTACATAGTTACTTTATTTACTATTAAACTTTACTTGTAACAAAGTAAAAATCTAATTAAATCCTTCAAGTCATTTTTACCTATTTCTTATAAAACCATATCGATCTGAAATTTTGCTGATATACAGTATACACCTATTTATGGTAAGTAATTGGTGGATCTCTTTAGTGGCTAGAGTTAAACTAAGAAAAGTCTGCAGAGATTTTGACAGCACAAGGTCAATCTCGAGAAGTCTATTAGTAGAGTTAGACCAAGAAAAGTCTGCATAGATGTTGAGAGCACACCAGTGCAGGTGTTATTTTAAACGTCAAACTTCTATGAAATTATGACATATAAATAACACTGGCACTCTCTCAACATCTCTGCAGACTTTTCTTGGTCGAACTCTACTAATACACTTCTCGAGATTGACCTCAGATGATTCACTTTACCACATAATAAGTGTCTTTATAAAAATTCAATTTTTGGCATTATTCCTGGATTAAATATTATTTCCCTTTTGGTCAATTGAATACAGTCAGTTGTTGTTTGTTCCTAATTTTTTCCAAAACCTTTGGCACGGGTACTGCATAATTATGATTTCCTCTTTCTTTGGCGTATTCTAGTGGTCTGTTTTCATTACTGTAGAGTCTACAGTGTAGACAATACAGATAATTTTAATTGTTTTACAACACTTTTTCTTTAAACTTAAATTTCACAGACTTTTCACCTTTGAGAGGAATATTGCTAAGCAAATTTGTTTTCTAATGTATGTCTTTAAACAAGCTACCTTTTGTATAACTATGTCACTAATTTCTAACCTAAATCGCAGATTGTGTTGGGAGATACTTGTTTTACCATTGTAATAAACTAATTCGCAGTTACGAATATCTACGCTAAACTCAAGTATCTCGGTCATCTATATGAATTACAAGTATCTCTGTTTAGTTACTTGTCTTTAGCGTAGAAATGGGACATATACTTGAATTTAGCGTAGAATACAGGGTCAAAAAAAGATACTCGGATTTTAAAAACATGATTTTTTTGAAAACTACACATTATTTTACAATTATTTTTTTGGTGAAAGATGCGCCTGAAATTGTAGATTCCAAAAATCCAAAAAAACCGTTTTTGAAAATTTTCGAGTTACTTGTTTTCTGCTTAGGGCAGCCGAACTGAAATAGATGCCTACCATATACGAACGAAAAAGTGGCCAAAGGCCTCCAGTGTCCAGGGCTGGAATCGAATCGGCGCGGCGTCTGCATTGGCGACTTATGCCATGCCTAGACCACTCAGCCACCCGGGCCATGGCGGCATGGGTCAAATTTTCTTGGCACGTATTTAACCGGTCAACTAATTAATCGAATTTGGGTAGTTTAAAAAAATAGTAATGGCTACTAAAATTAATAGTTTGGCAACTAAAATGGAGCCTTAAAATAAATCAATATGAGTTGTATTTTAATGCCGTTACAGCTTTTGATTATTTTTAGGCAGGTACCAAGTATTTATTTGGCAACTGAATTAATATAATGGAGACCATTTATGAAGCACATTTTAAAAAGAAAACGCCTATCTATTAATTAAAACATGAAGTTCTTTTAAAATATTTTGTTTGGTCATTACACGGTGAACCTAACACGCTCCTCCTCGCTTCGCTCGTCGTCGCACCTATCTGTTGACTCTAGCAGAACACGGTGGTAACTATTGAAATTAGTAATTAAAAATTTAAAGATCTAATGGTATAAAGGCCATTAGGCGTTTCATGATTAGAAATTTCGACTATAAGTATACTGACCATTGCGTATTGGTAAATTAATTTGAGGTGTTTTGTGTAAAAGTGACCAATATTCATTAAATTTAACTGCTTTCGTGTTAAAATACTACCTAGATGAAACGATATGCTCAGTTATGATTAGTTGATTACTTAGGTGTGAACAACTAGATGACAACTAAATTTTATGATTGCTTTACAATATTAGTTGCCAATTTATTATTTTAGACGCCAACTTATCACTTTAAGTTCCCTATAATTTTTTTAGATGGCTTGATTTTGCTGCCAGTTTTTTTAATAATATGATGCTTATATTTGAGGCTAAAATATTTTTTTTGGCGCTAAAATATTAATGCACAGCCAAATTATATTATTATATGCCCAATGAAAGTTCCTGTTTAATATTTTAGTTGCCCGGTTAATAATAAGCCAATTTTCTTAAGTGTATGCAATCTCTTGAGGGGTAATCGGCACCTTTATATTTTTTTCCTAATAGTAAAAACGTTTATTTATCTGCTTCATTACGTGTTCTTAATGTACCGTGACGTGATGCCATTGTATAGAATTATGTGGTATTTTGGTTACAAGTTCTTTCACCTTCTTTGCCCCAACCCATGAAAAGAAAAGAGAAGAGATTATGAAAAATCATTCGTTTGTACGCACTCGAACAAAGCGTAAAAGGGCCCATAGGAATATTAATTATAACTCTGTATTTATATTACTAGATCTTCCTCAATTTTGTAATTATAATATTGTCTAGCCGCCTACACTTTAAAACCAGCACAAGCAATTTTGACAATTGACGCCAACTTCGGCCTCCCAAATATTTTATCACAAAAGCACAAAACAAAATTATATAAAACCCGCAACTATTCTAATGACTTACTATTCACCCTCTCCCATTCCATATACCTTTCCCTTTCCTCTTACGATAAAATGCATATGGTTGAGCGAGATACCCAATAGAAAACTCAGTTAGAAGTGCCGGAAATTGAGTTGACCCTTTTCACTGTTGATGTGAGCCTAAATGGGATTTCTAAATAGGATGTGCCCAAACGTCCTTAGTGACCTTTGAGGGAGTAAATATTTAAGAACTTTTAAACTTATTGATACATTACCGAGATCTAATCAAAAATCGGGTAGGGAGTAGGGCTTCCAATACCGGGATCCCGGGATCCCGAAATACCGGGATCCCGTCTTTTTAAACGTATTTTTCAATACCGGTATTTTTAAATGCAACACCGGGATCCCGGTATTTTCAAAAACAAGGAAAATTTGCAGTATAAACCATTTATATCCATTACAATGGTCATATTCGGCTGTATTAAGAAGCTTACTACACGTCAGACGCATCTAAATTGCATCTAGGCCTTATTTTATTATTGAAATAAGATCGTTGCCTGAACGTCAGATAAATATTTGGTGGTTGGTGGTGGATGAATCCTCACAGTGAGATTAATATAGTTATTTCTTAAAATTTTATCAAAAAGTTTAAAGAAATGAACAAGGAACAAGTAACTGCAGTATGGCAAACTAATTTAGGCGGAAATTAGAAAAAAAGTTGGCTGGTGGGTTGTTGGACTAAAAATGTGACTGGTGAAGTCAACCAGTTGGATAAAATTATTGCCAACCTGCGGGCTCAGCACGGTTCCATTTTTATCGACTATCACTATGCGCGTCTCTTTCGCACTTACATACTTGTTAGAACGTGACAGGCATGGTGACAAGGGATAAAACGCGACCGTGCTAAGCCGCCTGGAGTGTAAAAAAAAATAAAAAACAGATGACGACATTGATTGTTTATTGCTCTAAAAGCTTTTAGGACATATCTGGTGTTACAGTAACCCTTTTGAATTCCCCTTTTTCAATAAAACTATAATTTTTTAAGCGATTCATATTCAATACCGGGATCCTGGGATCCCGGTATTGGTGAAGACAGTATCGGTATTAATACCGGTATTGTGAGAAGTCCGGTATTTGGAAGCCCTAGTAGGGAGTCAATGATCGAGTGTGGTGTACGGGAAGAATCTTTTCATTTCTCATGCTCTGAAAGAGGCTCATTGTTGTTCTAAAAAGTGTGCAGAAAGTGTTACGTTTCTGCACTAGAGCATTTTACTTTCCAAGTAATTTTTTTCAATTTTTTTAAGATAATCAATTTAAATCTGGTTTTAAACGGATTTGTAATACAATTTTCATTCTGATTTTTAACTTCCCATTCCATGAAACGATACTTTCACTTAAATTGTTAATTGATAGTACCTCCAAGAAAGAACATAATTTTTTTATACTTAGTAATGTTTTTAAGTTTTATTTAAGTTTCCATTGGAGTTTTTTTTATAAACGATTGAAATTTATTATTTATTTATGAATAGTGGGTTACAAATGTAATAGTGGATTTGTTTTTTTTGTATAACTGACCGAGGTGGTGAAAAAGAATTAACTGCTAATAAAGTGATAAAATAATTGAATATTGTTATATGAAATCGTTTAAGAAAACTCACTCGCAATCGCTGCTTTGTCAATGAAGTTAACGAACGTGTAAGTGATAGATGACATCTCCAAAATTATAATCTTAAACGCAAAATCTCGCAAAATTTTATTAAAATTACATCTGTAACCGTAACCAAGCTGTTTGAAAAATACTATAGTGTAAATGGTGAATAAATAGACTAAGAGTAAAGTAAAGTAAATTTAAGCCAAACTTTGCGTTGGTTTCTAGTAATTTCTAGAACGTACATTGTTACTGGATCCTGCGGAGCCGGCGGTAGAACCGCGCTTCCGTCACGGGTCACAAATTATTTTTGTGGGCTCCCTAATTATTTCCACTTGATGACTTTGTACATGGATCTGCGTGACTAGATGAGACTTACTACATTATTATTTACGAAATCGGGACTTAATCACATATAATTAAGTTTCACTGCTGGGCAAAGTAGGCTAGGGAAAATAAAATTAAGTTTCAACATTACCTCGGATGTTTCGTAGACGGTACTGTCCCCATGGTCTCGGAGAAGACTGGCTGGCTGACTATCCAAACTTGACATAACATTTTCTGGCTGCGCGAGTTTTTCGAACTATCGTTGAATAGGAAGAAGTGTGTAGTTCGAAAAACGAAATAAGTACGTAATCCGTTGCTCAGTAGATTACCTACTACTATCATTTAAATATAAAATCATTTACATTATAATAGCACAGTAGCATTTTTCCAATAATAATTTCGTTAAAATGTCGCAGCAAGTAAAAGCACTATTCCTAACCTCCTGAGACCCCCGGTACAATTTTTTGTGCAAATTTTCACAATCCATTCTAAACTTTTATTTATAACAAAAGGTTCCAAAGTCAAAAGTCAAACAACTGCGTCTGACGGCTCGATTCGAACTTTAAGATACATCAAATATTATGTCTAGATACGATATGGATTAGATATGTCAGTGTCAAAAGTGACGTTTTAGTTTTAAGATACGATATGGACTTATCTATACTCTGTATCTTTAGGTATTTAAATAAAAGTAAACAAACAATATGTACATTTTCGGGTAGTTATAACATTTATTGGTTAACCAACCAAATACAAAACCGCCAGGATCAGTCACTGAACGACCTGACTTTAACCTACATTATTTGATCATGTGATGTTGTCATCTACCCGCAACTGGCTTAAGGCGCCATTTGAGGGTAAATTTTGTTTATTTTTATTTAAATACCTAAAGATACAGACTATAGACGTAATATTTTACGTTTCTTAGTTCGAATCGGGCCGTGGGTCTCAGGAGGCTAATTTCTCTTGTATTGAAGTTCACCTTCGCGTAAAGGCACATCCAGATACACTATGTATTATGCGCAGTAGCACGGTGCGCTACGCCGTGCCGGTGCCGCATCGCTCGCAATAAAAATGCAAACTTGTCAACGCGCACTATTCTTTTTTTATATGTGCCTGAATTAATTCCGACTGGTAAGGACTTTATTCACACTGTAGTGTACAAAGTACGCCGTTTTTCTAATTTATGGATACGCTTGATACTGGTCTTAGGGCGTTTTCAGACTGTTTCTTTCTGCGCGGAAAGGCTTTTGTCGCATATACATATAAGGGCCACTTGCACCACCCCATTAACCCGGGGTTAAGCGGTTAAACCGTTAACCCAGTGTCAAATTGTCCTGATAACCATGGTAACTCCAAGTTTAACCGGTTTACCCCGGGTTAGTGGAATGGTGCAAGTAAGGCGTTTAAAACGCTTTGAACACTTAAGTCTTTAAGAAACGTCATTGCTACGTTAATTTGAAAATGCGAAATTTTATAATCATTGCGTATCCCCTTAGACAGCAGTTAGAGAGTTATAATTTTAAGACATACAGTAGTAATTAAAAAAAAATTATAGGTGCCCCGAAAAGTAGAAAACGCGATTATTTTGGGTCAAGTTTATTAAGAACGGTGTCGTCTGTTTATGTTAAAGCTTATACTAAAACGAATACCAGCTTGATATTCTTTTCACAGCAAATTATTTAAAGGAGATGAACGTTGATATTATATTGATGTTATAATATTTTTAAAATCTGCTTCACGGCATTTAAAACACAAAAAAGACATTCTATTATTAACCTGACTAGTAATATATGATTATTGTCAAGAGGGCGCTGTTCTCTCATTGTATAGGGTGACAGACGTGACAGTCCAGAATAGCAAAGACATATGTAACTCCGTATAAGATGAATAAAGTCTAAGAAAAAAACGTGCCTCGGAAATTAAGAAAAAGTCATTCTCGGATAGATGGCGCACACACCTTTGGCCTACGGTCGGCTAGATGGCGTTGACGACACCGTTTCATATTTAACAATTTTAACAAATAGGTATCAGTGAATAAACATGGGTCAAAATGATATAAAAATAATAAAATCATTTATCCATATATATAATTTTTTTCGATAGTTTAATACGTTTTCAATTTGAGTTTTAGTCATGTGTCGATAGATGGCAGTAAATTTACTGTGACTATAAAATTTACTATGACAGGACCCCTCTATACTATCTATTCTCTTTGAGTATAGTATGAAAAAATAGTTCCAGTGAAATTCCGCAATATGGCGCGTATATTTAATTTAGTTATAAACTTTTAAAAGCACGCGCATAAAAACTGTTAGTCTGGATGCGCTCTTAAAGCATGTTTGTTTTATGTTGGCGGTTTTTTGGATAAATGTCGGGTAATTTGGCAGAAGATTTGTATTAAATATGGACGAAGTTAAGCCGTTAGTCGTATAAATATGTGCTTTAATAGGCAATTAGTGAAAAGTTTATAAATGTGATACTCACGACATTAATGAATGTACTTAGAACCATAGAGAAAAAATACATAGAGAGCTCACTCCATTCATCAGTTTTACAACCAAAACGACTATTATTTTCGTAGTCGACATCTAGCATCGAGTAGCGGAATTATCAGTACTGCTACTTGACAATAGATGTAGTACCGACCGAAAAGTCTAATGCTTAACAATTATTAGCTAATATTGTAACCGGATTAACCGGAACTTTTTTTTCAATGAGTTCTGCATTTAATATTAGTTGTAAATTGTTGTTCAATACAATTTTCGTGAGTCGCGACACTAGAGAATTCTAGTATCAAGTAGCGGTACTGATAACTCCGCTACTCGATGCTAGATGTCGACTACGAAAATAATACTCGTTTTGGTATCAAAACTGATGTATGGAGTGAGCACTCTATTTTTACAATATTTCTCTATGTTAGAACGCAAATTGAGAACGCGCTATACAACAAAGTTGTTTAGATACCTCATTTCACAATTACAGTGCGAATTCGCCCCAAACTCCATTTAAAATGAAATCCTCTTAAGTTCTAATTGTGTGACTATTATTAGGGGCCTAAAAGTGTGAACAGAGTAAATTGCTTCAAACTTATTCAAATAAGTCATATTGGAGTACGAATGTTCTACCGCATAAGACGTTTTGGCTTTAGATTACAATGTTGGGCGTTTCGGACCCTTACGACTTAGTTGACCTCTGAGCTTTGGCCACTTGAAAGCAGAATTGCTAAATTCGCTGTTACATGTAGCCTGTAACACGAGCAAGAAATTATACTGTAGACTTTAGGTACTTCTCAAACTGACTAACATTTATTCAGCGACTTTTAAGAATTATGAAGTCTTACGACTTCCTATTTTACAAGCTTTTATTTAGTTTCACCTGACCGTTGTGTGTCTGTGTGTAATCAAATATTGCAAGTTAAATTTGATCCACTGCCCGGTTTCCGATTGAGCTGAAATTTTGCATACATACGTAAGTCGGGTGACAATGCAATATTATGGTGTCATCGAGCTGATCTGATGATGGAGACCGGAGGTGGCCATAGGAACTCTGTGATAAAACAACGAAACCTAGTTGTGTTTGGGGTTTTTAGAATTGTCTCGATGAGTGTTAGTTGCCTGTGGAAAAAAAGTACAATCGGCGATAAAAGCTTGTACCAAAAATGAACTTTTTGCCAAAAACTTATTTCATACAAATTAAATATTGTCTTCTTCAATGTACGCTGTCATCAGTGTAATTGACGTTGCTTGTCACGCTTTAAACGTAACAATACCAACATTGCGTCTTAGAATAAAATATAAAGTGTGCTAAAAATCTAAATACAAGTTCAAAGTCGCGCTGAACAAATCCGTACACGGCGGGAAGAAGTTGATAACTCGAGATATTGTAGTGATGAAATTTGAACTTAAAATTAAATTACATAAGGTTCAAATTTCTTCAATTTTTTCCCGCGAGATATCAACTGCTTCCCGCCGTGTACGGAAATGTTGGTCAGTTTGAGGAAGCTTACAGTTATTGTTTTAGCTCGTGTTATGGGTCAATTTTTGAAGAGGGTGTTTTTTCGACATTTGTATGGCAATTTTTTTATTTTTGGAAAATCAGATTTATAATCATCGCTTTAGAAAGGGTTTTTAACAACAAAAAATATACTGTACGAGGCACCACTCTACTTTTTATAGTTAGCTAGATATGGACGTTTAAATATCGATATTTGTATGGCACTATTTAGCCATTTGTAAGGCGTTTTTGACATGTATATAGCATTTCTTCGACATTGTATGGCAGTATCAACATTTTATAGCACTATTTATTGTTTTTGTGGCATTTGTAAGACCCTGACAACATTTATATGGCACCTTTTCGACATTTGAATGGCAGTATATCGACATTTGTATACCACAATCGACATTTATATGGTCAAAATAGCCGTACAAATGTCGCCATACAAATGTTGCCAATAATATTTTTTTGCGTTATTTCCTACACAATATAACCGATTCACTTATTTATTTTACGATATATAATAACAATGTATTTGTAACTGTTATTGTAAAATACACATTTAAATTACGACTGTATACCAACATATTAAGCGTCCATACAAATGTCGTTGTAGTTGTTCGAAAATATATCGAAAGAGATTCTTGCCTGTTTTTATATAAATAATACGCACTATTGCGTCGTAAATTTAATTTAACCGTTATTCAAAAGACAAAGAAAATTTTGGGAAGTATCTTTAAGTCATAACAAAACAAGTGCCGCGCGGGACAACGATAAAAACGCTTCCCTTGTTTTATTAAATAACGCATAAAATTATCGAAATTCTTAAATCCATTCTCTAGAAAATGCTCTTTATAAAAATATAAAGTTATTCATAATACGTTGCCTACATCCAAAGTTATGATTTTTTTATTGGGTGTGTGCCGCCACTGGGACACGCAAAAAACGGCAAATTTCGCCGCTTTTGGAACTTCCAATGCGATTTTGTCAGAAACAAATAATATTTAAGGTACAGTTGTACATTATATTTAAAGTTCACAATACATTGGATGAAAATATATACATACCCAGTCTTTTAGTCCTATGGACTTCGAGTTATAGCCGTGGGACAGCAAAAAATGCCAATTTGAAAATTGACCCTACTACAGGACACACATGCCAGAAAGTTATTTTGGGATTTGTCAAGTTGTTAATGTAAATGTAAAAGTAATTTACATAGGGGCCATTTTTAACCGACTTCCAAATCCCAAAGGAGGAGGTTATTAATTCGGTTGTATGTTTTTTTTTCTATGTTTGTTACTCCATATCTCAGTCATTACTGGACCGATTTTGAAAATTCTTTTTTTGATTGTATGTATATGCATACAGATTGGTCCCATTCTTTGTCAAAACCCAGTTCTGATGATGGGATCTATAAGGAATCGAGGGAACTCCTCAAATCTTAAAGGCATACATATAGTGATTGTTGTTTTTATCAACAAATCAAGCGTATAACATACATTCAAAAAAGTGACATTTGAGGAAGTGGAACTGCTGATGATGACCAGAACGAAACTCTTTAACGACGCATAGCTCGCGTTTGGGGATTTTCCTCTTCGTAATGTTTGTTAAGCAAGTTAGGTTTTTAAGCCATATTTATGTCAAGCTCAAGTTCTGAACATGGGATCCATAAGGAATCGAGGGAACTCCTTTAAAAACTGTCGCAATTGATGAAATGGAACTGCTGATGATGATCAGTACAGAACTCTTCAACGACGCATAGTACACGTTTGGTGATTTCGAATCTCGATTGTGACTTGGACTGGGACCCGGACTCGGACCCAGACCCGGACTCGTACCCGGATCCGGTTCGGACCTGGGCCTGGACTCGGACTCGGACTCGGACCAGGACTCGGACCCGGACTCGGACTCAGACCCGGACCTTGACCCGGAAGACCACTATGATACCTAAACTAAATAAACCACTATGATTACCTACCATAAAATGTAGGTATAAAGTATGATGATGCCAAATCCCTCCCGCTCAAATCCCCGTACACCGTACCGCATGCGCCGTCAAGTGGGTTAGGTTAGGTTTGAACTGCGATCCTCACAGAACCGAACAAAAGTGGGTTAGGTTAGGTTAGAACTGCGAGCCTTACAGAAACGAAATGCTACTAGAAAAGTGGGTTTGATTAGGTTCTAACTGCGATCCTCACAGAACCGAACTGCTATCAGAGAAGTGGGTTAGGTTAAGCTAGAACTACGACCCTTACAGAAACGAAATGCTACTAGAAAAGTGGTTGGTTTTACCTCCTTTTCTGTATAGTGCACCATCTACCACAATCTTTCACTTCTTTTCTTAAAAATTATATTTTAAGTTATAGACTAGACATAAAAATTCAAAATCGCTCTCCTTCTTGATTCGACTGGCAAATCATATTACTTTTTGGCAACCGGGTTTTTTAACCTAATTAGACCCCGCTGAATCCGAATTTGATCGAATTCTTCTTGATTCTGAGTAGAAATAACATAAAAATACCAATAAAAGATGTAGGTAATAATAGACTGGTTTTATTTTTGTAAAATTCGATTTCGACTGGCAAATCATATTACTTTTTGGCAACCGGATTTTTTAACCTAATTAGACCCCGCTGAATCCGATTTTGCCGGTTGCTTGATCGAATTCTTCACCGGATGTGAGATATTTGATATTAAAGGTCCCTTTTTTTAGTTTTTCGTAAATAACTCCTAAACGGTGGCGCATAGCAAAAAATGTTCTGACACATAAGTAATTTGCATAAAATTATCTACAAGAAAGATTCCGTACACTTTTTCGCTAGGATCAATATTCAAAGAGATATTAACGCGGGAAATTTAATTATAATCACTTCTAAGGCCTCTTTTTTTAGTTTTTCGTAAATAACTCGTAAACGGTGGCTAATATCAAAAAATCTTCTTAAACGTTAATAATCTACACAAAATTTTGCACAAAAAAGATCCAGTACACTTTTCGCTGGGATCGATATTTAACATTATAATACTCATACTCATACTCATACTCATTCTTTATTGGTAATAGGTAATTACATGTCAGCTTACATAACTAGTACAAATAACATTAAAAATTAAAATTAAATACATAAGCTACTTGCGTAGATTTCTATTTTTATCATTAATATTTCGCAGTCAGAAATTCTTCTATATTATAATAAATAGGGAAAGTTAATTATAATAAAATCTAAGATTCCTTGTTTTTACTTTTTCTTTAATAATTTGAAAAGTATGACTCATAGCAAAAAAAATCTTATACATAAATAATAAATATAAAATTTCCTACAAGAAACATGTAGAACACTTTTCGCTAGGATCAATATTTAAAAAAACAAAGCAGCGGGTAAGTTCATTTCATTATAATCAATTTTAAAGTCCCTTTTTAGTTTTTTGTAAATAACTCATAAACGGTGACCCATAACAAAATAGGTTTTTAAGAATCTAAGTACATAAAATTTTCTCCAAAATACATTCTGAACACTTTTCTCTAGGATAAATATTTGAAACGATATTAAAGGAAGAAAGTTAATTACAGTCAGTTCACAGGTCACTTTTTTTGTATTTTTCGTTAATAACTCGTAAACGGTGGCCCGTTGCAAAACAATATTATACATAAATGTTGAACATAAAATTATCCACAAAAAAGGTTCTGTACACTTTTTTGCTACGATCAATATTTAATGAGGTATTAAAGGGGGTAAGTTAATAATAATCAATTTCCAGGTCCCTATTTTTAGTTTTTCGTAAATGACTCGTAAACGGTGGCCCATAGCAAAATAGGTTCTTAATGTTCTTGTAAATAAATAATCGACATAAAAAAAGCTATTAAAGCGGGAAACTTAAATAATGTGTAGAATTGATTATAATTAACTTTCCCCCTTTAATACGTCATTAAATATTGATCCTAGCGAAAAAGTGTAGAGAACCCTTCGGTACACGGCGGGAAAAAATTGATAACCCGAGATATTTTATTCATAAGGTCATTACGCTACCATTTACGAGTCATTTACGGATAACTAAAAATAGGGACCTGGAAATTGATTATAATAATTAACTTATCCCCTTTAATACCTCATTAAATATTGATCGTAGCGAAAAAGTGTACAGAACCTTTTTTATTGACAATTTTATGTTCAATATTTATGTATAATATTGTTTTGCAACGGGCCACCGTTTAGGAGTTATTTACGAAAAACTAAAAAAAAGTGACCTGTGAACTGATTGTAATTAACTTTCTTCCTTTAATATAGTTTTAAATATTGATCCTAGAGAAAAGTATTCAAGACGTTTTTTGGAGCAAATTTTATGTAGATAATTTATTCTTAAAAACCTATTGTGCTATGGGACACAGTTTACGAGTTATTTACAAAAAACTAAAAAGGGATTTTAAAGTTGATTATAATTAATTTTCCCGCTGCTTTGTCTTTTTAAATATTGATCCTAGCGAAAAGTGTTCTACATGTTTCTTGTAGGAAATTTTATGTTTATTATTTATGTATAATTTTTTGCTATGAGTCATACTTTACAAATTATTAACGAAAAAATAAAAACAAGGAACCTTAGAATGTATTATAATTAAATTTCCCTCTTTATTATCTATTTCTCTCTCTCTCTCTCTTTATTATTTTAAACATTGGTCCCTGCGAAAAAGTGTATTGAATCTTTTTTGTACAAATTTTTGTGTCGATTATTAACTTTTAACAACATTTTTGATATTGGCCACCGTTTACGAGTTATTTACGAAAAACTAAAAAAGGGACCTTAGAAGTGATTATAAATAACTTTCCCGCGTTAATATCTCTTTAAATATCGTTGTCGAAAATTGTATGGAATCTTTCTTGTAGGCAATTTTATTCAGATTACTTATCTAGTAGAATATTTTTGGCTATGAGCCACCGTTTAAGAGTTATTTACGAAAAAGTAAAAAAAGGGACCTTTAGTATCAAATATCTCACTTCCGGTCAAGAATTCGATCAAGCAACCGGCAAAATCGGATTCAGCGGGGTCTAATTAGGTTAAAAAATCCGGTTGCCAAAAAGTAATATGATTTGCCAGTCGAAATCGAATTTTACAAAAATAAAACCAGTCTATTATTACCTACATCTTTTTATTGGTATTTTTATGTTATTTCTACTCAGAATCACTAGCTCTTTCGATCCTTTAAGAAAAAAAGTCTCCCAGTACACATTTAAACCTCTAAAATCTCCTAGTCCTTTTATGCCAACTCAATTCGTTTTAACAGCCGTTAACGACAAAATCTCAATTCCACAATTAAACGAGCACGATTTAAACAGTTTCCAAAAAACATTTTAATTAGATTTGCCAACAAACGACTGTGAACATCTCTTTGAGTTACAATGGAGGGAAACTGGGGGAAAATAAAATAGTGTCGCTATCGCAATTACGCAGGATTCAGGCGATAAGGAAAAGCTTTTTGTATGGTGAGGGTTTCAAAGGTCTAAAATGTACAAAGGTAGTGCATAAATAATTGTTTTCCATCGTATTTTCTCGGAAACGTTCGTATTTGTCATGCTACTTCAGTCGACCTCAGTACTTTTTGTACCGAGACTGACTGAAATAGTTCTACTTTTATAATACACTGAACATTCGTACGTGTCCGTGAAAATACGATGAAAAATAATTATGCACTTCATCTGTATGTGATTGTCTGTTAATTGTTCTCGGGTTAAAATTATAATAACGCTCCAAATACAGTCATCAAACTGCTGCCATTCCTAACATACATATTATGCCACTCAAATAAATTGTACCTTAAAAAATAAGCATAGAGTTGTTACACTTTTAAACAATTAACATTTTATTTCAATGCGTGATTTCTAAGTAGCTTAGGTATTATAGAAACTTTCAGTATTACCTACGTAATTAGGCATTAAAATACTCGTGTGATCCTATAAAAATTTAAGAAAAAGACAAGTACACTTTCCTAGCATCTATTTTAATCTACTTAGCTGCTGTATACGATACGCTTTCTGGGAATATATGTTTCTATTAGGTCGTGATTCATAGAATTTATTTTCTGCGTAGTCTAATAGCTGAATCTCTAGGAAATATTTCCTTGTACCGTCTACAAAAAGGAAGAGATGATAAGATTACTGTATAGATACTTACATATTATACAAGGTATATAATACATACCGGGTGTGACCTGTAACACGAGCAAATAATCAAAACATAGATTGTACTCCTCAAACGATGACACTTTTGTTCAACAACTTTTAAAATTTATGAAGTATTTAGAGTCCCTATTTTTCATACAAAATAAATATTATCTTCAATGGACGCCATCGCCACGGCATATCGTTAATTTGATCTGATGTGATTGACGTTGCTTGTCACGCCTTAAACATAACAAAATTCGCAATACATTGCGTCTTAGAATAAACTTTAAAGTGTAATAAAAATCCAATCACAAGTTATTTTTAAAAGTTGCTGAACAAATGTTGGTCAGTATGAGGAGTACAGCCTACAGTTAAATTTTTTGCTCGTATTACAGGCCACACCCGGTATATAAGTATTAAAGGTATTTATGAAAATGATGACCAACATCTTACAGGATTATTATAATTTTAATAACAGGATATAAATTACATCTGAATTAGATTTGGATGGATCTGTCAGTGTCAAAAGTGATATTTCTTCAACCAAAAACGTCACTTTTGACACTGACAAATCATATCCATATCTAATCCAGATTTAATTCATGTTCTGTTATAAAAAATTAGAATAAGCCTGTAAGAATACCTAAATAAAAATATTTTGTAAACAATAATTTCAGATTACACATAGGGCATTATACTGTATTTCAAATAAATTATTTTACACCATGCATGAAATAAAAGCACCAGATAATTATTAGAAAAATACAGATAGGAGTTATTTTAAGTTCTATTTAATAAATCGGATAGAAATATAAAAAGTAGGTGAGTTGACCGTGACGTCACGATGTAATGTTTCATAATATAAATTCCATATTAAATTAGCAAATCGTTTTGACAGTTCTAAAAAAGTAACTGATTTGACTAGTAGGAAAATACCCTACTGGCCAATGGTCTTTTGAAAAGGTCCTTCTACGAGGCTCACTGTTAAATACTTACCACCACCTCGGTGTCTCTAACTTACCTTTTTTAGGGTTCCGTACCCAAAGGGTAAAACGGGACCCTATTACTAAGACTTCGCTGTCCGTCCGTCCGTCCGTCAGTCTGTCACCAGGCTGTATCTCACGAACCGTGATAGCTAGACAGTTGAAATTTTCACAGATGATGTATTTCTGTTGCCGCTATAACAACAAATACTAAAAACAGAATAAAATAAAGATTTAAATGGGGCTCCCATACAACAAACGTGATTTTTGACCAAAGTTAAGCAACGTCGGGAGTGGTCAGTACTTGGATGGGTGACCGTTTTTTTTTTTGCTTTTTTTTCGTTTTTTTTTTTGCATTATGGTACGGAACCCTTCGTGCGCGAGTCCGACTCGCACTTGCCCGGTTTTTTTTAGTATCATTTCTTATAAAACGGCAGAAATAGCTCCTAAATTATATTCCTTGATAATTCTCCTCGTCTCAACCTGAATTCAGGACAAATACTTGAGAGATTTTCCGAATTGGGCACAGCGTGGCGAAAGTAGGGTAAATAAATAAAATGATTTTCATTTCAAATGCTGAGACAATCCCGCAGCCGTCGGACAATGTCGAAGCGTCAAATATTTACCCGTCGAGCGGAATTAGATTTAATATAGGCCCTGTTTAGTATAGACGGTACGCTAAGCTTACCTACTTTAAAATTACCGCTTATTTAATAAACTTATAATGTCTGATAATAAAATTAAAAACTGGTTAGTTAGGACTTTCACTTGGAAATGCAGAAGAATATTGTATATTTATATAGATATTGTATCATTGTTGTAGTGTTGTTGCAGTGGTGTCACTGACAATCCCCTTAATAAACTTATTAGTGACGAATTGAACGTTAATTGCGCCAGTAATGCGGCAGCGAACGTCACTCATTTTATCAAATTGACAGTGACAAAAGTAATGTCGCTACAATAATTCAACTGGAGTTGCGTTTCGAATGCTACCTTTATCGAGACAATAAAGCGGCAATGACAGGAACGCAATCTATCAAGAATATTGACAGTAACTTCGCCCACCTTCGCGTCGCAACGCAACAACGTTGAAACAGTAATGGTACAGTTTGAATTCAGACCACGTCATTATTACTGCGGCAGTATTGCTTCGCGACAGTACTGACGACTGCATTGCTGTCGCAAATATCAAAATTCCGGGCAAGAACATCGATTTTGACATTTGCTGCAGTAATGCTGTCGAGAGTAATAAATTACTGCCGGTATCAGATTCCGAGCGTTACCTTAAATCTGTTGCAGTCACTATCCGAAAGCAAACTTTACGCTGCTGCAGTTGGCTTTAAAAATGGGAGGTAATATTGTCTTTATTTTCATAATAATAATAGACTAAAAATATCATCATGCAGACTACACAGTATGCACATAATGCATTAAGGCTTCTTAACAAGGAAATTAGATTTATTTTCCTTTGACGAGTAAATACACCCACGAAGCTGCACAAAACGGTATTACCCTCATTCAGTGCCCCGGCCCCTATTAGGACTGTTTCTTAGAACTGTTCTTAGCTCCAACTCTGAGCCATTTTGATTGCAAAGTGGCTGCATAATTGTGTGCACATGCGTCCGGAATGCAGCTGCAGTCGAAGCTGTTCTTACCGCTTTGAAAACAATCGACACGTGAAAAAAATCTTTGAAAATGTATAAGGATTACCCGCTTGACATAATGATTATGAGATGGACTACTTGCTTTTTTACAGTATTAATTAAAGGACGGGTATTCTATCTCGCGGACGAGATACTGTCGCAACGCATTTGTACTAAGCGTTGCTTCAACTAATTTGTTTTATAATACTTATAACACATACAAGGCTGTAATGTAGTGTATTGAAGGGTATGTGCCCTTTCTCGGACATTTCTATATAGTATCATAATATATTCAGTTTTTGGTATGTGCTTGAAGCACTCAATTCATAAATATTAGACTGTCAATTTCCTTGATAAAAGGAGTCACAATTTATCAAGGAAAATTACAGACTCAAGGCCCCAGCAGTAATGTCACAACAGTAATGAAATTACATGAATGGCAACTGCAGTTGCCATCTCACTGTCAGCTTTACTGTGGTTACTCACTATCGACACCAGACCCTGAACTGGATTTGCGGATTTGAGGCGATTGCTCGGGTACAGATAAAACCATGATAAAACCAACATGTGTGCAGCACAGATTCATGGTGTGAAACGGAACTGATTTTCTGTTAATAGTGTTTTGAGGTTTCAATTACGGTTAGCATTTAATTGTTTAATTCCAGGTGTTATTTTGCTGTGAATACTTACATTAATTTACTGTTAAACTAATACACCATTAAATGTTATATAGGGACTACTTTGATAAAATCTTGTATCTCACACTGCGACTCAAAGTTAAAAGCAGTAACACACACACACACACACGCACGCACGCACGCACGCACGCACGCACGCAAAAATCACGTTTGTTGTATGGGAGCCCCACTTAAATCTTTATTTTATTCTATTTTTAGTATTTGTTGTTATAGCGGCAACAGAAATACAACATCTGTGAAAAATTTCAACTGTAGCTATCACGGTTCGTGAGATACAGCCTGGTGACAGACGGACGGACGGACAGTGGAGTCTTAGTAATAGGGTCCCGTTTTACCCTTTGGGTACGGAACCCTAATAATGTCAAATTAAAAAGTTTAACATTTCAAATAATACAAGAGATAAAAAATTCAACCCACAATGATATTCAGAAATGTTCAGTCTGTCACTTAAGCTTGTTAACAAGCCAGTCAGGTACAATAGTGCTAATTAAAAGTTTTTCTGACATGACGTCGCCGCTACTTATACTAGAAGTGCTCCGAGCTAGTTCACTGGAACAAATACACTTTGGGGCAATGAAAATGGGTCACCTCGTATAGTTGAATGATTGTACGGTACTCAATCTTTGCAATATGCAGAATTACTTCCTGATTTGAGCAAATTTCGAACACAAGGAAATACCTAAATACTTATTTCAAATTTGTAAATGTAACAGCAATAGGTATGTTACCCAATCACCGGCCATATATTTTCATAATTTCTTCACTATTTAACACAGTCAGTGCCAAAAACCCGACTGACACTGTTTGTAACGAATACGCGCTACATACGGCGAAGACGTGGCTACGCGCTACGAGCGTAACCCATAGCACTTAGTGGCAATGAATGTGTTAAATGGTTGGCAATCCTCAACTGTGCGTTTCTTCAGAAACTTCTTACTTCGCACAGCTAAACTATGGACTGAACTTTACTGTCGCCAGCGGTATTTCCTGATCGATACGGCATTCAAAACAGTGTACTCCCATCTTAAAGTCCACGAACTTGCAAGTTACAAATACAAATTATTTATTGTTTGAATGTGGTTATAAATGGTGGTAGGGTTAGTATTTGGTTACATCACAATCAGCCAGAATTTGGCGTACAATACTCTGACTCTCAATATGCATGTCATTAAAACCAATTAAAAATAAAATTATAGTAATGTCAGACTAAACAATAAGGATTAATAATAATATAAAAATAATAATAACAGGTCAATGTCATGCATATAGAAAAGTGGCAAACACAAGATTTTAATAATAATTCATAATATTTAGATGTCAAACTAATACAGTACTTACCTACAAAGTAATTATAATAAGGCTTAAGAGTAGCATTCGCTTAAACTCAACGTTCATTCCGTACTCTAATTATTTAAATGGATAGTGTCTGCTAGTTTTTTTCTTTTTCATGTTATTTATGGTGAGAAAAGCGTAGCCATTGGTTGCATTTTATCTCAACACAGCACGCTTGCGCTGTTTATTACTACTGCCATGCCTTTTTTTAGCTATAATCAGATTTATTCAGTTTTTTATCAAGTTGTGGTCGTAAAGATATCGGTAAAGAGCGCGCTTTTTACTCTCAGGTTTATTTCCAAGATTTACCATCTATAATACTTTCTATGCATCTCGCTCGTACTCATCACATATTAGTGCGAAGGAGATGTATCGAAAGTGAGTCACGCAGACGTTAGCAAATATATTTGTCAGTTTAACACTGCTAATGCAGTTGTGGTAAGTCTATTAAAGGTCGTATTAAAGATCAAATCTATAACAAATAGTTAAATTATAATCGTCCTAGAATCGAAATTAAACTTTCGTAAAACATTTTTAAAATATTTAGATCACAACATTTATGTACACTCACTTGTATGTTCAGACATGTTTCGGGCCCGTCGGGGGTCCTTCTTCAGGCTCGAATGCTCGCGGCGGCTGCACTCCCTGCACGGCGCGCGCGCTGACAGGGCGGGGTCGGGGGGCGCGGGGCAGTCCACAGCCGGAGTTGTCAGGTGAAGGTTCCGAAACATGTCGCCAATAGCGACTAAAAATACAAGTGAGTGTAATCGGCCTAGAGTTCGAAATTAATGTCATATTTTATTCAATTAATAATACTCGGCTATCTACTGAATAAATATCTCGTTCTACTTTAACACAGCGAAAAATATTGGCAAAACGTAAACAATTTCATCTATTTGCTATCTCATTGTACTAAACTAGTTTCCCAAGAAGCCAAACTGTACGTTTCAATGCGGACGGCAAAGTTTGCGGGAAATAAATACGTGTATTTTGAGGTTCCTTAGAGTTCGCACTTTGTTGGATAATTGTGGTACTGAAGTTGCACTTGTGCCTTAAGGGGCATCGATATAGCAGTGGGACCTAGATAGATGGAACCTTTGTAAGAGACAGATTAAGGGATTTAACCTCGTAAGAGTCAGTGCAATTTTTATGCTTTTAAATTTGGAACTTTCTTTCTTTTCTATAAGGGTTCAAAACTCGAAACTGTAGTTGCCCTCCTAAGCTAAAAAGCGGTATTTGCATTAAATTTTCATTGAAAATACGTCCTTTTAGCTTAGGAGGGCAGAGTACGAGTCACGATAGCGCTGTCGAATGGTCAAGCCGATACATTAGATTACTATGATGGGCCAATATTAACTACACTGGAGGTTAAATTTAAAGCATTCTCATATCACCAGGTCCTATTTTACAAGGTTTCACTCTATATAGAAACTTCAGCACAAACGAACCCAGTGCAATTTAACTACCGCAACCTACTACCTATAGGTTGTAGTATTTATGGATACTTATTATACCTGTTTGTAATTGGTACCTACCTTAATACATAATTATAATCCATCGAGCGAAAAAAGATTTTAGGGTTAACTAAGGGTACTTTTTTTCAAGGGTATTTTTGTATTGTACTATTTCATTTTTTCATGCAACATTTTGGGAATATATTGCTTCTCCTTGGCGAGAACCAGAGGTTTACCAAAATTTATTGAGTGATTGTCTTTGGCCATGACATGCTCCCAGACTGCATGAGACTTTGTTCGACGGTGATTGGCATCAGCTATGTGTTCCTTCATCCGAGTAGAAATGCTTCACTTCATATACCGCATAGTACGGAGACCACAATTCACAATCTCACTTTACCTATATAACGTTTGCTATATAAGGGCTGATTGACGGCGCGCGAACTCGCATGCGTTTTTAGTTACATTGCGGTCTGTTGGTTACGTCCAATTCAATTGACCGATCAAAAACCGCAATGTAATGATAACTCGCATGCGACTTTTCGTATCGTCTAAATGAGCCTTAATCCATTAAAATAGTTTTATTTCACGAGTAACTAACTTGCGGTAATCAAAGACAATAGTATTAAGTACTAATTTAAGTTTTTTTTTTTATGATGTAGGAGGCAAACGAGCAGACGGATCACCTGATGGTAAGCGATTACCGCCGCCCATGGACACCCGCAACACCAGTGGGGTTGCAAACGCGTTGCCGGCCTTACAGATGGGAGTACGCTCTTTTCTTGAATAAGTTATAAGTTATATTTATTTCATTTTAATTTGTATTTTATTTTATGTTGTATAATAATTAAATACAATATTACGTTACAAAAATAAAATTAAGTTGAAAAATTATGAGTTCTGAAGGTAAAATTCATAAAATAATTTAGTTTTATTCCTATTATTACATAATTAAGAAAGATGAAATAATATAAAAGACTGTACAAATTACGAAAACGGTTTTATCACACAAGAAACTGCTTGCTTCCCTTGAGCAAAGACATATGTAACTTCGTATAAGACGAATAAAGTCTAAGGAAAAAACGTGCCTCGGAATTGAAGCAAAAGTCATTCTCGAATAGCCGCACACACCTTTAGCCTATCCTCGGCTAGATGGCGTGACGACACCGTTTCATATTTAAAAATTTTAACACATAGATATTAGTGAATGAACATGGATCAAAATGATATAAAAGTAATAAAATCATTTATCCATAGAGTTTTAGTCGTGTGTCGATAGATGGCAGTAAATTTACAGTGACTACAAAATTTACAATGACAGGACCCCTCTATACTATCTATTCTTTTTGCTTTGAGTAAACCTCAATATCGCAATTTAAAGCCAGTATTTATCTAGCTCAATCTTATTCAGTCGGAGCACTAAGTTGTGAATGAGCCAGCCACGGCAGTAAACTAGTGAATTGAGTTAGGGCTTTCGAGGTCCGATTCTATCTAACCTAAGGTTGAAAGTGCCGCTGGGGGATGGAAATGTGCTTAAGACTGAGTGCTAAAGTTATAGGTAGGTTAATTGTAGACAGTATAACGAGCATGAAAAGGAATTTATTTGGCTTGAAAATGAGCGACGGATTAAATGTTCAAGTTGCGGCGAACGAATCTCATTTTATTTAAGAAATTGACAGTGACAGCGCCTAATTCAGCACCACAGCAGTAATAATATCGCAACAGTAATACAGCTGTAGTTGGTATCCGAATGTCACCTTAATTCTCAGCCAAGCTTTGTTGTATCTTCATGAAACACCCGATGTAGCCTACATTATTAATATACAACATGCGAGAAAATACATCATGTAGGTATTATGATTATTAATAAAAATATATTTAAATAAGCAATAAATTGTAAAATTAGCAGTAACATGTAAAAAAGAGACCATTTCTATGTTCCCTGGTATTAGAGCATTTGTTATTAAAGTTGTTACAATTTGCCCGCATTTTGTATATTAACTTGCATTTTAACTAACTAACTATTTTGGCTCAGTGATCCAAAACGAATCTTGGCCTCCGAAACGAGAGCGTGCCACTTGTCCCTATCGTGCGCAACTTCCTGCCAGTTACTGGCGCGCAACATTTTAAATTTTGGAATTTCTATATTATTTTTGCTTAGAATCACGAGCTCTTTCGATGTTAATACGATAAAGAAAATGTTCCAATTTCATACATTTTCTGTTTGTCCGTTTTATTGCGCGCTATAGAAGGTTGTATTAAAACCGTAGCCAATGGACTGAAAAATTAGGGACACTTTTTTATCTCTGTAAAAATTGAAAGAGCTCGTGATTCAGAGTAGAAATAATATGAAAATTCCCAATAACAGAAAAGTTGGGGTTACAACGTTAAATAGAAATGCCCATTAAACAAAATTACCCCACTAGAGTAAAACAAGTATCATAGTATCCTTTATGTAATAACTAGATACCGTAAGTAAAGAAATGACTTCAAATAACACGAACAAATCCCTTCTATAACTCACCACAATACATAATCATTAGACGCAAAATAACAATATCACGCTTTATGTTTTGCCAAAACATTCACACCATTGTTGTCTTCGACACAATTCCGAGTCTATACAAATACAATATATTTCTATATGTATGTTTTGAGGAAGAAATCTCGATATCAGCCAGAGACAAGCGCAGGCAAACACGATAAATCATTTGTGTTCTTTGAGTGTTCGCTATTCTGATATCACTCGAAACTATTCGGCGATGCGCACCTAGCAGAATCCGAGAACGACTATGTTGGATTATAACAAAATAAATATGAAAATGGAGGAGAATATTGAACAGCTTTATTTAAATGCAACAGATTAGGTATGTGCATTGATTTTGGGTAAGGATTTTATTGGTTGTTATGTTATTTCGTACCAGAATTTTAGAGAAATTTTCACTCTGCTTTTCTAATATTGACTAGACTATATTTTGAAAGGTGGGATGTAAGTTACGTCTCTCTCGAGTTAAGAAACGTAAGAAGATAAACACATAAGACAAACATAACAGCTTATATGATAACCGAATTCGATTTTAAGCCATAAAAGAACAGCTCAAAAAAATCTCTTGGTGTCTAATTTTTAGGTACTTTATTTTCATTCTATGATTGATAAGTGACATTTAAAATAAACTTAGGTAGAAATATATCCCATCTCTGAAAATAGCCTACCGATATACAGCCACATATCGCTCCCCTCTTTTCCCGATGTAGCCCACATTATTAATATTCAACATGCGAGAAAATGATTTAGGGCTTGCTACACCATCCAGTTTTTTCTGCTTTCCGTCGCCGTGCGAGGGGAACGAATTGCTTTTGTTTTCGAACCTCTCGAATATGGAGAGTAGAGGTATGGAGATACCTCTTTTATGGGAGAACATTAGCAAAAGTGTCCAGCTGTCAGCTATAAATAATAGTTCCAAATCTCTCTAGACTAGAGCTAGAGTAGCTAAGAACGTAGCCGTTATTGACGGAGTGAAGTGCGCTGTCAATATATATTTTTTTTTTTAACAATTAGTCTAGATAAAGCTGGTCTAGCAAATCTTATCAGTAAAAAAAGGCGCGAAATTCAAATTTGCTATGGGACAATATCCCATCGCGCCTACATTTTTCAAATTTGCCGCCTTTTTCTACTGACAAGATCTGCCTTACCGGCTATATTTTGGCGCCACCTATTTAAGGCTTTTTGACGGACACTTTTTGATACATGGAGATTGTTCTCCTTGCCTCTACCCTCTATACTCTCGAACGCTCCGAAAATGTCACTTGAGGGAAAACACGTCGATATTTTATTTATAGACTCTTCTTCTTGTTTCGGAAAACGTTTTTTTGTGAAATGATTTGCACTAAGTGCCACTAACTTGAAGGTAAAAGGCTGGTACTTTTTTGTTTGATTTTCAATCGTTTTACGGTCTTAATAGAGACTAAAATTAAGTGTAAATAATTTTCGATTCGTTCTTTTATGTTAATTTTAACATATCTATATCATTAATATGTTGAATTATTTAAATATTTCTGATACATATTTCAGGTAATGTAAATGACAAACTTCCTCTGGTGCAAAAGTTTTACACTGCACTTTTTTCTGTTATTTGGACTCAAAATCACGAGCTCTTTCGACCGTAATAGAAGAAAAAAGTATCCTAAGATTTTTATTTCCATTCCATCATAGACATTTTATGACGGTAACGGAATGAAAGGATTTAATTTAAATCTAATTTCACCAAGATGCCAACTTGATACCGTATTGCAGTAACACAGCAGGAGGTGGAGGATGTTGCAAAGTAAAAATATTGTTTCAACTCTAGATGGTTTGACATAATTCATTTTTGGAATCCATCTTGTTTTTTAACCATCTTGGCTCGGTGCCATGGCGGAGATTTTATAGACTGGAATAGTTGAAAACTTAATGAGATTTTTAAGAAGCAGTCTTATGACAAAGCCTTTTTTTATTACATTGTGGAGTTTTCGTTTGTTTAGTTTTATTTACAAAGATAACAGTATAGCTTAAGGCTTAAGGATATATACTTTTATAGTGTAATATTTTAGGATCGTCTGGATTTGTAGGTACTTTTTTTTTCTTAGCCCGTTATAGTATCCAGCTGCTGGGCAAAGGCCTCCCCCCTTGATCTCCACAACTCCCGTTGTTGAGCTTTTTCCGGCCAGTTACTGATGAAGGTGTCTTAACAGTGACAGTCCATTTCCAACGACAGCAGCACTACCATTCATTTTACTATGGAAATTGACAATAACACCGACGCGTTCGTACTAGTAGTGCAGCTGCGGTCAGAAATGGAATGTTACCCTTACCCTTAGTCGTCCCGCCATCTCCGTCTTTGCCTGCCACGTCCGCTTCTTTTGCGGCATCCTTTTGTACACAAGTGATGTAAATTATAAACATATTGGGCTAAATCACCCATGTTTTTTTTAGGTAGGTATTAGTTTTAGTTTCGCATGTAAATTTCTTTTTCGAACATACAATGATATCAGAATGTAGGTAATCATGATGTCATTCAGGCATGCGATGTCATGCATGCTAATGCATTTCGCTCGCACTTATCCGTACATATTTTGAGTGAGTGAGATGTACGATAACTAAATGACATCGACGTACGTTCGAATTGACCTGATAAATCATCATCATCATCATCTCAGCCATAAGACGTCCACTGCTGAACATAGGCCTCCCCCTTGGACCTCCATACGTGCCGGTTGGAAGCGACCCGCATCCAGCGTCTTCCGGCGACCTTAACAAGATCGTCTGTCCATCTTGTGGGTGGACGTCCTACGCTGCGCTTGCTAGTCCGTGGTCTCCACTCGAGCACTTTTCGACCCCATCGGCCATCTTCTCTGCGTGCAATGTGGCCTGCCCATTGCCACTTCAGCTTGCTAATCCGGTGGGCTATGTCGGTGACTTTAGTTCGTCTACGGATCTCCTCATTTCTGATTCGATCACGTAGAGAAACTCCGAGCATAGCCCTCTCCATAGCTCGTTGAGCGACTTTAAGTTTTGAGATGAGGCCGATAGTGAAAGACCACGTTTCGGAGCCGTAAGTCATCACTGGTAACACACATTGATTAAAGACTTTCGTCTTGAGGCACTGAGGTATGTCGGACGAAAAGACATTACGTAGTTTCCCGAACGCTGCCCAACCGAGTTGGATTCGGCGGTTGACCTCTTTCTCGAAGTTGGACCTACCTAATTGGACTACTTGTCCTAGGTAGATGTACGAGTCAACAACTTCGAGTACCGAGTTCCCAACAGAGACTGGGATGGGCACAACATTGGCATTTGACATAAGTTTCGTCTTGTCCATGTTCATTTTCAAGCCCACCCGTTGTGAAACTCGGTTGAGGTCATCGAGCATCATGCTGAGTTCCTCCATCGACTTTGCCATGACTACGATATCGTCGGCAAACCGAAGGTGAGTGATGTATTCGCCGTTGATGTTGATGCCAAGTCCTTCCCATTCCAGGAGCTTGAAGGCGTCTTCCATTACGGCAGTAAACAGTTTCGGAGAGATAACGTCTCCCTGCCTTACGCCTCTTCGCAATGGAATCGCCCTCGTGCTCTGCTCCTGTACTCGGACCGACATGGTGGCGTTACTATACAAACACTTCAACACTTCGATGTACCGATAGTCAATATGGCATCGCTGAAGAGACTCAAGCACCGCCCATTTTTCCACCGAATCGAAGGCTTTCTCATAGTCCACAAACGCTAAGCATAATGGCAAGTTATACTCTTCGGTCTTCTGTATAACTTGCCGCAGCGTATGGATGTGGTATATGGTACTATAGCCTTTTCGGAAACCGGCTTGTTCGGGAGGCTGGAAGTCATCAAGTCTGTGTTCGAGACGGTTCGTGATGACCCTTGAAAACAGCTTATAGACATGGCTCAGAAGCGTGATGGGTCTGTAGTTCTTCAATAGGTTGTTATCACCTTTTTTGAAGAACAGCACCACCTCGCCTCTATTCCATGTTTCAGGCGTTATGCCCTCGGACAAGACGGAATTAAAGAGCTTCTGGAGGACTTTAAGTACCGGTGTTCCACCCGCTCTCAGAAGCTCTGAAGTGATTCCGTCTTTGCCCGGCGCCTTGTTGTTCTTAAGCTGCTTCAGGGCCATCCTAATCTCGTACAGACTGATGTCCGGGATATCTTCGGTATAATGTCGGGACAGCTTGGCTCTTGGATCTCCTACCAAGCTGTCAACGGGCTTTGCGATCGAAGTGTATAACTGTCCATAGAACCTCTCGATCTCACCTAAAACCTCCGCTTTGCTCGACGCTATGCTGCCATCTTCCCGTTTCAGCTTTGTCAGCTGGCTTTGCCCAATAGACTTGTCCTTTGCGAACACTTTGGAGCCTTGGTTTCGCTCAATAGTCTCTTTAATACGGTTAGTATTAAAGAGACGCAGATCATGTCGCAAGGACTTAGATATACGTCTATTGAGCTGCCTATATGACTCCGCGTCATCGGGAGACTGCAACTGTAGCGAGCGTCGTTCAGCCATGAGGTTTAAGGTTTGCTCGGTCAATTTCTGAGGTCTATCTTTACGGCGGGATCTAAAAAACTTAGACCCTACTGTGTGGACAGTTTCCACTAGCCCGTCGTTGATTTCGTCCACTGAAGCCAAGTTCTCTAGGCAAGCAAAGCGGTTAGAGAGCTCGAGTTGAAAGCTTTCGGGGTTTTGAATACCTGATAAATAGTTACATACAAATAAAGAATAGAAAAACATTATCCTGCTTATCGTCAGTCGGTTAAAAATGTACCTAATGATGAAAATCTATTCTTTAGGATTCCGTAGCCAAATGGCAAAAAACGGAACTCTTATGGATTCGTCATGTCTGTCTGTCTGTCTGTCCGTCCGTATGTCAGAGCCACTTTTTTCCGAAACTATATAAGAGCTATACTGTTGAAACTTAGTAAGTGGATGTTTTCTGTGAACCGCATTAAGATTTTCACACAAAAATAGAAAGAAAAAAACAATAAACATAACTTAGAACTGAAACTCAATTTTTTTTTTCGTTAAACCCATTATACGTGTGGGGTATCTATTGATAGGTCTTCAAAAATGATATTGAGGTTTCTAATATCATTTTTTTCTACACTGAATAGTTTGCGCGAGAGACACTTCCAAAGTGGTAAAATGTGTGTGTGTGTGTGTCCCCTGTAACTTCTAAAATAAGAGAATGATAAAAACTAAAAAAATATATGATGTACATTACCATGCAAACTTCCACCGAAAATTGGTTTGAACAAGATCTAGTAAGTAGTTTTTTTTAATACGTCATAAATCGTAAACCGCAATTTTATTATGTTACTTGCTGCTACGGAACCCTTCATGAGCGAGTCCGACTCGCACTTTGCCGCTTTTTATTCTTTACTGTCGTAGCATTACTTATTAGGGAAATTCGGAGATTCCTTGTAACGTCTTTAATAAGGGTTTTGTTTTATTAAAAATAAGATAAAAGAATATTGGTATTTTAATTAGCTTTCCGTCGATCCCTACGGGTATAATTATTATCGTTTGAGATATTTTTCTTGCTAAAATACCGAAATATGTTAAATATTTTATGATATAAAGTAGGTAAGGTTAGGAAGCTGGTTACGATGGAAGGAAGTTGAATAAGAATTCTTTGGTTTTAAGGTACCCTTCGGTTTCAGACTGCACTAGCATTTCTGCTGCAGTAGTATAGTTGCTGTCGACTGCATTGCTGCCGCAAATGTCAAAATTCCGCGTACCTTCAGGGTAAGTAGTAGTGGCACAATAATATTTCGCTGTGTAGGTTATATTAGATGCATATTTTTCTTTGCTTGTACAGTCAAAGAATTTAATAAAAAGTGTATTAATTATTTTGTTTTTGAAGTGAAAACTTCTTTAGCGGCGCTGTGCACTTTTTGTGATGTGGAAAAAATGTTAAACTCGTAACAGGTGTCACGTGACCGTAAGACGTAAGACGGACACGTGACCTGATCGGAAATCTGTTACAATGAGTTTTTATTGATTTAAATGCCATCTAGTGAGTTTCCCTCTAACTGGTACTAATATAAAAACGGTGATGTGCTTAGGGGTTTCAAGTAATGCGACGAAATAACGCTAGATGGCGTTAACCTCAATTATACATACCTAGTGCTGCAGACATTCATTGAGTTTTCACTTCTGCCGGCACTCCCGGAGTGCAACCCGTTGTTTTTTTCTGTTATGATGTTTGTAAACTTATCTTTATATATAATATATCTTTCTATCTAATGTCCTACCCATTTTATAAGTACTTTGTTACAGTGACAATAATGGGGTCCCTAGCGACTTTCATATTGATTGTCACTGTGACAAGATAGGAAATGGGTCGGCAATTAAATTATTTGACTGTAATACTTATTTGTAGACCATATACAACGCTACTAATAGACAGTGGATTCTTTTAAGGTATTAATTTCTTGTGGGTTTTTTTTGTTTGATTTTGATCAAATTTGGCTGATTTATAGAAATCCTCATTATGAGTGCAATAAATACAAAATTTCCTCTTCGCTTGTATTACTTACCTGTATACAACATTACTAATAGAAAGTGGTTTCATTTAATATTTAGTGGTCCTTTTTTTATAGGTAACAATTGTGGACATGAACCACCTAAGTGGGGTAAAATTACTGCTATTGTATAGTTAGCAAAAGCAATAAAAGTAACTACTAAGAACTTCAAAACCAAATGAGAAGACATCAAACTGTTTCTTGTCACATCAAATCAAATATATCAAAGAGGTGTCACCTGAGTCATTTAAAAATCCACTTTGTGTTATGGCTGTTGGTAGTCGGAAAGGCAAACTATTTTACATTAATAGAAAATACTCCTACAACAGGCAATTTACGTTACACAATAAATCTCTAAGCATTATTTTTAATGTACATCAATAGTACATTTAGTGTTTTTACCTATTTTGCCAGTATTGTATAACCTGCTATTTTGTATTTTGTGCAGCATATTTCGATGTAATAAACAATCATACAAACAGTCCAATTCACAATCAGGGTGAAAAATAAATATCCAAGATCTAATTCAGATTTATTTATTCATAACATGAAAGAAATGTAATTTCTCATCATACTTCAATGGAGAAGTTTAGTAATAAATGATATAAAATCTAAAATTACTAAATGTAGGAACTTATACAATACCTAGGAACTCGTAAATAGTACCATAAACGTAAAATTTATCATTTAATTTATTTAAATCCAATATCAAAGCAGAAAAAAGACTTAAACAAACGAAACATCATTTACTGTTTAAAATTACTCATTTTGGTTGATAAAATTCTAAACGTATGTACATTGTGTGGTATAACCATACACCAATAATCTGAGTAGGTAGTTTAGATTTGGATTTCTACCCAACCGTTTAACCAACTGTCTTGTTCTCACACATTTTCTCGTTGTAATTGTTTAGAACAACCCCTTAAATGAGAGGGGTGGCGAGTACATTCTGGAACATAATTGAAATAAAAAAGGTTTATTATGTAAACATTTTGTTGTGTTTTTAAATCCATTTATGCTACCATTACAATGAATTGAGCTGTTGTTACAGAATTAGTTTGAGTTTTTTTGCATAAAAACTGAAATATTTTATAAAGTTGTTAAAAATATTTAATGTTTTAAACTGTTAAGAAAAAAAATACAAGCCTTTGAAAGTAACCAAAGACAGACTAAGTAGGTGACTTGTTTCAACCGCTACCATAGTCAGACGCAATAAAGATATACTTAACTGTAGGTATATATTGTATACGATTTATATTTTATGCCGTTTTTTTTTCGTCGGATTTCGATGAAATTTGTGGATATTATTCTGTACATGTAGTAGCACTGAGTTCCCGATTTTGTACGTAATAAAAATCTTCTACTGAGCTACGAAACCGTTCCTATAGTATTCATAAATATCATAAACCTATTTAAAAAAAAATTACGTTTATTTATAAATATTTCATAAACCTATTTTTTCTTACAAATTAGATTTCGTATTTATTTCACTCAAAGTGAGGACCTCTTAAAACCGACCAAATTTTATCCAAATCTAACGAAAAATAACTTGTCAGCAAAATTTAAATCGGCTCATTAGACACTTTTCTGCGTGATTGTCCAAACTAAAAATGGCAAGAAAAGACAAGAACCATTTTCAAGTCATTCAAACCCGCATCATGGAAGAAACCGTCCAAACTTTCCACCGGGTCCTCTCGGTCGCCGGGATCACCATCTTCGCCAAAAACAACTGGGATTCTAATCTATGGCTCTCTATACAAATCTTTAACGTCATCATCGGTTTCTTGACTATTGTCTTCACCACAGCTTTCGTAGTCGTCAACATGTCTGATATGCTCGTCTGCATCCGAGGCGCTTGCATCTGGACAACTGGTCTTATCATGTTCATCTCTTTCTGTGTCTGTCTCATTTTCCGTAAGCAATTCAGGGAATTCCTCAACGAGATGGGCTTCAAGGACGCCATGTTGGAAATGCCGTTGATTGAATATGTTTTGAAATTAGAACGGGCGGGTCGCTTGAACGAGTTGAAAGGGATGGTGGTTGACTCCCAGGAGAAATTACTTAAACTAACTCGGGTTTTGTTAAAAACTTACGTTTTCAGTGTGTGGGCGTGCGCGACGTTGTACTTGAGCGATTCTGTGTACAGTATGTTTACGAGGAAGGATAATGATTTGAGACTCTTGGGTAAGCTCGTTCATTTTAATTATTTCTACGTGTTACATAATTTATTTCGGTCGAATCCCTTGACGGTTGTCTGCATTAAGAAATTGTTAATTACATTACCAAGAAAATAAGTACCTATGTAATAAAGTAGTATGTAGGTATTTTGTAACGTCGTATTTTTAAAAGAAAACAACATGAGTATAAAATGAAATGAACTAATTATTTTCTAACCATTTTTTAGGGTTCGAGATGTGGGTTCCTTGGAGTCTCGAGAATTTCAACGTTTACTTAATAACTTACTTTTTCAACGCCTACTCTGGATATTTGTGTTGCATAGGTAAGTGTGTTTAATAGCCGATGCAGATGGACTGCAACCCAACTACAATTTGTACGGGAACTGAACGCCGACTGCACGTCAACTGCAAAGTCGGCGTACAGTTCTCATACAAGTTGCAGTCGGGTTGCAGTCTGGCTGTACCGGCCCTTAAACCTGAAAGAAATAAATAAATCATCAGGCCATAAATAAACGTAAGTTTTACGCGATCAAGTCCCGTGTTAGTTTTAAAATAGTGACTAAATTATCACCTAAGGAAAGTTAATAATTAAATTTAATTGCAGCTTACCCAGGCTTCCAACTAACAATAATCCTGCTGGTCGGTCAGACTGTCAGACAGCTGCGGATCCTCACCTTCATCCTGATGCACCTGGACGAGCTGGTTCTGGAGATCACCGGTCAAAGGGACGACAAGTGGCAGGCGTACTGCACGGCCATATTTTCGCAGTGTGTCGACCATTATATTAAGTTAAAGCGGTAAATTAACTTACCTACAATAGTTGTTTAGATTTTGTGTTATTTAATAATGGCGTTATAAATTTTTACCAAGCAGATATCGGTCCTATTGCTCTAACCAATTGAGCTACCGGAGCTTTCCAGAAGTGGGTAAATTATGTATACCATTACTGTACGGATATGATGGTGGTTTTTGTCTACGTGACAGCGTGATAAAACGGTGTCTGTCATTTTCTATCCCACGGTGTTAAAAAGTGACAGTTATTTTATCGCGTGGATAAAGATGGATAAAGCTATCCATAATACGCCGGCTGATCATAAAAAAAGCGTTAGAACACATGAAAATTTCACGATTTTTACACATTTCAACTATAAAATGGGATTTAATTCCTATAGGCTAATAACTCCCGTTTTATAATTAATAATGAAAATTCAATTCTCAGAATGATTTTAATTACCATATTAAAACAAATGAACACAAGTAGGTACCTATTAATAATACAGCCAATCAAAATAGATGCTTGCGTTTGAAAGCTAATTGAAACAGTCACTAATATTGCAAACGTGCTATTTAAATTATAATTTGCAAATTGTGTACCAACATTCCGTACCAATGAAATAACCATTCAGCTCGTGAAACGCATACACTGCATGTAACCAGCAGATTACATTTGCAATACGAATAATCAATGAAATAACATTGAAAGCTGGTGATTATGTTAATTAAATACTCATAAATTTTTATGTTACGTACCTATTTAACTGCTGAATAAAGGATGACTCCCGTAAGAACGGGCCGTGTCCGGGCAGGAGCTTCCGACGGCGACGCATCGTTATCTATGGAAAGCATCACGTGATCGCCTGTCATGTCATAGAAAGTAAGCTCCGGAAGCTAACGTGAGTCATCCTTAAAGGTATTGTTCGGATTTAGACTGCATCGGCATTACTCTATTGCAGAGTGATATTACTACCAAGTCTTCCAACTAAGTACATTGCTGCTGCAAATGTCAAAAATACGGGCAGCAACATCGATTTTGACATTTCTGGCAGCAATGCAGTCGGCACTAACTTGTGTATGTAGTCATAATCTGAACCTTTAGAGAGTACCTTTAGAGTGCAAATTGCAGCAGCTTAGTAACTTTGTCGGAAATTTAACAATTATATAATAGGCTATTTAATCAATTGACAACGATAGGTTTTAAGTTACGACTTGTTTTTAGGGTTCCGTACCCAAAGGGTAAAACGGGACCCTATTACTAAGACTCCGCTGTCCGTCCGTCCGTCCGTCTGTCACCAGGCTGTATCTCACGAACCGTCATAGCTAGACAGTTGAAATTTTCACAGATGATGTATTTATGTTGCCGCTATAACAAAAAATACTAAAACCAGAATAAAATAAAGATTTAAGTGGGGCTCCCATACAAAAAGTACAGTACTTGGCCGTTGGACCGTTTTTATAGATAATGGTACGGAACCCTTCGTGTGCGAGTCCGACTCGCACTTGGCCGGTTTCTTTTTCTTTTTGCCGCCCCAAAAATTTTCATAGTCTCCACTACTTACACACGACTATAGTATTTTATTTTTATTTATACACAAAGTAATAATACAGGGTCATTTTTGGACCGCTAGCCATATTGTGCGAGGTGATTAGGTAGGCCATATTGAACAACTTTTTTGGGACCAACTCCGAAATCACAAAATTTTTTTTGGCCGTTTCATACATTTTGGTCGAGTGGATGTCGACGTTTTCTATGGCCAAATTTTTTTTTGGGATTTCGTGGTTGGTGACTTGGTCCCATAGAAAAAGTTAGTCAGTATGGCCTACCTAATCACCTCGCAAAATATGGCTAACGGTCCAAAAATGACCCTGTATAACAACAAAGCTTGCATCCATTTTTCAGTTTCAGCAACAAACTGAATGTGATCTGCCGCCCGTTTTACTTGGCCCTAATCCTCGACGCCATCATGCTGGTGTGTGTATGCTCTGTGAAGATTGCCATCTCCGTGAGTAAACAGCTTTCAATGGAATGTAATGTCAATGGGGTCGCGATGCCGCGGCTGATATAGGCCTACAAAGAGGAAGTTAAGGTTGATAAATATTAAAATTACAAAAAACTATCATACTTATACTTGCTATACCCGAACTGAAATAAAACGGTTTGGGGTATTAGGTGTAATGTTGAAATTATCTTACGTCATTATTATATCTTTTAAGTTATAAGTAATTCAATTTTAACTTACATTGCATTAATTTTTTTTTAGTAAAATAGTCCAATAAAATATGAGAATGAATATTTCGAGATGTTATATATCTAAACCTCTCTATAGGTATTTATATCAAAATAGACCTGGCAGAGGCTCAAAATAGATCTAAAATGCGTAAGTTTTGTATAAATCTAAATATCAAAATTTAGCTAGTTTAAAATTTCAACACTACAGAATCCATATATCATAAAAATTCTGTGACAAATTTCTCATTCCGACAGTATCTCAAGTTGCATTTTGCAAGTAAAAAACATGTTCTATAAAGCACTAGGGCGCCAAAGAACTCACTTGTCATTCCAAACGCACGAGTGAATTAGAAACCCAGTATAAGTGCCATCTCTGATTACACATACCTATTACGGAATTGGAGGTCACAATACACTGGCTCGCAGAGTTCAAACTCTCTGGCGGTTCAGTAAATTCTGGAAGCGTATTCAGATTTTGAAAATACTATACTGATTTGATATTATCTAATTGAAACGTTCCTTGACAAGTTTAGTAACAGCCTTCGAAATATTCATCAAATAATTTTTGGCCGTTTTATAGGTAGTAAGTAATAGTACATTACAATACAAGTGCGAAAAGTAGGAAGTTCGCAACGTGTGGCAATAGATTAAAACACGACCGAAGGGAATGAACGCGAGTTGCGAATTACCTTTTCGCACGAGTATTGTACAATGTTTTACAGTACACAATCCCTTTAAATTTTCGACATATTCACGTATTGTGCCAATTACCGCACTAGGGCGCTAAAGTAGGACCATTTATGTTCTGTATAAGTACTTTTGTACTTTGTGCAACCAGTGCTTCAAATCAAATCAAATCTATTTTGTTTGATCTGAATCCGCCTCCAAACTTATCTTGATGCGTGCAATTCCTCTCCAGAATAAAACGTCTCCAGAAACGATGAAATACTACGTGCACGAGTTCTGCTTCATCATGGTTGTGCTTATGTTTTGCGCACTTGGACAACAGGTTGAGAACGAAGTAAGTAAAGGCATGCAAAAGAAGTATTTCCTCCATTTATATGAACATTCGAGGCTAGATATAGATTTTAATTTCTTAGGAAACAGTCCAAAGAACTTCGGACTAGAATAAACCTTTTGAAGTGCATAGCGATGCCAGCAGCTGTGGTATAGGTGCCGTGTTAAAGCAAATCGTCGATGGTTGGGAGCAACCGATCGGGTACATTACATGTATATGTCGGCGGCAGATCGTAAAACCGGGCATATCGAGATATTCCTAGGCATATCATGAAACGCCGCCATTTCATGATCTGACTAAGATTTGCCCAGGCATATCACGATCTGCCTTATAAAAGAGGCGGCAAATCGATCAGAGCAATGCATTCCTTGATATTCCTAGCTTCATACCGGGCGCATAGTAATATAATTAAATTTTTTGCCACTGGTGGCGCTGCATTCTATGTGGCGTTTTGAGCAGCATGCGTAGGTAGGTCCTACTCCTACCTGCTGCTATTAAAATATTTTTATTTTAATAAAATTCGTACGCTGCCCAAAAACGTACTATAACTACTAGAGTCAGACCGTGAAAAGTCTGCAGCGATTTTGATAGCCCACGCAGTGCAAGTGTCATTTTAAACGTCAAACTTCTATGAAATTATGACGTATAAATAACACTTACACTGCGAGGGCTATCAAATCCGCTGCAGACTTTTCTTGGTGCGACTCTATACGTAGTCTGTCAAGCCATTTCAATGGTTTTCATTTGCTAAAATTTAGGACACCCTACTTATTCGATATGCCTAAATTTAATGTTGAGGTCTGCACGATGTGGCTGGTGGTCGCTAGGCAAATCATGAAATGCCGGCGTTTCATGATCTGGATCTGCACGATATGGCTGGTGTTCGCTAGGCAGATCATGAAATGCCGGCGTTTCATGATCTGCCTAGGAAAATCACCCCGTGAGGTTTGCACGATATGGCTGGTGTTCGCTGGGCAGATCATGAAATGCCGGCGTTTCATGATCTGCCTAGGAATATCACCCCTTGAGGTTTCCACAATATGGCTGGTGTTCGCTAGGCAGATCATGATATGCCGGCGTTTCATGATATGCCTAAACGTAGCCAGGCAAATCGTCAAACGTTGAGGTTTGAACGATATGGCTGGTAGTTGTTAGTCAGATCATGAAATGGCGGCGTTTCATGATATGCCTAGGAATATCTCGAAATGCCCGATTTTACGATCTGCCGCCGACATATACATTTGTATTGAAATAATGCTCCGTGCTAAGCATATAGCCCGTCGTGTGCGTCAATGTCGTTGATATACTTAAGAATTGGTTTAGAATCTGAGCCCGCACCCACCAGATTAAAAAGAAATTGCGAAAGAGATTCCTGAGAAATTGAAATACTGTTATGATACCAGGTACAGTTGAGAATAATTGTTCATTTAATTAATACGAATACCTTTTTTCGTAAATAATAAACTCATAGCACAAAAGCTGAGACAAATAATATATTTGTTGTAATTGTTTTCTCAAACATTACTCGAATATAAATATAACATGACCAATTTTTTTTTGAAAATGTAAAGTTAACATTATTAACTCGACTAATATTATACATAAAATTACGATATTTTTCTTTTAGGTAGTTTCAGTTTGCAATAAAAATGGTCAGGTGTGAGTATAATTGGCAAAGAAGTGATCTCTTTTTCAATTCTTATTGTTATCGGATTTTGCTTATAGGTGCTTTAAATATAAATAATTTATTATTATGTCAACTAAATGTAAATAGGTAAACTTTTAATAATACTATCAACAATAGAAGCTTATCACAAAAAATTAGTCAATATCATTGATTTGTTTTTTTTTTGTTTTTTTTTCAGTGCGCCAGGATAGAGACAGCAGTAACAGAAAACTGGTACATCTACGACAGGACCCACAAGGTCCATGTGCGCATTTTCAAAATGGCGTTGAGCCAACGAATGCCTATTTACATATTTGGGACCATCACTTTGTCAGCACCTACTTTTACCTGGGTACCTACTTTTAGCTTTTTCCTAATACTCGGATTGTTTTACCACAGATAAACCAATAACTTTAAGTTTTTTTTATATAGTTTATGGGTTCCGCGTGACTTTTGTCTGTGGGAAAATAAATTTATATTCATAGATAATCGTACGAAGTGGAACTTCTTATAACATAAAAAAATAATTCATGTCTGTACCTGAAATAGACAGTATAAAAATATATCAATTAATTATGATTTTTTTTTTCAGTTTTTAAAAACCGGAATGTCATTCTTCACTCTAGTTATGTCAGTGTTGGATGAAAACTAGAAGATTTTTATGTAAATTAAATTTATATGACATAGGTATACCTAGGTAATTACTATATTAGAACTCATTAAAATGATTAAAAAATACCTATTTTTTTTATTGACGCACGATTTAAATATTTGAAAAATCTCCGTGAATCACTGCTATCAAAATGTTGTGTATACGGCACTCTTACTTACCGGACGAGTGTATGAAAACGGTGGTGGTGCCAATAATCAAAAATAAAACCGGTGACTATTCGGATAGTTCCAACTATAGGCCCATATCACTAGCTACTACCATTGCCAAGGTACTGGACGGTCTGCTTGATCGACAGCTTAGTAAATATGTTAAATTGCATGATGCTCAGTTTGGTTTTCAGCCTGGGCTGTCGACTGATGCAGCTATTTTAAGTCTCAAGCATTCTATCCGGTACTATACTGAGAGAAAAACATCAGTATACGCGTGTTTCTTGGACTTATCTAAAGCTTTTGATATGGTGTCCTATGAGCTTCTGTGGCATAAACTAAGATCAGAAACAAACCTGCCAGATGAAGTGATCGGTATTTTTGATTATTGGTACAAGAACCAGGTGAATGTCGTAAGATGGGCAGATGCATTATCGGAGGAGTACAGTTTGAAGTGTGGAGTGAGGCAGGGTGGATTATCATCTCCTCGACTCTTCAATCTGTATGTGAACGCTTTGATAGGGGATCTCAGCAGCACCAGGGTTGGCTGTTGTGTGGCAGGTAAAATGGTGAACAATATTAGCTATGCCGACGATATGGTGCTGTTGGGGCCCTCTGCGTGTGCAGTTAGTAGGCTGCTTGGCAAATGTGAGAGGTACGCGGTGGCTCATGGACTTAAGTACAACACGACGAAGAGTGAGGTACTCGTATTTCAGTCGCGCGGTTTTAAAGTGGATAGGGTCCCGAATATTATGTTGAATGGAGTACCACTAAAAAGAACCGCTAAATTTAAGTACTTGGGTCACTGGGTCACGGAGTGTCTCTCGGATGACCTGGACATTGAGAGGGAGCGTAGGGCGCTGGCTGTTCGGGGGAATATGTTGGCCCGCAGGTTTGCGCGATGCAGTAATGAAGTTAAAATTACTTTGTTTAAGGCGTTTTGCCAGTCTTTTTATTCGTGCTGCCTGTGGGTGAACTATACTCAGCGGGCAGTCAGTGCCTTAAGGGTGCAATATAATAACACGCTCAGGATGCTGTTGGGACTGCCCAGGTGCTGCAGCGCATCGGGCATGTTTGCGGAAATGCGAGTAGACGGCTTCCATGCCATTGTTCGAAAGCGGGTCGCCTCCATCATGCGCCGTGTGCGTGGGAGTAACAACGGCATTCTGAGTGTGATCGCTAGCTGTTTGGACTCCCCCATAGCGAGACACTGGAATAGTTTGCATGTAAATAATTGACTGAATTTTAACTATTATTATTATTTATTTTGTGTTTGTAATTCCAAAATGTACCTTTTATTTTTTGTGTAAGACTGAATACTTTAATTTTTAATTTTATTATTTTAATCATTTTTAAGTGTACCTATTTATTGTTTTATTATTGTGTACGTAATTTTAATTATTTTAATTTAATATGGATCATCTGTTATCTGCAATAAATAATTGAATATGAATAAAAATATTTATTTACCTGCTATTCTTTTCAATGTTCGAAAATAAAGCTGCAAGTATTAATTAGGAAAAGCTAAAACGCAGTTGTAAAATATTTACAATTCACTTATCATTCCAAATTGTATGGTAATAAGGAACTACGACTGTATGCACAAATATTTAGCCATAGCCTTCTTAAAATTCATTATCTAAATCACCCAGCTACTGAGCTTGGGCCTCCCTACATACACGTAATACTCTTGAAACAAGCCACTCATCCTTAAAAATGGCCCCAATAACTCATAAAACGAAAACAACATTCAATACATTAAGCGTGTTGCAATATTCCCGCTTATCCACGATAAATAAATTCGCCTAATAAAGATTTATTCAAGTTCCAAGATAATATTTATGAGGCAACTCCATTAACAGAATCGGACCCATTAACTAGGAAAATAATCCTCTAAGCCACTGAAAGGATAAGTTGTTTCTTGCTGAATAGCAAGGTGTAGTAGGGCTGATGGTCGCCTTTTTATCATCTGTCACCATGCCTGTCACGTTCTAACAAGTATGTAAGTGCGAAAGTGACGCATGACATGACAGGTGATAAAAATGCGACCATGATATCCATATACCTACTCTAACAAGAAAATGCAATAGATAATATTGTTAGTTAGACCAAGAAAAGTCTGCAGAGATTTTGATAGCACACGCAGTGCAAGTGTTATTTTAAACGTCAAACGTCTATGAAATTTTGACGTATAAATACAGTGCAAGTGTTATTTTAAATGTCAAACTTCTATGAAATATATACTGTATTTGTATTATGACGTACATATAAATAACACTTGCACTGCGTGTGCTGTCAAAACCTGTGAAGACTTTTCTTGGTCTAACTCTAGTTAGACGAAACCATACAATATAATTACTTATTCATTTAATCAGGTCATACCTTTATAGGAGTCTCACTGATCTACCTAATGCTACTTTTATAAACTTCTGAAAATGTTAGAAAGCGGAATTTTTGGTGCACATTTAAGAAATTAAACTTAATCTTAGGTTAGGTACATGATTTTATTCTGAAATAATGCGATTTTGTACAGGGTGTAGTACCTACATGGAAAAATAGGTAAGTATAATCCATAGACTAGGAATCCTCTAGACGGAGTTTAGAGCAATTATTTCATGCAACCGATGCTGCCAAAAATGCGGGGGTGCGCGGGATGAGGTTAGCGAGATCCCGTGCCGTGATTGGTCCTTTCAAACGACGAACGAGTTCACGGACGTCACACAAAGACACTTTCGACTCGATTATTATATTATTATATATTATAATCTTTTTAACGATGTTTATCAAAAAATCATCTATATGCCAAGTTTCATCGAAATCCTTTCAGCTGTGTTGCGTTATTGAAGAACAACGGCTCATGGAAGCTTGGTGTTCGCTTGGCAACTAATTCCAAGAATTGGCTTAGGTAGGCACTAGATTTTACGAAAGCGACCATCATTCGATTTTCCAACCCAGAGGGAAAACTAGGCCTTATTGGAATTAGTCCGGTTTCCTAACAATATTTCCTTTCACCGAAAACCGACTGGTAAATATTAAATGATAACCAAACCATGCCAATATCCAAATATCCAGAGTAAATATCTAGAAATGCAATTAAGTCCTGCGTTCGAATCTAGAAAAATGTTGATTTAATTTTATTGATGCAATAAAATTATATGAAACAACGTTGTCGACAGATATTTATGTATTCTGGCACTCGAAATTGTTAGTTGAAGATATTATACGGAGCCTTCACAACGCCCCACAGTACCTACCTACATTTTTTATTGCAATCTGAACAGTAAAAGTGACGGTAAATCTATTCTCTGTATACGACTATACGTTCTATAAGTAACTACTTTTGTAGACTTCGTGATCCTTAAGAGGAAACATTCATCATCATCATCATCATATCAGCCAGAGGACGCCCACTGCTAGCTAGACATAGGCCTCCCCCAGAGTGCCACAATGATCGGTTTGAAGGAATAGGAATAGTCGGTCGGTCCGGTCGAAGAGGAAACATTATTGGTAATTTTTCCATACAAACATTCTCGACATTTTCCTCTCTGGATTTTGGTCCTAGATTAATAGTACATTTCGATGCTAGTGCGGAAGGTATGTCATTACTTCACGAGTACCGAGATATCTTGCCACGAGCCGCAGGCGAGTGGGAAGACTCGGGACGAGTGAAGAATGACATTTCCGCACGTGTATCGAACGACGTTTTTTAATACAGTTGCGAAAAAATAAGTAAAACATTGTTAATCGTACACTAAACAAAAGTTAACAGTGACAGCTCGCTTAGACGTCGTCTTTAAGTATATTATATCTATGGGCGTTTGGCAGCTATTCCGTTCCATTCAGACAACTTATTAAGAACGGAATTTTCAATATTCAATATTAAAAAATAAACGTGTTATAATGATGAAGAGGTAAGTATTAAAATATGAAAGATGTATATTTTTCATATTCTTACATTAACAGTAGGTTTTTATGCTGATTACGACGTGTAAAGGAAACTAATATTAACACTCATCAATAAGTAGTCGTGAACTGGAACAAGTATAAATTTAAAAAAATTGGAAAAGTAAAAAGCACTAGTTCGAGATAACCAACTTTCCGCACGCTAAACAGCTACGTAATGTAGCACTTTTTGAGCAACTGTATTAAAAAATATTTTTATATGAGTTCAATGTTACAAGTCCCTGTCTCTGTACGTTTTGGTTTTTTGATATTCTTGTTTTTATAAGAACTAGGTTACTTCAAACAACGCTAAAACGGCGAAATAAATGCGCCGTAAACAGACGCCTAGCATACAAATTGGAAACCATATTTTTTCACTAGCTGGGTCAAACACAAAACTGCAGTTTTGTGGTCAACACATGTGTTGACATCTTTCCTGTAGACATACCCAAAAGTTAAGGGCTATAAAGATACTTTTTCTTATTGAACCCTTATGTGGATAAGGGTTAGGTAAATAAGAAAATTAAACTTTATAGACCTTAACTTTTGGGTATGTCAGAGTATGCGGAACAGAAAGGAAAGACGTGTTTGTTTGACCCAGCTGTGAAATAATATAAATTTTCTGGAGCAAATGAGACAAAATATCAACAGAAAATTAAATATTGTATGTAAACACTTGGCAGAGACGAGATAATTTCGTACAAAAACACGATATTTGTTTTCAAACAAATCAGTAACTAGGCAGTAAACAAAATACTTCACCCAGTAAATGTAACATGAGTACCTACTCGTAACAACGTTATTTTAGGTGCTCACAATTCGTTGAAAATAAAACAAACAAAAGGTAAGTATTTAACCCTGTATAAGGCATAAGGGTGTCAAAAATTATGCAAAATTGAACCGTGTCACTTTGAAATAAAGTTCAAAACCAGGCGGGAAATATATTCCCTCTGCCTTATAAAGGCTTATAGGTCCAACCAACGCAATTATCCTTTTTAACGTGATACCATTTCAAATTGGGTTAATAAGGCGGTTCTCTTAATGTACAATGTACTTATTATTATTATTTGTATCTCCTTGGATTTCACGGGCCTATAAATCCCGGTCTTTTGTTTTTCCTTTAAGTATTTTAAACATTGTAATCAAATCACAAACTGAAGGTAACCAAATTGTAAAGGTGTTGTTGCAACTCTGTATACGTCCTATTTATTTTTTTACGGTTTTGTTTTATTCTCCGGACATAACACAAAGAAATATGTGTTCAGGCGACAATTTATAAGTAAGGTCACTGTGGGCAAGTCCGTCTACAAGGCAAGTCCGTCAACACGTTATAACTTTTGAATTTGAAGGCGTATGCGACTTTGGAGTCCAGTCGATTAACCAGTTTTTCGCGCTAGTTCCGTCACTGTAAAACAGATGGCGCTGTGACAACCAACTTCAGAGCAATCCGCCTCAACAAGTCATTTCGTGTTTTGAACTCGAAGTCATAGTGCGACAACCGTTCGAAAAAAAATTTTTTTAAATAGTTTTTGAAAAGATTGTGCATCCGAAAGTAACTACGTAGGTAGCATAAGAACCAATTGTCTTTATTCTATTTTTAAAATATCAGAAATTAGCTTAGTTTTGTAATTATATGTTCCACAATTTATCATATTAAAATTTGACTAAGTTGGAAAGTCCGTCTATTATGTTCAAGGCAAGTCCGTCATATGCCGGACTTTCGTTAAATCAGAGATTACCAACTGTTTTTGCGACTTTAATATTATAACCATTTGATAAGGTATCAAAAAATCCTCCTGACTTTGCGCATGATGTTACTTTATTAAATTTTGATCACAGTAAATTAAAAGAAACGATTAAAATTAATTTTAAAATTACTATTGATCTTTTATTTCGGAAATCAAAAAAATAATTATGTTTAAATATTTGCCAAAAAAGGTTTACCACCCCATCTTGGTAGTATATGCCGGACTTGCCTTTGTTTTAGAAAAATGGTGTTTATTTCGAATCTGAACCGTATATTGACAAGTTTAAAATACACTTTTCATTGTCTCGATCCGTTCTTTTTAGGAATTTGACTACGAACATATACACACCCATAGATTGGCTGATATCATAACTAGACGGACTTCCCTTAAACTGCACGGGAAGTCCGTCTACTCGCCGAATTTTAAAAAATGTCATTGTTTTTGCTTAATTTATGCTTGAAATGATCTGTCACTAAGGCTAAACTATTAATTATTAAATTCTTCATCGTATGCGATTACAAGCAGTAACATAGGTGAATAATTAACGGAGCTAGATCACTCCAAAGTCAAAAAAAAATAAAGTATGCCGGACTTCGCCACAGTGACCTTATTTGTGTTTCCCCTATTCGCAGTATCCGCCTGTAACGCCTTATTGTCGACAACCCTTTATTTATTGACCAATGACTTCACTAACTTGCTATTATTTTAAAGTTTAATGTTGTATAATAAGTAGGTACTTACCTAAAGGGTATAGGTAATACATATAATATATGATAACATATGTAGAAGGTGACTGGTGGAAAGCTAAATAACTTTTCAGCAATTTATACTGATTTCTCACCGTAAAATTGTAAACACTCGTCAGTTTATAATCTCGCTAGTTAAATTATAAACTGACGGTAGGGAGATTACAATCTAACCTAACCTAACCTACGTTAGATTATAAACTAACGGGTTCACAATCTTACGGTGTCATATAGGAAAGTAAAAGTGACAATCTAGAGCGTCTCATGTGCAGGACCCAGGGCAGGAACTTTCTGCCTCGCTACTGGGGGCTTACCGCGAATACCGAAATTCGCAAATTGCGGAGATCTTTCTCTTTTACTCCAATGAAGGCGTAATAAGAGTGACAGAGAAAGATGCCCGCAACTTGCAAACTTCGATTTTCGCGATTATAGCTCTGTTTCTGCTAAAATGTAGAATGAACTGTCGCCCGCGCTATTTCCAGACCGATACGACCTTCAAACCTTTATGAAACCCCTCTGATGTTGCAAAAAAAAAGGTGTCCATGGGCGACGATAGTTGCTTACCATCAGACGTTTCGTCTGCTCTTTTCCGTCTTGATGACACGAAAAAAATTAAGGAAACTAAAAACAAACAACTACAATTTATACCTAGTACAATCGAGCTGATCTCCTAGTAATGTTAAATGAATCAAAATGTTAAAAGTCCGAATGTGGTCGACGTGTCGCCACACTGTTTGGCAGTCGCGTCTCACGGCCCAATTCGAACAATGCTTATAAGATGTCACAGCGACACGATACCGATCTGTCAATGTCAAAAGTGACATTTCTTCAACCATAAACTTCAGTTTTGACACTGACAGATCGGTATAGTATCGCTGGGACATATTATAAACATTGTCCGAATTGGGCCAGCACTTACATCCGCACTGCAATGCTGAAATATGAAAATTGAATCTTGTTAGCAGTGATTTTGGGTCGACTTAGATCACCGTCTCGCTGTCGCCGAACTTGGCTTGCGATAATTTAGTTACAGACCATATTTGAATGGCTAATTTTGTGGTTAAAGTTTAATGGAAGATATTTAAGATCAGTTTTAACGATAGTCTTTAGACTAACTTGTCCAGCCATACCTTTTAAGAATAGGGGGAAGACGAAACTGCGTAGGGAGCGCCACTACCACAATCCATCACAATCTGGGGGTCCGAAGATATATTCGCTGGTTTCCGCTGAGTTCAGTGATTCAAATGTTGAAACCAGCGGATATATCTTCGGACCAGTGTACGGATACTGTGAGTGTTGCGTGTCGTGCCGTGGACAATAAACATTAAACTTTAACGGGTAGCTGCAATTTCTGTCTACCACGAACATTTTTATAAACTAATTTCGGGTAGTTCAGTGTTGTTTTATATATATCTCCGTACATTTGCTGGGACCATGGTATAATAATATACTCCGCCTGGTACTCTATTCCGAGATTCGCGTATGACCTAACTGACACGGGCCTACGTCATCATGCTGTTTACAGGTTCTCAAACTTTAAAATGTGGGAGAATTTTAACCAACGGTGAAAATTATTTTAACGGCATTAAGTTTAAGTTCTTCATGTAGAAACATAGTAAAATAAAACAAATCTAATGTGTTAAATTAAACTTTATTTATCTATACAAGACAAACGTTTGAAAAACTAATTCACAGTTACACATTAATTACCAAGCTTACGACGTGAAAAGTTTGGAAAACACTGCGACTGCTGACACTGAGCGAGAAGGAAATAATAATTAACACGCGTTCGACAAGGATGACGGACAGGGCATGAAGTTATCTAGATCCGAATTGTCAAATGTGACAGCGCTATTCTGTGTTGCCAGTAATGTAAACAGAATTACCCGAACGTCTGAAATTTCTGTCGTGAATCGGAAGATATTGCTAACGAATAATTAAAAATGACGTGTTATTGTAAAATTTGAGATAAAATACATATAAATGAAAATTATAAAATTATAAAGAAATATTTTAACTTGTTAACCATAGGTATAATGTACCCATGTAACATGTTATGTTGAAATAAAGTGGCAATGTTATTGTGACGTAGGCCCGTGTCACTCTGGGAATAGAAGACCATGTTTTATTAGACCATGGCTGGGACGTCAGTCTTTCCGTGACCACAGCTGGTGCAACTCAGCTGTCAGAGTGAAGCGTCGGAATTTAAGGTAAAAATAATGAAAGTATATCGGTATAATATGTGTATAAAACGCGAGAGTTTAGAGTGTTATAATAGCACTTATAGTATACACCGGCACCTATACTCACTATCACATGTCACATACACTTGATACACTGTACGATTTGACACCAAGTATCGGTCTTTTGTCTCGCGGGACCTGCATTGTGCGAGAAGGACTCTTCTTAACAAGCACAGAGTACCCCTGGACAGAGTGTTTAGTTTCTTTGTTTAGTCAATTGATGTTGAAATTAAAAGCATTAGGATTGTATAAAAGTTTTTAGTAGTATTAAAAATATAATAGTACCTACCTATACCTAAGCACAACTCGTGAAAGAATGTATTGGATCCCATACATTTCCAGACTATTCTCTTTCCGCACACTCTGTCTGTGAATATGTGTTGTTGTTATAGCGTAATAAAAACGTCGACATCGATTTACCTAATAATTACATCCAAATTATAGGAATTTCATTAAAACTAACTTCTAGCATCAGTCGAGATGACGTTTTGACGAGTGTTTGATAAAATGCTGCAATGGCGGTAGTAACTTTGCAGTGCCTGAACACATCATATTTTGAGAGCTTATTGTATTGTGTCTATAGTTGAAGCAATTTAAGTAACAGTACGTAATGGGCATTAAAAACACTCTTGTGATGTTTTTATTAATCAATAATTTTATAAACCCACACTCGTATTTTTGTTTTATTTTATTGATAAAAATGTTTACATGACATTACAGTTAAACAGCGTCACGAAACTTAGACTAAAAGCAATAACAATACTTAACACAAACAACAATTATAAGAACAATAATAGCACATTACATTAGCATAGATATAGACAAATTATATTGGAACAGTTGAGCACCTAGCATCCATCGCCTCACAGAATCTCAAGCATTTTAATGCCATTCATTATGTAGCAGTCAAAAAACTTCTACTAAATGTAAAAGACTGGTATGCCAGTCACGTACTCTGGTACTCTGGTGGTTTGGTACTCTGTTCACGAGTATAACCCGTCAACAAGTACAATATCGACGCCGCGGCGCTGACGACTTCGTGTCGTGCAATCAACACGAATTTATTCCCTGGCGAACGAATCAGGCAATAGTGCTGCGCTGTGGAAATATCACGAATCCGGGAATTACCTAGCATATTTCCGGAATATTTTTTTCTTTATAGTAATATTATTCTCTATTTTTAGGGTTCCGTACCCAAAGGGAAAAACGGGACCCTAATAATAAGACTCCAATGTCCGTCTGTCTGTCCATCTTTCTGTCACCAGGCTGTATCTCATAAAGCTAAACAGTTGAAATTTAGCCTTTTTAATTTAGTTGCCGTTATAACAATAAATACTAAAAACAGAATAAAATAAATATTTGAGTGGGGCACCTATACAACAAACGTAATTTTCTTGCCGTTTTTTGCGTAATGGTACGTAACCCTTCGTGCGCGAGTCCGACTCACATTTGGCCGGTTTTTAGTCAACACCCATCCATCCATAAAATCCATCGTTGCTATTTGTAAAGTCCAGCTATCACTTTACTCAAACGTACTACCGAACAACGTCTTGCTCTACAAACACACTTTTGACATTGACGAAATCGTCAGAAATTTGATGGAAACCATTTTTTTATTAAAAGGAGGAATGAATGCGAATATGTTGTAATGATTTTATTTTCGTGTTGTTTTGTATCTGATGTGTCGTGTGCTTGTGAACATTCGCATTGTTATTTTCTAGGTATACTTATCCAATATTCCGGAGCACTTAACCGAATATTGCACATCACTAACAGTTTATTTGTTCGAAACTGAACCTTATTTCATACTCCTTAAAGATCCGAACGTACGTGTTTTCAAAGTACATTCGTTCCCCTTTTGATATTTTACGGGTTTCCATGAAGGCTTGGTTAATGTAGAATGACGTTTTTGTTACGTCATTGTGTTGATTTCCGTTACAAAGAATGTTTCCGTGTCGGTTCAACACTTTTAACCGACTTCAGAAATCGAAGGAACTTTTTCAATCCGGATTTTTATGTATTCTCCAAATTCTCGATGATGGAAAATTACTTTTCTGTTCGAAATGGTACCAGAGTCATCATCATCATCATCTCAGCCATAAGACGTCCACTGCTGAACATAGGCCTCCCCCTTGGACCTCCATTCGTACCGGTTGGAAGCGACCCGCATCCAGCGTCCTCCGGCGACCTTAACAAGGTCGTCTGTCCATCTTGTGGGTGGACGTCCTACCCCCATCGGCCATCTTCTCTGCGTGCAATGTGGCCCGCCCATTGCCACTTCAGCTTGCTAATTCGGTGGGCTATGTCGGTGACTTTAGTTACCAGACCACCAGAGTATTTCACATATTTTTTTAAATCACCCGAATCGTTCTACCGCGAGTCATCCTTAAATATGTGACTTCTGAAGTAATACAGTAGTAAGACCGGGCTAATTACCTACATAGCAATTAGCTGCTATTAAGTTGTTACGCGCGAACATTTGTACAGAGTAAATTTGGCGTTGACACACTGGCTTCTGGAGTAGGTATCAAACCTTCCTCTTTTTGCATGGCCAGTTGTTAGAATTGACCATTTCATGATGTGGCATTCATTTCATGAAATGATCAGCTAATCTAACCATACCATGAAGTCGACAATTCTAAAATAGCATTTAAGAGCGCTCTTACAAGAAAAGTCGAAATAACGCAAAATTGATGATACTAGTCGACGAAATTCAGGACTTTGTGCTCATTATTAGAAACAATGAGTACTTGTTCCAGTAAAAGCGTCTTCTTATCTTTTTAAATATCGTTGTAAATATTAGAAAAAGGACTTATTAAATTAGTAATGATTTTTTTTCTGATGGTCGTTTCCGAAAAACCCCGTGAAGCACTGAATGGCAAGCTCTTATTTGGAAATGTTGAGAAGTTTACTCTGCTAAACCTGGCTATTTTGTATTACTAATACCCTGTACTTTAGGCATATCAAACGATATTTTTCCTACACACCTTTGAGAAAGAGAAAATCAAAGTAAAACGAACTCAATTTTCTCTCCGAAACAAGTGTCAATTCCTACGAAAATCTACTTAATATCGAAGTAATTTTCATACTCAAGCAATCTGCAACGTTTGCTTATACTGTTGGTATACATTAGTGTTTATGAAATTCTACTATAATTTTTTGGCAATTTTTTGAAAACTACTCTATATTACCGATGACGCGCGCTGCGCCAGCTCAGTGCCGCGGCAGAGCTTGTAGAGGCAGGACGTGTGTCGGTCGGCTCCGTACATTTTCAACGGCGACAACGAGATTTTTTATCATTGTGTGCGGCGGGCGCCGTGTAAAACGCTATACTGTGTGCGTGTAAACCGCAACGAGAGACTTTGATCCTAGCACTGTTTTCATAGTATTATAATTTATAATGGTACAGTTTAATAAACTACCGGACAGGATTAAAAATATTTGAAACGACCTGACATTCTATATGTATTAATTTTGACTCAAGATAGTACTCAGGGTCTGATGATGGAGCCGGAAGGTGGTCACCGGTACCAATCAACCATGCAACTAAACCACTTCGTGTTTAGGCTCGTTTTATTTATCTCAACAAGATCTTTGACACAAGATAGTACTCATGGTCTGATGATGGAGCCGGAAGGTGGTCACCGGTACCAATCAACCATGCAACTAAACCACTTCGTGTTTGGGCTCGTTTGATTCGTCTCAACAAGATCTTTGACACAAGATAGTACTCAGGGTCTGATGATGGAGCCGGAAGGTGGTCACCGGTACCAATCAACCATGCAACTAAACCACTTCGTGTTTAGGCTCGTTTTATTCATCTCAACAAGATCTTTGACACAAGATAGTACTCAGGGTCTGATGATGGAGCCGGAAGGTGGTCACCGGTACCAATCAACCATGCAACTAAACCACTTCGTGTTTGGGCTCGTTTGATTCGTCTCAACAAGATCTTTGACACAAGATAGTACTCAAGGTCTAATGATGGAGCCGGAATGTGGTCACCGGTACCAATCAACCATGCAACTAAACCACTTCGTGTTTGGGCTCGTTTGATTAGTCTCAACAAGATCTTTGACACAAGATAGTACTCAGGGTCTGATGATGGAGCCGGAAAGTGGTCACCGGTACCAATCAACCATGCAACTAAACCACTTCGTGCTTAGGCTCGTTCGATTCGTCGCAACAAGATCTTTGACAAAAGTTAGTACTCAGAGTCTGATGATGGAGCTGGACTGTAGCCACGGGTACCAGTCTACCATGTAACTGAACCACTTCGTGTTTGGGCTCGTTTGATTCGTCGCAACAAGATCTTTGACACAAGATACTACTCAGGGTCTGATGATGGAGCTCGAAGGTGGCGACGGGTACCAGTCTATCACGTAACTGAACCACTTCGTGTTTGGGCTACGTGTTTGGGCTTCGTGTTTGGGCATCGTGTGTGGGCTTCGTGTTTGGTGTATCACCTAGTGTCAAAGATCTTGTTGAGACGAATCAAACGAGCCTAAACACGATGTGGTTTAGTTGCATGGTTGATTGGTAATGGTGACCACCTTCCAGCTCCATCATCAGACCCTGAGTACTGTCTTGTGTCAAAGATCTTGTTGAGACGAATCAAACGAGCCCAAACACGAAGTTGTTTAGTTACACGATAGACTGGTACCCGTGGCCACCTTCCAGCTCCATCATCAGACCCTGTGTATCTTCAGTGTCAAAGATCTTGTTGAGACGAATCAAACGAGCCCAAACACGAAGTGGTTTAGTTACATGATAGACTGGTACCCGTGGCCACCTTCCAGCTCCATCATCAGACCCTGTGTATCTTCAGTGTCAAAGATCTTGTTGAGACGAATCAAACGAGCCTAATCATGTTACTACATGGTTGATTGGTATCCGTGACCACCTTAATCATCATCATTATCATCAGATCCTCAATACTAGTTCGTTTTTAAACCCTCGTTGATACAAACTTTACAACCTATAGGTACCAAATGCTATGACGAAACATGTAAATAAGCGAGTACCTATAATTTATTTCGAGTAATACTTATACCTTCATAAGTACGAGTATGGGGCTATTCATAAATTACGTCGTTTCAAATGGAAGGAGGGGGGGGGGGGGGGGGGTCTGGACATCGGATGATGGTAGTATGACGTAGGAGGAAACAGAGTCATCCGAAGCATGATTTTTGGATGATTTGAGGGGTGGGGGGGGTCAAAAATCGTCAAAAATAGATGAAAAATTAATTTATGAACACTGCACACACTTACATTTGCACTGCATTTAGTATTTTCGTACTTACCAAATAACAGTTTTAGGACTTTAAAAGTTAAGCACAGTTAGTGTTGTTATGGTTGATTTCAATATGCTTCGCGAAGGATCAAGAATGTTTAATCCATCATTGTAGTGCGAGTGTGGTAGAAGGGATCGGCATACTGAGCTCGCACGGCCTGCCGCAGCGCGTAAAATACCTAAACTCGCTCAACGCCGAAATGTAATAGCGCTCTTAATGAAATAATCAAAATCTAGGATCTGGTGAAAGTAGGGTACGAGTATGTGGCACTTAAGGCCCGTGTGAGTCCGCCGTGATAACGACTCAACGAAATAGTTATTAATACGATACAAGTGCGGAAAAGAGGAAATTCGAAAGGAAATTTTAAATCGACACGAGTTGCGAATTACCTATTCGCACGTGTATCGTACAACGTTTTACAGTACATATGGCCCTTTAAACTTTTGACATCGAACGAAAAGTGTTATTTTACGCACTAGTGCGGGAAAATAGGACTATATGTACTGTAATAAGTATTTTTAATAGAGCCACATTTCACAGAGACACTAGTTTATTTTCAACGACATATTATTAATAATAATTATAAAGACAATATTTTAAACAATCGTTACAAACAAGCTCTTAAAATGTATCTATAGTTTAATCTGGTCCTAGTATAGTATAGTGTAGTATATAGTATAGTAGTATAGTTTGGTCCGGTCTGGTCTGGTGGTTTGGTCTGGTCTAGTTTAATGAGGTCCTGATTTAATAATACACAGATTAAAGTTTACGATTACAAATAAAAAACTTTATTAATTATATTTCATAAGCACGTAATTTTCCACGACAATGTGTCCAAGTCACACGGCCGCCAAATTTAGCTGGCCGTTAAACAAATCGAATCAATTTGGACCCCGAGCTCGTTAATTAAAACGCAGTTACGAACCCTTCTTACACCCTAATTTATAAATGTTATTCAGCCCGGAAGGCATTATGTGGTTGGCGCGGTTACATTTGTGTTAACCTTTGCATCTGTCCGTGTGTTTGGGCCTTTATCTAAGTCTTGTTGGTGAACTTATCTGGTTTTGTAGTTTGGATTTGAGAGGAGTTCAAAAGCGTGACGGTTTGATGAAAGCCAAGCTATTTATTACATTAACTTAAAATAACAGCAACTAGTCTACTATAAATCACTGAGGCGAATTAAAACAGAGGTAAGTTGCAACAACGTCAATTTTGCGGTATTTAATCATCTTGAGGCAAGGATGCGTATTGAGAGACCAGCGGACGATGGAACGAGGCTAAATATCATTTTATTCCAGCTCGATAACAGTTATAAATGTCCTAAAATTAACGTTGTTTCAATCTATCTCTGTTTAACTTACCTCAATCTCCCCTACTCTAATTGTACCCACCCGGAATATTACAGTTTTACAAGCGCTTCAAAGATAGCTCCTCGGACTCAAGGATAAACTAAGTGTCTTTATTAAAAGTTAAAAAGCTCTTTTGTTCCCAACTACTTCGCTAGGAAACCTCGCTCGAGAATTTATTAATAATTGAGATACGAAAGTTTTCACCAAAATTTAATATGCAAAAAATATAGATTTCCCTTGAGTAATTAATGAGTTATTAAAGAAAAATTTTGGGAACTCTTTAGGTTATATCTGCTAAATCAGCTGTGAATACAGTGAAATACTTTTAAGAGCCGTTCAAAACATTGACGATTAAGAGGTGGCTTACGCAAAATTGTAGTTATTATATTGAATATTTATACGGTTTAATCAATGGCCAGTGCTTAAATGGAATAAGGCGGGACTTGTTGCCAAGAAGATGGCAGGTGGACCAAAATGTTAACGGATTGATGGCCGCTTCCGGATGAAAGAATCGCCTATCCATTAGCTCGCAGGGTGAACGCAGACATTCGGAAGATAGCAGGGCATTTCTGGATGAGACTAGCCCAGGACCGGGATAATTGGTGTACACGAAGAGAGGCCTATTTTTACAAGTGCGTGACAGGAGGCTAAAATGATGATGATGATGACAATTATGAAAGTGACGATTCTGAAGATAAAGAATGGAGATCCTCTTTGCCGAGTTTATTGATTTCAGGCACAGCGACTGTGTTCTGATCTGCTTCGGTATTCAACCTCACAATTGGGAGTCTCAGGCTGAAATGAGACCAGAGTGGCGTCGAAATCTCAAAGCGGGTGTAGACAAACATCACAAGGACTGGTTAGAGAACCTTAGGCAGAAGGACTCCGCGCTGCTAGACCTCCTCCCTTGGACTCTCGTCATGTTCATGATTGCTGTGGAAGAAGATGTTGCTCTGATATTGGACTCTTCAGTCATCGCAGACGCTGCATTAACCTGATTTTACCCGACGCTGTAACAATCATCTGCTATATGGTAAACGTACTAGTGCTCGACATGCTAATGCCGAATAGATGACACCTTGGTGTCACCTCTATTGACAATGACTTAAGTTTCAAGATGACATGTACTGGGACCGCGTCGAGCACCAGTACGTTTACCTTAGATGTCGTGGCCAATTTAATGAAGCTAGTTGGTATAATTCGAGTGTAGCTGTACTTCCGTGATTATTATTCAAAGTTCAATGTTTGCTTTGTGTTAGCAATAGCTCTCTGTATTTTCTCATTATTTTCTGACGTTTCTCTTAGGATCACAAACCAATTCCTTTAAAGTTTATGTTGGTTTTAGTCTTGCATCCGCAAGGGAAAGGCGGGAACTTTAGAACTTCTTGTTTAAACTAGGAACTTGGTGCAAGAAAACGTATAATTAACAAATAGGTTTCATTGGAGCCAAATTTAATGTTGCCTTTATTAAAAAAATATATAGATAGATAGAATTACAATAGATAAAATATTCTTTAGTTATTAATACTCTCAGTAAAAAGAGACAAAAGAAAATAAACAATTGATTAAATGTAGAGGCAGACAACAGGCGGTCTTATCGCTAAAGAGCGATCTCTTCCAGACAATATTATATAATAATGTAAGATTATAATGTAGTGGCAAAAGAAAAACGAAATTCCGTATTGATTATCTTTTCACAAAAGTTTGGTTTATATGTTTTAGCTTATTTAATAAAATATTGAAATCTAAGAGTGATTCTCAAAATAGTGGCATCTTAACCTGTCATCGAGTTTTTGAATTGAATGTATCTTTATTTGCTCTTTTTCATATTCAACAAAAATGTATCTAGATAAACTAAAACAATGTTTATCCAGGCCAAGTCATTATTTTTATTTAAATTTAATACTTATATATATAGATATATATATATATATATATATATATATATTAATTTATTAAGAAACAAACAGTCTTATAAAACAGATAAGTATATAGAGTAACATTCTTCTAGTAATAGACTTATAGTTTCCTATATGTAAACACATATTATAATAAAAACTTATTACTACGTATAAATGACATGCATATGTACTAGTATGTGTGACGAGATATGTGAGGAAATCTTAATTTAGATGGTCATACAGGTGTTTTTTATTATAAACAATCTTAGTGAGCTGCTAAATATGTCTACGTTTTGGCACTTTACATTGTACAACCTACATGTGCGTTTAATGTATGAGTGCTGCGCATGTTTAGTTCTGCTGCTTTTGATACTAAATAACATTTTATTTCGACAACTACGTTCTGTTCTGCGGGGTACGCGTAAATCTATATTTTCTAAAAGTTCAGGGGCATCTGATCTACTAAATTATTGAATATTTTGAATAAGAAAATTAGGTACAGGAGCGTCTTGTGGAAAGAGATTGAAGATTGTAACTGGCTAAGGAGGAGGCGTAACTTTCGTAATTTCTACCTGCTCGGAATTCAAGAGCCTTTATGAATATTTTTTGTAATCTTTCTATTCTGTTTCTGTGTACATCATGACAGGGGTTCCATACTACAGAAGCAAATTCTAAGCGACTTCTAACATAGCTATTATAAAGTAACTTATACGTCAGGGATCTTCGAAAGGGTTTTGCGACGCGAAGAATAAAGCCTAACTGTTTATACGCTTTATTTAGGATATTCTCAATATGAAGATTAAAGGTTAATTTTGTGTCCATTATTACCCCCAGATCACGTATGCTATCCCGCCGAGTTAAAGTACCTCAACATATTTATAAAAAATAAAGAGGTGCACTTTTCACTGTAACCTGTCTTGGCCAAAAGCATCACTCTTCCCGTTTTAGTTCTTTAGATTTTATAAGCATCAATTTATGTAAACAAAGTATCATGCTATATAATAACATAAACAATACCTTTTAAACTGTACTTTGTACAGGCCTTATTTTTTTTTTTACATCAATATTCACGCACGAAGTTTGTCCAAGGATATTTTCACTGTTAACCTGTACGGTTACCATCAGTTTGTCACTGACATAAACGCCGTCGAGAACGTAATTTACTTTCTATACATCTCGCTCGCACTCGCATATTAGTGCAAACGGGACGTATAGAAAGTAAATTACGTTCTCGACGGCGTTTATGTCAGTGACAAACTGATGGTAACCGTACTGTACCAACCTGTACATGCGCGGTATTGCATCTGACTCATACACGGAAAAAAATATTTCGATCATAACTATGGCAAAATATTAGGTAAGTATCAAGCTAACCACCGTAGGGTACCATCATGACCCAAGTGTCGTAGTTTCGTAGAGACAAGTGGTTGAAGGCAGACATCTGGGGTTTTGTAACGGAATGTTAACTTTAACTTGTCTCGATTACTTTAAGAATTTGGTATGGGGCCTAATGTAATAATATCATTTTAATATTGTATGAGGGTATATTCATCTATGCTGAAAGTGACACATTCGTATTTATATCCGTTCAAGGGAAAAAATAAAAATGAATGGATTTTTCACTGTAACCTGCTTAACTTTACCTGTGTTCAATGTATAGGTTATTGTAAGTCTTGAAAATAACTTCTTCATTTTCCGTTCCCTTTTGAAAATTCGGGGTACTTGAAGTAGTAAAACATATTTTTCATTCTTAAAAGTATAAAATATAGAAAAAAAATGTTTTCATTAACTTTAACCTGTCGATGCCACTTTCTTGAGAATCACTCCTAAAATCTGCCGCTGGACACCCTGTATTGCCATAAAGTGCTTGATATAAATAATTGTCATGCTTTTTTGCAGAGTTCTATCAAATGTCACGAGCGAGAATAGAGCGGTGAAGTGGGAAGGAGCATTTATAAGATTATATGCAAACGAAGTCGCGGGCAGAAGCTTGTATACAACACACACATACACAGACAAGATGTTAAAATATCCACTGCCAAAAAGCCCTAAATCGACACTCAGACACTTTAAGCAGACATGTCTGGCCCTGTTTTTCAAAAGCAGTCCTTCTTACTCAAACATGTCCGAAGGTTGTCTCAAAATCCCTCGTAAGGGACGCTGAATAAATACTGAGCCCACGAGGATGGTTCCGCTTTAACAATTTGATATTATTGTATTTTTTTAATACCACGTCGGTGGCAAACAAGCATACGGCCCGCCTGATGGTAAACAGTCACTATGGCCTATGGACGCCTGCAACACCAGAGATATTACATGCGCGTTGCCGATACCGTTTAAAAACCTGTACACTCCTTTTTTGAAGAACCCCATACTGTTATGTAGCCCCTCGAGAAAACCTCGGCAGGGAGCTCATTCCTCAGCCGAAGCTATCTGTATGTATTTATATATGTATGTATATTTAGTGATTTAACTGGCTCTAACGTGATAGTTATTATTTCATCATGTTTACCACTTATCCGACGTTTCGGCGGGGTTACACCAGCTGTGGTCGTGCATGACTGACGTTCCAGTGATTTGGTCAAGTTGTGTTCTAATGTATGGGGAATACAAACAAATTATAGCCAGCATTCAATGAATGTAGGTGCTTTACGCACACTAGTGTCCCATGCCCTCCCCCTGACGCAATCCCCCCCCCCCCCTTTCAGCATAAAATATGTCCCGGGTGACGGTTTCTTTTTAATTAAGGGGGGGTTGCGTCAGGGGGAGGGCATGGGACACTAGTGTGCGTAAAGCACCATACCCAAAGGTATCATACTACATTCATCGAATGCTGGATATAATTTGTTTTTCAAAAAATACAATTTGACCGAATCACAGCCCAATGTCAACGGAGATATGGGTAAACAGCACTACACTACCAGAATATAGTTTATAAAATCATTCGAGGTAGACAAGAAACGTCAGATAAGATAAAAATAATCAAATAATATCGCGTTAGACCCGGGAAAATCACTAAATCTGTGTGTGTGTATAAAACGCGAGAGGGTCATTCGAGATAGACACGAAACGTCAGATAAGGTAAAAATAATGAAATAATATCGCGTAAGACTCGGGAAAATCGCTAAATCTGTGTGTGTGTATAAAACGCGAGAGTTTCAAGTGTAAGTGTAAGTGTAGCTTGTTTTAATATAATTTACGAGACGAGATACCAATAACATAATGAAACTACAACTAATTGCATTTCTTGACCAATCAGCATGAGCTGCTAACGCTAATTTGTGCTCACGATCAAGTCCGTATCAAAACAAAATGTAAACCATATCCAATTGCAAAACCAGAATCGGCACGATCTGAGGCAACTTTTCAAATAATTCCGTTCTATAAATTAATATGCGCGCGTGCTCGGGCAAGCCTGACCCGTATTAACATTTCCAGCCCTTTTTTGAAAGCACCCGGTATTCAAGTATTTTGTGAACGGTATTATTTTTTGGTCAACGGATAAAGGATGAATCACGCTTCGTTGTGCAGTATTCGGCACATTTGGTTTTTATCGTTATGAGTGACTGTGGCACTTACATATATTATTGGATATTGTTGTGGCCCTTTAGGTACTGCTGGAGAGACGAAGTGTAGAAAGACCTTAGCGAACTCGGCGCCGTCGACTGAACACAAACGGCTTTGGACAGAGTAGCATGGCGTTCTTTGGTGTCGGAGGCCAAGATCCACTTCGGGTCGTTGCGCCACAGCAGTAAGTACTTACATATTACTTAGAACTATATAAATATCAAATTTAATTTATTTTAGTACAGTTATTATCAATAGCAGCGGATGTAACAAGGCGCCAAAAGTATCTATCACCCTGGAATCATTTTCCAAATAGAGATATTATATTTCTACAACCTTGTTCAAAAATAGTCGTCACACTCTAATTGTTCTACACATAGAGACATTATTAACGAATGGTAAATATTTTTGATGCATAGGCAGTCTGATCCGTTACTTCTGATGCTGACTGTGTATAAGTTGTTCAACTCATTGTTATCGAAACACAGTGCTATTCGTATAAATTGCATAAACTCATTTAGCCGAATTGAGTTTTGTCCGACGTGTGTCAAGTTCCGGCGGATCCGCGGCCGGCTCCCTGACACTGCTGGGTTGCATGCATCGCAGCTATAATGGGTGTTTTTAGTTTTTAAGATATATTTCATAATATTAGGATTATTAGGAACTAGCGACCCGCCCCGGCTTCACACGGGTTACACAAAATCTTAACAAATTATACACCTAATGAATCTTCCTCAAGAATCACTCTATTGATAGGTGAAAACCGCATGAAAATCCGTTCAGTAGTTTTTAACGTTATCGCGAACATACATACAAACAGACAGACGCAGAGGGGGGACTTTATTTTATAAGGTGTAGTAATAGTGATGTTAGTTACAATGAATTTATCTATGGGCCAGTAGTTGGCTGAAAATAAAGAGTTTTCATTAATTTAGACCCAAAATAGACAACGTTCTCCATTCCCGGCCCATTTGAAAAAACACAACATCCAGCGAACTGAACGGACAAAACAGACCCTGCTTTTCTATAATGAAATTCCTTCACCAGGTTTTTGCTTTTGTTTTATTTCGCCATTCAGTCTACTTTTGTACCGTTTGATGTTATTAACTGGGAACAATTACGATGACCTTAAAGTTCCGATTTTGCTATTGGGAATCTACAAGTAATATATACTTATTGTATATATTATTCATATTATTTTAAGGTTGAAATCAAATCAAACCCCTCTCTTCCTTACCTGTAGAAGTAATGATCCTAAAACTCCATAAATTACAGGAATATTTTATTGTGTGATTACGGAACCCCGGGGGCGCGAATTTGACTCTCACATGACCGGGTATTTTTTATTTAGCTCTTCAAGCATAAAAAATGTCTATACACTATTACTACTATGTAAAAAAATCCTTTCTCCCCGTTAAAATCTCAAGCCGTAGGTAATCGTAAAGTATCAAATACGATCCTCCATCTTTAAGGCTTCCCAGGTCCCGATTGGGCGCCTTCTTTATGGATTTAATCAGAGCATTCCTCTCCTTCGTAAATCACTACTCTTTAGATTACATTTATTTGAAACCACATTTTCGTCGGAATCTTAACGTACTATTTCTTGATTCAATGATAAAATTTTACGAAAATGTAGGGAAGGACGTAAGGAAAAATTTTAACTTAGACTTCTATATAGGTAATAAAAGTCTGATTTAAGCAACTTAATTGTTTTCTTAAAGTAATATTCGGATGATGTTGTCGCATTACTGCCGATATTAGAACATTCAATCCATCAATCATTTTATCAAATAAATTGTCGCCATCCAAGTGTCACCATTTTTCGAAAATCAGCATGGTGGAGATGGCGCTATGATCTTGACGTCTTGCGGAAAGATTGGCCTAATATTGCCATGGGCAGAGCAGAGATGAGACGAAGAAAGAGAGGAAGGGACCCAATTCCCCAGCCCATCCAGCACCCAGCACTGGGACACCATTCCCAATTAAATATCTCAAGCCATAATAATAAAGTATCATTTATTCGCTGCTTTTTCAAATACAGCGAGTATTTGAAAATTGATCATGATGATTCATCAAAGAGAATGGATTTTTTATCATTATTTGCTAGCCTATTGTGTCCCACTGCTGGGCATAAACCATCCCTCCCTTCTACGCATCTCTGTCAATGGCAATATTAGGCCAATGTCTCCGCAAGAATTCAAGGTCGTGCCGCCATCTCCTTCGAGGGTATGCCGTGACGCTGCACCATGTTTGGTGCGTTCGGTAGTTTTCTAGGCTCAGGAAAAAAAATTAAAGAAAAATAGTTAAGCCTCAGGTACTTTATTAACAGTATTTACAAATTATTTGCATTGTTGTTCGGAACGCGCAGGAGTCTTCTCAAGCCGTTCTTTGATCGCTTGGATCGCCTGACTCTTCGCTTGTCTCTGCCTGGTGATACTGATGACCTGGATGGAGGGTATTTCCAGTCCGGACACCTGAAAAAATAACAGAATTAAAAATAAAATGCTGACCATAAGTTTACATAATAGATTAAGAGAAGAGATAAGAGAGAATAAAAGCTTTATATGTAAAATTTCTAATCCCTCGAATTTCCATGCGTACTTATCAAATTCTAGCAAGAAAACTAGTACAGTTGTACCAGAATCAGACATAGATAGTGTTGGGTAGGACTCTAGTCCTTTGAGTCCTCTGCTTCAAGACTCGACTCAGTTTTTTAGACTCTTAATTAAGTCTAAACTTGAGTTCTTTACAACTTGGTAGAGACCCGAGTCTCTTGTAGAGACTTGATACCTTTTCAGAGAACTCTCGGTTTTTTTACAAAAAAATTCGAAATGCATTGTCTTTATGTATAATTTGTGGATTGGGTACAACTAACGCCTAATTTCTCTACTGTTATTTAGGAAAAACCTATAAAATTGTTCATGGAGTCTTTATTCGGAGGCTCGAGTCCTTTTGAGTTGTTCTTAACGAAGACTCAGAAGTTTTTTAAGCGCAGAGTCTCGTAAAAACGAGCTCAGTTCTTCAAATTCAGACTCAAAGGACTCGAGTTCCTACCAACACTAGACATAGATATTATGACTGTTAGTTGAATGTTCATGTCAAATTTCATGTTATTTCACAGTGTTACTTAAGGCGGTTGTCAACTAATGTATTCCATTATTATAACCGCCCAAGACAAAACCAAGACGCTCAAGTTACGGTGTAGAATGTTCTCAACTTAACCAAATTAGTTAACCCTGTGACGGCGCGATGGTCGATAAGTCGTTTAACAAGATGTCCGGGTTGCACTATGGCTTCAAGCTCAAACTGTTTGTGTAAAGGCTTCTACAAACTTTGCAAGGAACGGCATGCGATTTTGGTACCTAATTGCTGGTTATTGGGTTAAGTAATCAATCAATCGATCAAATACCGCAATGTGCACATTAGGGGAATATTACGCGAAACTCTGCGTAGGGGGCGCTACTACCACAATCCTTCACAATCTGGGCGTCTGCCGCGAAACAAGAAAATCGAAATTTCGTTGTCAAATCTCTCTATCACCCTTGCATATTCGAGCGATAAAGATACAGATAACTAAATTCCGATTTTCACGTTTCCCGTTAGGCCCTTATTGTTAACCAACCGCCTTGATGCATCAATGACATATTTTATTGTCTGTGAAATCTTGTCAAAAACAGTTTAAGGCACAGTAAGTATGTATAAGTTACTTTACGGTTTACTAGCTAGCTTAGTGCTGCACTCTGGCGGCAGAACATTACAGTAATACACCCTATTGAATGCGGTTACTGGTGACGTTAGAAGAAGCGTATGTTCTTTAGAGTTACTCGTGTTACTCGTGTGTATTATTTCGGAGCATTTCACCCGATTGTCTGCAGCAGTCTTGCTTTTTCTGAACATATTATGTAGTTACTAGGGAAAAACCCGAAATTCTGGTCCAAGTTCCAGAACAAGTTTCAAAGTGTCTAGTGTGACCAGCTAAGACAATAACAACTCAGTAGAACCAATACACCCAAGTTTCAGTGTAGAATACGCTATAGTTAGCGACAATCCAGTGGGACGCTCCAAACACAAATGCGAATATTAACTGAAACTTGCAATATTGCGAGACTATCAGACTAGACATAGTTAGTATCTATTGATATAGTAACTAGGTCTGACTACTAACGCCGATTAGGTTTTGATGATCATCGGTGAATGAGTGAGTCAGTGACGAAAACGGTTTTTTTTTTAGATATGAATAAAATTTAAAGTATAAGAGCTATGCAATTGAATTTTTTTATTCCTAACAAGTCCACTATTAACATCATATCCCGAGAGTTTTGTTTATCTGGTATATTCCAAACTCAAGTTATGAGCTTATGAGGGTTCAAAAAAACGACGAAGCGCGTCGAGAAAAGGTAGGTAGGTAGGTAGTGCCCTTACGCTTCGCTTTGCTCGTCTTGGCGGGGGCACTACCGTGCCCCTAGATATATATGTACAGGATGTAACAAAAACAGTGGGGCATATTCGGGATCGTGTTCTGATTAGGAAAAAGTAGAAGATGTATTTGTAAATTTACTTAATCACATGTTATTTCTGAATTCTGACACGGTCGGTCGTCTTAACTTACTTCTCAATATCAGGCAGTACGTGCCCTTTGCACCGACCCCCAATTGGACCAGTACTTGAATCCTTCCTGCTCGAACACTTACAATGCGCAGAGGCGCTACTGGGTAATAATACTATCTCCTTTACCCGTGCTAAGACCAACCAAGTGTAAAAGAGATGACTTTATGACATGAGTCGCTAATACCGTAAACAATAGCACATACATGGGCGTCATAACTTACTTCTCAATATCAGGTAGTACGTGTCCTTTGCACCGAGCCTCCCATTTGGACCAGTACTTGAATCCTTCCAGCTCGAACACTTTCAACGCGCAGGCGCTGTCGTCTTTAATGTCATCGTCCAGTAACGCTGAAAAAAAAAGAAATTGAGCTTATTACCTCAACTAAGTATTAAATAAATTTTGTATTAAGCAGAAACGTCTGCAAACGATACCAGGATAAAACAATAATGCTTATACAGCGCATTGTGCCGGGCGGTACTCGAACACATGTCTCCGATGATACCAGCCCGCCGCTCTAGCAACTGAACTAACGAGACTCACCCGTTGACAACGAATATCCGACCATATTTTCATAGTATGCGTATTAATGGGGCGCCTAGCGTCATCTACCATACCGTAAACTCGGGTTGCTTTGACCCAATGGAGGGTAACTTAGACCCACATGAAAACCTTATTTAAAAGGGTCTAATAAAAACATAAAGACGTCAGAGGTTAGCTAAAACCAACCTCATGGTTATTTCCATAATTACAGTACAATAATATGGACCTGGACCTGGATAACCTGGACCGAGTAAATGGCCAAAGTTACCCTCCAGAGCTAAAGTAACCCGACCTTACGGTATGCACTAAGTAATTATTTAATCGGTTTAACCAGGAAGAAAACTTACACTTAAAACGTCTTAGTTTTATACAAAGTTTGTATGCAATTCCAGCATCTCGACATATTAAATAAGGTATATAAGGCTTCATAATATAGAATATTAATTCAACACTTATACGGTTTCTGATAAAATCTCTAACCACTTTTGCTTCTAATCTCTTTTGCTGGCTATGGATGAGGTATGGCTCGGATGGCAGAGCGCTGGAGTATCGATCCAGAGGCCGTGTCGTTCAAGTCTCACCCAAGACAGTAATTTTTCCACTTTTAAATTTATTCTAAGCTTAATAGCATCGTTCGCAGACGTTTCTGCTTATTAAAAATTAAAATCTCTAACGCCTGCGCATCCTAAACTCACCTTCGCAAGTTATGTCGCATTTGCCACCTTTCTTTCCTTCCTTGCACCACTCGCTGCCAATCTGAAGAACAGCAAACATAAGTTAACAAACAGACGTCTGATTATTATAACAAACACGTCGATTTGAACTTAAATAGTTTTAGGTACTTGAATGGCAAAAGCTTTAAAAGTTACGTACGTACACAAATACCTATGTTTTTTGTAAAATATAGCTCAAAAATTCTGTAAATACAGTTGAAAGCTAAATGTTAGGTATTAGATTAGTGTTAGGATATTGTTAATATTGTATTGTATAAATAGTTAGTTTTAGGTTGTGCTAGCTATAAGAAATTTGTCTTTAGGGTAATATAGGGCCGGATTTTTCCGGCCGACTAAGATTACTATGTTAAAAAAAACACACCAGGAAAATTGATCAAGTTACATTTTAGAATTGTATCGATATTATTTAATACATAGTATAGTTCGTTTTTTTTAGGATTAGAATAAAGGTAAACAATCTTGACGTGGCTTTTTCTTGGAAAACACTTTTGAAAAATAAGTTACGGCAAACATGTAATAATTATGAATCATATATGATTATTTACCTACAAAAGCCCTGCCCTGCCTATGAAGCCGATGGTCTCGGTAAGGGCATTTATTTGTATGATGATACAGATATTTGTTCCTGAGTCATGGTTGTTTTCTATGTATTTATATATTATATATGTTACTGTAAAAGCCCGAAGTACGGCAAAACCTAGGTTTTACCGGTAAATCCTAGTTTTTACCGATGCCGATCGGTAAAAGCCCGAAATGTTAAATCTTACTAGTTTACTTCGGGCTCTTACCAACACCGAGATGGTAAATCCTAGGTCTTACCACGGTGACCGGTAAAGTTTGAATCATGCACTGATTCTTGAGATTATTAGATGATAATTTTTAAGAAAAAAAACCGACTTCTATGGCCGATGAAAGATTATGGTAGATGGTGCACTATGTAGAAAAGGAGGTAAAAACCACCCACTTTTCTAGTACTTAGCATTTCGTTTCTGTAAGGGTCGCAGTTCAAACCTAACCTAACCCACTTAACGGCGCATGCGGTGCGGTGTACCTACGGGGGTTTGAGCGGAAGGGGTTGAGAATCAGTGCATGATTCAAACTTTACCGGTCGCCGTGGTAAGACCTAGGATTTACCATATCGGTGTTGGTAAAAGCCCGAAGTAAACTAGTAAGATTTAACATTTCGGGCTTTTATATATTTTATTTAGAAATTTAATTCAGGCAACAAGGCCCATATTACAAATACCTTACAGACTAACATACATATGAATTTTATAAACTTAAAACTAAACACTATTTAGTCGACAAAACGGCGTGGCTCCGTTGCATCGGCTGCTTTGCATCGGCATCGGTAAAAACTAGGATTTACCGGTAAATCATAGGTTTTGCCGTACTTTGGGCTTTTACAGTAACATGTATATCGTTCAGCACAAGCTGCCTTCTTGAGCTTACCGTGGGGCTTAGTCAATTTGTGAAAAATGTCCTATAATATATATTTTTTTATTTACATTCTTTTGCTTTCATAAGTAAGTGATTTTTAAAAAGCGTTTTTTAATTAAAAGACACGTCAAGATCGCGTAGTCTTTTTCTAATGCTAAAAAAACGAACTATAGGTCTCAATGGGGTATTTAAGAAAGTAACTGATTTGGCTAGTAGTCAAATCAGTAACTTTTTTAGAACTGTCAAAACGATTTGCTAATATAGAATTTATACGAAACATTACATCGTGACGTCACGGTCAACTCGCCTAATTTTTATATTTTTATCCGATTTATTAAATAAAACTTGTGTTTAAAAATAACTCCCATCTGTGTTTTTCTAAAAATTATCTGGTGCTTTATTTCATGCATGGTGTAAAATAATTTATTTTAAATACAGTATAATACCCTATTGGATTAGTCGGGTTTCGTCGCAATTTAAACTTGACAAAAAACTGGGACGGTATTGTTTTTTAGGGTTCCGTGCCCAAAGGGTAAAACGGGACCCTATTACCAAAGACATATGTAACTTCGTATAAGACGAATAAAGTCTAAGGAAAAAACGTGCCTCGGAATTCAAGTAAAAGTCATTCTCGAATAGATGGCGCACACACCGTTAGCCTATCCTCGGCTAGATGGCGTGACGACACCGTTTCATATTTAACAATTTTAACACATAGATATCAGTGAATGAACATGGATCAAAATGATATAAAAATAATAAAATCATTTATCCATATATATAATTTTTTTGATAACTTTATACGTTTTCATTTTGAGTTTTAGTCGTGTGTCGATAGATGGCAGTAAATTTACAGTGACTACAAAATTTACAATGACAGGACCCCTCTATACTATCTATTCTTTTTGCTATTACTAAGACTTCGCTGTCCGTCCGTCCGTCCGTCCGTCCGACCGTCCGTCCGTCCGTCCGTCCATCCGTCTGTCTGTCACCAGGCTGTATCTCACGAACCGTGATAGCTAGACAGTTGAAATTTTCACAGATGATGTATTTCTGTTGCCGCTATAACAACAAATAGTAAAAACAGAATAAAATAAAGATTTAAATGGGGCTCCCATACAACAAACGTGATTTTTGACCAAAGTTAAGCAACGTCGGGAGTGGTCAGTACTTGGATGGGTAACCGTTTTTCTTTTTGCTTTTTTTTCGTTTTTTTTGCATTATGGTACGGAACCCTTCGTGCGCGAGTCCGACTCGCACTTGCCCGGTTTTTTCATAAATTCGTTAGAAGCCATTTTTAAAAGAAGAAGTAATTTAAATATAGTTCAGCTTCTTACTTGGAACAATCCGTAATACTTTCTTCGTGCAGACTTAGTGACTAAAGCAGCGGTGTTTCTATCGCTCTCTTGCTCTATCAGGCATACCCCTGAAACAAGAAGCAGAACAAATCATTTACTATTTATAAATAAAGAAATATTTTAGGACAATCTTACACAAATCGACCTAGTCCCACATTAAGCTACCCAAATAATACCCCGAACCTGAAACCCCCTGCGTCGTAGGCTGAGTCACTACTGGGCTATAACCGCGAAAATCGAAGTTCGCAAATTGCGGGCATTTTTCTCTGTCACTCTTATTACGCCTTCATTGGAGTAAAAGAGAAAGATCCCCGCAATTTGCGAATTTCGGTTTTCGCGGTAGCCGCTCTGACTCGGATAGGAGGCAGTATATTTTTATAAACTACAATTAAAAGTCGAGGCATGACAAAAAAACACCTTATCCGTATTTTGTGATTGGTAGACGTTGTGATTACATTTTATTATTATTTCCTATCTTATCTTGTAGGTAATTAATTAAGTTTTCTTATTATTTAAAGCTCCTCATACCACAATTGGGCGGCTTGTTTAAACTTACTTGACTTAATTACGTTGAAGGTAGAAGATCAAAGGACAAAGGACCATAAATGTACTAAGCCACGACGTCGTTTAGCTCTAAGTCAGCATTAAACCTATAGGCTTTAGGATTTTAACTCTAAAGCTCTCTGTAAACGACCGTTTATAGTCATATAATAATATAAATAAGAATATAAACCCTTTTTTCTACTAGTCGACTGTAATTCTTGAATTAAGATTTCTTATACCAAACTGCAATTGGGTATTTTTAATGTATGGGCTCCCAACTCAACTATAATATTCATTTCGATACAGCTTAGTCAACTATAATGAAATTGACCAATCACAGCTCACCGCGATCAAGAGGACGAAACAAAACCTTAGCTCAAATTAATTATTTTAGGTTGTATAGTAGAAACAATTGATTCATAAGTCAGAAACGCGCATGTGACACCCTTAAAATAGCAACATCCATAGACTACGAATACCACTTAGTGTTGCTTGTTAGTCTCCATAGGCTACGGTGACCAAAATCGAGAAAACAACCGTCTAAAAATTGAATTTAGCGCGGAGCAAGTACCAGGGCCACATGAGTTACGAGAAGGTGTCGTTGACCAACCCGCCGTGGGACGCGGCGGCCGGGTCGCGTACCAGAATGAAGGTATCGAGGCTGCTCGCGAATCTTAGCTGTATACTTTTGGTTTGTTTGTATGATTATACTAGTTTAAAGTATTATTTTTGTTGACTCGTAGAAAAAGTATTGTATACAATAGTGATATAATCAAGCTTTTCAATCTCGTACCTTACTTAGGCAACTCAGCAAGCTTCGTTGCCTAAACACGGTACTCGACTGAAAAACTCTCTATTATATCACGATTGTATAAAATACTATAGATTTCCCACCAAAGACCTGTACGACATCTGCTGCTTGTCAGTTAGAAAACTCTACATATTACATGCAGTCTTGAAAACGGCGGCACAAAACATTAACATATAAAACTAACACTAAGTTAGTTACCTAATTATCTACCTCTCTACTTATTATTTTATGTTGTAAACAGAAGTATTTATAATACTTAATAATTGACTGAATATTTTTTTTTTATATTAAAAGAGAACACTATAAATAATCAGGATAACGCGTTATCTATCAGAATTCATGGGAAGTCGTCGAGAATCTCAATCGACTTGAGATAACGTCTGTCATCATCTTTATCATTATGATAACAACGTAAGTACCTATTTATCTGCGAACACGTACTTATGGGGTAAACGAAACTATTTTACGCTTAAAATAGCATTTGTAAATGGTTGGTTCTGTTGATTTATATAGATATATAGATTAAATGTATTTTGAATTTTCAAACAAAATCTAGTTAAATTGATAGATAATAAGCAATTTATCACAACAAATTGGACAAAAAATGGAAATGATAAAAACTATAAGATTAAACAAAGGAGGAAAGCAATACAAAAGTCAGAAATTACAGTCAAAGTCTGACGATCGTACCCTATACACGCGAAACGCCCCTCATTAAGGCCGGTGCACACCGGCGTGCGTGTGCGTGACGTGCACGTGCGCGTGCGCTAAAATGTTGGAGCCGCACACGCACACGTCACGCAAGCGGTGTGCCGTCTCTCATAAGGATCTGTTTACTACAACGCCGCACGCGCACGTCACGCACACGCAGCCGGTGTGCACAGGCCTTTAAACGGTACTTGATCGTGACGTCACAATCATGTTGAAGCCGTCTTGAAGTATGGAAAACAAGATATTATTTAGTTTCTCTTTTTGTGCCGAATTATTGTGACATAATGCTCATTATACCTATTGAACTAGTAGATTTTGTAATCAAAATCAACATGTATGTCATTATCCCTATGCTCATTACCGTATTCTCGCAAAACAAATACCAAATTCAAACCGGTGTTCCAATAGTTGTTACGGCGGTTACACGTGAACCATAATACTGCATGGGGTAATGATATGATGATAATGGATACAATTTTCAGCGCTCGCTATAATGAACCTGATTAAAGCAAAGTAAATAAGCTAATTAAAGTTCCATTAATACGGCGACGTTAATGCTGATGAGCGGGATAGTAAAACAAAGCCGTTAACATTTAAATAGGTACTATACATACATACCATTAAGAACCTTCGGAAATATAAGAGCAAAATATGGTGGGACATTTTTAAAAGAGGGCGAAGCCAGAAAATTAAAAGGTAATAAAAAGATATAGCGAAACTTGCGACAAAAGATATGGTTTTTAACCTTTTATCTCAATTGCAGGGGGGGGGGGGGGCATTTCGACTGCGAGGTAATTTCAACTAATCGAAATATCTTCCATGTTTTATTTATTTATTTATTTAATTTTTATTGCACATAAGGAAATACACAGTACAAAAGGCGACCTTAATGCCATAAGGCACTTTTACATTATTAACTAGAGTCACACACAACACATATTTTTCGCTATCTGAACATATGGACTATATGGACATAACTCTAGTCGAAATTGTCCCCCTGCACCTTACACTGAAAATAAATGAATATTGGACATGTTTTCCTGTATTTTTTCTATCTCGCGAACTTTATTTTTTTAAGGTTTTGGTTGCATTTTGCCCTTGGAAATACACAGTCCTGTTTCCATGTGAATGTTTACATGACATTTGCCTTTGATTAAAACGTGTAAAAATTAAATATATTTAAACAAAATAAATGCGTTAGTATATATATAACTCCCTCATATTTTCATGACTGCTCGGAGCAGTCGAGAGTCAAGCGCTCTCACAAAAGAGTTAAAATACGACTGGCCAAAGGTGCTTAATTAGTAATTACCTATTGTACCTACATAAACTACATATTAGGTATGTATAGTCCCCAATCCGCATTGGGCTAGCGTGGGGACTATAGCCCAAGCCCTCTCGCGCATGAGAGGAGGCCTGTGCCCAGCAGTGGGACGTATATAGGCTGAAATGATGATGATGATGAGGTAAGTATAATTATATTCAACCGCTTTGTATGTAATGTAATTCGCAGAATCGTTATTATTGTAAAAATCGAGATTAGACAAGGTGATGAACCCATTATTCTACTATCATTCACGGGTTTTCCTCGTGGACGTTATTACTGACGCTTGACGAGCGAAGGCGAGTCAATTTGATCAACGTTCAATCACACTCGTCGTCTTTATTCCCTGATAAAATAGGGACAATAGGGTTGTTGACACATGTTGAATTGTATAACTAAATCTAGTTAAATAGATAGAAAATGAGCAATTTATCACAATAAATTGGAAACTTAACCATCATTTGTGACTTTTGTATTGCTTTAAGACAATGGGTCCCATACAGACATTTGATCCTAAAAACAAACCTGATCGATTGATACCATTCATAAAAAAAATCAAATACCCTATTCTGTCATTTTCATCTAAAAAGTGTTTTTTTAGTTTATTTTTTTTTTAATTGATATGCGAATAAATAAATTCATAATAATATGGTAAGGTTATATGGGCCTTGTTGCCTGAATCAAAATTTAAATAAATCAATATTACTCTGACATACAAGACCTTGACTTTGACTCGCCCGACGCATGACAATACAGCGCCATGCTACATGACAATATTGCGTTCCATCGTCACGCCTCCGCCGCGGGTTTCCCCGTATTCTATTGTCTCCCTTGAATGATGTTTTTTAAACCATGACGAACAAGTTACTGATCGTAAAGGGATATAGCCTATGGATACTTACCTCTTTAAACGCTGTTACAAGGGAGTTGGTTACACATTATACTAGCTTTTACGAAGATAAAAACGGACAAGTGCGAGTCGGGCTCGCCCACCGAGGGTTCCGTACTTTTTAGTATTTGTTGTTATTGCGGCAACAGAAACACACCATCTGTGAAAATTTCAATTGCCTAGCTATCACGGTTCGTGAGATACAGCCTGGTGACAGACGGACGGACGGACGGACGGATGGACAGCGGAGTCTTAGTAATAGGGTCCCGTTTTTACCCTTTGGGTACGGAACCCTAAAAAACTATCCTATTTCCTTCCTCGGGCCTCAAACTATCTCCATACCCTTGTAAATCGGTATACAGCCGAGAAATGTGAACAGGTAACAGACAGACAGACAGAGTTACTTCGCATTTATAATATTAGTATAATTAATAGGGATTCACTGTGTCTGAATTATAGTTTTATCGAATGTTTTTAAAAAGATAAATTTTGTTTGGTAATATAACGGGAGGTACCTATTTATCAGTGGCGGCGCGACTGGTACCTATCCCACACAATACTGTGATGTTTTTTTTATTATTAATAGACTTTTTTACTTATCTCAAACTCTCAAATTTTAACTATATCTCAGAGTATTTAGTATTTACTTAGTCACACTCACAAAGACGGGTCTTAATTATGTTAGATATGATAATTTATTATTATTTACAGAGACATTAATATTATGTAAGCGCACGTATATAATTGCAGATTGTTTTTTTTCTCTCAATAGGTACTTTATGTATTTGCTCTCGCAAAGCGTCATCTTATAATATTTTTATTGCCGGCGAAGCAAATAATATACTTGATAACAATAAATGCTAAGTGCAGTACCTTCAACACAATTTCATAATTACTTAGTCATTATACTCGTCTTTTAATTATATTCATATTACTAGCAAAAACATAATATATGTTTAATTGTTTACCTATACGTCCCACAACTTTACTGTGCTCGTGATATACTACAAGAGGTATTAAATAATACAGAGGTCGCGTTTTGTATTAACATTGAGATTTTACAATGTATTCCAAATAACCACTAGGTACTCTTATGTCAAAACGTTAGATAAATTGGAATACCTAGAATCAATTTCGTGGACCATCCGTAAGCGAGTCGTTTCAATTTCAATTTCGCTGCTGGAAATATTCCCTAAACACTTATCTGCTTCAGACGAGTATAAAAGTCTGCATATTTTGCTAGTAAGGTGTATTGGGGTTATTACGATAGTTTTTCAGATACAGACAGTAGTCACAAGTTACGTGATTATAGATACTACTGATGTGATGTGTTTTATTTATTTATTCAATTTGATTAAGCTTTTTTTAATAAATAACTGTTTAAATAATAATAATTGTGCTTTCGGGGATGGTATCCGCCACGTGTATTCCTTGCTTTTTTATATTAATTTGTTATAAAGGGCCTGTGAGATGTTGGCTTCGGCCCCACGCACGCCTCCTAAAGGTCCGGGACCTAGTGTTGTGAATAACGCTCTTTTCGAGGCTTAAAGACTCGAATCCTTAAGACTCGAGGCTTAACGCCTCAAAGGCGGCAAAGACGATTTCTTACATCCATACGCGTAAAATAAATAAATACAATTCTCAAATATAGTCGAATCTTCAAGACTTACGAGTTTTGAGGGCTCGAGTCTTTAAACCTAAAAATGAGCGTTATTCACAACACTGCCGGGACCCCGTGGTGCCGAGATATATATACATAATAAGGGCTACAAATATAATGACCACCAAAAAATACTTTGGTACCCTAAATAAAAAAATCATGCTTACCAAAAAAAATTACTGAACACCAAAAAAATAAGGCCTAAAAATACAAAAGTACCACCACTTTAATTACGACTGCACTTCAAATTGTATTCAAATACCAAATATATTGAATGATCACCAAAAATCATTAATGATCACCAAATCTTGAAGACCAAATTAATGCGATATTTTCACCTAAATAAACCACTATGATTACCAAAAAATTTATACATATTACCAAATAAAGTAAACTGATGCCAAAATTACTAGCCCCTCCCGCTCAACCCCCCATAGCCCGCACCGCATACCTACCTAACCTAATCTACTTTTCTAGTAGCATTTCGTTATGCTACTAGAAAAGTAAGTTAAACTGCTATCAGTTAAGTGGGTTAGGTTAGGTTAGCACTGCGACCCTTACAGAAACGAAATGGTACTAGAAAAGTAGGTTAGGTTAAGTTTCAACTGCTACCCATACAGATACGAAACACTACTAGAAAAGTGGGTTAGGTTAGGTTTGAACTGCGACCCTTACAGAAAAGAAATGCTACTAGAAAAGTGGGTTAGGTTAGGTTAGGTTTGAACTGCGACCCATACAGAAACGAAATGCTACTAGAAAAGTGGGTTAGGTTAGGTTTGAACTGCGACCCTTGCAGAAAAGAAATGCTACTAGAAAAGTGGGTTAGGTTAGGTTTGAACTGCGACCCTTACAGAAACAAAATGCTACTAGAAAAGTGGGTTAGGTTAGGTTAGAACTGCGACTGTTACAGAAATAAAATGCTACTAGAAAAAGGTGACGAAGTGGATTAATTAATTTAATAGGATAACGATATATTAAATGTTTGCACATTTTTAATTAAAATGTGGTTACAATTTTGTGATCATTTACTATTTTTGCGTTTACAATGATTATTTTGGAGCCATTTGCTTTAATAGCATAGCAAGATTTAAAAATTTGGTTATCATTTTACATTAAAATGGAGTTCTAATTTTGGTGGTCATTTACTATTTTTGGGTTTACAATGATTATTTTGGTGTAATTTTCTTTAATAGGATAGCAAGATGTAAAAAATTGGTTATCATTTCACATTAAAATGGGGATTGAAATTTGGTAATCATTGACTATTTTTGGGTTAATAATGATTATTTTGGTGTCATTTCCTTTAAAAGGATAGTAAAATGTAATAAAATTGGTAATCATTTCACATTAAAATGGTGTTATAATTTTGGTGATCATTCATGATTTTAGGGTGGTAAAATAGATTTTTTTGGTATTAAATTTTACTAAATCTGGTGATCAGTTAAATAGCAGCCCATAATAAGTCATAAAAATACTCTCATCAAATAGTCTCTTAGAGAAATTCTCGCGTGGTGACTGGACCAAGGGTATAAATATAAAAAAAAATCTTATCTTATCTTCAGTTTGCTATTGTCTAGATTGCGCCGCTTACAAAATAACCCCAATATACCTTACAAGTATATTTTAGTTCACTATGCAAGTGGTCTTATTGTCTGGATCTGAATATGCACATTAACTAACATCTAACCATTTTGCAAGAAATATATGATATCTTGTTATTATCTTTAATAGTAGGTATTTGTTTGAGCAGACGATTTGTACGAGATACTAAAGATACTGATATTTTTTAGCTTAAAGGCCGAACTACACCCAGATGCATAAACGTGAAGTTCGGATATCAACTGCAGACTATAAATTATTGTTGCGGCGTCGTTATACCCGCTGTCCCCATTTGCATTGCCTCGTCACGTCATGTCAATAAAAAAAAATAACGCATTAATTAACACATTGTTTTTGTTCAGTTCAGCCATTCGAACTTTAAAAGTCTTGAATTGATTTGACATTACTCGCAGTGCATCTCACTATTGTAACAAAAAAACCTGTTTAAATATACCTGCTGTTTTTTTCTTAATTTTTATGTTGTTACCTTTACACTGTGCCTATAAGATGTCACGGCGATACAATACCGATCTATCAGTGTCGAAAGGGACGTTTTTTGGTTAAAGAAATGTCATTTTTGACACCGACATAAGCATTGTTCTAAAACGTCGTCATTGGCAAAATCCCGCCTGCCAAAACCCACAAGAGGGGAAAGCCATTTAAAAAAAAGCGGCCAAGTGCGAGTCGGACTCGCCCATGAAGGGTTCCGTAGCAGCAAGTAACATAATAAAATTGCGGTTTACGATTTATGACGTATTAAAAAAAACTACTTACTAGATCTCGTTGAAACCAATTTTCGGTGGAAGTTTGCATGGTAATGTACATCATATATTTTTTTTAGTTTTATCATTCTCTTATTTTAGAAGTTACAGGGGGGGGGGGGGGGGGGGGCACACCATACTATTCAGTTTTGAAAAAAATGATATTAGAAACCTCAATATCATTTTTGAAGACGTATCAAACCCATACGTGTGGGATAGATACCCCACACGTATGGGTTTGACTAAGTATGGGGAACCCCCAAAATTTATTGTTTTTTTTTTTCTATTTTTGTGTGAACATTTTAATGCGGTTCACAGAATACATCTACTTACCAAGTTTCAACAGTATAGTTCTTATAGTTTAAAAAAGTGGCTGTGGCTGTGACATACGGACAGACAGACAGACAGACACACAGACAGACAGACAGACAGACAGACATGACGAATCCATAAGGGTTCCGTTTTTTGCCATTTGGCTACGGAACCCTAAAAAAGCATTGTTCGAATTGGGCCTTTAGGTCTGTTTTAGGTGTATGTCCATGAGAATCATCTTCCTGCTTATCTACTCCGATCGCCGGCAAACCATAACATGACATAACCTCAAATAATAGTTGATGGGAACAAAGCCGTGCCGGCGAATTATGTAGTATTGTTATTAGAGTAAACAAAGGTGACCTTGGACATAATTTTAGCCATAACGAAACGTTTGTTGCTATGTTGTTTTACATGATGTACATATGTTTTGATCAGCTACATTGGATTCGTTAACACATTCAATACCACTAAGTGCTACGGGTTACGCTCGTAGCGCGTAGCCACGGTTTCGTCGTATGTAGCGCGTAGTCGCTACGAACAGTGTACCCGACAGTCGGGTTCTTGGTGTTGAATGTGTTAAGGTAAGTACTTACTATAGTCTGTATCTTTAGGTAGATATTTAAATAAAAGTAAACAAACAATTTGTACATTTTCGGGTAGTTATAACATTTATTGGTTAACCAACCAAATACAAAACCGCCTGGATCAGTCACTGAACGACTTGACTTTAACCTACATTATTTGATCATGTAATGCTTAAGGCTTAAGAAACCATTTGAGGGTACATTTTGTTTACTCTTATTTAAATACCTAAAAATACAGATTATTGTTTTCGTTAAAGACTCGTCATCCTCTGCTCTCTACATGGTCGTCAGAGACGCGTTGGACAGAACCGGTGGAGGCAGATCATCCGCTCCGGATGCAAAACCCTGATACTGACCACGATTCTCAGACATGAAGGACCGACCAAAGAGAGAGATTGTTTTCGTAACTCGGAATTGTTGAACGTGAAAAACAGACCTATGTATCTGGTTTCACCCGGCTTTTCCGTATGATGATTTTTTGTGGGATTGGCCGACCTGTCAACTTAGTTCTTCCTTATGTGGCTTACATTATTTACCTGACAAATTACGTACAAACGTTAAAATCACCATCTTAGAAGACAGGTGAGAGGCAATTTCTCTTGAAATAAATCACATACTTACCAATTTTGTTGTCAGATTACTCTCTAGATTTATTGCATTCATCACAGTCTTACCCATTTTGATAAACGTATGAAGGAATGAGAAGTTCGAGCTGATAAGTTAGGTTAGGTCAAGTTAGATTATTAAATACAAGTTATGTATTAAGATGCATTTTGTGTACGTATTACTAATAGTATTTAGTCAAAATATAAGTACTTCTAGAATGTTAATTTTTTTGTTCCGATAACATTAAAGAAATAATAAATCGATGTTTGGGTGTTTAATCACATTTAACAACAATCATCAAGCATTTAATCACTAAATTACTCGATTTTTTAAATTGTTATATATCATATATGTATATTATTAAAGCAAATCTACTCACAATTACTAAGAAATGTTCTCTGAAAATTAATTTTCAGCAGCTCCCTCGTTAGTTGACACCTCGTGAACACCTTAGCGTCAACGACTAGCAAAACAAAACACAGCGCTAGCACGCATCGCGCCGCCATCTTTGATGGCTGGCGGCCGACTGACATGATAGTAAACAGTGTTGAGTTATAATGAGATGCGCGAGCGCATTGGATGAGTATTCTTGAGCGTAGACGAGTGATCGCCTCATAACCATAACTCGAGGTTTTGGGTGCAGGAATGATTTACACTAGCCAAGAAAAAGGTAGAAACTAACACTATTTTAACGTTTTATTTTAACATTTGGAGCTTACTACCTTAAATACTTTAAATTCATAGATTAGTAACTTTTTTACAATGGACTAGATTATAAATATACATGAAATCCTTCCTGCGGCAAAAATCCTGGTGTATGCTAATGACATGATTGCATAGCCGTATAGATTTGCCCAAACATTGATGAAGTAATTAATTAAGTAATTAATAAAAATCTTTATTATATTACAAATGAAAACAAATTCAAAAACAGATTTACAATGTAAATAAAGGTCGATCAGGCGATCTTATCGCTGTAAGCGATCTTTTCCAGACAACCTTAGGATAGCGGGTATAAATAACTAAAAAAAAATATTATTTTACATTTTTCTTGACGGTTTGAAGGTCCGTACACATTTGGATATCAACTTATATTGGCTAGTAGAGTCGACAATCGCTATAGTTGATAAAGAGTATAAAGACTGACCTATGACTTTTCGATTTAATTCGGGAAGTGGGTTTTTACCTGCCTTATCGTGTGTGGGAATTTACGTAGATAGGATATCAGGAAGGAACGTTGTTTTTCAAGGATTTGGTACCTATTTAAATGTACTATAGAACAACTTGATTCCTGACCCACCGTGAAACCGTTTCACATTTACTACGTCATTCGCATCAAATAATATTGATTTAAAAAGTAAACTTTTATGACACTCACCGTGAAAACGTTCTATGGTGGGTTATTATTATTTAGAGCCCACTGTATCCCACTGCTGGGCAAAGGCCTCCTCCCCCCTCTTCTTCCACTCGTATCCCCTTGCCTTCTATAAATTCATTGAAATAAGTATACCTAATGCAATATGCATAGTCTATTAGGAGTCCGGGAAACCCAAACACAACATTACGCAAAAGCGTCAGGTTTTCCTTAACGAACCTGAGAACTCATTTTAAACTATCAGAGATGCGACGCTTTACTATGAATCTTAAACACTTTGAGCGTACTTGTTCTGGTGCGGCCAGCGACGAAATATACGATGTATACATAGTGTTGAACCAAGAGAAGTCTGCAAATATTTTGATAGCACATGCACGCATTGCAAGCGTTATTTTAAGCGTCAAACTTCTGTGAAATTGTGACGTACCAGCGACCCGCCCCGGCTTCGCACGGGTTACACAAAAACTTAACAAATTATACACCTAAACCTTCCTCAACAATCATTCTATTGATAGGTGAAAAACAAATCGTCATTTGAAAAGTGGTCGAAAGATTTATCCACGGATAAATTATTCGCGAATAAATCATCCGCGAATGAATCATTCGTGAATAAAAATATTGTGAATTATTGTTTATTCGAATGATTGTTCCGATAAAAGTTTATTCGAATGATGCCCATCTCTGATTGACAGAAACAGCGGCGGCAACAACGACGCCGCTAAAGCTGCACTTGACATTCAAACGTCACCTTTGGATGAATTTATTACCTACATCTCGTTTTTCCTTGAGGAGGAGGAAAAGTTACCTTGAGGACTTTTGGATTGCTGTTGAATTTTAGTTATTCAAATATTGATGTAATAGATAGAAACTTAAAAGATATACACTTTAAAAACCAAATTGTTTTTCTAACTCCATAAGCTAATAGGTGAACATGGGATGATAAAATTAAAAAATACTAAAACAACTATTAAAATCTGTTATTCTTTAATAGAAAAATGCAACTCATAAATTATTATTTACAACAAACCTTATCTAATTAAAGCAAAACCAAACTTCATTTTTTTACACTGGCGATATGGCAAAGTTAAATTACAATTTATAATATAGGCCATTTCATTTAAAGCCAGGCACATTTTTCCAATTTGGAAACTTTTATGTTATTTCTACTTAGAATCACTAACTCTTTAGATCCTAATAAAGTAAAAAAGGAGAAAACTCCTCTCTGTTCTCTCTCTGTTTAGTCCTATAGTTGACTGGTAGAGAATGCCTTTAGGCATTAAGTCCGCCATTTGTACATTTTATTTGTATTTTGTGCAATAAAGTTTAAATAAATAAATAAAGTGTTCGTAAAATTTATATAGGTACTTACATAATAAAATTATCTTTCCATTCCGCTACCGTCATACTTGAACAAGGTCTATGAAAAATGGTAACAGAATGGAATAAAATCTTGGGAAACTTTTTTCTCCTATTAGGATCGAAAGAGCTTCTGATTCTGAGTAGATATAACATACATAACAAAAAACTAGTGTCCAACTTTAAATAAAATATCCAAAATAATTCTTAAGCTTAATCCAACGAATGTTAAAGAATTTATTAATAAAACACGTAGATTACGTTTCAACGGGCATTGCAACAATCCCAGTTACTACGAAAATATTTATTGCGAAAAATATCGTTAATATTTGGGAAAGTTCAACCGGTCACTGGCAAAATTAAAATGAATCAGTGTATACCAATATAATTGGAATAAAATATTTTATTATATTTATGAAGTAGAATTCTGTTTTTAATTTACATTCGGCCTGATTCGAACATAAACATACGCCAAAAATAAGATCTAGATACGATATAGATCGGATAAGCCCGTGTCAAAAGTGACGTTTTTGTTTGAAGAAACGTCATTTTTGACACAGACATATCCGATCCATATCGTATCTAGATCTAATATTTGACGTATATTAAAGTTCGAATCAGACCGTTTGATATTTCAACAGTCTGTAAGCGCGGTGCGGTGCGCCATATCTTTTGTTTCGTTCTAATTTCCTGGATTTACATTTACGTCCCCTCTTAAGCAACTCGCCGGTATCACAACAAGATCAAAATTTTAACAAATTATTACATCAGAATGGGTTACACGGACTTATATAAGTTATTAATTATTTTTTGAGTAGGTACATGGTTCTATTTTGCCATTGGCCAGTTTTGCCAAGCGACTTTGTCGCTTTCAACAGTCAAGCGTAGCCTCCCGATTAACTATTAGAGCTTAAATCTTCACAGAAGACATAGTTTTAGTTATCATTAGTACAGAAAATCTTATCATCTATTAGACTTTTGAAATCAGTCAGATAATACAATTTAAAACGAAATAAGAGCCCTTAAAACAATCCAAAAAATATATATTAAAAGTTAAAGAAATCCCCAACGCAATGTAACGGATAAATCGATTTTGATAGAATATATCTAAGAAACAGAGCTAGAAAACTTGCTTTCAAATAAAAAAAAACGCATCGAAATCGGTTTATCTGTTTATGAACTACGCTGCCACATATAGCGGTCAAACTTAACCCCTCTTTTTGCGTCGGGGGGTAAAAAAATATGGCCGCAACAAATGCTTTTTCAAGCATAAAAACTAACCTACTTGTTTTTCTATCGTAATAATAATGAAAGTTTTAAGAGCTCTTTGTCTTGTATAAATAAATAAAGTCCGTAACACACCAGGGTAAAGGTGACATTCGGATGTCAACTGCAGCTACATTTACTGCAGCTGCAGCTGGTATCCGAACGTAACCTTAATGCAGCACGGCTCCCAATCCGGTGCGATGGCATCTGATGTTAAGGGCTGATTTAGACGATGCGAGAACTCGCATGCGAGTTTCATACCATTGCGGGTTTTGATTGGTCCGTTGTATTGGACGTAATCCACAGTCCGCAATGTAACTAAAACCGCATGCGAGTTCGCGCGCCGTGTAAATCAGCCCTAAACTGTGGATAACACGCACATAATACGCACGTGAGGAGGAGGTATTGAGCATTTGCATCTGGTGTGTATCGGCCTTAACATCAATAATTTCATCATTACATTTTAAAGATTTGTTAAATTCTAATTAAAATAAAACGTTAAACATCACATTATATTATTGTTAAGTATACAAATAAGAGTACCTAATTGACGCCATTGTGTACATATATATACATTTATTAAATTAGTACCTACTAAGTACAGTCGCCATCAGATATATCGGAGCGGCCAAGGTGTTCACAATATCTGAACACGCGCTCTAACGCCCTGACAATAGAGGCGTGTTCCGATATTTGTGAGCACCTTGGCCGCTCCGATATATCTGATGGCGACTGTACATTAATACTTATTTTTTATTATTTTACAAATATTTGATATGACACAACTACCTCGAGTATTAAAACTCCGCAGAGGCGTATTCAAATTTTAAGAATATTATGATATTTTTGATTGTGCGTGTTTCTTCACTCTGAATAAGTAATGTTCCTATGGATACTCAAACGAGATGTACTGAGACAGATGAATAACACATCAATATCATAATTTTAGACTTGAATTATACGTCTGTTCATACTAAAATAAGACAGGTCACCTTATTCTTAATACAAACACCTTACAATATCCTTGCTTGCAATTTAAGGAACCCTTATAAAATGAACGATTATACTCGTCGTCGTTCGTCGTTCGTTTTTTTTATACTTATGAATGAAGTATAAAAAAACAGTCGTTATTACAAAAATAAAGTCTTTGTTAAAAAATAACGAAAAATAAGTAACAAATTCGAAATCGTTTTTCGTTAGCTCGTGACATCGTTTATGTTCCTTTAATAATAAAATATCTGGGAGACCGAGCGTTGCTCGGAAAACATTTAAAAACTCAAAAACGCGCGTTTTCCCAGAGATAACACCTAGCTAGATCGATTTATTTCCCCCGAAAACCCCCAATAACCCCATATAGCAAATCTCATCGAAATCGTTCGAGCCGTTTCCGAGATCCCCGAAATATATACAAGATACAAGAATTGCTCTTTTAAAGGTATAACAAGAATTGCTCGTTTAAAGGTATTAGATAAATTATACCTAATTATTTTGCACCTCGGACATGGCGCGGCATCGGTCTACCTTCTCGAGTAAGTATACATTTTTGAAAAGTTACCAGACTGTTACTTTTTCTTTCGTCTGATCTATGAATGATCTATTAATTTTTATAGTAGTGTGCCTACTTAAACCACACATATTTAAAAAAAAAAAATTGTTCCCTAGGAACTAGTTGCAGAGGTATTATTTACTTAAGGTAAGTGTGCCAATAAATTACGCAATACTTAAGAGCGTTTCTTTTATTTTTTGCCATTTTTATAATTATATTGTGCCCTTTTTTGCCACTTTTATGTTATTTTTACTTAGAATCACGAGCTCTTTCGATCCTAATGGGATAGAAAAATGTCCCAGAGTTTTTTTCCTATTGTATTACCATTTCCCCATATACTTTGTATGGCGGTAACAACAGGAAAGTTTGAAAAACTGATGGAAATTTTAGGATAACCGCGATCCTGACTAGAAATAACACAAAAGTGGCAAAAAAGGTCACAATATATAAAATTGGCAAAAAATAAAAGAAACGCTCTTAAGAGGTATAAACTGATTAGATAAATATTGTTTACTAACTGAGAATTCTTCCGAGAAACTTGATATAACTACATAAACAAGCGCAGACTTTAATTATAATTAAACCAATGTCAAGATGTCTTCGTGGTAATCATTTATCAAAAATATTCGTGAGAATTATGTACTAATTAATGTAATAATAGCTCGAATTAAGAGTTCAATGTGTATTACTCGGAAATCAATCAAATTATTTAACTAAAATGTTTTGATTTGTGTAATGCAAGTAGAAAAGACTACTTTATTAATTATAAACTGAAATAGTTCACAAGGGTACAAAAAATAGTGAGGATCCTTTTAAGAGCATATTTGGGCATATAAGGGCATAACGCGGGAATCAAGAGAATTTAGAATGGCTTATTATGAGACCTAAGGCTTAAAAGATATTTTTTTTATTTTAAGTGGGCGGCAACCATTGTCCTATATTTATTTTATCTCGCAGCATTATAAAAACAAAAATATTATGAACTAAAAACAAAAACAATTTTCAGGATTTACATAAAAATGTGTTTTTCCCTGAAACACGAATATAAAGTCGAAAGCCGATTGTCGATATACACGTAAAAATAAAGCATATTATATTTTTCAGAACCAGCTGCGAATTTGAGAAAAACATTTACAAGTAACGACAACAGTTAAAAATATTTTACAACCCATTCTCAGCAACTGCAGCACCTGATACATTTGAACACACAATAAAAGCATCTTACTTTTATAACTCACGACATGAGTTTTATTTCTCGTCGAGTCTTTGTATAATGTTTATGTTCAGCTTCAGAAACTAAAGTATTGTGCACTATATAAATACCGTCTGTAGTACCTACTTGTTTTTGCCTTGTATTCTGATTGTTTGCGCGAGCCAAGAGCTCAAGACCCATAAGTACCTACTAATATTTTCTGCTGACTGAAAGTTCGGAATATATTTTTTTCCTTATAATTCATCTGAATTCACTTCTTATAAGTCCTCTAAAATCTTTCTAAAGTTACTGAGAACCTCGATCTCTTTTTGTGTACGGATGAGTCACAACACGCACCGCGCTAGTTGTGTGCATGCCCATTTGGGCATGTGCTTCGGCAGAGGGGAAATAGTGCTAATGCCGATTCCCTTCCCGGTGTTGCTTGTTGGGTTGCACCCTTGTATAAGTGTCCTGTGTTGTTAGTTATGTCATAACAAAATCGTTTAAGTTTAAATGCCATTCTTGGTGTGTCTAAAAGAACTTGCCTTTGCTTGGTAAGAGATTGGAATGGCATCTTGTCGAGAGTTGAAGTCGTTATTTCTGTCCCCGTTATCGTGGCTGCACCGAAAACTGAAGCGGCATGAATTCGACTTGTTAATGACGGCTTGACACGTCAAAGTTAGTAGGAAAAGTGACGATGTTACCGATGTCAAATGTCAAATCGATGGATAGTTGCAGTCAATTTGCAATTTTGTGATATACGTAACGGTGTCACAGCAATGTCATGAGCTGACAAAAACAAAGTCGAATACCGCTCTAAAATGCTTTGAAACACGAAAAAGTTACGGGAATACTATAGTCTATGTATGTATTGTGCGAAGTGCACGGTGGGAAAAATACAAGCGACGAAAAGTCAACAAGACAACGCATGCCGTGGGAAAAATGTAAACTTTCATGGAATTATATCTTCATACTATTTGACAACTGTAAACTCCCAGATAGCGGTTATTTACACATACTTCGTAAGTTATTTACACGCTTAACCGACTTACAAGTGTCGGCCATATTTTTTTAGATTTTGACTTCCAAGTCAGGTGCATGAATACCGCGAGAAACCCTGTTCACTTCTTGTAAACTTGCCATCAGATATATTGGAGCGACCAAGGTGTCTACAAATATCTGAACAAAGTCTCTATAATCAAGACATTAGAGTTCGTGTTCTGATATTTTTGAGCACTTTCGCCGCTCTGATATATTTGGTGGCGACAGTGCAGTGTTTACTAAGCCATTAAACCTTGGAAGTAGCAGTCAGCATCACATAATTCGATCTTGGACTTTCCTCCGGCACAGGCTCCGGCCTAAAACATCTGTGAGGCTCAAATTGAGTTGGTTTCTTCAACATCTTCCTAACAAACCATACTAAACCAACTACAATCACCATTAAACCTAGAGCTACTCCAACCAACGCCACATTCAAACTTTTAAAACTAGCCTTCATCTCTAAAGACCCTGACTCCAATACCTGAGGCACTATACAGATGGCTCTGCTATCATCCGCTTTGTATTTCGATAAAGTCGCACACACCTCATAAGGACCTCTTAAGAAACCTTCCATAGAAATTTCTAAAGTCGATTGACAAGGCGTATCTTTCTGAGCTACTAAGGAACCTCTGGAGAGTACAGCTAAGACTATGTAGCAGTTGTGTAGTCTTGTGGTTGATGAAAGTCTCTGTGAGCGTGGCAGGATGAACGGGCGAGGAGTTGGCAGGCCCATCATTGATATGACGACAGTTAGGAGCCCGTCGCTGGTCACGTTGGAGCGAACTTCAGTTACCCTGTGATAGAGTAATGTTAGATACATGTTAAATTATTTACTCTAACGAACACAAAAATTGATAGGCGTGGGCGATAATACTCGTAGTTACCACGCTAGTCCAAAGCAGATCAAATACAAAACACATAATATTCGAATTTCTTCACAGATGCCGGTTTCCTCACGATATTTTCCTTCATCAAAGAGGGTAAGAGCCGAAGTTTTGATATACGACCTTCGGTGTATAAGTGATGTTTATCTTATTGAGGATCATGTAGAACCTAAAGGTTAAATAGATAGGAGAAAGTATGAAAGATGAAAGTATGAAGATGTATGAAGTATGGAAGATGATGGATGGAAGTACTGGTGGCCTAGCGGTAAGAGCGAGTGACTTTCAATCCGAGGTCATGGGTTCAAACTCCAGCTATACCAATGAGTTTTTCGTAACTTATGTATGAAATTCTTGGGATTTAGTTGCCAAGCGGACCCCAGGCTCCATTGAGCCGTGGCAAAAATGCCGGAACAATGCGAGGAAGATGATAACGGTGAGATAAGAGAAAGTATGTAGCAGCTACCTCAAGTTATCTCTGCTGACAGGAAGCGTGACGGGGACCGGCACGGGAGTAACGAAGGGGGCTCGCTGCCGCACCGACTGAGGGGCTCCGCATCCAAGGACGAGAGACAGGGGAATGTCGTTGCTGTCCATCTCTTCCAGAGCTATGCAGAACCTGGGAAAAGAGATCATATACTTGTTACTGGCATAAATTGAACCCATCTTTAATCGCAAGGCTTTGTAATTGTACGACTTGTAAACATTTTCATTTATCATCACATCACCATGATTTTAGCCTGTCGCCCACTGCTGAGTATAGGGTTGTCTTCGTTTAGTAGGTACGCCACTTATCTCGAACATTTTATAAAGTTGCAAGTGCCTGCCAAAGTCATGGTAATAAATATCGATAAGATTTTTTAATAACAGTTAAAAACAAAAACAAATGAGACTAGGTAGGTATACGTCTCCTCAACGCAACTTTAATTCATGAGCATGTAAGTAACATGCTTCAATATTAATCTCGTTTCGTTCTCATTTTCGTATACAATTGATATAATCTACTGGAGATTATATCAATTGTATTTTTCCCCGTGACACGTGCGGTAAGATTCAATAAACAGGAAATTGTATTGGCCACAAATATATCATTATTATAAATACATAATGGAATCTGAGTAAAACAGGAAAAACACTGTTGTTACCGTCTCCTAACCTAGACTTATTTATTACTTTAAGTCCATAACAAGTTAGTTATGTCTTCTCTTTCGTCGATTTCAAATTATACAGAAATCCCGACACCTGCGCCTACAGACCACATAAGGAGGTGATGATGGGAAGATACGGGTCGACTTTGAGACCCATCAGCACCGAATGACAGGCCCCTCTTAGCAGGCCACTAAGACAGGTAGATGGACCGACCAAGTTAAAGCTCTCATCTGGTCACCTTTAAATCTGTGCGTGCGGAATGCAATAAATAGAGAAGCATGGCGGGAAACAACAAAAATGGCCGTACAACGACCTCAATGACCACGACTGCTCAGACAAGAGTATCCGACTAAGAAGAAGAAGACAGGTAGACATTTTCATCGTTGCACTACGCGTCGAAGGAAAATACCTAATTCGAACGAATGTTCGACAGCGTCAAAATGACAAAGGTCGAGCCCCCTCAAAGGCACCCTGCAAATGTGGTGCCACATTAGC